>NC_143557.1:52583750-53970000 GCF_054136105.1 Typopeltis vanoorti | reverse complement strand
AATGAAGGAAATGATTGACAAAATCCATGGTATCGTTATGGAAGACCACCCAGCGAAAGTGTGTGAGATTGCTGAGTTGTAGGCATCTCAACTGAACGGGTGTATAATATCCTGCATAAAAAATTGTACATGAAAAAGCTGTGTGTGTGATGGGTGCCACGATTGTTGACTGTCAATCAAAAATGCATGCTAAAAGACACAGTGTTTGGCGATGTTTAATCACAATTCACACGATATTTTGGGTTGATTTGTGACTATAGATGAAACTTGGATCTACCACTACGCACCTGAGTCCAAGCAGCAGTGAAAACAGTGGACAGTGCCCGGTGAAAGAGCACTGAAAAAAGCAAAGACCATTTTGTCAGCTGGGAAGGTGATGGCCACTGATTTTTTGGGATTTCCAAGGAATTATCATAATAAACTATTTGAAAAAGCGTTAAGACAATAACAGGAGTCTATTATGCATTGTTCTTGGGCCGTTTAAAAGAAGAATTGAAGAAAAAAGGCCAAGATTGGCACAAAAAAGTGCTCTTTCACTATTTCAAGACAATGCACTGTCTGCACATTGGCTGTCACAATGGCAAAATTTGCACAAATTGAGGTTCGAAGTGGTTCCACATCCACCGTATTCTCCGGACTTGGCTCTGTGTGACTTCTTCTTGTTCCCAAACTTAAAAATTTTGCTTGGTGGGAAAAAAAATTTCTTCGAACGAGGATGTCATCAAGGCAGTCAATGACTATTTTGCACAATTTGACAAATCCTACTATTTAGATGGGATGAAAAAATTGGAAACTTGCTGGACCATATGTGTAGACCTCGATGGAGACTATGTTGAGAAATCAAGGTGATTTATTCAAAAAAATGTGTTTAACTTATTTTTTACCAAACTTTTCAAACAACCCTCGTATAGCATGGAATGAAAAGTTGAGAGGTTAGGAAATAAATGCTGCTTGGAAACTGACAAAAAAATACATAACAGTATAAATGTGTGAATGTAGTTCAAAAATCAAATTGCTGAATAAGGTAGATGTAAAATGAATGAATGAGGAGATTAAGCATGAAATCTGGAAGAAGGCACTCTGGAGGCAGCACATGATAAATAATGTAAATATCAGTTGCATGAAGAATATAAGGAGCAGGCCAGGATAAGGACTGACTCATTTGTTAAGAACAACAGAAGCACAGTATGAGCAGAAATTAGCAAATTAGGTCAAGAAATACCTTAGAGAGTTTTTCAATATGTGTTAAGTAGAAAGATGAATGTTATGGTAAGTTGATAATGATAGTAGATGAAAGTGGGAGATTGATAATGAAATGAGAAAAGACTTAATGGTGTTCAAGCAAGAGTTATATGTGGAGTTAAGTAAGCTAGATGTAAATAAGATAGTAGGACTTGATAACATTACCACATGTCTTAACAGAATGTTATAAAGTGTTAGCATCAGTCTTGGCCTATTTGTTTAACAAGAGTCTTACAACAGCATAAGTTCCAAAGTAGTGAAAAGAAGGCAAAATTGTTCTGCTTCACAAAGGTGGTGATTAGGCTAAGGTAACAAATTATAGGCTGATCTGTAAAACTGGAGTTGTAGTTAAGGTATTGGGAAGGTTCGTGAAAGACAGGATACAAAAGTGGATTGATAACAGTGATATTCTTTGTGTTTGTTAGCATGGGTTTGTTAAAGGGAGGTCGTGGTTTACCAAATTGCTTATGTACTGTAACACGGTGACAAATGTATTGGACAGAGGAGATGCATATGCAGTGGTACTTTAAATTTTGCAAAGGCTTTTGGTAGATTACTACACCACAAGTTGGCCACTAAACTGAAACAGATGCGATTGGATGATAGACTAGTGAGTTGGATGCATGACTGGCTGTCAGATAGATATCAACAAGTTGTGTATGGAGGGGCACTATCTCGAAAAAGGAAAGTTACTAGTGGTGTGCCACAAGGGTCTGTTTTAGTCATAACAGACCCAAATATATTTTTTTTGGTAATAACAGACCAAAAAAAAATATATCCCAGGATTCATATCATGCCTAGGATATATTTTTTCCAGTTAAATAACAAGGATCGCTGTTATTTAATTTATATATTAATGGTATTGTGATAGGTTTATCTGGTGATATACAACTGTTTGCAGATTGTGAAAAGTGGAGAAAGTGATGAGGAATCAGGCAGATGTTGTGGCCTTACAGGAGAACTTGAATAGATTGTATGAGTGGGCAACAGTATGGAACTGTCGATTCATTGTTGCAAAGTCTTAGGTTCTGAAATTTGTTAGTCAACAGTGGGATGCAAAGTATACACTAGGCAGGAAAATTTTAAAGGAAGTTGAAGAGATAAGTGACTTTGGTGGTGGTGTACAAGGACCTGAAATTCAGAGGTCATTGCACAAGTTGTGAAGACATCATATCAGATTATGGTGAGGACCTCAACTTGTGGAAATCAAGAGATTCTGGTTCCATTGTATAAAGTCTTGATTAGATTGTATGGATTATTGTGCACATATTTGGTCCCCTGGTTTTCATGGTGGTGATGATATATTGGAAAGGGTCCAGAGAAGACTGAAAGATCATAACTGGTCTTTGGGATGTTGGATATAAGGACAGATTGAGGGATTGCAGTTTGCAAAGCCTTGTGAATAGGAGGAGAGGATGTAATTGAGGCATTTAAGTTCGTGAAGGGTTGTTATCAGGTGTTAATGCAGAAGAAAGTTTTCATAGAATGGGAATAGGGGTTAGAACAAGGGTTAGAACAGCTTCCAATACCTGGAAGCTGTATAAGGAGGGTGTGAACAGAGGCATAAGGAGAAGGTTCTTTTCATAGTGAGTGGAATGTGTTGCCTGACATTGTGGTGAATGCAGATACACTGGTGTTAATTAATGATAAATTAATATTATTATTATTTTATTCACATAATTGATATAGAGAAATTCAAATTCTGCCCAAAAATCTAAGAATAGTCTGTCTGGTAGTGTCTTAAAATATGGACTGTTCCAAGTAATGTAGATCAAATGGGGTCACCTCATTGATGTTTATCGTAAACAGTTAGATAGCTTTGAAATTGCATTGAGTGCACCGATAACTATTGGGATGACTTTGGTGTGTTTAAGCCACATCCGGCCAACTTCAATTGCCAGATCTTGATATTTAGCCATTTTTTCCAGTTATTTGTTGTTAATTGTATCACTGGGTACAGCGATATCAATAATCCAAACCTGTCGATGTTCAATAATTGTGATGTCAGGTCTATTGTGTTCCAAATGCCAATCAGTTTGTATTCTAAAGTCCTACAGAATTTTTTCTGTTTCATTTTCCAATACTGCTGTCGTGGTTACTTTCCTTTGCACTTTCTGAAATTTTTAGTTGGCTTACCACAGTACCTTATCTTACTTATATATCCTTTCTCTCTTCTATCAAAATCTTACTGGCCACGCCATTAAGATTTTGATAGAAGAGAGAAAGGATATATAATCAAAGGATATATAATCAAAGGATATCAAAATCTTACTGGCCACGCCATTTATTTGTTATAATATTTAATTTTGTATTGTACCCCTTTGACTATGCCCCTTGTTCAACATTCTTTCCCCCTTTGCTTTACCTTGTGCCTTTATTATTTGTTTATTATATTGCTACTGTTATCTTAGCTCTCTCACATATATAAGTTAATCGCTTGTCTCCTATCAAATAATTTTTTTCTTAAGATCTTTGCAGTCTTATTGGCCTCTTTATTTTCTAAACATCATCTTATCACACAACAATCTGATGGAGTCCACCCGATAAGTATTAACACATTTATTTTTTCACTGCGCCAGCTAATACCTAGGATAGAAAGGATTCTTGCTCAGGGTGACCCCTTCAGAGTGATACATGATAATTAGATCAAGATTAATCTTATCCCTCCGCCTGCTTATTTCTTTCTCACAGTCGTGGCTTGCTTAAAATATTTGTACTCATGGGTTTATCCTGCTTAGTTCGTCGATATTTTTATGAGCGGTAGTTTTGAATTCATGTAACATAAGCAGATCAGGCAATTACTTGAATGAAACAATTTAATGAGCTTTAAGGAGATATACAATTATACAATTCAAACAGGTTATTATGAATGCACTCAAGTTAGATCAAAGGCTCTAATTAATTTATACTAATCACACATAATAAATTGCAATAACCACTAATACAATCGATTTAGTATAAATTCATAGGTAATCATCATGCCATTCTGATACACGTGGCCATGAGTTAACACAATAACACACTTTATACATTAAATTTAGCGTGATCAGATATCTACTCGGCCTCGTGGGCAAACAAATCTTAACACTATCTCGGGCCTATGCCTAATTGTAGGCTATTCTTACAGTCCCTTAAAGTTTAGTCCAATACAAATGTTCTCACAGGGAATTCACTCGCTTCTATAACTGGAAATAGGAATTCAGAGATCTACATTATCATCTCTGTCCTTAAATTCTTAAATTTCTTCCTGCCTTGTCTGGTCATCAAGGCCTTCAGTATAGTCTTTTAAGGGGACATCTTCCAGTGATCTGTGTGAGTAGAATCTCAACGGGAAAACTGGAAGGTGGCACAGTAATGTCGCCTTGAACGGACGGCATTAATTTGGTTCTTCTGTCGCACGACAACGCACAGCTATCCTAGTGTACGGATATAGCTTGGCCCATTACAAACGCTACGACAGACGAACCAAATGCCTTCCACGACTGGCCAGGAACTTCCCCGACGATGAATTCGACCACTGTCCGAGAGATCAGGAATCAGGAATCCAGGAAAAAAGATCTGGAATCGTCTTTGCAAGGCCTTTTTGTTTAATAATTTTCTCCTCTCGGCAATTCTCGATCTTCGCGATGCGTACCAACGCGGTCACGTGTGCTAACATCAATCTTCTTAGCTCCCTCTATTTTAGTCGCACGTGTGCCTGCTTTCCTTTCCTGGAAGACGCTTAGGTTTCCTTTTCCAGTACTTCTCTCCCTCCCTTCTTTTGCATAAAGCAGGACGGCAAAAGTGACCCTTGAACCCTGACTCATAGGTCTTGCTAATTTAGTACTAGAGACTGGTTTTTTTTAAGTGGATTTGCCAGCTTACATGGATCTCTATATCTGGTCCACACTTAATACGGATTATATATAAAAGCATATTATACAAATTTATGTAATTCCTAAATTTTAATTGTTTTGCACTTGTAAACAGCTTACACTTATCCTATTGCCAACGTTCCATATTCTCTGCCTAAGTTGTATTAAAGTTGTGATTTGAATAATTTACATTAAACATTTCTTAGCCCTTTCAGGACACAACACTGCCTCTATTTTATGCACCCACCAGTTATCAGAAGTAGATTATTATTAACAACAAAGAAGATACATTGGATGCGAATTTATGTATTTCCATTTCCCGAAGGAAATGGAAACATTGGGGAAAAAGTCCTCTGAGATCAGTAACTTACTGATTTATTTTATTTTAATTTAATTAAATTAAATTTGAATTTATTTAATTTAAAGTTGTTGAAAAATCAAGCTTTATATAATGAATTTGCTGCATGGTTAGTTTGAGTGATTAACATACCCACTTTCCAACCCACAGCTTGTGGATTCATATCATGCCTGGATGTTTGTGAATGCCTTTAGTTGGGAAACAAGTTTCATCACCCATTGTGAGATCACCATTCTGCTTGTTTTGAGCCCTAAAGTGGCTTGAAAAAAATTCCTCGTTTGGTCTCTAGAGGCAAGTTTTGGGATTATATAAAATAAGCATGGCAAAACTTAGCCCACTGGTAGTACTAATGTACTTATTGGTTTACAACCTTTCATGGGTGCTAGTCACATAATAAAAATAAATACGTCAATATAGTACATTATCAAAACTTTTCAGAAACTCATAAATGAGTTTCATTCTCAACACCTTTCTCATATATGTTTTGACTCATCAAGTTCACTTCCAAACACCTTGACATCCCAGATTTCTGAAATTGCACTATTAGGTATGTTTTTTTTTTAATTATCCTTAATATAATCTACATTTTATATTAAATGTAAATTTGCCTTTGGTTGGTAAAGGGAGGTAGCTCCATCACCAAACAAGCTTGACTATTTCCATCATTATTAAATTAAATTAATTAATAATTTTATGCATATAAAATTATTAATATATGTAAAGGTCCCACTCTAATAATCAGAGTTGTCTTGTTTTTTTTTTTTTTGTTGTTTGTTTGTTTGTTTATTTGCTTCTTTGTTTATAGCATTTTTATTATGTTTATCTTTGCAACTGAACTAAGTAAATCAAATATCTTATTTTCTGGATTTTTGTTGTAAATGGTGTTCACTAAACAGTTTTCTCCAGAAATATTTTAGGCTGACTGGTGAAGCAGAAAATATGGCATATGAAGACCAAGTAGTTGATGATGATGAATTACCAGGAGAAGAAGAGGTATGTTGCAGTATCTATTATATAAATATATTGGATAAGTAAGTATGCTATGTTCTTAGCAATCAAGGACCTCCTTTGAGGCTGCTAACGTTTAAAATTAGATATTATATTAGTTAGCATTGGGAAAGGGGGAAATAATTATTTGAAAATGCTTGATTATAATTTATTACCATTATTATTATGTGACACCTCAAGGGGTTGGATACATACTACATAATCCTCCATTTACAGTACATCATCTGCCATTCACCAATACACCATAAATCACTATCACACGCAGGGCCATCACCAGATTAGATAGCGCCCTTAGGCAAACAATTAAATATTGCCCCTGATGGATTATAAGACAAAAATATAAGAAAATTATGCTAACAGGAATTGTTAGCGTCGCAACAGCACCTGCTGCAATATGGCTGAACGAGCACCCTTATTAAGTGGCGCCATGAGGCAGGCTGCCTCTGTGCTACACCCTGTCGACAGTACTGATCACAGGCCATGTCATCTGCTTGTCCGATTTGTAATTTTTTCTGTTAATACCATGTGTTCTCATCTAATTTGCCAGTATGTAAACCTCCTCAGTGAGTCCTTTGACTCCACAGAGGTCAGATATTTTATTTTATTTTATTTTATTTATATATAATATTTATAATACATTACATATTGTACAATTGTGCATAACAGATACATGCACATACATAATATTTTTTTAAAATAATAATAATAATTGTTTGCAACATATATTATTATAATATTAACAATGATGATTATTACAGAATTTAATTTTGCATTTTTACATTATATATATATACAATAACAATTGGTATTATTTCTCCATATACTTTTTTTTGAATAATAATAATTTTAATAATAAATTATAATAATAATAATAATAAATTATTATGATTATTATATATTATTATGTGTTTACAAAACATATTGTTCATTTTTTTTTCTTTTAACAGTGAAATTCATACAAATTTTTCTGCTTGAAAAAAGCAGAAAAATACTACTACTACCCATGCCCTTCCTATGACTTCTTCATTACTTCCAGCTTAGTATCACCACCTCTAGGTCTGACTCCCACTGATGAGACATCAATAAAGGTTGAAACCAGTCTGGGTAGTGGCCCTTCACTTAATGCATAGCATTATACATGTCTGCAAGGAGATGTGCTTTGCATTATGGGAGATACTAAGACAAGTGACGAGAGCTTGGTTCACCTTTGCCACGAGTTGCCTCAGTCCTGATACTTCAGGTGTAAACTTTGTTTGCTTACACTTGGATAAAGGATTAAACTAAATTTATTATAGTCTAACCAAGTGGGGAAAAAACTTCAATGAATTACATATATTTACAATTTTTGCTTTAATGCAATTAAGCACTGTAACTACAGTATTTAAATGTAATAAATGGATTTTTTTTTCTTTGTGTTGATCTCAGTTGAGATGTAATGTCTCAGCTTGCATCCTCAAAGCTTTTTAGTAAGTTTATCTGAGGATGACATCAGTTAGTTATTGTGTATTGGTTTGATTGCTGTGTTGGAAGTAGGCTGATATCTGATAGGTCTGATATTCACTACAGCCGTAGGATGAGAAATTCACACACACACACACACACACATGCATGCACGCACGAAGGGACGTGCGCACACGCATGCACACACACACACCATAATTTGAAATGCCACGACACATCACTGAACTGGAAAGCCTGAACTAATATATTGTGTTTCATTAAGTTTGTAAGGTGTGTAGGGTGTGTATTTCTTGTTCATAGTATTAAGGCTCTTTTCAGGCTGTTGTAGTTTGTAAGTTCCTATATTCAAAAGGTAGTTTATTTAACTTCTGGGATGTAGAAGCTTCGAGTGGACTTTCCATAGTGATTGTTATATTTATATGTGATATAATTAATTGTCTGAGGTCTTGTTATATCGTATGTATTTCTGGCTGTCCTGTAGTTGGCATCGAAATAATATTTAAGCATAGCTGCATAGTGACATAATTGTCTTGCTGTTAGTATTTTGTGTTCTGACATTGTGGTGTATGTAAAGTTGGTATTGTCTCTTTGTTCCCAAAAGATCAGTTTTATAATTTTCTACTGTAATGATGTGTAATCTATTTAGTTTGTAGTGTGCACAGAATGCATACATTGTTATAACGTATCTTGGTATATTTTGGCATAGTGCTATAGTGCTTTGTATATTAGTGTTTTCAGGCATGTGGGAACTATGTCTTTTAACCTGTAGAGTTTGCCAGTTATTGTTCAGAGTTTTTTTGTTTTGTAGATGGTTTATGTGGCTATTCTAGTTCATTCCAAGGTATTATATTGTTTCAACCTGAGTGATGGTTGTGGTTTTACTGTTCTGGTTTTACGTGTTTTTTTATGTTGGAGATTGGATGTTGGATGGTTATATGTATTTTATCAACTGGTTGAGTCAGTGAATTTTTAAATATCATTAATTTTGTCTTGTCAGAGTTTAGGTGTATAGAGTTTTTGGTGAGTCAGTCAATGAGCAGATTTATGTCATGCTACATATTTGTTTGGGCTATGCTTGCGTTATTATGGATGGATATTATAGCTGTATTGTCTATTGGAAGATCTTGCCTTTGAGAGGTAGCTGGTCAATATCTTTCTCATATAAATGTTGAATAGAGTTGTGGAGAGAATAGCTCTCTGTGGCGCTCCACAGGTTACTGGTAGCTCTACTGCAGTTTCACTGAAAATGAGTGATCTATTTACTATTTTGAAGGTAGTTTCTAAACCACCTGTGCAGAGGCCTATCTATTCCAACATGTCTTAGCTTTTTTAATAAGGTCTGATGTGTGAGTGTGTCAAATGTTTTAGTCAGATCGATAAAGACTACCATGATAATTTTGTTTTTATTGAAGGTGGTATTAATTGCATCCGTAAAATCTTCCAAGAGAGATGTTGTTCCCTTATTTTTCTGAAAACCATATTGCTTTGGGGATAATATGAAAATTCTCTGTATATGTTGCGAGTTTCCTTAGTAGGATGTATTATTATTATTATTATTACCCCAAGACCTCATGGAGTCAAAGACTCATCTGGGAGGTCCATTTATCACACACACACACACACAGCTCATAATACCATGTCTTAAATACACTCAAACTCCTTGTAGACACCACACTCTCAGGCGAGGCAATCAATCATTTGCAACTCTGCACGAAAAAAACCTGCTTCTCACTCCCCTATTCACACCCTCTTTATACTGTTTTCAGGGATGACCTCTGGTTCTCCCCCGATCTCCCACTATTTTCTGTAGAACTTCTCCAGCATTGATCCTATAACAACTCCTTAATTTGATTGATAATTGGAAGTATTGCTATAGGTCTGTAATTATTGATTAAATTTCCAGTTTTAAATATTTTATTTAAGTAGGATAGGGCCTAGCTAGTTGTGTGTTGCTTGATGTCCTTAGGTCTTATGCCATCGTTTCCTGGGCCTTTGTTTGTTTTGATTTGTTGTATTACAGAGAGAAGTTCTGCTTCTTTTATGGTTGGGAACCATAATGTCTGTTTTGCTTGTGGTCCAAGTGGAGGATCATGTTTTGAGATTGGAGGGATATTTCTCTGTAATGAGTCCACAAAGTATTGATTAAAGTCATTTGCTAGATGTTGGATGGATTTATCATCTTTCATGAAGCTGTGTTTTATGGTTTCAGAGGCAGTGGTATTGGAAGTACAATCTTACATCACATTGATCAGATGCCAGGTTTGTTTCATGTTATTTTCTTCAGAGGTTAATTTGTCTCTGTAGTAGTTTCTTTTTGCATTTCTTATTTACGTTGTTAGGCAATTCCTTGTTATCTTATATTCAGTTTTTAAAGCTGTGTTATTTGGATATCGCTTTAATTGTTTCCATAGGATGTCC
This sequence comes from Typopeltis vanoorti, assembly GCF_054136105.1. NCBI lineage: Eukaryota > Metazoa > Arthropoda > Arachnida > Uropygi > Thelyphonidae > Typopeltis > Typopeltis vanoorti. The sequence goes on along the minus strand of NC_143557.1, from coordinate 53,959,659 downwards.
TTTCTGTGCATATCTGGGATTAGGTTTTGTGTTATTCCAGGATTTTGGCTTGTTTTTGAATGAATTCTGACTTTCTTTGCAGCTTTCTTATATATTTCATCCAGTGAGAGTTTAATGTTGTTGTATAAGGTATCTATTGAATCTGGTGATGCCATGTGTTTCCAGTCTATTTTTCTTATTTCTTGTTAACTATTTCTTCATCTATTATTGTTTTGTGTTGCTTTTCATATGTGTTGCATTGCATCGATACTGTCTTAGTATGCAATTTTAGAGGTGTGGAGTAATGGTCTGTTACTTTGCACTTTATGACTGCTGCAGTGTAACTATTTGGTGGTGCCTGAATGTTTACATGATCTAAGAGAAGCATGATGTTATGGTTGGTATTAATTAGGTTATACAGATAGTATATCTAGGTATTGTACAGTGTTGTTACAGTTTTCATTTGCAGTATTTATGTTTATATCACCGATTATCATTAGGTATTCGGTTAAGCATAATCCTAGGCATGAAAGCTAGCAATTGAGTTCGTTCAAGAATTTTTTCACATTTAAGTTTGGTGGCCTGTAAATAGCATTTACTATTAAGGGGGTGCTATCGATTGGCAGTATTAATGATTTCAATGCAAAGTATTTCAGTATGCTCAAACTGATAAACCATTTTTTTTGCTATTAATTTATGTTCAATATATATTAATATTCTACCCCTCTCTTTTGTTTTGGCAGCAGAAATAATAATAGTAATAATAATAATAATAATAATAATAATGTGAAAACACCTTGAGTTTCAGAGAGAGAAAAAGTCTGCTACCTCCAAATGCAATCGGCCAATTTTCGCCTTCAGTTGAAAAAGTTCATATAAAGATTCCTTTCATCATGATGAGAATCCAACTTATGTCTTTTCCAATTGAAGAACACATCTTTTCATTCTCCCAGCTGCACTAAGCCACTTATTATTAATAACTTCCTTCTAAAGACTCATTGTATGAGATCACACTTACTCAGCATGATAATTATTATTATTATTATCATCATTATCATCATCTGACACCTCCAGGGAATCCAAGACTCATCAAGGGAGGGCACCTACTCTACCTCTCCATCTCCACCACTCAACCTCATCCATCTGTCATCCACCAAAGCCATCTACTGTCCACCACCACCACCACTAGTATTTTTCACACACAATCGTAGGATTCTGACCCGCAGCCTTTTGGCTGGAGAGCGGATACGCTAAACACTCGGCCAACCAGGCTGGCATAATTATAATATTTAAATCTTAAATTCACGCGCATTATTCACACACCTGACATTCACAACATGCTCTGTCAATTCACTCCACTAGCCCACCCACCAGACTTCATTAAAAACATATTCTGCTCTATCGATATTCTTTATCTACTATTATACAAATTACAGGAATGGTCTCCTTTTTTGCCCATTACTATATGTGTAACCACTTCTATATTAATAATTTATCTGTATTAATCTTATTAAATCTCCTTCCAAACTTAAACCACTCATTCATGTTATTTCTCTTTTTAGCATATCCACTAAACTCTGCAATTTACATTTTGTCAATCTCTCACAATAACCAAAATTTCAGGATTACAAAGTTGCATAGAAAATAGCTAGGTGCAAAAAGTCCCCACACATTATGTCTTATTGGAGAAGACCTAAATCTGCCAGCTGTGATTGATACTGGAGAAACTATGCTTGGAGGAAGTTTTACTAAACAACTACAGTGCATACCTCTATCAATTGATATTGTTGCTTGGCGAATTCTGTGAAGATAATTTATTACCCAACAACTTTTGTCAAATGTTTTTTGACCAATTATTCTCAATTCAGCTTGATGAGGCAACAGATAGCAACAAGGATTACCATTTAATTGCTTATGTTCGATTTTGCGATCGATTACACTGGCCAACAAAAAAAATTTTTTTTTCTGCTGATTATGATCTGACACTTGTTTTTTAATGACAACTGCCCAACAAAAATTTATTCCCTGAAACTCATGTGTAAGTAAAATTGTTATTTTTTTATAAATATTCTTGTAATTTTTAATGAATATTGTTAAGTAGTTATGTATCTAATTATCGGCCGCTCTCACATTCAAAGCGCCAGTACGTGCCGTTGCAGGTTCTTACGCATTTATTCGTTTACTAACAAGCGAGAGTGGTGAGCACTCCAATTCTGATCTGCGCACCACTTTGAATAATAGGCTATATCGTCAGGAATTTTTCGAATTTCTTGATAAAAAGTTAGGAACAGATTTTTAAAAGTACATACTTTCAGAAAATAATATTAAAAAATCGATTTTTTTGATCCTCTAAATAGTACTGCCTCCTTAAAAATATCAAAAACTTACAAATTAGCAAAAAGAAAATGCCATAGAGGGAAAATCTGATGTGATAGAGAAAAATGGGTTTGATATTTGAAATCAGCGCACCCAAATTAGTAAAAAAAAAAGTCTCATATAAAAGTCAGCAAAAATTGTGTTGGATAGTGTTATCAGCAGTTGAAGAGTTATTGTTTTATAAAAACCAATAGAAAGAAGAGCCACAGTACCTGAATTGTTCAAAATATTGGCAATTTTATATGTAAGGCAATATACAGTGGGAAAATTGTGTTTGAATTTGCACTGATGGTGCTCAAGTTATGTCTGGGAGGTTTAACAGTTTACAAGCCCTTGTTTGGGAAAAATCCCCACAATGTATTTGGACACATTGCATGATTCATTGAGAAGCTCTTGCTGCAAAGGAAATGAGTCCTGGTCTAAACATTGTGTTAATAACAGTTATAACCATGGTGAATTATACAAAAACAATGCCCTTAAAAATGTGATTGTTTTCTGAACTTTTCAAACACATGGATGGAGTGGAACATTCAGCATTACTATTTTACTGTGAGACAAGATGGTTATCACAGGGAAAATGTTTACGAATTAAGAGACGACAGCAATATTCTTGGAAGAGGAAAATTACAAAGAAGCAGAGAAGTTTAAAGACCACTTAATTGTGATGAAATTGAGCTACTTGGTGGACATATTCAAGGAACTAAATATATTAAACCTGCAACTCCAAGGAAAAAATACATATATGTTAGAGATGAGTGACAAAGTTAATGATTTTTTTTTGTAAAAAAATAGAGTTATGGAACAAAAAGGTAAATCAACAAAAATTAGAAACGTTTGCAAATGTAGATGAATTTATCAAAACCTACAAGGCAGAAGAGCAACACATCAAAGTTTTATTTGCAACTATTGAAAATCATTTAACAATGTTGATGAAGAATTTTAGAAACTATTTTATAACTGATAACAACATAATGGCAATGTACAAGTGGGTTAGAAACTCATTTCAGATTACCTCTGAAGGTTTCTTAATTGAAGAAGAGGAACAATTTATAGACTTCACGTCAAGCAGCAAAATCAAAAGGCAATTTGCATCTAAATTGCTGTTTGAATTTTGGGCTGTTGTTGATGATGAATTTCTGCACTGAAGTCAAGAGCTTTTCTTGCACTTTTGCCATTCCCAACATCTTATCTTTATGAAATCGAGTTTTGTTTTCTGTAGTGGTTGCCGTAAAAACAAAATATAGATCTCAGTTAAACATGGAAAGAGAACTAAGGGTGTCAATTTTCAATGTATTACCATCGAATGAAAAGCTTTGCTCTTCAACACAGGCCCAAGGAAGCAATTCATTTTTAGATTCATTGTTATTGTTTAGTTTTAATTAGTTGTTCAATATATTTTGCAATATTGATATGTTCTGTAAGCATAACTAGTTTATTCAATACAGTGGATTTTGTTTTTATGTGTTTTTGTGTCAGTAAATAGCTTCATTAAAGTAGTTTTTCAGTTTTTCCTTTGATTTCCACTTTCTTCACTTTCTTCATGTTCCCAAAGGGGGTTGAGAATCACTGGCATAGGGGAATATTAGATTTGTGGAGTTTGCGTACCCTATAAATACAGAGTGGCTTAACACGAACAGGTTTTATTTTGTTTGTGATTTCTTTGGGCCAAGAAGTCACTTTTTTCATTAATTTACTTTTTTTTTCTTTTGAGACATAATGAGGTCTTGATCAATAATTTGGTAAGAAGAATTGTCATATAGGATATCCCGCATTTTTTTGTTGTAATCCTCTTCATTCATGATAACTGTGGCATTACCCTTATCAGCTTTAGTAATCTCATTATTTTGATATTTATATAACCTTTTTCAAGCAGCTATTTCATTCTGTGGTATATTGCTTTTAGGTATGCATTATGCTCTGACTACTGTGCTTCAACTACAACTTTGATGAGATTGTGTGTGGTCGTAAATTTATAGTCTCAGGTACTTACAGAAGGAGAATATAAGAATGATTTCAGTCGTGGATATAACTTTGATGTTACACCTAAACAAGTTCCAAAAATAGAAATTATGATGAACATAGAATGAAGCATCTACAGGTGACTTAAACAGAGCAGTATGGACAAAGATAAATGGCTGCTAGTTTATCGTGGCCAAGCGTAAAGTGATGCTCTTTGGGAAGAGATCAGAAGCTCTATACCATATTTATATAACTGAGCTGCAGGAAACTGATGTGGCCAAGGACTTGGGTGTGATTGTGGACAGGAAGTTGAAGTTTAGAGGGTATATTGCAAAGGTAAACAAAACAGCACATCAAATTATGTGGTTTTTTGGGAACACTCTAACAAGCTGGGATAGAGAGGTTATTGTTCCCCTCTAAAGGATTTGATAAGGCCACATCTAGGCTTCTGTGCACAGATTTGGACTCCCGGATTCTGTGGTGATGAAGAAGTTGTGGAGAGACAAGCAATAATGATTGTGGCAGGTCTGTGGAATGTTCTCTGTGATGGTCTGTAGACTTCAAAAATTAGCTGATAGAAGATAAAGAGGAGACATGATAAAAACATTTAAATTATTAAAGGAGTTTTATAGATTGACACATTTTGACACAATGGAAGTTGTGTAAGAGTGTGGTTAGCAAGGTTGTTAGGACTAAGTTTTTTGCTTGGAGAGTGATGAATGGGTGGAATGGGTTGACAGAAATGATTGTGGGTGCTTCATTAGTGAATGAGTATTAAGAGAAGTATGATAAGTATTGTGTGAATTAATGCTAGTGTATGAATAAGTGGATCTCCCCCAATGAGTCTTCTGACATGGAATCCATGAAGATAGTACCAAGATTTAGGAGAGAGGTATGGTTTAAATGCAATTTTTAAAAAATTTTATTTTTGGGTGTAATACTTGTAAAGAATTCTGTTGATTATATTCATGCTATCACCATACATAAGGATTTTGTTTATTATGTCAAATTATTTTTAGAGCCTTATAAAGCTATATTTTTGATGATATTAATGATGTGATCCCCTTTTTATCTCGGTCCATCCAAAATGAATGTTGATCTCTTTGTAACAGTGAAAGAAATGAGGCTCTCTCCTAACTTAATCATAATGTATGACCTTGTGATTTCATTTATATCCTTCTTCAGAAGGTCTTTATGGGTGGCCATGAGGTTATCACCTCATGGTCACTCTTTCCAGTTAGAGGGAGGTTCACTTAATTCACAACCATATTGGTTGGTGAGATGGATAGCAGAGTGGTTGATGGAGAGATATCACAGAGTAGTTTATTCAGGAGCAGAGTCCAAAAGAATGTGACTAGTGGTGTACTGTAGGGTTCTGTTCTAGCACCGCTACTGTTTAATTTGTACATTAACAATATAGGAAAGGATCTGAAAGGAACTGTTCAGTTATTTGCTGACAATGCAAAGTTGGGTAGAGCAATAGTTAATACAGATGATGTCAAAATTTTGTAGGATGATTTTGATAGATTGGCAGACTGGGCAAAGGAGAATGGATGTCAGTTTAATATGGCCAAGTGCAAGGTTATGCATTTTGGGGTGAGAAGATTGCTAGCTATATACCACATTGGTTGAACTGTACTCCAGGAAAGTGACGAAACCGAAGACTTGGGAGGGTTAATGGATAGGGAGTTAAAGTTTAGGGTCACATAGCAAAGGTGGCTAAAGCAGCTCATCAGAATTTTTGGTTACTGAAAAATACTTTAACAAACAGAGACAAGCAGGTTATTGTTCCTCTTTATTGAGCCTTGATAAGACCCCCATATTGACTACTTGGCATTCAGATCTGGGCACAAGGGTTTATTGGTGATGATGATGATGATGAAGAGGAGGTGGAGAAGATCAAGAGGTGAGTGACCAAGATGGTAACTGGTCTATGGAATGAACCTTACAAGAACAGGTTGAAGATTTGTGGGTTACAGAAGCTGGTTGATAGACAAAAAAGGGGGGATATGATTGAGACATATAAATTACTATTTTTTTTTTTCAAAGATTAATTCAGAGGAAATTTTTCAGAACAGGTCTGATGCTGGCAGAACTAGGGGGTTATCCATGGAAACTGAGTAAGAGTGTAGTTAGCAAGGGTGTTATAACTAGATTTTTGCTTGGAGAATAGTGAATGAGTGGAATAGGTTGCCAGAGTCTGTTGTGGGTGCCATGACTGTGAATGAGTTCAAAGCAAAGTATGATAGATATTGCCCAAATGTTGGATAGTTCTTGACATGATGTTTAGGGCTTCCCTTGATGAGTCTAAGGACTCCTTGGAGTAGCTTGCAATAATAATAATATTCTTTGATATAATATCTGATATACACTTCTCAAAACAATTAGGGGATATTTTAATTTCTGTTGGATAATTATAAATTTCTGCAAATAATTATAACTATTGGGTACTTTATACATGAATAAATATTTCTTACTTATGGATAGTGTGTAATGGATGAGATATTGTTTAAATAATCAATATTTATTACAAATTTAACAAATTATACATTTTAGCATGAAATAATTTTAACAAGAATAACAACAAGAATAGCCAAAAACGCTTTTGTTAATTTTTAATAGGGTGTATGGTCTCCATTAACAGCCAAAACAGTGGTACATCTTGATTGCATGGACTGGATAAGATGATCAAACAGTTCTTGTGGAATATTTCCCCACTCTTCTGTGAGAGCAATTTTGAACTCTTGAAGCGATCGTGGTGGCACCAGTCGAGCAGAAACGCGCCTACCTAAAGCATCTCAGGCATGTTTGATTGGATTACAATCTGGTGAACAGGCAGGCAAGTCCATTTGTTCAATACCTTCTTCCTCGAACCACAGTTGTACCAAATTTGCATGGTGTGGACGAGCATTGTCAACACCATAAAAATGAATTCTTGGCCAATTGCAGCAGCATATGGACAAACTATAGGTTCCAAAATCTCATTGTGATACCTTTGGGCTGTTAAGGAACTGATAAAAATTTCTGATAAAATAGAAATCAGTATGGCCACCTATACTTATTCCAGCCCATACCATCAAACTCCCACCTTGATGTTGGGGTCTTTCACGAACAAACTGTGAATTATTTCTTGTTCCCACTTTCACACGATATCAAGATACGTCGGTTATCTGGTTGCAGACTGAGCCTGGACTCATCACTAAAAAGTACACGAGCCCAATCCTCATTTGTCCAGTTGTTCTGTTTCTGTGCCCAAATTCTTTGGGCTCTTTTGTGATTTACAGTAAGTCAAATGCAAACCATTGGTCTCTTTGAGCATATAAACCTATGGCATGAAGACAATTTCGAACATTTCCCGTCTCTCTAGAATGCGATTCCAAAGTCATGAAATTACACTTTGAGGTGCACGACACACTTGAGCGACAGCTTGCTTTGTCCAGCTTCTAATCGACCAATGGCTCTCCAAGCCATGGATCCACGATATCATGTTGCTCTGCCATTTTTAACAAAATAATGGGTGGTAGGTGACACAAGTTTATAATTGAAGTGATAATTATGCACTGTGGAAGTGAGTGCAACAAGCCACACTTTTATATCCCCCCCCCACATGCTAATATGGCTAAGAGATGTTTAGGCAAGTCTTAACATGATTTTGTGTGCAGTTGCATGTTCTACACTGTTGTATATTACGAATATTTTAAAATAAATGTGTTATATTTGTAAATTATTTTTATAACTTTATAATTTACAAGAAAACCAAAATATCCCCTAATTGTTTTGAGCAGTATACATCTAATTATATCAGATGTATATCAGATACATCTCAGAATCAAATCAGAGATAATTTCCTTGGTCAGTTGTTATTCAGTCTTGATGTTAATGACATTGAAAATGATTTTACAAGAGACATACTGCATGCAAGAGACATACATACTGCTTTTACAAGAGACACACTGCTGTTTGCTGTTGATGCAAAATAGGCAGAGTCACAAATGCGACTGACGTGTGGCACTTGCAGAATGATATGAACAGGCTGTAATTGTGGGCTTGTGAAAATGATTGACAGTTCATTGTTAGTAAATGTAAAATTATGAATATCTCATCACACCAAATTATTGTAAAATTTGGTGTGATGTGATATTCAATGGCATATTATATTGGTAGAATTGATCAGACTAGTGATCTTGGAGTTTTAGTAGATAGAAAGTTGAAGTTCAAAGGCCATATAACAAAAAATTAAAAATACAACTTTGAGGATAGTTGCAGTGCTGAAATGAACATTGATTTAAAAAACGTTTAATTTTCTTGACCAAAAAGTTCTGGAAATACTTTTAATGGGATTATAATGATCAAGTGTATATAATAAACAACTAAGTTATACCAACTAGTTTCACCAACTAAGGCTGTTGGCATCTTCAGGGTACATAACTGATGTAAGGCACTAAAAAGTAAAAAACTGTTACAAACTATAATCAACCGATTCCAATTATATTAAACAAAGAACAGAGCGCGTACAATACATTCATAGAGCGTGGATGATATCACTTGTTGTTATTTAGGAACGTTCTATAGTTGGCACTTTCAGTTCTGGCGAGTTGAAGGATCTGATAAGGGTCTTCCAGATCACGAGCAAGATTAGTCCTTGGTTTTCCTGTTAAGGTTTTATATACAGCGGGCAACTGTTGTGGCTTCTTTAAAAATTCGGGAGTGGAAGTCCTCCTCCATGTAAGGAATTGTGCTTCTATCCCACTCTATGGTATGGTTCTTTCTTGAGAAATGAAAAGCTAACCCCGATTTTTCTTCTCTGTTATTATTGACGTCACCTATGTGTTCTTTTTGTCTAATTTCAAGGCTCCTTGAAGTTTGGCTGATGTAATTCAAGCCGCTCGAGCAGGGTATGTTATAAACTCCAGCATATTTGGAGAAAGGATGGCTATCTTTTGGAGATCTTAAGAATTGTCTAATTGTTTCTGTGGGTTTAAAGGCCACTCTTATTTTATGTGGTCTAAGGAGTCTAGCAATCTTATTGGAAACTGTCCCAAAGTATGGAATGATGATGGTAGAAATATAACGTACATCATCTTGTTGTCTTTGTCGGGGTTCAGAGAAAAGTATCTTGTGGATGAGTCTTCAAGGAAATCCATTCATGGTAAGGTTGGTGGATATCAAGGATAGTTCTTCCTGGAGGTCTTGTTGATCTGTTGTAAGGAGAGAGGCACGGTTCTTCAACATGTGTACAATACTAAGTTTCTGAGAAATGTGGTGGCAGGAAGTGAAATGTAAATAATGTTCTGTATTGGTAGGTTTGTGGTAAACTGAGAGGTTGATACCACCATTCGGAAGCTTCTTAATTAAAGTGTCCAGAAATGATAATTGGTTATCTTTTTCAAGTTCTAGAGTGAATTTGATTGTGTGGTGTAGAGAGTTGATTTTGTTCAGAAAGTCGAATAGGTCCTTTTTTGTGTGGTTCCAAACAATAAAGATATAATCCATGTATCTCCACCATACTGTGGGTTTAGGGTCTGTTTGAGTTAAGATTTTACTTTCAAAATCCTCCATAAAGAGCTCAGCACAAGATGGATCTCTGTTCCGTCATTGTTTAACATCAAACTTTCTTATGGAATAAAACCATATATCAACAATTGACTGGCCTTGCAATGGGCAGCCCCCTCTCTCCATCTTGTTCTGATCTCTTTATGGTATAACTTAGTTGTTTTTATGGTATAGTTGGTATAACTTAGTTGTTTATTATATACACTTGATCATTATAATCCCATTAAAAGTATTTCCACGAACATTGATTTGTAAGGATACGGAATCATTTTGCCTCACCTGAACTCTTCTGTACAGATCGATCTCCTAGTTTCAGAGGTGATGCAAATGCAGTGGAGGAGATGCAAAGCAGTGTGTTAAAGAAGATATCGTGGAGCTATAGAATATAGAGGTGTCGACTGCAGGCAAGAGAAAGGGGAGTATGATAGAGATCCACCATCTTCTGGAAAGATCATATAGGATACTGATAGTTGAAATTCTTCATTTTATGGTGGTTGGGGTGAGGACAAAAAAAAGACATTCATGGAAGTTGAAAATAAATGTAGTCAAGAGAGGCGTGAGAGTTCAGTTTTTCTCTTATTTTCTCTAGTGTTTTTTTTTTCTTGTCTCTTTTTCGCTAGTGATGTGTGATTGAAATGTTAAGCCATTCCAATCAAGCACAAGCATTATTTACACTATCTGCATTCACCAGAAGTGACTGCAGGTAGCGTAAATGAATTCAAGAAAAGGTGTGAAAGCTGGTGTTGGTGATATATGGTCTCCCTTGATGAGTCCCTGCCACTGGAATTCTCTGGTAATAATAATAATAACACTGATAATAATAATAATAACACTGATAATAATAATAATAATTGCATTACAGGTACCAAAATTCAGTGATGGTAAAGTAAAAACAATATATGATTTTTTAAGTAATTTTTCACTAGTAATTTTTTTATCTTTATTATTTATATGTAATTTGTTATTATAATCTCTGTTGAAATGTTATTATATTTTGTGTGCAGGAAACATTTTTTCAAGACATTGACATTCTACAAAATCATGGCATTGTGAGTAAAAGCCTATTTTCTTTATAAATTTAATTTATTTTAAACAAGTGTTATTGTTGTTGCTGTTATTATTATGTATATATTTATATATTATTATGTATATTATTATATATATATTATTATTATAATGTCCAAAGACTCATTCCCTGATGCCACACTAATTATTATTCACATGGTACCTACCACAGAACTCTAACTCATAACTCACTTTGACAATCCATACCAATAATTCATTACTGTTTAAAAAGAAATGTATCCTCACACCCTTGTTAACTACACTCTTGCAAGGTGATCACATGTATTTGTAAATTTCTTCAGAATTTTCTCTATGAAAGCCCTTTAGTACCTTCTACATTTTTATCATATCCCTTGTTTTTACTTTCAACTAAATTTTCTGACTATAAACTTTCAACCTTTCCTCATAGGGAACACTGCACAAACCATTACCATTTTGGTCCAGATGTAGTTGTAGCAAAGCCTTATGGAGAGAAGCAAATGGGCCAGTTTCATTATCTCCTTCTCCTCTCCATTATCACTGGAATCTGTCTTTTGCATTCTGCTCAGCCATATACTATTTGATCCATACATACTTTTATTCAGGTAAACAGAGGAGATGAGAGATCTAGGAGTAATGGTGGACAAGGACTTGAAATTCAGGGGCACATTGCACAAGTTGTGGAGATGTTACATCAGATAATGGCAAAGATGTGGAGGACCCTGACATGCAGAAATAATGAGATTATGATACCATTGTATAAGGCCTTGATCAAGCCTCATACAGATTATTGTGCACAGATTTGGTCACCTGGTTTTCATGGTGATGAGGATATGTTGGAAAGGATCCAGAGAAGATTCACAAAGGTGGTCAGTGGTCTTTGGAATATCCTCCCCACTTCCTCCTATTCACAGAGCCTTGTGAATAGGAGGAAGTGGGGAGGATATGATTGAGACATATAAGCTAGTCAGGGGTTGTTATCATTTTGACATGGAGGAGAATTTTCTAGGGGGGGGGAGGAGGTAGGACAAGGTCATTGCTAGATCATATTACAACCTGTATAAGGAAGGTGTGAACAGAGGAGTAGGTTCTTTGCATGGAGAATGGTTGGTGAGTGGAATGCATTGCCTGAGTGTGTTGTGAGTGTAGATACATTGAATTAGTTTAAGGCACAGTTGGATGAGCATTGTGTGCAATAGTGTGTATCTCCATGATGAGTCTCTGACTCCATGGAAGTCAAATGTTAATAATAATAATAATATTCATCCTCATTTCTTTTAGTTAATGTAATGGAGTTCCATGGTATCATGTCAAATGCTTTTGCAGATCCAGCAATATCATAGCTTAGCCATTTTCTTTATTATTATTATTACCATCTGACTTCCATTCAGTCAGAGACACATTGTGGAAGGCACACACTATTGCACACAGTGCTCATCCAACCATGCTTTGAACTGATTCAGTGTGTCTACATTCACAACACACTCAGGCAATGCATTCCACTCACCAGCCATCCTCCACGTACAGAACCTACTCCTCACTCCTCTGCTCACACCCTCCTTATACAGTTTCCAGTGGTGGCCTCTTTTCCCACTCCTCCTCTCCCATTCTATGAAAAACTCTTCCATGTCAACCTGATAACAACCGCTGACTAATTTATGTCTCAGTCTCCTCCTCTTATTCATATCTCCAAGGCATTGCAATTTACATTCTTTCAATCTGTCTTCATACTCCACATTCCAATGACCACCTTTGTGAGTCTTCTCTGGGCTCTTTCTACATATCCTCATCATACGAAAACCCAGTGACCAAATCTGTGCACAATATGCACACTTCATGGAACTTGACTGTTATTTTGCTGTAAAAAATGAGTAAACTGCTCCTTTCATAAAGTTGTTCTATCTTCCACAGAATATAATTTTCCTGTCCACCATTCTTGAATTCTGCATTTTATCAACCTTTCTAATAATTTTTTTACCTGAAATATTGAATACTGTAATTTTGCTACCTCTATCTTGAAACCCTTTATGCAATAAAGTTTTGAAATCCTTTATGTAATGGAACCATAATCTCCCACCAATCTATATCACTGTAATATTTACATCTGGAGCATATATCTTTACAAAAATCTTTCAGTAATTCAACTATTTCATCTCCATCTGTCATCTTCCTACCATCAATATTTATTAAAGTTATTCTACTGTAACTTGCTTTGTAGCAAAATATATTGGAATTTCATTTGGGCTTCTTTGCTAGTTTCATTTTATAATCTGATTTTTCCTTTCTTACCAGTATAGCTAGCTGTCTTTTTCCTCATAGATCATTAGCTTGCCAGTTTCTGTTCTATTTATATTCCTTTCACAAGATTTTCTTTCTTTCTTTTTTTTCTTCTTGCAGCTCCTGCTTAATGATACTACTCATCCATTTTATTCTTACCTGATTTATCCTTCTACCCTGGGTACATAGCCAGATGCTGCCTTTCTCAAATATCCCTGGAATATTTCTCAAGTATTGCTAACCTATGCTTCCTTTACAGTTTTTGATGCCATATCACATTACTCCAACAGTCTCCTAATCTAACTCTTTAGTTCTGCATACACCCTTAACTGAAAATTCCACATGTTTAGTCATCTCCCAGATCAAGACTGCACAATCACTCTTCCCCAGTAAGAGTCATGGTCTACTTTGGTTATAGACAAATCATCTTATGCCATCACAATCTAGCCCTCTCAAAATCTGGTTCTTTCCATTGCATATTGTTTCATGTGATCAAGTAGGTGTATAAATTCCATTTCTGCCCTCATATGTCCTTTCCTTGTTTCCAGTCTGTTCCCATAGTTGAACTTCTTCCCTTCATAATAATTATTTGCCATACATTCATCGAACTGATTTGCTGATGCATTTTTCCTACAGCTTCCGTTTCACTCACTGCCCTATTGCAGTAACTGATTATATACAGTTGACCCTTGAACTACACAGGTTTGAATTGCGTTGGTCGACTTATACATGGATTTTTTTGCAATAACTATACCATAACTTTTTTTGAGATTTGTGACAATTTGAAAAAAATCACAGATGAACCATGTAGCCTAGAAATATCAAACAAATTAAGAAACAGTTAAGTATGTCATGAATTCATAAAATATATACAGTGGTATCTCACTATTCTGAACCTCTTTAGCCCGAACCTTCCGGTAATCCAAACTGCGGTTTGAAAGAAAAAAAGTTTTATTTATTGCATATTATTCATTATTTTGTGTACTATTATTTTTATTTTATAATTATTATTTTAACTATGTATTATTTATTTTATTATTATTACAGTACAGTATAACTACGGCGATACACAAAAAGTGGAAATTCAAAACGTGAATAATTTGGTTAAAAATATAGATCCAAATGTTGAAATTTCACATACAGATGTTACGGAATGGATTACGGGTAGTACCAAAAGTGAATTCGAAATCAAATCAGATGCTGAAATTATAAATATGACGCTACAGAATGAATTAGAAGATGATAATGACAATAAAGATCTCAAAGAAAAAAAAGTAAAACACGAAGAAGCAGTTGACAGTTTTAATACATGTATAGAATGGGCTAAGCAGAATGATACGCCATTTCATAAAATTTTAATGCTAATGCAGCTCCTCCGAGAAGCATTCGAAAAAAGTTTAGCTTCCAAGAAGCAAAAGAAAATCAGTGACTTTTTTTACAAGGAAATAAAAACTTTTTTGTGTTATTTTGTTTTTTTTATGTTGTGTACAAGAAAGTGATATTTTTTATGCAAATTAAGTTATGTACTGAACTATGCAATTTTATTAAATCAAAATCCTCAACAATACAGGTACATACAAGATAAAATTTTTACTAAAATAAATTTGTGTACTGTATTTTTTTTAAGTTTTACATTACAGCACGGTAGCTTTTTTTTCTATCAGTTACTTCACTTATTTACAGAATTAAATTGATGTACCATTAGAATCTGATTATTTTGGTCTTAGATACTAGTTGTTATTGTATCTCAGGGGGAAATTCGCTAATCTGAACTTTTCCCTAATCCGAACGAGCACAGTTTTTGTTAGTTTGGATTAGCAAGGCACCACTGTATATAGATAAGAGTGTATTTTATCATTTACTACCATAAGATATACACAAATCTATTATAAAATGTTAAGATTTATCAAAACTTACACACACAAACACTTACAGACCGTACATTCTGCAAACCATCTTTTGCAGTCTAGAAAAATGTA
This sequence comes from Typopeltis vanoorti, assembly GCF_054136105.1. Lineage (NCBI taxonomy): Eukaryota > Metazoa > Arthropoda > Arachnida > Uropygi > Thelyphonidae > Typopeltis > Typopeltis vanoorti. The sequence continues at coordinate 53,944,492 of NC_143557.1, read as the reverse complement.
AACAAACCTAAACATTTTTTTTTTTAATAAAAAAAATAAAAAATTTTATTTAATTTTTAAATAAAAACCTAAAAATGCAGTATTAACACTGCATAAAATTAAGTTATTAATTAATTACTTAACTTTATTTAATTAATTAGCATAAAATAAAAAATTTATAATGATTCATTCATTAGTGTATAGGCTAGGCTACCATGAAGTAATCATATCATTATCAGTACACGAATCGTTATACCTGTAAATAAATATAAATTTCTTTTTCACATTATCTTTTCATTTTTGATGTCTAGTGTTAGTAATATGTAAAGCATTTACAGTCTTTTGTATCATATAAGAAATATTGATGTAGGTACTGACAGACAGACAGATGATTCATATTGTAAACAGATGTTGTAAACTTACAGTATTGATAAATATAGTATAGTACAGTAAATGTATTTTCTTTTCCTTATGATTTTCTTAATAACATTTTCTTTTCTCTCACTTACTTTATTGTAAGAATATGATATATAATACATATAACATACAAAATATGTGTTAATCAACTTTTTATGTTATTGGTAAGGCTTCCAATCATCAGTAGGCTATTAGTAGATAAGTTTTTTTGGGGAGTCAAAAGTTATACGTGGATTTTTGAACAACGCGTGGAGTCAGTCCCCCTAACCTCCTATTGTTCAAGGGTCAACTGTATTTTGCCCTCTCATCTATCTCACACCAGATATCCTCAGATTCTCTGTTCCCATGCCTTTATGCTGAACTTTTACCCTTGTTGGTTGTTTTTCTTCTGCTGTTATCAACAGTACACTTTCCTCGCATCCTGTTCTGTCTCTATCCTCCCTGAAAATACAGTGCCCTTTACATTCTGTCCCTGAAACCACATCACTCTTTGTCAGTCATGTATAACTAATTATTGAATATATTTTCTTATTTTCAGAATGTTGCAGATATTAAGAAGCTCAAGTTAGCTGGAATCTGTACAGTAAAGGTCAGTAATTTTCCCCCCCTTTAATTTTAGCTTTGCGGAACACAGGGTACACTATTTGAATAAAGAAAAAGTCAATTCCATAACCTTCTTTAAATGTAATGAAAGAAACAATCCAAATGAACTGGCAAATTAGAATTTGTGTCAAACTCAAATTTACCAGTTAATTTGGATTGTTTAATTTATATGGTAGTTGTACTGGGAGAGGCTTAAATGGAGACATGTAGTTCTTTGCAAATGATGCAGAGTTGCAGAGAGCTATGAAGATCACCTGTTGTGGTTCTACAAGAGAAGTCTGTTCATCTGCCTACCTGTAGGAATTTTGGAATGCAGGTCAGAATGCTGTGTACACTAGTTTGTAAAGAAGTCAATGGACACACCCATGGGCAAGGTGCATTGTGCCATGTAAGAGTCATGTTTTTGTAGCTAGTATAAATTAGAGGAATAAGATACTCTCAAATGACTGTAGGGTGCTACGAAGGATACTATGTAACAACCGTCATTCGTTGGCCTGCATGTTGAATGCAGAGTTAAGGGCATTGACTGGAACATGAATCTGCATAAACACACGCATAATCGAGGTTTACAACATGGGTTTCCATGGTAGGACCACAAGCCTCAAATTACCCAAACCAATATGCAAAATCATCTTTGGTGATGCAAAGATCATGTACAGTGGGATGTGAAAGCTTGGAAAGCTATGTTATGGAGTGACAAATCATACTACACCCTCTACCAAGCAGATGGACATGGATGCAGCAGGTGCCCAGTTAACATCTCTTACCAGAGTGTGTAATTCCAATTATTAAATTCGGAGATGGTGGTGTGATGGTATGGACCTGTTTTTCCTGCTTTGGCCTCAGAACTCTGTTTGTGGTAAATTGAACGTTGAAACTCGGAGAAGTATCTGAACATTCTGGATAATGCAATGCTTTCTACTTTGTGATAGAAACTGCAGAACTGACTATTGTAACGTTGAAACTCGGAGAGGTATCTGAACATTCTGGATAATGCAATGCTTTCTACTTTGTGATAGAAACTGCAGAACTGACTATTGTAACGTTGAAACTCGGAGAGGTATCTGAACATTCTGGATAATGCAATGCTTTCTACTTTGTGGTATTTCTGAAGAACTGACCATTGTCTCTTTTAGCAAGACTGTGCACTTGTCATAAGGCTGTTGCTGTAACTGCCTTGTTTCTGTACATGAATGTAACCACACTTGCATGGCCTCTGCACAGCCCTGATCTCACTCCTGTTGAACATATGAGGAATGAACTGGAGCATCGAGTGAGGTCAAGGGACATCTGCTTCACAACAGTCCAGGACCTCATTACATGCCTATAGGAAGAATGGTCCAAAATTTCCATTCATCACTATCAGATACTTGTGGAAAGTATACCCAGTAGGATTGCTGCAGTCATCAAAGCGAAAGAGGGTACAACATCTAATTAAGGTGGGCACTGTGGCTGCTTGTCCATTGACTGCTTTCTAAGCAGTGTATATAAAATTGGTAGTGATATCTCAAAGGAAGTGCAGGATATAAAGGAACTTGGGAGGTGATGGTAGATAGATAAAGCTGAATTTAGGGCTGCAATGCTAGAATTTTGAGCCAAGACAGCCCAATTTAGCTCATTGGGGGGGGGGGGCATCTTTAGAACTCTTGACCAACTTCAGTTGATTTCTTCAGCTATATTTGTTTAGTGTTAGTACCTGTGTGCACATATCAGTATTCTTTTGTTCCCTGAAGATGATAATGCAACATTACTGAAATATAGGAAGTATTTATTAAAGTTATTAAATCACTACACCCAATTTATAAACAATTATAATCAAATTGAAATAAAACAAGTAATATGTCAAGAAACAAATGAAGAGCCAATACAATTAAATAATCTAAAGAAAATATTGGAAAAAACTAAAAAATAGAAAAGCTACAGGAGAAGATGGAATAAATTCAGAACTATACAAATACAACTGTAAATCATTTCAATTACGATTAATTAAATTTCTGAACAGAATATGGAAAGAAGGAAATATCGCACAAGAATGGAAGACAGCAATAGTCATAAACATATTGTTAAGTCGGAGGACTTAACATTGTTATCACTCTATTGAGAAATATAATGATTCATCAGAATAAAGAAGCACTTTATAGAATTCTTAATTTGGTTTTTATCTTAATTTAGTATTGTGAAATTTTATTGTGTTATTATTATATAGTTACTTAGTCTGAATTGATATGTAAATAGCTGACCATTTGCTGGGTAAGAAATAATCTAAATGTGAAATGGCCGACTCCTGAGACACGTGGTGAATGTTCTAGTATATCTGTTATGTAGCATGGTGCTCCCCCCCCCTCCACCGTAACGCTATGAGATTACGAATGGATTCCGTGAGCGGTGCTAAGTGCCGCGTGACGTAGTGAAAGCATGACGTACACATCGATGATGAAAGAGAGAAACGACGCGGTGTTTAAAAGCAGATGTAACACTGCGATCCTGGCTTTTTAGACATTTTCCTGCTGCTGTATTCCTATGCCACGGAAGTCCGGCTGGTTCAGGTTTGCGTTTCCTTTCACACAAGTGTTTGATTTTCTGTTGTTATTATTTCCTTTGTTAATAATTTACTAACTTGCTGGCTCTAGTGGAGACACTTTTCTCCCCACTAGAGCGGGATTATTAGCCTTTCAGGCTCATTTACTAACTTACTACCACTCTAAGTCGGTTGACTTAGAGTCTACTTCTTTTCCCTTTTTTTTTTTTAACGCAGAGTTATTATGAGTAAATTCATTCAAGTCCCCCCCCCCCCCCCAGGACGAGAACACTGGGTATTGAAGTGCCAGGTTTGGAGGAGCCTAGAGTCTTGACAAAGATCCTTAAAGAGACCATAGGAATGCAGAACATCTACTCCTTCACCCCACACGGAGGAGGGAAATACCTCGTAGTAGTTAAAAATGTCAATTCGAGAGACAAACTTTTGGAGGGTTTCTCTGTACAAGGGAACCATATAACACCAGTCATGGTAGGGAGCCAAGTGAGGACGCTTAGAATAGACAGGTTCCCTATGGAGTACATCCAAGCCAGCAATGACCTGCTGGTACAAGCCTTTGCTAAGTGGGGAAAGGTGACTAACGTTAGGCGGAGCATTTTGAAGGAAGATCCCACTTGGTTCTCCAAGGAAGTAACCTTCACAATGGACATGAAGTTACCCATGCCCAACTTAGTGAACATCGGTATGGCACAGGTCATGGTCTACTACCCCGGAGTTCAGAGGCAATGTCTGCGTTGTGGCTCACTTGAACATCTGGGCAGAGAACGCCCCCTGAGCCAATTGCTTTAATTGTGTCAGCATAGGGCACATAGCCAGCCAGTTCCCTAACCCCTGCCAAAAATGTAACAACGCCGAACACCGGGTTACCAGCTGCCCATTAAGAATATTTGCAGAAAGAGCAAGGACACCCATTGAATCACTGACACAATCCCCTACCATGACCAAAGAACAAGGTGACTTCCCACAACTCCCCAATTCCACCGGGGAGAAAATCTTCAAGCAGACGATCCTCAGAAAAATAAAGAAAGCAGTTACAACTACCACCCTCGTAGCTACTTCTGCCGCGGCAACATCAGCAGAGACGGCGGCACCGGTTACAGAAGAACAGCCGGAAACAACAAAGACGGAACCGGAAACAACAAAGACGGAACCGGAAACCACCAAACCGGAAACTCCCGTCGAAGCCGTCGTCCTACTGGCAACAACACCAGCCAGTAGTTCTGAGGAAATGACTGCTTCATCTCAAGCAAGCGACGCCTCCCCTGCAGAAGACATGCTCCTTGAGGGGGAAATAACTGAAATGCCGCCCCCCACCACCAGAAACATCAAAGACACCACCATTTCTGGTGGTGTCTTTGATGTTTCTGGAAATTGATGCTAGCATATAACATCGGACTATTGTTCCTGCAAGAAACCCACTTCTACCATTTCAGAGATATGCAGGAACTTAATCAAAAGTACCCCCTAACATCCTATTGGAACTTCGGCCCAACACCACTCAGTGCCAGAGTTGGGGGTACTTATACTAGTTCCCCTCCTAGGAGCCTTTCACAACATACAAAGGGATGCAGAACTAAGAATTCTCGCCATAGACTGGAAGTACCGGGGCTGTACCACCCGGTTTCTCAACATCTACGTCCCAGCTCATGCACCTTTTAGACCAGCGTTCTTCCAGACCCTTAACAACTACCTCTATGGCACCCATCCCATTGTCATGATGGGTGACTTCAACTGTGTGGCAGACTCTGTCCTAGATAAAGTAGGGGGGAACCCAACATCAGGAACATTCGGCTATAGACATTTGGAAGTTCACCTTCGGAATGCTCAGCTCACCGATGTCTGGCGACATCTGAATCTCCACACCCGTGACTATACATGGTTCGGCCAGGGTGTTGGCACTCGGCTAGACCGAATTTATCTATTGCCATCACTTCTTTCAAGAGCCGAGACGGTTTGGCACGTTAACATCAGTAACAACATCACGGACCATAAACTTATAGCGCTCAGGTACCACCATCTAGAAAAAGTGGAAATTGGTCCGGGCCACTGGAAGTTACCATCAAACTTCCTTGTCCCTTTTCTCAGCCCAGCTCCAATATCTCTGCTCCACCTGGATGCAGGCGAGCTGGGATTGGGACACCTGGGCGCAGTTCAAATCCACCATCAAGAACAGAATGATTCAATGGAGCCAAGAACGTGCTTACCTTTACAGATCTCGGCTCCGAGATCTCTATAAAGAAAGGAGCTGGTTCATAGCCAGCCAATGCCAAGGAATACCATGTGACAACATCATCTGGGAAATTAACGGCAAAATAGATGCCAAAAAGCAAAGGCAAGCGAAGGAAAGGAACTTTAAAATAAGAACACAGCTGCGCTCAGAAGACAGGCCATTGGCCACCTTTTATAACAGGCGCTTCACAAAATTCAGAGAGGAGAGAACCATCCTGTCCATCACGGAAGGTAGCAACATCTTCAACAACACACCTGACATCCTGTAGGCCTTCCAGAGGCACTACAATGAACTTTACACAGACAACAGTGCCTCTATAGACTTCTCCTCCTGGACCATTCCAACACACGGTGAACATATCCGAGCAGGATTGGTTTAAAATAAGAACACAGCTGCGCTCAGAAGACAGGCCATTGGCCACCTTTTATAACAGGCGCTTCACAAAATTCAGAGAGGAGAGAACCATCCTGTCCATCACGGAAGGTAGCAACATCTTCAACAACACACCTGACATCCTGTAGGCCTTCCAGAGGCACTACAATGAACTTTACACAGACAACAGTGCCTCTATAGACTTCTCCTCCTGGACCATTCCAACACACGGTGAACATATCCAAGCAGGATTGGATGCTCCCTTCACGGCGTCCGAAATAACAACGGCCTTTAAGCAATGCCGAGCCAAGAAGGCGCCTGGTCCAGACGGACTGAGGTCACAGAGTTCTATCATGAGGCATGGGACTTCATCCTCCCAGCTCTACTGGCACTTTTTAACATCTTCCTGAACACCGGGAACGTGCCAGGTGAGTTTATGGAGTGCCATACGGTATTCATCCCCAAGGCCAATAGGGACCTATCTCAGATCAAGAATTGGCACCCAATTAGTCTCACCAACATAGACTACAAGATCCTGGCCAGAGTCATCAACAATGGACTCAAAGTGGGGATGAAATACGTTATCAACAGCACTCAAGTGTATGGCATCCCAGACAGATCGATAGAATTCAATCTGTACCTTATTAGAGATCTGCTCCGTCTGGCATCCATTAAAGAACATCCAATGGCATTGCTTTCACTAGACCTCAACTGAGCGTTCGACAGCATCTGACATTCGTACTTGTTTTACATCCTCAAAGAAGTTGGCGTCAACAGTGGCCTCCTTTCCATTCTTCAGGGAGGCTATAACAACAGCTCCACCTGCCTCCAAATCAACGGATACTCAACTGACCCCATTATCATCAAGAAAGGGGTCAAGCAAGGATGCCCGCTCAGCCCTCTTCTTTTTGCTCTGGTCCTTGAGCCTTTTCTTCAGGTAGTCAACAGCTCTCGTGCCGTTAGAGGAATACCACTCCCGCTCACCACGGAGGAATCCAAGATAACAGCATATGCGGATGACGTGGTGGGCACCCTTAGGGACAATGACTCCATTAGGAACCTTTTTAACATCCTTGACAGGTTCCAAATATCGGGATTAACACCTAATCCCGATAAAACACAGTTAAAAACATGGAGTCTGGGACCAGGATAACATCCCCCTTGGCTTAGTCCCTAAGGAAGATCCCATAACCATCTTAGGGGTACCCTTTATGGCCCAGCCTGAAGTCGACGAAGACAATCTCACCACCAAGATCGTCGATAGTCTCAAGGATTGGAGAGTCAGACTGCTGTCACTTTCCTCCCGGGCCATAGTGATAAAAACCATTGTGTGCCCAGCGTACCAGCACGTCGTCAACATCACCAAGATCTCGGAACAACAAGAGATTCAGCTGTACAGGAAACCCCTAAAGTTCTTCTGGGGCAACTTACATCCGGAGGTTGAAACCACAATCCTTCAACTCCCAGGGAAGCGAGGGGGGCTTTGGCCTCCCAGTTCTCAAGACACGATACCTGAGTAATACTGCTTTTAATCTGAACAGGATACTGCAATCCAACCATCTTAGCAACCATCTTGTTCGGTATTACTTGGGTTACAAGCTTCCCCTCTTTGGTATTCCATCCCACCAAGGAGCCAAGGCGGAAATTGTCCCAGAGTATTACAACCAGCTCTGCCAGATCTTACAACAACTTAGCTCTTCGGGTATAGACATTACCAACATCCGGAGCAGCAAGAAATGGTACAACACCGTCTTTGACCATCTCTACACTGATGCTCCGGACCTGGGGGGCCGTCGACAACAACATCCTCTTCGGCCACCTAGCAAGACATCGTGGCTACCTGACGAGGAAAGATCTAGCCTGGAGGATAGCATACCGCAACCTTCCAGTTAATTATAACATCTGGAGGTTCCGTAACACCAGGAACCCCTTCTGTGACTTTTGTCATGGTGTGGACAATGTGGAGCATGCTTTCTATCAATGCCCAGTCTCTCATATCATCTGGAGGAGGCTGAGCGGCATGCTCTGCATTCCACTCCTAATGCAGGACCAAATCATCTACTTGCAGTTCACACCACCAACAAACAACAGGCAGAGGTTATTGATCTTCGTGATCAATGAAATCAAGTACCACATCTGGAAGGTGAGAAAAAACATGCCAACAACATCAATCCTCCCAGCTGGTTGGATATCTCCCGAATCGTGCTATATTGTTTCTACGGGTCAACTCGACGTTTCCCGATGGTCGAAAAAGAGACTCTAGGTGAGCAGAAATTCAAGAACATCTGGTGCTCTCCTCCTCTCCTGTGCACTTTAAGAGGGGGAGTGTTCAAGTTTGCACTCCTTTTGTTATAAACATCTACAATGGAGTGCATCATAGCTCTGGTCCATCTATTTGAGGTTCTCGTCGCAGGTCTCCCACAGAGGGTAATTTGGTTGCAAACTCGGTCAGGGAAGGCCAACTCCATGCGGTCGACCCGGAATGGGTTGATCACCTGAGTGCTGATTACTCCCGTGGTCTTGGTTGAACAGCAAACCTACGTGGCTTACAGTGAAAGAGTCAAACATCTGGGAGCTCTGAGCTCGTTAGATGAGAAGTATTAGCTGAGGCCTATTTCTTCTTCTTCCCCCTCCCCACCTGCCCTTCTCTTCCCATCACATTCCTTACCTCTCCTATTCCTCTACCCTTCCCCCCTTACCTCACCCCCCCACTGTCACTGCCTCTCCCTACTTTCCCTTCACTTGAGGGGGCACTCTGATCCCCCCCTTCTATAGGCCAATGATGAGTTTTCCTTCACTCTTTCACCCACGGAAGTCCGGCTGGTATGGAGCCTCCACGTGGGTTTCCTTTGTTCGTGGACGTTACGACTGAATGACCAAGAGAACTTACCAGTCAGGGACAAAAGCCCAGCAGATCCTGATGGTGGAAAACTACAGAATAATTCCAGTTGAAGTATAGAGGGAAATCGTATAGAAATCCCGAGGAAGTGTGAACAAAAGCGATAATATAAGGTAGTTGTCTGACGAAAGAATTAAAGTGGCCTAAATAGAATATCCAGCAAATTGGTAAGGTGAAAACTTTATGTCTACTAACTAAAGAATTGAATGAGAAGATTTTAATGTGTGTGCTAAGAGACATTTCTTTGAACTGTTGCTGATTGATATTTGGAGGAAATTTAATAGTGTCTCATAATTGTGTCTTGAAAGAGGGAGAATTATGATTGTTCTTGCTTAAAACTGAGATATATGTAAAATTTGAATAGGATTGTTAAGGATAATCTAGAATGGAATTTGATAAGTATTAAGAAAGAAATTTTAATGATTAGAGTAGAAATTTGAGATTAAGTGACTAAATGTTAGTATTTATGGTTCTAAGATAGAATTTAATGAAAAGGGGATAATTAACTATATGTACGAGAGTTTAATGATGTATATAAATTTCAGTTGAATGATTAACTAAGTGCTTCTCAGTGTAATATATGAATTATAACTGTAATTAAAATGTTTTGTTTTAATGTGAATATTATCTTGCCTGTATCTGGATCCTACTGCACTTGCCCATAAAATATAACGAACCACACAAGGGCAAGAAACTGTATTGGTTAAGGTCATGACTGCATGTCGTAAATTTATAGCTGAGAAGAGTGAACGCTGACTGTGTTCTATCTCCTTGGTCCTACATTTAGTATATCCTAGGATTCAGGGTGGTGCAGCGTATACAAAGAAATTTTCTCTGAATTTAAAAAGGGAGATAGAACCAGTGCTGAGACAAAGAAATTGGCATCTGCCATTTGCATTTCTTTGTCTCACAAAACAAACAGCTTCACTCTTATCAGGGATTCGGCCAGTAGTGTAATAGAGATAAGAAAGGGCACATTAAGGGTAGGAGATGACACAACAATATTCAAAAAAGGAAACAGAAAGGATTGCAGAAACTACAGAGGAATATCCTATTAAATACATGCTATAAAATATATCTAGATATAATTAAAAGTGAATTAATACCATGGGGCTGAGGAAGTTATTGGAGAAAAACAATGCTGCTTTAGGAAAAGCAGATCTTGCACAGATCCCATGTTTACAGTCAAACAAATTATTATTATTATTATTATTATTATTATTATTATTATTATTATTATTATTATTATTATGATTCAGGCCTCCATGGAGTCAAAAGACTCATTGTGGGAGGTCCTTCTTAGAAAACACAAAGTCTATCATACCACTGCTTGAACCCCTGCCTGTTCATGCTCTCACCCTATCATGCAATGCATTCCACGGTTCAACCACGCTCATGCAAAGAAACCAATCTTCACTCTCTTGCTCACAGCGTCCTTTTGTAACTTCCAGGGATGGCCCCTTGTCCTCTCTCCTTCCCCCTGTTCCACCAAGCGAAAGAAATCCCCAGTGTCAACCCTGGAACTACCTCTCAATAGTTTAAAAGTCCCAATCATATCACCTCTCCTTCTTCTATCTACCAAACTCTGCAGTCCACATTCCCTCAGCCGATCCTCATAACCAACATTGTATAGTCCTGAAACCATCTTTGTTATCTGCCTCTGTACCCTTTCCACAGTTAATTTATCCAAAGTGTATAACTTTACAATTACTAACATTAAACTGACAGCCATTTTCGCTTGCTAAATTTTCCAGCCTATTCAAATCATTTTATAAGTGCTGAATATCAGTAGCATCCTTGATTGTCCTGCCTATCTTCACATCATTGACAAACCTGCCAACATATATGGCCTTCCTAGATTATGAGAAAGCATATGATCAAATCAAGAGAACAAAATTAATCAATATACTGTATGAATTGAAAGCTCTACCTCAAATCCCAAAAGTAATAGCAAATATAATGGAAGAAAGCTATATTAAAATATAGCTTTCTTTAAAATATATAATATATTAAAATTAATAATGAAATAACCAAATAAATTAAAACCAATAGAGGTCTCATTCAAGGAAGTGGATTATCACCAGTAATCTTCAATATATATATAGAAAAAATTTCAAGAGAATGGAGGAAAAACAAAATCATAGGAATTAAAATAGGAAATAAAGAATTAACTAGTCTATTGTATGCTGATGATCAAGTTATTTTTGCTGAAAATGAAGACCTATTACAGAAAAATCTACATGTATTGAACGAGACAATAGAACAGTATGACATGAAGATCTCAATAAATAAAATGAAATCAATAGCATTTCAAGGTAAAGAAATTAAAAAATGCAAATTAGTCATCCACAACAAAGTAATAGAACAGTGAACAAATTTAAATATCAAGGAAATTACATAAGTCCCAATGGAGAAATTGGCATTGCATATAAAAAGGAAAAATTCCCAGCAGTCATTGGAACATTGAACAGACCCTTCAATAAACAGATGTCTGAAATAACCCAAATAAAACTATATAAAATAATATAAAAGCCAAACCAATTCTGAAATATGGCAGCAAAACATGCACTTGTGGAGAATGAGATAAAAGACAAGTGGAAACTGCAGAAATGAAGTTCCTAAAACCGCTCACAGGCTATAAAAGAATAGACAAGATAAGAAACGAAGAAATAAGAAAATAGTTATCCATAATTAACATGACAGATGACATCACAAACTATAGAAAGAACTGGAAAAACCACATAGAAAGAATGAATGAGGACAGATGGCCAAATATTGCCTGGAAATATAAACCAAAGGGACACTGATCAAGAGGAAGACCCAGGAGGAGATGGGCAGAAGACTTTTTAAACCCTTTTAAACCACATAGAAAGAATGAATGAGGACAGATGGCCAAATATTGCCTGGAAATATAAACCAAAGGGACACTGATCAAGAGGAAGACCCAGGAGGAGATGGGCAGAAGACTTTTTAAACCCTTGAAAACATTACAGGCAAACAATTGCCTAATACGGGAAGCCAAGATGAAGAAGATCTACTAGATGGTTCAGTTTAAGACATTGAACTTGCCTTGCTTCTTCCCATTAGCTTCTCTTACTCCTTTCAACAGATATATAGTAGTTTTTATGAATGAAGCATATTTACAAATGATATATTTGAGATCTGCATGAAATGTCATTTAATAGACACTGACTATCAACATCAACATCTCACAGATATCACATCTTTCATATGATGAGAGATGTGATATCACATCTGTGTTTATGGTATATAGTCCCCAACAGTTGATGTTGGGGATGATATATCCTTTTTTACATTTAATTAACTGTGGTAATTCCTTGCATGAATGAATAGCATATATATGTGTGTGTGTGTGTGTGTGTGTGTGTGTGTGTATACAGTGGTACCTTGGATTGCGAGTAACTTGGTCTGCGAGTGTTTTGCAAGACGAGCAAAATTTTTTAATAAATTTTAACTTGATAAACGAGTGACGACTTGCAATACAAGTACTGTATTACCTATACGCTTTGTCTGTCAAGCGTTACGTGATCACAAGCTGCTCGGGATTATGGGTAATCATCTCGCGTGTGCGGTCTCGGTCGGCATACCTCATTCGTATAGTCAACATTCGTGCTAGCGTTGTGACCACATGTGTGTGCATAAAGCATTTTTTTATTTTGTGTCCAAATGTAGTGACTGTTCTTTATTGACTGTACTATGACAATGGCCCCAATGAAGAAAAGGGTTGAAAAGGAAGGCAGTAAGAAGAAAGAGATGATTACGGTGGAAGTTAAGAAGGAAATCATCAGGAAGCAGTGCACGTGCACACGCACACACACACACTGATTTTGATAACAATGAAAATAGGCTTTCTATATATATATATATACAGAAAGAATCATCATCATCATCATCATCAAATTCCTGATATGTACCCGCAATGGGTGTACAGGATAATTATGATAATATTACATGATAAGGTTACACCATTACTAACTTCTGATCATCAATTTTCCTCCAAATTAATCTCTTATCTATCAAGATTCCAATATTATCAGATTTTATATTTTTTTTCATTTAAGGCTCTTTTTACTATATCAATCCATCTATATCTTGGTCTTCCTCTAGGTTTTTTCCCTGCCAATCTGGCAAAGAACACTTGATTTGCTAATCTTTCCTCTTTCATTCTATTTAAGTGACCATATCACCTGAGATTAGCTACTAATACATTCCTGAATATTAACAATGACAAGTTCTTTCCTAATATCCTCATTTTATTGATATTGCCATTGATGCCATCTGTTCACTCCCACTAAATCTTTTTCAGAACCATCATATCAGAGGTCTCCAGTCTTTGATCAAGTGTTTTATTTCTAACCCAGCTCTCAGATCCATAAGTTAAAATTGGTTTGAACATAGTCTTGCATTCAGCTAATGTAATGTTTTGACTAATTGCTTTCTTATTCCATATAAATTTATTCTGATATTAGATTTAATACCACTTTCCTTCATAATGTGATCCATATAGATAAGGAATGACAGTGGAGATAATGTGCACCCTTGTCGCACACCTGATTTTAATTCAAACCATCTTCCTTTACTTCCTTCAAATCTAACTGCTGACTTACAGCTTAAATAGAGACTATGTATGGCTTGATATAATGTCCCATTTACACCATATGACTAACTTTTCAAAACAAAAAAAAAGCAAAAATACACCCATTGGAATATAGCCACCTGGAATGTGAGAAGTGTCCACCACAAAATCATAGAACTGGGCCAAGCACTAGAAGAAAGAAATGTAAAAATAGCAGTAATTACAGAATCTAAAAAAAAGCAGAGAGGAACAGACGAAACTGAATATTATATCTATATATACAGTGGGGTAAAAGCAGAAGAGAGAGCTAAATCTGGTGTAATGATCTTTCTACATAAATCTCTTAGAAACAATATAATGCATTACAACTTTTGGAGCGATAGAATAATAGAAATGAGAATTAAAATAGACAGAGGCTATATGACAGTAATTGGAACTTATGCACCTGAAGAAGGAAAAGAGGAAGACTCAGAAAACTTCTACACCTAACTGCAGAACATATTAAATAAGACCAATCCTAAGGATCACATTTTGGTAATAGGAGATCTCAATGCAAGAATTGGCAATAAACCATATAAATCAAACATAGGACCTATCGGAGAACTTAACCGTAATAGAAATGGAAATAGATTAAGAGATTTTACTATAAGCATTAACCTTAAAATAATGAACCTTCTTCAATAAAGACATCCACAGATACACCTGGGAAGCAAGAGACAGAAGAAGCATTATTGATTACATAATCAGCAATATCAAAATGTCAGAAATGATAATAGATACAAGAGTATACAGAGGATCTGAAATAGAATCAGATCATTACCTTTTAATTGGAAAAATAAAATGGGAACCAAGATGGAAAACAACAAAAAAGCACAAGGAAAATAGAAATTTTGAATCTTTCAAAGTTAGACTTTTGGACGACAGTAGTATTAAAGACTTGTACCAAAAAAGAATAAAGAACTGGATGACAAGTATAAAACAAAATCAGAACATAGAAGAAGAATGGTCAAACCTAAAAACCATAATGACAAAAGCTGCAAAAGAAAGTTTAGGAACAAAGAAAATGTGGAAAAGAAAAAGAGGCCTTAGGGACTTGGATGATAAAATTAAATGCATTATTGAAGAAAAGAAAAAAGCATATAAAAACTGGCTCAACCTAAAAACAGTAGAATCAAAAATCGAATACAACAGAAAAAAAAAAGCAATAGCAAAAGCAGCATGCAGGAGAATAAACAGAAACAGATGGAACAATTTTGTAACAAAATTAGAGAGAGACTGTATGCTCAAAAGACCTAATGCATATAAAATCCTCAAAGATCTAAGTAATGAAACTAGAGAAAAAGCAGATATTAATACCATTAAAATAGAAACATGGCAAAATCACTACCAAGATCTATGGTATGATGAAAACATTCAAAACAGAAAACTACCCTTTGTAAACATCTCTGATAACTTGGAAAACATCACTCTAGAAGAATTAACAGAAGCATTAACCCAAAGCAAAACAGGAAAGGCTCCAGGAGAAGACAATATAAACTTGGAACTTATCAAATATGCAGGACTTGAATTCTCACTCAGGTTACTTAACTTTTATAATATGATCTGGAAAGAAAGAAAATGCCCACAAGATTGGACCAAAGCAATAGTTATTCTCATCTACAAAAAAGGACACAAATCTGTTTGTAACAATTATCATGGAATCAGCTTACTTAGTACCTGTTATAAAGTATACGCAACAATCTTAGCATATAAACTTAAATGTATAGTAGACCCAAAATTAATAGAAGAGCAAAATGGATTCAGAAAAGGCAGCTCTTGCATAGACTCTGCATTTACGTTAAAATTATTAATTGAAAAACACAGAGAAATGAACATAGAAACATACATAGCTTTTATAGATTACACCAAAGCATTTGATAAAATTATCAGAGAAAAACTATGGGAAATCCTAGAAGAATATGAAATACCAAACCAACTCTTTAGAGCCTTATATAATATACATCAAGATAATAAAATATCTGTGAAGTACAATAATTCAACATCAAGCTGGAAACCAATAAATCGAGGAGTACGTCAGGATTGCCCTCTCTCACCAGTTTTATTTAATATATACATAGATAAAATCATAAAAGAATGGAAGATAACTAATGAAGGAGGATTCAAGATAAACCGTAACACCAGATTAGCTACTCTTCTTTTTGCTGATGACCAAATAATCCTTGGAAATAATGAAGATGAACTACAAAAATCATTATGCAGTCTAAATAATCTGATAAAAACATATGGTATGGAAATATCAACAGACAAAACAAAAGCATGGCCTTCAAAGGTGCTAATCCAATAAGAAGCAAAATAGTAATAAACAACAAAATAATAGAACAATTAAATACATTCAAATATTTAGGTTGCACAATGTCATATGAAAATGAAGCTGATATAGAACTAAAGATATCAAACTTTTTAAAAGTAACAGGCATTATAAATAAAATTTTTAAACCCAATTATGTACAAAAACACACACGAATAAGAATCTACAATACAGTTGCTAAACCAACCATACTTTATGGCAGTGAGATAAGGACAATAAAAAAAGCAGATGAAAGAAGAATTGAATCATCCAAAATAAAATTTCTGTGCAGAACTGAAGGAGTCACAATAATGGACAAAATGAAAAGCAGCGAAATCAGAAAAAAACTTGGAATTACAGCTTCCCTAAATGAAAGTGATTTGCTATAGAGAAAAATGGAAAGAGCACATACTAAGAATGAATAGAAGCAGAATACCTAAACAAATTCTAAATTACCACCCAAAAGGTACTCGATGCAGAGGAAGACCCTTAAAAAGATGGAATTGAGTCTGGAACAGGCCATTTGGCCTATAAGCCTGGAAAGGAAGAAGAAGAAGAAGAAGAGACTAACTTTTTGAAGAACTTTCCTCTTGGCACTTTATATATGTCTTTTCCAGATCAATAAAACTTACATGCAAATCTTATATATTCCCAAGATTTCTCAACTATTTGTCTTAAAGTGAAAATCTGAATCTTCACAACATCTATTTGTCCTGAATACAACTTGTTCTTGCACAGGTACTATTGAGAGCTCTGCTCCAATCATCTAGTATTCAACCATCTGACCAGGCCTTCTGAATTATGCAGTGTAGCCACTGTAAAATGTTTATACCTCAATATTTGAGCATTTCTGGCCGAATTTCATCTACTCGAGATGCCTTTCCACATTTCAGGTTTTTCTGTTGTGAGTTTTCTACCACCATGTCGAAACTGCTTGTTTCATTCAGCAGTCTTTCAAAGTAATTGAAAGATATCTAAAATATTTTTATCTTCAGTTTTCATTTCACCTTTATCATCTCTGATTCCTTTTACAGTATTCTTTCCTCCATTTCTAAGCTTCTTCAATAGCCTTCAGAACATTTTGCCACCTCCCTGATATTTACTTTCTCTGTTCTTGCCGAAGTCCTCTCATGACTTTTGTTTAAGTACTTTTACACACAGATTAGCTTTCTTAACTCTCTTTCGGTATCCCTTCTTCTTTTTGGACTTCTTCTTTAACTTCCTGTATCCAACCATGGTATTTTGATTTTTCTATCTTTACCAGACAACCTCACCTCATTCTTCTCTGGCTGAATCAATGAATGTTTTCTTTGGGATTTGCCATTAAATCTCCAAGGTTTGGTTCTTGTTTTCAAACTCTCATTTTTTCTTCAATGATGTTTGTGTATTTCAGTCTACAATACAAACCTTAATTCATTTTAAAACTTTTTACACACTCTTCTTTTGAATATGAAATTCAATTTTATCCTGCTCAAAACTAAATAGTGATCACTTAATATTTCAAATCCTCTGTACATATAGGGAGAAGGGAGATGAAATATACATGTATCATATCCAGTATTTATTATTTACGCTTTGTTTTCATGAATACGATTTTGATTTCCATTATTTTTCTAGGGTATTCAAATGACCACTCGCAAAAGATTGTGTGCAATTAAAGGATTATCTGAAGCCAAAGTTGAGAAACTCAAAGAAATTGCTTCTAAACTTGGGGTTAGTTTTAATACTTTCATATAAATAATATTAATAATATTTCATATAAATAATATTATACTGTTCATTCATTTTTATCTTGTGAAAAAAATAAAGAGTTGACAGAGACCATGATTTGATAGATTTTGAATGATTCATAATTATGAATCATTCAAATGATTTGATGAATCATTCAAATCATTCAATTCATAAATGCTGTGTTATGCAAACAGTAGAGTCACCAAATCTCTTGACAACATTATCTTTTTATAATAATAATAATTATTATTATTACATGACACCTTCAGGGAGTCCAAAGACTTATCGAGGGGAGGGCATCTACTCTACAACTCTCTGTCTCCATCACTCAATCCACCAACTACAACTATTTTCATCATCTACACCAACGCCATCCATTGCCGACCACCACCACCACCGCTAGTATTTTCACAGACAAGCACAAACATCCATGCCCATGGCAGGATTTGAACCCACAGCTTTTTGGCTGGAGAGTGGATATGCTAACCACTTGGCTAATCAGGCCGGCATAATAACTCATCTTTCCTCTCCCATTCTATTTAAGTGACCAATACCACCTGAGATTAATCTTATTTTCTTGGCATCATGTAAATCGCATTAATATCATGATAAGACAGTTAATCTTATCTGTATAATCTACAATGACTACCAAAGTGTATGTTCTTTATTTAGCTTGTCTGTTTTTTGTAGGATAAAAATCTTTGCCACTTCTATATGAGGACCCACTAATGCATCTTTAGTTGGAAAGTGCATATAAAGGTTCTTTGCACCACAGATAAGATTTGAACTTAGTCAGTTTGACAATTTGACAATGCTGACAGCATTGTCAGTATTGAGCTACAAAGGTTCTTTGTAGAGCTACAGAGCTACAAAGGTTCTATGGCTAACTGTAACCTCTGGTCTTCCTTGGCATAAGCATATTAAAATTCTCAACGCTTCCATGCATCCATGATATTACATTTTTACTTTCAGTCAAGATACTGCTTTATCATTGAACTGTTGGTAATGGTATAACATTACCAGCAGACACACCCAATATCCATCCAGTCATTGAATACTGGCTCATTACAGTATTCAATGACTATTATATAATGATGCCTTTTACAGCTCCCTAAACTTGGTAAAAAAAAAAAAACAAGAGGTAATTTATATTATGTTGATTAATGACTCATGAGTTCAGTTTCTGCTGCTTGCAGTTGCAAAAAATATTTCCATGGTATTAGAAATTATCTCTTTTTTGTACCAAGTTAAGGTACAAAATGAAATGCATCTCAAGTTTACCCTGATGGATACTAAGTGAATAATCATTATGGTTGACTTAAATTATCCAAAAATTGATTGAATAGAAGAGAAAGCTCATGATAAGAATGAAGGAGATTTATTGAGCTGTTGTATGACAACTTTCTTGAGCAGCATGTGAAAGAAGGTACTTGAGATAAGTGCTAGATTTAATCAGGGCTCCCTGGAGTCTCAGATAAAAATGTGAATGCTACCAGTTGGCAAGAGTTATCATACCATACTGTCCTGGGAAGTAGCTACTTATATGGGTGTTCTAATTAGGGCAAGTTGCATGCTGAAGTATAGAGCTAGGAATTAGGACAAACTCAGGAAAATACAACCTTCCTATCAGTTACTGAATGAGAAAGGATATTCACAATATGTCTCTAGAGTTCAAAGAACAAATAGGATGGAGAGAAAATATATGCAACCTTATTATGCAAGAGATCCATAAGAAGAAGATTATGTGGAAAGAATATTGTAAAAATATGAGTAAGAGGAGTTATGAAATGCATACAGCACAGACCAGAAAAGTTACATAAATAAAATTAAAGATACCAAGAAATTATATTCTTGGTTTAATCCTTTATCCAAGTGTAAGCAAACAAGTTTGCACCTGAACTATTTTCAGGACTGGGGCAACTCGTATAAAGAAGATAATGACGTCACATCACTTGCCTTAGTATCCCATAATGCACTCCCACTCACACTGATGAGATCTCAATAAAGGTCAAAACTGCTATGGGTAATGACCCTTCCATTAATGCATAGCACTATACACATCCGCAAGGAGATGTGCTTTGCATTATGGGATACTAAGGCAAGTATTGTGAAGTCATTAGCTTTTTATATGAGTTGCTCCATTCCTGAAATTAGTTCAGACACAAACTTGTTTGCTTATACTTGGATAAAGGATTAAACCAAGAATATAATTTCTTGGTATCTTGAATTTATAGTATAACCAAGTGGAGAAACTTACAAAGGAACAGAAACCTATAAACAAAGGCATATGTATAACCCAAGATGTGTGGAAAGCTAAATCAGAGTATGAAAAGCAATTGGCTGTGTAGTCTAAAGGTGACCTGAAAGAATTTTATCACTGTACTGCAAGTAAAAGAAAAAAAGGAATGTGGAAGAATAATTTTAGTTAATGAAGATAGTACCCTCGTGTGAGAAGTAAATTAGATTGTTTAAATGTTAAGGGCTCAGTTTGCTAAGATCTATCAACCAGATCTATGTAACACGGTCCTTCATGTTACCACTACACTGGGTGAAGAAGGTGGTTCAACTGCTCGTGCACTACCTGGATATCATTTCAGCAATGGGGTCAGATGGGATATCAGCACAGGTGCCAAAGAAATATTCAGCTGAAATGACTTAGCCCTTGACATGTTTGTATATGTTCAGTTGTTTGCAGATGATGTGAAGCTTTTAAGGAGGAAGGACAAAGGACCATCCCTGGAAGAATAATCCAGAATAGTCCATTGGAAAGATCCCACAAGAATGAAATGAATGTATGATAGTTCCATTGGGTGGTGCAAAAACTGTGTCTAACTATAGATCTGCTAGTATCTCTGGTGGTGAAGATTTCAGAGAAATTGAAAAGAACTCACATAAGGAAATGTGTTGACAGACAAGCTATACTTTGCAAAGAACAGCATGTGTTTACTAAAAGGAAGGTCATGCTTTAGCAATTTGTTCATATTTCACAATAATGTTACAGCTGGATTGGATAAAAGGAATGGATACAGTATGGCACTGTTAGACTTTGATGAGGCATTTGATAGGATACCATGTGAAAGGCTGTTGCATAAACTGGAGAATATGGACTTGGAATATAAACTATTGACTTCACTATTCTGGTCAAAAAGGGAGCACACATGCCTAGTAACTGTGCGCATAAAACTTTTACTTACAGAATTTCTAATTTGCAGTCAATAATTTTTGAATGTACAATAAAATGAATATATTATATGTCAGCTGTTTTATTTAGTAAACAAGCTAACAAAAATGCATTGCATATTTTGCTTTCTACATTGAAATTACAAATATTATTTTATTATTATTATTATTATTATTATTTTGGACTACTCCAGGGAGTTCTTAGACTCATCGAGGGAGGCCCTAAAGATCATGTCCATCCACACAACTATTCGACATTCTCACAGTATCTATCATACTTTGCCTTGAACTCGCTCACTGTCATAGCACCCACAACAGACTCTGGCAGCTTATTCCACTCATTTACCACTCTAAAAGTAAAGAACCCAGCTCTAACACCCCTGCTAACCACACTCTTGCCCAGCTTCCATAGGTGTCCCCTAGTTCTCCCACCACCAGTCCTGATCTCAAAAATATTCTCTGAATTAATCGTATAGAATCCCTTTAGCAATTTGAATGTCTCAATCATATCTCCCCTTTTCTGCCTATCAACCAGTTTCTGCAACCCACAAATCTTCAACCTGTTCTCATATGGTTCATTCCATAGACCTGCTATCATCTTAGTCACTCGCCTCTGGCTCCTCTACACCTCCTCCCCATCAAGAAAGAACTGAGGTGACCAAATCTGGGCACAGTAGTCGAGATGAGGTCTTATCAGGGCTCGGTACAGAGGTACAATAACTTGTTTTTCTCTGCTCGTCAAGGTATTTTTCAACAACCAAGTGAGTTGATGAGCTGATTTAGCTACTTTTGCAATGTGCCCCCCCTAAACTTCATCTCCCTATCCACCAACACTCCCAAGTCCCTGGCCTCATCAATCTCTTGGAGTACAGTTCCACCAATGTGGTATACTGCTGCTAATCTTTTCACCCCAAAATGCATAACTTTACATTTTGTCACATTAAATTGACATCCATTCTCCTTAGCCCAGAACTCCAATCTATCCAGGTCATCCTGCAAGACTTTGACATCTTCTGCATTCACTATCGCCCTACCCAACTTTGCATCATCAGCGAACAAATGAACTGTTCCACTTAGATCCTTCCCTATATCGTTAATGAACAAATTAAACAGCAGTGGTCCAAGAACAGAACCCTGCAGCACATCACTAGTCACAGTCCGTCTTTTGGACTCTACTCCTGAATAAACTACTCTTCGATGTCTCTCCATCAACCACCCACCTATCCATCTCACCAACCCTATATCCATTCCCATATGTTGTAGTTTACGGATTAGAATTCCATGTGGTATCCTGTCAAACGCTTTTGCCAGCTCCAGCAGTATCACTGTAAACCCATTTCCCTTATCCAGTTCTGCCGTCGCCTTGTTATAAAACTTGAGCAAGTTACTGAGGCATGATCTACCCTTCACAAAGCCATGCTGTCCCCTGTACAGTATCTCATTTTCATCAATCCATTCCTGTATTTTCCCTTGACTACTTTCTCCAAGACCTTGACAACAACTCCTGATATGCTGATCGGTCGGTAATTTGCCACCATGTCTTGGATCCTCCTTTATGCAAATACAGCTGACAAATATAACTACAACCAGTAAATATAAAAATACAAATAAAATCATCACATCATATTTATAAAGGCATCATATTGATATAATACCAAAACAAGCCTTAAAGTACAAGCCATTAGGAAAAAGAAAACTAGGACATCCTCTTAAATGATTCAACGATGATTTCTAAGACCGGAACAGGCCACACTAGGCCTAAATCCTTGATATGCATGATGATTATGATGATGATGATCATCATCATATTTATAAACAAAGGCATATGTATAACCCAAGAGCATAAGCTCATAAGCACATATTAATATATGTGGGTTATAACATGTACAGTTACATAAATCAATCATCATCATCATCATCATCATCAAATTCCTGCCATGTACCCTCAAGGGGTGTACAGGATATAATAGTTATACATAAAAAATTTACATCATTACTAACTTCCTATCTACAATTTTCCTTCAAATCAGCCTGTTACTTGTCAAGACTCCAACATTATCAGATCTTTTATTTCTATCATCTAAGGCACTTTGTACAGTATCAATCCACCTATATCTTGATCTTCTTCTGGGTCATTTTCCTGCCAACCTGCAGAGAACACTTGTTTTGCTAATCTTTCTTCACCCATTCTGTTTAAGTGACCATACCACCTGAGATTAGCTCTGCTAGCGCATTCCTGGATGCTGACAATATCAAGTTCTTTCCTAATATCCTCATTTTTGATATGATATTGCCATTGATGCCATCTGTTCACACCTCTAATCTTTCTCAGGACTCTCATATCTGCGGTCTCTAGTCTTTGGTCAAGTGTTTTACTTCTGACCCAGCTCTCAGATCCATAAGTTAAAACTGGTTTGAACACTGTCTTGTATACAGCTAATTTAGTGTTCCGACTAATTTCTCTCTTATTCCATATGAATTTATTCAATTGACTTCCTACCAAACCATCTTTGTTGATTCTGTTGTCCATTTCCATATTTAATTTACCAAATTCACTAAAAATAGTGCCTAAGTAGCTGAAATGTTTTACTTGTTCACAACACATTTGACATCTTCAACGATTCTGTCTATTTTCATTGTCTTTGTCTTTTTATTGCTGACCTTCATACCATATCTATTACAACAGTTACTCAATTAGTCAGGGAATCTTGCAGACTTGTAGCAAACAGATTTATTTAGAAGTATAACATCGTCCGCATAAAGCAAAGAGCTGACATTAACATCTCCAATTTTGATATCAGGTTTAATACCACTTTCCTTCATAATGTGATCCATATAAATAATGAATAACAGAGGGGATAATGTACATCCTTGTCTCACACCAGATTTAACATTAAACCATCTTCCTGTACTTCCTTCAATTCTAACTGCTGACTTACAACTCAAATAAAGACTAAGTATTGCTTGATATAATGCCCCATTGACACCATATAACTGTAGCATATTGAAACTATAGCATATTGATTAGCATATAACTGTAGCGTACATAAATCAATATTATTGTTATTATTATTATTACAATTCAGGCCTCCATGGAGTCGAAAGACTCATCATGGGTGGTCCTTCCTTCATTGATTGCAACATTTGTGAAGAGGGTTGAGACTTCAGAACTTACTAATAAATCATCTTTTTCCAGCATGCTGGCTTTGATTTTGTTTACAAAGTATTGTGTGTTTTTAATATAGGAGATTATTTATGAATATAATCCAAGATTCTTAATTATAGTGGCCTAAGCAATTCAAGATGTAAGAGAGGTGTATTATACAGCTTATGTATAATAATGACAGAAGTATTCAAAATAAGGGCGAGGAGTTTTTGGCATTGGTTAACTCAATTTGGACAAAAGTTATAGACATTAATGACCAAGGATGATATAATCATATGAATACAATGCAAAGGATATAGTACCTTCAAAGAGGAAAGAAGGAACAGGATGGGATGAGGGTTTGGCTAATGATAGCAGAGTAATTGAAGCCAAAAAGAGTAGAAGTACATCAGGAGAACAGAGATGCAGATGGCAGTTCATTTGAGGTGTTATGGAGGCCAACAGAATGAAATATATAATTCGATGCTGCTATAATCCAGGAGGTATAAGGGAAAATATAGATGACATGAATTGGCAAATTGTGATGACTGCAGCATGAGTAATTATTATGGGGGATTTCAACTATGGGGACATAGATTGAGCAGAGGAATGGTTACAGGGAGGAAAGGAAATGGAATGTATATAGATGCTAAAAGATAATTCCTGAGGCAGCATGTAATGGTGGGGACACAAGATTCAAGAGTGCTGGATCTGATCACAGCCTAAGAGAACTTAGCAGTAACCAGTCTAGCTACATTGCCTCCTCTTGGTGGAAGTGATAATGTAGTCTTGACTTGGGAGATTTCCAGATATGAAAACTTTTCTATTCAGAAGAGATATATGTGTATCAAAAGCAGATGATTATGACAAGCTGAGGAGTCAGCTGTCAGCAATACCATATCATAAGAATTTAGAGAGGGAAACATAGTGGTGGTATATGGAAGGTAGTCAAGAAATCTTCGAAGAAAACAATGTTGGACTGTATACTCCGATTCAGAGGCACAAATCAGGTAGGAGTTAAATGGATGAACAGCAACGTTAAACAGGAGTTGCAGACAAAGTAAAAGTTGTGGTGGGAATATAAAAAAAAAAAGGTGATCAACATGCCCATGAGCAGTACAAGGCACAAACAAGAAGAGTAACCTGTATGGTAAGGAAGGCCAAAGCTAATTATATGAGAAATCCTAAAAGAGTTCTCTCACTGTGTCAGAAATAAAAGTGGGAGGGGGGGGGGAATGACTGTGGAAGGATGACTTTAAAAAAAGTGGTGATGGTTGGAAGGTAACAGAAGCAAATCAAATAGTTGAATTACTGAGTGAGTATTTTGCAGTGGCATAACATCTAGAGCAGTGGTTCTTAACCTTTGTAAGACCGTGGTCCAGTAAATTCTATTTTTATAAGATGAGAGCCTGGTCCCAACAAATTTACTCGTAAATACCTTTCCAATTTTTTTTAATTTCATACATTAAACGAACATAAGTATTAATAATTAATTATGACATAATCATAAAGAGTATTAGTACACTTAAGTATACGGTGTGGCGTGTTGACAAATATAAAATTACATTTAAATTAGTTATCAATCACTGGACTACAAGATTTCATTAGTCCAGTGATTGATAACTAATTGTAGTTTCCTCAGGCCAACATCATTAAATTAATTTGTGCTGATTTTCATTGATATATACCTCTCTTGTTGAGAGGTAGTTACAGGGTTGACACTGGGGAGGTCTTTCGCTTGGTGGAACAGTGGGAAGGAGCGATGACAAGGGGGCCATCCTTGGAAGTTGCAAAAGGAGCTGTTTTCTTTGAGTGAGGAGTGTTTTCTTTGCATGGAGGGTGGTTGAACCGTGGAATTCATTGCCTGATAGAGTGGTGAGAGCAAGAATGGTCAATGAGTTCAAGGAGTGGTATGATAGACTTTGTGTTTCCAAGGAAGGACCTCCCACGATGATTCTTTTGACTCCATGGAGGCCTGAATAATAATAATAATAATAATAATAATAATATCCCATTCTGATCACCACAAATTTATAATATTATTATAAGTACTTGTGAGTGAATGCAGACTTTTTCTCCTGTGTGCTGGTAGTTTTCCTCTCCTTTTGTACATTCTGGAGATCACTGTGTAGGCTTGAGGCGGATGAATCACTACTTGTTGCATCACAAACACCTTCTGTATGAGATTTCTTAACACCAAAATTAAACAAAGTCCCTTGTCTCTTTTTCATATTAAAATTTAAATCTGTAGGCCTATTACTTTTAAAAAATCATGGCACTCAGGTTTCGAAACAAGCACTTACACACTGCAATATGAACTTGTGAAGAAAGTATTCAGTATTACTAAATTTGAGAACCAGATACAGAGTACCTTGATCTTCAATTTCAGTGGAAAAATTTTCTTTATACTTCCTTGCTGATTGATCACTAACATTTGCAACACAGATGTTATTTTGTTCAGCTTTGAGAACAGAGGATGTGCTGCTCATTGTTGTAATTGGCTTGCAGGTAATTTTTATGAGCGGTCATAAACAGTGGTATTCCTTTTCCCGAATGTTGAAAGATTTCGATGTGTGAAAATTAACAATAATTCATGAAAACTTCCATGTTTAAAAACACATGGCTTGGTCACTGACTTTTGCTACACAGATGTTATTTAGGTGTTCTGGGTCTGTCTGAGCTTTTACGACACATTCGCAAATATTATTCTCCTCAGAATATTATCACTGTAAAATATTTATTCATGAAAATTGCTTAGAAAACTAAAATGACAAATTCCAGGAGAACTGGTCATGGCCCGGCAGTTGAGAAACACTGATCTAGAGGATGATGTTGCAATGTCAGATGTGACATTGACTGATTGTAGAACAGAAGTTGAAGAAATGCAGGTGCTTAAAAAATTGCAGAACTTCAATGCAAACAACACGGCCATGGACTTCGATGACATATCAACCCATGTATGAGAATGTCCAAGGCATTAGTAGCTCCTCTGACCAGGCTGTTTAATTTTAGCCTGAGTACTGGGAAGGTGTAATGGGGGTGAAAAGAGAGCAAAATAATTCCCCTGCATAAAGGAGACTCCAATACAGAATTAGCAAATTACATAACAATCAGCATCTCAGGAGTTGTGGTTAACGTATAAGAGAAATTGGTGAAAGACAGAATTCAGGACAAAGTGGATAGGTATACAATACTCGATAAAGGACAATATTGTTTTGTCTTAGTAATTTGCTTACTTTTTTATAATAAAGAGACAGTGGAGTTAGATAAAGGAAATGGCTGCTTTGCAAAGGCATTTGACAGGATTCCACATGAAACTTTGTTGATACATGGAACTCTGTTGCATAAATTGGAGCAAATGGGAATGGATATGAATCTGGTGATTTAGATTAGAGGGTGGCTGATGGACAGATATCAAAGAGTGGATTATGGAGGAATGGAATCCAGGAAAAGTAGGTGATTAGTGGTGTACAACAAAGGCTTATTACAAGTCCTCTCTAGTTTAATTTGCACATTGATTATAATATATAAAGTGATTTGATAGCAAATATTCAATTATTTGCTGATGATGCAAAACTGGAAGAGCAATAGGAAGACAGACTAGCAGTATGAGCAAGAATGAATGGCTTCCAGTTTAATGTGGCTAAGTGTAAAGTTATGCACATTGGGAAGAAGCGATCACAATCTGTGTACTATATTGATGGAAGAACTGGGTTGCAGGAAACTAACGAGGCCAGGGACTTGGCAGAAGTTTAGTAGGCATATTGCCCTGTAAACTTCATCTCTAAATTTTGCATTATGTGGTTGTTGAATACAGTAGCAAGCAGGGATAGAGAAGTTATTGTTCCCCTTTATAAAGCTGTAATAAGACCACATCTGGACTATGACTGGAAAATTTCGACATCTGATTTTGTGAGGATGAAGAAGTGGTGGAGAGAATCCAGAGGTGAATGGCAAAGATTTTAAAAGGTATATTGATTGCTCCCAATATCTAATCATGCCAAAGTGAATGACTTTACATTTACTGACATTGAACTGACATCCACTTTCCCAAGCTCACAATTGTTTCCATAGGAATATGGAAACAATTTGAAGATTTGTTGGCTTTGAAAACTAGCTGGTAAGTGAAATAGAGGAGACATGATAGAAACATATAAGTTATTAAAGGGGTTTATAGGATTAACACTGAAAACCTTTTTCATTACATGGCAGGAAGGTAAAGAATATCATCCATGGAAATTGTGTGAGGGTGTTTAACAAGAGTGCTTGGATTAAATTTTTTGCTTTTAGATGTGAAATTTGGAATTGTGAGCTTGGAAAAGTGGATGTCAGTTCAATGTCAGTAAATGGAAAGTCATTCACTTTGGCATGATTAGATATTCAATGTCATATTATATTGGTGGGATTATGCTAGAAGAAACTGATGAGACTAGGGATCTCGGAGTGTTAGTAGATAGGAAGTTGAAGTTCAGATCATTTCAGGTCAGGAATAGATGTAAAGATAAGGATGTCATTTTACTTCTTTACAAGGCCTTGATAAGACCTCACTTGGACTGTTGTGTGCAGATTTCCGTTGTGATTCTTATATAGTGGAGAGAGAGTGCAATTAAAAAATGATATCAGGATTGTGGAATACTTATTATGATGACAGATTGAGAATGTGTACACTGTAGACACTAGCAAACAGGAGAAAGAGCGATATGATTGAGACTTACAAAATTTTGAAAGAGCCATACTGGATATTAGTAGGTGAAATTTTTCATTTGTGGAGGGTGGTGAAGTGATGAGAGGGCATCCTTAGAAGTTGAGAATGAATGCTGTCAAGAAAGGAATGAGAGTGCGACTTTTATCTTATAGAACGGTATGTATGTGATTTTAATGGATTGACATTGGATGTGGTGAGTGCAGGTAGTGTGAATGAATTCAAGAACAGGTATGACAGCTGGTACAGATAATAGTATTAACAATAATAACATGAGGACCAGACATCTACAGAGTCAAGACATATTGTGAACATTCTCCAGTGTCTCACACACAAAGTTAATCAAACTGTGCCTTAAACTTCCAGTATTTCTGCACTCCCAGCAATACATTTCACTCTGCAACCTCTCTTCATGCAAATTACATGTTTTCTCCTCCTTTGCTCACATTCTCCTTATATGGCTTCTAATGACTGCCTCTGTTCAACCCCATCTCCTGAAAGTATGTTAAAGATTTCATCCATATTTCCACATTAATCTGGTAAACACCCATTACCAACTTATATGTCGGAAGCCATCTTAGTCAGTCTTCTTTGGACCCTTTAAAATATATCCTTATCCCTCAAGAAAATCAGAGGACCAAATCTAAACCAAGTAATCCACATGATCTGATTAAGGTTGTATACAGTCACTTCCGTATTGGATTTATGAAAATTGTCTGTAAGGAAAATTAGTGCTTCATATGCATTAAGTTTGATTCATAAAGAGATATATTGTTTTGAAGATGAGAACTTAGACTGTCATGGCATTGTTAACTGACCCTGAAATATATACAGTTATTTCCACTATTGATATTCATAATATTTTGATATTACCTCTAATGTGTAGGAAGAACAATTTAGGTGAAGCCCTATCCATACCTCAAGGAGTTCTTGAGTTTTAATCTGAAGAGCTTATGAACATTATATGAACATTATGAATATAATTAGCGATTTATATATTTTTTTATTTTATTTTTTTACAAAAGTGCATTGAATCTCTGCTTTCAAACAGACTATAAGTATGAATCACATTGCAATGAATATCTGTAAAAGTCTTTAGGGAGTAAGTAACATTTAGTGCCATTTAAGACTTCTAGTAAACTTACATTGTTTACTGAGTGGACTGGAGAAAAAAAACAGTATAATCTGCCAGTTACCCAATCATCAAAAAGTGATCCTTCAATGTTTCAAACCATAAATCAAAGGAGCCTTGAAATTGCATTTCCTTGTGATTCATGTAACATTCATTTGCTGCATTTACTGGTCTCCAAACTCTGATAACCACTCAGACATCTTCACATTTCTTTCCATGAAACTCAACCTACTGCAATCCAAATGCCTAAGAAGACGTCCAAATAGTGACGTCTTCTTAGGCAACCTCAGTGTTGATGGTTCCAGTTTGCTCCCCTTTTTTTATACGACTAACCAAGTGGGACAAAAGTCTTTGCTATAAGTAGTACCCTAATGCAAATTGTACATCTACCTACATGAATTCCCAGTAACCCACTTCACATTCCCAATACTGTGAATTTCTTTTTAACCAATTCTCCTTCCAGATATACCTTAGAAGTCATCCTCTCCTCTCAGTAGCTTAGACCACAATCTGTGCAAGTCTTTCTCACAGAATGCTCTTCCTCATGCCATTCCCAACTTGACATCCTCTGGAACTGCAAAGGTGCCAAGTGGGATGACCTTTAAAATTTCTACTCATTCTTTCCTTGGTCTGACTACTGCTTCCACTTATCTGACACTAATACCTGCTTTGAATGGGTCATAGAAATTATCCTCACTGACATGAAGGCCTTCATCCAAATCCTCATCCACTTTCTAAGCCCTGATTTAACAGAACATGTATCAAAGTACTCAAAGAAAAAAAGTCTAGCTTAATGTAGGTGGCTCACGTCAGAAACCTGGCTTCATTCTTAGCCTATACCAAAGCACACAACAAATGCAAAACAGTCATCAGCAGATCTAAATCTGATTTCATAAAGTCCATATGAAAAACTTGCCTCCTGTCCAAATGGAAGTTGTGCCTTCTGGTCCCTTGCTAAGGCTGTTGGATTCAACTTCTTCTAACCTGCACTTTATTTCCCTCTCATCCTGATGACACCACTATTACTCCACTCAAATATAAAGCTGACCTGCTAGCATCACTCTTTTCCTTGAACTTCTGCATAGATGACCAAGGGAAATTGCCTCCTACTAATACTGGAATCCAAGCACTGTTTGCCTCCTGTAATAATTTCCTAATGTCTTGTTGCTGAAAAACTGCAGGATGCAAACAACACTTGAATTCCAGTATAGTAGGAGGCAATTTCCTTCTCATTCAGAGCAGGTGTTAGGGTTAGATGAGTGAAAACAGTAATCATCTAAGAAAAAGATGAATTCAAATTTTGGAGATCATTCCATTTGGCACCTTTGTAGTTCCAGAGGATGTGAGGGTGGGAGTAACTTGAGGAAAGAGAAGTTCTGTGAGAGAGGAGACTTGCACAAGATTGTGGTGTGAGTTGCCTAGAGAAGAGGTAACTTCTGTGGTGCATTTGTAAGGAGAACTGGTTAAAAGAGGTTGTTCACTGTAAAAAAAGTTTTCTTTTGGTCCTGATGGCATCTCTCCAGTTGTTCTCAGACATTACGCTCCAGCACTAACACCTGTCCTATGTGATCTCTACAATTTATTATACATAACTGGTACTTATTGCGATGCATGGAAGCAATCACATATTCATCCTATTCCAAAAAAAAAGGGAGATAGAAGTTTACCATCAGACTACTGACCAATCTCCATTGCTCCAGTAGCTGACCTCTTTTGACCATGTCTAGTATCAAGGCCTCCTAAACAAATTGACATCCTTTGGTCTGTAATTGGGTAGACAATTATGATCATTCACTGCATTTCATTATGGATAGCTCCCTCTCTTTGAGCTTCCCCACCAATGCAGAACGCCTCAAGGCTTTGTCCTATCACCTACTGTTCTTCTCCTGTACATAAATATCTTACTCTCCTCCACTACCAGTCCCGTCCTCAGCTTTGCAGATGATAGTAATCACCATTTATCCTGCTTGTTTTTTAACAAAGTATGCAGTGCTCAGTCATCCCCAGCTTCAATATCATCTTCAACCAGTGCCTTCAGCATCGATCTATATATATACCATTCTTCAATGGGGTGAGGACAATCTGGTCACCTTCATTGCCACCATCTTACCCTCAGTAATACACAAATCACCAGACAAGATAGGATCTCTCCTCTTGGACTAACATTTACCTCCAGTGTCTCCCTACATAAGCATCATATCAATAGCTTTCTCAGCATCCAAATAACAATCCATTCTCTTTCATTCAAGATGCTATTTTAGACCCAGACAACTCTTAACTTCATACAAATTTACCAATCCTTAGAATACTACTCATGTTTCGGGTAGTACACCTGAAACTTATCTAAAAATTCTTGATGCTATCCAGAGAAGAACAATTTGGCACATAGATGATCCCTCTCTTACAGATTCACTTTGACTTCTACCTCACAGACAGTGTTTCAGCATTGTGTCTATTCTACAGGTATTTCAGGAGTACATTGTTCCACTAAACGGGCAACCATCTTCTCTTGTACCTGTTAATATGAGAGCAGCAGCTACGTAGTATCCCTTTTTGTGCAACTCCAAATGTGCTACACCAGTTTCTCCTCTTTCTCTCTTATTCCATGTACCTCTGATCTTTACAACAACCTTCCTTATGAAGTATTCCCACAGAACTATAACCTACAATTCTTCACAAAAAAAAAAAAAAAGTCAACGATCTTATATGTTACTCCTCACCTGCAACTCATGCACAGCACTGAAGTGCTTATAGGTTTTTTGCTGAATTTTTGCCATTTATGTAATACAGAACTAAAAGAAATATCTTGTCTCTTAGCCTAAACTTTCATTTCCTGTTTTCATTATGAAGAATTTATGGAGACAAACACACTTATGAATAATTACTTTATTTCTAAATATGAAAATAACACTCAACTTTCAACCTCTAGATTGAGGTCATCATCAGAAAAAATGTACATATGCGCAGGACACAAGCTACATGACACTGCACAAAAGTAAGATAAATATAAACACTTTGTAAATTATTTATCCCAACCTGACCTCTGGTGAAAAAAAAAATAAAATAAAAGTAATAATACCATCAAAAGCAAAAAAGATTACAAGAATGCTGTAACCATTCTTGTAATCACCATATATTAGGGGAATATCAGAAAAAATAGATAGAACACTACATAAATCCTACATTAAAGCAACCTTCAAACATGCTGCAAAATTAAAAAGTATACTCTGCTCATCCAACGATCCCCTTCCCTACCTTTCCCATCCAAGGGTTTACAAAATTCAGTGTACTTGCAACCTGCCTTATATTGGGGAAACAGGATGCACCATCCCAATAAGAAAAGATGAACATAAACACCACATTAAATTCCTCCACTATGGTAAAACAGGTCTCTCAGACCATGCACTTCAAACATGTCAAAGAATCAACTGGAAAGGCACCAAGTTCCTACATAGTTCCACAGCATCATCTGAATCTCAGCAAGAATGATGGATTAGTAATTCCAAGAATCTGGAGGACTTATCTACAATGTGTTTAATATAGTTCAACTATAAAAGTTTTTATTCTTATTTATTTAGATTTTTTATGATCTGCATATTATTATACTTATATGTATAAAACAATTTAGTTTGTTAATTAATGAATGAATTCATATATGTGTATAAATTTTTTATTTATTATTTGTTATTTTTTTTTTCATCAGAGATCAGGCTAGGGTAAACGATTAACAAAGCATTTAGATTTATTTTACTTTTGAGTAGTGTCATGTATCTTATGTCCTGTGCATATGTATGTTTTCCTGATGATTACCTCAATACAGAGGTTGAAACATTGAGGGTTATTTTCATAATTAGAAGTAAAGTAATTATTCCAACATGTGTTTTTGATTCCATAAATTCTTCACAATGAATGCTGCCCATGTAACCTTAAAAGAAAGAATTTTCATTTCCTGTTATTGCTAATTAGCATAAAGATGTGTGAATATGTATTTATGATTAATTCATATAAGCTGTATAAAAAAAAAAAAAAAAAAAAAAAGCTGTATATTTTTTAAAGTATTCAAGATATATATATTTATTATTTTTTCTTAATTAAGTCATTATTTCCCTGAATGATATTCTTCATCCCCTTCAATTTTTTCCTATCTGTACGTTATTTTCATTTTTCCTGCTGTAACTTTTTTTCCCGTATTATGTTTATATTCAGAATTTTACATTGCAAACAAAAAAGTTGGTCTTTTTTTTTTAACCTTCACATTTCAGTTTTTCTATTATTTATGCTTATATATACAGCATGCACATGAACTGAACACATTACTATTCAACAGATAAGGATTACTTACTGTCTTGTGTTTTGCTAATGCCAAAAATGTAAGCATCTTATAGTATTTTAAAATTATGTTGGTAAATTCTTGTTTACATTTGTTCCAAAATAAACTTCATATAATTGCAAAAAAGCCATCTTCATCAAGCACTTGTAAAAATAGTCTCTCTCTCTCTGTATCATTTATGGAGAGACCATTTCTATATCATGATGATTCCAGGAAAGAGTTCACTCTTTAGTTGAATAATTTTATCTTCCTTCCACTCCTTTGGATGTTGTGGTGTTGCAAGACTTGTTAAACAAGTAGGACAAGGCTGAGACTAACTTCCCAGAACATTCTCTTAAGGTATGTGGTGATATCTCATCAAGTGCTATTGCCTTATTGATATCTAGCTTACTTAAATCCTCATATATTTCTTCCTTGTTCACTAGTAAGTCTTCTCTCATTTCATTCTCTACTTGAGATTCTCCTGATTTCACATTGAGGATGAAATACAACATCCTGATGAATTGCTCACTGAATGCCTTGACTATGTCCTCTGCAGCAATTACCAATCTATCACTTCATCATTAACATCATTTTCTAATAGTTGTTTCTACCTGCCACATACCGAAAAAACTACCTAGAGTTTATCTTGGCCTGATTTGCTAATTTCTGCTCATGCTGCACTTCTGTCGTCTTTACTAACTGATTCACCCTCCTGGCCTGCTCCTTATACTCTTTGTGCAATTGATTATTATCATTATTCATCTTGTGCTGCTTCCAAAGTGCTTTCTTTTTCCACTTTTCATACTTAATCCCTTCATTCATCCATTTGGCTCCTACCTAATTCAGATTTTTGATCCTTGAAATACATTTGACATTGATGCTGTTAAGCATCTCTTTGTCAGTCTCAAGCAGCAGTTAATTAGGCTTCCCCTTAACTACTCATTCCATGCTATAGCGCTATCTCCTAAGCTTCTTGTAATCACCAACCTTGTAATTCCACATATATCCATTTCTCATAGAGATCTTCATATGACTAGACACAAACCAGGTGATCACTTCCACCAACTGAAAGGAAATCCAACATCCCATTTGCTGTCACATTCTCTGATGAAACGATCAGATCTAAAACTCTTGATTTTCACATGCCTTTCTTTACATACCACCTAAGACATAGATGGCGAACCTATGGCATGTGTGCCAGAGGTGGCATGTCCAAGAATTTTGCTGGCACGTCAAAGATTTACAGGTGATATCCTTTTATACACTTATAAATTATTCAACTTTTTAAAAAAATTTATTACAATACGTATGTACAAGTTAAATTTTGTTTTACACGAGAGATCAGCTATGAAGATGTGCATATGATTAGTGCTGTATTAATAAAAGATTGTGTGACCCAAAGACAAAGGCAACCGACAATTGTTGAGTTAAAATGCTAATTCTCTTCATCCGAATTCCATAACACCTGAAACTGTCATAACATTCTTTATATATTTCTTAGTTTTAACACATTCACGATGGAGTGTCATTTATCGTTCTGATGGAACTTTTCACGACCGGCGGGCTCAACTCACACAATGTTTCAAGCCCTGGTTGAATTTTATCGTTGCTTGTTTGCGTTTGAGCTGGCAGGTGAACTCACACACTCATTATATGGCTTGTTTCAATTCATCGTGGAATTTTATTTGAAGTTAGCCTTGGCGATCTGTCATAATGACATCGAGAATTTCAAATGCAATAAAACAAACACTTATTTCATGTAATTGAAAAATTGAACAATATTTTTTAGTTAGATACTGTGTTTCCACTGCAACATATGGTTTTGCTTGAGTCTATGCAGCATAGTTTCTGTGAGAGGGAGACATGTAATTCATCAGTTAGTGCCGTTTTCATTCCAGGTGTCTGTAATTGCACTATTTGTTGAGAAATATATTACACAGACTACACAAGGCTCTACCTTATTCAGGGATACAATAAAACTACTTGTTTTTCTTGCATCTGCAGTATAATTGCTGTTGGGTAGGGTGTGTTGTTAACTGCGGGGAGCCAGTTACTATTGCCTCGACGTGAACACGTTTAAACATTTTTCGTGTGCAAGGTATATGCAAAGCTTTTTAATGTCTTTTTTCATAAAGTAAAATCAGGGGTGTGAGTTATACGCGAAGGCAAGTTATATTCGAGTAAATACAATAAGCGTTTCGCCGACAAGTTGACATCTTTCTGCTGCTTCCCCTGCTCAGCCGACTTCTAGTTACAATGCATAAATATTTTTCTCACTATTTTTTTTTTTTCCAAACCAACATCATTAAAATCAATTTAATAATACAATAATCAATTTTACATGGAATAATATTATAAATTTATATATATAAATAAATATTATAAATAAAATAAAATATTTATAAAATTATAAATAATTATTTATAAAATATTATAAATTTCTAAATAAATAAATTAAGTTAGATTAATTTTCTATTAATTTTTCCCCTATTAAAAACTGCCCGGCACGTCAGCAACTCGATTGGTAAATTTTTGGCATTCGCACATATCCTAGGTTCACCACCACTGACCTAGGATAATTATTTCTCAAGAACTCAAGAAATTAATTTCCTTATACCCAAATACTATCATTTTAATCTATATTGCCATGATTAAAATCATCCATAATGATCACCCTTCCCTTGTGCATTGACTCAAGTTGCTTATACATTTATTCATCACCACCCTCTACATTGTCTGGCCTATAGCAGCATGCAACTAAATATCTCTTCATATTGACAGTATGTCTGTATCAGACTGTCAAACTGTGTAAGGAGAGTGCAAGCAGAGGAGCAAGGAGCAGGTTCTTTGCATGGAGAATGGTTGGTGAGTGGAATGCATTGTCAGAGTGTGTTGTGAATGAGACATTGAATCAATTTAAGGCATGGTTGGATGAGCTTTGTGTGTGATAGTGTATTTTCTGCGATGAGTCTCTGACTCCATGGAAGCCAAATGTTAATAATAATAATAATGTCTACCACATCTGTCCGTGCCTAGTCACCTTTATATTGCAACTTACCCCATATATCTCCTGTCAGTCTCAACTACCTCCTCACATTCTGATCATTTCATTTTTGTACCGATCATCCCTGTACATGTATCATACTGTTACTTCCAGCATTTACTCTCAATACCATGTCTCCCCATCCACCTTGACTTCCCCCTCTTTCCTGTTTCTCTTGCATCCCTGTTATCTCTTCATCTCTCACGCAAGTATACTAATTATATTAACAAGCACTTCAGTCTCATCTCTTTCCTCTTGTCATCTTTAAGTGTACCTATTATTTCCTCTGATTGATTTCTTCTATGTATCATTCACTGCGCTTCCCTCTAACAACATTCTCTCCAGTTCACTCTCACCAATGTTATTCAAATGCAACCTGTTACTTTTGTACAGATTCATTCTTCCCACAAATAGATGGCACACATCTACAAGCTTCTCCCTGCCCAGCTCTGTCAGCATACCCTTTGTGATTCTCATTGTCCATCTCAACTTGTCACTGATATACTAACATACCTGGGCAACACACTGACATCTTTTTCTACTGTGTTGTCTTCATTCCTGCAACTACCACTAGCACTTTTGCTCATTTTTTTTTCTCTTATCCAAAGTACAAATTATCTTGCTCATTCTCCCTCCTTGAAAGCAGACCTTATGAACTCTCTCATTATCTCACCTCTTTTAATGGATCCTTTATACATTCTTCACCATGTGATGTACCTTGCTTTGCCTGGGGTTACACAGCTGGAAATCAACAAGGATACCCCATGATGATGGCCAGGCATCACAAATGATGCCTTAAATGGACCAAAGAATGTCAGCAATGGACCCTCAACAGATGGAAGAAGGTTGCCTGGAGTGATGAGTCCCATTTCCTGCTGCACCATGCTGATGACCGGGTTCGCATTTGGTATGAACAGCATGAAGCTCTATCCCCTGGTTGTACCGTTGGGGGTTCAACAGGACAATAGAGGTGGTGTTATGAACTGAGGAGCTTTTTCCTGGCATGCCCTAGGTCTGTTGGTTATAATCCCACAAACACTGAATGGCGAATGCTACAGGGACCTGTTAGCCAACCATCTCCATCCATATCTACTCCAACCACAGTACTATCTTTCAACTGGATAAATGCACCTTATCATCAGGATCATACGACTACAGAGTGGTTGGAGACACACAACACTGAATTCACCACATTGCTTTTGTCCCCAAACTCCCCTGATGGTAACCCAATTAAACGTGTGTGGGATATGCTAGAACAGGGTGGGAGAACTGCTGATCCTACTCCACAGAATGAGCATGAACTGATGGAGTTGCTGCAGCGGACATGGATCGAGTTACACATGGTTCAACACCTTGTGGAATTTGTTCCTAGGTGTCTGTGTACTGTGATTGCACAGAGTGGTCGACCAATGCGCTGTTAGGTGGGTGTTCCTAATGCAAAGCTAACTCAGTGTACATTGCTATTCTCAAGTCATTCATCACACCTTTTTCTCTATTTTTCTTCATTCTATTATTTTGCACTCTTTCATTTCTTTCCACCAAACATCTGATGTTGCTTCACATATTTCTCATTTCATTTTCATTCTGAAAAACTTGTTCTTCAAATCTTGCATTCCAGCAATTTCACTCTCTCTCTCTCTCTCTCTCTCTCTGTTGCTCCTGTGGTCTCATTCCCTCTCATTCTACCATTCCTTCCATTTCCTTTCTCATTCTTACATTCTTGTGCTTCCATTTCACTAACTTTCTTTTCTTCATTCCTATGTTCTTTCACTCACTCTATCTCACTTGCTTTTGTTCTGTTATATGATCATTTACATCCACTTTACACTAAATTACATTCCTTCAGTGAGTTTTACATTTACTGATAACTCGTAGTCGAACAAAATGTCCAACTTCCTACAAATCTACACTTTCTCATTTGTAGTATTTCTCTCTTTGTCTACAAACTCCTCTTTCAAATTTGTCATGCATTCCTTTTGAACCTCATGACATCGAAATATTGTCAAAAAGTCTATT
The DNA here is from genome assembly GCF_054136105.1 of Typopeltis vanoorti. NCBI lineage: Eukaryota > Metazoa > Arthropoda > Arachnida > Uropygi > Thelyphonidae > Typopeltis > Typopeltis vanoorti. The sequence goes on along the minus strand of NC_143557.1, from coordinate 53,905,251 downwards.
ATTAATAACATTTGATTTTCATGCTGAATGCAAATCTCATTCATACCCACCATTTTGTTTCATTCAATGCAAAATTCAGTTAGAAAAAAGTCAATAACAAACCCCCCAAAGCGCCCAATGTTCACACAATTACACTAAGCTGTCAGAAATAAACAATATTCTACTAAAATGCAAATCAATATTATTGATTGCATTTTAGTAGAATCTTGTCCTTTAATAGAATCCCTTACGCCTTAAGTTGCTTAGCCCACTAAAAATAAGAACTGGGGATGCTACATTTAGCATCATTGATTACTTTCCCACTTACTAACCTCCATGTTGCATGGATCTGCCCTCCCCTGCATCCCCTTCCTCTAAACTTTCTAGTTTCCCTGACTTTGCATTTCTGAATTCTCACTGAACACTTTCTCAAGATTTGTTGTTGTTGTTGTTATGTTCCATTGAGTCATTTTTGACTCTTGGCGATTCTATGAACATACATTCTCCATTTAGATCTGTCCCTGGCCATATCTTTCAGAATTTCCAAGCGCATTCCAGTTGCTTCTTTAACTCCATCCACCCATCTAATTCTTGGTCTACCTCTTCTCCTGCTTCCATGAACTTTAGCAAGCATCATCATCATCTTCTTCAGACTGTCATTTGCGTGCATAATATGTCCGAAGTATGACAATTTTTGCTTGATGATCATAGCTTTGAAGGAGCAATCTGGCTTTATTCTGTCTATCACTGAGTTATTGGTTTGCTTTGCAGTCCATGGTATTCTTAGAAGCGTCTCCAAACCCATAATTCAAATGCATCTATCTTCCTTCTTTCACTCTTTCTCAGGATCCAACTTTCACATCCACACAGTACCACAGGGTGGTACTGTATGGATCAAGACTACTGACCCCAAATCCATTCAAATGCAAGCCATGCACCTTATATAAAAAATTCTTTCCATCAAACTTGCTGCTTCACACATCCACAGATTCCACACTATTCCTTCTGCACAATCTGCACACTGATTCATTCACATGGCTCATCGTTGTCTCTGTCATACTGTGGCAAGATTCACAACTTTTACTTTCTCGCTTTTCTTTTTCACAGGCATTAGTAACTCTTTCATATCTTCTTGCATACCAATGATTCACCTGTTGAATCATTTGTATCATCTAAAATAAACATATCTTTCACCTTCGCACTCTGCATCCCTACAATATCACCAACATCCTTAGTCCTGGCACTAGGAAAACAGGATTTTGTTAAACTATTCTCAAGCACTCCTCATGTCAATGAGTCACCATACAAAATCCAATTGTTATTCTCAATTTTTGCTCTTACACACTTGCTTCCTGTCCCTTTGCATCTCCATCTTCTTTCACTTCTGTGTCATGGCATCTGCCAGGCGTTTCTCCAACCATTCAGTCTTACATTTTGTTCCGTGAAAAACTCCATGTAAGTGCACTACTTCTCCATTACTATTTCTTTTGTTTGTTTTCATTCTTTTGAATTGTTTTCATTTTCCAGTTGTCGTGCCACTTGTAACACCAACTTCACCAGTTGCATTATCATACATTACGTATTTCAACTCACCACTATTTTTCTTCTTATTCTCTTCCCACTTCTGACATTCACTTGCAAAACACTTATGACAAACACATTCTACATTCTACAGTTTCATTCACCTTTCATAAATCTCTTTCTAGTGACTTTAGTGTGTATGTTGCGTGTATCCCGCAGTGAACAAAATATGCATGCTAAAATTGCCCAGTGTTCTTTTTCGCATTGGTGGCATGACTCACAATACAGCATACAATGAAACAAAAATAAAACTTTTAAAATTCACAAAATTATGTACACAGAGCCTGTGTAGCTCAGTGGATGTGGCGTTTGCATACCACGGCGCTTGGCCGCATGAAGAAAGACTTGGTTTCGAGTCTAGTCGGCGACTAGAGGAAATTTTTCTAAGCCTTTTTTTGACCGGTTCCCAAGTTAGTCGATCTCTGGCACGGGCAAGCGGGTTTTTCCTCCCAGAAACTCAGGTTTTTCGTCCCATAAAACTCAAGAAAATCTACCGTAGAACCCACATTATTTCAGACATTAAATATATTGTGTTAGAGTTAGGGACCACGAGATGGCGGTATTAAATTGTGAATGAAACTATGTTGTGTAATTTATTTTTTTTCATTCACATTTAACATTGATTATTATGTATTAATCATGATTTGTATAAAAATTATTTATTATTCCTTAATTTAGGATTACTATTTAAATATTTATTCTAAACTTAACCTACTATTAATTTGTTAAGCAATAATATGTGCAGAATTTATAATAACTAAAATATATATATGATGTAACGAAAAGTATTATTATAATTAATTCTATACGTAATGAAAAGGCTGATTAAGTAGCTCAAATATTCTGTTTATTCTTATTTGTGAAAATTTAACGTTATGTAATCACTCATGTAGTAGTAGAGCATTGTATTACATTAGCGAAATGTTTGCGCTTATTTGTTGTCATGGAGACGCATGAAATAAACAAGCACGAGTCGAATAGAGCGTGACCTTTGGACTGAAAGGAGAGGAAAGATATTATATACAGAGAAAAGATTTTGAATTAGAAGAGAGAGGAAGTTTTTGCGGAGCGGGAAGGAAGGTAGGATACAAGCAAAGGAAGTGGAAGAAAATTATAAGTTCTCTAGGGCAGAAATTCATGAGAATAGTGTTTAGAAGTGAGCCAAAACATAGTGAATCATATACTTAGCTGCAAGTGAAGTCAGCTGTGTTGTAAAGGAAAATTAATGCCGTATCCGGATAAATAAAGAACCGGACATTCAATGAAAAATTCTGATTAGTTCCAGTTAGTCTAGGATTGCGTCTTAATTCTATGTTGCCCTGAGAAGAATTATATTGAAATTAACTAGTTTCAGAAAAGTAAACAAGGAAAGATATCAGTGCCTTATTGATGTGTTTTTTTTTTGAGTAGTGAAGCGCAATTAACAGTAGTTCAGTTAAAATCATTGAAGAATTTTTATTAATGTGTTCCGCTAACGTAAATAAGTTAATTCATAAGTGTGCTCACAATTAATAGATGTATTGAAGATTGTATCTGGTAAGAGTAGTCATACTTGTTTGTTTATTCTAACATTAACATATCTTCGAAGTTCAAAGTCCGAAATAAGATTGCTTGGAATATTGTCTACCTTGAATAGTACTTCCTGTGAATTTAAACATTAAGTATAGCTGATAGATATGTGGAGACTGATTAAATAAGAAGTTTTGTTTTATTAACTTGAGTTAAGAAAGCTTGTGATTTTGAAGCTGTGAATTGTATGTGAAAGTTTAGAACATTGAATTGGCATGAGTGACTTAGCAGCAACATGTATTAAGTTGATTGTATTGTTTCATTTTAAAGCAGAATTCTTGTATTTGTTATATATATCATATATTAAATGTTTTATTTTGTTAATCTAAATATTGTGTTTGCCTGAATTCCCTTTTATTGCACTGTTCATAAATATTCGAATCTTGCTGGTGCCCCAAGTGGAATAATAAATAATTCGGCCTAATGAGAAGACTACTAACTTAATTAAGAATTGATCCTACTATTTTATATAGACTAATCTAAAAATAGAGTGGCGCAGTATAATTATAAATTTCTCTACTTTTGGATCGGTGATCAATTTGCAATTAGTTATTATATTGATAAGAGTGACTTGAACCAAGATGGCGGATTTAGAACATAACATGAAAATAGAACGTCACGACAGCGCCGCATCTGAGCTGTCTCTCTTCACTGTGTACCGCTTAATTAGTGATAGCCTTGGGCCATCATTCTCTGATTGGTACCAGTGGAGATTGAACTGCCCACTCAGTCTCCAAAAGTTAGATAGGGCTAAATGGCCTCACCTACTCCCCATATACGGGAATAAAAAGGCGTTAGCTGATTTTTTTTAGCTGATGTACACTGCTTTTATAGTTAATTAAACAAAGATTCATAAATATAATACTGCAACAATAATGAATTAATTATAGCTCAATACTTTCAAAAAAGAACTTATTTTTGGGTGCCAAACTGTGTATCACCTTCTGCCCTCTTGAGGCCAACTTAGCATGCCGAGTGCAAGTTGAGTAATTATTATGGGAGATTTAAAGTATGAGAACATAGACCGGGAGGAAGAGGAGGAGGAATGGTCACAGCAAGGGAAGGAAATGAAATTTATATAGATGCTGAAGGCAACATGTAATGGAGGGGGGGGGACACAAGGTTCGAGACTGCTAGATCTGATCACAGCATCAGAGAACTTAGCTGTAACCAATCTAGTTACACCACCTCCTCTTGTTGGAAGTGATTGTGTAGTGTAGTCTTAGCTTCGGAATTGCCAGATGTGCAGAATTTTCTGTTAAGAAGCGATATATGTGAATTGCAAAGCAGATAATCATGACAATCTGAGGAGTCGCTGTCAGTAATTCCATGGCATAAGAATTTAGAGGGGAGAGATAGTGGTGGTGATGGTGCATGGGAGGTGGTCAAGGGGTGTTTGAAAATAGAAGTATCAGGAGGATACATTAGGTAAGAGTCAGATGGATGAATAGCATCATTAAGCAAGAATTGAAAACATAGAAAAAGTTGTGGAGAGAATATAAAGAAAAGGTGATCAGCATGCCTATGAGCAGTATATACAAGGCACAAACAAGAATGGTGACCTGTGTTATGGAAAGGAAGCCAGGGCGAATTATAAGAGAAAGCTATTTGATGAGGATAAGAGAAATCCTAAAGAGTTCTTTTACTATGTGGAAAGTAAAAGGAGGAATGACTGTGGAAGGATGAGTTCAAAAAATACTCATGGTGGGGAGGTGACAGAAGCAAATAGAATAGTTGAATTAATGAGTGAGCATTTTGCACAGGCATAACATCTAGGTGGTGATGTTGCAATGCCAGAAGTTAAATTGAAATGGAGGTACTTAAAATATTGCAGACACAGCCATGGGTTTAGATGGCATATCATTTCATGTCACCCTGGGTATTATGAGAATGTGCAAGGGAATTATCAGCTCCTCTGACCAAACTGTTTAATTTAAACATTGGTACGGGAAGGTGCCGGTAGTATGGAAAGAGGGTATAATAGTCCCACTGCATAAAGGAGACTCCAGTACAGAAGTAACAAATTATAGGCCAATCAGCATTGGAGGAATGATGGTTAAGGTATTGGAGAAATTGCTGAAAGATAGAATTCAAGACTAGGTGGATAGGAATATGATACTCTATAAGAGACAACATGGTTTTTTGAAGGGTTGGTCTTGTCTTAGTAATTTGTTTTCTTTAATAATAAAGTGACAATGGAGTTGTATAAGAGAAATCATTACTCATTGATATAGCTAAACTTTGCAAAGGTATTTGACAGGATTATACCTAGAACTCTGTTGCATAAATTGAAGCAAATGTGGATGGATATGAATCCTGTGATTTGAATTAAATGGTGGCTGATGAAGAGGTATTGAAGAGTAGTTTATGGAGGAGTTGAGTCCAGGAGACGACAGGTGACTAGTGGTATACTACAGAGCTCAGTACTTGGTCTTCTGTTTTTTAATTTTTACATCTAAGATATAGGAAATTATTTGACAGGAAATATTCAGTTGTTTACTGATGATTCAAAACTGGAAGAGCAATAGTAAATGAGGTTGATCTACATCAACTTCATTTACTAATAAATTACTCATTAAAATAAATGGCTTTCAGTTGAATGTGGATCAGGGGAAGGCGAACACACTTTGGTAAAAAGATATCACAAGCTGTGCACTGTATTGATGAATCTGAAATGCAGGAAACTGATGAGGCCAGGGACTTGGTAGTGATTGTGAACAAGGAACTGAAGTTTAGAGGGCATGTTGTTAAGGTAGCCAAAACAGCAGATTAGATTATTGAAGAACACAGTAACAAGCAGGGATAGAGAAGTTATTATTCACCTTTATAAGCTCTTTAATATTGCTGGAAGATCTGGACACTTAGATTCTGTGAGGTTGAAGAAATGGTGAAGAGGATCCAGAGATGAGTGGCAGATTGTAAGAGGTCTATAGAATAGATTGAAGGTCTGTCAGCTTTAAAACCTAGCTAGTAGGTGGAAAAGGAGAGACATGATAGAAGCATATAAATTATTAAAGGGATTTTATAGGATTAACACTGAAGACTTTTTTCAATACATGGCAGGAATGGAGAGAATGTCATTCATTGAAATTGTGTAAGAGTGGGGGGGGGGTATCAAGGGTGTTCAGGCAAGATTCTTTGGTTGGAGAGTGGTGAGTGGATGGAATGGCTTGCCAGAAGTAGTTGTGAGTGCTTCATCAGTGAATTAGTTTTAAGAACACAGATAATGAGTATTGTGTGAATAATGGCTAGTGTATAAATAATAATAATGAATCACCCTCTATGAGTCTTCTCTTTTGTAGGACAATTACTATACAAAAACACTTATCTTTTCTGAAGTGCTTCTGATGACTAGGTATATTCTGAGTTCACTGTTTATTCTTGCTGCTTAATCTTATCTTGATTAAGGATAAATGCATACTTTTTTATATAATAATATTCACAATATTATTTAAATTAATTTATGTGCCTATTTCTTATTTAAACCTATTATCTTTTTTCTTACTTAGTGCATCTAATTTTGATTACAATTTTAAATAATGTTATAAATGTCATTATTTATATAATTATATATAATGTGTTACTGTAATTTGTAACAGAATCAACAGATTTGACATAATAAATGTATCTTATTTATAATAAATTTATTTAACACAATAAAATCATATGTACATGATTGAATTCTAAAATAATTTTATTTATATGCCTAATGATTTGGTTTTATAGGATACTGGATTTTTAACTGCTCTACAAGTTAGTGAACGACGAAAGCAGGTATACAGAATTAGTACTGGCAGTCAAGAACTTGAGTAGGCATTTTCTTTGTATATGTACTTTTCTACTGTTTTACTGTTTTTGAACTTAGATTAGAGTTGAGTAGTTTTACTGTATTTTTAGTCCACAATTCGGATCTGAATTCCTTTCATTCTCATTTGTGTTCCTGAATGATATTACCATCACTTTCCCTTTCTTTTGTTTGATGTCTTTCATAAACCTTTCATTCTGTTACTTTGGTGAAAAACATGAAAGTACATTTCCATCACTTCGGTAAAATGTTGCTAATTAAAACTATTAGATCAGTTTAGTTAGAATCAGTGCATTATAGCAATAATTTCTTTTCACAAGAAAACCTAGATACATGACATATAAATATAAGGTGCAAATTCACATACACTGATTAAATGTTTCTTTAGTTAATGTATACAAGTTTGGTTATTTTCCTTATTTTCCATTATTAGTAACATTTGAAATAATGCATGCTATGTTCACATTATGTGGAGTGATAGTTTTAAAATCAAAGCATGTATCCTCATTTAGTCATATAATGCTGCAACTTCTGATTTGTCCATTCATTCATTCATTTCGTATGGTGATTCAACGGCCGTGAGCCCCTTTTACGGGGAGGTATGGCACCACCTCAATCCCCCCTATTTTTATCCATGCTTGGGACTGGCATAGCTGGCAATGCAGACCTATGGCTGGAGGGATTGTCTTAAGTATTCCTGACTGTATCCGTGTGTGTTCATGGGGCCGGTTTGTGGGATGAAAAACCCTAGATAAACTGGGAGAAAAACCCTGCTGACCATGCCCAAGACTGGCCAACTTGGCTATGGCCGAGGAAGAACCTTCAGCTCCTCACGTCGTCGACGGGAATCGAACCGAGGACACACATCTTCCCCAGGCATATGGTTGCTAAGCACATAGCCACTAGGCTAACCGTGCGGACTTCTGATTAGTGATTTCCATACATGTAATTTAGGCCTTAGTACCTTTTAAGTATTTTTCAAACATTCATATTACCTGTGTTCATTTTTAATATTTTTTGTATAAGCTTCTGCTAGAAATATGTTTATGGTTTCCCATTTCATTTTGTGTACTGGTTTAGACCAACCATAAGTTTTTTCATTCAGTTATGATCATTGCCATGCTGATATTATTATTTTGCAATTTAAAGGGTTAAAGTGTCTTACAGGTTAGTGAGAAATAGGATCCAGAATTGGGTTGACAACACTGGTATTTTCTTTGATGGATAGCATGAATTTGCTGAAGGATGGTCATGTTTTAGTGATCTGCTTGCTTATTAATAGGATGACACTGGACAAGGGAAATGTACACAGTAGTATACTTACATTTTTAAATGGTTTTCAATAAATTGCCATGTGATAAGTTGATAGTTAAACTAGAATGGATGGGGTTCGATATTAGATTAGTGCACTGGAGATGGGCTCTCTGATTGGTATCTACAAGTTGTGTATGGGGAACAATATCTCAGAAGAGGAAAGTCACTTGTGGTGATCATCAAGAGTCTGTCTTAGGTGCTGTGCTTTTGAATGTTTATGTTAATGATATTGGGGAAGGTTTGCATTGGGATATTCAGTTGTTTGCAGATGATGCAAAGTTGGGAAGAACTATGAAAAGTGAACAGATGTATTGGCTTTAAGAGGACTTGAGTAGGCTGAGTTAATGGGCATAGAAGTGGGATGCCAGTTCAGTGTTGCAAAGTGTAAAATTTTAAAATTTGGAAAACAAAGATGGGATGTAGAGTATATATTTGGTGGGGATATATTGGAGGAAGTGAAAGAATTAAGAGATATGGGTGTGATTGCAAATAATGATCTAAAATTTAGAGGACATGTTTCTAAAATTGTGAGAACAGCACAATGAATTCTTTTGATAATGTGGAGGACACCGACTTATAGAAGTAAGGAGATTGTGGTTCTATTGTATATAGCTTTGATTAAAACGTTGAATATGAAGAAAGGTTGAGAAGATACAATTTACAGCATCTGGTGGATAAGAGGAGAAGGAGTGATATAATAGAGACGTATAAGTTGGTAAGAGGTTCTTTTCAGATTAACATTGAAGAGGTTTTTCATAGAATGGTGAGAGATGCAGGAGAATAAGAGGCCATCCTTGGAAGCTGTATAAGGAGGATCTGAGCAAAGGAATGAGAAGAAGGTTTTTGCATGGAGAGTGGTGAATGATTGGAATGCATTACTTGAGAGTATGGTGTCTGTAGAGAATGTAGATGTATTTAAGGCATGGTATGATGAGCTGCGTGTATGATTGGGAGTGATGTTCCACAATGAGTCTTTGATGCTGTGGAGGTCTGGGGATGATAATAATAATTCCAGACTGATTTATTTGCCCTGCTTTTGCTTTTCCATATGTGCATAAAATTTAACATAAGTGTGCATTTCTCAAATGATTGCTGATCTTGGGTAAGCATAAATGCATTTGAAGTTTCTTAACTGTACTTACATTTGATATTCTCAAAGAATGTCTGCACTACATATTATTAATTGCATGTGAAAGAATTTTGAACCTCAGTTTATTACTGTCTGGTTGTGTGCTTGAAGTTTTTGTATGTTTAGAAAAACCTTAGTGTGTGCTTTGTGTTTTATTGCTTTATCACTGAGACCTAATGTCCACAGATAGATTTTAATACTTTTTTTTTTGTCTTCTTCTTCAAGAAGAAGGAGTTTAACATGCCTAAATCAGTGAAAAAAATTCACAGTCCTATACTATATTTTATTCACAACATGTTTTAAAATTATTTCGAGGCAGCAGTATTATGTGTTGCACTAAAGAGAGTGGTTGATATCAAGATATAATATATGTCATGTACTACGGACCTCTTCATTTGGGATATTGTTTAATTTGTACATTAATGATATTAAAGATCATTGGGAGATGTCCAGCTGTTAACACATGATTCAAATCTAGGTAAAGAGGTACTTAAAGAGGAACACTTGACTTTGCTTGTGATAGTAGTTTTTAATTGCAGTTTAGTAATAATTGACTTAGTTGTCTTTGTTTATAAAGACAACTTGTTTAAACAGTGTCACCTTGTTGATTTTACTGTTAAGTATGCATGTACTTCTGTTCTATTCATTTCATATTGAAGATGTCTGTGAAATATGGGTAACATTTTTATGTTAATAAATACTGCATAAGGTATATTAATCTGTATTATTATTCAGATAGGTCTCAACTGAGAAGCCAGAAAACACTATTTTACCCCCATTCCCCATCTTGATGGTGAAAAGCAAGAATAAACACATACTGAATCATTGAGTGCATGGGTCATCAAGGACTCCCGGGCATTAGGCAACAAGTTTACTGTGGGATGAGTAACTAGAGCAGGAAGCTGACAGTTGACTAGAATAAACCAAATAAAAAAAATGGAATATAGAAGAAAATAAGAAAGTTATAAAGTGTTTTTACAGATCAACACCAGAAAAATGGGATTTTAGAAAGTGTATGCACATGATTTGGAAACAAATCCCAGCTTTGGCAGTAACAGAACAATGGCTTATGGACCAAAAGAATTTTATCATCCATAACAACATATTTACTCAAATCAAGTTTCAAAGTTATATAATAAGTCAACAGATCTAGTTGCAACAGATCATTAGGTAGCTGTACCTAGCCTAAAACTTCAGCTCACTGATCATCATACCTTAGATTACTTTAACAGAAATTCATTGTGAAATTGGTCCTATTGGAACGTGTGAGTTCTACAAATGAGCAACAGAGGCCACCAACTTAGAAGTTCTATATAAATGTAGGCTAAAACAGTTCCTGTTAGATGCAAATGTGGTAATAGAAACAGTCATAACTGAAAATATAAAGAAAACAAATTAGCTCATGTATAGCAAGGCCTTTTATCATTATGGTGAAGGTTGGTTGTAGTTTGCAAGATCAGAAGCTGAAAATGAAGTAGTATGCACCATGGAAAATCAAGTTGGAACAAAAAAAAAGTTCACGAACTGCATGCTGAGCTTAGTGCTAAACTTGAAAGAATTTTAAAGAAAGATGGCTGAAAAATAATAACATCAAAAGCAAGATTATAAATACAATAATGTGACCAACAAAACAATTATGGAAGATATTGCACAGCCAAAGCAAAGAATTGTTGCAGCTGCACCAAAAATTAAAATTAATATAAAGCAGGAATCACTCAATATGTACAAAATGTTCAGATTTGACTGAGCTAATGTCAGTTATTTCAGTTTCCACAGGAAAATACAGATGCAAACAATCATTAGAAAAAGAAAAAAGACTTGAATTTTGGATGGTGACTTGGGCTAATCCTGTTCAATATAATAAAAATGCCTCATGGATAATGGAAGTAGAATCAGAAATAATAAAATTTAAAAAAATGCAAAATGTTTTTACTAAGAAAATGGTCAGTGCACAAGATTAGAAAATTGAAAAACTATAGTACATCTGGCAATTAAAAAAAATTACATGGATTTTGGTTAAAGCATCTAACCAGTTTACATAGTCCAGTGGCACAACAATTTAATTGTTTGTTACATTCAGTCTAATTGAAAGATTGAATGATATCTAGGCATAAGTTTGTTTTCATAAAAGATAAGGGCAAATGTGAAAACCAAGTAACTGTCATCTAATAACATGCCTGCCAACTACGCTTAAGTTGCTACTACAATCATAGCAAATTCCACATACTCACATTACTCACCAAATAATTAAATTTACCCAACTGAATAAAAGGTCAAAGACTCCTTTGCCCAGTTGGTTTTGAAGGAGCCCTTTAGTTAGAAAAATGTGGATTTGAATCATTTCTATGATGTGAAGAACCTTAACCAGGCTTTTCAATTAAAGATGAGTTAGTTGGTCTCATACCAAGGTGGAGGCTTTTTTTCATCCTGGAAACTAGGCTTCCTGAACACACGTAACTACAAGTAATTGCCTTTAGAAGATGTAGCAGAGGAATGACAAGTGGACTGCATTAAATTTCCTAAAATCCCTAATCAAAGGACTCAACCCATCTTAAACATATGAGAAAATTGGATGGATGATGGAATAAAAGGCCATTTTAAAAAGGTTAGGGGAATGAAAAAGTACCACCTTATTGATAAAATCATCCTCAAAAATTCAAAACACCAAAAAAACTAACTTAAACATGGAATGGAGAAACTACAAGAATGCATTTGACTTTCTTTCTCTCTCTCTCCTACATTCTTTGGTTACTAAAATTGTTGGAGATATTTGGAATTAGCAAAAACATATATTCATTTCTGTCCACTGCTATGAAAAAAAAATTAATAATAAACAATTCTGAGATATTAGCATTAGGCATGGAATTTTTGAAGAGTAATGATGATTTCTTGTCATTGTTACTCTTTGACATTTTTTTAATTTTTTTTTATTATTATTATTTTGAAGAAAACACAACTTGGATATGAAATTTTTAAAAATGAAATTAAAATGTCCCTTCTGCTGTATGTGGATAACTTGAAATTAAATGGAAGAGCAACACAGCAAATAGACTCATTACTGAGGAAGATTTGTATTTTTAGTTAGGAATTATGATTTATTATTATTATTATTATTATTATTATTATTAACATCTGACTTCCATGGAGTCAGACTCATCATGGGAGATCTATACTCTCTCATGCAAAAAAGATCATTGAACCATTCCTTAAACCCATTGACAGTTTTCTGCACTAAAACAACACTTTCAGACGATGCATTCCACTCACCAATCACTGTATGCAAAGAACCTGCTTCTCATTCCCCTGCTCACACACTCCCTATACAGCTTCCAGGGATAACCTTTAGTTCTATCCTTGCCTCTCTCTACACTATGAAAATCCTCCGTCACGTTAATCTTATAACAACCCTTCACCAACTAATATGTCTCAGTCATATCCCTCTTCTTCTATTCACAAGGCTCTGTAAGTTGAATTCCCTCAATCTCTCCTCATATCTGAAATTCCATAGACCTGACACTAAGTTAACAAACCCTCTCTGGATTCTATCCAATATATCTTCATTCTAATGAAAAGCAGGTAATCATATCTGTTTGAAGCCTAGTGGTCGAATATTTAGACTTATGTACATGTTTAATGGAATGAATACAGCATAGAAAAACAATTAAACACACATTTAATGGATCGTATATTTCATTTCGGTCATAGAGACATCATCAGAGATACAATCTTAAAATTATAAAAATGTACATTAGTCCATATTTGGTCTGATCAAAGCCTTATACAAAGCTAAAAATTGGATTTGAATGAGATAAATTGCAATTCTATCTATTAAATATTCATCAGTGCAGAGAGTGTGTTGTGGCAGATGCAGAAGAGATTATTCAACTAATGAGTGCCCATTTTGCTAGATGCTATCAACCTCATATGGAGCAAGCTCAGTAATAAGTATTTAGATATGTGCAAGCTTAATGGAATGAATATAGACAGAGAAACAATTAAACACACGTTTAATGGATATCCTATATTTCACTTCAGTCATAGAGACTTCATCAGGGATACAGTCTTAAAATTATAAAAGCACACATACGCACACACACGCACACAAAAACTTGAAACAGTAATTGTAAAAAATTAGATTAAAAGCCTCAAGTCCTATGAAGGACACTCTCTATGTGTGCTGTTGGACAAGAGGCCTAATAATTAAAGCTTTCCAAATCTTGGGAAGCTTAACAGCCATATTTATTAAGATGAGGCTAGTTCTTCAGATCTGCCACTGCTGATTCTGAAAGTCTTTCAAATTTATATTTATTACAGTGAAGCATGATAATTTTTTTCCATTTGATTCTGTGCAAGGGTATCGAAGACGTAGACAGGTAGACCCAAATGACCATTGATAACATATGGCATTTACTTATGGCAGTAGATGTATTTCTTGTGTACAATTTCTAGGTGAATATTGGCAGATCTCACAGTTTGATCATCATAAGATAATTTGCAAGAACAAGGAAGTAAACACCTGGAACAAAGAGAGGAGTGCATAGATCCTTAGGAGAGTGGATAATGACAGCCAGCTTCAGATGAGGTTTAAAAGCAGTACCGAAATTATATTTCTTTAGAGTTCTGGCTTCTTTTTTTTTCTGAGGTGCCCCAAATATAGGGAATAGTAATAGCATTAGTGTAGTCTGTATGTTGAGAGGGATGGGGAGGAACAGTTTATTTTTAATTGGCCGTGACATAAAAATGAAAACTGATTACTTTTGCTACAAGTACTTCTGTCTTCTTCAATAAAAGGCTAACATGAACTATAACATTACTAAAATGCAGAACCTACAAATTCTATATTTTAGTAATTTTTGGTTTTCATTTTTATATTGTTATGGCCAAATAAAGCCAATGTATTGCTCTTTATAATTGATTTTTACTGGTTGTAAGTCTACATAATCATCAAGAACTATCTGTTTTTTTTTTTTAGCACATAAACTTCATACACTTCTGATACCTTCCCAATGTGCAGGAATGTTTCAGCATTGGATCATGTGTCAGAAGTGTGCAGTGACAGGATATGTTACCAATTATTGTAACTGTCACACTAAAAAGAGCATGTAGATAAGAATTTGCAAAGAGCACCAAAAACTTAGTTATGCTACTTGCATCAAATTATAATAAAAGAACATGTAACTGCATGTTTTGGAAATGCTTTTCTCTTTTGATAAAACTACACATTGAACATCATATGGTATTTGCTGAGAGATTGGTTTGGTCCATCAGAGTTTTCTCTAAACACTGCTGTCTTTAAAGTGATTTACCTCATATAAAAATCCTGCCAGTTTTGTCAACATCTGAAATTCTAATTCATTTCCTCCTTAACACTGTCTTAGTATTAATTAAATGATATACACTGCACTTTGCTTTCATTGACTCAGACATGGCAGGAATTCTATTTAATGTGTTTCTGGTTGTTGGTGTTAATCATCCTGCAATTTGCTTGTGTGGTCATAGCATTAGCACATGTCACTGATAGCACAGCCACTGCTATTTAAATACATACTGATTGCATGTGCATATTCATATCATTTTCCTGTATTATTCTCTTATTAGAATTTAGTTATAATATAGATTAGAATATAGAATCTAATATAGATTAGAATATGGATAATGTGTTTTTACACCAGCTGCCTCTCTATAGCAGGCAATACTGGGTATTCTGTAAATGTACTTCTACTCATTCACATATGTGGAGCATTATATGCATGAAACTATATAAATAAATGCATGGATACCACATAAGATATATGATAATTTCTTCATTGTTTAAAATAAATCATTTAGAATGAAATCTTGTTCTACTGCAGTATTTTGCATTAAATTAAGATATAAATCTGTTCACTCTTAACATGTGGTATTTTCAACACAGTTAAAATTTTTAAGCTGTAATCCACACTTGGACTCACTTGGTTGTGAGTCCAAGTTGTGGTGATCTTAGTTGTGCTCTCTATTGTTAATAATGGGGGGGGGAATGACCAATCGATTAACTTACTCTGTTTTGTAGCTGCTGCTAGAGAAAGCAAGAAATGCGTATTTCTTTATAATATAGCTCTAATTTTACATACAAATATTAGATAGATTAAACCATATTCAATATATTTTTATATTTCTTGTCTTTTCATCTCATAATTATAGTTTATTATTAATGGCAAAATGTTTAACATATGATTTTTTTTTATCTTCTAAAAAGGGGCTATCAATTGGCATACACAAAATTGTAATAAACAATACAAGTAAATGCAATATTTAAGTAATCAGATGCATATTTTATCTGCCTGGGAAAAAGTCAAAATCTCGTAATTATTATTTTATTTTATTTTATTTCACTTTTTGGTAATTTTTTGCCCACACCCAAATTAATTACCTGTATCCAAGTTTTAAAAAGTTTCTTGTTTGTTCTAAGTTAAATTTTGTTTATTATTTACTGACAATCCTAGTTAAAAGCTACTTCACAGAACAAAGCTTAGTTTATGCACTTTTAGGAAAACAAACAAATCTTTAGACATATTATGACATGACATATATAATAATTTATAATGTTAGAATTTTACAGTCTTTTGATCTTTCCACCTCAGTTTAATCCTTTGAAGCCAGCTGAGTGATAATGTGTTTTTACACCAGCTGTCTCTCCATGGCAGGCAGTACTGGGTATTCTGTAAATGTACTTCTACTTGTCCACATATGTGGAGCATTATATGCATGAAACCATATAAATAAATGCATGGATACCACTTAAGTATATACATGGAAACCATGTGTTGTTTCTATACTAATAGTATGAGAAATAAACTTCATTATATGCCAGTTATGACCTCAGGGATGTAATGTCATGTCAGGTTTATTGACCTGACAGTTAAGTGCATATACATTCTTTAAGAACAATTAATTTTTGCAATATTTCTTGACTTCAAAAGTGAAATATGTTTTACTATTTTGTGTGTATTGATTTGGAAAATAGTAATAATTCATCAAAACAATCTACCATAATGAAAAAGCATTGAAAAATAGCATATTGAAAAATATGCTAACAAGATAGGGAAGTTAATTATCCCTCTTTGTAAGGCAATGATTCAGCTGCATTTTGACTGCTGCGTACAGATTTGGTCACCTGGGTTTGTTGGGGAGATACCAGGAGTGGTAGAGAAAAATCAGAGACAAGTGAGTAAGCTGGTGATAGGCCTGTGGAATGTCCCCTCTAAGGACAGGATGAAGGTTTGTGGGTTACAAAGTTTAGTTGATAGGTGGAAAAGTGGGGACATGATAGAAACTTTAAGATATTAAAGGGGATTTATAAAATTAATGCAAAGGAAAATTTTCAATATATGACAAATAGTCAGAGAACTAAGAATATCTTTGGAAGTTGTGTAAGATTGTGGTTAGTGGAGGTGTGCAGATCAGATTTTTTATATGTATGGAGTGAATAAGTGGAATGATTGCCAGAATTAGTTGTGAGTTCCCTGACAGTAAATGAGTTTAAGGAGAAGTATGATAGGTTTTATGTGTATAATAGATAATTTTGGTCTCCCATGATGAGTCTCTGGACTCTATGGAGATACAGTATATTAATAATAATAATCTTCTTTTTATTCCTTCCCTCCTCTTTTACCTTATGGTGGCAAAGATTTTTCTACACTTAACCACTACAGTATTATTATTATTATTATTATTATTATTATTATTATTATTATTATTATTATTACTATTATTACGGGCGACTCCAGGGAGTCCTTAGACTCATCGAGGGAGGCCCTAAACATCGTGTCCTCACAACTATACGACATTCTCACAGTATCTATCATACCTTGCCTTGAACTCACTCACCGTCCTAGCACCCACAACAAACTCTGGCAGCTTATTCCACTCATTTACCACTCTAAAAGTAAAGAACCCAGCTCTAACACCCCTGCTAACCACACTCTTGCCCAGCTTCCATAGGTGTCTCCTAGTTCTCCCACCACCAGTCCTAATCTCAAAATTATCCTCTGAGTTAATCCTATAGAAACCCTTTAGCAATTTGAATGTCTCAATCATATCTCCCCTTTTCCGCCTATCGACTAATTTCTGCAACCCACAAATCTTCAACCTGTTCTCATATGGTTCATTCCATAGACCTGCTATCATCTTAGTCACTCGCCTCTGGATCCTCTCCACCTCCTCCCCATCAAGAAGGAACCTAGGTGACCAAATCTGGGCACAGTAGTCAAGATGAGGTCTTATTAAGGCTCGGTACAGAGGTACAATAACTTGCTTGTCTCTGTTCATCAAGGTATTTTTCAACAACCAAGTGAGTTGATGAGCTGATTTAGTTACTTTTGCAATGTGTCCCCTAAGCTTCATCTCCCTATCCACCAACACTCCCAAGTCCCTGGCCTCATCAATCTCCTGGAGTACAGTTCCACCAGTGTGGTATACTGCTGCTAATCTTTTCACACCAAAATGTATAACCTTACATTTTGTCACATTAAATTGACATCCATTCTCCTTAGCCCAGAACTCCAATCTATCCAAGTCATCCTGCAAGATTTTTGACATCTTCTGCATTCACTATTGCCCTACCCAACTTTGCATCATCAGCGAACAAATGAACTATTCCTCTTAGATCCTTCCCTATATCTTTAATGAACAAATTAAACAGCAGTGATCCAAGAACAGAACCCTGCGGCACACCATTAGTCACAGGCCGTTTTTTGGACTCTACTCCTGAATAAACTACTCTTTGATATCTCTCTCAACTACAACATATGGCAATGAATATAGGATTGGTGAGATAGATAGGTGGGAGTTTACGGATTAGAATTCCACGTGGTATCCTGTCAAATGCCTTTGCCAGGTCCAGCAGTATCACTGTAAACCCATTACCCTTATCCAGTTCAGCCGTCACCATGTTATAAAACTTGAGCAAGTTACTGAGGAATGATCTACCCTTCACAAAGCCATGCTGCCCCCCCCCCATACAGTATCTCATTTTCATCAATCCATTCCTGTATTTTTCCCTTGACTACTTTCTCCAAGACCTTGACAATGACTCCTGATATGCTGATCAGTCGGTAATTTGCAACCGTAGTCTTGGATCCTCCTTTTAGTGGAACTATTTTCCCCTCTTTCCACACCTTCGGGACTAAACCAGACCCGAGACTCAGATTAAACAACATGGTCAAGGGCACTGATAATTCTTTAGCTGCTTCACGCAAGACCCGTGCCGGTATACCATCCAATCCCACAGAGGTATTCACATTAAGGTTCTGTAATAGACTATTCACCTCCAAAGTGCTTGCTCAGTAACTCCACTATATTGACTGCTTCAGTGACCTCCTTACTATCGTCATTCCTAAATATCGAGTCATTCCTAGTATCGAGGATAAGGTGGTTAGTCCGATGCCTCCTGGTGTGTCCTATGTCTGTGTGATGCATGTGTTCACAGGCAGGTTTGCTTGTTCTGGGGGACGAAAAACCTGAGTTTCCAGGTGGGAAAAAACCCTACCTCCGTATGAGATGGGCTAACTCACCTTTTAGTTGAAAGAGGCCATGAGGATAAACATTGCTCATGTTAGTGATGGGAATTGTACTCAGGTGTTTCTGACAGAAGGACTTTGTCTATACTCACTGAGCTATGGAGGTTCAATAATAATAATAATAATAATAATAATAATGGCAATGCGTGCAGCAATTTTTACTATTACTACAGCCATTCTTTGGTCATAATTTATCTGGATATATATATATAACTCCACGATACGTCTCTGACTCTATGTAAGTCAGATAATAATAATAGTATAATGTTTTGCAGAAATGTGTAAATGTAATCAGTCAAGTACTTATTTAAAGATACTTCTAAAATTGTCCCAAAGTACTTTTATAGTTTATAGTGACCACACTACTTAGTAATTCAGTACCGGGAAAGTTAATAAAAGTTCTAAAAAATTCAAAATTAAAATTGTGACCAGTTTCCGAAAAACAAAATGATACTCAACATTTTTATTGTGAAAATTTAGAATTTGGTATATATTGTTATGTCAGCTGCGCCATTGTTATGTCTTTATTTTTGTCTCTTTTACTTTTACTTGGCATAGTTTTACTTTTTCTTTACTAAGAAAAAGTGTAAGAAGTAACTAAAGGTTACTTCTTACACTTACCAGAAATTAGCCTCCGACAAATTTGTTTATCTTAAATCGACTGCGCCAGCCGGTGACTAGTTCCTGATACTTTAACATCTTACTTACTTTAACAAACTATCTCGACAATATTGCTTAGCATTGGGAACATGTGGTATGCAGTCACGGCTCCCTTCTTAACTTAATGTCGAGTGTCTCCCTCCCCCACTTATACAGGTTCGGATTTTATAAGTGGTAGGTCAGTCTCAAACAACAGAAGCATACAAACTCTGATTTAAGATAAAATATTTTAATGCAGCTAAATTCATATACAGGAAAAATCATGTAAATATAATACTAAAAAAGGGGAGTAGGTTCATGCACAAGTGCCCACTCAGTAGCAATAGGCTCAATCAATTCTTCTCACGCACTTCCTAATGTGCAAGCTTATATAATTCTAATCGAGGAGCATTAATTAATCAGTGGGTTTGCGCTAAGATTAACTGATACTCCTGTCCTTAAGCAAGTTTAGCAACATTTAATAAATCAATTTATACATGACACGTTCTCTCAATCCTATAGATTGCTTATCTTATGAGAGGTAAACTCCTTGCTATTTAGCTCATGCAAATCGCAGGCTCAATATACTGAGCAGAAACTTCATTTATAGCATTTCATATAGCACTTCATTTCTAAAACTGTTCCACTAAAAGTTCACACAAACAGAAATTTACAAGTCACAGCAGGAAAGTCCAATCAAGACGTATAGTCCGAAACAGATCTTCTAGTCGGGTCAAGCAGGACTATGCTTAAGGTTTTCCCCTTTCTCTTTGTTCACTCTGATTTTACAGCACTTCTTATGCATATAGGGTAAGAAATATTTGCCTTACCGGTTAATCTCCTTAGCAAAGTGGTCCCTTGGTTTTATGTCTGATCTTTCCTCGGATATGGCAAGAATTCCTTTCTTTCTGTCTTTCTTTACTCAATCCTTTCGAAGTCGTCACATTGGCGGTAACTCACCAATGACCCTGTCTGCTGGTTCCTCATTGTTCAGTTGGATGACCTGTACGCATCGGGACTCACTGCAACGTGGAGGGTTGCTGGACACCAACGACAAGCTTCCTCAGCCTTCACGGCCTTCTCACTGGCACACAGGAAAAATGCAGGAAACAAGAGAGCGTTTGAAGTGTGCGCCGCTCCTTATATCTTAGTGCCCTCTCTCTCTGTCTACGTCACTCACTCAGCCGTCTTTGATTCGTCAGATAAGGTCACGTTCTTTTCTCGGCAGCCTTCTCGACAGAACTGTTACTGCAGGGATTACATTTCGGATTTTCTGCTGTGTCATGGACTATTACGTAATGATCAGGTCTTCTGCTGATTGGTTAACATGAATTTTTCCAGTATTGGATATTATTCTAAAACAATATTTGAATTATTTTACAAGAACATTAATAATTAAATTGATACACTTTACATTTACAAGTTAGTTGTTGCCTCTCTACATAAACTCTTGAGAGTTCAAACATGTCTTTACGTTAATATTCTTAAGTGAGTATTTTCTCATGTTGTGGCTGAAACAAATGGCGGATACGTAGTGGGCCAGTAATTTCCGACACAACAATATTTAATAATGATTCTTATAAGCATTTTTTTTCCCTTCAGTAATTAAGCAGCATTTAAAGGGCTTTAGAATTGTATTTAAAAAAAAAAGATAAAATATTATTATTTGATAAATGAATCTCATCTCATCTTCCTTTCCCTCTTTTATCCTGTGGTGTCGAAGGTTTATTAATCATCGGACCTCAAACCGTTCACAGGATAAGGTGGTCAGCCCTACGCCCCAGTGTATCCTATGTCTGTAGTGTTGAGCTCTCAAAGCAAAGCCTGTTTGCCTGCTCTGCATGATGAAAAACCCAAGGATAAACTGGGGAAAAAACCCTACTAATATCAAATACCTACTGGATATCAAATAATAAATAAATATTATTTGATATCCAGTAGGCAAATAATGTTGTAAATTATATTTTCTGCTTTTCTGCACTTTAGTAGAAAAAAGAATAATCTTGCAATCATTTCTCAATAAGCACAAGTAGCATGTTGTTGCTTTTTATTACCATTTTTTAAATATCCATTTCACATCAGTGAGCATTATTCTAATAATAAGAATAAATAATGCATACAGAAAAATGAAGTGATTGATAGTGGGAAAAAAAACAAAGAAAGAAAAAAACAAAATGTATACCAGAACTGTATTTTTGTTTGGAATGTGAAATGTTAGCATTCTTAAAATTAGTATAGGATGTTTACAACATCAAATATATAGGCATACAGAGGAAACTGTCATTTGTTCATATTTGGTTAATAAATATATTTATTCTTCTTTTATAAACTTTTGTGAACAGCACAGTTTAAATTACATTTAATTTATGAAAATAAATTAAGTTGACAAATACAGTGAGTGTTCATCAGTGATTATTATTATTATTATTATTATTATTATTATTATACACTCCATGGAGTTGGCAGAGTCATTGTGGGAGGTGTATTGAACTAACAACATATCTATGTTGTCAGATGAATACACCTCAATAATGCAGGGAGTATTAAAATCCTTAACACTCCCTGCATTAACCATATATGCTAATAATGCATTCCATGCACTGACATTTCTCCATATAAAAAATCTACTCTTCACACCCCTCTTCACTGCACATTCTTACACAACTTCAGGATGGCTCATCTTTCCCCCTCTTGCCTTGCACTCTTTTTATATTTTATTAGATTAATCCACTCTGGATTAATCTGATAAAATATTGTCGCTAACTTAAACATCTCTATCATAACTCCTCTTTTCTCCTATCCCCCAAACCCTACCATCCACATTTCTTCAACCTCTTCTCTGGACTCACTCCAGTGTTTCCACATCACACTGAAAATCAGGTGACCAAATCTATTACAACAGTCCAAATGTAGTCTGACCAGTGCTTTGCACAGTGGCACGACTACCTCCATATCCCTTCCTGTTAGAGTACTTTGTATCTTAGTGGCACTATGATATGCAGTCTTTGCAACACTTACAATATCCCTATAAACTTCAATCTGTTGTCAGTCATCAATCCCAAATCTGAATCTTAACCTTATATCTATGCACTCCAAAATGCAACGTTTTACACTTACAACATTAAAACTACAATATTAAAACTACAATCCCACTTCTTTGACCTAGTCAAAAGTCTCTCCAGATCTCCAGTTCAATTCAAGGGTATAGCTAACTGTTCTTAAGAATATGTGATGATATGTCCTCCATTCCCACAGCCTTATTAACATATAATCAAATCAACACCTGATGCATCTCTGATTCTTTCACTTCCAGTTCTCCTAATACTTACCTCCCTTCTATATATTGCATGGTATGATTTATACCAATTATAAATCATATAATTGGTGTATATACTGATAAAGTGTTCATTCAGTAATTCCACCATATCCTTTGCAACAGTTACTCTGCTACCATGACTATCAGTATCAATCTCCCATAATTATTCTTTCTCTTTCTTCCCAATATATATCACCACTATGATTATTATTAATATCATTATTCAGGCCTCCATGGATTCAAAAGACTCATTGCGGGAGGTCCCTCTGAGAAAACACAAACTCTTTCATACCACTCCTTGAACTCATTGACCGTTAGACCGTTCTTTCTCTCACTAAGCAATGCATTCCATGGTTCAACCACCCTCCATTCAAAGAAACCACTCCTCACCCTCTTGATCACAGCTTCCTTTTGCAACTTCCAGGGATGACCATTTCCCACTGTTCCACCAAGTGAAAGAACTCCCCAGTGATCCACCCTGTAACTGCCTCTCAACAGTTTAAAAGTCTCGATCATATCACCTCTCCTTCTTCTATTCACCAAACTCTGCAGTCCACATTTTCTCAGCCGATCCTCATAACTATCTTTGTACAGTCCTGAAACCATCTTTGTCATCCGTCTTTGTATCCTTTCCACAGTTAATTTATCCCCTTCAAATCCTGGGGACCAAATCTGAGAACAATAGTCCAAGTGTGGTCTGATCAGAGACTTATACAATGGAATGATAACCCTCTTATCTCTGCAGGTCAGTGTCCTTCTCATAATTGCAGCAATCCTCTGTGTTACCTTTACCACCTTTGCAATATGTTCCCTAAACTTCAGGTTTCTATCAATCATCAACAACAGATCTCTTGTCTCCCCTACTTCCTCCTGATCAAGGTCTACTGATCAAGGTCTTATATGATGTCTTATATGGAACGATAACTCCTTTATCTCTATAGGTTAGTGTCCTTCTCAGTATTGCAGCAATCCTCTAGGTTACCTTCACCACTTTTGCAGTATGTTTCCTGAATTTCAGTTTTCTATCAATGAGCACCCCCCCCAGATCTCTTGTTTCTCCTTCCTCCAGTACAGCTCCTCGAGTATGCAGCCTCCCATCAATGTATTCAAACTTGAAACCCTTACATTTTCCTGCATTAAACCATGATCCGCATTCATTTGCCCATCTGTCTAGTTTATTCAAATCCTCTTGCAGGGTTTCCGCATCTGCACTATTACTAATAACCTTTCCCAGCTTCACATCATCTGCAAACAACTGAATATCCCCTTGCAATCCATTGACAATGTCATTGAAATAAAGGTTAAACAATACAGGTCTGTACTAAGCCATGTGGGAACCCCACTTGTAACCTTCTACCTTCTTGATACTGTCCCCACCATAAACAATTCTCTGATACCTATCAGACAGCCAATCTTGAATCCAGTTGACTAACCTGACATTTAAACCCATGTGCTGTAATTTAAATATCAGCTTATCACGTGGCACCCTGTCAAATGCCTTTGCAAAATCCAAAAAAATGGTAGTGTATGCCTTTCCCTCATTAACTGCTCTTGTCACTTTATTATAAAAGGCAATCATGTTACTAAAGCTAGAGCACCCCCTTAACAAATCCATGTTGACTCTCACAGATAACATTACCCTCATCTGCCCAATGCTGTATACGGTCCCTCAGTAATTTCTCCAAGATTTTAACAACTACTGATGAAACACAAACTGGCCTATAGTTAGACAAAATCTAGTCTGCTACTGCCCTTATGCAATGGCACTATCTTACCTTCCTTCCATTTCACATAGCCAGGCTTTCATTGAAATGTCAGGTCAACGGAGCTGTCAGTTCTTTAGCACATTCTGTCAAAACCCATGGCGAAATTCCATCCGGTCCCATTGCTTTATTGACATCCAGAGTACTCAATATTTGAAACACACTCTTCTCTTGCACTTCTAAACCTCGATGCCCTATCCCTCTAGTACTAAACCCCACTTCCAGGTTGAAATACTCCAATAAAGTGTTCATTGAACAACTTGACTATGTATTTTGCACCAGTCACTCTGTTCCCATTTTTATCCAACAATGGGATTTTTTCACAATCATTTCTCCTCCTACTGGCCACATAGCTAAAAAATTCCTTAGTATTTTCTTTGGATCTCAGGGCCAATCTCTTTTCATATTCCAGTTTTGCCTTCCTTACTATACTAGTCACTCTCATGACCTGTATCTTATATTCTTCATGCATCTGCTCTCCACTCCTTCTCCTTATATATTTCTTCCATAACCTCTTTTTAACCAGCAGTTCCTTTTTGATATTGTTTGTCATCAACTTTACACCAAATTGTGGCTTCTTTGTCACTCATGGTGTACAGCTTACAATTGTTTCTAATAATTATTCCTTCACAATTTCCCAAGCACCAATGATATCTCACCCTTCCATTTCCTCCCTTCATGGAACTGCCCCAAGTTGATATCCTATACTATTATAATCACCTGCTTTATAATTCCACGAACATTCCTTTCTCTTTCATGTCTATTCATCTTCCAAGTCAAAGCCACATGGTCGCTCTCTCCAACGGGGGGCAGAGTTGCCATCTCAGTTATTATCAGCTATTCTGATGCAATGACCAAATCAAAAAACTCTCGAACCTCATGTTCCTTCATTATTCCACTAGGAAAGCATGTTTTGTGTACTTTATTAGTTCTAACACCTGTAATGATCATGTTGCTTACAATAATAAAATTATGCTTTGACTCTTTCTTCAGAACACACTTCCTCCTTCTCCTTGATATCAGCCAATCTCTTCTACCAGCTGGTTCATTTCATTTTTCATTTTCACTAATTCTTGAGCTCTTCTATTATGGTCCAAACTGTAGCTGTCATTTCTAATCACTCTAATCTATCAATATACCTTTCACTTACATTAATGCTTACATTCTCTTTGTTCACTCTAACACAAATATTAAACAATTTTCGCAATGTACATAAACTGGGAAAAATCCAGGGCAGAACTCGATCTTTGTGTTGAAACTTTCTGTGCTGCCGATGTTTGCTTCTTTATGGATGCCATTTTCAGAAGTAGAAGAAGTAGGAACAAGCAGAAAAACACAACAAACAAAAAAACAAACACTATTAAAGGACATTTGTATCCAGGATGAAAAAATGTAGCACAATTTATTATTATTATTGTTCAGGCCTCCATGGAGTCAACAGACTCATCGCTGGAGGTCCTTCCTAGGAAACACAAAGTCTATCATACCACTCATTGACCATTCTTGCTCTCACCACTCTATCAGGCAGTGCATTCCATGATTCAATCACCCTCCATGCAAAGAAACCACTGCTCACCCTCTTGCTCAGAGCTTTCTTTTGTACTTTCCAGGGATGGCCCCCTTGTCATCGCTACTTCCCGCTGCTCACCAAGTGAAAGAACTCTCCAGTGTTCACCCTGTAACTACCTCTCAGCAGTTTAAAAGTCTCGATCATATCACCTCTCCTTCTTCTATTCACCAAACTCTGCAGTCCACATTCTCTCAGCCCATTCTCATAATTAACATTGTACAGTCCTGAAACCATCTTTGTTATCTGCCTCTGCACCCTCTCCACAGTTAATTTATCCTCTTCGAATCCTGGGTACCAAATTTGAGAACAGTGGTCTGATCAGGGTCTTATACAATGGAATGATAACTTTTCTCAGTAATGCAGCAATCCTCTGGGTTACCTTCACCACCTTTGCAATATTCTCCCTGAATTTCAGTTTTCTATTGATCATCACCCCCAGATCTCTTGTCTCCCCTACTTCCTCCAGTACAAGTATGCAGCCTCCTTTCGATGTATCCCAAACTTCAAGACCACATTTTGCTGCATTAAACCAACATCCCCCATTCATTTGTCCGTCTAGTTTATTCAAATCCTCTTGCAGGGCTGCCACATCTGTAATATTACTAATAACCCTTCCAAGCTTCACATCATCTGCAAACAACTGAATATCCCCTTGCAATCCATTGGCAATGTAATTGATATAAAGGTTAAACAATACATGTCCCAGTACTGAGCACTGTGGAACACCACCTGTAACCTTCTGCTTCCTTGTTATTGGCCCACCATACACAACTCTCTGTTACCTATCAGACAGCCAATCCTGAATCCAGTTGACTAACCTGACATCTAAACCCATGAGCTGTAACTTAAATATCAGCTTATCATGTGGCACCCTGTCAAATGCCTTTGCAAAATCCAAAAAATGGTAGTGTATGCCTTTCCCTCATCAACTGCTCTTGTCACCTTATTATAAAAGGTAATTATATTACTTAAGCAAGAGCACCCCCTTATCAAATTCATGTTGATTCTCACATAACATTACCCTCATCTGCCCAATGCTATTTTATAGTTCCTCACTAATTTCTCCAAGATCTTAACAACTACTGATGAAAACACAAACTGGCTTAAGTTACACACAATCTAGTCTGCTACCGCCCTAATGCAATGCCACTATCTTACCTTCCTTCCATTTTTTGGGTACTTTTCCCATAGCCAGACTTTCGTTGAAAAGCCAGGTCAAAAGAGCTGTCAGTTCTTTAGCACATTCTCTCAAAACTCATGGTGAAATATCATCCGGTCCCACAGATTTACTGACATCCAGGATACTTAATATTTGGAACACATACTCCTCTTGCACCTCTAAACCTCGAACTTGCCCTATCCCTCTAGTATTAAAAATTACTTCTCTAGGATGAAATACTTCAATAAAGTGTTTATTGAACAACTCCACTATGTCCTCTGCATCAGTCACTCTATTCTCATTTTTATCCCACAATGTCATTCTTCCACAATCAATTCTCCTCCTACTGGCTACACAGCTAAAAAATTCCCTAGGATTTTCTTTGGATCTGAGTGCCAATCTCTTCTCATATTCCAGTTTTGCCTTCCTCACCATACTAGTCACTCTCCTGACCTGAGTCTTATATTCTTCATGCATCTGTTCCACAACCTCTCCTTATATCTCTTCTATAATCTCTTTTTCAACTGCAGTTCCTGTTGGATATTGTTTGTCATCCACTTTATACTAAATTGTGTCTGCTTCTTCACTCATAGAATACAACTTACTATTGCTGCTAACAAATATTCCTTCACCATTTCTCAAGCACTAATGATATCCTGGCCTTCCAATTCTGCCCTCCATGAAACTGCCCCAAGTTGATATCTAAGACTATTATAATCACCTGCCTTATAATTCCACATATGTTCCCTTTTCTTTGATTCTCCTGCATGTCTATTCTATCTTCCTTGGCTTGTAGCAACATTCCACTAATTAAATATCCTGTCTTTCCCACTTCTACCCACACTATATGCTTTTAAAGCCATTTGTGTCACTGCCTTACAAAACCACCGCTCTTAGAGGACATAAGTCATCAGTTATCATAAGCAGTACTCCACCACCACATTTTTCCCTCATTTCCCCTTTATGATAAAAAGCTACAATATACTATTTAAAAACACTTTTCTTAGCACAGCTGAAATATACCACTACATTTACTCACAACACATATCATTTGTGTGCTGTGCAGAAAACTTCCTGTTTCATAGTGCAGACTTTGGTTTGTTGTTACTTCTAAAGTACAAGATGGAAGTAATGTGTTTTTTGCACCTCAGTTTCCATTATATGTATATATTTGTTTGATGTTGTAAGCAAGCCTGGATGCCAGCCTGGTTGGCCAAGTGGTTAGTATATTTGCTTTCCAACCAACAGGCTTCTGGTTCAAATCTTGCTGCAGGCATGAATGTTTGTGATGGTCATTAGGCGGGAGATGAATTTCATCACCTCGTATGAGACCACTGCTTTACTTATTGGAGGCCTGAAGTGTGTTGAAAAAGTTCCATACTTGGTCTCTAGAGCAGGGTTTCAAGACTAGGTAAAAATTTCATAAAAATATACAAAAAATATATATAAAATATTTTTTGTATATTTAAAAATAGAAATAATAATTCCTTCCTAAAAATAATGAGTAAAAAACTAAAGAAAAGTTTACAAATAAAGCTTTCATGGGTGGGATCCATATATTAAAAAAAAAGAAAAGAAAAGAAAAAAAGCATTCTGTATTAATTTGAAGAAACTGATATTTCACATTCTAAACAAAAGTACAGTTAAGGCTTCTTTCTTTCTCCCTCCACCATCAATAAATTAATTGTTTTAGGAAATTTGTGACATGACCAAGAGTACTACTATTGTGACAACGGAATTCACATATCTCATACACAATGGTGGCACTTTAACATACACTCATGTGTCACCAAAAATTGTGTCATTCTAGTGGTGACCTCTGTTATCCATTTCCTAAGCCATTTGGATAACAGTGTTCACTGTAGTTAAAAATTTTCTGAGAATAATAGATTGAACACACTTTAAACAATGAACTCCTGGACCATACCCATCATCCAGTATACATCAGGCATAGTACATGAGACAAAAGAGGACCTGGACGAATTTGTTTGAAAAACTCAAAATTAATGACAGTGAATCATGCATTATATTCACAAAGTGCTGTTGACCAGTTGTATATGCAAAGAAGAATAGGCAAAGAGAATCTGCTGCAAGTGAGACAAACTGTTAATGATGAAATTGGTTTTAAAAAGTACATTATTATTATTATTATTATTATTATTATCATTTGACACCTCCAGGGAGTACAAAGACTCATCGAGGGAGGGCACTTATTCTACAACTCTCTGTCTCCACCACTTAATCCACCAACTGACCATAACTACACCAACACCATCTACCACCACACCACCACCACCACCACCACTTCCACAGACACTCACAAACATCCATGCCCACGGTAGGATTCGAAACCGCAGCCTTTTGGCTGAAAAGCAGATATGCTAATCACTTGGCCAACCAGGACGGCAGGCTTAGAAAATGTTCCTCTAGTCAGAGACTAGATTTGAATGCCTTTCATCATGCGGTCAAGCGCCGTAGAGTGCAAATTACACTTCTACATCAACAACGGCACTGTAGGAAATAAATTTGATTACCAGAAAGAACAGTTATAAAGAAATAAAGTTAAAGAAATAAAGAGCCAAAAGACTTCACTTCAGCGATGTACATGGCATTAATAATTGCGAGACAATGAAGAAAAATTTGACATGACCAGGATGTGGCAATGGTTACTATATGAATTTGTCAAGAAAGAAACTATAAGTTTTATTTTTGCTATTCAAGAACATTATTGCTAACTAATGCAATCAAAGGAGAAATTGAGAATATCACTAATAACAGTAAATGCAGATTTTACACTCAGAAAGATGAAGCTATTAAAACATCTGCTCAGTGCCTGCATCAAAATTGCTCAGACTTTACAAATACCACCATAATCATGTGACCAAGATATTTCACTGGTATTTATGCAAAAGTATGGCTTTCCTGTCTTTGATAACTGCAGCAGCATAAAATAAAGAGTGTAAAGTCTTGTGTAAATTTTATCGGAAAATGAAACTACAAAGATTATGTGATATTAGAATATAAACTGATCTGTCTTTGTACCACAATAGACCTGACATAGTTATTGAACATTGACAAGTTTGGATAGATAACATCACAGTATCTAGAGACCTCATCAACAAAGAACTTGAAAAAAATTATAAAATATCAAGATTTGGCAAGCTAAATTGGCCATTTCTGGCTTAAACAGTTTATGATAAAGATCATCTCAATTATCATTTGTGTACTTGTTGAAATTTTAGAGATACACTCTAACTATTTACAAGAATTAAACATTGATAATTTAAACATGTAGAATTTCCAAAAAAAACAGCATTATTTGGAACAGTATCATTATACACCTGACAGATGATTCTTAGATTTTTGGATGGAACCTGAATTGATGTATCACCAATCAAATTGTTATGAATAATATATGCTGTTTTGACCATGTTTTGATTCTGTGAATAAAGTTGAAATAATAATAATCGTTACTTACAAGTAATTATTTTTTAATTTTATGAGGTTTTCAAGATATTAAAATACTTCTCTGCAATTTTTTATAGTAAACTTCTTGGTGGTGGAATTGAAAGCATGGCAATCACTGAAGTATTTGGAGAGTTTAGAACAGGAAAAACTCAACTCTCACACACCTTATGTGGTATGCATACCTTATAACTAAGCACTAAGTCAGGGATTGGCAACCTGTAGCTCGCAAGCTACATTCAGCCCTTTGAACATGTAACTGCTGCTCTTTAACTTTCTGCCTACATGTACGACAAGTGCACACCTCAGTTAATTGCCAGTTTACTTTGCCTGCACATCATAGGCAGATCACAGATACTGCAGAACTTGAAGGTTAATCACTGCAGCAGTGGCAAGTATAAAATAGT
Organism: Typopeltis vanoorti; assembly: GCF_054136105.1. Lineage (NCBI taxonomy): Eukaryota > Metazoa > Arthropoda > Arachnida > Uropygi > Thelyphonidae > Typopeltis > Typopeltis vanoorti. The sequence continues at coordinate 53,873,998 of NC_143557.1, read as the reverse complement.
TAAAACAGGAACAAAATAATATGTGTGCATGTAGTGTTTGTGATAGGTATACAAATTAGTATTATAAATAACTTTTTAACTAAGTGATGAGGTATTATGAACTTTCTGAACAATGAGAGTCTGTCAATATGTTTAAAGATGAAAGTCATATCATACTTGTCTAGTGTTCAGAGACTCACTCAAGAATATCAGCAGAAAAAGTCACATTAATTCATACCTCATTGGATATTTCTTGTTTTTTAGTATTAATAAATAATATTCAAAAAAACGATATATATATATATATTAAAACCTTCCCATTCCATTCTATTCCTTAAAAAAACTCCCCTCCCACAATCTGAGCTGAGATGTTTTTTTTTTATTAGATCAAAAATGGCTCTTCATTCTAGAAAGGTTGCTAACCCCTGAATTAAGTGAATTGTTTTTCTTTCCTCTAAGTAATTTTTTCATGTATAAAAAAAAATAATGACAATTTTACAGCCATTTGGTATAAAAGAAACAGCTCTCCTATAACAAATGCATATATTATTATTATTATTATTATTATTATTATTAAGAGAGACCTCCAGGGAGTAAGAGACTCATCGAGGGAGGCCACATACTACATACACCAGCTATCATACTTATTCTTGAATTCATTCACACTTGCACTCATGACATCCAATGGCAATCCATTCCAATCCCTCACCACCCTCTGAGAGAAATACCTAGCCCTCACACCCTTCTTGGCAGCCTTCACCCTCAGCTTCCAAGGATGCCCTCTCGTCCTTTTCCCACCCTCCATAAATTGAAAAATTTCATCAATTGAAATCCTGTATGATGCTTTCAGAAGTTTGTAAGTCTCAATCATATCACCCCTCTCTCTCTCCTGTTTGCTAGTGTCTGCAGTCTACAAATTCTGTAGACTGCAGACACTAGTTCTGTCTTCATAATCAGTATTCCACAATCCTGATATCATTTTTAACACTCTCCTTTGCACTCTTTCCAATATATCAGAATCACAACAGAAACCAGGAAACCAGACCTGCACACATTAGTCCAAGTGAAGTCTTATCAAGGCCTTTAAAGAGGCAAAATAACATCCTTATCTTTACATGTAAACGTTCGTTTCAGCATTTCAATTATCTGTTGAGTTGTATTTGCAATCTTTGCCGCATGCCCCCTAAACTTCAACTTCTTATCTATTAACACTCCAAGATCCCTAGCCTCATCAGTTTCTTCTAACCTAATCCCACCAATATAATACGACATTGAATATCTAATCATGCCGAAGTGAATGACTTTACATTTACTGACATTGAACTTACACTCATTTTCCCATGCCCACAATTCCAGCCTATTCAAATCATTCTGCAAATATTGCATATCAGCAGTATTCCTGATTACCCTACCTATCTTTGCATCATCGGCAAATAACTGTATGTCGTTTGTCAAATCTTTCCCAATATCATCATCATCATTATTATTATTATTATTTGACACCTCCAGGGAGTCCAAAGCCTCATCGAGGGAGGGCACCTGCTCTACAACTCTGTCTCCACCACTCAATTCACCAACTAACTGCAACTACACCACCGCCATCTACTGCCGACCACCACCACTAGTATTTCCACAGAGAATCACAAACATCCATGCCCACAGTGGGATTCGAACCCACAGCCTTTTGGTTGGAGAGCGGATACGCTAACCACTCGGTCAGCCAGGCTGGCATATCATTAATGTTCAGATTGAATAACAGTGAACACTGATCCTTGTGGTGCACCACTTGTTATCTTAAGCCTTGCAGACTCAGATCCCCCGTACACCACTTTTTGATATCTGTCAGTCAGCCATCCTCTTATCCATGCTAATATTGTATAATCCAAACCCATTTTCTCCAATTTATGCAGCTTGTTGATTGGATTTTAATGGTATAGATGTGAACACAGATTGATAAGAAAATAATTAAGCATAAAAAAAAACGTATTGTTTAATACTGACCATATACAAATATTTTAACATTCTTTGCCTACCAGTTTCGCTAGCAAACTGTCTAGCTTTTTCAAGGCATTCACGGAAAAGTATAAAAAATACTATCATCATCATCATCATCATCATCATCAAATTCCTACCATGTACCCTCAAGGGGTGTACAGGATATGACAGTACTACATGAAAAAATTACATCATTACTAACTTCCTATCTACAATTTTCCTCCAAATCAGTCTGTTACTTGTCAAGACCAGATCTTATATTTCTATATCGTCTAAGGCATTTTGTACCGTATCAATCCACCTATATCTTGGTTTTCTTCTGGGTCGTTTTCCTGCCAACTTGTCAGAGAACACTTGTTTTGCTAATCTTTCCTCTCCCATTCTGTTTAAGTGACCATACCACCTGAGATTAGCTCTGCTAACGCATTCCTGGATGCCGACAATGTCAAGTTCTTTCCTAATATTCTCATTTTTAATATGATATTGCCATTGATGCCATCTGGTCACACCTCTAATCTTTCTCAGGACTCTCATATCTGCGGTCTCTAGTCTTTGGTCAAGTGGTTTACTTCTGACCCAGCTCTCAGATCCATAAGTTAAAACTGGTTTGACAACTGTCTTGTATACAGCTTATTTAGTTGTCCGACTAATTTCTCTCTTATTCCATATGAATTTATTCAATTGACTTCCCACCATACCAGCTTAGTCAGAGAATCTTGCAGACTTGTAGCGGATTTATTTAGAAGTATAACATCATTCGCATAAAGCAAAGAGCTGACATTAACATCTCCAATTTTGATATCAGGTTTAATACCACTTTACTTCATAATGTGATCCATATAGATAATGAATAACAGAAGGGATAATGTACATCCTTGTCTCACCCCAGATTTAACATTAAACCATCTTCCTGTACTTCCTTCAATTCTAACTGCTGACTTACAACTCAAATAAAGACTAAGTATTGCTTGATATAACCCATTGACACCATATAACTGCAGCGTATTGAATAGCGTCTCTCTTGGCACCTTGTCATATGCCTTTTCCAAATCGACAAAACTTAAATACAGATCTTTGTTATATTCCCATGCTTTCTCGACTTTTGTCGTAAAGTGAAGATCTGATCCTGACAGCCTCTATTTGGCCTGAATCCAGATTGTTCTTCACCAAGCTTTTCTTCCACAATTCTTCTCAACCGTTTCTCAAGTATACTTGTATAGATCTTTCCAGGAACACTCAGTAGGGAAATACCTCTGTAATTCTCACATTCAGTTTTATTTCCCTTTTTATATATGGGTACTATGAGAGCTCTACTCCAATCATCGGGAATTCGTCCCTCTGTCCAGGCTTTCTGAACTATGCAGTGCAGCCACTGTAAGACTTTTATACCACCATACTTCAGCATTTCTGGTCGAATATCATCTACTCCTGCTGCCTTTCCACATTTCAAGTCGTTGATGGCTTTTTCTACTTCAAGTATGGATATGTATTCCTGACTGCATGCCTGGTCAGTGTTTTTTATCACTGTGCTGTCATCACTGCTTATTTCATTTAGCAGTTTTTCAAAGTAATTACTCCATACTTCAAGGATATCTTTTTCTCCTGTTTTCATGTCACCTTTATCATCTCTAACTCCTTTTACAGCACTCTTTCCTCCATTCCTAAGCTTCTTCAACAACTTCCAGAATATTTTGCCACCTTCTTGATATTTATTTTCTATATTCTTGCCAAAATCCTCCCATGACTTTTGTTTAGCTAGTTTTACACACTGTTTAGCTTTCTTACATTTGTCTCTGTATTCTGTAAGAGTAAAAGCTGACTTATTTGACAAGAACTTTTGATATGCTTTCTTCTTTTCCTTCACTGCCTCTTTAACTTCCTGTGTCCACCAGGGAGTTCTGATTTTTTTATCCTTGCAGACAACCTCACCACATGCCTCTCTGGCAGAATCAATCAATGTTTTCTTCGGAGTTTGCCACTGAATCTCCAAGGTTTGATTCCTGTTCTCAAACTCTTTCATTTTTTCTTCAATAATCTTTGTGTATTTTAGTCTGCAGTTCACATCTGAGAGCTGCTCAACTTTTATTCGCTTTGAAACTTTCTTACATGTTATTCTTTTCAATATGAAATTCAATTTTATCCTGCTCAAGACTAAATAGTGATCGCTGCCAGTTTCAAATCCTCTGTACACTCTGGTGTTGTGCACCAGGGAGAAAACATCACTATCAACAATAACATAGTCAATGAGACTTTTCTTATTCCTAGCCTCTTCTCTCCATGTGAATTTGTGCACATTTTTATGTTGGAACATGGTGTTAGTAATAACCAGTCCATGTCCTGAGCAGAAATCCAACAGATATTTGCCATTATTATTAGCTTTGCTCTTTTCACCAAATTTTCCCAAAATATTTTTGTATGTCTCACAATCATTTCCTACTCTGCTATATAGATCCCCAACAAGGACCAGCTTTTCCTTTTTCATTTTGTCAGTTGCTTTTTCTAAAGCGTCAAAAAATTCCTCCACTTCTACCTTAGTAGAACCTTCTGTGGGACCATAGGCACAAATAAGTCTCATTGTCCAGTTCCCCATTCTCATATTTGCCCACATTACTCTACTTGAGACTGACTGCCATTCAAAAAGATTAGCCTCGTATTTTGTGTTGAATACTATGGCTACTCCTTTGCCTACCAGTTTCGCTAGCAAACTGTATAGCTTTTTCAAGGCATTGACGGAAAAATATAAAAAATACTAGTAAACGCAAATTGAAAGAAACATTAAAAATGTTGTAAACACTCTAGTAGCTAAGATTGCACGTTCACGTGACAGAGACTGAGTGGACTTATTGTTCTTAAACACCAGGCATTTATGAGATCCATTGCTCTTGTGGCATTTGTTATGTAGGCCAGACAGGAAGGTTGGGAGAGATCCTCATGTCTGAGCATTGTAAAAGACATTGAAAAAAGAAGGGAGCATAAATCAGGCTTAGCATTTCACACAGCCACTACTGGCCATCAAGTACTCTGGCAACAGACAAACATGTCATATATTGATAACAACTGCTTCACAAGGAAATTTAAAGAAGCTGCACTAATGCTTAGGATTCGTACACAGTGCAATAAAAATCAAGGCTTAATTTTACATCAAGTGTTGTCTGCCTTCATCAAAAATTTAGCTGCCTCAGAACTAGCATGCGTGAGCCACAGAACGTGGCAACAGCTAGCAGTGTTCTGTGTTCTAACATGCATACGTTAACGAATATATCATTTATATTCAGGTTTCTCAAATATTTGACAGTTGTGAAGTTATAAAAAACATCTAATGTGTAATTAATTGTTCAATAAGCTTTTGTTGTATTAAACCTTTATATACCATTACTCCCTGATTATGTAAGTCTTACGATGAATGAAACTTGTCTGGTTTTTTAATTCTTTATTTTTGATAAACTCTTTACATTAATATGTGGTCTCAATACCAAAAACTACCTACAGAACTGCTGAACCACAGAAACCTACGTCCATACCACCATGTTATTAGAAGATATAAACACCATAAACAAATCTCTTGATAAACATATAAATTTGCTATCTTTATACTTTATATTGACTTAACCAAAACTTTTAATGCAGTTGACCATGACATTCTGCTGACCAAATTATACTCTGTTGGAATAAGAGGCATACTACATACCTGGTTCAGGAATTATCTCTCAAATAGAGCACATGTAATAAAATTAGGTGCAAAACAGCTAGAGTATATACAGATAAAACACAGAGTTATATCATCACCTATTTTGTTCAACATATACATTAATAACATTCACAACTTGGCCACATAAAGTCAAATATACTAATAGGCAGATGACACTGCATTACTAACATTTTTTTATGTTGAGCCCATACATCAGAGGCATTAATCATCCTATAGTGCATCAGTACCATGTATGGATAGTGGGTTGGGAAAGGAGAAACTTGTTTACATTTGATTTATAAGCTTATATATGGTATTCCTTGGGAAACACATAAGGGGGAGACTGTGCCACAATACAGCAGTAGTTGAGATGAAAGAGAAGGAAAAGAAATTTGTTCTCTGGGTTTTGAGTTGTACTGTGAAGGGATTACAGAGTGGAGGAACTGTTGATGTTATTTCATATGCCTTGGAAATATTTATAGATCATACATATTGCAGAAACCAAAAACCTGTGTGATATAGTGTTGAGTAAGTTGGTAAGAGATGGGTTGTTTGCCAATCTGATTACCCTCTTTTGTATCGAATCATGCATTTTTAGGAGTTCCACCCCAAATGTGAGAATAGTATTCAGCCATTCTGATTTGCGATTTGTATAAAGTTAACAGCTGTTTGGAGGTGAAGTAATGCCTTTAGCACAAGAGACTGCTGAGGAGGCAATTGTTGTGATGAGTTTATACCAGGAGAGGCTTGATGTCAGGATGATTCCAAGATTAGAAATGTTATCTTTTCTAGATATTTGAGTGTTTCTGTGGATAAACCTGGAAGGAAATGGTTCTTTTTTTGTGAGAACTAAGACAGAACCAAGTTTTGCTAGCATTGAAATTGATAGGGTTATCTGAATCCCATTGGAGAATGGTTTCGAGATCAGAATTGAGAGCAGTAGGGGTTGATGTTCTGTAATTTGAGGCAGAGTAAGGTTTGTCAAATAAAGGATGTAGTGGGCTATCATCTGCAAAAATGTGTATTGGGTTGGTGGTCAACAGAAGTGGATTCTTGATATAGAGAAAGAAGAGGGTTGGTGAGATAACAGAACCTTGTTGAATAGTGAGAGGAAAAGTAACTATCTACCAACACACACACACAGCTTGCATTCAGTTAGAAATCTGGCAATCCAATTGCAGAAGTCATAGAACAGACCACATGATGGGTGTTTGCTTAATAGGCCTTTGTGCCACACCTGGTCAAAAAAGCTGTGGAGATATCAAGTGCATTCACTTGAGATTCAGCAAACTTCTCCATGGCATTTGTCTAGAGATGGATAACATATGTGTGTAGATCTCCTGTTGTTGAGATGAAATCCATACTAGTGGTCATTTATTAGCAGGGTGCCTTCAAGGTAGCATAGGACTGATCACAAGATTTAATGGAAAGAATACAACACAGAGGAAGAATAAAGTGTAAATTTATTAAATCCTATATTGTGTCTTTGTCACTGAGACATTGTCAAGGATAAAGCAGCAAAACTGTATAAGAATAAACAAAAGAACTCAAAACAGTAAGCAGAAGAAATTAGACTAAAACCCTAAAAGTCCTATGAGTGGTGCCTTTAGTAGGTGCTATTCAGCGAGAGGCCGAAGGATTAAAGTTTCCTAAATCTTGGGGATAAGTTTATAGAATTTTTTTTCACTTGGTTAGACTATAAATTAAATATTTAGTTTAATCCTTTATCCAATTATAAGCAAACAAAGTTTGCACCTGAAGTATCTTCAGGACAGGGGCAACTTGTGGCAAAGGTGGACTGAGTTCTCCTCACTTTCCTTAGTATCCCATAATGCAAAGCACATCTCCTTGCGGACATGTATGATGCTATGCATTATGGGAAGGGCAACTACCCATACTGGTTTTGACCTTTATTGAGGTCTCATCAGTGGGAGCCAGACCAAGAGGTGGTGATACTAAGGTGGAAGTAATGGAGAAAGGAATGAGAACTCAGTCCACTTTTGCCATGAATTTCCCCAGTCCTGAAGATACTTCAGGTGCAAACTTTGTTTGCTTACACTTGGATAAAGGATTAAACTAAATATATAATTTATAAATCTTGGGGAGTTTAACACATCCATATTTGTTGGAAGTTTTTTTCACTTGGTTAGACTATAATAAAGTTAGTTTAATCCTCTATCCAAGTGTAAGCAAACAAAGTTTGCACCTGAAGTATCTTCAGGACTGAGGTAACTCATGGTAAAGGTGGGCCAAGCTCTCATCACTTGTCTTAGTATCTCCCATGATGCAAAGCACATCTCCTTGCGGACATGTATAATGCTATGCATTAAGGGAAACGGGCCACTACCCAGACTGGTTTCGACCTTTATTGAGGTCTCGTCAGTGGGAGCCTTTTGGCAACTCGTATAGGTAAATAAATATGTTTATATGACCTCTCCATTACTTCCACCTTAGTTACTGCCCCTGGGTCTGGCACCCACTGACGAGACCTCAATAAAGGTCGAAACCACTCTGGTTAGTGGCCTCTTTCCCTTAATGCATAGCATTATACATGTCTGCAAGGAGATGTGCTTTGCGTTATGGGAGATACTAAGACAAGCGATGACACCTTGGTCCACCTTTACCACAAGTTTCCTCAGTCCTGAAGTATTCGAGTGCGAACTTTGTTTGCTTACACTTGGATAAAGGATTAAACTAAATTTATTACATTCATGTTTATTAAAATTACGGCAGTTTAACAAATCTGCTGTGAATTCTAAGAAAATTCTTTCAAGTTTATATTTGTTGAGTGAAGCATAATAGTTTGTTTTGTTCCATTTGATTCTGGTCAAGGTATCCATAGCATGGTCATCTGGACTGGACTAACCATAGTTTAGTGGTGGATCTATTTCTTGTGTTCAGTTTCTAGGAAAATGTTGGCAGATCTCTCAGTTTGACCATAATAAGATAATTTGCAAGAATAAGAAACCTTGTAGTTGTTGAAATTTTCCACTTGGTTATACTATAAATTAAAGATACCAAGAAATTATATTATTGGTTTAATTCTTTATCCAGGTGTAAGCAAACAAGTTTGCACCTGAACTATTTTCAGGACTGACTCAATTTGTATAAAGAAGAAACCAGTCTGGGTAGTGACCCTTCCCATAATGCATAACATTATACATGTATGCAAGGAGATGTGGTTTGCATTATGGGATACTAAGGCAAGTGATGTGAAGTCATTAGTACTTTCTGCATTAATTAAAATTATTTTTCCACATTCCTTTTTTCTTTTACTTGCAGCACAGTGATAAAATTCTTTCAGGTCACCTTTAGACTATACAACCAATTGCTTTTTATATTCTGATTTAGTTTTCCATACAATACTTATAACTTCTGTTGTAAGTTTCTCCACTTGGTTATACTATAAATTAAAGATAAAAATAAATTATATTCTTGGTTTAATCCTTTATCCAAGTATAAGCAAACAAGTTTGCACCTGAACTATTTTCAGGACTGGGACAACTCGTACAAAAAAAAAAAAAAAAACTAATAACTTTATAACACTTGCCTTACTATCCCATAATGCAAAGCACATCTTCTTGAAGATGTGTATAGTGCTATGCATTATGAGAAGGGTCACTACCCATACAAGTTTCGATCTTTATTGAGGTCTCATTAGTGGGAGTGCATTATGGGATACTAAGGCTAGTGATGTGAAGTCGTTAGCTTCTTTATACGAGTTACCTCAGTCCTGAAAATAGTTCAGGTGCAAACTTGTTTGCTTACACTTGGATAAAGGATTAAACCAAGAATATAATTTCTTGGTATCTTTAATTGAAAGGAACCTTGTAAACACCTGGAACAGTGAGGGAAGGGAGCAGATCCTTAGGAAAGCATGTAAGGGTATTATCCAGCATCAGATGAGGTTTGTAATCAATACAAAGATTAAAATTTGTTTAGAGTCCTGGCTGTTTTTTCTGATTTGCCTAGATATATAGGCGATAGCAATGGCCTGTTTGATGAGAAGGATGTGAGGAGAAGGGAGGAAAAGCAATTTGTTAATTTTCTTAGCATTTTAATACTCTGATTTGAAGTTCAGCTGACAGAGAAGTCTGGATGGAACAGACAAGGGTGTTGAACTAAGAATGCCATCATATTACATTGTTCCTCTGTGTTGTATTCTTTCCATTAAACCTAATTAGCTTAAACCAGCACATAAGCCTAAATACTAGCCATTAGTGTAAAAGTTGGATATAAATGGTTCTCTCCATTACCTTTAGATAGGACTAAGGTGAGTGAAATAGGGCAATAGTTTGATGATAGTGATTTGTCACCCTTGTTGTGAATGGCTCGAACATTAGCCAATTTCCGGGCTGTGGAATAGATAACAGTGTATCTACACTTCTTCCTCGTATGCAAGAATTCCAGGTGATCAAATCTGGGCACATTATGAGTGGGCAGTGGAATGTAGTACCTGATATCGTGGTGAGTACAGAAATTATGATTGTGTTTAAGGCATGGTTCGATGATCTTTTTTGCATGAGATTGTGGACCTTCTGCAGTAACTCTTTTGATGCCATCGAGAGAGAGAGAGAGAGAAATCTAATGATGACAATAATAAAAATAAATAATTTAATGTTTTTTATTCCTTGAAGTGGGCCGAGCTTCTCTAACATCAACTACTTTATTGAAGACAAATAGATGATCTCCATCATTCAAGGCAGCACTGATAATAACAGGCAATTACTGAATCAGTACTTTTAGAGAAAGAGAGCATGGCATACTACTACTATCCTAAACTCAAGTTTGTCTGAGAAAAATCCCTATTTGTGTGTGCCAAAGATTTGACTAACTTTAGAACTTACTGAAGAAAGGCTTAGAAAAAAGTTCCTGTAGTCAGTGAACCTATAACAGTATGTCTTTGTTTGGCTTGGCTCTTCAAAAGCAAATGCCATTTCCACAGGTCTCCACAGGCACTGGAAATGAAATGTATTCTGTTTTTTGATTCCAGTTATGAAAATTTTGTCCATGAAAGATTTCAGTCCATTTGCCAATTGATATCTTCATCGCGCTGTTACTGGTAACATTTAATCTTTAACTTGCAGTCTTATTATTATTATTCACATTCTACCAGTGCCAGATTAAGGGGTGGGCTGACTGGGCATCTGCCCGGTGTGCAAAAACTACAGTTATCTGAACTAAAATAATTATCTTCTTTTTTTTTTTTTTAAAAAGGCCAATAGTTCTTTATCTAAAATAGTAGTGACATTGATGGGAACGAACTCTCTGAAGAAATTAAATCTCTAAACAGTTTACTTCTGGAAAACATCAGTTGCCATTAGAAACTTTACAGTTTTAAAAGCAACCAATTTGCAGAATATAATTCCAAATACGTGGATCGCATTGAGAATTTTGCTGACATTTCCTATAACGGTAGCAACAGCTGAAAGAAGTTTTAACAAATTAAAACCTATCAAAACATATTTGCGATTGACAATGGGGAGTGGGAGATTAAATTCTTTAGCCTTATTATCTAGTGAAAATGCTGTTGCTCAGAAAATAGACATTTGTGAAAGATTAAAACCTTTTGCAGATTTAAAATCAAGAAAAAAATATATCTAATTGATTAAATTAAAATTAGAGTGTAAAATGAGTAATTTTTGTTTGCATTCATTTTTATTTGTTTCTTTTTTATGTAGTATATCAGAGTGAATAAAAATGATAAGTAGAAATAATGAAATTATGAAATTATTAATAATTTGAAAAAAAAAAGTTATACTTACAATTAGAAAGGACTTAAGTATAAAAAAAAACTTAGGGGGGGGGGCATCACATATGGAGTCTGCCTGGGGCACGAAATTATCTTGTTCCGGCTCTGCATGCAACCTCCATGGAATCAGAGACACATTGTGGGAGGTACACACTATTGCACACAATACTCATCCAACCATTCCTTAAAATGATTCAATGTGTCTACTTTCACAACACACTCAGGCAATGCATTCCACTCTCTATGCAAAGAAATTTCTCATTCTTCTGCTCACACCCTCTTTATACAGTTTCCAGCGATGGTCTTTTGTGCTACCTACCTCTCCCATTTTACGAAAAATCTCTTCCATATCAACCTGATAACAATCTCTGACTAGGAGGTTATATATCTCAATCAGATCCTCTCCCCCCTCCCCTTCCTCCTATTCATGAGGCTTTGCAGTTTACATTCTTTCAATCTGTCATCGTACTCCAAATTCCAAAGACCACTGATAACCTGGTTTTTATGGAACCCCTTCCATAAAAACCAGACAACCAGATCTGTGCACAGTGATCCACATGAGGCGTGATCGAGGCCTTATACAGTGTCATCATAACCTCTTTATTTCTGCATATCAGGTCCTCCACATCATTGCCATTATCCGATGTGTTGTCTTGAACAACTTGTGCAATGTGATCCCTGAATTTCAGGTCCTTGTTCAACACCACTCCCAGATTTCTCATTTCCTCTACCTCCTTTAAAATTTTTCTGCCAAGTGTATACTTTGCATCGCATCGTTGCTTACCAAATTTCAAAACCTTACACTTTGAACATTGAACTGACAATTCCACCTACCTGCCCATTCATGCAGTCCTTGAAGTCCTCCTGCAAGTCCATAACATCTGCTTGACTCTGCATTGTTCTCACCATTTTTGCATCATCTGCAAACAGCTGCATATCACTAGTTAAACCCATCCCAATATCATTAATATACAAATTGAATAAGAATAGCCCCAAAACTGACTCCTCTGGTCAGCCAGTCACTAATCCAACTTAGAAGTTTGTTATCCAATTTGTTATATAAATTGAAACAGATGGGAATCTGTTTCAATTTATATAATATCATGTTGTGTGGGAGACTATCAAAAGCTTTTGTAAAATCCAAGCACACCACTGTGTATTCATTTCCTCTGTCCATGGTATTTGTCACCTTGTTATAGTACATAAGTAAGTTAGTGAAACATGATCTCCCCATAACAAACTCATGCTGATAATCACAAAGAATACTGCTGTTTTCAACCCAATTCCATATCCTACTTCTCACCAATCTCTCTAGTACCTTCACCACAACTCCAGATATACAGATTGGTCTATAATTTGAAGCCACAGCCTTATCACCACCCTATGCAGTGGAACAATTTTACCTTTGTTTCACTCCTTTAGAACCTGTGCTTTTGTAAGACTCTTATTAAACAGGCATGCCAATGCTGCCAATTCCCTGGAACATTCCCTTAATACTCATGGTGATATGTCATCAAATCCTATTGGCTTATTGACATCAAGATTATTTATTTTCTCAAATACTTCCTGTTTATTCACAGTTGAGCTATCCTCTTCTAGGTACTTTGACACTTAAGTTCCTTATGATTCCACCTTGATCAGGATGAAACACCCTTATAAATTGATCACTGAATACCTCAGCAATGTCTTCTGCAGCAGTTACAATTCTACCATTTTCATCCATTAACTTCATCTTAACATGATCATTCTTTCTTCTGATTGCCACATACTTAAAAACTCTGGTTTTTCTTTGCCTGATTTGCCAATTTCTGCTCATACTGCACTTTGGTTTTTCCTCACTAACTAAATCACTCGCCTGGCTTGTTCTTTATAATCTTCATGAAACTGTTTATTACCATTATTCATCTTGTACTTCCTTCTTTTTACAGATTTCGTGCTTAAGCACGAAATCTGTAAAAAGCTTAAGCCCCTCATTCATCCATTTTACACCTACCTTATTCAGCCTTTTTGCATTTGGAATACATTCACACATTGATGCTGTTATGTATTTCTTTGTAATTTCTTTCCCATGCAGCATTTATTTCCTTACCACTCAATTCCTCATAATGAGTTGAGTATTAAGGAAAGTGGTTAGCTTGTCATCAACCTTAATATTCCACATATATCCTTTCCTCACAAAAGTCTGCATATGGCTAGGCACACCCCAGGTTATCACTTCATGATCACTCTCACCAACTGGAGGAAAGTGTAAAACTCCACTCACAGTTACATGAAATGATCAGATCTAAAACTCTTGATCTTCATGTGCCTTTCTTTATAGTTATTTCTCAAGAAATTCATTTTTCTTATTCCCAAATGCTATTTTTTCATTCCAATTTATACTGCCATAATTAAAATTGGCAATAATAATTACCCTTCCTTTGTTCACTAATCCAAGTTGTTTATACATTTCTTCATCACTACCCTCCACATTCCCTAGTTTATAGCAACATCTAGCTAATTATGTCTTTTTGTCACCTTCCACGTTCCACCACACTTGCTCATAACTAGTGTCACTATTTCGCTCTTTCATTTCTTCCTCATGTGGACTTAATTCCTGTTCTCATGAGCAGTACTCCCCCTTCCTTTTTGCCTCTTCTTTCTTCACAACAAATACTGTATCCTTCCATTTCTCTTCTTGTTATGATATCATCTTCTTTCAAACCATATTTCACTTATTTCAATGATTTTGGCAGCAAATAAACTCAATCACTGAAATTATTTCATCCTCTTATTTCTTGTACTTCTGGCCTTTGTAAACAAACACAGCAGTTCATTTTTAGGTCTATAACCAGTCCTATCCAAGCCACTGGTTGGTTGTTATTTCCCCACCACACCTGCCCTTGCCCAATCACCTTGATCACCACTTATGACATGTATCCGCTCAATCTCAACTTCCCCATCCAAATCGCAATATATTTCATCTCCATAACACACATTCACGGCTACTTTCAACATCCACTCTCCCTATGCCATTTCCCTCTGTCCACCTGGGCTCTACCCGTTTCTCTGTTCCTCTTGTTTTGTTTGCTGTTTGTGTTTATGTTTGTTGATATCAAATTAATATTAAACATAAATCATATAAGCCATGTATGAACTAAAGAATTTAGAATGATATTAAGTTTATTGATATCAAACCCACAGGTTTCTGCCTATTTCTAAGAACTAGTACAATATTGTAGTATAATACAGTGCAATATGATAGTGGAGCCTTAAAAAATGAACTAATAGATGATCACATTGACTAATTGGAGGTCATGCCTTCTGTTTTCTTCAATGTGATTACTTTATATTTCTAGTTACTTACATCCTGGACTGGGAAAATGCAGAGCTAATAGCATTTTTTTAAAACTTTATGCTTTCTGTTAAAATTAAAAGCTGGATACTTTCATAGATCTTTGATCTGAAATGAAATATTTTATGCATTTATTTTAGCAGACACTTTTACACTAACAGAAATATGATATCCAGTTCTTTCTTTCATGCTTACACAGTGATCAGAATACATTATGAAAAATTATGGAGACAACTACCGCGTTAGAGTAAAACTTTAGTTTACGTTCCGCTTTGGCCGATAGTTGAAGGAATAGACAGTCCTAATTATCACCTAGCCAAGAAATTAACGTCAACACTCAAGGAGTTGGTAAGTCATTTCCCCTCCTATATAAAGAACACACAACACTTTATAAGCCAAATTAAAAACATAATGCTCGGCAAAGATGATTTATTAGTCAGTTTTGACATTTCTGCCCTTTTCACAAATGTCCCAATCAGTAACACGATTCTTCTTTTACAGAATAAATTTCCACCCGACATTACTGCGTTCTTTGTCCACATACTATGTTCCAGTTACTTTGTGTGGCAAAATAAATTTTACCTACAAAAAGAAGGTACGGCCATGGGCTCACCACTATCCCCCCCCCAATTGCTAGCTTTTATATGGAAGCTTTTGAGCAAAGTGCTCTTGATTCCTTTACCCTAAAACTTACAAACCTACAGTGTGGCTTAGATACATTGATGATGTTTTTGTTATCTGGCCACATGGTTGACAAACTTTAAACACATTCCTTAGCCACATGACCACATACAATTTACTATTGAAATTGAAAATCAGAACTCGCTCCCGTTCCTGGATACACTGGACACACATCTTCCCTCAGGCAGTCTATTCTGCATGATTTACCACAAAGTGACACATACTGGCCGATATATACATGCTAACTCATATCACCACCTGTCGCAAAAATTTGGAGTCATTAACACCCTTAAAAACAGAGCTATAACAATTTGCTGTAATCAACAAGTTCTTAAACAAGAATTAAAGATTATTAGCAACACATTTATAAATAATGGCTATAATAAAAATACTATTAATAAAGTTCTTCATAAAACTTCATCAAAAATGAATATAGATTACAGTAAAACCATAACCATCCCATACATTAAAGGGTTATCAGAAAAAATCAATAGAATCCTACACTATTATAATCTTAGTGCTACTTTTAAACCATCTATAAAATTAAAAAACATAGTCAACTCCTCTAAGGATCCTCTCCTCCCATTGGTACATCCTGGAGTTTATTGCATCTACTGCCCCTGTAACTTACCTTATATTGGTGAAACTGGACATACAATCCATATACGTAAAAAAGAACACAAAAGACACATTAAATTTAACAATTTTCGTGAGGCAGGCATCTCAGATCACGCTCTCAACATCCTACACCAAATTGATTGGAAAAGTATCTCCTCTTTATATCATACAAAAACCTAGTATAAAAAAAATTTAAAGAAGCCTGTTAAATTCCGATTAACCACCCTGATCTCAACAATAATGGTGGCATAAAAATTCCAAGAATTTGGATGGCACATATTCAGCCTACTTAGTTTCCAGCATACTTTAGGACTTTAAGCAATTTTCAGCTTTTATTGGAAACTATTTCATACCAATATATATATATATATATATATATATATATATATATATATATATATATATATATATATATATATATATATATATATATATATATATATATATATATATATATATATATATAAACATGTTGCTCTCCAGCCCAATTTAATTTTGTAACACACATACATACATACATACATACATCTTCAAGACCCACCTTTCCTAATTGGGTTGTGGGGGCTGCAAGAGGAACTTCCAATGGTCACGATCCTCTGCCACCAAGCTCAGGTGTTCTGGTGGGATTCCCAAACGTGTCTACTCAAGGTTTTGGATATAATTTATCCAGCGAGTCCTTGGCCTTCCACATGGCCTCCCACCCTCTGGCTTGGCAGAGAGGGCCTGCTGAGGGAGCCTCTCTTTGTGGCATTCTGACCAGGTGCCCGTATCAACATAACTGTGATCTCTCAACACGGAGAAGCAGCAGTCGAGTATTGAGGATTTCCCAAATTGCAGAGCTTCTGAATCTGTCGAGTCTTGTCATCCCCGCAACCCCTCGAAGGAACCTCATTTAAGCCGCTTGGATTCGTATCCGCATTCTTTCAGTCATTACCCAACTCTCATGACCATAGGTGAGGATGGGGAAATAGACTGTATTGAAGACAGCCAGCTTTGCCTTCTGGCTTACTCCCGCTTCAATACTACCGAACGGCTAAGCTCCCTCAATATTGAGCTTGCTAAGCTAATTCGAGTATCTAGCTCTACGTCCCATTTTCCATCATTCGTGAATATGGACCCAAGGTATTTAAACTTCTCCACCTGCTTCATTGGGACTCCACTTACATGTAGAGTGCACTGGGATGGTTGTCTTGAGACCACAAATGTTTCAGCTTTGGCCACACTGATCTTCATTCTGGCATCTGCACAAACAGCTACAAACCTATCCAGGGTCTGCTGGAGGTCATCTGTGGAAAAGCTAAGCAGAACTAGGTCATCTGCAAAAAGCAGATGTCCAATGCTACATCTTCCAATTCTGACACACTCACTGCCTCGGCTGTGCCTATCAATCCAGTCCATAAATATTATGAAAAGGAGGGGTGACAGAACACACCCTTGGCAGAGGCTAACGGAGACTGTGAAAGGTTCAGACTTTGTGCTGTTTACCCTGACACAAAACTCTGGACATTCGTACAGGGACTTGATGGCAGCTAATAGTTGGTCATCCACTCCATACTCCTGTACTACATGCCAAAGCTTATACCGAGGAACCTGGTCATATGCCTTCTCCAAGTCCACAAAACATGTGTAGACATTCTTGGCATATTCCCAAGATTTCTCAAAGACTTGCCTTAAAGTGAAGATTTGGTCAGTTGTGCTTCTACCAGGACAAAAGCCACATTGTTCTTCCTGGAACTTTGACTCAACCATGCTCCTGCACCGTCTTTCCAAGCACTTAGCATACACTTTCCCAGGCAGGCTGAGCAGAGAGATGCCATGATAGTTACTGCAATCCTTCTGGTCTCTCTTCTTGAAGACTGGTATTATTATGCCTGTCTGCCATTGCTTTGGTGCACGCCCAGATATCCAAGCAGCTTGACACACTCGAGTCAGCCAAAAAACACCGTCTCGATTAAAGGCTTTTAGCATTTCGGGCTGAATTTCATCATCGCCAGCAGCCTTGCCCGATTTTAGCAATTTTATTGCTAAATGGACCTCTTCTGCTATGAGACTAGTCATTGCCCTGATCTGCACCTCTTGGATGTCCACAATTGCTGGGCCACCCGGGTTAAGAAGGCTCTCAAAGTATTCCTTTCATCTGTGGAGGATATCTTTCTCGGTTGTTAAAAGTGCACCATCAGAGGCCTTAATTGCCCTTGCTGTGCACGATTTCCTCCCTCGAAGGTGGCGGATGGTCTGCCAGAATACTTTGTTTGCATTTGCATAGGATGAGTCTAATCTTTCTCCAAAGGATTCCCAAGCCTTTTGCTTTGCTGTCTTTACAATTTTGTAACATAATAGATAATAATAATAGCACTCTAGCTTTGATCTAGTAAAGTTTTTTTTTCCCCTCACCAGAGGCCAGGCCAATAATTGTTGTAACAGTTGGTCAGTAACTTTAGCAAACCATGTAGATTGTAGTGCAGCTTGTTTCTTTGTATATATGTATATGCGCCAGATGATGACCTTGATATGAAGGTCAAAATGTCGAGTGTTCATTTTGATTTATATTAAACCAAAGTTTTGTTCTAACATGGTAGTTGTCTCCATAATTTTTGATAATGTGATATCCAGTTCAATATACTCAAACTGGAAAAGATAAAAATATTTGCTGCAAGCAAACTTAACACAAATAGTAGATCTGCCTGTCAAAAGAGGTGAAAGTGTTAAAGATGTTTTCACATCTTTAACACTTTCACCTCTTCCTTACAAATAATCTATTCAAGTATGCTCCAGATGATGACCTTGATATGAAGGTCAAAACATCAAGTGTTCATTTTGGTTTATATTAAACTAACTATATTTAACTAACATATTTTATTAATTAACATATAAACTAACTATATTAAACTAACATATGTTAGTTTATATTAAACTAACATACAGAAAGGTGCCTATAGGCACCTTTCCGTATGGTGTGTATCATAAACATAGCTTAGTGCAAGTTTCCTCACCAAATGTCCTCACCACTACTAATTTTCACCTCATGTTTTATGGCAGTAGGACAATCTTAACAGTTTCTATTTGCCATTTATTTGTCTGCATAGTTTTGATACTTTTGATTTTAAACAGTTGTTGAAAGTTTTTTTCACTTAGTTATATCATACTATAAATTAAAGATACCAAGAAATTATATTCTTAGTTTCATCCATTATCTAAGTATAAGCAAACAAAGTTTGCACATGAAATCACATCACAACTGGGCTATTTGTATATAGAGGCTAATGACTTCACATCAGTTAGCTTAGTATCCCATAATGTAATCTGCATATCCTTAAACATTGTATAATGGTATGCATTATGGGAAGGGTTTGTGCTACCCAGATAGTTTCTACCTTTATTGATGTCTCCTCAGTGGGAGCCAGACCCAGAAGTGCAAGTTTACTCACTTACCAAATGTCCTCACCACCACTATTATTTTTCACCCCTTTTTCTTTTGGCAATACAGTAATTGTAAGTAGGACAATTTCAGCAGTTTCTGTTCATCATTTCCTTGTCAGTAGTTTGATATTTTTTGAAATCTTTCTCTAATCCAGAGTATTTTATTAATAAGGTGTGACACTTTTGACTACTTGTATATTATAATAATAATAATAATATTATTATTATTATTATTATTATCCTTAGACCCATTGGAGTCAGACTCATTTAGGAGGTCCCTTTTGTCATACGCACGACTCATCGTATCATGCCTTAAACACATTCAAATTCTCTGCAGACACCACACTCTCAGGCAATGCATTCCATTCATTCACTACTCTCATGCAAATAACTTGCTTCTCACTCTCTTGCTTACACCCTCCTTATGCAGCTTCTAGGGATACCTCTTGTTCTCACCCAGTCTCCTACCATTTTATGAAAAACCTCTTCGGTGTTAATCCTATAACAACCCTTACCAACTTGTACATCTCTATGATATCACTCTTATCCACTAGACTGCAAATTGCATTGTCTCAACCTTTCTTCATATTCAACAATCCAGAGAACAGAAACTATTTTGGTCAGTCACTTCTGGACCCTTGCTAACATCTCTTCTCTTCATCCTTTTGAAAAATTGGTGACCAAATCTTGCACAGTAGTCCATAGAGCCTTATACAATGGAAACAAAATCTCCTTACTTTTAAAGTCAGTGTACTTCACATCATTGCCAGAACTCATAGTGCCGTCCTCACAATTTTGGCGACATATTCTCTAAATTTTAGATCCTTATCCACCATCACCCCCAAGATCTCTTATTTCCTTCACCTCCAACAATATATCTCCATCAAGAGTAAATTCTACATCCCATCTTTGTTTTTTAACTTTTAAATCCTTTTTTTTTACATTTCACAACATTGAACTAACATCCCCAGTTCCATGCCCATTCACTGAGTCTATAGTCTTCTTGTTAGGCCATAACATCTCCTCTACTCTTCATAGTTCATCCCAACTCTGAATCATTTGCAGACAACTGTAAATCCCTATTCAAATCTTTACCAATATCATTAACATACAGAGGTTAAACAACAATGGCCCTAAAACAGACTCCCAAGGCACACACCACTACTGACTTTCTCTTTTGGGATATTGCTCCCCCATGCACAACTTGTTGATACCTATCAGACAGCAGTCTCCAGCCCAATGCACTAGTTGAACATTCAGTCCCATCTGCTCTAGTTTGACTATCAGCTTATCATATGGTAATCTATCAAAAGTCTTTGCAAAATGGACTATTGATTGGAAAATTTAGATTCCAACAGAATATAAATAAATTGAAAAAGCAAAATAAAGAAACAGAAGGAAATAAATTTACCATTGAATTATTACAAGAAGACAGTATAAAGAATATCTTACCAAAATGGAGCAAAAGAGCTTCAAAAAATTTTATCAGTAATAAAGATATAGAATCTCATTCGGAAAAATTCAAATTGAACATTAATCAAGCAGTATATGAAGCACTGAGACAGAAACAAATCGTAAAATACAAAACAAGATGTACTCACTGGTATACACGGTAAATTAAGAAATAAAAGCACTATCAGCAACCAAAAAAACTGCATGTAATTAACATTTACAAGATAAAACTAATATAGCCAAATATGAAGCATATAAAAGAATGAGAAATAAACTGAATAGCAAAATAACTCATAAGGGAAAAATATTTAAAAGGTTATTCTCAACAACTGGAATATGACTTTTATGGAGCACAGAAACAAGTATGGAAAATGATCCAAAATCAGTGAAAAGAAATTTGTGAACACATAAATACACTGTTTGGAAAGAAGTCAACAAACACCCCCCATGGGTAAGGTACATCATGCCTTGTAATGAGTCATGTGTTTATAGCTGGTATAAATGGTAGGAATATGATGCTCCCAAGTCACCGCAGCTGCATCTCGGTGAAATAACTGCGAGAAGAGAACTGATGGAGCTTGAAAGAAACATCGTGATAGATGCCATGTTTGCAAGCCTATCTGTTTGGCAAATTGTCGATAAACTGGGCTATCCCAGGTTAACAATCAGTGATACCATACTGAGATGAAAGTGCAGGCAGGAGTCGACTGTAAGTGCTACTGGCAGTGGACACCCTGCCACACTCACTGAACATGACTGTAGCGTACTACTGAAGATAATATGTAAAAACTGTCATTGTCAGCTGACACGTTGAATGCAGAGTTCCAGGCATCGAGTGGAATACGAATATGCTCAAAAACATTCAGGCTGACAACATCGGTTTCCATGGTAGGAATGGTGGCTTTCAACCATTCCTACCATGGATAGCAGCAACCCTGTTTCCATGGTTGCTGCTATAGACCAGGGAGGTCCACAGGAAGATGTAGATACCACGTATTGGCATATTAGCATAATGAGTGCAGTATTATTGAGTGCATTAATGTTGAGTGCATTAATGTTGAGTGCATAAATAATAATGAGTGCATTATTATTGTGCAGAGAGCACAATAATAATAATTATAATTATTATGGGACACTTCAACTGTGGGAACATAGATTGGAAGTAAGAAAGGGGGAATGGCAAGATGAAATTTATACAGTTACTAAGGGATGATTATCTGAAACAACATGTTATAGTGGGGACCAAGGGTTTGAGAGTGCTGGATATGGTAATAGCATCAAAAGATATGTCTGTCACCAAAGTAGACACTCTGCCTCCATTTGGGGAGAGTGACCATGCAGTCTTGTTCTGGGAAGTTGCTAAACATGTGGAATTCTTTGTCAAGAAAGAGTTTCTGTTGAACTATAAAGGTGGTAGTTATAACAGGAGACATCGTGGAGCAATGCCATGGCTTGAGAAGTTACAAGGAAAGGATGTCAGTAGTGCATGAGAAATGGTCAGGGAAACAGTATCAGTCTGCATACCCACAGTCAGGAGGATAAACCAAGTGTGGGTTAAGTGAATGAGTAGAGATATAAGCAGATGTATGCAATTCTTGCTAGAATTGCAAAAAAAGAAAAGAAAAAGAAAACATTGTGGAGGGAATATAAAGAGAATGATGATCAAAGAAAGTGAGTACTGTTTATAAGACCATGATTTGGCTGCATCTTGACTGCTGTGCACAAATTTGGTCACCTGGGTTTTTTGGGGATCAGGAGGTGGTAGAGAGGATTCAGAGACAAGTGATCAAGGCTGGTGACAGATCTGTGGAATTCTCCTTATGAGAATAGATTGAATGTGTGCATGGGTTGCGAAGTCTGATTGATAGGTGGAAAAGAGGAGACATGATAGAAACTTATATTAAAGTGGTTTTATAAAATTAATGCAAAGGAAATTTTTCAATACATGACAAATAGAGAACTAGGAGTCATCCATGGAGGTTGTGTAAGAATGTGTAGACTAGACTTTTGCATGGAGAGTGGTGAACAATTGGAATGGATTGCCATAATTAGTTGTAAGTGCCCTGACAGTGAATGAGTTTAAGGAGAGTCATGATAGGTTTTGTGTTTATAAACATTAGTGAAATAATAATAATAATTTCAACATGATTTTTCTCATTCAGCCATAATTAATTAACCTGTTGAAAGTAAAAGTGAGATGGCTTCACAACTATTTGTATGGATTCCAAATATCAAATTTTAATCAAAATCTGTCTGGGCAGAATCAAGTCATGGAATAACTTGCATATTATCAGTAACCTTCTAATCACTAAAACTACAGCAAATGGGGATGGATATAGGGTGAGATGGATAGGACAGTGGTTGATGGAGAGATATCAGAGAGTAGTTTATTCAGGAGTAGAATCCAAAAGAAGGCCTGTGACTAGTGGTATGCTGCGGGTTTCTGTTCTAGGACTACTACTATTCATTTTATACATTAACAATATTGGAAAGGATCTGAGAGGAATTGTTCAGTTATTTGCTAATGACGCAAAGTTGGGTAAAGCAATAGTTAATACAGATGATGTCAAAATTTTGCAGGATGATTTGGATAGATTGGCAGACTGGGCAAAGGAGAATGGATATTAGTTTAATGTGTGGCAAAATGTAAGGTTATGCATTTTGGGGTGAAAAGATTACCAGCTGTATACCACATTAGTGGTACTGTACTCCAGGAAATTGACAAAGCCAGAGACTTGGGAGTGTTAGTGGATAGGGAGGTAAAGTTTAGGGGCACATAGCAAAAGTGGCTAAAGCAGCTCATCAGATCACTTGGTTACTGAAGAATACTTTGATGAGCAGAGACAATCAGGTTTTTGTTTCTCTTTATCAAGCCTTGATAAGATTCCATCTTGACTACTGCACACAGATCTGGGTGATGAGGAGGAGATGGAGAGAATCCAGAGGCAAGTGACCAAGATGGTAGCTGGTCTGTGGAATGAACCTTATGAGAACAGGTTGAAGATTCGTGGGTTACAGAAACTGGTTGATATGATTGAGACACAAATTATTGAAGTGTTTTTACAAGATTAATTCAGAGGAAATTTTTCAGAACCTTGTTCCTTCTCCTTGTTCTACCACATGAAAAATTTCTCCCAGTGTTAATTTGATAATAACCCTTCAATATCGTAAATGTCTCAATCTTATTCCTCCCCTTTGTCTTCTGTCTACCAAACTCTACAGTCTGCATGTCCTCTGCCTATTTTTATAACCAACATTATTTAGTCCTGATATCATTTCTGTTATGTATTTGTACAATCTCCAAGGTTACTTCATCCTCTTCAAATCCCATTGACAAGATCTCAGCATAAAAATTCAGACATGGTCTGATCAAAGCTTTATATAATGGTGTCACTACCCGCTCATCTGTCATGGTCAATGTCCTTCTCAATATTGCAGAATAAAAGAGGATGTGGTCTTTTACAAGTTGTGCAAACAGTAGATGAATTAAAACAGCAAGCATTGAATGATTACATCAAGAAAATCACAGAAAAATGCTAATTGAGCTTACAAAGAAAAAGTAGTGAATGTAGTAGATTCAAACAAGTTGTACAAGGAGAAAATGGCAAAAATTTTTTCCAATCTTCTTACGAGGTTGGAAAAATAAAGCACTCCATAGTCAATATCTGGATATTGAAGGGAAAGGTGACAGTCACTGAACTTGGCAATGGCTTCAGCAGGGCAAAATCGGAGAAAGAGACAGAAGGTCTGATATTACCTAACTACCTAAATGCCGACTGTGCATAGATAAAGAAGAGACAGTGGACCATATCAGTTCTTGCAGCAAGATTGCTCATACATACCATAAACGAAGGCATGATTGGGTAGCAAAACTGTACACTGGAGCTTGTGTAGGAAATATGGTTTCCCAATTTGTAAAACCCCCTTGGGAACACGCAGTTAAAAAAGTTATTGAAAATGAAAATACCAAGATACAGTGGTACCTCGACTTATGAACTTTTCAAGATACGAACTCTTTTCATATCCCATTTTTGACCTCTAGATACGAACCTAGACTCAAGATATGAACCGTGATGCTTTTCTTTTCAAATGAATTAAAGCCTGTTTTACATTATACTTTTTTTAACTTTTTCCCCTAGTACTAGAAACAGGCTTAATGCAGAGTACAGCACCAGCATAATATGTATGCATGTTTAGCTGAGCTCGCACTGAACCATCTCTTGTGTAATGATTGTTGTTACTCTGTCATATTTATCTGAAATATGACGAATGCTGCACATATTTGCTCTTTTGTGTATCTATTCAGTATTTGTGTAAACAAACAATACACTTCGTAAAGAATTTTTTAGGTTTGTATTTGTTATGTGTACTGTATGTGTATTTCTTTTTATAAGTGACTTGTTTTATTCTAGCTTCACGTTTATTTTCTGAATAATCTACCAGATAAGCATCATTTCACTGATCGGCGTATTATTTTCAACATGGGGCCAAAGAAAACTAACAAAGAAGAGAAGAGAAGAAGAAAATCACAATAGAAATTAAGAAAGAGATTGTGGGAAAATATGAGAAAGGAGTCAGGCAAAGTGATCTGTACAAGCAGTATGACTTGTCCAAATCCATCATAGCTACAATTGTCAAGAAAGCAGATTCTTATGAGGAACTGGATGTGGCCAGAGGAGTATCTATCGTGTCATCTCGAAGAAATAAAGTTATGGAAGAAATGGAAACTTTACTACTCGTCTGGATTAATGACATGCAACTGAAAGGAGATAGTGTATCTCAAAACATGATCTGTTTACAAGTTCAAACTATTTGCAAAGATCTTTCACAGAACTTCGGCGAAGAGTTTAAAGCTAGCAAAGGATGGTTTGAGAAATTCAAGGATATAACCGGTATCCATAGTATTGTTAGACATGGAGAAGGTGCTAGTGCTGACGAAGAAGCTGCTGAAAGGTTCGTGAAGGAATTTCGGAAACTGATGGAGTCTAAAGGTTACAGACCAGAACAAGTTTTCAACTGCGATGAAGCTGGGCTTTTCTAGAAGAAAATGCCTAAGCAAACGTTCATCACTAAGGAAGAAATGGCATTGCCAGGACACAAGCCAATCAAAGACAGACTAACTTTGCTTTTTTGTGCCAATGCCAGTGGTGACCTGAAGATAAAACCTCTGTTGATTTACCACTCTGAAAATCCTAGAGTCTTTAAAAAGCAGAAAGTTAACAGGCACAAACTCAGCATTGTGTGGAGAGGTAACAGCAGAGCCTGGGTAACCAGGTAATTCTTCTGTGAGTGGATTACAGAGGTCTTTGCTCCCACAGTGAAACAGTATCAACAAGAAAAGGGTCTACCTGAGAAAGTTCTTCTTATAATGGACAGTGCTCCAGCACATCCACCACAGTTGGAAGGAGATTTGAATGAAGAGTTTAATTTCATCAAAATTAAGTTCTTGCCTCCTAATACCACACCACTCCTACAACCAATGGATCAATATGTTATTTCCAACTTTAAAAAGCTTTATACTAAAGCTCTTTTCCAAAGATGTTTTGAAGTTATCACTGACACAGAATTAACCCTCAGGGAATTCTGTTAGAATCACTTCAATATTCTTCATTGTTTGCATCTTATTAGTCAGGCATGGGAAGAGTTTCTGTGAGAACTACTCTAAAATCAGCCTGGAAAAAGTTATGTCCCAACTGTGTCTGAGGAACTGCATTGGAAGGACCTGAAAGTGAAATTGACATTGTAGATACAGTTGTCTCCCTGGTCAAGACCATGCATTTGGAAGTTGATGAAGCAGATGCAGAGGAGCACAATGCTGACCTGACCACTGAAGAGCTACAGGAGTTAAGAAGAGATCAAGAAAAAGAAAGGGATGAGGAGGAAAAGCAAATGCCTTCAGAGGACGAAGAAGATAGCAACAAAAAGGGAACAATTCCAACAAGTGATGTAAAAAAAAATTTGCAGTACTGGGGCAAATTGCAAGAATTAGTTAACAAGTAGCATCCAAATCAAGGTGTGTTTCTAGAACCACCAATATCTTCAATGACAATGTCATTAATCACTTTAGAAGGGTGTTAAGGAAACGACAGAGTCAACATTGGATAGGTTTTTTAAACCTCCCTCACCTAAGAGACAAAAAGAAGCAACTGATACAAAAAGAAGCAACTGATGACAACAAATCGAAAACTCATGATCCACAAAAGCAGCCACAAGAAAATTGATTTTTTTTTTAACAATTTAAATGAAGATGATTTTCATACTAATCGTGTAAAACCAAAGATTTCATAAATAAAAATTAATATGCAATGGTATACAAAATGCATATTTATAGTGTAAAAATGCTTCATCTCACTCATTCTCCATTTCTTTGCATTTTCTTCATTTAGTTGAGAATAGTTTTTTTTTTTTTTTTGGATTTTTTTTTTTTTCTAATTTTTGAATCTGGGAATGAATTAATTGATTTCTCATAAGATATAAATGGAAAATTGGGTTTTGAGATACGAACCACGATCAGGAACAAATTAGGTTTCATAAGTCGAGGTACCACTGTATTATTATTATTATTATTATTATTATTATTATTATTATTATTATTATTATTCAGGACTCCATGGAGTCAAATGACTCATCGTGGGAGGTCCTTCCTAAGAACATAAAGTCTGTCAAGACTCATCGAGGGGAGGTCCCCCCTAAGAAACACAAAGTCTATCATATCACTCCTTAAATTCATTGACTGTTCTCGCTCTCACCACTCCATCAGGCAATGCATTCCACGGTTCATGGGACTTGAAAATTCAGACTGACATCTTGAACATTGATATTCTATATTCATGATATCACTGTAGCTGAACAACAGCATGGGTAATTTATTGCTGTGGCAATACCAGGGGACAGTAGGTTAGAAGAAAATGTGCATGAAAAACTGACAAAGTATAGGGATTTGGAGGTTGAAATTCAATGACATTAGAGCAGTGTTTCTCAACGTGGGGCATACGCCTCACAGGGAGGCAATTAGGAAATGTACATGTGTATATTTATATTATACTTTTTCAGAACTTGGCTAACTATTATGCTAGAGGAGGGGGGCATCAAGATCTTTGGGACGTTGAGGTGGGACATGATCCATTTGTTATAGGAGCAATATCAAGAGCATTTATGAAACATCTGGGAAAGTTGAGCCTCCCAGATTTAACACTATCTCAACTCCAGTAAACTGCACTTTTAGGGACATCTCACATTTTATGATGATATTCAGTTGATTCCCAGGCCTTTTGGATAAGACCTGAATTGGATTCATTAGCCAGTCAAAGATTTTATTTTGCTGGTTCATGTTATTGTTATTCTTTGACTGTGAATTCTCTTAACTGAATAAATATAAGGCTTCTCATCATAACATTAGAATTAATTAAAGTTGTATGTTAGTTGTATATTTTGCAAAATTTTGGATTCTTCTGTATTGAATAGTAAAGTTTAATTATGTATGCTCAGTAAAATAGCATGTTTGCATATTAGATAAAGAACAATAGAATTTATTGACTTCCTATATTTTTCTTCCTTCTTACAAGGATATCATCACAGAGAGATTGTAGCTTGTGCTTATTTACTCCTGTCTCAGTCATAGCCTTAAGCAGGAGAACACACTAAGACTTCCCGAATTTTGAGATTTGCATGCACTTGGAAGTCACAAGGGATGAGGGTTATGGAACCCTGTATTTGAATTATAAAAACTAGCACTTTGAACTCTTATGTTCAAAGTTTGTTCTCCAGTTTACTTAGACTGTGACCAAGATACAAGTAGGTAAACACATGCCACGACCTAATCTGTTCTCTCCTTAATAGTGATGATATTATTGTAATGGGAATGAAATATATAAGAACTGATAAATTCAGTTATTCATTGCATTATTAACCATTATTAATTACATAATATGTTTGCTACAAGTTTGTTTGAAATATCTAGCATATTGTACTATATAATAGATTATTTGACTGTATGAACATTTTTACAGTGACTTGTCAGCTTCCTGGTTCAAATGGATATCCAGGAGGAAAAGCTATCTTTATTGATACAGAAAACACTTTGTATCCTTTTCTGCAAACTGACTGATAAGCAGTTTATTGGAATATAGAATTTCATGTATTATTATTATTATTATTATTATTATTACCACGGGCTACTCCAGGAGTCCTTAGACTCATCGAGGGAGGCCCTAAACATCATGTTCACACAGCTGTTCAACATTCTCACAGTATCTATCATACCTTGCCTTGAACTCGCTCACTGTCATAGCACCCACAACAGACTCTGGCAGCTTATTCCACTCATTTACCACTCTAAAAGTAAAGAACCCAGCTCTAACACCCCTGCTAACCACGCTCTTGCCCAGCATCCATGGGTGTCCCCTAGTTCTCCCACCACCAGTCCTGATCTCAAAAATATCCTCTGAATTAATCGTATAGAATCCTTTTAGCAATTTGAATGTCTCAATCATATCTCCCCTTTTCCGCCTATCAACTAGTTTCTGCAACCCACAAATCTTCAACCTGTTCTCATATGGTTCATTCCATAGACCTGCTATCATCTTAGTCACTCGCCTCTGGATCCTCTCAACCTCCTCCCCATCAAGAAGGAACCAAGGTGACCAAATCTGGGCACAGTAGTCGAGATGAGGTCTTATCAGGGCTCGGTACAGAGGTACAATAACTTGTTTTTCTCTGCTCGTCAAGGTATTTTTCAACAACCAAGTGAGTTGATCAGCTGATTTAGCTACTTTCGCAATGTGCCCCCTAAACTTCATCTCCCTATCCACCAACACTCCCAAGTCCCTGGCCTCATCAATCTCTTGGAGTACAGTTCCACCAATGTGGTATACTGCTGCTAATCTTTTCACTCCGAAATGCATAACCTTACATTTTGTCACATTAAATTGACATCCATTCTCCTTAGTCCAGAACTCCAATCTATCTAAGTCATCTTGCAAGACTTTGACATCTTCTGCATTCACTATCGCCCTACCCAACTTTGCATCATCAGCGAACAAATGAACTGTCCCACTTAGACCCTTCCCTATATCGTTAATGAACAGATTAAACAGCAGTGGTCCAAGAACAGAACCCTGTGGCACACCACTAGTCACAGGCCGTTTTTTGGACTCTACTCCTGAATAAACTACTCTTTGATATCTCTCCATCAACCACCCAGCTATCCATCTCACCAACCCTATATCCATTCCCATATGTTGTAGTTTACGGATTAGAATTCCATGTGGTATCCTGTCAAACGCCTTTGCCAGGTCCAGCAGTATCACTGTAAACCCATTTCCCTTATCCAGTTCAGCCGTCACCTTGTTATAAAACTTGAGCAAGTTACTGAGGCATGATCTACCCTTCACAAAGCCATGCTGTCCTCTGTACAGTATCTCATTTTCATCAATCCATTCCTGTATTTTTCCCTTGACTACTTTCTCCAAGACCTTGACAACGACTCCTGATATGCTGATCGGTCGGTAATTTGCAACCATAGTCTTGGATCCTCCTTTATGCAGTGAAACTATTTTCCCCTCTTTCCACGCCTTTGGGACTAAGCCAGACCTGAGACTCAGATTAAACAACATGGTCAAGGGAACTGATAATTCATTAGCCGCTTCATGCAAGACCTGTGCCGGTATACCATCCAATCCCACAGATGTATTCACATTAAGGTTCTGTAATAGACTATTCACCTCCACTTCATTCATCACAATTCCCATATAAACTAATGGTTCCTTCATTTTTTCAACGTCACCACCTGGATGATATACTTTTGCAAAGTGCACGCTCAGTAACCCCACTATATCGACTGGTTCAGTGAACTCTTTACCATCGTCATTCCTGAAAATCATTTTGCCATGTACAGTTTTTTCCTTGCTTGCAGCATATTGAAAGAACTGTTTGGGATTCTCTTTTGCTTGCATAGCTAGTTTCCTTTCATAATCGGCTTTTGCTGTTTTTTCCACACTCATTACCCTTCTGGCCTGTACTTTATACCTTTCGTGTGCCTACATGTCACCCCTTTCTTTAAATTCCCTCCATAGTTGTTTCTTTTTTTGCAGCTCAAGCTTAATGGTGTTATTCATCCATTTAACCCCTCCTTGTTTCACTATTCGGACCTTAGGTATACAATCAGCCATAACCTCCTGTAAATGCTCTTTGATCACTTCCCATGCTCTATCGACGTCCAGCCCTTGCAGTTGTACATGCCATGGCACTGATCCAAGCAATCTCCTAAGCTTGTCATACTTGCCAGCACGGTAATTCCACATATACCCTGTCTTAATTGAAAATTCCACACCTTTAGCCACCTCCCAGGTCAAGACCTTATGATCACTCTCACCAATAGGTGGCAACATGGTCATATTCATTACAGTCAAATTCTCAGATACTATTACCAGGTCAAGCACTCTCACACCCCTAGTATTTTCAATTACATGCTGTTTCAGATAGTTATCCCTTAATAATTGAATAAAATCCATTTCCTTCCTCACATGTGTCCTCTCCTCCTTCCAATCAATGTTACCATAGTTGAAATCCCCCATAATAATTACCCTCCTTCCACTCATTTCATCAATTTGTTTATGCATACCATCTCCACCATCTATTCCATCACCTGGTCTATAGCAGCACCCAACTGTATATTTTATTCTGCCAGTATCAATCTCACACCAAATAGCCTCAAATGAGCTCCTTTCACTATCCTGCAATACTTCAATTCTCCTTGGCTGCAGTTCATCAGCTATCATCAATAACACCCCTCCCCCAATTTTATTCTCTCTGTCCCTCCTAAACATACTATAACCTACACATTCTATCCCACTAACTATATCATCTTCCATCAGCCATGTTTCATTAATGCCAATAACCTGTGGCCAGGAAGAGCCAATCAAGGCCAAAAATTCTTCCTTCTTGTTCCTAATACTCCTGGCATTAGTATACATGAATTGCAGTGTTCCCTTTGTCCCACCCCTATCTTGATGCGTTATTCTAAATATCCCATTCCCATTTTTTGTCCTTTTTTCTGGCTCAGGTACATTATATACATTTTTACACTCAACTGTCTCACTGATGTCTGGATATCCACTTCCCCCCCTCCTTGGTAGTTCTAGTTTCCCTGGTTCTGCACATCCATTTTCACTTCATTCAGCAACACTTTTTCCAGTCTCCGCACACCAAGTCCATTCAAATGCAGGCCATCCATCTTGTATAAGTCCTTTCGCCCATCAAACTCATTCCACACGTCCACAAATTCCACACCACACCGTCCGCATAACCTGCGCATAATATCATTTGCGATTATGGCCCTCCTTCTAAACTCCTCTCTGTCATACCGCAGTAGCAGACTCACCATTCTAACTCTGTCACTCTTTTCTTTAGCTACCTTTAACAATACTTTCAAGTCCTCTCTCATAAAAAATTTATCACCTTTCAATTCATTCGTACCAGCCACAATTGTTATTTCTTTCACCCTCTGTTTTTGCACTCTAATGCTCTCACTTACATCCTTAAATTTCGCACCCGGTAAGTATCTTGTTGTTATTATTATGCAGGCTTATTATTATTGAGGGAGGATACATTGCCAAAAATACTTGTGACTTTCCTCGAACACACTCATTGAAGATACACTCACCACATCTAATGGTTAATCCATTCCACCCACTTGCTACATAGCATGAGAAGAACCTAAACCTCATATGATTCCTTACTAATTCATTACTTCACTTCCAGAAAGCATCACATGAGCTGCAGAATGTCATTTATATTTAATATTGCAAGATTAAATACAAATGTTTCTCTCAAAGCTCCTTCTCTCCATCTGCAGTCAAGTCTTACTATAGCGAACTCATAGGGGACAAAGAGCATAGTTTAAGGTGGATAGTTTGATATAAAAAAATTTCCTTAATAGCATGGCTATAGAGATTTATTCAGGCCACTTCAGTAGTTTGCTAGTCCATTAGATAAAGTCCAAATAAGTCCGTTATTATGTTGTTTGCCACTAGTAAGAATTGATTGTATTTCTCAAACTTTAAAGGTCATAATTTCCTCATATGATAATATCTGACCACAATAGTGAAAATGTAGCTTTCTTAAAACTGTTCTGTGGAACAGTTTTCTTATAATATTCTGCCTGCAATATCCTCAGTCCAAAATGCATGACATTACACTTGGTGATCTTGAACTGATATTCATTATCATTTGTCCATTGAACGTCTGTTCAAATCAGCCTGCAGAGTTTTTGTATCATCTGTGTCCCTTATCACCATCCCTCACCTTTGTGTCATCAGCATATAATTAGATATTATCCTCCAGATTATTCCCAATATCACTAATAAACAAGTTAAATAACAGGAGTCCAAACACACAACCATGTGATATACCACTAGTCACTCTCCTTCTCTTAGACTCAGCACTTCCATACATCACTTTCTGATATCTGTCATTCAACCACTCTCCTATCCATGTTACAAGCCTATTTTACATACCTATTCTTTGGAGTTCATGTAACAACTTCCTATCAAACATTGGGAAAACCTAAAGTTATGTTATATTCAGTCCCATTCAGTTTTGTTCTCAATCTATTATAGACTAGATGAGATTTCCTGAGCAAAACCTACCTTAAACAGAGTCACACTGTCATGCAGAGCAGCGTTTCCAAGATTTTTCCTACAATCGAACACTTCGCAAATCCTGAAATTTTAATGGAACACCTTGGTTAGAGTCAAGTATCATCGGTCTCATATTCATTGTAAAGCTAAATGCACACTATTGCCGAAGCAGGCTGTATCGCATCGCAAAAATGTGACAGTGCACACTACAGGCGTGCCAGGCTGCAGCACATCGCATTGACCTTGCTTGTGGCACGTTTCCTGGAATAGATACCTCCATACTTCACACACTTGGAGGTGTCAACAACTGCGGACGGCTGTCAGCCAGCGCATGCTGACCTTAATAGCACAATCAGCACGCAAAATGAGGAGCACCTGTTTTTCAAACATGTTTGAACTTGTTGCAGCATTTAAAACCATTCCAGGCTCATATTAATTTTGATAATTTGTCATGGAACACTTATTCACTTTCCATGGAACACCAATGTTCTGCGGAACACAGTTTGGGAAACCCTGCTCTAGAGAAGATAAAAGTACTCACATCCATCCTTGCTGTGTATCTTAACCAGCTTTTCCAGTACCTTAATGATTACTCCAATATATTGATTGACCCATAAGTAGTTACTTCTTTCCTATCTCCATTGTTGTATAATGGAATTATCTTGCCTTACTTCTACTCATTAGAATTATGCTCATATGCTGAGACCCATCTTTAACAACCATGTTAGAGCATTTCTCATTCTTTTGCACATTGCTTCAGAACCTATGTTAGTATCCTACCCAATCCCACCAGTATTCAAACCAAGCTGTTGCAATATCTTTAAAAATACCTCTAACTCATGTGCTTCTATTCTTTCATCCAGTCTGCCCCACTTCTCTTCGCCGTTATTTGAAGAACTAATGTATCTGCTTGGCATGTGTACCTTACTAAAGCGATCACTTGAGAACTCAACTATTTTAGCTGAAGTTATTCTTCTATGGTAGGCATAACACTATCCTAAAGAAAATTCACTATAGCAAACTATCCACTGGAACAAATTTAGTGAGAATCAACTGTGCTTGCCACATAGGGAAAAAAATTCTTTTGGATTTCCCATGGCCTATTTTTTTTTATATACTGTTTTTGAGCTTTGACATCACACTTTTCCCAATATTCAGTCCACAACATTTTCATTTTATCCACCACTTGCTTTAAAATTTTATTTATCCATTTAACACGTTCGCTGCCATGCTACTTCGGCATAGTCTGTTCCCATACGCTGAGCAATTTCACTTCTTCAAGGTCAGTACGGTAATCTCGTTGCCAGTGGTAAGCATCATACGAGTATACTCATATTTGCCTTGTGCAGAGCACATACCATCTATGAGTATACACAGTTTTGCTGCTAGCTCCACAAGCCAAGCATTTTCACTTCTTCAAGGTCAGTACGGTAATCTCGTTGCCGGCGGTAAGCATCATACGAGTATACTCGTAGCTGGCTTGTGTAGCTCATATACGAACTATGAGTATACTCATAGTTGGCAGCGAATGTGTTAACTTCCATATTTAACTCTGGTGCAGTTTATTCTCTTAATTCTGAGAGTACATTTGGATATAGCATGCTTCAGACACCCACCTTATATATAGTTCCAGATATAGCCTTTCTTAATCAAAGCTCTCACATGATTTGTCACCTTACAAGTCAAATTGCACGATACAGTTGGGAGCAAACAATCATTGTTTATTTACAGATTCTTAGATGCTTTAGTTCCAGTATTATTTAACTCTGAATCCTGCTCATAGCAAAATCATATTGGAATCATTAACTCTATATTATTAATTCTCTTTCCTTAGTCTGCTGTCTAATTCATATCCCCTTCATTTAAATCACCCATGATAATAACCATCCTTGTATCCATAATGTTTATCTGTTTATGAAGTTCACTGTCCTCCAGATGAGCCAGGTTTATAGCAGCACCATGCTTTGTATTTTTTTCCTGATAACCTCTGTTATACTCTGTTGTCTGTATTGCTCTTATATCTCAGCACTACTTGAGATTTCTACTTTGCTTGGGTGTAATCTTTGTGATCATTAGTAATACTCCTCACCTTTCCTGTTTGTCTGTCTTCCTGGAATATACTGTACTAGCCACATTCTATTTTTGTAAGGAATGGACGATTTTTTGAGAAATTATTCATTCAGAATCTAATATAAAAATTTGGCTAACCCAGATAATACCTGGTTGACAGCACACAGGTCTGAATTTTGTTGTAAAGGAATTTATGTAATAACATGTAAAACACACTAGAAAAATCTTGTAGTTGAAAGTTAAACTGAAGGATTATAGGATTAATGAATTTTAATAAGGAAATTGTAGTATAATCTTGTCCCATAAGTCGCCAAAGAAGTTAAGAGTACGAGTGCAAAGGTTGAGTTACATACACACGTATTGGCTGTAATGCTGCCAGCTACAACGTACAAGGAATATGATGCAAGTGGAATTCCTGGAATACAGCACCTAGGACTTGGAGGATCACCTTAGGGGCATGAAGACGAAGGGTCGTATGGGAAAGAAGGGACGAAATATAAGCGAATGCCCGTGACAATGCGGAGCTTTTTTCTGGTTGTTTCCGGTACTTCACTTCGAGGATTCCTGACTAGCGGACGGTGTAGGGATGAGCTAGAGGGATGTCCCACTCAAGTAGGAGCAGAGAATGCGTATCGAGGCAGTGAGAAGTTCGAGTCCAGGAAGAATGTAAAACAGACAGCGTACTCATAAGCCTATTGCGGAAGCAACTGATTGAAGGAGGACCCGAAAACACGTGGCCGTTAACAGACCTTCGGAAGAAAAAGATTGGGTAATGTAAAGACCTTTACTGTATGTTTGAATGAGACAGAATTTAGTGTTAGATCATATTAAGTGGACAATTCATAGTGGACTATAATAAGGATTTGTAATTTGAGATAGAGTAATTCTGATAAACAAAGGAATGTCGAGAGTGAAACTTTAGCTGCATGTGACTGAGAATATATGTGAATTTAGAATTTTGTAGATGATTTTTAACAGAATAGTATTGGGTTGTGAAATGTATTTTAATGTAGCATGAAATGAGAGTTTGATTTAGAGTAACATAATTAGCTAGTTTTAATGTTTCATAGAGTGTGTGAGGTTACCCAGTTAATCTATGAGTGTTCTGTTAAATTAGTATTGGGTAACTAACTTAGCAAGAGATTTTGAAAAGCTTAGTATCATTATTCCAATTATAGCTGTAAAGAGTAATTTGTTCCAATAAACATGTTTTGTTGTATATGCCTGATTCGTGCTTGATTCGAGAATTCAAATTATCACTTGCAAAAATTTAGAACCATAGCGGGAGGGAATTTAGTGAGAGGGTTAGAGTAGAATAGATCATTGGCCACGACTGAAATTAGAACCAGTATCTATTTAGTGTATATTGGAATGAGTGCCAATTAACCTAGGAATATTCCCTGAATTTTGAATAAGCTCATATTATAGGACTCTGGCTGGCACAGCAATTAAAAATAAATTTGCCAGTGTCCGAAAAGGGAGCATTCTTAGGTGGAGCTAAGTAAGGCATTCTTAGGGAAGTATATTAGTATATTATATATCAATAACTAAAGTATAAAGTAAAAAGAAGATATAACAATAGCACAGCGAGTAGGATTTTAGATGAGTAAGGTTTGAGTAAGTAAGAAGATAAATAAGTACAAGTGAATAAGATAGTAAATAAAACAAATGAGTATAAAGATAAATATAGATAAAGAGAAACAACTTATTAACAATGGCACTTACAAAATTCTTCCCTTTTCATGTTAAGCTCATTTGCTTGTCACATACCTTTGCTTCTTAAAACATGTTTACTGCTTGTGATAGTGTGGTTAATCCTGTCTGCATTGTTTTCTATATGTGTGTGTATTGCTTACGTTCTTCTGGCTAGTTTTCCTATTTTGTGAGATGAAAAACCCAAGTTTCAGGAAAGGAAGACCCTGCCACCTCCATATGAGGCCATCTGACTCATTTTTCCAGCTGCAAAGTATCATTGATACTTATTGAGCTATGGAGGCTCTTGTAAAGATATCTTCTGTTAGCCAGTTCTCCTTAATGATTCTCTTCTTTGCATTTATCAGTGATAAAAGCTTATTGCCTTTATTCCTAATGAACATGTATCAGTAGTCAAGTTATGTTTAAAACCGGACCAGTTCAAATAAGCTGCCTGATTTAATTCCTGATCTAAATTTCCTACCCTGAGTGCTGCAGAGATCAGTTTTCTTTTCTTTTCTGATGAAATTAGTTCCATCATTCTTGGAATCTTCCCTATAATAACTATTATTCTCCCTCTCTTTCTCTCTCTCTCTCAAAATCTCTGTCATTATAATCACAACTTAACACCACATAAGTGTAGTCCATTCTGAAATGGCCGGTCTTTTGACCATCAAAGCCATTCCATACATCAACTTATTGCACACCATTTTTGCTCCACATTCTATTTGTTGGATGATTTGCAATCACAGCTTTCTGTCTCAGCTCACTTATGTCATATCTTGACAAAAAACTTGCAGTCTTGACTGTTTTTTTCTCATTTAAAAGGTCATTCACATCTTCTTTCATATATGCATGTGTGTATATTGCTTACATTCTTCTGGCTAGTTTGCCTGTTTTGTGAGATGAAAAACCAAAGTTTCTGGAATGGAAGACCTTTCCTTTTCCTGTAGACAGGAAAAGGAAAGTTACTAGTGGTGTGCCTCAGGGGTCTGTTTTAGGGCTATTGCTGTTTAACTTGTAAATTAATGATATTGGTGAAGATTTGGATGCAGATATTCAGTTGTTTGCAGATGATGCAAAGTTGGGATGAATCATGAAGCGTAGAGAAGATGTTGTGGCCTTGCAGGAAGACTTGAATAAATTGAGTGATTAGGCACGGGAATGGGGATGTGAGTTCAATGTTGCAAAATGTAAGGTTTTAAAATTTGGAAAACAAAAATGGGATACAGAGTTTATGCTTGGTGAGGATATATTGTCGGAGGTGGAGGAATAAGAGATCTGGGGGTGATAGTGGATAAGGATCTGAAATTTTGGGGATACAAAGGCCAAAATTGTGAAGACAACACAAAGGCTTCTGGGAATGATGTGGAAGACACTTACTTGTAGAAGTAGGGAGATTCTTGTTCCATTGTATAAGGCTTTGATTAGGCCACACATGGACTTTTGTGCCCAGATTTGGTCACCTGTTTTCTGAAGGATGAACAGATGTTGGAAAGGGTCCAGAGGGACTGACTAAGGTAGTTTCTAACCTCTGGAATATTGAGTATGAGGAACGATTGAGAAGATGCAACTTGCAGAATCTGGTGGACAGGAGGAAGAGGGGAGATATGATAGAGACCTACAAGTTATTAAAGGGTTGTTATAGGATCAATTCTGGAGAGGTTCTACAGAAAATAGTGGAAGATCAGGGGAGAACCAGAGGTCATCCCTGTAAACTGTATAAAGAGGGTGTGAGTAGGGGAGTGAGAAGCAGGTTTTTTTCATGCAGAGTTGTGAATGATTGGAATGCCTTTCCTGAGAGTGTGGTGTCTGCAGAGAATTTGAGTGTGTTTAAAGCATGGTATGATGAACTGTGTGTTTGATAAAAGGACTTCCTAGATGAGTCTTTGACTCCATGGGGGTCTTGGGTAATAATAAATATAATAATAATAATAATAATAATATCTTATGTATTCATTTCCTTTCAAGTCATTAATGCTGACCAACACAAAAATCATATCTTCCACTTGCTCTACCAGTTGCACATGGCCTCAGTCATATCATACATATATATTCACTCCTAGAAAACTGCTGTTGTAACTCATTCATCCAGCACACACTCATAATCACAGAATCACTCCATAACCTTTTTTTCACCATTTTGTATTATGCAGCATACTGCATACACCATATTTAATTATATGTTTTCTGCTTTTTTTTCTCTCTACCTTCTTTATTCTCATGTTTTGTTACCATTCTTACCTTTCCTGTCCTTACCAACTGCTTTTCCAGAATCTGCAACTTCTGTTTGGTATTGTAAAGCACTTACTGGAGCCCTCAAGATTTCTTGCTCAAATTTCATACATGTTTTTTATTACTTTCTTATAACTTTTCTTATCTCTTTAACACTGCTGTTTCCACCATGCATTCATCTTCAATTCATATTTGGATTCTTTTTTTAACACATTTCACTGCCTAGTATCAGTTTATTTGATCCCTCATTTCATATTCTACTCTCATTCAACATCTCATGTTCCTCAGTCTGTCTAAGCACAAATTTCTGACATATTCGTATTCTTGTGCCATCATTCCTTTCTCCTCACAAACTACTTACATTCCCTAAGTCAATGCATTTTGCACATGCTGAATCACACAAAATTACTTATATCAGAAATTAACTGTAGACAATTGGTGAGTGGTATTTGTTAGTCATTTATTATATCATGCTCCACTACTTTAGTAATGTATAAAGTTAGCTATAAAAATATTCACTTAACTGTATCCACATCTAATTAAAAGCATGCTTAAACTCATTTTAGCTAATACACTAAAAAAATATATGGTTAAAGATTAATAAAATAATTTACTCCATTATCAGCAAGGTTAAATTTTATAACTAAGTAATAATAATAATAATAAGTAGAATATATAAGTAATATTAGTAGGATTGTATACCATATTATACATATATTATTTAATGGAAATTTAATGTTATTAAATATATTATTTAATGAGAATTATTTAATGAACCTAGTATTTAAATAAATTATCCTTTCTAGACATTCTTTCTTAGTGTTCTCTTTAAGACCCCTATAGTTTACCACCTTGAATATCTTTTTATTTTTTGCCATAATTACTCTGCACAGAATGATGTTCCATCTTTCAGCTATTTTTTATATTGCTAACATTTTTGTATTAACAGCTTTTGATGGTTCCATCAATTTTTTTTATTTTTCTA
The DNA here is from genome assembly GCF_054136105.1 of Typopeltis vanoorti. Taxonomy (NCBI): domain Eukaryota; kingdom Metazoa; phylum Arthropoda; class Arachnida; order Uropygi; family Thelyphonidae; genus Typopeltis; species Typopeltis vanoorti. The sequence continues at coordinate 53,833,459 of NC_143557.1, read as the reverse complement.
TTGACTATCTTTATCTGTCTTATGCAACAAACAGGCTTTCTTTTTTTTAGAGAACACTTGGATCACAGTTTGGCCTACCTTGAAGAGGAAGATTTTTTTTTTATTTTTTTTAAGATTATAATGATAATTTTTTATTCTTTATTTGCACTTTTTTTAAACACTTTGATTGATGTAGGTAAAATTTGTAATTTCTGGTCATGATGTGTTTGTGTGTATGTATATATGCAGTATGTATTTTTTCATTATCCTTAACATATGTTCAGTAGACCTGATCGTCTCAGGGAAATTGCGGATCGCTTCAACTTAGACCACAGTGCAATGCTGGAAAATATTTTATACACGCGTGCCTTCACAAGTGAGTATTATATAATGTTTTCTGTAACTTATAAAATTAACTTGAAGTGATGATTTCTATTATTAATCTTTAAAGTCTGGTGGAGATTCTAACAATTCAAACAAATTTGAAAAATGATGTAACTTTTGCCATTTTGCTAGTACCCTACTTATAACTTTTTACATTGTGTCAACTTGGTATGGTTCTAACTGTCAGTATGACAATAATTATACAACTTTCTCAGAAATGATTAGTTTTTCAAAAAAAAAAAAAAAAGTGTGCAGTTCAATGACCCAAATTTTGAGTAAACCATACAAATATGGTTTGTATGGTTTACTCAGCAATTGAAATTGAATTTAGTGATGTAGCTGACACCAGAGCTACTCTCATTTAAACCAGTCAGTGATCATAATACAGGCTCAAAAAGGTGTAAAATGTAGAATTTTTATTGCTGTGGTTGTGGAATGCAGAGGGTAATGAGTGTGAATCTGATGAGAGAAAAGACATCAGTAGCTTGGATAAGAGAGAAATATTTGATAACATTGAGGAGGATAGGTGGTTTGGAGTGAGTTAAACATGAATTGCAAATCAAGAAGAATTTTTGGTGAAGGTATCAAAGAATAACATGAAGAGCTTTTTTTTTTTAATGTGGCTCCCACACAAGAGTGGTTTGTAAACCTATATCACATTAGTACTGTGGGTAGGCTTCCTATTTTTTTATTAACTTTATATATATATATTTGTATTTTTTTCACATAGTCCTGAAAAGCTACTTTAGAGACCAAACATGTTTTGAGCCACTTCAGGCCTCCAATAAGCAGGGAAGTAGTCCCACCAAAAGATATTCACAAATATCCATGCCCATGGCAGGATTCAAACTCACAACCCATTGGTTGGAGCTAACCACTCAGCCAGTCAAGCCAGCTTTTGCATGAGAAACATAATTTTCAAACTAAAAACATGACAGATATAGTAGAAAGGAAGAAATTGGAATATCAGAAGTGATTAGCAGTATAGACTGAAGAAAATCCAAGAAAGTTTTTTTTCCATTTTGGAGTCAGTAAGAGAAGGAATGAATACAGAAGAATAACTTTACAGAATGGAAAAGACAATCAGGTGACTAATGCAGATGACAAAGTAGAATTGTTTAATCACTTTATCAGGATATTTTATCTTCACAGAACAGGTTTTGCGAAGATAAATTGATGGATTGAGGGCTTGAAGATGAAGGAAGTGGATGGATTTGGAATATTAAATGGTTTGGTGATGAACAATGCAGTAGGATTGGCTGGGATTTGTTCACATGTTTTAAGCAAATGAACTAAGGTGCTAACAAAGCCATTTGCCCTAGTTTTGTAACGAGTCTTGCAAATAGTCATCTCAAGCAGGAGAAAGATAAGATAGTGGATAGGGGTGATATTAAAAAGTAGCATTGACTAGACCAGTTTGCATTTCTTCATTGGTAGTTAAGTTTTGGGCAAATCAGCAAGTGCTTTGATAAGTGTACAATCTTTTAATAAATCCAACTTGGAGGAGGAGGGACTGACTGTAAGAGAGCAAGAGGTGTATCAGGAATTCAGCACTTCATGTTAATAAGGCTATGGCACTTGATAATATACCACCATGTAGTGGGTCAAGTTTCAAAGGAGTGGAATGACAGCAAGATTGTGCTGCTTCATAAGGGAGGTGATAGAACCCAAGAGTCAGATAATAGGCCTACCTGTGTGTCAGATGTTGTGGTTAAAGTGTTGGAGAGGCTTGTGAGAACCACGATCCAGAAATGGATTGACAACAATGGTATTATCTTTGAATGACAGCATGAATTTGATAAAGGCAGATCATGCTTTAGTAATCTACCTACTCATTACTTACTTATTACTTATTGTATATGTAAAGGACAGTATTTCTTCATTTGGCAAACACTTTGATCAGCTCTGGCATGATGAATTAATATTTAACCTACAATGAATGGGTTTAGACATTCAGCCTCATCTTGGATTGGCAAATGAATATTGAGATATCAACAGTTGTGTATGGGGAAGAAATATCAAGGAAGAGGAAGGTACAATATGAGTTTCTGCAAGGCTCAGTACTGGAGCCATTCTCTATTCTTTATTCCAAATGCACTCTTTATTCTTTATGTTACTGATATTTTCAATATACTGAAGGGTTGTGCAATTTTTTTTTTTTTTTTAAGATTCTGGAAGCTGAAAAGTGGTTATTAGGAGTGATATTGATATATTGGCTCTTCAGGTTGATAAATAAGCTTGAAAGATAGGCAAATTAATGGTAGAAAATTTAATGTATCTGTAAAATACAGAGATGAACTATATTTTCTGTTGATAGCGTATGTTGAAGTAGGCAAAACGATCTTGAGTAGTACTTAATAGAGAGTGGAATTTCAAGGCATCCAAATTACTGCAAAGGTAAGAACATTTGGAGGGAAGGATGTGGTTTTTGCATTGTATAAAGCCATGATTACACCACTTCTAGACAGTGTGCAGATCTAGTCACCTGGATTTCAAAGGAATGAGAAAGCTTTAGAAATGATAGAAAGTCAAATATCAAGTAACCAAAAAAGTTTGTGCAGTTTTCGGTAGAGTTTGCTGCAATGACTTGTTTTATTTTGTAGTGGTTTGCAGATCACAATTTTTTATGTGCATCATAAGGCACAGATACGTGTCAGTCAATTGATGCGCTCTAACTTGGTGTGTATTGTTTTTCTGTGACTTTGAAAACCCTTTTAATATGTCAGTTGAACCTCTTGCAATTCGGGCTTGTTTACTTTATGAATTTAAACTTGGTTCGAAGGCTTCAAAAGCATCCCATAAGATATGTGTGGCATTCAGAAAAGATGTGGTAGCAGAACGTACTGCACAGAAATAGTTTAAAAAATTTGTTTCTGGTGATGCATCACTTGAAGATGCACCACATTCAGGAATACCATCCATTATTGATAATGAAGAATTACGTGGTGCTGTTGAAAATAATTCATGATTAACATTTCAATAACTTTCACAAATGTTTAACTTGAGTGGTGAAACAATTTGTTTGCACTTACATCAACTGGGAAAATCATGGAAGCCAATTAAGTGGGTCCAACATGCATTATCAGAGGATAATAAACTTCAAAGGCTATCAATTTGTGCTTCACTTTGTTCACATTATGTGCATAGATAAAAACAAGTTTTTGGATTACTTGCTCACTTGTGATGAAAAATGGATCTTGTACTTGAACAGGAAGCAAACTAAACATTGGTTGTCACTAAACAATCCATTACATTTGGTGACACACTTCAAAAGGCACCACTTCCTACCTTCACTACTTCAGAAACAGCCAGGACTAGTTCATTGGAAGAAAGTGCTATTCCATGACCAAATCTGTGCACAGTAGTCCATGTGTGGCCTAATCAGAGCCTTATACAATGGAACAGGAACTCCTTACTTCTAGAAATCAGTGTCCTTTGCATCATTCCCAGAATTTGTACAATTTTAGCAATGTTTCCTCTGAATTTTAGATCCTTATTCACCATCACCCCAAGACTTATTTCCTCCACTTCCAAATTCTTCATCCAATCATTGTTTCCCATAAATTTAAAATCTTACATTTTGCAACATTGAACTGGATCCTCACTCCCATGCCCATTCACTCAATCTATTCAAGTCTTGTTGTGAGGCCACAACATCTGCTCTAATCTTCATAGTTTCATCCTAACTTTATCATCTGCAAACAACTGAATATCCCATCCAAATCCTTGCCAATATGATTAACATACAGGTTAAACAACATTTGCCCTAACACGGATCCCTGAGGCACACAACTAGTGACTTTTCTCTTCTGGGATATTGCTCCCACATACACAACTTTCTGATACCTATCTCTGATCCAATGCACTAATCTAATACACAATAAGTAATTAGGTAATAAGTAAGTAATGAGTAAGTAGATTACTAAAGCATGATCTGCCTTTAGCAAATCCATGCTGTCGTTCAAAGATAATACCATTGTTGTCAATCCATTTCTGGATCATGGTTCTCACCAGCCTCTCCAACACTTTAACCACATCTGACACACAGGTAGGCCTATTATCTGACTCTTGGGTTCTATCACCTCCCTTATGAAGCAGCACAATCTTGCTGTCATTCCACTCCTTTGAAACTTAACCCACTACATGGTGGTATATTATCAAGTGCCATAGCCTTATTAACATGAAGTGCTGAATTCCTGATACACCTCTTGCTCTCTTACAGTCAGTCCCTCCTCATCATCATCATCATCAACTGCTCTGAAACTCTCCCTGATGTCACATTCACAAGAATGAAAGACCTTTGTAAACTGCTCAATTGGTATCTCAACCGAATCCTCTGCAGCAGTTGTTCTCATACCATTTTCTCCAATCAGATTCATTCTTCCATAACCATTTTTCTTTTTTGCTGGCTACATATCAAAAGAACTCAGTAGGATTATTTTTGGCTTCATTAGCTAACTGCTGCTCATATTTCACTTTTATTTGCTACCCTTACCAACCACTTGATTGTAAGGGTAGCAAATTGGAATTGGAATTGATTATTACCACTCCTTTTATGCTGCCTCCATAATGCCTTTCTCCTCTGTATTGCATTCTTAATCTCTTCGTTCATCCATTTCACACCTACATGATTTCACCTTCTGACTCTTGGAATACATTTAGACATTGCTTCTACTAGACAGTTCTTGAATATTCCCCCAAGCTTCATTGCTCTCCTTTCCAGCTAACTAGAAAGTTATTTCCTGGGCATCTCCATGGAGATGAAGACATTGTGGGAAACCCACTCTAACCATTGTTCACATAATACATATCATACCTCTTCTTGAACTCATTCACTAACAAAGCACTCACAATCACCTCTGGCATCGTGTTCCACTCCAAGTGACAAGTTTAGTCCTAACACCCATGCTAACCACATCCCTCACATAATTTCCACTGTTGACCCATTGTTCTTTCCCTTCCTGCCATAAACTGAAAAAAAAAAGTCTTCACTGTAAATTCTATAAAACCCCTTTAATAATTTGCAGGCTTCTAAAATATAATAGACAAGAGGTGTTGAACATTGTTTATAACTTACTTTAAAAGTACTGCAACATCAAACCAAATAAATTTAAAAAAGGTGTTAATTAACTGCCTTATATTATATTTTGTCGGATTTCAAACCAGCATCTTTAGAACACTTTACATGTTTCAGTTAACATGCAACAATGAATAAATGAAAGTATTCAAATTGTAATTGACAAAAGATCTAAAGTCCTATTTTGGTGCTGATATATATTCTCAAGGGATGAACACACTCCTCTTCATTTTCTTATTATTATCGTCATTACCTTTAGCAGACCTCCATGTAGTCAAGACTCATCAAAAGAGGTATTTGGTATTACATTTGCACACAATCCTCATCAAACCATGCCTCAAACTAGTTTGCTGTTTCCGTATTCATCATATATTCTGTTAAGGTGCTAATCAACCATTTTCCATGCAAAAGCCTTCTCCCTCTTCTGCTCACCTCCTTCCTTATTACAGCTGCCAGGGATGATTTGTGTTTTTTTACCTCTGTCTACCTCTGCTTTATGAGAAATCCCCTTTTCATTCATTTGATATAATCCTCCATCATGTAATCCCACCTCCTCTTATATCCGTGAGATTAGCCTAGTGGCTTTGTGCTTCGCAACCATATGCCTGGGGAAGGAGTGTCCTGGGTTCAATTCCTGTTGCCGACGTGAGGAGCTTAAGGATCTTCCTCAGCCATAGCCAAGTTAGCCGGTCTTGGGTGTGGACAGCAGGGCATTTCCTCCCCAGTTTATCTGGGGTTTTTCATCCCGCAAGCAGGCAAACCGGCCCCATGAACACACACGGATCTACAGCCATAAATACTTAACCCCTATTGAGGCGAGTTGAGGGGGTTCAACTCGCCTCAATAGGGACGGGGGAGAAAAGGGAGGAAACTCCATATGAATAAATAAATAAATAAATAAACCTCCTCTTATCTACTAAGTTTTGCACATGAAAACTTATTGATTGAGTGAAACTCAATCTTTTTTTCATACTTAACATTCCAAGTATCTAATACCATTTTAGTTACCATTTTCTTTCCAAAATATTTTTACTTTTTTACAGATTTTATTGCCTGGTTCAAAAATCAGACAATAATATCTGGGAAAAATCTCTTCTGCATTAATGTGGCACAATCATATCATCAGTTCTCCTGCTATTTAAGATGGAATTCTCTCCATTTGTCTTGATACCCAACATCCGGAAACCTCAACACTACGACACTTATTCTTCTCTGTGTTGCCCTTACCAAAATCTCTTAATCTCCTCAAAAAACCAGGTGACCAAATCTGTGTACAATAGGGGCCATTATGCAGCAGGAACAAGGTTTTGTATTGTGGAACTCTAACCTGTTTACTTCTACATGTCATTGTCTCCATTGTTGCTCTAATGTTCTGTTGTTATCACAATTCAAGTGATGTGGATCTTAATTTCAGGAACTTGTCTATCATCACCAGGCCCTTTATTTCCTCTATTTTGTTAAAGATATTATCATCATTGTGTCATTGTCTCTAGAGAACTGAACACTATACTTGAATAGGATATGAAATATATTTGTTATGGTTCCGCCAGAGGGCAAGGTTATAGTTGGATATGTTACAAGGTAGCAGGGGAAAAAAGATAAGTTTTCTTTATTATTATTTATTAGAGTTTTTTACTTTAAATTACAGGGAATCTAAGCTAGTTATGAAGTATAGTCGGTGGGTAATTTGCAGTTGGAGAATTATACTTAAGCATAATATTTCAAAATAGTTTGTAGTATTCTTTGTGTAATGTTTAAATAATGGTGATGGCCGCTTCTCAGTTTCCAAATGGCTTATCTCCAATTTTGTGGTATACGGTGCTTGCAGCATGTATGCATCCCGGCAGTTAGATATGTCAGAGAGAGAGAGAGAGGTGGAAATGATGGAAGGAGATAGAGAACAGGACAACCAGTAAAAAGAGGAAATGAGAGAAATACGAGACAATGCTGGACAGTTCGCAGCACAACAGGTAAGTGGGTTAACAAAGAAAGAAAGTGTTAGAAGAGAGAGTGAGGGATGCAGGTGGGCAAAGAAGAAACATAGTGGTAAGAGGTGTGATGTATGAAGACTCAGTGGTGTGTGGTGAAAAAGACAATACCAGAGAAGTGTTTGCCTGGAAGAATGATAGATAGTGTGACTATGGCAGTTAAGGGATGAGATGATTGTGATGGTGGGAATGAATGATTTCAGAGTCAGTGTGAATCAGACAGCAAGAGGCTACGGAAGTAGACTGAAAGAGGGAAGACCGTGAGTGTGCTATCTAGGTATGATAAGGCAGAGTTGCAGAGAAGAACATCAATAATGAATATTCTTGTCAGACAAAAAAAAAAAAAAAAATCAATAATGAATAATATAATAGTCAGAATGTATCAAAAAGAGAGGCTTGGAATATGTGAGTGCTTGGAGGACAGAAAGAAACTATGCGAGGGACAGCTTGCATTTGAATGAAAGGACATAGGACAATGTTGTTCTCTGAACAAGTCAGTGTGTCAGTGCAGGGAAACTAGAATTATCAGGGTCGATGTAACAGGGGGAGGCCTCTTTTGGTAAGAGGAGTTTGGGAGAAGGGGTGCAGGGAGTACATCGGGTAATGCTGCATTCAGTGGAGTCTGAAGGGGATAATGATAAGTATAGAAACAATGACAATACCTTGATTCTTTATACTAAATCCAGGAGTATCTGGAATAAAGGAGATGAATTGGTGGTTCTGATTTCATCAGACTGGTCAGAGATTATTTTGATCTCTTTGAGACATGGTTGACCGAAGATGATATACAGACAGAAATAAAAGTAGCAGGGTACAGTATTTTTCAACAGGATAGGAAGGAAAATTGTGGTGGTTGAGTACTTTTATGATAAGAAATGATTTATGTCCTCTCAGAGTGGAGGATTTGGAGGGAGATGGGACTAATGGCTTTGAAAGCGTATGGTGTGAAGTAGACAGGATATTTAGTGGGATGTTGTTACAAGCCAGTGAGCATAGAGGGTGAAGAGCAGGAGATATTTCAGCAGTTGAGCTTAAAATTGCAACAAGAATGAAACACAGCAGTATAAATTGGGATGTGGAAACCGCACATCGTAGTAGTAAGGGAATGGAATTTCTGGAATTCTTGAGGGACAAATGTCTTAGGCAACATGTAGTAGAAGGAACATGACGTTCAAGAGTTTTAGATTTGGTCATAGCATCAGAAGAGCTGATTATAACTGAGATGGCATCTCTGCCCCTAGTTGGAGAGAGTGACCATGTGGTTTTTACTTGAAAGATGAATAGACATGCAGGAGTATCAAAGAGAAAGGAATGTATGTAGAATTATAAGAAGGTGATTATAATAGTCTTAGATATCTACTTGGGGTAGGTCCATGGAGGGAGGAATTGGAAGAGCGAGATATCATCAATGCTTGGGAACCTGTGAAGGAATATTTATCAGCAGCATTCGCAAGTTGCATACTGTTAGTGAAAAAGAGAACACAATTTGGTGTAAAGTGGATGACAAACTATATCAAATTGGAACTGCAAGTAAAATAGAAGGTATGGAAGAGATATAAGGAGAGGGGTGGAGAGCAGATGAATGAAGAATATAAGACATTCCAGGTGAGTGACTAGTATAGTAAGGAAGGAAACTAGAATATGAGAAGAGATTAGTCCTGAGATCCAAAGAAAATCCTAAGGAATTTTTTAGCTGTGTGGCCAGTAGGAGGAGAAATGATTGTAGAAGAATGAAATTGTTGGATAAAAGTGGGAATAGAGTGACTGATGCAAAGGACATAGTGGAGTTTTCAATGAACACATTATTGGAGTATTTCATCCTGAAGAAACAGGTTTTAATACTAGATGGACAAGGCAGGTTCAAGGTTTAGAATTGCAAGAAGTGAGTGTTTATTAAATACTGAGTGCTCTGGTTGTCAATGAAGCAATGGGACTGAATGGGATTTTGCCATGGATTTTGAGAGAATGTCTGAAAGAACTTGACAGATCCATTGACCTGGCTTTTCAGTGAAAGTTTGGCTATGGAAAAGATGCCCAGTGTGTGGAAGGAGGGTAAGATTGCGCCATTGCATAAGGGTGGTAGCAGACTGGAAGTATCAAATTATAGAACAGTTTGTGTTTCATGAGTAGTTGTTAAGATCTTCGAGAAATTAGTGAGGGACCATATACATCTTTTGGGTAGATGAGAGTAATGTTATCTGTGAAGTTAATGTAGGTTTCCCAAATTTGAGGTAGTCTCATGCAACCAAATGTGTTGAGGTTTGGATTGTTTCTTAGGGCTGATTCCATGAAAAGCCTTTCATATTTAAATTTACTATGGTGAATTTATTACGAAATATTGGAAGTGTATTAAATTTTATTTTAATGTATATCCTAGTATACGTTGCAATTTCCTTAAGCTATTTAGTAAAAATGCATAACCAACGTCTAAGCCTTTTCACGAGAACTATAGTAGTCTAGTACTGTGGATGGGCAGTTAGGAACCTTTTCACATTTATTTTGAAATGCTTCAATTGTATTCTTTCAGAAACATATAAGAGGGTAGGCTGTTTCAAACTGGAAGAGATAAATGATGAAGAGAAGAAATTTGTTCTGTTTGCTTGGAGATGCACTCTGAGAGAGAGAGTGTGGATTAGTTGCTGCATGTGTTTGAACTGATTTGACAGAGAATGTGGGAGGAAGGGGGGGGGGAATATATTATTGATGTTAATTCTGATAAACAGCATCCGTAGAAGTAATTGTGTAGAAGATGCAAGCAGTGGAAGCTAAGCACCTATGTGAAAGTGAGTAAAGTATATTAGTGGGTGAGTGAGAGGTTATTGATCAATCTGACTGCCAGATTGAAACATCCTTTTCTGTACAGAGTCCAGTATCTTTAGGAAGCTCGTCGGGGCATGACCCCAGATATGTGAACAATATTCAATGGTTGGATGGATTTTGATTTCTTCTGCTTTTTATATTGTAGTGCATTAATTTTACATGAGAAAGTATCTCCTTCTTCTCTTCAAGGACTAGGCAATTGCCTGTTCTGGTTCCAGCTGCAAGATGGATTTTCCATCTTGCAGGTGGTCTTCCTCTCATTCTCTCATCTATATCTATCCAGCTGTTTTGGCAGCCAATATCTTTCCATCCTAAATAGATACTATTCCCATATCTGTCAGTATTGATCTTTTTATTTACATTATATTAATTATAAAAATTATGATTATAATAAATATCTTGTTCTCTTCTGATGTCTTCATTTTCTATATGGTCAAATTTTGTGCATATTTTAATTGCTCTTACAAATCTCATTTCTACAGCTTGTATTTTACTTTCATCTTTCTTTTTAACATTCCTTGTTTCTGAACCATATAATAGATAGTGGAAGTGGTCAGGACTGCCAAAAAAATCAATAACGAGAAATCAATTTTGGTAGCCAATATCTTTCCATCCTAAGGAAGCTCTACTTTACAAATTAATTGAGTTTCTCACTTTGTTTCTTTATTCAGTGTCCTTTTAATTATTATTATTGTTGTTGTTGTTATTCTGGCCTCCATGGAGTCAAAAGATTCACTGTGGGAGGTCCTTCCTAGGAAACACAAAGTCTATCATACCACTCCTTGAACTCATTGACCATTCTTGCTCTCTCACCACTCTGTCAGGCAATACATTCCACTGTTAAACCACCCTCCATACAAAGAAACCACTCCTCATCCTCTTGCTCACAGCTTCCTTTTGTAACTTCCAGGGATGGGCCCCTTGTCATTACTCCCTCCTGCTATTTCACCAAGCGAAAGACCTCTCAACAGTTTAAAAGTCTTTTTAAAAGTTCAGCCGATCCTCACAAGTAACATTGTACAGTCCTGAAACCATATTTATTATCTGCCTCTGTACCCTTTCCACAGTTAATTGATCCCCTTCAAATCCTAGGGACCAAATTTGAGAACAATAGTTTAACTGTGGTCTAATCACGGTATTATACAATTGAACAATGACTCTTTTATCTCTGCAGGTCAGCATCCGTCTTAGTATTGCAGCAATCCTCTGGGTTACCTTCACCACCTTTGCAATATGTTCCCTGAATTTCATTTTTCTTTCAATCATCACCCCAAGTCTCTTGTCTCTCCTACTTCCCCCAATACTACTAATCATCCAGTCGAGTATGCAGCCTCCCATCATCAATGTATCCCAAACTTCAAGACTTTACATTTTGCTGCATTAAACCAATACTACCTGCATTCATTTGCCCATCTGTCTAGTTTATTCAGATCCTCTTGCAGGGCTGCCACATCTGCACTATTACTAATAACATCCTTCCCAGCTTCACATCATATCTGCAAACAACTGAATATCCCCCATGTAACCTTCTGCCTCCTTGATATTGCCCCACCATACATAACTCTCTGATACCTATTAGACAGCCAATCCTGAACCCAGTTGACTAACCCGACATCTAAACCCATGTGCTGCAACTTAAATATCAGATTATCATGTGGCACCCTATCAAATGCCATTACAAAATCCAAAAAAATGGCAGTATATTCCTTTCCCTCATCAACTGCTCTTGTCACTTTATTATAAAAGGCAATCATGTTACTAAAGCTAGAGCATCCCTTAACAAATCCATGTTGACTCTCACAAATAACATTACCCTCACCTGCCCAACACTGTATATCCCTCACTAATTTCTGCAAGATCTTAACAACTACTGATGAAAACACAAACTGGCCTATAGTTACACACAATCTAGTCTGCTACTGCCCTTATGCAATACCACTGTCTTACCTTCCTTCCATTTTTTAGGTGCTTTCCCGTAGTCAGACTTTCATTGAAAAGCCAGGTCAACGAAACTGTCAGTTCTTTAGCACATTCTCTCAAAACCCATGGTGAAATACCATCCAGTCCCGCAGCTTTACAGACATCCAGAGTACTCAGTATTTGGTACACACTCTCCTCTTGCACCTCTAAACCGCAAACCTGCCCTGTCCCTCTAGTATTAAAACTTACTTCACCAGGATGAAATACTCCAATAAAGTGTTCATTGAACAACTCCACTATGTTCTCTGCATGATTGAAATAATGATTGAAATAAAATTGGAATATGAGGAAAGATTGGCAATGAGTCATTGCCAATCTTTTCTCATATTCCAGTTTTGTCTTCCTCACCATACTGGTCAGTAATCAATTGTTACAGAGATTTTCTGAAATTTCTTTATTTTTTTCCCCATCTGTAATCTTTGTCTTTTAGATGTGTTATTATGCATCCTTATTTTGTTTTCTATGACTATTTAACTTGTTTCTTAATGATATTTCAAGTGGATTGACTGGGGATCTTCAAATGTTTGCCAAATGGAAAGTTAGGTGGAATTATCAGGAGTATTGCTGATGTTAATTTTCTACAGGAAGATTTCAATAGACTTTTAGCATGGACAAATGAGTGGGTTTTAAAGTTGATAAATGCAAGGTATTACAATTTGGAATACAGAGATATAAGGCTACGTGCTGTATTTGTGGAGCTGTACTTCAAGAAGTGGATCAGATTCAGGATCTTGGAGTGATGGTGGACAGTGGACTGAAGTTCCGAGGGCACATTGCACTTGTTGCAAAAACTGCATGTGGGGATAAGGAGGTAGTGGTACATCTATATAAGGCATTGGTCAGACCACACGTGGACTATTGTGCTCAGATTTGGTTACTGTTTACATTGTGATGTGGAAACACTAGAGAGGGTCCAAAGACAAATAACCAAAGGGTATCAGGACTGTTGAGTGTTGATTATGAAGAGGTTTTGAGAAAGTTGGATTACAGAGGTTGGTGGATAGGAGGAAAAGAGGAGATATGATAGAGACCTTCAAGTAAGTTAAGGGATTCTATCAGATTAATACAGAAGAGTAATTATAATTATATAAAGAGTGGATGTTAAAATGCTAAGAATGAGAGGTCATTCCTGGAAGTTGTATAAAGACGTGGTGAAGAAGGCTGTGAAGAGTAGACTTTTTTTTACATGGAGAGTTGTTAGTGAATTGTATGCATTGCTTTAGTGCAAATAGTGTAAATAACTTCAAAGCTCATGTTGGAGGTTTAATGGAATATTATCAGGACTAAGAAACGATTAAAACTAATTTTAATGCTTCCAATATGCATCTTCAGGCATATTGAGACATCTTCAGGGATTACAAATAACTTTTTTGTAACAACACACACAAATACAATTCAGTGATAAGTAGAAACACGTGAGAGAAACTAAAGTCCTATCTAGGAGATACGCCCTCTATGGGCATTTGCAGGTGGCCTAGGATCAGTGGCAAATTCTCCATGCTTGCTGCGCAAGCTCATTAATTGAGAAAGAAGTAATATTTATTTGTTAATAAATGCATGCATTTATAAGCATTCCATTTAGGCTTTTATTTTTGTAGACAGAAGATGTTTTAAGCTTGCGCGGCGATGATTGAGCTTTGCGTTGTGTATCGAAGGCCGACATGTCAAGCTACCTTGGCTTGCTCGGTTGTGGGAGCATCCAGGTCCTCACTTCAGCACTGTGATTTCATGTGCGTGCATAGCCATTTCCGCTCTCTCCACGTCATCTCACCGTTGCTTAAACACGGGCCATACGCAGTCAAAGTAGCTCTAGCCAGTGAGCTTCAGCCAGCTTTTACAAGTGTGCGTGTTGCTTGGGAAAATTAAGTTACAACCAACTTTTTATGATGATGTTATTGACCAGTTCATAAAGAAGAACTGTAAGGTAGAATTTGTATTGAAGTAGCTAAATTGAAAAATATAGAATATCATTTGTAAAATAAATGTTGTATTTGTATGATTAAATATACATAAATTTCTAAATACAGGCAACCCTTGTATAACGCGGTACTTATACAACGTGGTTTTGATATAATGCGGTCTAAAATTGTAGCAACCCTTGTTGAATGCGGTACTTATACAACACGGTTCCGATAAAAACACGGTCTACAAATTGTAGTAACTCGTTATCTTTTCATGTGTTTTTCACCGCGCGACTTAAAAATCAAATTTTATCTTCGTTAAATTTGTGTCTGCCTGTATCCCGCATGTAATTATAAGTAGCGAATTTATATTAGGGGAAATACCATTTAGCATGCATGTACCTCAATTGTTTACTGTATAAAACGTTTATTGTTGAAAATTGTCCTCATTTCTGCCAGGAAAGTGCATTAAAAATCATAATTGTGTTCATCTCAAGTTGAGCACTTTATTTTCTGGTGAGTTACATACAATATGTAATGCTTGCTTTTTTTGTGTAAAAAATTATTTTTATAATAATGGCCACAAACTGCAACGAAAGGGAAAAACCAACATTGAAAACAAAATTAATTTCTCTCGAAGAAAAATATTCAAAATCTTGGATCAGTTGAAAAATGGAGAAAAACCAGGAGTTTTTGCAGGGACTTCGAATTTAAATGAATAATCAACAATTCGAACAATTAAACAAAATGAACATAAAATCGGAGAAAGTGTTTATTGCTGGGTCAACGATAAGTGTAAAGTGCGTTGCTCGTGTATACGATATTCTAATGGAAAAATGGAGAAATCTCTAATGATTTTGATAGAAGATTGCATTTCAAAAGAAAATTCCTATGGATGGAAATCTTATTAAACAAAAAACTCTCAAAGTTTATAAACATTTATAGTGCAGCCCAGGTGTTCAATGAGGAAGAATCTGGGTTATATTGCAAAAAAAGTGCAAAAACGCACATATGTATTGCGAAAAATGAAAGATCAGCACCTGGATTCAAAGTTTCCAAAGATGGAATTACTCTACTGTTTTGTAGTAATGCATCAGGAGATTACATGACAAAACCAGTATTTATTATTGTATATTAAAAATTACAATTTGTAATTTTTATACTTTTATACTATGTATTTGTTTCATAATCTTAACTTACATGAATTACCTGAATTAGATAAAAATATATTTTTTGTTGGATATGTAATTGTTGTTTATATAATTTAAAAAAAAAACCGATTTCGGAACATAACCCTACTTTTTCTATGTGATCTGAGACTCGCATAATGGGATTTATATAACACGACATTTCTGCAGAACCTAACATCCACGTTATACAAGGGTTACGTGTAGATAGTTTTAAATGGTCAGTAATTCATTATTTCACTAATTCAGACTTCAATCACACCTCTCATTCCCTGAATGATAACAAGAGCAAGCGTGAATTTCAAGACCAGCATTTGCCCCTGCCTAGGATGTAAAGAGGGATCTCTGATAATTAATGTTTCCCAACACGGTTGCATAAAACTTCCCAAAATTTGGGAAACATTAATTTTAAGAAATCCCTCTTTACATCCTAGGCCACCTGCAAATGTCCATAGAGAGCGCACCTCCTAGATAGGACTTTAATTTCACTCATGTGTTTTTACTTATCATTGTATTGTATTTGTGTGTGTGTGTTGTTACAAAAAGTTATTTGTAATCCCTGAAGATGTCTCAGTGACTGCGATGAAATACTGGAAGCATTAAAATTAGTTTTAATCCTTTCTCAGTGTTGATAATATTCCATTAAACCTCCAGCATGAATTCTTCACAGCACTTAAGCCTCAACACACGAACTTCAAAGCTCATTATGATAGACATGTTGCTGTTTGATTGGGCCTCCCACGATGAGTCTGTTGACTGCATAATGGTTACCAAATAATAATAAATAAATAAATAATGTGACTTTTTTTTTGATCTAACATGATCTCGAACTTTAAACCATGAATTTTTGTTTTATTTTGTGAAATTTTAAATTGTATTATTATTATTATTATTATTATTATTATTATTATTGTTATTACCACCCCAAGACCTCATGGAGTCAAAGACTCATCTTGGAGGTCCTTTTATCACACACACAGCTCATCATACTGTGTTATAAACACATTCAAACTCTTTGCAGACACCACATTCTCAGGCAAGGTATTCCAATCATTCACAACTCTGCACGAAAAAAATCTGCTTCTCACTCCCTTGCTCACACTCTCTTTATACAGTTTCTAGGGATGACCTCTGGTTCTCCCCTGATCTCCAACTAATCTCTGTAAAACTTCTCCAGCATTCATCCTATAACAACCACTTACCAACTTGTAGGTCTCTATCATATCTCCCCCTCTTCCTCCTGTCCACCAGACTCTGCAAATTACATCTTCTCAATCTTTCCTCATACTCGACATTCCAGAGGTCAGAAACTACCTTAGTCAGTCTCCTTTGGACCCTTTCCAACATCTCTTCATCCTTCTGAAAACCCCGGTGACCAATATTGGGCAAAATAGTCCATGTGTGGCCTAATCAAAGCCGTTATACAATGGAACAAGAATCTCCCTACTTCTACACATCAATAGCATCATTCCCAGAAGCCTTTGTGTTGTCTTCACAATTTTGGCGATGTGTTTCCTAAATTTTTGATCCTTATTCACTATCACTCCCAGATCTCTTATTTCCTCTACCTCCAATAATATATTCTAACCAGCCCTAACCAATAATTCTGCATCCCATCTTTGTTTTCCAAATTTTAAAACTTTACATTTTGCAACATTGAACTCATTTCCATGCCCAATCACTCAATCTATTCAAATCTTCCTGTAAGCCCACAACATCTTCACTACACCTCATGGTTCATCCCAACTTTGCATCATCTGCAAACAACTGAATATCTCCATCCAAACCTTCACCTATATCATTAATATACAAATTAAACAGTAATGGACCTAAAACAGACCCCTTAGCCACTCCACTAGTGACTTTCCTTTTCCTGGATATCGCTCCCCCATATACACAACTTGTTGATACCTATCAGATAGCCAGTCTCCAATCCAATGTACTAATTTAATATCCAACACCATCTGCTCTAATTTGACTGGCAACTTATCACGAGGTACTCTATCAAAAGCCTTTGCGAAATCCAAGTATATTACTGTGTATCCTTCTCCTCTGTCCAAGGAAGCAGTCACTTTATTGTAATAAGTAAGTAGATTACTAAAACATGACCTCCCTTTAGCAAATCCATGCTGTCCATCGAAGATAATACCATTGTTGTGAACCCAACTCTGGATCCTAGTTCTCACAAGCTTCTCCAACAACTTAACACCTGACACACAGATAGGCCTATAGTTTGATGTTTGAGTTCGATCACTTCCTTTATGAAGTGGCACAATCTTGCCCTCCTTCCACTCCTTAGGAACTTGACCGAGTGCAAGACTCACAGTCAAGGCAGGTGTCAACTCCCTGGCACATTCCTTCAGAATACACGGTGATATATTATCAAGTCCCACAGCCTTATTAACATCTAGTTTGCGCAATTCCTGATACACCTCTTGCTCACTTACAGTCAGTCTCTCTTCCCCATCATCAACTGCTCTCAATCTCTCCATGAAGTCACATTCACAAGATTGAAAGATCTTTATGAACTGCTCATTAAGTATCTCCACCACACATTCTGCAACAGCTGTCTTTATACCATTTCCTCCAATCAATGTCATCCTTCCATAATGATTCTTTCTTTTTGCTGGCTACATATCGAAAGAACTCCTTAGGATTCTTTTTGGCTTCATTAGCTAACTACTGTTCATACCTCTCTTTAGCTACCCTCACCAACCAAGTCACTCTCCTTGCTTGGTCTTTGTAGACCTCATGGAATTGGTTATTTCCACTTCTCTTATGCTGCCTCCACAATGCTCTTTTTTCTCTGTATCGCATGCTTAATCTCTTTATTCATCCATTTCACACCTGCCACTTATTTTGTTTATTTTGACTTATTTTGTTTAATTCATAAACTGATTTTTGAAGTTCATCTTCATTGTGTTGTATATATATATATATATTGAATACAGTTGGAGATGAGCTACATCCATGTACCAAATGTAATAAATCCTTGTTTTTTCATTATATTCCATGATTTTTTTTGTGTGTATTTTTGCCAAAAGCTTTCTCATAATATATAAAGGCTAGGTGAGTCTCTTAAATTAAATTTTCATATTTTTTTCAATAATTTATTTTAACATATAAATATTGTCTATACACAATCTTCCATGTCTGTAACTGTTTAGTTCTTCTGAGAGTAGATTGCAATATTTCGAACTCTTTTACAGAATTTTACAAAATTGTTATTCAGAATTTACTGTAATGTTGTATCCTATATTTAAGAAACTTATTCCACTGTAATTTCCACAATCATGTCTGTCTCCTTTTTTAAATATTGATGTAACCTTAGCTTTTCACCAGGCTGATGGTGCCTCATGTTTCCTCCAACAGTTATTTATTAATTTTAAGACTTTGTGATGTAAATATTCTCTGCCTTTTTTCCAAAGTTCTGTATTTATGACATCTATTCTGATTGAGTTTCTATTTTTGATACCTTTATTGCTTATTTTAGTTCTTGTAATCTAATTGGTTCTATATCAGTGCTGATTTCTTCATTATTATTTTTGGTTATTAAATTTAGGTCATACCATAAATTCTTATAATGCTTTATCCATTGTTTCTCTCTTATATTATGTTTATTATGTGCTCTTTCTTCATTGTTATTTAATATTTTGTTGGCTATATCTTGTTTTCTATTTTATTAATAAATTGTTTATTAATAACTAATATAATTAATAAATATTTTATTAATAATGAAACGTTTTTGAAAGAGTGATTTATTTGTCATTTGTTTTTCTTGTATTTTATTTTCTATATCAGTGTTCCAAATTTTTAATGCTTTTCTTTTTAATATTTAATCTTTCCAAGTACTTCAGAGGGTGCTTTACGAATTATTATTAAAGTTTTACATTTGTCTATATTATCATCAATTTTGACTTTTATTAGGTAATATTCTATTAATCATGATTGATATAGCATTCTAATGCTTTCTTTTTGTAATAGATATTTTTTATATATTTGTTCTAGTTCTTGTTTTTTTTCTATTTACTTCTTTTCTACAATTTGTTAATATTTCTATTTTAGAAACTACTAAGTAATGATTTGAAAAAATTCATTTCCTCTGTAAACATGTAAATCTCTTACACATGGAGTTAGTTTCTGATTAGTAATGATATAATCAATTATAGATCTTGTTCCTCTGCCATTCTTAGTATATTTATTTATATTATTTTTCTGAAAAAAGGAGTATAAGTTATTTTAAAATTATTGAAAGTTCAGAAGTCTAATACTTCTTGACTATTGCTATTCATGCAAAATTCTCCATATTTTCCTGAGACATTTGGGATTGGATTATTTCCAGCTTTAGCATTAATTTCTCCTACTATTAACATTTAATGTAGTCATTTTTATTACATTTATTTAACTGTTTTTGTAGTTTCTCATAAAATTGTTCAGATCCTCTTTTCTGTCTTCTTCAGTAGCATATACTCCTCTGATATTTAAGTATCTTTTATTTGTTTTTAATTAAACTGTTATAATTTGATCATTTACAAAATTGTACTTTCATATTCCACTTTTCTATTTATTCTCAATTAAAATGGCCACTCCACAAGAAGCTCTGATAAGTTGGGTCCACTCCACTATATAACATAATAAAACCATCTATATCTTTTGTTTCCTTTAATTTCATTTTTATTTCTGTTATCATGGCTATATTAATACTTTCAATTTTTAGTTGTTTAGAGAAAATAGCCTCAAGTGCTCTAGACTGTCCATGCACTTTCTGAGATTTAGAAACTATTTAATGGAGGGGGGGGGGAGCATAGTGGACAAAAGAATGGCTGGCTGAGGTTAATCAGGAGTTTTTAGTACCTATTCATTAATCTTTGCACAATTAGCATGCAGCAACTGGCAGTAAAAATCGCACTGAAAGCTCTTTTTCTTGTTCTTTATCTCCAACTTACAGCTATAGCACTTCTGTACTTCAGCTAGCCTGTTAGAGTTGGTGAGATTCTTAGTTCTCAATTGATGCTTGACTCTGTGGCCGTCATCTTTGCTTCATGCTGCAGGCATATCTATACTTAATGCACAAGCACTTGCTTTCACCGACATTAAAGTAGAAAAAAATCTATATCATGGAAACAACTACCGTGTTACAGTGAAACTTTAGTTTAATATAAACCAAAATAAACACTCGACGTTTCAACCTTCACATTAAGGTCATCATCTGGAGTATACACATATACTCCAGACCTTAACACATGTACACATATACTATACTATATAGTATACACATATACTCCCATATAAATTGTTAAAATTAAAATTAAAGTTAAAATTGTTAAATTAGAAAGAGCAGTGTAGTGTCATCAGCAATATGCTAAAGTTACTGATCAACCATTAAAACTAATGGCCTGACCTCTGGTGAAAAAAAAAATTACTACATCAAAGCTAGAGTCCTGTTATTATTATTATCTATTAGGTTACAAAATTAAATTAATCTGGAGAGCAGTGGCGGCTTGTACATAAGCACTGCGACACTGCTGCACCTCCAAGGAAAAAACGAAAAAATTAAATTTTGTTTGTGTTTATAAATAATAACAATGCTTGCAACATTATATAAATGCAATACATGTTAAAGGCTACAGCTTATGTTTCGACATTGATTGAATAATTAATAATTGGAATTGTTCGATTAACGCTTGATTACAAAACAAATGCACTGCGATCAAACCCAGTGTCGGAATTATCACGTTCGGTCAGTTCCAGCAAGACTTGCTGATATTTGTGTGCACTTGTTACTGCACATAACAAGTGAATCTGACACTGCTCATTGAACAGTGTCGCTACAGATAAATTGTATGCTTGTGCACGTTATTTCTTTGAGATATGAAGTTTTTATTATTGCCGTGTATTCATGGTGAGGGTGAAATATTTTTAGTAAATCTTATTTTATTCTGTTAAAATAACACATAATTATTTATTATAAATACAAGGCTGAATTATGACGAATGTCACTGCTGAAAATTTGAAAAAAATTATATTTTCTCAATTATCGTTACATGAAACAAATGCACGAAACAACGTTACACAAAACATTGAGCAGTGTCGATATCGCTACAGATATATGAGTATTATATGCTTGCGTGCGTTATTTCTGTCTACGAAATTTTATAATTGGCATGTGTTCGTAGTGAGGGTAAAATATTTTTAATAAAGCAATTTTTGTAATATGTAAATTTACTTATTAATAAATTGGTTACTGATTAGGAAAATTATTATTATTATTATTATTCAGTTACACCTCTAGGAAGTCCAAAGACTCATCGAGGGAGAGTGTGGCAATAGCATTGAACGATTGAACTACTAACCGTGCTCAAACTTGCTTAACTTTTTGCGAGCCATCAATAGCAGAGGCTCTACCATTCGACCAATGTAGCACCCCCGCTTAAAATATTCACCGTCCGCCACTGTTGGAGAGTAATATGTTCACACACAACAACAACAACAACAACAAAAAATTAATAAATAAATAAAAGAAAAGAAAACATATAAATAAAAATTAAAAAAGAATAATTATATAGTGTACATATAAATTACAACCAACTGGTATGGATATGGCCAATAAAAGTTGAAAAATTGCTTAGAGTCCTAAAGTCAGGGTTTGCTGGAAAACAAAGTGGTCTGAATGTGTGGCATTCAAATTCTTGGGATTTTTAAGCCACCATTATTATTAAGATTAGGTCATCTAATCAAAATTGTACAGGCTTCTTTAAATTTCCGTTCATATTTTGTATGATGTAAAGAACGAGTACTTTTCCAATCAATTTGGTGTAGGGTATTCGGAGTGTGATCTGAGACGCCTGCTTCACCAAAATTGTTGAATTTCATGTGTTGTTTGTGTTCTTTTTTTCAGATAGGGATTGTACATCCAGTTTCCCCAATATAAAGTAAGTTATTACAGGTGCAATAGATGCAATAAACTCCACAGTGTGCCAAATGGGGGGGGGGGGATCCTTAGAGAAGTTGAATATGCATTTTAAATTTAAATTTAAAAGTGTTTAAAAGGTAGTTTAAAAGTGGCATATTCAGAAGCCAAAAATTCAGAAAATTTGTTCTTTGAAAATCCTGAAATATTTCCAGATGAAATAAAATTAAATAAATAAATTAATTAATTTAATTTGATTTAATACAAATAATAGATACTTTTATAATATTCTATCAACATATTTTATTATCCTAATTGAAAATGATTTTATTTTGTTTGCTGTGAGAAATTGTGAAATAATTTTGAAACATAAAATGTTGTTTCTCATTCTATCCTGTCTTTAGGTGAGCACCAGTATGAAATTTTAGATCATGTTGCAGCTAAATTTCATGAAGAAGGAGGAATATTTAGATTACTGGTAAGATATAAATGAAATATAAATAAAATACATATTTTTATTAGTTATTATAATAATTTAGATGATACACTGACTGGTTTTGAACTCTTGTGTTGGCTGCTTCTGGTTAGTAGACCAAGAAAGGGTGAAAAAAATCTTTTCTTAATTAATTATAACTAATTAATAATGAAAATACATGTTAACTTAAACCTTTTGATTTGTAGAGTTTTGGGCTGTTTCATAGTTGTTTTCAATACAATTATAGAAAAACACTCGCAAAAAAGAGAGCATCCATTTAATTGAAAGCACTTGATATATTATATGCATATCGGATGCAGGAAAATAGCTCCATCTGCATTAATAGATATCCAAAAATAATTACAATAAAATAAATTACTTAATAAAATCTTTTTAAATATAAACAATTAATTAATTACAATTTACGGAACATATGAATGGTTTGTATTAGTAAGTATAACTTCTCAAAATTGAAAAAATTTAAAGCAGTCATTTTTGTTAAGGTTTAGATGTGTGCTTCACAGCTTTCTTTATACAGTGTTTCCTGAAGAAAATAACTCAAATGTAACTTTGGTTTTGTTCCACTTAATTCTATGTTTTGTAGATAATGTGTGGTTTGCTAAATCAGATTTATTGGATTCTTTAAGGGTAACATATTTTTGATGTTCTTCAAAACAAATTTATGCAGAATGACTGGTCTGTCCATAATAACATAAGCTGCAAGAGCAGGGGATTCTGTAAACATCAGATAAGAAAAAGGAGGATATTCATCTTTAGAAGAGGAAGTTATTAACTTTTAATTAATATAACTTCCTTATAAAGTTAATAAATTTAAAACATTATAAAGTTAATAACTTCCTTAATTAATAAATTCAGTAAGTTGTTCACTTTACAAACTGGATGAAAAGAGACTTTTAAGTGAATCTGCCAAAGTAGTCTTTCTATTTTTTCTGAAATTCCTTAAACATATAGGAGATACAAGAGATCTGGAGGGTGATGATTGATAAAAAATTGAAATTCAGGGAACATATTGCAAAGGTGGTGAAGGTAACCCAGACATTTGCTGCAATACTAAGAAGGATGCTGACCTGCAGAGATAAAAGAGTTATTGTTCCATTGTATAAGATCCTGATCGGACCACACTTCGACTATTGTTCTCAAATTTGGTCCTCAGGATTTGAAGGGGATAAATTAACTGTGGAAAGGGTACAGAGGTGGATAACAAAGATGGTTTCAGGACTGTATCATGTTAGTTATGAAGATCAGCTGAGGGAATGTGAACTGCAGAGTTGGTAGATAAAAGAAGGAGAGGTGATGTGATTGAGACTTTTAAACTGTTGACAGGTTGTTACAGGGTTGACATTGGGGAGTTCTTTCACTTGGTGAAACAGCAGGAAGGAACAATGACAAGGGGCCAACTCTGGAAGTTATGAATGAGCAAGAGAGTGAGAAGTAGTTTCTTTGCATGAAGAGTGCTTGAACCATGGAATGCATTGCTTGATAGAATGGGGAGAGCAAGAATTATCAATGAGTTCAAGGAGTGGTATGATAGACTTTGTGTTTCCAAGGAAGGACCTCCCACAATGACACTTTTGACTCCATTGAGGCTTGAATAATATAAATAATATGAGGGTTGCCTGAAAAGTTCTTGGCCTAACAATGAAAAAACGAATTTATGATTTTAAAATTATTTTTATTTTTCAACATAATCTTCCTTAAGATTAATACATTTATTCCAGCGATGCTCCAGCACCATTATCCTGTCCCTGTAGTGGTTCACAGTAAGATAAGCAAAATATCCCTATACAGCTTCAATCTTGATTGTAAGAAAAACTCTTGATTCTAAGAAAAACGCTGACCACCGAGAAAGAGTTTTAGTTTTGGGAAGAGATAGAAGTCAGAGGGAGCCAAATTTGGGGAATAGGGGGAGATGTTCCAACAATTCAAAGTGCAGATCCCTTAATTTTCCCATTGCCAAAACACCTTTGTAGGCAGGTGCATTGTCCTGATGAAAGATGCTTTTTTCTTCTGCAAACCAGGTCTTTTCTCATGAATTTTTTTGTCTAGTCTGGTTAAAAGATCGGAATGATATTCCCCAGTTATTGCTTTACCCTTTTCAAGATAATTAATAAACAAAATGCCTTTAGCATCCCAAAACACCAGTGCCATGATCTTTCCTGCTGATTGAACCGACTTTGTCTTCTTTGGTGCTGAACAACCGGCTTCTGTCCACTGTTTTGACTGCTGTTTGGATTCTGGTGTGTAATGGTGAATCCAAGTCTTATCCATATTAATAAATCGACTCACAAAATCAGTTTTATTCTTGTTAATATGCTCCAAAAACTGTTCAGAGATCTGCTATGAGCAAGCGCAGCACCCATCTTGTGCAAAGCTTTTTCATTTGCAATTCTTCATGGAAAATATATCCTATATGTTCTTTTGAAATGCCTATAGTTTCAGCAATTTCATGCACTTTGACTTGGTGGTCATCCAATACCATACACTTGATCAATGATTTTTGGTGTTGTTACACTTTTTGGACATCCTTCATGTGTATCATCTTCAAGGCTGGTATTGCCATGTTTAAACTCGGCAGCCCATTTCTTAATTATTGAAAACGAAGGAGAAGAGTGCCTATGAACTTTTATGAACTTCACATGAATTTCTTTTGGCATTAAACCTGCTTTTACAAAGAATTTTATAATCGCACGTTACTCAATTTTATCCATTTCAAAGGATACGGACAACAATTTTGCTCCAGCTGTAAAAAACAAACTGCTTGATAGAATGACTTGCAATTTCACATAGATGCCTATGACAGATGTACCAACTTAGAAAAAAAAAATCTTGCCGATATTGTTGCCATCTATGGTCGAGGCCTAGAACTTTTCAGACCAGCCTCGTAGTATGGAATACAAATTTTGATAACATTATTCCTCTTGAGGCGGGCTAAGGCAACGGCCATTATTATTATTATTATTACATCCTTCATGGAGATGGCAGACCCACACCGGAGGTTCATTCAACTGACAACATATTTATCATATAGAATCTTAAAATCCTTAGCACATTCTGGTAATGCATTCCATTCACTGACAATTCTCCATGTAAAAAATCTACTCCTCACACCCCTCTTCACCATACCTTTACTTCCAGGGATGACCTCTTGTTCTTCCCCTGTCACCTCCTTCTCTTTTTATAATCCCCTCTAGATTAATCTGATAAAATCCTCTCACCAACTTAAATGTCTCTATCATATCACCTCTCTTCCTCCTATCCACCAAACTCTGTAATCCATATCTCTTCAACCTTTCTCCATATCCATCATTCAAAAGTCTCGACATTGTCTTAGCCGCTTGCCTCTGCACCCTCTTGAATGTCTCCACATCGCATTGAAAACTGGGTGACCAGATTTGAGCACAGTAGTCCAAATGTGGTCTGACCAGTGCTTTATACAGTGGCACAACCACTTCTGTATTCCTACATGTTAGAGTACTTCTTATCATAGCAGCACTACGATATGCAGCAGCCTTTGCAACACTAACAATATTCCCTCTAAACTTCAGTCTACTGTTAACCATCACTTTCATATCTCTAATCTCATCCACTTCCTGCAGTATAGCACCATCGATATAGTACACAGCCTTATATTTCTGCACTGCAGAATGCAACACCTTGCACTTATTGATATTAAAACTACAACATCACTCCTTTGTCCGAGTAAAAAGTCCATTCAATTCTTCCTGAAGAGAATTAACATCAGCAGTCTACTTATAATTCTTCCCAACTTTGCATCATCAGCAAACAACTGAAGACCCTCGGTCAGTCCACATGATTTATTATTTACAAACAAGTTAACCAGGGTTCCCGGGGCCCAAGAACAGAACCCTGGGGCACGGGACTGGTTACCCTTCTTTTTTAAGATACTGCTCCATCATACAAAACCTGTTTGTATTGTTCAGATGGCCAATCTCTGATCCATCTAACCAGTATGCTATCAATTCCCACCATTTTCTGCAGCTTGTACACCAACGTATCATGTGGTAATCTATCAAATGTGTTTGCAAATCCAAGAATATCACTGTATATGATTCTCCCTTATCTAACACACTCGTTACCTTTCATAAAATGCAGGTAAATTCTAAGACAGGACCTACCCTTTACAAATCAATGCTGACCTCATAAAGAATGCTATATCCATCCACCCAATCCTGTATTCTGTTCCTTATCAATCTCTTCTGTATTCTGTTCCTTGACCACAACTGCAGTTATACAGACTGGTCTATAGTTGGAGATTTCTGTCCTAGAACCATGCTTGTGGAGTGGTACTATTTTCCTTCTTTCCACTCCTTAGGAAACCACCCATTCCTAACTATACCTACCCATTGCAAGACTTTCATTAAATAACTAGGTCAAGGGCATAGCCAATTGTGGTACACATTCCTTAAGAATGCATTGTGATATGTCATCCATTCCCATAGCCTTATTAATATCTAACCAATCCAACATAAAGTGCTCATTCAATAATTCCACTATATCGTTTACAGCTGTTAGTCCACTGCCATGACTATCCACCAATGTTAATCTGCCATAATTATTCTTCCTCATGCTTGCCATTCAGCAGAAAAATTCACTTGAGTTAACCTTGGTCTGACCAGCCAATCTCTCTCATATTGCACCTTTTTTTTCTTATCATGCTCATCACCTTTCTAGCATGCGCTTTATACCTTTCATGGATCTAATCACTCCAACAGTCTTGTACCTCCTCCATAAGATTTTCTTTTCCAGCACAGCTTACTTGTTCATCCATTTCACTCCTACTCTATTTACTTGCTTAATACTTTGTATGCAGTTATACATTGATTTTGTCAGATACTGCCTTGTGAGTTTCCATGCATTGTCGACATCTTTTTCACTCAGCTCATCTATCCAACGCACTGATGCTAGCTGATTACAGAGCTTCCTATAATCACCCGCTTTATACTTCCACATGTATCCATTTTTGGCAGTAACCTTTTCTTGTTTCATCACTTCCCAAACATGTACTTCATGATCACTGGTAGCAGTATCAACACCTCTTTAACAACTACATTCTTGGGAAGTTATCACCAAATCCAAAATATTAAAGCCTCTGGTTACATCAGTCACATGCTGCCTAAGATACTTAGCTGTCAGAAATTCCACAAACTCACTCTTCTTGTTCCCATACACTATCTCTTCCATCCATTCTCTATTCCTGTAATTAACATCTCTCATCAGGATCACCATCTTTTTCATATGCCCACTAATTTACCTAAACATTTCACAATCCTATACAGTATCCTATCAGATATGCTAACCTGTTTATTTCAACTTCACACCACACAGATTCAAAATATGTGCATGCACTATCAACTTCTACACTTAGTGGCACAATTCCTCTGCAATCATCAACAGCATTCCCTCTCCTCTTTTTGCATTTCTTTCCTTCTGGAAAATTATATATATTTCTATTCCCAACATCACATCCTCCTCAGACAACCAAGTTTCATTTATTCCAATTATCTTTCGGCGTACTGACTCATCCACTGCGACAAACTTAGCAGGGGTGTGCTAGATGTGCAGTGCTCATCTGCTCATCCACTGAACAGCAGTATCACTGATATATTTTTGCATTTATTCCTGTTAAAGACTCCCCTAATTGTTTCTTGGCTTTACGTGATTCCTAAAATTAAACACAATATACTAATGCTTCATGAAGAGGATGCTTTTCGACACATATACATTGCATCATATTCACATTAATAGCCCAGGCGTGCATTCAAAATACATACACCTTTGAACCCTTTGAAAAGATGTACAGATAGCGCAGCAAGTCAAATTCTTAGTATTTTTGTAGTTTTAAACTGATCATTATGTGTAGGGTGAGCTCTAAGACAATAGCACCTAGAGGCTGTGATTGGTTATTGGTGAAGTGGGAATTGATGTGGTAGGCAAGTTTTTATATATAATATACACAGGTTTTTAATATATACTTTTCGATAAATCTATAACTTTTTTTTTTGCTCATGTCGAAGGAGGTAAGCCTTGTCCTCCTCTTCCGAATTTTACACCTTTGAGTATTTCAAATATACCAACCAAATATAACATTCTCATTCATTATTGTTTTCTAATATATAGTATCTTAAAACAAACACATTGTCCCCTACTCTATGCAGATTTGGTTACAATTAATTAGGAATACATTGGTAACTTACTTAGTTACCAATGTATTCAAAGTTATCCTACAATTAATTGCATTAGACCAACTAAGATGAGCACTGATGTGCCTATGCACTCTTAAAACTTTCATGCATTAATAAAAATGCAATTATTATTATTATTATAATGGGCAACTCCAGTGAATCGGCAGACACATCGAGGGAGGCCCTAACATCATGTCAAGAACAACTATTCGACATTCACACAGTATCTATCATACCTCGCCTTGAACTCATTCACAGTCATGGCACCCTCAACAGACTCTGGCAGCTTATTCCACTCATTCACCACTCGCCAAGTAAAAAACCTAGCTCTAACACCCTTGCTAACCATATTCTTGCCCAGCTTCCATGTATGGTCTCTTAGTCCTCCCACCACCAATCCTATTCTCAAAAATATCTTCTGAATTAATCTTATAGAAACCCTTCAGTAATTTGAATGTCTCAATCATATCACCCCTTTTCTGCCTATCAACCAATTTCTGCAACCCACAAATCTTCAACCTGTTCTCATAAGGTTCATTCCACAGACCTTCTATCATCTTGGTCACTCGTCTCTGGATACTCTCCACCTCCTCCCTATCAAGAAGAAACCCTGGTGTCTATATCTGGGCACAGTAGTCTAGATGGAGGGTCTTATCAAGGCTCGATATATAGAGGAACAGTAACTTGTTTGTCGCTGCTTGTTAAAGTATTTTTCAGCAACCAAGTGATTTGATGAGCTGATTTCGCCACTTTTGTGATCTGTCCCCTAAACTTCAACTCCCTATCCACCAACACTCCCAAATCCCTTACGTCATCAATCTCCTGGAGCACGGTTCCACCAATGTGATATTCTGCTGCTAATCTTTTCACCCCAAAATGCATAACCTTACATTTTGTCACATTAAATTGACATCCATTCTCCTTAGCCCAGTCCTCCAAACTATCCAAATCATCTTTCAAAATTTTGACATCCTGTGCATTCACAGGATGTCAAAGATTCATGAGCAAGTCACTGAGGCATGATCTACCCTTCACAAAACCATGTTGTCCCCCATACAGTATCCCATTTTCATCTATCCAATCCTGTATTTTTCTCTTGACTAATTTCTCCAAGACCTTGACAACGATTCCTGATATGCTAATCGGTTGGTAATTTACAACAGCAGTCTTGGAACCTCCTTTATGCAGTGGAACTATTTTCCCCGTGTTTCCTCCCCCTAGGGACTAATCCAGACTCGAGACTCAAATTAAACAAAATCGTCAAGGGCACTGACAGTTCTTTAGCCGCTTCACGTATGACACGAGCTGGTATACCATCCAATCCCACAGAAGTATTGACATTGAGGTTTTGTAATAAACTATTCACCTCCACTTCATTCACCACAATTCCCGTATAATCTATTGTTACATTCATTCCTGCAATGTCACCCCCTGGATGATATTCTCTTGCAAAGTGCTCGCTCAGTAATTCAACTATATCAACTGATTCGGTTACCTCCCTATGATCAGCATTCTTTAAAATGATTCTGCCATATACATTTTTTCTTTTACTTGCAACATATCGAAAAAACTGTTTGGGATTCTCTTTAGCCTGCCTGGCTAATGTTCTTTCATAATCCATTTTTGCTTTTCTTACCACACTCGTTACCCTTCTGGCTTGTGCTTTATACCGTTCATGTGCCTGCTGGTCACCTTTCTCCTTTAATTCCCTCCATAGTTGTTTCTTTTTTTGCAGCTCAAGCTTAATGGTGTTATTCATCCATTTAACCCCAACTTTGTTTATTATTTGGACTCTAGGTATACAGTCAGCCATTGCCTCATGCAAACACTTCTTAACTGCCTCCCATGCATTATTAACATCTAGCCCTAGCAGTTTTACATGCCATGGCACTGAACCAATCAAACTCCTAAGCTTGCCGTACTTACCAGCCTGATAATTCCATGTGTACCCTGTTTTAGTTGTAAATTCCACACCTTTAGCCACCTCCCAAGTCAAGACCCTATGATCACTCTCTCACCAATTGGTGGCAACGTGGTCATATTCATTACTCATACAAATTCTCAGATGCAATTACTACGTCAAGCACTCTCTGACCTCTAGTATTTTCCATTACATGCTGTCTCAGATAGTTATCCCTTAATAACCGCATAAAATCTAATTCCTTCCTCCCATGTGTCCTCTCCTCCTTTCAATCAGTGTTACCATAGTTGAAATCTCCCATAATAATTACTCTCCTTCCACTCATTTCTTCTAGTTGCTTATGCATACTATCTCCACCATCTATTCCATCACCTGGTCTATAGCGGCACCTGACTGTATATTTTTTTCTGCTAGTTTCAATCTCCCCCCAAATTTCTTCAAATGTGCTCTTTTTTCTCTATCCTGCAGTTCCACTTCTATTCTCCTTGGCTGTAGCTCATCAGCTATCATCGATAACATTCCTCCTCCCATTTATTCTTCCTGTCACTCCTGAACACACCATACGCCTCACATTCAATCCCACTAACTATATCATCTTCTGTCAGCCATGTTTCACTAATGCCAATAACCTTTGGCCAACCAAGGCTAAAAATTCTTTCTTCTTGTTCCTAATACTTCTGGTATTAGTATACATGAATTGCAGAAGCCCATTTGTCCCATCCCTATTTTGATGCCTTATACTAACTATCCCATTCTGATTTGTTGTCTTTCGTACTCACTCGGGCATATTAAATGTATACCATCCATCTTATATAAATCCTTTCGCCCATCGAACTCACTCCACACATCCACAAATTCCACACCACTCCTCCTGCATAATTCATTCATAATATCATTAGCGATTTTGACCCTCCTTCTATACTTTCACTGTCATACCGCTACAGCAGACTCACCATCCTAACTCTCTCACTCTTCTCTTTTATTACCTCAAGCAATTCCTTCAAATCCTCTCACATAGCCATTTTTGCCTCCTTTCAAATCATTTGTACCTGCTACTACTATCATTTCTTTCACTCGCTGCTTTTGCATTCTAATCGACTCACTTACATCCTTAACGTTCTCACCAGGTTGGTGCGATTTTGTTAAACTCTTAGCTATCACACCTCTTACTAAGAAATCATATAGTCAAACTGACATGAAATTTGTAGCACGGGTTGCATAATCCACGACAGCACACCCAACCGAAATGGGCATGCAACGCCACTGAAACTCAGCTCTCTTGTTTCGAATACTCCTTACATTTGTGTACAAACATATTAATCCCTACGTGTTTGAAGGCATTCTACAGCACAAACATTCTCTATTCTAGCTGTTGTACTATACCACACCTCTCTCATCGGTCTGACCACTCCTGTTTCCCTGATCCTGACTCTGCTTTCCATTCCTACCTGTCTCATCCTCACCTTTATGCATTCCATCATCTTGTGCTGCTGCAACCACATCTTCAACTTCATATCTATCTTCCTCCTGTCTTACAATCCATTTACTTGTACTATCCTGCTTCACAAGTAGACTCTGATCATTTACTACAATAATTTCTTGGCTCTGTGTCTTCTCAAAAAACACTAGACTTTCTAAATGCCCAACACTAAACTTTTTCAAATGTAATCCATCAGCTTTAAATGATTCCAACTTTCTTTCAAATTCACTTTACAGGTTTACAAATTGTGAACTCCCTTTGCCTCACACACCTCAGCCATTATTGATTACTTTATCAATAGTGTTTATATAATAACCATAAAAGATGAAAGTAGCCCTGATAATAAACAGTTCTTTGTTTAGAAAAGAATCTGTAGAACATAATTTTATGTACTGTTTAGGATATCCAACTTATAAACTCTCAAAATACTTTTCTAATCTTCTATCTGCATTTACAGGAAACTGCTTGTTTCATAAAAAATTCAATAGATTTTAAGAAAAAAATTTCAGGATTATCCTTACAACCCACAGATCTAGTATGTTTTGATGTAGTCTCACTTTTTACAAATATCCCTCTAATGGATATGATTGAACTAGTTAATGACTTTCCTTGTGATATTGTCAAATTATTTAATTTTGTTATTAATTCAAGATATTTCAGCTGTTAGAACAAACTCTACAAACAGATACAATTAACAGCTATGGTGCCTCCCATTCCCTGAACTTTAGCTAATTACTTTAAATATTTCAAATAACATATTCTGGACTTTTTTTCACCTAACCATCGATTTATTAAACATATGTTGATGATGTTTTTGCTGTATGGAACTCGTCCTTATCTAATGTTCCTGAATTTCTTGAAAAAATTAATTCATAATTATACCCAAGAATCAAATTTACCCTGGAAGTATAACAACTGTCTTTCTTTTCTGGATATTCTCATTGTGTGTCAGCCAAATGGTAGTCTCCAGTTCTCAGTATATAGAAAACCAACTCATACTGGTAAATACTTTGATACTAACTCATCATTACCCTTGTCAGAAATATTATTATTATTATTACTACCACCACCATCAGACCTCCATGAAGTCAAAAGATTCATATGGGAGGCAAAAACTGTTACAGACAAAATCCATGAAACCATGCTTTAAATTCATTCAGTGTAGCTGCATTCACCACAATGTTAGGTGATGCATTCCACTCACCAACCACTTTCCATACAGAGAAAATACTCATTATGCTTTTGCTCACACCCTTCTTATACAGCATCCAGGTATGTCCCCTTGTTCTACCTCCTTTCCCCTGTTCTACAAAAATTTCTTCCACATTAAACCAGTTACAACCCTTTATCAACTGAAATCTCTCAATCATATCTCTTCTCTTCTTCCTGTTTACAAGGCTTTGCAAATTTCATTCCCTCAAACTGTCTTCATATCCCAGATCTCAAAGATCAGTTACCAGTCTTCTCTTAGATCAGTCTTCTCTGGATCTTTTCCACTATATCCTCATCACCATCAAAACTAGGGGACCAAATTTGTGCACATACAAGGCTTGATCAACACAAATACAATGGAATCAGAACCTCTTTAATTGTATAAGTCATTGCCATAATCTGATGTGATGTATTCACAACTTGTGCAGTGGGACCTCTGAATATCAGATCCTTGTCCAACACTCCAAGGTTCCTTATCTCCTCAACTTCCTCTAAAATTTCCCTGCCAAGTGTATACTTTGCATCCTGTTGTTGGCTACCAAATTTCAAAACTTTACACTTTGCAGCATTGAGTTGATAGTTCCATACTCACTCATAAATCTATTCAAGTCCTCCTGCAAGACCACAACATCTGCTTGATTTCTCATCACTCTCTCTCCAGTTTGTCATAATCTGCAAACAGTTGTATATCACCAGTTAAACCTATCCCAATATCAAATTAATATATATACAAATTAAATAACAATGGTCCCAAAACTGACCCATTTGGCCCACCACTAGTGACTTTCCTCTTTCAAGATAGTGCCCCTTCCTCCATACACAACTTGCTCTTGCCTATATGATTCACCTATTCAAATAATTATTCTATCATCCAATCCCATCCCCCTTCACATTAGTTACCAATTTGTGGTGTGGCAATATATCAAAAGCTTTTGCAAAATCTAACTATACCACTGAACATGCATCTACCTTGTTCAAGACATTCATAAACTTCTTATAATACATAAGCAAGTTGGTAAAACATGACCTCCGATTAACAAACCTATGTTGACTATCAACTCACTTTTGTATCCTATATATCTAATCAACCTTTCCAATATCTAAACAACAACAATTTTAAGGGGAGCCTTATCACCACTTTTTGTGATGATAAGGCTCCCCTTATACTCTTTTGGGACTTGTGCTCTTGCAAGACTCTTGCTAAAGGTAGGCCAACTGATGCTTTTTCCTTGAAACATTCCCTGAAGACATATGGTGACTTGTCATCAAGTCCTGTTGCCATATTGACATCTAGCTTATAAATTAAAGATGCCAAGAATTATACTCTTAGTTTCATCCTTTATCCAAGTTTAAGCAAACAAAGTTTGCACATGAAGTAACTTCATGACAGGGCAACTCATATATAGAGGCTAATGACTTCACATCAATTGCCTTAGTATCCCATAATGCAAAGCACATATCCTTATGAACATGTGTAATGATATTCATTATGGGATCCATACCTAGACCAGTTTCAACCTTTATTGAGGTCTCATCAGTAGGATCCAGGCCCAGAAGTGATACCAAAGTTGAAGTAATGCAGAAGTCATATTTCCATACACATGCCAAAAGGTGTCTCTCTCTCTCTCTCTCACACACACACACACACACACACACACACACACACACACACACACACACACACACACACACACACGCACACACACCTTATTATTAAAATATACTCTGGATTAGAGATAGATATTCGAAGTTTTTCCACTTGGTTTAATCCTTTATCCAAGTGTAAGCAAACAAGGTTTGCACATGAAGTAACTTCACAACTGAGCAACTTGTATATAGAGGCTAATGACTTCACATCACTTGCCTTAATATCCCATAATGCAAACTCAATATCCTTACAGACATGTATAATGCTATCCATTATGGGAAGAGTCTCTACCCAGACTGGTTTCGACCTTTACTGGGGTCTCATCAGTGGGATCCAGACCCAGAAGTGATATCAAGGTTGAAGTAATGCAGAAGTCATATTTCCATACACATGCCAAAAGGTGTCTCTCTCTCTCTCTCTCACACACACACACACACACACACACACATGCACACACACACACACACGCACACACGCACACACACCTTATTATTAAAATATACTCTGGATTAGAGATAGATATTCGAAGTTTTTCCACTTGGTTTAATCCTTTATCCAAGTGTAAGCAAACAAGGTTTGCACATGAAGTAACTTCACAACTGAGCAACTTGTATATAGAGGCTAATGACTTCACATCACTTGCCTTAATATCCCATAATGCAAACGAAATATCCTTACAGACATGTATAATGCTATCCATTATGGGAAGAGTCTCTACCCAGACTGGTTTCGACCTTTACTGGGGTCTCATCAGTGGGATCCAGACCCAGAAGTGATATCAAGGTTGAAGTAATGCAGAAGTCATATTTCCATACACATGCCAAAAGGTGTCTCTCTCTCTCACACACACACACGCACACACATGCACACACACACACACGCGCACACACACGCACACACACCTTATTATTAAAATATACTCTGGATTAGAGATAGATATTCGAAGTTTTTCCACTTGGTTTAATCCTTTATCCAAGTGTAAGCAAACAAGGTTTGCACATGAAGTAACTTCACAACTGAGCAACTTGTATATAGAGGCTAATGACTTCACATCACTTGCCTTAATATCCCATAATGCAAACGAAATATCCTTACAGACATGTATAATGCTATCCATTATGGGAAGAGTCTCTACCCAGACTGGTTTCGACCTTTACTGGGGTCTCATCAGTGGGATCCAGACCCAGAAGTGATATCAAGGTTGAAGTAATGCAGAAGTAACCTCACTCAAAAACTTTCTTTGCTTACACTTGGATAAAGGATTGAACTAAAACTTTAATTTCTTGGGCATCTTTATTTTATAATACAACCAAGTGAAAAAACTTTCAACATCTAGCTTACTTAACTACTCATATACCACTTGGTTGCCCACAAAGAAGTTTTCTGTCATTTCATTCTCTACGCTTCTGATTCACACAGACAATGAAACACCTTGATGAACTGCTCACTGAATACCTTGACTCTATCCTCTGCAGCAGTTACCAATCTCCCACTTTCATCCATTAACATCATCTTGCCATAATCATTCTCATTCTTCTATCTACTTACCACATATCGAAATAATTCACGAAGGTTTTTTTTTGTCTGATTTGCTAATTTCTGCTCATACTGCGCTTCTGTTGTTCTTACCAATTGAGACACTATCCTTACCTGCTCTTTATACTCTTTATGCAACTGATTATTACCATTATTGATCTTGTGCTGCCTCCAAAGTGCATTCTTCTTCCAGATTTCATGCTTAATTTCCTCATTCATCCATTTTACGCCTATATATGCATTCTGAAGGTCAAAGGCTATTCAGCCTTTGACCTTCAGAATGCATTCACACATTGATGCTTTTATGTATTTCTTTGTCAGTTGCCACACAACATTTATTTCCTTACCGCCCAATTCCTCATTCCATGCTGTAGCTTCAAGCTCTCTCCTAAGCTTGTCATAATGGACATGAAAATATACAAAGCGTAATATAATCCTATGATCAAATTCACTTATTTGTTGTGATTTAGAAACAGCCTCCTTAATTATATCATGTTTGTTATATAGATAACAGGTGACACTTAAGTTATAATGAAGTTTACAGTAGATACATTTTTTTTGTAAATTCTTTCCATTCCTGTTTGAGAGGGTATTTAAAACATACACATAACTATTGGAATGTTTCGAACAACTTCAGAAGGAAAAAGATTTTACTTCTGAATTACTAAAAATGAATAACTGTCAGAGTGCTTATGCTCATCATCTATATTTTGCTTCCTTATATGCCAGTAAAATTACATTTAAATTTTTGTTGAAAGTATTAATTGTTTGCTAAATTCCATTTTGATCCTAAAAATTATCATATATACAGACATAAAAAGGTGCTTCCATTGTTAACATCACTTCAATTTTATTTTAAGTTTTGAAATTATAAAAAGAGTGGATGTTAAGATGGGAAGAATGAGAGGTCATCCCTGGAAGTTGTATAAAGATGTGGTGAAGAAGGGTGTGAGGAGTATAATTTTTATGTGGAGAGTTGTTAGTGAGTGAAATGCATTGCCTGAGTGCGTTGTGAGTGCAGGTAGTATAAATAACTTAAAAGCTCATTATGATAAACATGTTGATAGTTGAGTGGGCCTCCCACGATGAGTCTGTTGACTCCATGGAGGTTACCAAATAATAATAATAATGATAATAATATCATCAGCTTTGTACTTCCACTTATATCCTTTTGCTCCCAGAAGTGTTTATATGGCTATCCACAACTTTCACTTCACGATCACTCTCACTAACTGAAGGGACTCTCACTAACTGAAGGGAAGTGTGAAACCCCACTCACAATTACATCTTTTAGTGAAGTGATCATATCTAAAACTCTTGATCTTGCGTGCCCTCCTTTACATACTGCCTAAGATAATTTTCTCACAGAACTCGAGAAATTAATTTTCCTTGTTCACAAATGCTATCTCTTCATTCCAATCTATAATGCCATAATTAAAATAGTTCATAATAATCACCCTTCACTTATTTACTAGTTCAAGTTGCTTATTCATTTCTTCATCAAATCCCTCCACATTTCCGGCCTATAGCAACATCCAACTAAATATCTCCTCCTGTAAATCTCCACCTCGCACCACACTGCCTCAAATGGATTGACACTGTTTCAGTCTTTCATGTCTACATTATGTAGACATAATTCCCCTGCAGCCCATTTCAATTCCTGTTACGATATCATCTTCATTCACCCATATTTCACTTATTCCTACGATTTGGAATGAATAAACCCAATCAGTGGAACTATTTCATCTTCCCTATTTCTGATACTTATGTCATTTGTAAATAAACACAGCAGTTTACTTTTAAGTCTATAACCAGTCCTAACCAGGCCACTTGTTGGTTGTGATTTTCCCATCACACCTGCCTTTGCCCAATCACCTTTATTTCTTCTTACCACATATTCACTTAGTCTCAACTACACCACTCACATTCTTCTATTCCATTTCTATGCTGTTCATTCCCATACATCCACTATGGTGTAGTCAAATCTCTAGTAAGACAGAGCTCATAAAATATGTTCTACAGATTCTCTTCTAACCCTCTTATGCATAAGGGCCTTATATGAGGATACATATTTTCCCTCATAATAATTATTCATTCATAATTTAGTGCTACTGTATGCATGTAGTCCTCATCTGGGGGAGACCAAAGTAATCTTAGAAACCACACCAGATGGCAGGTGTTTCAACAGAGTTACAGGAATACCACTCTCTCTCTGCAGTGAATGGTGGTATCAAGGAAGAAGTGAAAAGCTGCTGTTTTGTTGATTTGAATTTGGTGATTTTATGAGTCTTCTGGAAAGGTTAGTATGGTTTTATATACTGTATTGTTATACCTTGTAGATGAAGTGTGAATGTTTAATTTGTTCATGTTTATTACCATATTCATAAAACGAACTTGAAAACAACCTGTCCTCACATGAGGACAATATGTTTGTAAGGTAATCTATGCAGCAAATAGTTTGAGGTTAGAAAGTTCTTGTACAATATTTTTATTATTTTATTTATTTTATTTTTGCAAACATAAATGAATAGTAATTATGTTAATTGGCATTATCATCTCTTTTACAGATGGATAACCAAAAGCCAGGTCCATCAGGCAAAAAAGGCCTATTGCCACAAGAGACTTACTGAAGAGGAGATTGAAAAACTGTTGGAGGAATCTGAAGATGGTTTGGAGCTGAGTGATTCTAATGATGATGATCCTACATACCAGCAGCCACAAAATGATCCTACAGAGAGTGACAGTTCAAGTGAAGACACTGATGTTCAGTGTCCTTCCCCTGTTGGTCAGACTCACAACATTCAAAGTCCAGCTAGTGTGCAAAATACAGCTGTTGCTGGTCATATGTCATTGCAGAGACAACCAGTGTGATTTAGTGAGAAAGATAATCCCTTTGCTGGTACTGAACCACAGTTTAGAGGAAAACACTAAGTAAATATTCACGGAGAGAGCCCTGGATTATTTTTCACAGCTGTTTCCAGATGAATTGATGAATGAAATTGTGAAAAAAACTAATCTTTATGCATGCCGTAAAGGCAAAGATAATTTAGCACTTACTGTGACTGAACTCAAAATTTACCTTGGAATTGTACTTGTCATGACATACATAAAATATCCACGTGTAAGGCAGCATTGGTCTTCTAAACATGGACTGTGCATGGATGTTATAGCTGATGCTATGTCAGTGAACAGATGGGAGGATATAAGGTGATATTTGCATTTTGTTGATTCAGACACAATAGCTACCAACAATAAAGACAAAGCAATATGTATGAGACCAGTGCTGCAAAAGTTTCATGAAACATTCCATGCTGTTGTCAGCCCAGAAGAATTTCAGAATGCAGATGAGATGATGATTCCATTCAAGGGACGTTCACAACTCAAACAGTATTTACCTAAGAAACCAAAAAAATGGGGTTTCAAAATGTGGGTGAGGGCAGGCATTTCCAGCTATGTATATTGTTTTGATCTTTATGTAGGTGCAGATCCTGGAAGACAAAATTCAAACTCATTCAGTGCAAGTGAAAATGTAATACTTAGGCTTTGTCATGATCTTGCTGGTCAGAACTTCAAGGTATACGTAGACAACTTCTTCACGAGCATCCCCCTAATTAAGAAACTAAAGGAAGATGATATTTATCATGTGGGTATATGCAGAAGAAATCGACTTCAAGGTGCTGACAAGAAACTGAAAAATAAAAAGGATTTGCAGAAGATGGGATGAGGAAATATGTCAGTTACCGCGTCTTCTGATGGCATTACTGTCACTAGATGGGTTGATAACTCAATAGTACATGTGGCATTTAGCTACTTAGGAAAGAAGCCTGTCAGTGTATGTCAGATGTTCAGCCACAAAGAAAAAAAGTATGTTGAAATTCCACTACCTCACAGAATAGCTGTTTAATAACAAACATGTGGGTGGAGTGGACCTTATGGACTCTCTTGTGGCTTTGTATCGAAATGATACCAGGAACAGACGATGGTATATGAGAATTTTTTATCATATGTTGAACGTACTTGTTTGTAATGCATTTATCATTTGGAAATGGGAAGAAAAAGAAAAATTGGATTTTTTGGAATTCAAATCAAGAGTGGCAACTGCTTTGATATATCAAGGTTTAGCTCAGCTAGGTACAAAGAAATGAGGAAGCCCTTCAAGTCAGACACCACCAGCACTAAAGAAACGCAAAACTCACTCTGTGCCACATGAGAAATGTTTTGACAGCGGTGGGCACTTCCCAAAGAAGACAACAGGTGCTAATGCCAATTGTTGCAGAGATGTACACTGCAAGAGTAAAACAAGATACATCTGTGGTAGATGTGAGGTTCCAATCTGTCTGTATTGTTTTCAGTCTTTCCATACAAAATGAGGCAAAGAGAATAAGACTTCTTGATTTACATAGCTCTACTGCAAATTCTAATTGTTCTACTTTTTTGTATGTACTAAGTAATCCAAAATTTGATCATTCATGCAGTGTTTCAGCAAAATATAAATTGTTTATAATTTGTTTTGTCATACTTGTAATGTTTTTCAATGAAAATAAATTCCTTAGTCTAAGTCATTTCCATAGAAATACGTCTGTAATCTGTTGGCGTTAATGCATGATGTCCTCATCTGAGGACATCATGCACTAACAAACATCATTTTTTACATGTACAGGACATAAATTTAGCAAAATTAATGAATTTGTGGTAATACTGTAAGGTTACATGCCATTATAATTTTTTATAAATGAATGTAAAAATTCATGCATGAGAGGGCTAAACAAAGAACTGTCTGTTATAAGAGCTGCTTTTATCTCTAATGGTTATAATGCAAAAACTATCGATATAAAATAATCAATAATTATGGCCAAGGTCTTAAACCACCTCATGAAGAAGTTATCAGAATTTGTATTCCATATGTTAATGATCTTTCAGAAATAATAGCACGACTACTTCAACAGATTCACTTACAAGTCTCTTTTCATCTTGTTTGTAAACTTAATACCTTCCTTATGTCTCCTAAAGATAAATATCCTCCTTTCTTATCCAGGAGTTTACAGAATTCCGTGCTCTTGCTGCTCATGTTATTATGGACAGACTGGTCTTTGTGCACAAATTCATCTTAAAAAACATTAAGAATATATTTCCCTTAAAGAACCCAACAAATTCAGTTTAGCAACCTACAAAACACAGGATTGAGCAGAACAAAACCAAAGTGTTACATAAAAGTTATTTTCTTCTGGAAAAACTGTACAAAGAAAGCTGTGAAGCAGACATTCACAGTCCAAAATCTTAACAAAAACGATTGCTTTAAACTTTCTCAATTTTGGGAAGTTATATGGATTAACACTCACCATTCATTTGTTCTGTAGATTGTAATTACTTAATTGTTTATATTTAAAAATATTTTATTAACTAATTTATTTTATTGTAATTATTTCAGATATCTCTTAATGCAGATGGAGCTATTCTCCTGCAGCCGATATTGCATATAATAGCATATAATATTGCAAGGGTTGCTTAAAGATCAAAGCCAGATAACTGGAAGGAGACCTCCACATCACCTTCAGGATTGCAGAGTTTTAAAAGAGGTATACCGTGAGTAGACATATCGATACAAAATAAATAACAGAAAAAACTCATGTAGAAAGATTATTTAATAGTATAATTTTCGCCTGTGTGTCACGGGCATCTCCAGTACATTAAGCTCAAAATTAAACACTAACTAACAATTCCAAAAAGCACCACCTAAGTAGCTAGTGTAAGATAACTAAAAAGGTCAATAACTTTCCTAAAAAAAAAAAAAATTAATACAATAAAAAGTTAGGAAAGATTAGCTGATTTGTAAAGTACTATCTTCCATAAAGAGGATAGACGTAAACCGTCGGATCTATTTAAGTTAGGAGAATGAAGTAGAGTTTCACATGTTTCTTTATAAAGGCGTTCCATGAGAAACTGACTTTTGTGAAGAACTCTTGTCTTTCTCCAATGAACTCTGTGTCTAGTGAAGATGGCATGTTCATAAAGTCCAGACTTTTCAGGTTTAAAGTATTCAATATAAGATTGGTGTTCTTCTAGCCGAATAGAGGCAAATCTTCCCGTTTATCCGAAATAAGATAATCCACAAGAGCACAGAATCTGGTAGACACCTGGATGATTAAGATGTGGAAGCTTGTCCTTAGGAGAAGTGAGAAAGGTGGAGATTTTTCTAAATGGTCGAAAGGCAACAAAAATATTCAGTGGTTTTAAAACTTTTGCCAAATGTTGTCAAAAATGTTGTCTTTTGTAAAATGTTGTCAAATGTTGTAAAATGTTTGATACGTTGTTCAAAATGATATCATGATCAGTTTAGATGTTGTTTCTTTATTTACAAATGTGCCTCTTTCGGAAAGTATTGAATTACTACAACAGGAATTTCCTTCAGACATTGTAAACGTATTTGATTTTGTAATAAATTCTGGTTTATTTTTCCTTTAAAAATAAGTTGTATCAACAAATTGAAAGAACAGTAATGGATAATCCTCTTTCTTCTGCTATCTCCAATTTCTTTATGGAACATTTTGAACAACGTATCTTTGACAACATTTTTCCCAGACCTACTCATTGGTTCAGATATGTCGATGACATTTTTGCTGTATGGAATGGCTCTTCTGATCACAATTTCTCACTAAGCTAAACGCATTTCATCCTAGGATCAAGTTTACCCTAGAAGTAGAATCAAATAAG
Organism: Typopeltis vanoorti; assembly: GCF_054136105.1. Taxonomy (NCBI): domain Eukaryota; kingdom Metazoa; phylum Arthropoda; class Arachnida; order Uropygi; family Thelyphonidae; genus Typopeltis; species Typopeltis vanoorti. The sequence goes on along the minus strand of NC_143557.1, from coordinate 53,790,026 downwards.
CAGTTAGCCTTTTTAGATCTTTTAATTCTTTGCCAACCAGATGGTAACTTACATTTCTCAGTTTATAGAAAGAAGACTCATACAGGCCATTATATCAATGCAGAATCTCATCACCATCCCAGTCAAAAGGCAGGAACTATTAAAACACTGGTTCATCGGGCCCACTCCTTTTGTTCTTCAGACAATATTTTACAGAAAGAACTACAATATATAACTTCTTCCTTTCTATCTAATCGTTATAAGAATTGCTTCATTAAAAGAACTTTGAATAGTATTAATATGTCTTCCTCTTCAAACACAGAGGAAATAATGCGCATTACTATCCCTTATGTACGAGGCATCAGTGAACGTATAGCAAAAGTTTTAAAACCACTGAATATTTTTGTTGCCTTTCGACCGTTTAGAAAAATCTCCACCTTTCTCACTTCTCCTAAGGACAAGCTTCCACATCTTAATCATCCAGGTGTCTACCAGATTCCGTGCTCTTGGATTATCTTATTTCGGACAAACGGGAAGATCTGCCTCTATTCGGCTAGAAGAACACCAATCTTATATTGAATACTTTAAACCTGAAAAGTCTGGACTTTCTGAACATGCCATCTTCACTAGACACAGAGTTCATTGGAGAAAGACAAGAGTTCTTCACAAAAGTCAGTTTCTCATGGAACGCCTTTATAAAGAAACATGTGAAACTCTATTTCATTCTCCTAACTTAAACAGATCTGACGGCTTACATCTATCCCCTTTATGGGAGATAGTACTTTACAAATCAGCTAATCTTTCCTAACTTTTTATTGTATTAATTTTTTTTTTTTTTTTTTTTAGGAAAGTTATTGACCTTTTTAGTTATCTTACACCAGCTACTTAGGTGGTGCTTTTTGGAATTGTCAGTTAGTGTTTAATTTTGAGCTTAATGTACTGAAGATGCCTGTGACACACAAGCGAAAATTATACTATTAAATAATCTTTCTACGTGAGTTTTTTCCGTTATTTATTAGGATTGCAGAGAACCGACTGGTACTTCTGACCGAATGTCCAATTTTCACTTTCATGTGGTATGCCCTGTTAGTAGGTATCTACAGGATAGTGAACGAATGAGGATGGGCTGGCAACTTGAGACTCATGAAGAACTTCAGGCTCATATTATTTGACATAAACTACAAATGCATATAATGGTACAACATGATGAGATTTCATGCTGGCTGGGGCATTGCCCGGTTAAACAAGGCCCTACTATTTTTTCAGTGAACAGCGAAAAGTCAGTTAATGGAACAAACTCTCACTCGACATCTAGAAGAATAACAATAAACCCAACATCAGAAGAACTGAAGATAGGAACCATCAATATAATCAGTATTAATGGAAAGGAAATCGAACTTACAGAAGAATTTGAAAAGTACCATGTGGACGAAATTGAGACAAAGAAGACAAAAACAGGCAAGACATTACTAAATAATAAGTATAGAATGCCATTTTCTAGCAATAATGATCAAGGAAAGGATGGAGTATCATTCAACACCAAACATGAAGATAAACTTCTTGATTGGAAGGCAGTTACGAGTAGTGTCATGTGGGCAAACTTCAAAATGGAGAAATGGACAATGGAAGCTTATTTGTGTCTATGGTGCCACAGAAGGAGGAAGAAGTGGAGGAATTTTTTGAGTCGTTAGAACAGGGAGCTGACATAAAGAAAATGGAAAAAGTGGTCCTTGGAGATTTGAACAGCAGAGTAGGAAATAAATCTCATCAGGCATATAGGAACATTTTGAGAAAATTTGGAGAAAAGGGCAAATCTAATAATAATAGTAAGAATTTACTGGACTTCTGCTCAGGACACAGACTAGCCATTACTAATGGCTAGTCTGTGTCCTGAGCAGACTACACATGTTTCAACATAAAAATGTGAGTAGTTCACATGATGAGAAGACACAAGAAATAAAAAAACGCCTCATTGACTACATCATTGTTGATAGTGATATCATAAGGCTGATTCAGGATACAAGAGTGTATAGAAGATTGGAAATTGCAAGTAACCATTACTTAGTACTAAGCAGGATAAAAATGGATATCATATTGAAAAGAACAGTATGTAAGAGAGTTTTAAAAAGAATTAAAGTTGAGCAGCTTTTACAGGTAAATTGTAGACTCGACTACACAAACAATATGTTGTCTGCTAGTATAAGTGTTACAAAATAGTTCTTGAATTAAGCGATTTTGACATAATACTTGTAATCATTAGGTAGTTGAGAATTTAATTTTTTTTCCTGAGCTTTGTATATAATGTCTGAAACAAGTGGTCATGAGGTTCAACTGTATATTTATGACATGTCCAAAGGACTTGCTAAGACATTTTCAAATATCCTTTTTGAGTGAAGATATGAAATAAGTCTTTCACATTAATGGTGCATTGCTAATATAGTTCATATATTCTCAAACCAACATGTTTGTTCAGATCCCAGAGTAGATTCTTCTTCTTCTTATTATTATTATTATTCAGGCCTCCATGGAGTCGAAAGACTCTTCATGGGAGATCCTTCCTAAGAACATAAAGTCTGTCAAGACTCATCGAGGGGAGGTCCCCCCTAAGAAACACAAAGTCTATCATACCACTCCTTAAACTCATTGACCGTTCTCGTTCTCAGCACTCCATCAGGCAATGCATTCCATGGTTCAACCACCCTCCACGCAAAGAAACCACTCCTCACCCTCTTGCTCATAGTTTTCTTTCGTAACTTCCACGGATGGCCTCTTGTCATCATGCCTTCCTGCTGTTCAACCAAGCGAAAGAACTCCCCAGTGTGAACCCTGTAACCACCTCTCAACAGTTTAAAAGTCTCAATCATATCACCTCTCCTTCTTCTATCCACCAAACTCTGCAGTCCACATTCCTTCAGCCGATCCTCGTAACTATCCTTGTACAGTCCTGAAACCATCTTTGTCATCTGTCTTTGTATCCTTTCCACAGTTAATTTATCCCCTTCAAATCCTGGAGACCAAATCTGAGAACAATAGTCCAAGTGTGGTCTGATCAGAGACTTATACAATGGAATGATAACTGTTTTATCTCTGCAGGTCAGTGTCCTTCTCATAATTGCAGCAATCCTCTGTGTTACCTTCACCACCTTTGCAATATGTCCCCTGAACTTCAGGTTTCTATCAATCATCAACTCCAGATCGCTTGTCTCCCTACTTCCTTTAGTATAACTCCTCCCATAGAGTATGCAGCATCCCATCGATGTTTCCCAAACCTCAAGACCTTACATTTTGCTGCATTAAACTGACACCCCCATTCCTTTGCCCATTTGTCTAGCTTATTCAAATCCTCTTTCAGGGCTACCACATCTGCACTATTACTAATAATCCTTCCCAGCTTCACATCATCTGCAAACAACTGAATATCCCCTTGCAATCCACTGGCAATGTCATTGATATAAAGGTTAAACAATATAGGTCCTAGTACTGAGACCTTAGGGGCCCCACTTGTAACCCTCTGCCTCCTTGAAACTGCTCCACCATACACAACTCTCTGATACCTATAAAACAGCCAATTCTGAATGCAGTTGACCAGTCTGACATCCAGACCCATGTGCTGCAACTTAAATATCAGCTTATCATGTGGCACCCTGTCAAATGCCTTTGCTAAGTCTAATAAAATTGCAGTATATGCCTTTCCCTCATCTAATGTTCTTGTAACTTTATTATAAAAGGCTAGCATATTGCTAAAACAAGAGTGCCCTTCACAAATCCATGTTGACTCTCACAGATAACATTACCCTCATCTGCCCAATGCTGTATACAGTCCCTCACTACTTTCTCCAAGATCTTAACAACTACTGATGACACACAGACTGGCCTATAATTAGACACTTCAAGTCTGTTACTATCCTTATGCAATGGCACTATCTTATCTTCCTTCCATTCCCTGGGCACCTTTGCCGAAGCCAGACTTTCATTGAAAAGCCAGGTCAAAGGCACTGTCAGTTCCCTGGCACATTCTCTCAAAACTCGTGGTGAAATACCATCCAGTCCTAAAGCTTTACCGACATCCCGAGTACTCAGTATCTGAAACACATTCTCCTCCTGTACCTCTAAACCTCGAACCAGCCCTATCCCTCTAGCATTAAAACTGACTCCAGTGAAGTGTTCATTGAACAATTCCACTATGTCCTCTGCATCAGTCACTCTATTCCCATTTTTATCCCACAATATCATTCTTCCACAGTCATTTCTCCTCCTACTGGCCACATAGCTAAAAAATTCCCTAGGATTTTCTTTGGATGACAAACAATTAATATTGTTTGTCATCCACTTTACTCCAAATTGTGTTCTTTTCTTCACTCGTGGTATACAACTTACCATTGCTGCTAACAAATTTTCTTCCACAATTTCCCATGCACTAATGATATCCCGGCCTTCCAATTCCTCCCTCCATGAAACTTTCCGAAGTTGACGTCTAAGACTATTATAATCACCTGCTTTATAATTCCACATAAGTTCCCGTCTCTTTGATACTCCTGCATGTCTATTCATTTTCCAAGTCAAAACCATATGGTCACTCTCTCCAACTGGTGGGAGATGTCATCTCAGTTATTATCAACTCTTCTTATTCTATAACCAAATCCAAAACTCTTGAACCTCTTGTTCCCTCTGTTACATGTTGCCTAAGACACTTGTCCCTCAAGAATTCTAGAAATTCCATTCCCCTATTGTTACATGCATCTTCCTCTCTCCAATTTATACTACTGTAGTTAAAATCTCCTATAACAATCATTCTTCTTGCACTTTCCAAACTTAGCTCTCTAAATATCTCCTGGTCGCCATCCTCCGTGCTCCTGGGTCTGTAGCAACACCCTGCTAAATATCCTGTCTTGCCTACCTCTACCTCACACCACATGCTCTCAAAATCATTTGTCTCACTTCCTTCCAAAGCCTCCACTCTTAGAGGACATAGGTCATCACTTATCATAAACAGTACCCCACCACCATGCTTTCCCCTCCTATCCTGGCGAAAAAAGCTATACCCAGCGACTTCTATTCCTGTTGTTATATCCCCTTCTGTCAACCACGTCTCAGTGATCGCAATAATTTTTGGCCAGGCTGATGCTATCTGCGCCACCAATTCCTCTCCCTTATTCCAGATACTCCTGGCATTAGTATAAAGCATATAAATGCCATTGTTTCTATACCCAGCATTATCCCTTCTAGACTCCACTGGGCTCAGCATTACCTAATGTCGTACCTCCTTCTCCCAAGTATCTATTCCCACAAGAGGCCACCCCTGCTATCATCCTCCTTGGGACACACTGACTCTTTCAGAACAGCAATCTCTCCAGATGCCTACGTCCTTTCTCATTCAAATGTAAATGGTCTCTTGCATACAATTCCTCTCTTTCCTCAAACGCACTCCAAGCATGCACATATACCAGTCCTCTCTTGTCACACATTCTTGCTATTATGCCATTCAATATCACCACTCTTCTGCTCAGTTCATCATTATCATACCTAGGCAACACGCACACTATTTTTCCTCTCTCTGTCTTCTTCCGTACATCCTCAAGCAAAAATCTCATATTTCTCACTGCCCGACTTACATTACTACTCAAATCATTTGTTCCTACCATCACAATCATCTCATCCACCCTTTCACCTCTCTTAATTGCCATAGCTACCCTTTCTATTGTTCCTCCTGGCAAACACTCCTCACGCATCCTATCTTGAACACCACGGATCATTGAGTTGCCATACATTATACCTCTTACCATTCTCTCTCTCCTATTGTTTCCATTCTCTCCTCTTCTTTCATTCCCATAGGTCTCTCTCATTCCCTCTCTTCTACTGCTATTCTCTCTTCTAGCATTCCCATACCTCTCTCTCCTACTGTTTCCATTCTCTCCTCTTCTAGCACTCCCGTACATCTCTCTCATCCCCTCTCTCCTACTCTTTCCATTTTCTCCACTTCTAGCACTTCCATATCCCTCTCTCATTCCATCTCTCCTACTGTTTCCATCCTCTCGTCTTCTAGCATTCCCATATCTCTCTCTCTCATTCCATCTCTCCTACTGTTTCCATTCTCTCCTCTTCTAGCACTTTCATATCTCTCTCATTCCATCTCTCTTACTGTTTCCATCCTCTCGTCTGCTAGCATTCCCATACCTCTCTCTCATTCCCTCTCTTCTACTGTTTCCATTCTCTCCTCTTCTAGCACCCACATACCTCTCACTCATTCCCTCTCTTCTGTTTCCTTTCTCTCCTCTTCTAACACTCCCAAATTTCTCTCTCTCCCCCATTCTGATTCGGCTTGCATTTATCTCTTCCATTCTCCTAATCATATCTTTCATACTTCTGCTCTCATTCACAAGACATTCCACCTCCTCCTTCAGCTCATCTATCTCCCTCTGCAGGTCAGTCGCTCTTAATCTAAATTCACTCTTCCAAACAAAACCATCTCCTAAACTTTCACAGTCACTCATGCCTTCCACACTATCAACTATTATTTTCTCATTCATATATATTTTTTTTTTCATTCTCTCCCATCACACTACTTGTCTTCCTATATTCATTCCCCATTCCTGGAGCAACAGGGTCATATACTGATATTTCAAATGCACTTATTTCCTCCCACTGCCTGCATTTTGCATACATAAGCTCTCCGCCCTCTTTCACAAGCCACATATCCAATTCCCGAGACGCATACATGCCGCAAGTACTGCATGCCACAAAGTCCCTTATGATATTGCTTATAATAGAGTTCTTAAATGGCGAAGGACTTGGCGATACGTCACTTGCGACTGCAGCTGAATCCGCCATCTGCCAATTTCACCTTAAGAAAGATGAAAGCTATACGAATGTAGCAGAAATCGAAAAACAGAGTGCAATTAAAAGTAAGGTGGTGGTGGTGTTGACTGCAAACAGTAGTTTGGCTGGCAGCAAATTTGAGAGAGTGAATGACAGCAAAAATCTCTTAGAAAAGAAGGGTGGTGTAAAAGAGTAGCGAAAAAATGGTGAAAAAAGTTTTGATAAAGCGAACAAGTGATCTGATAAACTTAATATTTGATGTTAAGAAAGACGAAAACTATACGAATGTAGCAGAAGTTGAAAAACAGAGTTCAATTAAAAGTAAGGTGAGGATGCCGTTCACTGCAAACAATCATATATGGCTGGCAACAAATTTGAGAAAGTAAATGACAGCAAAAATGTGACACAAGATTTGAAAGTTGAGTTGGTTAAGATGAGGAAAGAGATGAAATGCATGCGGAGTGAAATTCTGTATGAAAGATTGAAGTATGAAGTAGTATAAAGATTCAGTATGAAGAGGTAATGAAAGACCAGTGAGTGGTTGTATGAGAATTTGATTATTAGAGGTATAGTATACAAGAATGTGCACCTGGTTTGTTTTACTGGTGGTAAAATGAATAGAAGGATTGAGGTGTTGGATATGAGGAGTAAGTGAGAAAAAGAGTTGGCAGTGGTAATAGGGAAAGTTGGACCCTGAGAAAGAGTGAAAGAAGGAAGATAGATGTATTTGAATTATGGGATTTTCCAGGACTTCAAAGAAAACCAATAAATCAGTAATAGACAGAATAAAGCCAGATTGCTCCCTCAAAGCTATGATCATCAAGCAAAAATTGTCATACTTCAGACATATTATGCAAGCAAATGACGGTCTGAAGAAGATGATGATGATGCTTGCTAAAGTTCATGGAAGCAGGAGAAGAGGTAGACCAAGAATTAGATGGGTGGATGGAGTTAAAGAAGCAACTGGAATGCATCTGGAAATTCTGAAAGATATGGCCAAGGACAGATCTGAATGGAGATCATATGTTCATAGGAGTTAAAAATGACTGAATGGAACATAACAACAACAACAACAACAGTGGTAACAGGGAAAAACGCCTTGACTGGGAACAAGGAACACGTAAGATTGTGTAATATTTTGTAATTTGTATTTTATTGTATTTTATATTGTTTATGACGTTACCTTCTTTCTGTGTATGTTTCCCCTCTTACTTCATTGTTTTCATGATTGCTTGAGCTTGTACAAAATGACTATATGCTTTAATTTTCTAACTCATGTATAATACTATTATTTAACTTTAATCCTTTAGTAATCTACTTAACTTTACCCCCCCCTCCCTCTTAATGCTATAAAATTGTGAATTATATAGTAAAGAGGCAAGGAGGTTGACTTGGTTGGTGAGAGTAGCTAAAGAGAGGTATGAACAGTAGTTAGCTAATGAAGCCAAAAAAAATCCTAAGGAGTTCTTTCGATATGTAGCCAGCAAAAAGAAAGAATCATTATGGAAGGATGACATTGATTGGAGGAAATGGTATAAAGACAGCTGTTGCAGAATGTGTGGTGGAGATACTTAATGAGCAGTTCATAAAGATCTTTCAATCTTGTGAATGTGACTTCATGGAGAGATTGAGAGCAGTTGATGATGGGGAGGAGAGACTGACTGTAAGTGAGCAAGAGGTGTTTGGGGAGTTGAGTAAACTAGATGTAAATAAGGCTGTGGGACTTGATAATATATCACTGCGTATTCTGAAGGAATGTGCCAGAGAGTTGACACCTGCCTTCACATATATTTTTAATACTAGTCTTGCACTTGGTCAAGTTCCTAAAGAGTGGAAGGAGGGCAAGATTGTGCCACTTCATAAAGGAGGTGATCAAACTCAAGCATCAAACTATAGGCCTATCTCTGTGTTAGGTGTTGTGGTTAAGTTGCTGGAGAAGCTTGTGAGAACTAGCTTCTCCTTGTGAGGATCCAGAGTTGGGTTGACAACAATGGTATAATCTTTGATGGACAGCATGGATTTGCTAAAGGGAGGTCATGCTTTAGTAATCTACTTACTTATTACAATAAAGTGACTGCTTCCTTGGACAGAGGAGAAGGATACACAGTAATATACTTGGATTTCGCAAAGGCTTTTGATAGAGTACCTCATGATAAGTTGACAGTCAAATAGAGCAGATGGGGTTGGATATTAGATTAGTGCATTGGATTGAAGACTGGCTGTCTGATAGGTATCAACAAGTTGTATATGGGGGTGCGATATCCAGGAAAGTCACTAGTGGAGTGCCTCAGGGATCTGTTTTAGGGCCATTACTATTTAACTTGTATATTAATGATATTGGTGAAGATTTGGATGGAGATATTCAGTTGTTTGCAGATGATGCAAAGTTGGGATGAACCATAAAGAGTAGTGAAGATGTTGTGGCCTTGCAAGAAGACTTGAATAAATTGAGTGATTGGGAAAGCAAATGGGGATGTGAATTCAATGTTGCAAAATGTAAGGTTTTAAAATTTGGAAAACAAAGATGGGATGCAGAATTTATGCTTGGCACGAATATATTGTTGAGGTAGAGGAAATAAGAAATCTGGGGGCGATAGTGGATAAGGATCTAAAATTTAGGGGACACATCTCCAAAATTGTGAAGACGACACAAAGACTTCTGGGAATGATGCAGAGGACACTGACGTGTAGAAGTAGGGAGATTCTTGTTCTATTGTACAAGGCTTTGATTAGGCCACACATGGACTATTGTGCCCAGATTTGGTCACTGGATTTTCAGAAGGATGACGAGAAGTTGGAAATGTTTCAAAGGCGGCTGACTAAGTGGTTTCTGACCTCTGGAATGTTGAGTATGGGGAAAGATTGAGAAGATGTAATTTGCAGAGTCTGGTGGAGAGAAGGAAGAGGGGAGATATGATAGACACCTACACGTTGGTAAGGGGTTGTTATGAGATCAATGGTGGAGAAGTTCTACAGAGAATAGTGGGAGATCAGGGGAGAACAGAGGTCATCCCTGGAAACTGTATAAAGAGGGTGTGAGTAGGGGAGTGAGAGGCAGGTTTTTTCATGCAGAGTTGTGAATGATTGGAATGCCTTGCCTGAGATTGTGGTGTCTGCAAGGAGTTTGAGTGTGTTTAAGATATGGTATGATGAAATGTGTGTGTGTGTGTGTGATAAAATGACCTCCCAGATGAGTCTTTGACTCCATGAGGTCTTGGGTAATAATAATAATAATAATAATAATAAATTATGCTCTCAAATGTTCTAGTAACATAGACCAAGGAAAAGCCTCTGGCAGGTGCATTTATGGCAGTATGGTGTGAGATGGAGGTGAATAGAATGACATACTTAGTCAGATGTTGTTATAGATCTGGTAATAATGTGGATGGTAGTAACCATGAAATGTATAATCAAATTAGCTAAGCAAAAAGGGTGATCATTATGGGAGATTTTAATTATGGCAACATAGACTGGGATGATGAGAGAGCAACTGGAAAAAAAGAAAATTAGTTTCTGGGGTTTTTGTGGGACATCTACCTCAGGCAGTATGTAACATAGGATACACAGGGATTGAGGGTCTCAGATTTGATCATCTCATCAGAGTATATAATTATAAATGAGGTGTCAAATTACCCTCCATTTGGTGAGAGTGACCATGAAGTGATTACCTGGGTGGTTGCCAGCAGTGTGAGAACCTCTGTAAATAAAGGGTATATGTGGAACTACACAACTGGTGATTATGAGGAGTTCAGGAGACAGCTTGCAGGTGTGACATGGAATAAGGAGTTAGCTGGAAAGGAGATCAATGCAGTTTGGGTAATATTCAATAAGTGTTTCATTGAAGCAATGTCTAATGTATTCCAAGAATCAGAGGGTTAAATAAGATAGGTGTGAAATAGATGAATGAAGAGAGATTAAGCATGTGATACAGAGGAAAAAGGCATTATGGAGGCAGTATAAAAGGAGTGGTAGTAATCAATTCTATGAGGATTACAAATAACAGGCAAATAGGGTGGCTTGATTGGTAAGTGTAGCAAATTGAAGTATGAGCAACAGTTAGCTAATGAAGCCAAAAAGAATCCTAGGGAGTTCTTTCAATCTGTTGCCAGAAAAAAGAGGAATGATTATGAAAGGATGACATCAATTGGAGAAAATGGTATAAGAAACTGCTGCAGAGGATACAGCTGAGATACCTATTGAGTAGGTATCTCAATCTTTGAGAGCAGTTGATGATGGTGAGGAGGAGAGACTGACTATAAGTGAGCAAGAGGTATATGGGGAATTGAGCAAACTTGATGTTAATAAGGCTGTGGGTCTTGATAATATATTACCATGTATTCTGAAGGAATGTGCCAGGGAGCTGGCATCTGCCTTGACATGTTTGTTTAATATGAGTCTTGCAGTGGGTCAAGTTTCAAACTAGTGGAAATAGGGCAAGATTGTCCCACTTCATAAGGGAGAGGATAGTACTCAAGTATCAAATTATAGGTCTATCTGTGTATCAGATGTTGTGGTTTAAGTGTTGGTGTGGCTGGTGAGAACCAGAATCCATAATTGGGTTGATAACAATGGTATTATCTTTGATGGACAGCATGGATTTGCTAAAGGCAGATCATGCTTTAGTAATCTACTTACTTATTATAATAAGGTGATAGCTTCATTGGACTGAGGAGAAGAATACACGGTGGTATACTTTGATTTTGCAAATTTTGATGCTCAAACTAGAGTGGATAGGGGTTGGATATTAGATTAATGCATTGGATTGGAGATTGGCTATTTGATAGGTATTCAGTAAGTTGTGTATATGGGGGAGCAATATCCCAGAAGAGGAAAGTCACTAGTGGTGTGCATCAGGAGTCTGTTTTAGGGCCACTGCTGTTTAACCTGTATATTAATGATATTGATGAAAATTTGGATGTGGATATTCAGTTGTCTACAGATGAACTATAAAGAGTAGAGCAGATTTTGTGGCCTTACAACAAGACATGAATTGAATGAGTGAATGGGCATGCTGGCGAAGATGTCAGTTCAATGTTGCAGAATATAAGGTTTTAAAATTTGGGAAACAAAGATGGGATGTAGAATTTACTCTTGGTGGGGATATATTGTTGGAGGTGGTGGAAATAAGCGAGATCTTGGAGTGATGGTGGATGAGGATCTAAAATTTAGAGTACACATTGCCAAAATTGTGATGACAAGACAACGAACTCTAGACCATGCACCCTTGATAACAACACTGCCACAATTTCCAGTGACTTCTTTGTTCTCTCTCTGCCTGCTATATATTGAAAAAAAAAAAGTCTTGTTTCACTCCTATAAAATTGCCTTCAATAATTCATGTTTCTATCATATCCCTTCTTTTCTGTATGAGCTACCTTTGCCACTCATAGACCTTCAGTCTGTCCTCATAGGGGATCCATTCATAGATCTGTCACAATCTTCATGGTATCTCTAGATCTCCTCCACCACCTGTTCATCCCCAAGGAAGGTAGGCAACCAAATCTGTGCACATTGAGATAAATGGCCTTATTAATATCTTATACCTATCCTTGCTTGTTAGTGTGTTCTTCAACTCCAGGTGATCATATGAGATATTTTGATCATCTTTGTATAGATAACCTAAACTTTGAATCTCTGTTCACAGTCACCCCCAAATCCTTGACTATCAATTTCTTGTAGTCCAGTTCAATGTAGTACACAGCTTGTGATCTCTTCTTCTCAAAATGTATGATCTTACGTTTTGCCACATTAACCTAAAAGTCATTACTTTATTTGTCTATACTGCCAGTTAGTCTATTTAAATTATCCTAAGAGCCTCTATATTCTCTTCATTAACTATTGTTCTACTCAGTTTTGCATCATAAGCAAACATCTGGTTATATATTCCCCCTTCATTCATTTCTTATGCCATTGATGCTCAAGTTAAACAGTAGCAGCCCAAATACACAGTCTGTGGTACTTGAAGGCACTAGTTATTACCTTCCTTCTCCTGGATTCAGTTACCTCATACACTTCTCTTTGCTGGCTGGTGAAAAGACACTATTAAATAAGAGAATGGCTTAGTTATGCATGTCACCAACTTCATATCCATTCCCCATTTTGCTGCAATTTATGTAACAGAGTTCCATGTAGTATTCTGTCAAATGCCTTTGCAGAGTCCAGCAATAGTATTGTATAGCCAGTTCTTTCCTTTATTCATCTCAATTGACAATTATGAAAAGTAAGCAGATTATTAAGGCAAAACCAACCCTTCACAAAATCATATTGCCCTCCCCCTTCCATATAAAATCATATACCTGTTCACCCATTCCTGAATTCTGCATTGTAAACTGCTGTGACTTCTTCTGTCTTAAAGCCCCCATTTTGTGTTGAAATGAACTATTTTGTCCTTCTTATCATTCCTTGCATCTTCCCAGACCTGAGACTTAAATTAAAGAAGCTACTAATCCCCTTGCACATTCTCGTAATACAAGTTGATATCCCATCTAAATAGCCTGGTTGGCTGAGTGGTTAGTGTTTCTGTTTTCCATCCAAAAGTCTGCGAGTTTGAATTCTGCCACAGGCATGGATTTTTGTGATTGTCTTTGAAAATATTAGTGGTGGTGATGGGCTGTAGATGGCGTTGGTGTAGTTGGTGGATTGAGGTGGAGACAGAGTTGTAGAGTAGGTGCCCTCCCTCGATGAGTCTTTGGACTCCCTGGAGGTGTCAGCAATAATAATAATAATAAACTCATGTCCATATTTGCATTAAGATTTTGCAAATATCTGAATCATCGTAAATTTATCTATCTCCATTTTCGCATCTGTCAATGTGATATCTCCACTATCTTCATCTTCACCATGTAGAATTCAATATCCAATATCTTCACCCTTGGATAGTAACACCCTTACAAAATAATCCTAGAACTCAACTATCTTGTTTGCTTCTGTTATTCCTCCCCCCCCTCTATCATCAGTACTTATTAAAGTTACCTTTCCATAGTCATTCTTCCTTTTACTTGCTATACTGCTGAAGAATTCTGTGGGATTTACTTGGGCCTGCTCAGCTGGCTTCCTTTCATAATCTGCTTTTGCCTTCCTTGCCATAATGGTTATCCTTCTTGCCTGTGATTTGCACTGCTCATGAGCTTTGCACTCCCTTCTCTCTTTATATACCCTTTACAACGTCCCCCTCCCCCACCACAACTCTGCTTAATGATTCTGCTCATCCAATTCCTTGATTCATTCTCCTGATTCTGGGTATACAGTCTAATAGTTCTTTCTTGAAACACTCATTTACTATATTCCATGCACTTCAGACATCTCGACATCTTTCCTTTCTCTTTGTCCTGTCACAGTACCAGATTTCCTTCTCAATTTTATAATGACTTTCTCTGTAATTCCAAATCTACTTCTCTCTTAACTGAAAATTGCACACCTGACAATCTCCCAGATTAAATAATGCATGATCATTCTTCCCAGCTGGAGACAGTGTGCCTGTTTTTGTTACTTTGGTTACTGACTAATTCTTTGATGATTTCACTTGGTCCAACACTCTCAAGTCCTTTCCATTACATTAAGGTAATTAGCTTTTTAATGGCTGTATAAATTCCATTTCCTATCCCCCCCCCCCATGACCATTCCTCCTTCTAGTCTCTGATAGTTAAAGTCACTCATAATAATTACTTACCCTGCACTCAACGTGCTACTTTGCCAATATATATCATCATCCATCAACTGTGTTTCATTAATGCTGCTAAACCAGTGCCAAAAACTTCTCCTACCCATTCATGATGTTTCTGACGGTAGTACACAAACTGTAGTATCCCCTTCTGCCTATAACTTCACTCACACATTGTCTGGTGACTCTCCCATTCAATCTCAGAATCCAAGGATCGAAATTCATCACTGTTTCATCATTCTCCCACTTTCTCACCTGCATCCCTCACCGCCAATAATTTTTTTTTCCAGATGTATAACTCTAATCAGATGCAAACTAACAGCATAATATTATGTCTTTTCATCCATTGAACTTGCACTATACATTTCCTTTCCCCATTTGAATCCATGGCCTTGGCGTACCTGTTATCATACATTGGCAGCAGACTCATAGCCTTTACTTTTTCAATCTTCTTATTTGGTTGTGCTAGCAACTCTTTCACATAATTTTTCTCTCTCTCTTTGCATCCTTACAAGCTCACTAATATCCTTCACTAGGGAGATATGATTTCATCACACTCTTCTCACACATTTTTTTTGTTGTAAAGTTTCCATATAAACTCTCTACCCCCCCCCCCTTCCATCAACAGATATTGCAGGAGGCCTCAACCTAATCAACCTAATTAAAAAAAAAGGTACTATGTTTGGCCTATAAATTATGTATTCTTTAGTTCACCCCCAGTACATCGTAATATAAGTTTATAACCTTTAATTTATGGGATTAACATTAAAAAAAATTAGCAGCATGTCTATCATATTCAGCTTTAGCTTAAACTCATTCACTCTTAGCATTTTACCCATACCTTTCACACTACATTCTGTCAGTGTATTTATTCCACTCACATTCATAAAAGAAGAAAAAAAAATCTACTTCTCACTTCCTTCTTTTGCCATACATTCTTCTTTCAGGGATGTTTGTTGTTCTTCCCCTCTCACTGTCTACTCTATGTATCATCTCCTTCATACTAATCCTGTTGAATACCCTCACCAACTTAAATATATCTGTTAAGCACCTGTTTTCCTCCTTTTTCCCTAAACACTATGCATTTCATCAATGTCTCTCTGTGTGAAGCATTCTGGTTCTCTTGGAATGCTGTGACAAAACGACAAAAAAATATGTGAGGAGAGTGTAATAAAATCATGTCTCCCTGGTCATTGGAAATCAGATGACCAAAATCCACCTGACCAAATCTTAATTCCATACATGACCTTCATACAGGTCATGTATGGAATAAGGTTTGTACATTGGTATTAACTACTTTTTTCTCTCTACCCATCAGTATCCTCTTTATTATATCAGCAATGAACTATACTCTTTTCAGCTCTTGCAGTATGCCCTTTGAACAATTTATATTCAACATTTTGCATTTGTAATCTTTTTTGTGCTTCTTATCAATACCTTTGAAATGAAACTTATATGAATAAGCATATATTTACTAATATTTGTTAAGCGCCAAAATATGCAAGAAGCAAAATTTGTGAACCAATACCAATGTGTGATTTTTTCCATTAAAATATAAGAACAAAAAAGAAATAATAAAAATTAAATACATTTCTTTTAAGATTAAAAAAAAAATCTACCTAATCTTAGAACATTTTAAATTTGTTTTCATTATTTCATGACCTCTCAACAAAATGTGCAGGCCCTCAAGGGGGCTGCGGCCCACAATTTTGGAAGCACTGATATACAGGAATCTATATACCAGGGGTTGGCAAACTATGGCCCACTGCCTGTTATTGTATGGCCTATGAACTTAAAGATGATTTTTAAATGAATATTGTGATGATTCATGAAACTGCTCTTTCAGTACCTATAAAATAGTGTTCATGTGACACAGCCATGTCTAATCATTTGCATATTGTCTGTGGCCACTTTTGCTTTACATCTGTAGTTGCAGTAGGACCATATGTCACCATGCACACTCATGGCTCTCACTTGACACTATTTTGAGAGCCATATTTTTCTGAGTTGCATGTATCACAATTTGATGTCAGTGAATATAGTTACATATTTGGTTATATTCAAATTCAGTTACCTTGGGAAGATGTTGATCAATTTTGAACAAAAGTTTTTTCGTAGTTACCATTAGGTACCCATCATGTCACAACAAGTGAAGATAATAGTTCACTTGGAATGCTGCATTTTTAATTGAATAGTGAAGTGTGAATTATTTTCTGTTATTCAATTAAACAGCAAACCATTGTGATTATTATGCTTTGACACTATACCCCAATACATAATTATATTCTGCATTTCGTTAATTAAAATTTATAAATTTTGTCTTTTATCTATAAGATAAAAGACAAAATTTATACATTTTAATTATACATGATATACAAGAATATCATGTATAAGTACATGATATTCTTGATTTTACCTCTTTGCCCGTAAAGTCTAAAAATTTCTATCCAGCTCTTCTCAGAAAAGTTTGCAGACCTCTGCTGCTATATACCACCAAATATGGTATATAGCTTCTTCCTATCATAACTTAAAAGAACTCATAAGAATTTGTTTTTTTCCTCTTTCATCTAGGACTTATGACCAAAAACTGTTGACAGTTTTGTTTAAATGGGACTACCAAAATAACACCAGCTAAGACAATCAAATTTTGTTTATAGCCTCTGATTATCATAACTTAAAGTTGAATAAGTATGTCTTCTTCATCATCCCCTCCCCTCTCTCAGTCAAACTCTTGGGAGAAAACTAAGTGTAATGTAAAAGCTTTTCTTAAGTGTTACAGGGTGTTCGGGATAAATTTGACATATTTATAATTAATTATATTTTTCCGTAAGTTACATGTATTAACACACACTTCTCTTCATTTAAAAGTTTGGACCCTTCTTCATTCATATACAAGATGTCAGAAAGGATGGATAGCTGGAACCCACCTGAATCATGGAAGAGAATAACTTGTATCATGATGATTCGTGCCCGCCATCAAAATAAGGATATTACGACTGCTGCCCAATGCTCCCTGAATACAGTAAAAACAATCAGGCATGAACTAGAGACTTGCAATGGTGACTACGAGGATGTAGCAAGAAGAAAGATCCCTAGCCGACGATCTGATTGCGTTCGTACAGCAGAATTCCTCGCAAATCTGCAGGAACAGGTGTTGAAGAACCCTGGCATTGGAATTCGGGCTTTGTTCGTGGAGTTGCTAACTGTAGTCAAGCCCTGGATAACAAGGGTAGCCAATGGTAGGCCGTATGTATGGCAGCAGGATTCGGCCCCTTGCCACACCTCTGGGAAAAGTCAAAAATGGTTGTCTGAAAATTTCTACGACTTCACCAGTCCAAATGTTTGGCCTCCAAACTCCCCAGACCTTAACCCCATGGATTATTTTGTATGGGGCGCAGTTGAAAAAGACACCAATCGCACTTCCAGTAATACAAAAGCCCAGTTAATGGATAAAATTAAAACAGTTTTTGCGGCCCTTCCCAGGGAGACTGTAGCATCAGCTTGTTCGAGGTTCCGAAGCAGAATTGAAGCTGTGATCGATGCTAATGGTGGTTATTTTGAGTAAATCTTGTTGATAGTATTGTAATTAACTCTGCCTGTAATGTTTTTTTGTCAATTCATTAAATTTAATAGATACAAAGAAGATTTTCTTTTTCCTTACAAAACTGTCAAATTTATCCCGAACACCCTGTATGTATAAGCTAGGATGCTTAATTGCAGTAAGAGTTAAAATCTTTTGCATGATATTTAGCTAGGTATATGCTTGAGTTTCTACTTTCTTCTTCAGTTTTCATAAACATTCAAGCTTTTTCTTAGTCACATTACTCAGTCGCACTGCATTCAGATCAGTTTGTTTTCAGCAGTCATTCGCTGTGTATGTGGCAACACCCTTTTCATCTAAGGACTGGTCGCTTCTGTTGCTATGGAAGTACAATTCCTCAACATAACCACTGCTACGTGGATTTAATCTCAAAATAAATGCATCTGTGTTCAGCAAATGAACAGTGAACCATATTAGGGCATGAAGTTTGATGTATGAGACCAGCCAACTTACTTTCAGTTGAAATGCTCTTATAAATGTTCCTGGTTTTTGAACCCAATTTTTTTTTGTTCTTCTAATTGCAGGAAAATAAATAAAATAGTTATGTATGTATATATCCCAACTCTTGCATGTAAGTCTCTAACCAGATAAAATTCAGTGGTTTCGTTCTTCTCATCATTCTTCCAGAACACCATAAGACTAATTATTGTAAATGTTTCTCTGTCTGTTTTTAATTTGATGCTTATAAATGAATATCATGATAGATTCATGAAACTGTTCTTTCAGTACCTATAATATAGTGTTCATGTGACACAGCCATGGCTAATCATCTGTATATTGTCTGTGACCACTTTTGCTCCACATGTGTAGTTGCAGCAGGACCACGGTGGGCTGAGTGG
Organism: Typopeltis vanoorti; assembly: GCF_054136105.1. Taxonomy (NCBI): domain Eukaryota; kingdom Metazoa; phylum Arthropoda; class Arachnida; order Uropygi; family Thelyphonidae; genus Typopeltis; species Typopeltis vanoorti. The sequence continues at coordinate 53,771,131 of NC_143557.1, read as the reverse complement.
TTAGCATATCCGCTCTCCAGCTAAACGGCTGAGGTTTGAATCCTGCCATGAACATGAATGCTTGCGATTGTCTGTGAAAATACTAGTTGTGAGCTGTGGATGATGCTTCGCTGTAGTTGATGGATTGAGTGGTGAAGACAGAGAGTTGTAGAGTAGGTGTCCTCCTTTGATGAGTCTTTGGATTCCTTGGAGGTGTCACGTAATAATAATAATAATATAATTCTTTGTCTCTAATATGCATAACAAACTTTTATTTTCAAAGGATTTCTATTAAAATCATGACTTTGTCAGGAGTATATTTTTTCATAATTTACCTTTCTGCATGTTATAATGTATTTCTGTTAATTTTTTTTCTTTCTCTGTTGCATTTTTAAAGAATTTTCATTAAAATCTTATCTGATTTATCTGTTTTTTTTAAGCTAATATTTTAATTTCAAAATTCAAACCTTAAGCTTTTAGGTTTGAAATTATAGTATGTTGATTTTTTTTTCTTGAAAACATTACTAGACTCTCACCTAGTACTTAACTTAGAAGACTTGAGCTTCTAGTAATCTGACCAGCACATACCCTTTGAACTATCTAGCTTAGAAAATTAATTCTGGTAGCTGCTACTGTTAACATAGTGCTCAAGATCATTGGCATATACAAATCTTCTCATCACATTAAGGTCAGAAAATCATTAAGGATAAAAATGAACCAGAATATCATTTACCATTCAAATGCAAAATTTAAATTTAAAATTGCCATCCATCCACATTATAATGCCATTCAAAATGCTGATGTGAAGTTTATTTTATTATAGACTGTTGGCATAATTTATAACAATGTATTTAAAATCAGTTTTTTTTTAACAGATAATTGACTCTGTGATGGCTCTGTTTAGGGTTGACTATAGTGGAAGAGGAGAACTTGCTGATAGGCAACAAAAACTTGCTCAAATGCTATCAAAACTACAAAAAATATCAGAAGGTAAACTAAACTCTTTGGAATATCATATTTTTCTGTGTTCTACATTTTTCCCCCCTCAAATTACAAAACATATATGCGGTTTGTGTAGCCATTTCTAAGATATTTAAAATGAAAACCAGGTAGACCTTTTATTATTTATATGAATGACAATGTAGAAATATGTTGTTCAAATCCTCTTAAGGATTAAATCACCATAAAATAAATAAATGTACAATGATTTTTAACACGTTCGCTGCCACACTACTTCGGCATAGTCTGTTCCCATACACGAGCAATTTCACTTCTTCAAGGTCAGTACGGTACTCTTGTTACCGGCGGTCGGCGTCATACAAGTATACTCGTAATTGGCTTGTGCAGAGCATATACCATCTATGAGAATACACAGTTTTGATGCTAGCTCCACAAGCCAAGCATTTTCACTTCTTCAAGGTCAGTACGGTAATCTCATTGCCGGCGGTAAGCGTCATACGAGTATACTTGTAGCTGGCTTGTGTAGCTGGTTTACCAACTACGAGTATACTCGTAGTTGGCAGCAAACATGTTAAATTTCTAAATAGCATATAATAAAAGATTCTGTCTTACACAATGGGTATTAAAACAGATGACATGGAGCTTCCTCTTTGGATGCTCATACACAGGAGCATCCAGCATCAATACTTTGATCTTATAAATGGAATTGCTGGAATTTTAAGGAAAATTAAATGTGGAGTACATACTAATTTCTAATTTAAAAAAATAATTTAGATAGAGTTTGAGAATAACTGTGCTAGTCTGTAACTTCACCACCAATTCTTTTAATAGTATTGTTCTTTTAACATATTTCCATGTATATCTTATTTGCTATTAAAGTTCAACAGATTATCATTTCACATGTTGTTGATTAAATTACCAATTTCCATTTTTTTTCATATTCTTTCTTGTATGATTTTGTAGGTAAGAGGTGATTGTAGTACAGTATTAAGACATGGCTAACAGAATATGATATAGTTAGTAGGACAGAATGTGCAGGATATAGTGTGTTCATAGATGGAAAAGAATGGGGGAAGGAGTGTTATTGATGATAGCTGATGAACTGCAACCAAAGAGAGTAGAAGATCAACTGCAGGCCAGTGAAAATAGCAATTTGAGGCTATCTGGTGTGAGTTTGAGGCCAGCAGAACAAAATATACAGTTAGATGCTGCTATAGACCAGATAATAGCGATAGTATGCATTGGCAAATAGACTCAATGAGTGGAGGACAGGTAATTATTATGAACGATGTCAACTGTGGAAAGTTTATTTTTCACTTGGTTAGAGTATAATTAATTTAGTTTAATCCTTTATCCAAGTGTGTGCAAACAAAGTTTGCGCCTGAAAGTATCTTCAGGACTGGGGCAAGGTGATACAACACCAGGGCAACTCGTTGCAAAGGTGTAGCAAGCTACCAACACTCCTGTCTCAGTATCTCCCATAATGCAAAACACATCTCCTTGCGGATATGTCTAATGTTATGCATTAAGGGAAGGGCCACTACCCAGACTAGTTTCGACCTTTATTGAGGTCTCTTCAGTGGGAGCCAGGCCCAAGCTGAGATACCAGGCAGAAGCATTCGTAGGTCATCTCTACCTATAGGAGTTGCCAAATGGTGTGCCACCCTTTTATAATAAATTACTCTGGATTTAGAGAAAGATGTTGAAAGTTTATTTTTCACTTGGTTAGAGTATAATAAATTTAGTTTAATCCTTTATCCAAGTGTGTGCAAACAAAGTTTGCACCTGAAAGTATCACCTTGCCCCAGTCCTGAAGATACTTTGGGCCCTTCCCTTAATGCATAACATTAGACATATCCGCAAGGATATGTGTTTTGCATTATGGGAGATACTGAGACAGGAGTGTTGGTAGCTTGCTACACCTTTGCAACGAGTTGCCCTGGTGTTGTATCACCTTGCCCCAGTCCTGAAGATACTTTCAGGCGCAAACTTTGTTTGCACACACTTGGATAAAGGATTAAACTAAATTTATTATACTCTAACCAAGTGAAAAATAAACTTTCAACATCTTTCTCTAAATCCAGAGTATTAAAAAAGGTGTGCCACCCTTTTTTTATTAAAAAAGGGTGGCACACCATTTGGCAACTCCTATAGGTAGAGATGACCCACGAATGCTTCTGCCTGGTATCTCAGCTTGGGCCTGGCTCCCACTGAAGAGACCTCAATAAAGGTCGAAACTAGTCTGGGTAGTGGCCCTTCCCTTAATGCATAACATTAGACATATCTGCAAGGAGATGTGTTTTGCATTATGGGAGATACTGAGACAGGAGTGTTGGTAGCTTGCTACACCTTTGCAACGAGTTGCCCTGGTGTTGTATCACCTTGCCCCAGTCCTGAAGATACTTTCAGGCGCAAACTTTGTTTGCACACACTTGGATAAAGGATTAAACTAAATTTATGATGTCAACTGTGGGACCATAGATTGGAAGAAGGAGAGGATACATGGGGGGAAGAAAATTGATTTTATGTAGTTACTAACAGATAATTACCTGAGACAGCATGTGATGGAATATACTAGAGGGTCGAGAGTGCTCGATCTAGTGATTGCATCTAAGAATTTGTCTATAACGAATATGACTACATTGCCACCAATTGGTGAGAATGATCATATGGTCTTGACCTGAGAGGTGGCTAAATGTGTGGAATTTTCAATTAAGATGGGGTATATGTGGAATTACAGGGCTGGTAAGTATGACAAGCTTAGGAGATTGCTTGGATCAGTGCCATAGCATGTAAAACTACAAGGGCTGGTTGATAGTGCATTGGAAGTGATAAAGGAGTATTTGAAGGAGGTAATGGCAGACTGCATACATAGAGTCAGGAGAGTAAATCAAGTGGGAGTTAAATGGATGAATATCTTCATTAAGCTGGAGCTGCAAAAAAACAAACAACTGCAGAGGAAATTTAAGGAGAAAGGTGACCAGCATAAGGAATGCTGATGGTAAGGAGGTAACAGAATCAGTTGAAATAGTAGAATTACTAAGTGAAAACTTTGCAAGAGTATATCATCCAGGTGGTACTGCAGAAATGAGTGAGAGCGAAAAGTTTATATAGGAACTGAGGTAAATGAAATGGAGGTGTATAGCATATTACAGAACCTTAATGTGAATACAGTTCTGGGATTGGATGGTATACAGCTCGAGTTTTACATGAAGCAGTGAGAAAAACTGTAGTGCTCTTGACCATATTGTTTAATCTAAGTCTCAGCTCTGAGTTAATCCCAAGGGAAAGAGGGTTAAATAATTCCATTGCGTAAAGAAGGCTCGAAGACTGATGTAGCAAATTACCAACCGATCAGCATATCAGGAGTTGTTGTCAAAATATTGAAGAAGTTGGACAAGAGCAAAATACAGGAATGGATAGATGGAAATGGGATACTGTATGTGGGGCAGCATGGTTTTGTGAAGGATAGGTCATGCCTCAGTAACTTTGCTCAAATTTTATAATACAGTGACAGCTGAGTTGGATAAAGGTAATGGGTTTACAGTGATACTTCTGGACTGCTGACAAATGCCTTTGACGGGATTCTTCATGGAATTCTAATCAGTAAACTACAGCACATGGGGATGAATATATGGGTTAGTGAGATGGATAGGAGGGTGGTTGATGGTGAGATATCAGAGAGTAGTGTATTCAGGAGTGGAGTCCAAAAGAAGGGCTCTGATGGCATGTCATGTCACAGGATTCTGTTCTAGGACCACTACTGTTTAATTTGTACATTAATGATATAGGAAAGAATCTGAGAGTAACTGTTATTTGCCAATGATGCAAAGTTGGGTAGAGTAGTAATTAACACAGATGATGTCAAAATTTTGCAGGATGATTTGGATAGATTGGCAGACTGGGAAAAGGAGAATGGATGTCAGTTTATTGTGGCAAAGTGTAGGGTTATGTATTTTGGGGTGAGAAGATTACCAGCTGTATACCACATTGGTGGAACTGTACTCCAGAAAATTGGGAGAGTTAGTGGATAGAGAGTTAAAGTCTCATTAGGGGAGTTTAAGTCCTCTTTATCGAGCCTTATCAGTAAGACCCCCATCTTGAATACTGCACACAGATCTGTGTGCCAGGGTATCTTAGTGATGAAGAGGAGGAGGCAGAGAGAATCTAGAGGTGAGTGACCAAGATGTTAGCAAGTGTATGGAATGAACCTTATGAGTACAGGTTGAAGATTTGCAGGTTACAGAAACTAGTTAATAGACAGAAAAGAAGTGATATGATTGAGACATATCACAATGAAATATCACTAACTTGATTATTAGAAGTGTGAAGTGACCAAGTTAGTGGTCACTTCACATCTGCATAAAATAGCCAGACTGTTTATGTTTGCTCTATTGGGCCTGGTTTTCTAAAAATTTCATATAGAACTTGGGCCACTAGAGGGCCCTAAAGTGTGTAGTGTTGGAAAAGAGCTCTGGAAAAGATAAGTGCTATTGTGAGTAATAACTAGCAATATTTAATGAATTTTATTGCTGTATTATTTATTTTTGATAATGAAGTCTGTCTGCAAACAACAAACAATAAATTACATAATAACCACAGTAATTAACTTTAATTAAATGAAAGTAGAGATATTTCATACTGAAAATAACAGTACATCATCAGTGTGTAGAAACAAGCAAATCAAAGAAACGGGAATACATGGTACATACAGCAGTCAGTGGTTTACCAATTAAAAACTATAGCCATGTGCTAGAAATTAATATTAATAAATAATATTATTAACAACTATTTTTGATGGTTGCATAAAATAAGAATCTCCCAAACTTTTGGGAGAGAGAGAGAGGCAATCATTCCGATTCAGATTTAGCCGATGTAAAAGGGCTTCGCAACTTTCTTTGAAAAGGCATTCATATTTAAATGTGTGCTTTTGTGGAGAAGTGTGTCTGCATGATTTCTGGGCAATTTATTAGTTGAAATCGCCCTCTTTAAATAGAACACAATGGCAGTACTCACAAGGTCATCAACTGGCGACACTAGGTGAGTACTGCAAAAATCAAGTGGCATTAATAACATAGACTTTTCAAAAATGATTCGATGTTGTGAGTGTAATATGTATGCATGGCGGAGTGTAAAAGACTGTGGGAGTGATAGAATGAAATTGTCAGAATGCAAAATTTGATGAAACAGTTATTGAAAATGAAAAATGAAATGAAGAATATGTGGAGTGAATTAGATATTTAGTGGAAACTAATGAAAATGTACAAAAGAATAGAATGAAAGAAAAATGGGTAAAAGAGGTGATGAGTGATTCCAGGATAGCAGCGTATGGAGATTACATGGTTAGAGGATTAGTTAATGAGAGTCCATAAGGACTCTCTGATTAACTAATTTGCTATCCAGGAGACAGAATGATAATAAGGATAATTCAGGCATTGGACATGAAGAAGAAATGAGGAAGAGAATTAGTGGTGGTTGTGAGGACAGAGGATCTGAGTGGACATAAGGAGCATATGAGGGCAAATATCAGGAGGTTATTGAGAAGAGTGAAAGATAACAGTGTACTGGGAAAGGTTGTCAGTGTATTGCCGAGATGACAATAATGAGTTGAGATGGAGAGCCAAAGTCATGATGGTATGCTAGCGGAGCTGGGAGTACAGTTTATGGATGTGTGGCATGTGTTTGAGGGAAGAATGGAATTATACAGGCATGATGGGTTGCATTTGCATGGCTTTGGAGTGAGTGAACTGGAGAAAGTGTTGGTAGATGGAAGTATAGTGTGTGATGCATGCAAGAGATCAGAAATAAGAGATTAAGTGAAAAATCAGGAGAGTGGTATTGAAGAGACAGAAGTGCTTTGCAGTGGAAACTAGTAGTAGTAGTGTGAAAGATGAAGAGAAATGGGAATGCAAGAGGAACAAGGAAGCAGGGGGAGCCTGGGTGGACAGGGAGACATGACATGGAGAGAGAGAGAGAGAGTGGATGTTGAAAGTGGCAGTGAGTGTGAGTGTGTAAATGGAGTATATTGCAATGTGGGTGAGAAAGTTGAGACTCAGCAGATATATGAGGTAAGTGGTGATAAAGATGATGGGACAGGTGTGATGGGGAAATCACAACCAGCAAGTGGCTTGGATAGGACTAGTTATAGACCTCAAAATGAACTGCTGTGTTTATTTACAAATGCCAGAAATATCAGAAATAAGGAGATGAAATGGTTTCACTGATTGAGTGTATTTGTCCCAAAATCATTGGAATAAGTGAAATATGGTTGATAATATTCTAATGGGAATAAAAATGGAAGAATACAGTATTTTTTGTGAGGATAGAAAGGACAGTAAGGGAGGGAGGTGGAATGCTGTTGATGATATCAGGAGAATTATGTTCACATAAAGTGGACATGAAAGAGGGAAATAGTGGCGATTATGAGGCAGTGTGGTGTATTGTGGAGTTGACAGGAAGACATATTTAGTTGGATGTTGCTATAATCCAGGGAATGTGGAGAGTGGTGATGAAAAAATGTATAAACAACTTGGATTAGTGAACAAAGGAAGAGTATTTATTATGGGTGATTTTAATTATGGCATTATAGATTGGAATGAAGAGATAGCATTTGGAATAAGGAAAATGAATTTCTCAAGTTCTTAAGAGATAACTGTCTCAGGCAGCACGTAAAGGAGGGCACATGAGGATCAAGAGTTTTAGATCTGATCATTTCATCAGAGGATGTAATTGTGAGTCGGGTTTCATACTTTGTTTCAGTTGCTTGCTGAGGGCGATCATGAAGTGATCATCTGGGTTGCTAGCCATATGCAGACTTCTGTGAGGACAGGATATATGTGGAATTATAAGACTGGTGATTACGACCAACTTAGGAGACAGCTTGGGAGCTATAGCATGGAATGAGGACTTGAGCAGTAAGGAAATAAATGCTACTTGGGAACTGACAAAGAAATGCATAATAGCATCAATGTGTGAATGTATTATTATTATTACCTAGGCCTCCATGGAGTCAAAAGACTCATCGTGGGAGGACGTTTTTAGGAAACACAAAGTTTATCATACCTCTCCTTAAACCCATTGACCGTTCCCGCTCCAACCACTCTCTCAGGCAATGCATTCCAAGGTTCAACCACCTCCACGCAAAGAAACCACTCCACACCCTCTTGTGCACAGCCTCCTTTCGTAACTTCCAGGGATGCCCCCCCCCCTTGAAAGCCAAATTGCTGAATAAGATAGGTATAAAAGAGATAAATGAGGGAGTTAAGCATGAAATCTGGAAGAAGAAGGTACTTTGGATACAGTACAGGATGAATAATGATAAAAATCAGTTACATGAAGAGTATAAAGAACAAGCCATGTTCATTATGGAACAGCATGGAAGCAAGTTTACATGCAGCCTGTATCCAGAAAGGGAGACAAATTTCAGCCATTTAATTAATGTCCCATTGCTATGGAGAAGGTTATCAACAATCTGCGTCTTCATTTCCTAGAGACTCATCAATTAATTAGTGATCACTAATATGGATTCTGCCATTTTCATTCTACAACTTATCTCCTTGCTAATCTCACCCACCATTAGACATAAGGTATAGAAAGATTTGGAGAAATCCATTTTTCTCCAAAGAGAGCGACTATATATCTCCAAACATAGTTACTTTTGATATTTCAAGGGCATTCAGTTGTGTCTGGCATTGAGACCTCCTGAACAAGCTATCATTTTATGGTATCTCTCGTTTACTCTGTGATTGGATTGCCAACTTTCTCACTGGTTATTCATTGCTTGCCATGATAGATGACTTCCTCTCATTCAGATTTCTCTATCAATGTTGGAGTTCCCCAGGGTTCTGTGCTCTCATGCACACTCTTCCTCTTTTACATCGATTACCTTTCTCCAACTTCAAATCATATTCACAGTTTTGCCAATGACATTACTCTTCATTCCTCTTCCTCATTCGAGTAACCCTCAGGATGTTCCATAATTAATGTTTTAAACACTGATCTCGACATCCTCAAATGGGGTGATGACAACTTAATAAATTTCAATGCATTGAATACTCAGGCCTGTCTTATTACCCACAAGAAAGATCCTACTTCACTATGTTCTCTTCATCTAGTCACTTGACAGTAGAGTGACTTTGTCATTCTTCCTACTGGTGTCAATGGAGCTGTCATTTCTTTAGCATGTTTTCTCAAAATGCATGGCAAAATCCTATCCAGTCCCACTGTTTTATTGACATGCAGAGTAATCAGTATTTAAAACACATACATTCTCCTCTTACACTTCTAGATCGTGAACCTTCCCCATCCTCTAGTATTAAAATCTACTTCTCCATGATGAAATACTCCATTAAAGTGATAATTAAACAACTCCACTATGTCTTCTACTAGTCCCTTTCCTAAGCATTAGGCCAGGAAAGTGACTAGTATGATAACAAAGGCAAAACTTGAATATGATAAGTGATCAAGGCCTATAAGTTTAAGAAGAGAGTGTGTTTCAAATACTGATTACTCTAGATGTCAATAAGGCAATGGGACTGGATAGGATTTTGTCATGCTTTTTGAGGGACCATGCTACAGAAATGATAGCTCCTTAGCTTTTCAATGAGAGTCCAGCTATGGAAAAAGGTGCCCAAGGAGTGGAAGGAAGGAAGGAAAGATAGTGCTTTGCTTTTGCATAAGGGTGGTAGTATAACAGAACTGTCAAACTATAGACCACTTTGTATTTCTTCAATAGTTGTTAAGATTGTGGAGAAATTAGTGAGAGATCACATACAGCATTCAGTAGATGAATGTAATGTTATCTGTGAGAGTCAGCATGGAATCTCTGCCCCTCTCCTTATATCTCTTCCATAACTTTTTTTTTCACCTGCAGTTCCAGTTTGATATGATTTGGCATTAACTTCATACACTGAATGCTGTATGTGATCTCTCACTAATTGTAATAGTGAGAGATCACTATCATCCAATTCCACCATCCATGGAACTGCCCCTGACTGATTTCTAAGATTATTATAATCATCTGTCTTGTAATTCCACATAAATTCCCTTCTCCTTGATACTCCTGCATGTTTATTCATCCTCCAAGTCAAAACCACACGGTCAGTCTCTCCAACCAGGGGCAGGGATGCCATCTCAGTTACACTCAGATCCTCTGATGCTATGACCAAATCCAAAACTTCATGTTCCTTCTACTACATGTTGACTAAGACATTTGTCCTCCAAGAATTCCAGAGATTCCATTCCTTTATTACCACATGCAGTTTCCTCTTCCCAATTTATACTGCTTAGTTAAAATCTCTGGTAACGATCATTCTTTTTACACTCACCAAGTTCAACTGCCTAAACATTTCCTGCACTTCACCATCTGTGCTCCATTGCTTATAGCAACGCCCCACTAAATATCTTGTCTTGTTCATCTTCACCTCACACTGTATGCTCTCAAAACTATTAGCGTCATTGCCCTCCAAATCCTCCACTCTGAAATCCTCCACCATTCACTTATCATAAGCAATACTCCACCACGGCATTTGCCCTCAGTGATATGCTGATACAAATGGAAATAGCAGAGTATAGTATTTGTGTCGGCATATCATTTTCCATCAACCAAGGAATCTGGGAAAAGAAAATCTAGTATAAGCTTCTCTTCAACCACTGCCATAACAGCCATTCCGATCTGGGCATTGATACTGAAGTTCTTTTCAGCAACATTCTGAAAAACAGAGACTACCCAATGAGGAGAGACCTAGCATCTCCTGCTAAACATCAACAAGTGATGATACAACATCACTATAGCTCCATTCTGTAATGTGTGCTACAACTTTGCTGCTGTCGTAGTATATGGATGCAGCTATCTGATAGACTAGATATACCAGTACTCACCAAAGAACAAACTATTTTTCTACAGTTCCCTCCATTGGTCAACAACAAGCAAAGAATCTTGATATTTATAATAAATGAGTTGAAGTACCACATATAGAAGGTCTGGAATAGATACAAAAAAATTTGCATCCTTCAAGTCATTTTTAATTATACCCAATTGTATTCATATTTATGAATTTATGGACACAAAACGCACGTGTTGAAAAGATTATTTTACTGGTTAATAATAAAATAATAACTTGACGTTTCGACCCCTGTATTGAGGTCATCAGCAGAAGGATACATGTGTATAAGAACCAAGCTACATGCTGTTGCACTCTATACAGGTAAATTACATCTATGTTGTTAACTAATCTTTTTTCTTAGCCTGCCCTCTAGTGATTAAAAAAAAAAAAAAATTACCATTAAAACTACAATAAACTCTGCCAAAGTCCTCATGTACTAGGATTCTTCTGGAATTATACAGTTCATATTAATTATTGCGATCACTGAGACGTGGTTGACAGAAGGGGATATAACAACAGGAATAGAAGTCGCTGGGTATAGCTTTTTTCGCCAGGATAGGAGGGGAAAGCATGGTGGTGGGGTGCTGCTTATGATAAGTGATGACCTATGTCCTCTAAGAGTGTAGAATTTGGAAGGTAGTGAGACAAATGATTTTGAGAGCGTATGGTGTGAGGTAGAGGTAGGCAAGACAGGATATTTAGTGGGGTGTTGCTACAGACCCAGGAGCACACAGGATGGGGACCAGGAGATGTTTAGACAGCTAAGTTTGGCAAGTGCAAGAAGAATGATTGTTATGGGAGATTTTAACTTCAGTAGTATAAATTGGAGAGAGGAAGATGCATGTAACAATAGGGGAATGGAATTTCTAGAATTCTTGAGGGACAAATGTCTTAGGCAACATGTAACAGAGGGAACAAGAGGTTCAAAAATTTTGGATTTGGTTATAGCATCAGAAGAGTTGATAATAACTGAGTTGACGTCTCTCCCACCAGTTGGAGAGAGTGACCATATGGTTTTGACTTGGAAAATGAATAGACATGCAGGAGTATCAAAGAGACGGGAACTTATGTGGAATTATAAGGCAGATGATTATAATAGTCTTTGACGTCAACTTCGGGAAGTTTCATGGAGGGAGGAATTGGAAGGCAGGGATATCACCAGTGCGTGGGAAATTGTGAAAGAATATTTGTTATCAGCAATGTTAAGTTGTATACCACGAGTGAAGAAGAGGGCGCAATTTGGAGTAAAGTGGATGACAAACAATATTAAACAGGAATTGCATGCGAAAAAGAGGCTATGGAAGAGATATAAGGAGACAGGTGAAGAGATGCATGAGGAATATAAGACACAGGCCAGAAGAGTGACTCGTGTGGTAAGGAAAGCAAAACTGGAATATGAGAGGAGATTGGCCCTGAGATCCAAAGAAAATCCTAGGGAATTTTTTAGCTATGTGGCCAGTAGGAGGAGAAATGACTGTGGAAGAATGATATTGTGGGATAAAAATGGGAATAGAGTGACTGATGCAGAGGACATAGTGGAATTGTTCAATGAACACTTTATTGGAGTATTTCATCCTAGAGGAGTCAGTTTTAATGCTAGAGGGATAGGACTGGTACGAGGTCTGGAGGTACAGGAGGAGAGTGTGTTTCAGATACTGAGTACTCTGGATGTCAGTAAAGCTGTGGGACTGGATGGTATTTCGCCACGAGTTTTGAGAGAATGTGCTAGGGAATTGACAATACCTTTAACGTGGCTTTTCAATGAAAGTCTGGCTTTGGCAAAGGTGCCCAGGGAATGGAAGGAAGGTAAGATAGTGCCATTGCATAAGGGTGGTAACAGACTGGAAGTGTCTAATTATAGGCCAGTCTGTGTGTCATCAGTAGTTGTTAAGATCTTGGAGAAAGTAGTGAGGGACTGTATACAGCATTGGGCAGATGAGGGTAATGTTATCTGTGAGAATCAACATGGATTTGTGAAAGGACGCTCTTGTTTTAGCAATATGCTAGCCTTTTATAATAAAGTTACAAGAGCATTAGATGAGGGAAAGGCATATACTGCAATTTTCTTAGACTTGGCGAAGGCATTTGACAGGGTGCCACATGATAAGCTGATATTTAAGTTGCAGCACATGGGTCTGGATGTCAGATTGGTCAACTGGATTCAGGATTGGCTGTCTGATAGGTATCAGAGAGTTGTGTATGGTGGAGCAGTTTCCAGGAGGCAGAGGGTTACAAGTGGGGTCCCACAGGGCTCAGTACTAGCACCTATATTGTTTAACCTTTATATCAATGACATAGCCAGTGGATTGCAGGGGGATATTCAGTTGTTTGCGGATGATGCGAAGCTTGGAAGGATTATTAGTAATAGTGCAGATGTGGTAGCCCTGCAAGAGGATTTAAATAAGCTAGATAGATGGGCAAATGAATGGGGGTGTCAGTTTAATGCAGCAAAATGTAAGGTCTTGAGGTTTGGGAAACATCGATGGGATGCTGCATACTCTATGGGAGGAGTTATACTGGAGGAAGTAGGGGAGACAAGAGATCTGGGGTTGATGATTGATAGAAACCTGAAGTTTAGGGGACATATTGCAAAGGTGGTGAAGGTAACACAGAGGATTGCTGCTATTATGAGAAGGACACTGACCTGCAGAGATAAGAGGGTTATCATTCCGTTGTATAAGTCTCTGATCAGACCACACTTGGACTATTGTTCTCAGATTTGGTCCCCAGGATTTGAAGGGGATAAATTAACTGTGGAAAGGATACAAAGACGGATGACAAAGATGGTTTCACGACTGTACAAGGATAGTTATGAGGATCGGCTGAGAGAATGTGGACTGCAGAGTTTGGTGGATAGAAGAAGGAGAGGTGATATGATTGAGACTTTTAAACTGTTGAGAGGTGGTTACAGGGTTGACACTGGGGAGTTCTTTCGCTTGGTTGATCAGCGGGAAGGAGTGATGACAGGAGGCCATCCCTGGAAGTTACGAAAGGAAACTGTGAGCAAGAGGGTAAGGAGTGGTTTCTTTGTGTGGAGGGTGGTTGAGCCGTGGAATGCATTGCCTGATGGAGTGGTGGGAGCGAGAACGGTCAGTGGGTTTAAGGAGTGGTATGATAAACTTTGTGTTTCTCAGGGGGGGACCTCCCCTCGATGAGTCTTGACAGACTTTATGTCTTAGAAAGGACCTCCCTCGATGAGTCTTTTGACTCCTTGGAGGCCTGAATAATAATAATAATAATAATAATTATCTTCTGAATTTGTACAGTACAGGTTGCTATTGAATGTTCAGGAAGAAAAAAAAAAAAAAAACACTTCACCAAGTCTTCTTGTATTGAGATTTTTCTTTGTGGTTGCTATGAAGGTTGCAGATGGATCCTCCACATTCTTGGAATGGTTAGACCATCATTTTTATTCAGATTCGGATCATGTTTGAGCATTTCACATGCTTCCTTGAATTTCCGCTCAAACCAGGTTTTGGTGCGGTGTAGGGACTTGGTACCTTTCCAATCAGTTCTGTGGTATGTTTGGAGTGCGTGATCGGAAAAGCCGGTTTTTCCAAAATGGAGGTATTTTATGTGTCATTTGTGTTCATTCTTCCTGATTGGGATGGTTCACCCTGTTTTCCCTATGTATGGTATGTTACATATGCAATGTATTTTGTAAACCATTGGGTGGGCTAGATGTGGCAGAGGATCCTTGGAAGAACTGAGTAGGTGTCTTAATTTTGTTGGGGATTTAAAGGTGGTTTTGGTGTTGTATTTGTGTAGTGTTCTGTCTATTTTTTCTGAAATGCCTCTAACACGTGGTATAGCAATAGCATTCTTGAAATCTTTTTTGTTATTAGTGGTATCTTTGTGGAGGATCTTGTGAATGGTTTTTATACTGTATCCATTTTTTTATAAAGGTATGTTTGATGGTCTCATATTCATGGTTAAGAGCTTGTTCATTTGAACAAATAGTTTGAGCTCTGTGTTTAAGGGTGCTTATGAACCCTAGTTTTTGTGTTGGGTGGTGATAAGAAGTTTTGTGTATGTATTGGCCTGTGTGTGTAGGTTTGTGATAAACCGAGAAGGAGAGACAGCCTGAAGGAAGATGTGTGACAAGTGTGTCTAGTAACGGAAGAGAGTTATTTTTTTTCCTATTTCAATCGTGAATTGGACGTTTGTGTTGTTTGTTCAGGTGGCTAAGGAATGTATTTAGTGCCTCTCGGCCGTGGGGCCAAATGGCAAAAATATCGTCAACGTATCTGAGCCAAATTTTGGGCTTTAGGCACGCCTACTCTAGAGCTCGTTGCTCAAAGTCTTGCATATAAAAGTTTGCTATTGGGAGGAGGAGGGAAGTGGTGAGCCCATGGCTGTACCCTCTTTTTGAAGGTAAAAATTGTTTTGCCACACGAAATATCCGGAGTGGAGTACGTGGGCAAACAAGGGCCGTGATGTTGTGTGGAAATATGTTCTGTAAGAGTAAGATAGTATCATTGATTGGGACATTGGTGAAAAGGCTACATATGTATAAGAACCAAGCTACATGGTGTTGCACTCTATACAGGTAAATTACATCTATGTTGTTAACTAATCTTTTTTCTTAGCCTGCGCTCTATTGATTTAAAAAAAAAAAAAAAAATTACCAATAAAAACTACAATAAACTCTGCTTTTTTTTTTTTTTTTTTTTTAATCACTAGAGGGCAGGCTAAGAAAAAAGATTAGTTAACAACGTAGATGTAATTTACCTGTATAGAGTGCAACAGCATGTAGCTTGGTTCTTATACACATGTATCCTTTTGATGATGACCTCAATACCGGGGTGAAGTTATTATTTTATTATTAATCAGTAAAATAATCTTTTCAACATGTGTGTTTTGTGTCCCTAAATTCAGAAATATCAATGCTGATCGCCATGTAACTTTAAAAGAAAAAGATACCAGATTGTATTGTTTAAGTTATACAACTCTCTTCTTTGTTTTCTGAACATCGAAAAGGAAATCTTAGATGAGTTTAAATTCAGGAAAACACGGTGCAGCTTGCCCATTTTATGTACCTTGAGAGATTGGTCAGCTAAATTTTTTTCTGTTTCTGTTATAGTGGTTTACTTTCTCATCAAAAAGTAATTTTGAGTTCTAATTCTTACAGAATCTTCTTAAGTTTCTCTCCTCTTTGGTCTTTCCTGAGTGAGTAGACAACAACCCTGGATGGGGCAGGCTAACTCAAGACGATTCACTCGGAAGGAGAGATCATCCAGGTACCGCTCACCCTCGGGTCCCATCTAACAAGGGTGAGTTTTATGTTACTGAGCACATGATGAAAGAGGCTTACAGATAGCTTTTAGTTAATAAGATGAGAATTATGAGCCAAGGCCTTTTCCTACTTCTATTATTGCCACTTTTTTTTTCCTTTATGAACTCCCCTATGAACAGGCTCACTTGCCCTCTGTAATTCTTTCATAGGCCGATGATGTGAACCTGTACTGTTTCATTGATTGGCCGCCAACTCCCGATTAGGGAGGGATCCCTGTTCGACTATGAGATCAATATAGTGTGGCATTGTATTAACTCACTTGGTATTTCTCCAGTGAGAAGAAAGGTGTTGTAGAATATCACCAGGATAGGAAGAATGAAGTGGTCCATGCCTTGTGATAGAATTCTATGTCTAATCCATCTGACCCAGGTGACTTTTAGGCATGGCATTGTTTGTAAGCTGATGTTATTTCTGTTGTGGTGATTGGTCTATCTAGATCCTTTGTATATGAGTAGGAAGTTCACCAGTAGTTCAGGGAGAGCAATCAGTGGAAGCACTACTGTTTTCGAAGAGCAGCTGATAAAGATTTCTGAAGGCGACAAGTATTTGTTGCATGGTATTTAGCTTCTGGCTTCCCACTTTGATGTTAGTGATTGTTCTCTCTTGCCAGAACTTTGAGAAGTGCCTCTGGTAAAAAGCCACTAGTGGTTTGTTGGCTGAGCATAGTTGCACCTGAACTTTAAGCTTTTCCTCCTCCGTTTGTCTTGCTATTTCTGCTTCTATTTCTGAGTTTATATCTCACAATATGTTATCACTTGGTATACCGCTGTGTTGATATATAGCTTTGTTGGAACCAACTTTGTTCCTTGTAGATATCACAAAGCTGCTGTGTTCTAGCAAACGCGTGTTCCTTGCCCCCATTTGATTATCTTGTCTTTTACCTCTGCCTTAAAATGAACTCACATATCCCAATCCCAGGTTCAAAATGTTGTTCCAAGTGGAGCACAGTTGTTGAAGCTTTGCTGAGAACAGAGATGGAAAATGTGGCAAAAGTCTTCATGGGCCAGGTCCAACCTCTACACTTTTGAAGCATTGAATTTAAGTAGGATCCGTCTGTGATCTGATATGCTATTAATAGAGTTGACTAGCTATAGTTCTTTCACTTGTGTCAAGAATTGGTGGGGGGTAGATACATAAAAGCTGTCTGGTCTTGTACTGACTCTGCAGTTTAAACAGTTATAAGCTATCATATTTGGATTGCAGAGTCTCATACAAGCTAGGCGTTTCTTAGCCAAGTTTGTAAGTTGCTGTAACCCCGTATCCTTCTTCTTGGGTTGCCTCCAATCTTGTCGAGTGCCAGATTTTCAATAAAGTTCCCTCATTAGAATAATGTAGGAAGCTCTGTAAAGGTAGATTTCTGTTTACGCAAAGAATGCATCTCTATCCTCCTGCTGTGTTGGAGCATATACATTTACTAATCTTATAGTGCAGCCTGTATAACTTCCATATTGCTTCCTGTTTAGATGAAGAAAGGAGCCCTTGAACATGAAGAGAGGCAATGCAGAAGGACAGTGGCATATATTATCAAGCTAGTGTTCCTAGCTTGCTAATATATATGCATAATTTCTAGCTCGTGTTGTCTGTTCTGAATTACAAAACTCATTATCTTCCCATTTTCTAATTCATATTTATACATGTCAGAGTTATTTTCATGTGTTTACTGATCCTACTGGTGAGTATGTCTTCCACTTCCTGAGTAGTGGGGGGGGGGGGGTAGATACTTCCAGTTTCATGTGATCCTCAGAGTCAGAGAGGTCTTTGCTCACATTTCCACATCCCTCTCTCTCTTTCTCTCTCTCTTTCTCTCTCTCTTGCATTTCTTTAGGTTTTTTTTTTTTTTCTTCTTTTCTTCTATTTTTTTGCTTAGCTTCTCTTTTCTCGTGGTTGGCTGAAAATGATTGTTGTTGGTTTCAAGTTGCACTGTCTTGAACTTCACCTTCAAGTCTTTACTTGGTGCACTGTATTTTCAACTAGGGGATGACCGCTTGTAGCAGGAGACAACATTTCATGCTCTTTTTATGACTCTCTGAAAGATATATGTACAGTTTGCTTTATTTTACCTAAAATAACTTACGAGAAGGTGAGCTTTTTGATAGATCAAACGCTCTGGAAAAGTCTCATCATTATTAATAGGTGGTTGTGATTCTCTAATTGCTCCTACTCTTTCAGCGAATGTCCATTGCAGGCAATGTATTATATGGTGTTCTGCACTATTACATTTTTACAGGAGTTTTTTTGCATTGACTAGATATTTGCCCTATATCTGAGCATTTGTAGCACATTCACTGCCAAGGTGGACAGTAGAGCCACAGTCAAACATTGCTTCTGGACACCCAGATAGTTAATTAGAACTCTTGAAGTCCCTATAGTAACGGTGTTTGGTACTGGTGTTTAAATGTTGATTGTAAATGATTCACCTAAGTACGAATTTTGTTTGCAAAGTTTGTTTGGTTCTTCCTATGAGGTACAATTTATAATGTTGGAATTTCCCCATGTAGAAAAGATTTGTATCTGAATGGCATCTCCCAGATATTCCATTGGAAAACGCTCTATTCTGATGGTTTTAATCTGGCTCCCTACAATGATTGGTCTCACTATATTTCCCTGCATTTGCATACCTTATTTCTCATTTCAAGGTCATTTTTAATAATATTATTATCCATGCCACCATGGAGTCAAAAGACTCATCGTGGGTGGTCGTTTTTAGAAAACACAAAGTTTATCATACCACTCCTTGAATCCATTGACCGTTCCCGCTCCAACCACTCTCTCAGGCAATGCATTCCAAGGTTCAACCACCCTCCACGGAAAAAAGAAACCACTCCTCACCCTATTGTGCACAGCCTCCTTTCATAACTTCCAGGGATGGCCCCTTGTCATCACTTCTTCCCACCATTCCACTAAGTGAAAGAACTCTCCATTGTCTACCCTGTAACTGCCTCTCAACAGTTTAAAAGTCTCGATTATATCAACTCTCCTTCTTCTATCCACCAAACTCTGCAGTCCACATTCCCTCAGTCGATCCTCATAATTCATATTGTACAGTTCTGAAATCATCTTTGTTATCTGCCTCTGTACCCTTTCCGCAGTCAATTTATCCCCTTCAAATCCTGGGGACCAAATCTGAGAACAATAGTCTAAGTGTGGTCTGATCAGGGTCTTATACAACGGAATGATAACTCTTTTATCTCTGCAAGTCAGCATCCTTCTCAGTATTGCAGCAATCCTCTGATTTACCCTCACCACCTTTGCAATATGCTCCATGAATTTCAGTTTTCTATCAGTCATCATCCCCCAGATCTCTTGTCTCCCCTACCTCCTCCACTACAGCTCCTCCAATCGAATATGCATCCTCCCGTCGATTGATCCCAAACCTCAAGACTTTACATTTGGCTGGATTGAACTGAAACCCTGATTCATTTGCCCATCTGTCTAGTTTATTCAAATCCTCTTGCAGGGCTGCCACAACTGCACTATTACTGATAACCTTTCCCAGCTTCACATCATCCACAAACAACTGAATGTCCCCTTGCATTCCATTGACAATATCATTGATATAAAGGTTGAACAATACAGGTCACACTACTGAGCCCTGCAGAACCCCATTTGTAACCCTCTGCTTCCTTGAAACTGCCCCACCATACAACTCTCTAATACCTATCGGACAGCCAATCCTGAATCCAGCTGACCAATCTGACATCCAGACTCATGCTGCAACTTAATTATCAGCTTATCATGTGGCACCCTGTTAAACGCCTTTGCAAAATCCAAAAAAATGGCAGTATATGTCCTTCCCTCATCATCTGCTCTTGTCACTTTATTATAAAAGGCAACCATTTTATTAAAGGAAGAGCACCCCTTACAAATCCATGTTGATTCCCACAGATAACATTACCCTCATCTGCCCAGCGCTGTATATAGTCTCTCACTAATTTCTCCAAGACTTTAACAACTACTGATGACATACAAACTGGCCTATAATTAGACACTTCCAGTCTGCTACCTCCCTTATGCAATGGCACTATCTTACCTTCCTTCCATTCCCTGGGTAGCTTTCCTGCAGCCACACTTTTATTGAAAAGCCAGGTCAATAGAGCTGTCAGTTCTTTAGCACATTCTCTCAAAACCCATGGTGAAATACCATCCAGTCCAACAGCTTTACTGACATCCAGAGTACTCAGTATTGGAACACTCTCCTCTTGCACCTCTAAACCCTGAACCTGCCCTATCCCTCTAGTATGAAAACCTCCTCCAGGATGAAATACTCCAATAAACTGCTCATTGAACAACTCCCCTATGTTCTCTGCATCAGTCACTCCATTACCATTTTTATCCCGCAATATCATTCTTCCACAATTGTTTCTCTGCCTACTGGCTACATAGCTAAAAAATTCCCTAGGATTTTCTTTGGAGTTTAGTGCCAATCTCTTCTCATATTCCAGTTTTGCCTTCCTCACCATTCTGGTCACTCTCCTAGCCTGCATCTTATATTCTTCATGTATCTTTCCTCCACCACTCTCCTTATATCTCTTCCATAATCTCTTTTTCAATTGCAGTTCCTATTTGATAGCGTTTGTCATCGACTTTATACCAAACTGTGTCTGCTGCTTCACCCGTAGAATACAGCTTACTATTGCTGCTAACAAATAACCTTTAACAATTTTCCAAGCACTAATGATATCCTGGCCTTCCAATTCTGCCCTCCATGGAACTGCCCATAGTTGATACCTAAGACTATTATAATGACCCGCCTTATAATTCCACATATGTTCCCTTTTCTTTGATAAGGCATGTCTGTTCATCTTCCAAGTCAAAACCACATGGTCACTCTCTTCAACTGGTGGGAGAGATGTTCTGTCACTTATTATCAGCTCTTCTGATGCTATGACCAAATCCAAAACTCTTGAACCTCTTGTTCCTTGCTGCCGAAGACATCTGTCCCACAAGAAGTCCAGAAATTCTATCCCCTTCTTACTACTTGCATTTTCCTCTTCCCAGCTTATACTGCTGTATTTAAGATCTCCCATAACAGTCATTCTTCTTGCACTTGCCAAGCTCAACTGCCTAAACATCTCCTGGTCCCCACCCTCTGTGCTCCCTGGTTTATAGCAAAACTCCACTAAATATCCTGTCTTAGCCACTTCTACCTCACACCATATGCTTTCAAAACCATTTGTGTCACTGCCTTCCAAAGCCTCCGCTCTTAGAGGACATAAGTCATCACTTATCATAAGCAGTACTCCACCACCACGTTTTCCTTTCCTATCCTGTCAAAAAATGCTGTACCCTGCCACTTCAATTCTGGTTATTATATCATCCTCCAACAACCACGTCCCAGAGATCCAATAATCTTTGGCCAGGTTGATGCTATCAGCGCCACCAATTCATCTCCTTTATTTCGGATACTCCTTTAGAGTAGTCTAAGAAACATATTACCAGAGAGAGTCTGAATTCTTTATATTTTTCTATGATCTGTCTAAGGCAAAGGGTCTGATCTCTGGTGCTCTTACCTTTCCTAAAACCTGCTTGTTCCTCAGGCATCTCTGCCTCGACTTTGGCCTCAGTCCTATTTAGCATGATCTTCAATAAAATTTTGCTTGCATGAGATATTAAACTAATAATTCTATAGTTCTTTCATGCTATCATATCACCTTTTTTATGCAGTGGTGTGAAAACCGACTTCTTCTAGTCTCTAAGTCATGATCCCTCCCATATCCTTGTAATCAATGTATGAAACACTCTTATCCCTCCATTCCCTGTGGCCTTAATTAACTCTGCTGGGATTTTATCTGCACCTGGGGCCTTATTGCTGTTAAGCTGCTTAATTGCTCTTTCAATTTCATGCCTAAGTGGAGGAGGTTCCAAATCAAAATTTTCCCAAGGAGAGGGCTCTACATTTTCTTTATCCACTCTGCTGTGTAGTTCCTCGCAGTATTCTTTCCATCTGTTTTGGATTTCCAACTCTTCTGTTAGTAAAGCTGCATTCCTGTCTTCGATGACATTCAATTTGGGCTTAAACTTGTGCCTAAGTCAGAAACTAAATAAAACCTCCTTTTGTAATTGTGCCTCCCCATTTGGAACTCTATCTCTTCACATTTATTATTATAGAACTTTTCCTTGTCCTGCTTGATGGCTCTTCTGACTTCTCTGTGTAATCTCTTATATTCTTCAGTCCCAGTGTCTCTTTGTTTTTCCAACTGCCTTCTTTTGATTAGTTCCCATGTTGAATCTGATATCCATGGGTCTCTTGGTCTTCTTATTGGGCCGAGATACTTCTTTGCTGTATCCTGTATTATATTATTACCTTTATTCCTTCGTCAAGGTGATAATACAGGACATCATCAAAGCATTTCTGGTGAGTTCTCCTCATTGGTCTAAAAAGAATCATCCAACTGAGTTGATGTTTCTTCTGTGAATCCACTAGGAATTACTCTAACATCCAGTCTAGTGGGATGTGCCTGACCTGGAAGTTTTCAGAGTCTTACTTTGGCTCTTACTAGCTGGCGGTCTGTACCACAATCTACTCCACGACAAGTATGCACATCAAAGATGCTCTCACCGCTGGAGAGCCAGGATGTAATCAATCTGGTGCATTGACCTATCAATGTTAGATGTCCAAGTATAGGTCCGGCATGGGTGTTTCTGGAAGCAGGTATTGGTAATAACTAATCTGTTAGCACGGGCAAATTCCAACAGTCTTTCACAATGAATGTTATGTTCACCAAGACCAAACATGCCACACTCTGGCCTGACTCTCATACACTTTCTCACTTTTGCATTTAAGTCCCCTAAGATGTAAAGTATGTCTCTCCTTGGTAGGCAGTCCAAAACAGTTTGTAAGATTTTCATAGAATTCCTCACTCTCTTCTTCAGACCTATCCATGTGGGGTGCATAAACTACCACGATTGATACATTGGTAGGCTGAGCCTTAAGTCTAATAGAAAGTATCCTATCATTAATGGGATTATAATCAAGAAGGCTTCTTTCCTGAGCTGTCCTCAGTATCACAGCTCCCTTATGATGTTTTGAGTCACCACCTGAGTAAATCACTAGCTTACCATCCTGTCTTTTGAAGTGACCTTCTCCATTCCATCTGATCTCTGTAATTCCCAGGATGTCAATTTTATACCTATCCATCGCTTTACAGCCAATCTCAAGAGTACCCATCTGTAGACTCCGAACATTCCATGTGCTTATGTAAAATTCCCTACTAAGATTAATCTTATACCTTCTGTGTTGCTCATTCACAATATCACTGAACTTTTGATGGAGACTGTAATGTACTTCTCGAACAGGATCCTTTGCCTAAGCCCTGAATGTGGCTCTGATTATTCTGCGTGACAACCAATGCAACATGAGATGTGTTATGAGGCACAATGATATTAACATGTTGGAATGAAGTCGCTGCAAGAAGAAAGTGGTAGGGTTGCAGAGGCCCTTTCCACATAAGATGAGATGAGATGAAATAGCAAATAGGAAAGATTCACCCCTAGCCCTCAAATATTCTAATAGCATTGGGGAAAGGAGTTAGAAGAAAAGAACGAAGTAAAGAAAAAAGGGATGGGAGCAGTCTACAGATAATATAACAGATGTATATTACGTGAAGTAAGGCATGGTCCAGCATCAGGTACCTCGGTTTTGCCATGGCTGTACTCACTAAAGTGAGCCCTTGAGGTAATTTTATAAATAATGTGAGTAATTATGAATTATAATGAATACTGAGGATATAATTATAAACATGAATTTAGTTTTTTCCTGAAAAACTTGAGTTTCCGAAAATCCCTGTATATATCTTGCACTGCGATTTTTGAACTTTAATTTTAGGAAAAAGATATGAGTTATATTCGAATAAATACTGTACCTTCCAAGGATAAGGAACTGTACAACAGACACATTCTGAATTAAAGGCAAGTGATAAATATTTCTCAGAAGTAATTCAGAATCCACCGTGAAAGTTCATGAAATTGGAAATGCATTTGGACTGCTCAAGTAATATATTCCTGTTTGTTTGTGAGACCTTTTTTATGTCTTATTCGGTTAGTCGAAGGATAGATACATTAAAGCTAGTTATTATATGGCCATTATTTAGAGAACAGCATATTGGCACTGAAGTCAGTGCACTATCCCAGTATACGAATCTGGAATAATCTATCCAGTAAAAAGAGATAGAATTTTAATATATTGTGATTTCATTCCAACTTCTCTAAATATCGGTTTGGGCAAAAAAGGGGAATAACATGTGGGGCAAAGGCTCACACATACACTTATTATAGTAAAAAATAAAATTCTCACACGCTTAAATATAATCGCACAGATAATACGATAAATGTATGCAAGAATCAAATAATATATTAGGTTAGCAAATAAGTTCATTTGGTTTATGCGTTAGTACAAGTTTATGCCACTTCGCCTGTCGCTATTGTTGCGCTACCGCACAACGTTAGTGTGCAGTTGAAAGGTGACATTTCACATAAACCTTTCAGTGAATTTTCGTTTGGCCTACTTCAGTTGTGTGTGTGTAACATATTTTTAGAAATGGAAGGAAATTACGTGCATTACCAGCATATTTTGCTTTTTTATTTCAAAAAAGGCAAACGAACTGCAGAGGTCCATAAAAATTATGCAGCATATATGGGGATGGTGCCTTAACAGAACGCGTATGCCAAAAGTGGTTTGCCAAATTCCATTCTGGAATTTCGACGTCAGTGATGCGCCGGTCGCCTGACCAAGGTTGATTCGAATTATGAAGGATATCGTCGACAAAAATCTGTCATAAACAGTACAGGAGATTGCTGCATCTGAACATATCCCATACAAGCATTGAAAACCATTTGCACAAGCTGAGATATGTTTCAAAACTCAATGTTTGGGTGCTGCATGAACTGAGACCAATATGACCGCTCGCATATCCATCTGTGATTCACTGCAACGTCACCAAGAAAACGACCCATTTTTGAAGCGGATGATTACAGGAGATGAAAAATTGGTCGTGTACAATAACATGGTATGTAAAAGATCATGAAGGCACAAGAGCGAACCACCACAAACAACCTTGAAAGCGGGATTATACCAAAGAAGATCATGCTTTCTGTGGGGTGGGATTATAAAGGTGTTGTCCACTACGAGGTGTTACCTTCAGGCAGGATGATTGATTCAACTGTTTATTGCTCACAGTTAACGCGACTGGCCCATGCAGTTAGCACAAAACGTCCTGAATTGGCAAATCGGAAAGGAGTTGTCTTTCACGATGACAATGCCAGATCCCACACATCGTTAACAACCCGGAGTAAATTGTTACGTTTTGACTGTGATGTTTTGCCACATCCTCTGTATTCACTGGACCTGGCACTTTCCGATTACCACTTATTTCGATCGTTGCAGAATTCTCTGAACTGGAAAACCTTCACTAATGAGGAGGTTGTCAAAAGACACCTGGATCAGTTTTTCGGTCAATATATAATTGACTAGTGTGTATTATATATATTAAATAAAATGTGTTTCATTCCACTCTGAAAAACTGAACGAACTTATTTGCCAACCCAATAATATAATGAAATTTTAAAAGAATGGCTCAGCAAAATAAGGTGCGAGAGAGATAAAGTACTATAATATTTTAACAAAGTGTTTAGGATCCATTGACATTTATTATTATTATTATTATGTCACACCTCCAGGGAATCCAAAGACTCATCGAGGGAGGCACCTACTCTACAACTCTCCGTATCCACCAACTACCTTCATCATCTACATGAACGCCATCTACCGCTGACCATTACCACTATTTTCACAGACAATTACAAACATCCATGCCCACGGCAGGATTTGAACCCACATCCTTTTGGCTGGAGAGCAGATACGCCAACCACTCAGCCAACTAGGCCAGCAAAAAAAAAGGCTCAGAAAAGTTCCTCTAGTTGGCGACTAGACTTGAACTTAAGTCCATCTCGGTCAGTTTAGCATTAAGGAATGCAAATCCCACTTCCACTGAACTACACAGGCCCCTTGGCCTAGTGTTGATGTGTTGTGAATCAGGGCAGTGATTTCGTTCTGATGAAAGAAGTAAAAAAACTGTTCTAATTTTATATTATTTTCTAAGGATTTTTTTGTTTCTAAACATTCCGATATTTTTGTTTCTGTTTTTTCTTAACAGTGGTTTGAAAAAAAAATGAATTTTTGATTTTATAACAGTGGTTTGTTATCCTTAAAACTTGATGTCTCTCTCTCTCTGCTGAAGCATCTTGAGGGTCAGCTATTGAGAGAGTATACATGTAATGATAGAGCTGTGGCCTCACTTTCTTGGTATTCAGTATCACTAATATGTAACTCAGTACATTGTCAATAGTATGATGTCTTTTAGTCACACTGCAATCAGTAAACTCCTGGATATTTTATGGCCTAATGTTGATGTTTTGTGAGTCGAAGTAGATTTCCTTCTGATGAAAGAAGTAAAAAAACTGTTTCTAATTTTATATTATTTTCTAAGGATTTTTTGTTTCTCAGAAAAAGACCTAATATAGGGAAGTGGGATAAGACCTTTTGATTTCTTCTTCATCACTGGTTTATAAGAAGCCTTGAGATGTGACTCTTTGTGGTGCTCATTTCTGTACATCTACCAGTTTACTGCCTTATTAACTTCACACACACACACACACACACACACACACACACACACACACACACACACACACACACACACACACACACACACACATCAGTGATGTCGCTCGCCCATTTCGGTTGGGTGTGCTGTCGTATGCAACCCACTCTATAAAATTGACGTCATTTTGACCATATGATTGCATTGTTATCGATGTATGAAAGTTTAAGAGTGTATAGCACATCAGCATTCATCTTAATCTAGTGCAATTATAGAATAGCTTGTAATACTTTAATTTATCAATTAATTGCAACCAAATCTGCATAGAGTGGGAGAACAATGTGTTTGTTTTAAGATATATTAGAAAATAATCATGAAGGAGAATGCTATATT
Source organism: Typopeltis vanoorti (assembly GCF_054136105.1). Lineage (NCBI taxonomy): Eukaryota > Metazoa > Arthropoda > Arachnida > Uropygi > Thelyphonidae > Typopeltis > Typopeltis vanoorti. The sequence goes on along the minus strand of NC_143557.1, from coordinate 53,744,021 downwards.
TGGTTGGTATGTTTGAATTACTCATATTCACACCTTTGAGTAATTCAAATATACCAACCAAATATAGCATTCTCCTTCATGATTATTTTCTAATATGACATGACTTATTAACAATGGTTCATAAGTCGTGTGAGAATGGGAAATGTAAAGAAAAAAATAAGTGTGAGTAGAAATATTTTAATTAATGGCAAACAAATTATCATCATCATCATCATTATTAATAATTAATATTTGTGATATGTGTGTCCTATAAGTTGCTGGGTAGAGTGAATAGCATATGATCCTATAAAGTCTAGACATGGATGAGAGAATTTATGATGGCATAATTCAAAAATAAACTTACAAGGAGAGGAAAAAAGATTTGTTTGCAAAGTATGAATAACTAACCATTAATGAACAGCCACTATATATATATTTAGTAGTTCAGTTAAAAACTATAGGGAAAGGCTAATCCAATGAACTAATCATGTTGATCAGACGATTCATTTTGGTATGGCAGAAATACATGTGATTTGATGGAGCACCAGATCATCTCATAAAATTTGTTGTGCATGTTATGTGTATTTCTCTGGTTTATGTATATTTTGCTTCGTTTTCTAAAAATTTTCTTTTGTTTATTGAGACTCAGTATACATTTTATGCAATAATAGGGTACATAATGTCCAATCATTGGAATTATCCACACTTTTGGGAATCCTACATTCATTAGTTTATTTATTTATTTATTTAGTGACAGTGACAATCACAGCCACTGATTTCTAGCTGCTATAGTCTCAGTGCTCACCTTCTGGGTGGGTTAAAACCACTGGAATGCTAAAAATTTGACCCACTGCACCATCTGCATCTGTTCAAAGGACTCAACAGTGTATGTATTTGTGACACACACCCAGGCTATTAAGGTGAATGCAATGCGATGCAATGCTTATTCCTCAAAAATAGTTCTCTTCATGAAGCATTAGCATATTGTGTGTCATTTTAGGAATCACACAAAGCCAGGAAACAATCATGGAATTCTTTAATGGAAATAAATGCAACAATATAATATCAATGATATTGCTATTCCATGGATGTGCACTGCACACCTAGCACACACACTCTGAATATTTACCCCTGACACACACACACACACACACACACACACACACGCACGCACGCGCACGCACACACACACACACACACACACACACACACACACGGTTTAATCAAAACACAAACAATAGAGGGGAAAAATTTGGAAGAGTTCACAGCATCAAACTCCCTACTCATAATAAACGACGACTGTAACACTCTATCATTTGAAAATAACAGAGGAAGCAGCTTCTTCAACCTAACACTGGCAAACAACACTATTTTACCCTGCGTTTCTGAATGGAAATATGAAGAACAGGAAAGCTGTTCTGACAATCGCATAATAAGTTGCATCATTAGTAACAAAAATTTAAATGGAATAGAAAACAAAAACCACCGCATTAACATCAAATACTTCACCAATAAAAACCAACCTAGAGAAATTTATAAAAGCATTAAAAAGAGAATTTTCACGTTTGATCTCAGAACATCACCTTGATGCGAACAGTGAAAAACAGCTCAGTTTAGACAAAAACCTAGCCATCTGGGCATCAGTACAAACCGATATAGATTTTCTTGCTTCTGCACTTTCATCAGGTCTGAAAAAATCCAGCAATCAAACACTCAGAACAACCAAGAAGTTAAACATCAATGGAAGAAAATCAGTACTGTGGTGGAACGATGAACTAACAGTCCTAAGAAAACGTGTCAACGCACTCAGACAACTATACCAAAGAACATACAATAACCAAAATTTAAGAGAGAGCAGAAGACAGAACTACTATAAAGCCAAATACAGCTATCAGTCCAAAATTACAAACGCGAAAACAGAATCATGAAAAAAATTTTGTACAGTTTCAACCATATCGAATCCTTGGAATTGCATATGTAAATTAGCAGCAAGCAAGAACAAGACAACATCTATTCTATCAACTATAAAGAAAACAGATGGCGCCTACATTAAAAACTGAGCAGAAACTGCAGCTATTATGATAGAGAAGTTTATTCCCGATGACGATGAATCAACAGATGAAGAAATTCACAAAACTTACAGACAAAGAATGGAAACAGATACATACTTTCCTGATGACGACTCGTTTGCAACTAATGAAATCAAGTCAATATTAAGATCAATGGATCCAAGAAAAACTCCTGGAGAAGGTGGAATAAGCAGCGACATACTCTTAACAGCGTTTCTCGAATTCATAACAACAGTTTACAACAAATGCCTAAAAAGAGGACGATTTCCTTCAATATGGAAACACTCAAAAATTATACCTATAATCAAACCAGGAAAAAGAAACATCCAATGAAATTAACAAATGCAGACTAATCAGCCTCATAAACGTTGCTGGCAAGGTACTAGAAAAACTTCTAATAAACCGAATAATGCACTACGTCTACTCAAGAAACTTATTAAGCAGTAATCAATACACATTCAGACCTCAGTCCAGCACAGTAGATGCAATTATGGAGGTGAAAGAGTTTGCAGAACACAGTCTGCAGCAAAAAAACGACGTACTACTGATCTCACTCGATGTACAAGGAACCTTTGACGCTGCGTGGTGGCCAGCCATAATCAATCAATTAATAGATTTAAAATGTCCTAAAAACTTACTCTACCTTACAAAAAATTATTTTTCAGGCAGAAGAGCAACTATGACACTAAAAACCACAACTGTAACGAAAAACGTCAAACAAGGCTGTCCGCAAGGCTCTTGCTGTGGGCCAGGTTTCTGGAACATCCAGTACGACTCACTTTTAAGACTTCCTATCACTGCTGTAACAAAAGTCATAGCCTTCGCTGTGATGATGCGATGATAATGATTCGGGGACGTGATGGCTTGCAGTTAGAAGTAACGGCCAACAAAGAACTCTTTAAAATTGCAGAGTGGGCACGCGAGAAGAAAGTGACCTTCAATAGCACCAAGTCTAAAGTGCTCCACATCTCATGAAAAAAATCAAAACAATCTGTAACAGTCTTCCTAAACGGAGAAGTTCTCGGTGTAGCTAGTGAGCTAAAATACCTAGGAATAACAATAGACGAAAAATTCACCTTCAATAAGTACATCTCATATGTTGCCGAAAAAAGCTTACAAATAATAAACCTCCTAGCTAAGTCGGCAAGGATTAAGTGGGGATTAGACCAACGAGCACGGAAAACAATATATACCAGTGCTATACTACCACTGATATCTTATGCTGCACCTGCCTGGAAACATACACTAAAATCAAAGATAAACCGACAAAAACTAAACAGAGTTCAACGCCTTATAGCCATACGCATAATCAAAGGATACAGGACCATATCTTACGAGGCAGCTTGCGTTATTGCAGCTCTAACACCGATCTTCCTGAAAACACAAGAATTATCTCTTATATGTGAAGTCGCTTCCGGAAGATCTATCGAAAGTTACAACATTGATCCAGATAGCTACGAACATCCGCTTCACTACAGTAAGTGGCCTCACCCAGCAAAGAAAACAAATATTAAGGAGAAGGAAAGTTCTGAAAGTGATGAATTCGAAATATACACTGACGGAAGCAAAACCGAAAGGAACATCGGTTGTTCTTTCACTGCATACAACAGACAGTCCATAATACAAGAACACTGCTTTAGACTACATCCTCTCTGTTCCCACAACCAAGCAGAACAATTTGCTATACTTCAGTCACATATCTCCAGGAATTAGAACTCAACACCTCTCATCAAAAGACAGCAACAATTTACAGTGATAGTAGAAGCACTATAGACAGCATAAAAAACCAGAATAACCATATTGCATTAATAGAACAGACAAGAAATTTGGTTCGAAATCTCACTCTAGAGGGATGGGAAATCAAGTTCTGCTGGGTGAACGTGCATACTGGAATAGCAGAAAACGAGAGCGGATCAGTTGGCTAAAGAAGTGCTAGAAACGAACAGCTAGAAACCAGTTATCAGAAATTCCCAAAATCTGCTATAAAAACACTTGCAGAAGAGAAAAGCCTAGACATGTGGAAAGAAGAATGGAAAACATTAAAAAACGGATCAGCGACAAAAGAATTCTTTCCTAGCATCAGAAGCAGACTCCGATTGAAAAAACACATCATTTCTCCAGGTTTAACTACACTACTAATGGGACATGAAAAACTAAGACACTATCTACACAGATTCCATATCCTGGAATCGCCATCATGCATCTGCAATCAACACCATCAACAGACTGTTGACCACATACTCTACAACCGACAGCTATTGGACTTCATCCGGATGCCCCTAATACAACACATCATCACTTCCGGAGACAAGTGGCCACTATCAAAACAGAGACTTATCGAACAGTATTATGTGAATTATACTGTATATATGTATATAGTGTTAATATATGTATATAAAAATATAAATGTAAATATGAAAATGGATACAAAAATATAAACAGAAATGTTATTCAGTACTTGTAAGCTACATGTAATATAAGCATTGTAATGCAATGGAGCATGTAGGAATAAATTGCCTCCTGGTAGGGTTTCTATTTGGGAGGGGGTAAAAAACAAAAAAAAAATGCACACACGTACGTATGTGCATACATATGTCTATGGGCCATGGAATGCATCACTGATAGGGTGGCAAAAATGCTGATGATCAATATGTTTAAGGATTGGTACGATAAACTTTGTGTTGTCTAAAAAGGGACCAACCATAATGAGTACTGTGACTCCATGTAGATCCTTAACGGTAATAATAATAATACACTGCAAGATTCTGACTATAGAGAACAGTCCAAATTGCCAGAAGTTGTAAATCATGTAGGTATTGATTAGTAAAACTAATTAATTTTACTAATTTTATCATGAAATCATCAGAATTTTAATTTGTCTCATGATGATTGATTCAGTCATTTTCATATACTGTAATATTCTCCTGAATTTGACTTATTTTAAGCACTATAGTTTAAAGATGCCAAGGAATTATATTATTGGTTTAATCCATTATCCAAGTGTAAATAAGCAAAGTTTGCACCTGAAGTAACTGAGGACTGTGTAACTCATGTATAGAAACTGATGACTTCACACCACTTGCCTTAGTATCCCATAATGCAAAGCACATATCCTTGTGGACATGTATATTGCTATGCATTATGGGAAGGATCACTACCCAAGCTCAGTCCTGAAGTTACTTCAGGCACAAACTTTGTTTGCTTACACTTGGATAATGGATCATGATTTTTACCACTTCATAATTATTAAGGCATGTATCTCAATGACTTTCTGTCGTTTATATTTCAGAGTATAATGTATCAGTTTTTATAACAAATCAAATGACCTCAGATCCCGGTGCAACAATGACGTAAGTTTCATTTAATTTTATGTTAATTTTATTTCATTAAATTTATTAATTCATTCATTTCATTCAACTAATTCAATTGAAATAAGTTCTATTAAATTAAACTGAGGGGCAATTTTAAGAAGATTATTGTTTTAAGAGATCTCCAGAAAAATAAGCAAATTTTTGTTTAATATGTGGAGATATTTTATAGATTTAAATTAAATTTAGTTTTGTGGTAGTTGGAATTTGATATGCAGTGTTTAGTTGAGTTTGGGTTATTTTGTTAGGTTCATTTGTGTGTAGTCTTTATTCATTGTGATCTGAGACAAAATGGTGGTAATATTGAGCATGAATGACAGTAAGAAAGCAATGTGAGACTTCAAGGCTGAGTTGGTGAAAAATGAGACAAGAAATTTAGAATGCCCATTGAAAGTAGAATATTCGTGGATATGAATGCAAGGATGCAGAAGAAGTGAGTGGAAGATGACTGAGTGAAAAAAGTAAAAAATTGTGAGTGGCATTGTATGGCGATTCTCTTATTAGAGAGGTGTGGCAAAAAAAGAAGGGCAGAGGAGCAATGAGCAGAATGATTGATTTGGATATAAGGAGTAAGTTAGTAAGAGAGTTGATAATATTTTAGTAACAAATGATTTGGTTGGACAGAAGGAAAATGTGCAAATGAATATGAGGAGGTGAAAATGACATGTTATAAGCATTAATGAATGTGTGTGTTTGGCTATACATTAAAGGAATGAGATGGTCTGGGATTCAAAAGAAGTAGTTAAATCTGGGGAAATGATGGAATAGGTAGTGATAGAGATTAACAATCAGAGGCAACTGTGAAGGAGTCACATCTGAGATGTGGCATGAATAGTACTGGTAATAGACCCAAAAATGAATTGCTGAGTTTTAGTTATGAATGCCTGGGAGTATGAAAAGGAAGACAAAATTGTTGCATTGCTTGAGTTAACTGCCTTAAAATTGTAATTTACAATTTTGTAATTTACATTCTCTTAATCTGTCCTCATACTCCACATCCCAAAGACCACTGACCACTTTTGTGAATCTTCTCAGGATCCTTTCTAACATATGCTCATCACTATGAAAACCCGGTGACCAAATTTGTACACAATAATCCACATGAGGCCTGATCAAGGCCTTATACAACAGTATCGTAACCTCTTTATTTATGCATCTCAGGGTCCTCTGCATCATTGCCGTATCCAATGTGATGTCTTCACATCTACTGCAATGTGGCCCCTGAATTTCATGTTCTTGTCCACCACCACTCACAGATCTCTCATCTTCTCTGCCTCCTTTAAAGTTTCCTCACCAAGTGTATACTTTGCATCCCATTGTTGCTTACCATATTTTGAAACATTACACTTTGCAACATTAAACTGATAGTTTCACTTATCTTCCCATTCATGCAATCTATTCAAGTCCTCCTGTAAGGCCATAACATCTGCTTGACTCTACATTGCCCTTCCCAAATTTGCATCATCTGCAAACAGCTGCATATCACCAGTTAAGCCCATCCCAATATCATTAATATACAAATTGCACATGTTCCTAAAACTGATCATTGCAGCACACCACTAGCCCCCCCCCTTCCTCTTTCGAGATATTGCGCCCTCGTATACAACTTTCTGATACCTATCTGACAGCCAGCCACCAATCCAATTCAGAAGTATAATATCCAATCTCATCCATTTCAATTTATTTAATAGCTTGTTGTGTGGCTGACTTCAAAAGCTTTTGCAGAATCTAAGTATACCACTGTATATGCATCTCCCTGGTCCAAGACATTTGTCAACTTGTTATAGTAAGTACATAGGTAAGTTAGGAAAACATGATCTCCCTTTAACAAACTCATGCTGACAAACACAGAGAATACTGCTTATCAACACATTTCTGTATCCAAGTTCTCACCAATCTCTCTAGTACCTTCAGAACAACTCGGGATATACAGATTGGCCACTAATTTTTAGCCACAGCCTTATCACCACTTTTATGCAGTGGAACAATTTTACTTCTTTGAACCTGTGCTGTTGTAAAACTCGTATTAAACATGCATAATCACCTTGAGGGATGGTATTAAGGCTTATTATAATGAAAATATGATCATTTTAATTATGGTAACATAAAGTGGAATAAGATATGGCACCGGAAACATAGAACATTAATTTATCAAATTTTTGAAGGATGAGTTCTTTAAACAGTATTTAACAATGCCCACTAGAACAGATGGGAACGCTGTGCATCACATTTTTACTTTACAGCACATCATCGAACAAAGTGTAGAGCTTAGAAGCTCATCATACCTAAATTTTATAGATTTTGCTAAAGCATTTGACAGTATTGATACAGAAATATTATGGTTAAATATTAGAAGTTATAGAATTCTTGACAAATATATGAGCATAATCATAGAAATGTATAAAGAAAGAAAGTTGTGTTATTGCATGGCAAACAACATCAGAATGGTGTGAGATAAAGCGTGAGATAAGGTTATGTAATATCTGGTTTATTCTTTAACATAGTCATTGATTGGATTATGAAAAAAGTTATATGTATAAAAAGTGGAATTAAATAGAATCCTGTGTCACTTTTTGAAGATCTATATTATGCAAATGACATAGTTTTGATGTCATCAAAATAGAATGATATAAAAACAAAAATCAGAAGGCTTGTTTATATAATAAAGCAGCTGAAATGATTGGTCTTAAAATAAAGGTTCTTAAATTGAAAAGCAAATGTCACAAAGAAATTAAATGCAATTATGAAGTAGAAGTTGTAATTTTTACATACTTAGGAGCAAATGTGGATACTGAAGGTTAGAACTGACAGGGATATAATACAAAGATTGACTTTAAAAAAAAAGCTAACACTGATTTTGCAAAATTAAATAATATCTGGAGATCGATCATCCAATTAAATAATATGCGAAATCAACCAAACCATATATGATCTTTTCTTTTAGGCTTACACGGTGATCTGAATGCATTTTTGAAAATTATGGAGACAACTACCATGTTTGAATAAGAACTTTAGTGTAATATAACTAAAATCTACATTCGACGTTTCGACCTTTATGTCAAGGTCATCTTCTGGAGCATGCAACTATACACAGGAAACAAGCTATACTACAATCAAACTGGTTTGTTAAAGACACTGACCAACCGCTACAACAGTTGTTGGCCTGACCTCTGGTGGGAAAAAAAAAATTATACATCAACGCTAGAGTCCTATTATTAGTGTTATCTGTTGGTTGTAGAAATACATTGGGCACAACAAGTATCTATCTATATATCTTCTACACATTCCAGCCAGTTGGTATGGAATGGTTTCTAATACTAGCTAAGGATTGGCTAGAGTCCTGACTTATGCTGGATCTTATATATTAGGTAGGCTGAATGTGTGCCAGCCAGATCCTTGGAATTTTGTTGCCATCTTTGTTGTTGATATTTGGGTGGTTTATCAGGATTTCGCAGGATTCCTTAAATTTCCTTTCGTACCAGGTTTTTGTGCAGTGTAAAGAGCAGGTGCTTTTCCAGTTGATTTGGTGTAAGGTGTTGAGTGCATGGTCTGAGAGGCCTGCTTCACCATAATGGTTATATTTAATGTGTCTAATGTGTTCTTTCTTGCGTATAGGGATTGTCCGTCCTGTTTCACCAATGTACTGTAAGTTACAGGTGCAGCGGATGCAATAGACTCCAGAATGTGCTAATGGGAGGAGAGGATCCTTAGAGGAGTAGAATATGGTTTTAAGTTTAGTATGTGGTTTAAAGGTGGCATTGAGGTTATAATGTCGTAGGATTCTGTTGACTTTTTCCGATAACCCTTTAATGTATGGGATGGCTATGGTTTTACTGTAATCTAGATTCGTTTTTGTTGTAGTTTTATGGAATATTTTATTAACAGTATTTTTGTTATAGCCATTATTTATGAATGTGTCACTGATTATTTTTAGTTCTTGTTTCAGGGCTTGCTGGTTAGAGCAAATTGTTGTAGCTCTGTTTTTAAGGGTGTTAATGATGCCATATTTTTATGATGGGTGGTGGTATGAATTAGCATGTTTTTATTGGCCAGTGTGTGTCGGTTTTCAGTAGACCATGAAGGATAGACTGCCTGAAGGAAGACGTGTGACTAGTGTGTCGAGGAACGGGAGCGATTTTGGTTTTCGATTTCAATGGTAAATTGTATGCGTTCGTGTTGTTTGTTCAGGTGGCTAAGGAATGTGTTTAGCGTGCGTTGCCCGTGCGGCCAGATCGCAAACACGTCATCAACGCATCAAAGCCAGACTGTCGGTCTTAGCATGGCGGAATCAAGAGCCCTTTGCTCAAAGGTTTCCATGTAGAAGTTAGCGATTGGGGGGGAGGGGGGGAGGAGATAGTAGTGAGCCCATGGCTGTACCTTCTTTGTTGTGTGTTTTTTGTGTAGGAGGGGGAATAATAACAAAAGCGGATAAAGGCAATGCCACTGTTATCGTTGACAGGTCAACATACGTACTTCAAATGAATCAACTAGTAGCTGATAACAACACATAAAATGGTAAATTACAACCCAACAAAAAGGATAAAGGATAAAACGAAACACTACTCAAGTCTGTCACTTCTTTGCCACCAGACACGGTTAAAAAACTCAAACCTCACTACGCCTGCCCCCTCCAGATTATATGGTGTTCTGAAAATACACAAACAAAATGTGCCCCTTCGACCAATCGTGCAAGGAATAGACAGTTCCCAATTACCACATAGCCAAGAAATTAGCGACAACACTCAAGGAGTTGGTAGATCATTCCCCCTCTTACGTAAAAAACACACAACACTTTATAAACAAAATTAAAAACATAACACTCGACAAAGACGACTTATTAGTCAGTTTAGATGTTTCTGCCCTTTTCACTAATGTCCCCATCAATGACACAATTCTCCTACTACAGAACAAATTTCCGCCCGGCATTACGGCCCTCTTTGCCCATGCACTAAAGTCCGGTTACTTTGTGTGGCAAAACAAATTCTACCTACAAAAAGAAGGTACAGCCATGGGCTCACCACTATCCCCCCCCCCAATCGCTAACTTCTACATGGAAACCTTTGAGCAAAGGGCTCTTGATTCCACCATGCTAAGACCGACAGTCTGGTTTTGATATGTTGACAACATGTTTGCGATCTGGCCGCACGGGCAACAAACGCTAAACACATTCCTCAGCCACCTGAACAAACAACACGAACGCATACAATTCACCATCGAAATTGAAAATCAAAATTCGCTCCCATTCCTAGACACACTAGTCACACGTCTTCCTTCAGGCAGTCTATCCTTCACGGTCTACCGAAAACCGACACACACTGGCCAATACATACATGCTAATTCATACCACCACCCATCACAAAAATACGGAGTCATTAACACTCTTCAAAACAGAGCCACAACTATTTGCTCTAACCAAGCCCTGAAACAAGAACTAAAAATCATTAGTGACACATTCATAAATAATGGCTATAACAAAAATACTGTTAATAAAATACTCTATAAAACTACAACAAAAACGAATCTAGATTACAGTAAAACCATAGCCATCCCATACATTAAAGGGTTATCAGAAAAAGTCAACAGAATCCTACGACATTATAACCTCAATGCCACCTTTAAACAATCCACTAAACTTAAAACCATATTCAACTCCTCTAAGGATCCTCTCTTCCCATTAGCACATCCTGGAGTCTATTGCATCCGCTGCACCTGTAATAACTTACCGTACATTGGTGAAACAGGACGGACAATCCCTATACGCAAGAAAGAACACATTAGACACATTAAATATAACCATTATGGTGAAGCAGGCCTCTCAGACCACGCACTCAACACCTTACACCAAATCAACTGGAAAAGCACCTGCTCCTTACACCGCACAAAAACCTGGTACGAAAGGAAATTTAAGGAATCCTGCGAAATCCTGATAAGCCACCCAAATATCAACAACAAAGATGGCATGAAAATTCCAAGGATCTGGATGGCACACTTTCACCCTACCTAGTATGAAAGATCCAGCATAAGTCAGGACTCTAGCCAATCCTTAGCTAGTATTAGAAACCATTCCATACCAACTGGCTGGAATGATGTTAATATATATATATAGTAGACAACACTAATAATAGAACTCTAGCGTTGATGTATAATTTTTCTTTTTATATTTTTTATTTTATTTTATTTTATTTTTTATTCTTATTTATTTATTTATTTATTATATTTTTTTTTTCACCAGAGATCAGGCCAACAATTGTTGTAGCGGTTGGTCAGTGTCTTTAACAAACCAGTTTTATTGTAGTATAACTTGTTTCCTGTGTATAGTTGTGTGCTCCAGAAGATGACCTTGACATAAAGGTCGAAACGTCGAATGTAGATTTTAGTTATATTAAACTAAAGTTTTTATTCAAACACAGTAGTTGTCTCCATCATTTTCAAAAATGCCTATTTATTGCTCTGTTTTTGAGCATATGTATGATGCTAAGTTTTTGTGCATAATGATGAGTAGATTTAAAATGAAGATAACGTCCAGTGTCTGTAGGCTTGTGGTAGATTGTGAGCTTCATTTGTCCATTATCCTGTTTTTTTTACTAATACGTCCAAAAAAAGGTAATTGATGCTTGTTTTCTAACTCTAACGTGAACTTAATTTTTTGGTGGAAAGAGTATTTTTTGAAGGAACTCGTGTAAGGCATTTTCTGTGTCTTTCGAATGCCTTACACGAGTGCCTTCAAAAAATCAAGCTCACAATCTATCGCAAACCTACAGGCACTGGAAGTTATCTTCATTTTAATGAAGATAACGTCCATGTCTGTCACTCATATCAAAAACTCTCTCCAAAAATGGTTATCCACAAAATATAATTCAAAAGATTTTCTATGGAAACAGCCCACAGCAACAATCTCAAATGACACAGTACACATCATCCATCGTCATACCTTATGCAGGCGCAGTCTCCACCAAAATAGCAAAAATCATGAAGTCTTTCAACATCAGGGTTGCCTTTAAACCTATTTTAACTACTTGGTTAGACTATAATAAATTAAGTTTAGTCCCTTATCCAAGTGTAAGAAAACAAAGTTTGCACCTGAAAATATCTTCAAGACTGAGGTAAGGTAGTGCAATGACCTCTCCTATTGCTTCTGCCTTAGTATCTCCACGTTTGAGTCTGCCTCCCACTGACGAGACCTCAATAAAGGTTGAAACCGGTCTGGGTATTGGCCCTTCACTTAATGCATAGCAGTATACATGTCCGTAAGGAGATGTGCTTTGCATTATGGGAGATACTGAGACAAGGAGTGATGAGAGCTTGGGCCACCTTTGCTCGGAGTTGCTGTTGCACTACCTTACCTCAGTCCTGAAGATATTTTCAGGCGCAAACTTTGTTTGCTTACGCTTGGATAAAGGATTAAACTAAATTTATTATAGTCTAACCAAGTGAAAAATAAACTTCCAACATCTTTCTGTAAATCCAGAGTAATTCAATAATAAGGTGGTACACCTGTTGGCTTCTCCTATAGGTAACTATGACCTCTCCTATTGCTTCTGCCTTAAGTATCTCCACATTTGGGTCTGCCTCCCATGCTGGATGCTGGATATGAGAGGCTCTGCTTGGGAAAGGTTTTTGCCTGTCTCCGAGTAGAGCCACCACTGAGATTATAGCTCTGTCTGGTGGTGGGGTGAGCCTGCCACTGGGTAGAGCCAACGCTGAGAAGTTCTTCTTGGTGACGGTGTGAGGCTGTCACTGAGTGGAACAAAGCTGAGTTGGGCGATCTTTCAGGATCGTCTAATTTTTAGAGAGGTCTTTACTTAAATACCCCTCAATAAAGGTTGAAACTGGTCTGGGTAGCGGCCCTTCCTTTGATGCTTAGCAGTATATATGTCTGCAAGGAGATGTGTTTTGCATTATGGGAGATACTGAGACAAGGAGTGATGAGAGCTTGGTCCACCTTTGCTCGCAGTTGCCTGGTGTTGCACTACCTTACCTCAGTCCTGAAGTTATTTTCTGGCACAAACTTTGTTTGCTTACACTTGGATAAAGGATTAAACTAAATTTACTATTTTAACTACACGGCACATATTAAGATCTCCTAAGGACAGCATCGCTTTCTACAAATATGCAGGAGTATACAACATCCCATGTTCTTGTGGACTGAACTATGTAGGCAAAACATCACGAAGCCTAGAAATCCGAAAAAAAAAAGAACATATCGGAGATGTCAACAACAACAGAACAGACACCTCAGGATTAGCTCATTGGTTCTTAATTTCGATTCCATTGATTGGGATAACAGCTCTATGCCATACATTGAAGAAGACTTCAAATGTAGAAACTTTAAAGAAGCTGCAGTAGTACTCCATACAGGAGACCATCTCATAGAAATCAAGGCATGATATTAAAAGACATTTGGAAAAGCTTAATAAATTCACTATGTTTAGCAGAACTGAATTACGCGAAAAACTATAAAACGTGATCTACTAACAATGATTAATTCTCCACGCTTTATGCTCTTAATGTCGCGCATCTTTTTTCAATTTTTTTAAACTGATTTTAAGGTCATTACTGCATTCTTCTGTTGTAGCATTTAATGTTAATGTAACCATTCTCACCTGAAGAATCCAGACAGACCAAAGCTGGCGAAACTGGTTGACAATTGTATACATATATTTATAAAGAATCATCCAAAAAAATCCAAAGATAATGTTTCATTTATAAGTTTCTTTTATGTTCCTTCTTTTCCTTCTGTCAACTAAATATTGCAGTCCTGTCACCAGCTTGGTCTGTTGAATCTCTGAATCTTCTCAACTACCTCTTCATATCCAAGAAACCTAGGTGACCATAACCTTATAAAGAGGGAGATAATTCTTCTTTATCTCTTTTGTTGATGTGTTGGCTGTTTTGCTTTCGTTTGCAGCATGCTTTCTGAAATTCAACTCTTCGTCCACCATCATCCTGAAATACCTATCCTGTCAACTGTCATCTCCATACAGGAGGTTGACTATTACGGATGGCTAGCGCACCATTTGATTGAAGACACCTAATAATGTGCAGTAGAAAGGTAAGATGGTGAGGCTCTGATATCATCCATCTCACAGTATTCTATGTCTGTAGATATTTGTGTTCATTGGGACTGGTTTGCCTGTTTTGAGGGTTGAAAAAACTGAGTTTCTAAGGAAAAAACCCTCTACTTCTGTATGAGATTGGCTAAGTCACCATAATAAAGAAATTATTATACATGATAGAAGAAAATAAAAGAAAGAAAGAGATATAAAAGAAAGAGAAAGAGATTCTGGATCTAGCTGCAATTGAAGAGACTTCAATAAAGGTTGAAACTGGTCTGGGCATGGCCATTCCCATGCATAACATTATACATGTCCGTAAGGATATGTGCTTTGCATTATGGGACACTAAGGGAATTAATATGAAGTCATTAGCCTCTATATACAAGTTGCCCAGTCGTGATGTTATTTCACATGCAAATTTTTATATCACCTTAGAAGTAAATAACCAAATAGTCTTTTTAGATCTTCTAATTCTTTATCAACCAGGTGGAAGCTTACAGTTTTCAGTTTTTGAACTCATATAGGCTGTTATATCACACTGAATCGTATACCACCATTCTAGTCAAAAGACTGGAACTATTACGATTTAAGTACATCATGCTCATTCTTTTGTTTTGCAGAGGATATTTTGCAGAAAGAATTATAACGTATTAAATCAACCTTTCTATCAAATTGCTTTAAGGATTCCTTCATCATGTGTAGAGTGGTTTTAGTGCTCCTGAAGGATATGTAAATTTTTCATATTTTAGTTGATAATATTAGGTTTTTCTTTTAAAAAAAACTACAATAAGTAGTGTCTGATTGACTGAGATATTCAGTGTGTAAAAAACCTTCTATATTTTTTATAAATTTTATTATTATTTTTTTAATACAATATTGTCGGTATTGCACTAGTGCGTGGTAGAACAAAGGTGACAAAGACCATGTTGTTGAGTGATTTGAATTTGTGGGATTTTGTGCTGTGCAGTGTGTGTGTGTGTGTGTGAAGTGTATTCATTGTGAAAATTAAAGGATACATGGAAGGAAATTGAAACTGGAGAGAGAGAGAGAGAGAGAGTGAATTAAATGTTTCGAAAGCGAGTACCTATCAGATGACGAGAACACAGCAAATGTTAGTAGAGTGGACAGTATCGATGGTAAGATGGAAAATGATATTATTAATGTTGAAGGAGCGGCCATGGAAATAGAAGAGAATGAAATGGACATTAATAAAGAAATAGCATGATTGAATGTTATCCTTCACAGGACAAACTGTGAAATTGAAAAAAATTGCAGAACTGTCAAGAGATTGTTTGTGAAGAAATATTTGTTAGCAGCAATGGTAAGCTGTATTCCACGAGTGAAGAAGAGGACACAATTTGGAGTAAAGTGAATGAAAAACAATATTAAACAGGAGCTACATGCAAAAAAGAGGCTATGGAAGAGATATAAGGAGACAGGTGAAGAGAAGATGCAAGAAGCATTCTATTTTGGAGGATGTAAAGGAGTTGTTAGAAGAGGCAAAAACTGAAGAGCGAGAAGGTCTTCTTTTAGCATGCTATGATAGAGGTGAACTGAGGAGGTCATTGATAACAATGAGTCTATACGTAGATTGTGACAAAGGAATGATGTCGAATTTGTGAATCTGTCATCTGTGTTTGACAGAATGAAAGATTTATTCAATGCTAATCGACTGCTTCTAAATTGTTTTGGTGTTAGGTGTCTAGAGAGAGCTTTGTTCACTGAGCATGCTGAAACACAAATTCAGGAAAACTTAGGGTGGAAGCAGGTGAGTTTAGGTGAAGACACCCATGAGGTGAATGAATGTGAGAATAACCTAGTGAGGAATCTAGTCTCTAATGCCAAAACACTGAATAAAATGGTCAATCTAGGAAGTAAAGTTCGGGTTGTGACCTAAAGGGATACCGCAGTTTTTATATCCTAATGCCAGAAGTATCAGGAACAAAGGGAGGAGTTTTTGGCATTGGTCAGCGCACCATTGCCAAAAGTTATAGGCATTAGTGAGACTTGGCTAACAGCAGATGATGTATTACAGGGATAGAATATGAATTGTTTAGTATTTTCAGGGAAGATGGAGAAGATATAATTGGGAAGTCTGCTGCTGATGATAGTGGATGAATTGCAGCCAAAATGAATTGGAAACAGGCAGAAGAGTGGCTGTTCATTTCAAGCAGTCTGTTATGAGATTAAGGCCAGTAAGACAAACTATACATTTGGTTGTTGCTATAGGCCAGGGAGTTCCATGGATGTTCTGCATATCCATATCCAAATTAGTACAACGAATACATGCATATCCAAATTAGTACAATGAATACAAGTCGAGTGATTATTATGGAAGACTTCAAATATGAAGATGTAGACTGGGAGGAAGAGAGATCACATGGGAGAAACAAAATGGAATTTATACACCTACTAAGAGATAATTACTTGAGGCAGCATGTGATAGAAGGGACCAGGGGTGTGAGAGTATTGGACCTGGTCATAGGTTCAGAAGAGCTATCCATAACCAAGGTGACTACATTGCCTTCGATTGGTAAATGTGACCATTCGGTCTTGACTTGGGAGATGATTGTATGGCAAGAGGAAGATTCTGTCAAGAAGGGGTATGTGTGGAACAACAAGGCAGGTGATTATGGCAAGCTTAGGAAGAAGCTTCAATCTGTGCCAGGGCATAAAACACTGCAGAGTAAAGATGTTAGTAGTGCATGTTAGATATTTAAGAGTCTCAAGAGGAAGCAATATTAAATTGTAAACTTAAGGTAAGTAGTATAATCTTTAAAGGTACCTGTGACATAACTATAAATAATAAATTACATGATAACCACAGTAATTAACTTTAATGAAATGAAAGTACAGATGTTTCATACTGAAAATAACAATTTGAAATATCTGTACTACTTTCATTTCATTGAAGTTAATTACCGTGGTTATCGTGTAATTTAATTATTTAAGGTAAGGAGGGTTAATCAGGTAGGAGTTAAATGGATGAATAATATCATTGAGCATGAGCTACAGAAGAAGAAAATGCTATGGAGAGTATATAGAGAGAAAGAGGTGATCAGCGTGGAAAGGAAAGCAAAATCAGATTATGAGAAGAATCCAGCTGAGCAGACCAAATGAAATCCCAAAGAGTTATTTTGTTATGTGGTAAGTAAGAGGAAGAATGACTATGGAAGATTAACTTTAATGAGTGATGATGATCACAAGGAGACAGAAGCAGATAAAATAGTTAAGTTACTGAGTGACCACTTTGCAAGGATATATCATCCTAGTTAAGTTACTGCTTTAGCCTATTTTACAAACACTAATATGGGAACAGAGGTGGATGAATTGGAGGTACTTAGAATATTGCAGAATTTCAATGTAAATACAGCTGTGGGGGTTAGATAGGATATCATCTAAGGTTTAGCAAGAAATGTGCAAGGGAACTGGCATTGCCTTTGACTAGGCTGTTTAATTCAAGTCTCAGCTCTGGTAGAATTTCAAGGGAATGGAAAGAGAGCAAAATAATTGCTTTGCATAAGGGAGGTTCTAAGACTACAGTAGCAAATTGTAGACCAATCAGTATCCCAGGTTTGGTAGTAAAAGTACTAGAAAAATTGGTAAAAAATGGAATTCAAGAATGGGTAGATAAAAATATGATGCTTTATGAGGGTCAACATGGCTTTGTGAAGGGTCGGGCATGCTTAGTAATTTACTAACTTTTTATAAAAGAGTAACAGCTGAGTTGAATAAAGAAAATGGCTACACGATGATTTTGCTGGATTTTTCGAAGGCATTTGACAGAATACCACAGGGAACTCTTTTATGTAAATCAGAACAAATGAGGATAGATATGATATTGGTTAAGTGGATAAGAGGGCAGCTGCTGGACAGATATCAAAAAGTGGTATATGGAGGGGCAGAATCAAGGCAAATACAGGTGACTAGCAGTGCTTTGACCACTACTGTTTAATTTGTACATAAATGATATAGAAAATAACCTGAACCTAATTATTCAGTTGTTTGCTGATGTTTTGAAATAGCTAATGTAATTGTTAATCAAGGCAATGTGGAGAGCTTGCAGAACAATTTAAATAGGTTGTCACTATGGATAAAAGATAATGGGTCAGTCAGTTCAATGTGGAGAAATGTAAAGTTATTCATTATGTAATAAATAAATTACAACTGTGTATCACATTGATAGAACTGCACTCTAAGATTTAGATGAAGCTTTAAATTTAGGGGTCATGGTAGAGTTAAATTTTAGAGGACATGTTGCTAAGGTTGCTAAAGTAGTCCATAAGATTTCTTGACTATTGAAGAACACACTAACAAGTAGAGATAAGGAAGTTGTTATTCTTCTTTATAAATCTTTGATACATACACATCTGGATTACTTTGCTCAGGTCTAGTCTCCTGTGTTTGTTGGGGATGAGGAAGTGGTAGAGAAGATTCAGAGGCGAGTGACCAAGATGGTGAGTGGTCTGTGGAACGTTTCCTATGGTGATAGATTGAGGGTGTGTAGACTGTAGCAGTTGGTTGATAGGAGAAAAAGAGGTCATATGAAAGAAACATTTAAATTGCTTAAAGGATTTTTAAGCAATTTAAATCTAGAGGGCCAGAACAAGGGGTCATTCCTGGAAGTCGAATAAAGGTGTGGTTAATAGGGGTGTATGGTCTAGATTTTTTGCTTGGAGAGTTGTGTATGAATGGAATGGGTTGCCATAGCCAGTTGTGAGTGCTCTGTCTGTTAATGGGCTCAATTAGATTTATGATAGATTATGTAGATAGTTTTGGTCTTTGGATTCCATGGAGGTGCCTGTACAATAATAATAATAATAATAAAAAGCTTTTAAAAGTTATGGTTATCTCTGCTTCTTCCGGTATAGAAGAAATAACTTGCATTGCTATCCCTTATGTTCACAGAATTTCTGAACATAGCAAAAGTTCTTAAGGCACTGAATATTTTTGTTGCCTTTTGTCCCATCAAAAAATTCTTCACCTTTCTCACTTCTTCTAAGGACAAGCTTCCACCACCAAATAAAAGCAGACCAGATGATCTGCTTTTATTTGTCTAGAAGAATACAACACTGTCTTGTATTAAATATCTTGAGCCTGAACAGTCTGGACTTTTTGAGTATACTATCTGCACTGAGCATATTATATTGGAACAAGAGAAGAGTACTTAGTAAAAGTTCATTTTCTCATAGAACATCATTATAAAGAAATGTGTGAAACTTTACTTCTGTCCTAACTTAAAACAGATCTGATGATCTACCTCTATCCCGCATTGTGGGAGATAGCAGTTTGTTAAATCTGTTGATCATTCCTAACTTGATATGAACTTTTTTCTTTTTAAGTTAGGTAATTATTGACCTGTTTTAGTTATCTTTTCCTTAGCTACTATGGTGGCATTTTTTAGAATTGTCTGTTATTATTTAATCGCTGTTTTATAATCCTGTATACTGAAGGTGCCTTATGATACTTAGGTAAATTTTACATTTACTTAGTTTTTTACATGAGTTTTCCTCCGTTTTTATATTTATTTTGAGTGTAACATAATCCCACTCATGTAATATGCTGTTGGAAATCTCATCACTCCAAAGTGCAAACTTGACACTTACTAGCATTGAATTCATAGCCATTATAATTTGCCACATTTTCTAGCTTGTTCAAATCATTCTGTAACTACTATATATCAGTAGCATCTGTGATTACTTTTCATATCTTTGCATCATCAGCAACAACTGATCAATTCCTATTAGATCCTTCCCAGTATCATTAATGTATAGAATGAATAACAGTGGTCCAAGGTCTGATCCCTGGAGAACATTACTGGTCACCTTAAATCTGATAGATATGTTTCTCTGTATAATCATTTACTAAGCTAACAGTATATGCAGACACTATTTATTTTGGGTTAGTTATTTTTCCAACAAATCGCTGTCTCTTTCTCTCCTCAACCCCCCCCCTCCCATCTCAAACTCAAATCATGAATGTGCACATTCTTGGCTAGACATTATAGGATGAAATGTAATGCAGTCAGTACCACAGTGATTTGTACACTATCCATAACTAATAATTAAGAGAAATTCTATATTTGGATGATATATCTCAATTACCGAGTGTGGAGTGAATTATATTTCATCTGCATTAGTGAAACATTAACCATTTGCACCTTATTATTATTCTCCTCACACAGCTCTACCAACATACAATATATGATTCTGACTCTCCATCTTAGGTTGCCATTATTATACCTTAACAACACACAAGCAACATTTTCTACCACACTGTTATCTTTCACTCTCCTCTATAAGCTCCTGTTATTCATCCTCACATTCTACTATTCTACAAACACTAAATCATTTGTTCTTACCAGAGTTGTGGAGTCAGAGTCAGAAGCAATTCTTGGTTTATTGGAATCAGAGTTGGAGTCGGTAAAAATGTGCTGACTCTGACTCCTAATGAATTTAAATTATAATATAAATATGTTAAAATTTCCTATTTCACAAATAATAATTTGATTAACCTATTTTTTTTTCAGGTTATAGTTTCAGATTATATTTTAATTTCAAGTTCTTTGCAAATTTCAAAATAAAACATATTTTATGATAATTTATATATTATATTACTGAAAGCAGTACCCCCATAGAAAAAATTCACAATAGCACAAAAAGTGTCAACAAAGTCCTCTGTTTTTGAATACTTTTCAATAACAATAGATGGGAAATATTATGTGTCAATGTATTATAGAAGATGATGATTGTGAAAAAGCACATGATGCAAAAATTAGTAGTTTTTGTGGTTCCAATAAAATGCACCTACAAACATAACAAATTTTAAAAGGTGCAGCATTTTCATCCTGAAGTGTTAGAGGCTGTGAATGAGAAAGACAGCAATAAAAACATTTCCTCTACTTCAGGGCTAAAGAAAGATCAGAAAGTCTACTGGAGGGCCAAACACAAATACCAAGATTATTTATGTGTGACAAAGTTACCATAACAATGATGCCAGAAAAGTTTAAAAACCACATCATTGAAATAGCAGTGAAGAATAGTGTACCTCTATCCTTTTTTTCACAACCAGCATTTTTAGGCTTAAATGGCTAGAAAACTTGGAGTTTCTCTGGAAAGAGAACGTATAATTGAAGAGGCCAAATTATAGAAAGAAGAACTTCAAAAACGAAGGGGCATTTTGTCTTTATTAGAATGGATGCTTGCACATGTCACAGAGTCAATTATTTTGCTATTAATGTTAGATTTGTTGATGAAAACAATAAAATGATAACTCAGACATTGGGAGTAATGAGTCTTTGGACTCCCTGGAGGTGATATATAATAATAATAATAATTGGACACCCAGGTGCATGACAACAGCGAATATCTTCAAAAGTTAGTGGAAGATGTTTTAGAAGAATTGCAGAAGAAGATTAAGATGACGTTTCTGCAAGTAATTTACAAACAGCAAACAAAAAAGAGCATTGAAATTTTAGATGATATCACTGAAGAACATCTCTAAGCTAATTACAGTTCAACATATGCATTAGCAACTAGCAATAAGAGATGGATTGAAAGATTATCATGCAGCTACTCTCATTAGCAAGCTGAGGTAAGTAGCTGTTGCAACTAGGGCCCCCTGAAACAGATGCTATTCTGGAGAGACATGCTGGAAAAAGGAGCCGTTTTTGGATCAGGCAATATGCTGTGGAAGCACGTATTTGATGATAAGGCATTTGCTTGAGCTAAAAGGCTTTCTTGAAGTTCTGACATATCAGTACTTATAGTATAGATACCCCCTTTAGGCAGATACCCCTTTACTTTCTGCCTCATGAGAACTTAGTCCAGCAATTGAATTCTTCTTCTTTGAGTGTCATCTCCTATCGGAGGTCGGCGACCACCTTGGCAAATTTTGAGCGATTCTCAGCTATTCTGAGCAGTCTCTCAGAGTTCATATCAGTCCACTGTCTGATATCTGCCAGCCAAGATTTTCTTCGTCTTCCTTGTCCTCTTCTTCCATTTATCTTCCCTTTTATAATCAATTGAAGTATCTTATATTTTTCATTACGAAGTAGGTGACCAAGATATGCAGTTTTCCTTCTTTTTATGGTATCTAAAAGTTCACGTGATTTCCCCATTTGTTTCAGTACTTCCTGATTGGACATTTTTGCTGTCCATGGGATTTTTAACATTCGTCTGTATAACCACATCTCAAAGGCTTCAAGTCTTTTTATTGATGTTGTCTTCAAGGTCCAAGTTTCTGCACCGTACAGCAGTACAGACCATACATAGCATTTAACCATGCGTACTCTAAGCTCTAAGTTTAAACTGCGGTTACACAGTGTTGATTTCATCAAGAGAAAATTTTTTCTTGCCATTTCAATTCTAACTTTTATTTCCATTTCTGGATTGCAATCTTCATTTAACCAGCATCCGAGATATTTAAACTTTGTCACTCTTTCTATTTGTTTCCTATTTAAAGAAAGTGCTAAATTAAGAATTGGTTTCTTACTTATGACCATGAATTTAGTTTTGATGATATTTATTTTTAATCCCATTTTTTCACTCTCTGCATTTATTAGCTCCAAAAGATTTTAAAGATCCTGAATATTGTCAGCCAGAAGAGCTGTATCATCGGCATATCGGATGTTACTGATGATTTCACCATTTACACTAATCCCTTCCTTTCTTCCTTCCAAGACTTTTTGAAATATGGCTTCTGAGTAGATGTTAAAAAGAAGAGGTGACAGCACACATCCTTGCCTTACTCCTCGTTTGATGTTAATGGAGTCTGTAATAATGTCATCAACTTGAACAGATGCCTTTTGGTTCCAATATAAGTTTTCAATGATCCTGATGTCTTTACCATCTAATCCAATTCTTTTTAATAGTACAATCATTTTAGCATGTTGGACTTTGTCAAATGCTTTCTCGAAGTCGATGAAACAAATGAATATTACCTTGTTTTGGTCAATACATTTTTGAAATAAGATCTGAGAACAGAAAAGGGCCTCTCTTGTTCCCAAGCCATTTCTAAAGCCGAATTGGGTATCACTGATGGTGTCTTCACATTTTCTGTATATTCTATTTTGAATTATTTTCAGAAACATTTTGAGAACGTGACTCATTAGGCTGATCATTCTATAGTCATTACAAGTTTTCGCGTTTACTTTTTTAGGTAGCATGATGAAGGTTGACTGTAACCAGTCTTGAGGGATTATGCCTGTATCGTAGATCTTATTAAATAGCTTTACTAATATGTTAATGTTGTCACCTTCTAATAACTTTACTATTTCTGCCGGTATTCTATCTGGTCCTAGGGCTTTACCATTTTTAGCTGAGTTCAATGCACATTCTACCTCTGATTTTAGAATGCATGGACCTTCCATATGTTCATAAGTATTTTCTGGGTTCTGTCTGTCATCAGTAAAGAGTTCTTCCATATATTTCACCCATTCTTGTATTTTGTCATCCTTTTTGGATATAATTTCTCCCTTTTTGTTTCAAAGGATACAGAATTGTTTTTTCTTATATATACCTGAGGTCTCTTTCATCTTTTTGTGTAGGTTAAAATTGTCATGTTTTTCCTGTAGAATTTCTATTTCTTTACATTTTTCATTCATCCAGATTTCTTTTGCTTTTTTGACCTTGTGTTTAATAATTTTCTGAACCTCTGTATATTTTGTTGGATTATGATTTTTATATGATCTGCGTTGATCCATGAGAGAAAGAATTTCATCAATCATCCAATCTTTCTTTTTTACTGCTCTATTAGGACATAAGGTATTGGTACATTTCTCTATGAAGACAGATTTCAATTTGTCCCACGATTCATCAACCCTCATGATGTCATCATTCTTGATAAGTGCTAGCTCTTGATTCAGATCTTGATTCAGATCTTGACTCAGTTTGCTTCTTATCTCTGTGTTTTTTAATTTTCCCAAATCAAACCTTTTTTTTTTGATGTTTCTTAAGCATAGCTTTCAGTCTAAGTTGTAACTCTGCCACCAGTAGGTTATGATCAGAAGCAATATCTGCACTAGGATAGGTTTTTGTACTCTTTATAGAACTTCGAAATCGTTGATTAATTAGTAAGTAATCAATTTGGTTTCTGACTATATTCCCATTATTATCCTGTGGTGATCGCCAAGTATATATCTCCAAACAGCCGCAAACGTAGATGCTAATACTGTGCACATGCGTGTTACCAGGTGACGCCTGGTAACACACACGGGCATGTGTTATGTATGCGCGAACATTATTTCAAAAATTACTTTTTGAGGAGAGAGTGGACTTTCCATGGCTTCCTTCCACTTGGTTGTAAAATTTGTTTTGACATAAGAAATATCCAGGGTGCATTACAAAATCAAATAACTTATCAAATAAAAAATCAAATATTTCTTATGTCAAAACAAATTTTACAACCAAGTGGAAGGAAGAGCCATGGGAAGTCCACTCTCTCCTGCTCTTCCCAACTTTTATTTGGAACATCTAGAAGAAGTCCTGTTCTCATCTATATTCCCTCAACCATCCTTTTGGGTTAGATATATATACGACGTCTTTTCTGTATGGCCTCACAACAGAGACCTCCTTAACTTCCTTTTTAAGCAGTATCAGTTCCTTACATTCTCGTATAAAGTTTACCATGGAGATTGAAAAAGACAACAAGTTATCATCTTTAGACGTCCTTCTCATCTGTTCACCTTCAGGTATTCTTACAACAGTTTACAGAAAACCAACTTTCATAGGTCATTATATTCTCAAAGAATCTGCTCATCATCCTTGTCAAAAAACAGGAATCATAAAATGTTTAATCTGATGAGCCAAAACTAATTGTTCAACTTCTCATTTATTATAGAAAGAACTTTCGACTATCAAACATCACATGAAACTAAATGGCTTCTCCGAAAAGAGTACACAACATCTTTTCGATTCTTACACTCCAACACAGAACAGCAAAGATTCAATACGTCGAGTTCCAATTCCTTACATTTCCGGGATTTCAGAACCAATTTCAAGAATTCTAAAGAAATATGATTTAACAGCCACTTATACACTTATTAACAAATTATCCACCCATTTTCCTTCATCTAAAGTTAAACGTTCAACCTTGTCTCTATCTAGTGTGTATCAAGTTCCTTGTAACTGTAATCTTTCCTACTTTGGACAAACTGGACGTTCTATAGAAAAAAAGAATTCAAGAACATCAATCATCATCACTCAGCATGGATTAGAAACAAGCCACAACATCCTTTGGTCCAAGACTCTCCTCCTACACAGATGTCGCTACAAATTTGAACGTTTATTTAAAGAAAGTGTGGAGGCCTTACTTCAACGTCCTAACTTGAATCGTAATGACTGTATATCTATATCAAAAATTTTTGAAAGTTTAATCAGTATAACACATTAATTTTATTTTTTTTTATGTAAATTTCCTATATTAGTCTAATGTTATTTAAGATTATTACATGAATTTCTGAATTAATATCTTTAATTATGACTTTAAAAATGTTTACCGGTCCAGTGAACACACATGGATTACAGTCAGGAATACTGACCCAGCTATAGGTCTGATTCGTCAGCTATGCCGTTCCAGAGCCCGGATAAAATTTGGGAGGACTGAGATGGTGCCGTACCTCCCCGTAAAAGGGACTCACAGCCATGTATCATCATACAATTATTATTATTATTATTCTATCTCTCTCTCCTATCATATATTGAAAAATTTCTTCCTCATCTTAACCATTTTGTAACTTATAAGCTGTTTCTATCATATCACCTGTATTCCATGGTTCAGATCCTGCCATGCTGAAAAACTTGACCCAGCATTGAATGAAAGCTGCTGCTTAATTGCAGGATGCCTGACACCAACACCACTATGAGACCTGTTTACTTTGGCTGGTATTGCATCTCTCCCTCCTCTTCAATTCGAAGATCTGCATTCTCAGCTGACAAAAGAAGCAGACAAATGAATGATGAGTGCCAACCACTATTTGGCCAGACTACAGTGCCCCAAAGAGTAAGATCCCTACATAGCTTCCTAGCAACCATTGAATCACCTAAAAACCCTCCAGAGACAAGACTTCAACAATCGCTTGCACTATACCTTGAGAATAATACTGGTATTCTAACAGCTGAACACCTTCCACGTGGTGCTCACTTGGACTTGGAATACTTGGAAAAGCCTCAACGGACTACGAATGACAGTTCACTGCAAACAAAGCCTCATCAAATGGGGCTGTCTCACTGGACCAGTTAATTGTGAGTGTGGGACAACCCAGTCCATGGAACATCTTATTATATGCTGCACAGAAAGAGCGGTTGATTGCACAAGATTCTGGAGGAACATCTGACCATATTTATTATATATAACTTATGTATAGTTTCTTTTTCCTTCATATTTTACTTATTATTCCCTGTATAATTTACCTACTAAATTTAAGCTGTTGTCATTTGTAATGTATCCTAATTTGTTGTAAATAATGTTGTACCAATTACTTATTACTGTACCACTTGTGTTTGGATACAAAATAAATAAATCTGTATTCCATCTATCAGATAAATTTAGTAATCCATAAATCTTCAGCATGTCCTCATATATGGAATTCCACAGACCTGTCACCTACCTCTAGCTCCTTTCTACTTCCTTATCCCCAAGAAACCCAAATGCATGTCATTTGAGTTTCCATATGGGATGTAAGATATGGGTAGTAGGAGTAGCACCTCTGCATGCTCAGCATTCGCATCAAAATATTGGTCCCCACTGCTCATGAAACTCTCACTTATGGCTCCAAGTAGCTGGTAGAGTGCACCAGAAGCCACCCTGGAACCGTGCCTCGGCTGGCTTTCAAAACTAAGTAAAGGTACCTTGTTGCACTTGAAGGCTGGAATGACAGAGTTAACAGATGACCAAAATTTAATTTGACAGTGATAACAAAGGCACAACTGCAAGCTATGTGACATAGTCTGGGTACACTCCAAGAAAAACAGAGATGTGGCCAGCAGTCACCGTGGAAGTGACAGGGACCCCATCATGTAACCTTTCATAGTAAACCCTGAAACAGAGAACTGTGTCAGATTTAAGCAATAGAGACAAGCTGGACCCTCTTCAACTTTTATCTCTTGGGAACATTACAGGGAAGAAGAAGAAGAGAAAGAAATTGTGGAATGTAAGGCAGATACTAAGAAAATAGCATATGAAGAAGATACCTTAAACCCTCTGGGGAGGATATCTCTTGATCCTTTATGCCGAAAACCAAGAATCTTCTCTTAAGGCTTGAACTTGGAATATAAGAACCTTATATGAAGCTGGGAAGTTAGATCACCCTATACAAGAACTTGAAGCAGTTGAAAATTGACATTGCTGATATCAATGAAGTCAAATAGACTAATAATGGAAAAATAAACAGAAAGAGTCATTCAGTTATATACAGTCGCGTCTCTTTTTATGCGGTAGATACATTCCGCAGAAAACTAGATATAAAAAATCACACAAAAAAGGCCTAACTTACGTTGAAAAATTATGGATACGTTCCATAATTTTCTACAACTGCATAAAACGAAGCAATGAATTAAAATAAACCTAAAATCGCATAAAAAAGTTTATGAAAATTCAGGAAAATATGAATGCCTAAGTTTGTTTTAAAGCTTTATTCATTTAATTTTATTGAAAAGTAACAATTTTTTTTTACATTTTGTCATCAGAATTATCATTATTATTAGACAATATTCGGCAACATTTGCGAACTGGTGCAAAATCACTTTCATCACCAGAATAGATAGTCAGCGCATCAGATCTGTATGGTAAAGGCAATGGTTCTTCACAAACATAATTAGCTTTAACCTCATTCTGTGCTGATTTTTTTTTTTCTGACAATGTTATCAGTGATTAAACTTTACAGTGATGATTTCACTAATTTTTTATACAGCTCATGATATCTAGACATACAGTTCTTCAGCTCACGTTGGAATTTAAAGGCTCATTCAGAATTTGTGTCATTAAATAAGAAAATGATTTTCCAATTTATTACACAGTTCAAGACCTTGAATTATATTTGCAGTGAGGGGAACAAGGTTTTTCTTCCGCTTCACTATCATTTTCTTGATCTT
Organism: Typopeltis vanoorti; assembly: GCF_054136105.1. NCBI lineage: Eukaryota > Metazoa > Arthropoda > Arachnida > Uropygi > Thelyphonidae > Typopeltis > Typopeltis vanoorti. The sequence continues at coordinate 53,715,459 of NC_143557.1, read as the reverse complement.
CGATGATATCTAAAGATAATCAATATCCAATAATATCGTCACTTAAGGTATTATCCACAAGCAATTCGTCTACATCATTCTGGCTAAATGTATCAAAACCTTCTCCACCAATTTCATGTGTCAAAGTAATGATTTCAGCTGATAATATAGATGTTTGCATGGTTGCACTGTTTACAACACATCCAGTCAAGCAGCTTTCCAGCAGGCATTTAAAGTTTGTGGTCTTATTTTAGCGATAGCAGATGCAACGTGATTTAAGCAGTCCAAAATATAAATTTTTTTCCAAATGTCAGTTACTGTTAATGATTCATTTTCTAGTTTATAAATTGAAAAGTGTGCTTAACGTAATATTTTTTAAAAGTAGCAATTATGCCTTGATTTAATGGCTGAATAATGCTTGTTGTATTGGGTGGAAAAAACACTACCTGCACATTTGGATATCCTAAATGCAGATGACTTGGTGCATTGTCAACAATTAATAAAACTTTAAAATCGAGAGCTTTTTGCTTCATGTCTGTTTCCACTTCTGGTACAAAGCAATTATTGAACCATTCAGTAAATACAATAGTTGTTACCCAGGCCTTTATATTAGCCATCCAATGTGCTGGCAGCTGTTTAAAGATCTTTGCCTTTTAGAGCATGTGGTCTTAGAAATCGATTTACTAGGAGGAGTTTCAACATTCGATCCACTGATGCATTGCTACAAAGTAACAATGTTACTCGATCTTTGCTTACTTTAAACCTACTTGCTTTTTTCTCAGACTTTGCGATGTAAATTCGACTAAGCATTTTCTTCCAAAACAATCCTGTTTCGTCAGCATTAAACATTGCTGACGAAACAGGATTTTCGTCAGCAATGTTTAATGCTGATGAAAATCCTATTTTGGGACAATATCCACCATCTTCAACAATTTTGGCTAACTTCTCTTGAAAATTTTTCACTGCTTCTTCATCTGCTGCTACAACCTCACCTGTAATCTTCATTTTATGAAGTGCATCCTTTTTAAAAACCCGGTTAACCATCCTTTACTAGCCGAAAATTCTTTATCAGCCTGGGAAGCGGAAGTAGAATGCTCTAATTGCTTCATCTGTTCGTAAAACCGAAGAGCTTTTTGTTTAATTAAATAACCACTTGTAGGAATTCTTCTTTGAGTTAATTCTTCAATCCAAATTACGAGCACTCGTTCTGTGTTTTCTAATAAAGCATCTCTTGAGTACGATGATAATTTGGCACTTAGTTTTGTGCCAGAAATGACAGATTTACTTATTGCGACTTCATTCTTTTTAATTGCTCTTATAGTAGATTCGCCTAAATTAAAATGTTTGCCAATCACTGTAGATCCCTCTCCTTTTGTTAAGCAATCTAAAATTGCAAATTTCATTTCCAAAGGAATTGCTTTTCTTTGGTGTTTTTTTTTCCTCCATTGGGCAAATTAAATCTTTAAAACAACAATTAGCAAAATTTAGACTTTCGATAATAAAAAGACAAACACTTACTCGCATGCAAAATTAAACTTTGCGAACACTCACTGCTCACACATTATCTTGTTACGCCAGAATGTGATGCAACACACTGTTCATTATGTACAACGGCAATGAACGAATTGGTCAATAACACCAAAATCACGTGCTTTATAGGTAAAATTTTCCAACTGTTATACAAGTAAAATAGTTACTACTTTAAAAACTGCAATGATCATAAAAGAGAAGTTAATTTTCCGATGTGTAATAATAAAAAACTTATCCCACAATACGGATTGATTACCCCAGGGTTTTCCAAATTGTGAATAAGTGTTCCAAGAGAAGTTCTCCTGGAATTTGTCATTTTAGTTTTCTAAGCATTTTTCATGAATAAATATGTTATAGTGGAAATATTCTGAGGAGAATAACATTCGTGAATATGTCAAAAAGCTCAGACCCAGAATGTCTAAATAGCATCTGTAGCAAATGTTAGTGACTAAGCCGTGTATTTTTAAACATGGAAGTATTCATGAATTATTGTTAATTTTCACACGTTGAAACCTTTCAACATTCGGGAAAGGGAATACTGCTGTTTATTACGGTCATAAAAATTGCCTGCAAGCCGATTACAACAATGTGCACCGTATCCTCTGTTCTCAAAACTGAACGAAATAACATCTGTGTTGCAAATGTTAGTGACCAATCAGCAAGGAAGTATAAAGAAAATTTTTCCACTGAAATTGAAGATCAAGGTAGTCTGTATCTGGTTCTCAGATCTAGTAATACTGAATACTTTCTTCACAAGTTTGTATTGCAGGGTGAAAGTGCTTGTTTCGAAACCATAGTGCCGTGATTTTTTAAAATAGGCCTACATATTTAAATTTTAATATGAATAAGAGACAAGGGACTGTTTAATTTTGGTGTTAAGAAATCTCTTATTGAAGGTGTTTGTGACACAACAGATAGGGATTCATCCACCTCCAGCCTACAAAGCAATCTCCAAGATGGAGATTGCTTTGTAGGAGGGAAAAACACACAGGAGAAAAAGTCTGCATTCACTCATAAGTACTTATAATAATATTATAAATTTTTGGTGATCAGAATGGGATATGTCAATGAAAATCAGCACAAATTAATTTAATGATGTTTATGTTTAATTGATGTTTAATTAATTATGAATTAATAATTAATGTGGAGACAGTCATAGAAATGGAGTAGCATTTATACTAAAAAATAAGATTGTCCAATCTTTACTTGGATTTTGGCCCATAAGTGACGGAACAACTGCATTAAAAATTGCGGCTCAACCTTTTAATATTTTTATTGTCCAAATATATGCACCTACTTTTTGATTACCCAGATGAAGATGTAGAACACTCTATGAAGACATTCAAAATGCACTTAAAACGCTGTTGCTATGGGAGATCTAAATGCTGAAGTAGAGTCAGAAAAGTTCTCTTCTTGCACAGGAAACCAAGCCCTGGGACATAGGAATCCTAGAGGAGAAAGATTAATACAGTTATGTGAAAAAATGATCTGGTAATAACAAATACATTTTTCAGCCGTTCCCCCTAGAACACTTTACACATGGAAAAGCTCTGAAGACAGCTATAGGAACCAGATTGACTCTATAATGATTATAAAAAAAGATTCTGGAATAACATCTTACAAGCCAAAACATAGACAGGGGCTGATATTAGATCACACCACAACCCTGTGGTCATTAAAGCAGCAATAAAATTAAAGAAAACAATGAAACCTATAACAGAAAATTATGATCTTGGCTCCCTTAAAAATCAAGAAATACAAGTTAAATTTTTAAAGGAACTGGCACAATCCACTACTGTTAACGTTGCAGATTCCACCAAGTATTCTTACCCTAACGATGAGACTGAGGATAGATGGCAGAAATTGAAAGCAGGCATAAAAAAGGCAGTAAAACAACAATTCCCAAATTTGAGAAAAAGCTGAGTAAACCCTGGATGAATGACAAGATACTGAAAATGGAGGAAATAAAGAAATACATAAATTGTCCCAAATACAAGAACTTAAACAAAGAGATCAGGAATGAATGTAAGATTGCAGAACTATGGCTCAACAATGAATGCAAGGAAATTGAGCTTTTGGATAAAAAACACAAAACTAGAAAACTTAATGAAAAATTTGGGAGCTAACTAGCAAATCTTGGAAAAGGGTAGGCTCTCATTGCATTGAAGATGCCAGTGGAAACATCCTAATGGAGAAAGAACAAAATAAGGGATTGATGATGGGTAGAGTATTAAGAGGAACTCTAAAATCATAATGGAATAGATAAATCATTGCAAGAAAATTTGGAGGGGCCTACTATTCTTACCTGGGAAGTAACAAATGCCATTAGGAAATTGAAACCGGGAAAAGCTCCAGGAATGGATGGAATTATGGTAGAATGTCTAAAAGCTTTAAATGATAAGGCTATATGATCACTGACTGACATATGTAACAAAATATATGAAACTGAACACCTGCCAAAAGATTTTAAGCACTCAACATTCCTACGTACCTAAAAAATCTAAGACAATTCAAATGTGAAGAATACAGAACAATCAGTCTGATCAATAAGATAACAAAAGTTATGTTATATATCATCCTAGAAAGAAATAGACATAAATTCAAATTGGAAATTAATGAAACACAATCTGGATTTCAGGAAAATAAAGGTGCTAGAGAAGAATTCTTCAAAGTTAGAACTATTATAGAAAGATATCTGGAAAAGCAGAAAGAAGTCTACTTATCTTTATTGACTACACAAACGCCTTTGACAATATAGAACTTGAACAACTAATAGAATGCATTAAAAAATTAGGAGTAGATGGTAAAGAAACCAGATCACTGATAAATCTATATTGGAAGCAAACTGCCTCAATAAAAATATCAGGAGAAACCTCAGAGGAATTCCCAGTAAAGAAGGTTGTCAGACAAGGTTGTGTTCTTTCTCCTATATTGTTTAACTGCTATACTGAAAATATTATTATTATTATGCAACACCTCCAAGGAGTCCAAAGACTCATCGAGGGAGGGCACCTACTCTACCACTCTCTGTCTCCACCACTCAATCGACCAACTACAATGAACCTCAAATACCATCATCTACACCAATGCCATCTACCACCCACCACAACCACTATAGTATTTTCACAGACAAACACCCATGTCCATGGCTGGACTTGAACCCACAGCCTTTTGGCTGGAGAGCAGATATGCTAACCATTCTGCCAACCAGGCCCTTCCAACAATTAGAAGAATTTAAAGGAGGCAGAAATATAAACAACTTAAGATATGCAATTGATACAGTACTGTTGGCTGAAAAGAAAAAAGATCTCCAAAACCTACTAGAAGAGACTGAAACTAAGTGAAAAACATAGACTCAGCTCTATTTCAACTTCAAAAAGACCAAAACCATACTGGTAACAAGAAAAAAAGGGAAAATACCCAATACAAATATTAAGATAAGAGGAAATACTTTAGCTCAAGTAGAGAGTTATACATATGAGAGTGATATGAAAAGTTCTCGTCCTCGACCATAGATGGCAAAACTATTGACACAATTTTTTTTCTCAGTTGGTACAGCTGTCATAAGCATCCATGTGAAAATGCAAGTCATTCTATCGAGTAGTTTATTTTATACAGCTGTCTAAAACAAAAATGTTGTTGTATTCCTAGAAATGGATAAAATTGAGTATTGTGCAGTTATAAAATTCTTTGTAAAAGAAGGTTTAACGCCAAAAGAAATTCATTCGAAGTTCATAAAAGTTTATGGGCACTCTTCCCCTTCGTTTTTCGACAATTAAGAAATGGGCTGCCGAGTTTAAACATGGCCATGCCAGCCGTAAAGATGATCCACGTGAAGTACATCCAAAAAGTGGAAAAACAGCAGAAATCGTTGATCAAATGCACAATATGGTATTGAATGACTGGCGAGTCAAAGTGCTTGAAATTGCAGAGACTATAGGCATTTCAAAAGAACATGTAGGATATATTTTGCATGAAGAATGCAAATGAAAAAGCTTTGTGCAAGATGGGTGCTGTGCTTGCTCACAGCAGATCAAAAATGCACTCGCATGAAAATCTCTGAAAAGTGCTTGGAGCGTTTTTAACAAGAATAAAACTGATTTTGTGCATTGATTTATTACTGTGGATGAGACTTGGATTCACCATTATACACCCGAATTTAAACAGCAGTCAAAACAGTCGACAGAAGCCGGTTGTTCAGCACCAAAGAAAACAAAGTCGGTTCCATCAACAGGAAAGGTCATGGCATTGGTGTTTTGGGATGCTTTCGCATCCCAAAACACTGATGCTCAAGGCATTTTGTTTATTAATTATCTTGAAAAGGGTAAAACAATAACCGGGGAATATTATTCTGATCTTTTAACCAGACTAGACGAAAAAATGCATGAGAAAAGACCTGGTTTGCAGAAGAAAAAAATCATCTTTCATCAGGACAATGCACCTGCCCACAAAGGTGTTTTGGCAATGGGAAAATTAAGGGATTGTTGACACTATGAATTGTTGGAACATCCACCCTATTCCCCAGATTTGGCTCCCTCTGACTTCTATCTCTTCCCAAAACTAAAACTCTTCATCACTGGTCAGCGTTTTTCTTTGAATCAAGAGGTGATTGCAGCTAGAGGGGTAGAACCATTACAGCGACGGGATAATGGCGCTGGAGCATCACTGGAATAAATGTATTAGTCTTAAGGAAGATTATGTTGAAATATAATAATAATTTTGAAATTATAAATTCAAAATTATAAAAGTTTAGGCTGAGAACCTTTCAGACCACCCTCATATTTGGGTCAATTAATTACAGAGAATGGAAAGTGTGATACGAAATTTTAAGAACAGTAGAAATTGCTAGATCAACCTTCATTAGCATGAAAAACATTCTGACCTCAATAGAAATTCATACAAAAACAAGAATTAGGCTGTCCAGTGCTATGTATGGTCAACACAGCTGTTAGGAGCGGAAACCTGGACACGACACTATCAAAATAGTGTGAAAATAAATGAAAAGCCTTTGAAATGTGGGTCCTTTAGAAGAATCCTTAGCGTTCCGGAGACTTCGAAAAAGCTAATTTAGAAATATTAGAGATGATTGGAGTAGATAGGACTCAGTTGAAAACCATTAAGAAAAGGAAAACTACCTACACTTTTAGAAGGAATGATACAAGGAAAAAGAAGAAGAAGAAGAGAAAGACAAAAAAAAAAAAAAACGACAGTAATGTAAGAGAGAGAAGCAGAAAACTGTACTTGTTGGAAGCTCATGGTAGTCAACCATGGAAAGAGATGATACCTGAGAGGACAAGACATGCACATCATAACCTTATAAAAATGGATAATTGCTTCCTTATGCCTGCTTGATATTTTGTTTTTCAACATCCAAGAAGCAGAAGTAGATTTAAATACGAATGCCTTTTCAACGAAAGTTGTGAAACTGAAGCAGGCAAAATAGCTGTACTTACAATAGTTGTGAAACCTCTTTTACATCGGCCAAATCTGAATCGGAACGATTGTCTCTCTTTCCCAAAAGTTTGGGAGATTCTTATATTACGTAATCACCAAAAATAGTTTTAATAATAATTTTAATAATATTATTTATTTATATTAATTTCTAGTACTTGGCAACAGTTTTTAATTAGTAAACCACTGACTGCTGTATGTACCTTGTATCCCCATTCCTTTGATTTGCTTGTTTCTACATACTGATGATGTACTGTTATTTTCAGTACGAAATATCTGTACTTTCATTTCATTAAATTTAATTACTGTGGTTATCGTATAATTTATTGTTTATTGTCTTTATGAGTTTTAGCTTGCAAAACAATTTTTAACCATTCTTTTCTTTTCTGTGCAATACAGAATCACTAGACTTACCATTTTCTTGAAGTAAATTCTCATTATTGTTACATATAGCTTGTGATATATAAGAAAATATCAATGAGATTTTCTTAATCACCATCCTTTGTAGCTTCACATATATCCTTTCTTCACAGATTAGTTCCCACACATGGCTGGCAACTACTCAGGTAATCCTTTCATGGTAACTGTCACCAACTGGAGGGAGATTTAGCACTTCAATTATAATGACATTCTCTCATGAAATGATCAGATTCAAGACCCTCAAGCCTCATGCCCTCTGTTACATGCCATCTGAGATAGTTGATTCTCAAGAACTTGAGAAATTAATTTTCTTTAGCTCCAGATGCTATATTATGATCCCAATCTAAAATCACCCATAATGATCACCCTTTTCCTTATTTATATTTCATGGTCCCTATCCTTCTCATTACCAGATCTATAGCAACATCTAAGTACTGCATTCTGCTGAGCTCTATATCTCACCATGTTCCTCAGAAGCCCTATTACTGTAACCCCCTTGCATTTCTCTCTACCTTACATAGTCACTATTTCTTTTCTATCATCAAAAATTCTCACCTCCCTTTTTACCTTTTCATATCTTCATGGGGGTGGGGACATCATACCATTCATCTCTATTCCTGTCAAGATATCCTCCTCATTCAACCACATCTTACTTATTCTAACAATTTTGAGTTAACAAACACGATCAGCACAGCAATTTAATATCCTCTATTTCTGAAACTTCTGGCATTCACATACAAACATTAAAGTTCATTTCTGGATCTATAACAAGTTCCATTGATACCACTTATTAGATGTGACTTCCGCATACCTTCCTCCAGCCATAGCCTCCCTCTCCAGACTCAAATGCTTCCCACACATCCTAGTCATACCATCCCATTCCTTTCTTGTTTACTCACACATTCAGTTCTTCTTCAACGCATCAATGCTATATCTCATGCTATATCCCCATGTCCATCCTGACTCCTCCTGTGTCTCTATCTTGAACTCCTGTTCTCTCATTCTTCACACTCATGCTTCTCATTTCTCCATTCATAAGCACTTTTTCAGTGCATCCTTCTTAATTCTTTTTCACTTTCACATTGCTTGTTACTTATGAAGATCCATTCTCTACACTCATTACTCTCTCTTTTAGCAGCAACCTCTCCAGATGACTCACGAAAATCATTGAGATGTAGTTCATCACTGATACAGTTCCAAATTGCACTCTTTTCTCTTCACATATTTCCACTAACACATCATAATACTTGCTGTCACTCTCATCTCTGTCATACCTAGACTCCGTACTAACTACTCTTATCACACTATTTTCTTTTATTCCTCTCAACAACCTCATGATATCCAGTCTCAGATTGTTTCCAAGTCTTACATATTTCCAATCAATTCATTTGTTTCCACTACTGATGCTTTTGCTTGCTTACTCCTCATGTCCAACACCTCAATCACTCGACTCATCAAACCTTGTGTATTTTCTCATTCATCACACCTCTTAATCAAATTCCAATACAACACCACCACTTTGAGTCTTTCGATACCTCCTTTACACAGCCATTATTCATTTGAATCAACTCTTCCATACTTACGAGGGTGGTGTGCAAAGTTCTCGGCCTTGACCACAGATGGCAACACTATTGGCACGATTTTTTTTTTTCTAAGTTGGTACATCTGTCATAAGCATCCATGTGAAATTGCAAGTCATTCTATCAAGTAGTTTGTTTTAGACAGCTATCTGAAGCAAAAGTCTTGTCTGTATCCCTTGAAATGGATAAAATTGAGTATCGTGCAGTTATAAAATTCTTTGTAAAAGAAGGTTTAATGGCAAAAGAAATTCATTCGAAGTTCATAAAAGTTTCTGGGCACTCTTCTCCTTCGACAATTAAGAAATGATGTGTAACAACACCAGAAATCATTGATCAAGTGCACAATATGGTATTGGATGACTTGCGAGTCAAAGTGCGTGAAATTGCTGAAACTATAGCCATTTCAAAAGAATGTGTAGGATATATTTTGCATGAAGAATTGCAAATGAAAAAGCTTTGTGCAAGATGGGTGCTGTACTTGCTCACAGCAGAGCAAAAGGCACTCACATGAAAATCTTGGAACAGTGTTTGAAACGTTTTAACAAGAATAAAATTGATTTTGTGCATCGATTTATTACTATGGATGAGACTTGGATTCAGCATTCCACACCAGAATCCAAACAGCAGTCAAAACAGTGGACAGAAGCCGGTTGTTCAGCGCCAAAGAAGACAAAGTCGGTTCCATCAGCAGGAAAGATCATGGCACTGGTGTTTTGGGATGCTAAAGGCATTTTGTTTATTAATTATCTTGAAAAGGGTAAAGCAATAACTGGGGAATATCATTCCGATCTTTTAACCAGACTAGACAAAAAAATTCATGAGAAAAGACCTGGTTTGCAGAAGAAAAAAGCATCTTTCATCAGGACAATGCACCTGCCTACAAAGGTGTTTTGGCAATGGGAAAATTAAGGGATCTGCACTTTAAATTGTTTTAACATCTCCCCCTATTCCCCAAATTTGGCTCCCTCTGACTTCTATCTCTTCCCAAAACTAAAACTCTTCCTCGCTTATCAGCATTTTTCTTCAAATCAAGAGGTGATTGCAGCTAGAGGGGTATTTTGCAGCTTTTACTGAGAACCACTACAGGGATGTTATAATGGTGCTGGAGAGTAGCTGGAATAAATATATTAGTCTTTAGGGGGATTATATTGAAAAATAAAAATAATTTTGAAATTATAAATTTGTTTTTTCATTGTTAGGCTGACAACTTTTCAGACCACCTCGTATCTACAATTCCTATATTTCATCCACATCTGCTTCATCTCTTGCCTCATACTCACCAACTTGGCTTTCAAAATTTTGCATCATTGTGTTTGCAATCATTGACTCTCTCTCTATCTTAATATTAGTTGCACATACTTTTTCACTATCATTCTTTCACACGTTCTTGTTATTAGGTTCACTCTTTCTTTTCTGACATCAGTCACTATCAAGTTTAACATGCTTCTTTAACATTTGCACAATTTTGAATGAAATTAAAGCACAGTTTAATTATTATTATTATATGGGCACCTCAATGGAGTTGGAAGACTCATCACATAAGACCAGATCTATCCACACAATCTATTATACCTCTCCTTAAATCCATTCACAGACGAAGCACTCACAACTGGCTTTGGTAACCCATTCCTCTCATTCACAACTCTCCAAGCAAAAAAATCTAGATCACACACCCCTACTAACTACACCTTTATTCAACTTCCAGGGATGACCCCTTGTTCTGGTCTCTCTAGCCAAGTGCTGAAACATTTCCATTGCATCTATCCTATAAAACCCTTCAAGCAGCTCAAATGTTTCTGTCATATGACCTCTTTTTCTCCTATCAACGAACTTCTACAATTAACACACCTTTAATCTGTTCTCCTAGGGAACATTCCATAGACTACTTTTGCAGTAGTCTATGGAATGTTCACCATCTTGCTCACTCACTTCTGAATCCTCTCCACTGCTTCCTCATCCCCAGGGGACCAGACTTGAGCACAGTTCATATTAAGACCTTATAAAGAAGAATGACAACTTCCTTATCTGTACTTGTTAATGTGTTCTTCAATAGCCAAGTAACCTTATTATGGGCTACCTTAGCAACATGTCCTCTAAATTTTAATTCTCTGTCTACCACCACTCCTAAATCTCTAGCCTCATCTATTTTCTGGAGTACAGTGCCATCAATGTGATACACGGTTTGTAATCTATTTATCACAAATGCATAACATGATATTTCTCGACATTATACTGACACCCATTAACTTTTTCCCTTACTGACAGCCTATTTAAATTGTGCTGCAAGCTCTCAACACTGCTTTGATTAACTATTACTCTACCTAATTTCACATTACCAGCAAACAACTGAATATTTCCTTTCAGGTTATTTCCTATATCATTTATGTACAAATTAAACAGAAATGGTTCCAGCACTAAACCTTGTGGCACACCACTAGTCACCTGTTTTCACCTCGATTCTGCTCCTCCATATACCACTTTTTGATATCTGTCCAACAGCTATCCTCTTATCCACTTAACAAGTATCATATCCATCACCATTAGTTCTAATTTGCGTAACATACTTCCATGTGGTATTCTGTCAAATGCCTTTGCAAAATCATCATGTAGCCATTTCCTATATCCAACTCAGCTGTTACTGTATTATAAAAAGTTAATAAACTACTAAGGTATTATTACTATTATTATTACATAACACCTCCAGGGAGTCCAAAGTCTACAACTCTCCGTCTCCACTAATCCACCAACCGCAACTACCTTCATCATCTATACCAACGGCATCTACTGCCGACCACCACCACTAGTATTTTCACAGACAAACATCCATGCCCACGGTGGGATTCGAACTCGCAGCCTTTTGGCTGGAGAGAGTAGATACTCTAACCACTCGGCCAACCAGGCCAGCAATGACCGGTATGATCCACCCTTCACAAAGCCATGTTGACCTTCATACAGTATCAGATTTTTATTTATTCATTCTTGAATTCTATTTTTTACCAATTTTTCTAGTACTTTTACCACCAAACCTGAGATACTGATTGGTCTTTAATTTGCTACTGTAGTCTTAGAATCTCCATTATGCAAAGCAATTATTTTGCTCTCTTTCCATTCCCTTGAAACTCTACCAGAGCTGAGACTTAAATTAAACAGCCTAGTCAAAAGCAATGCCAGTTCCCTTGCACATATTCTTGCTGAACTTTAGATGATATCCTATCTAATCCCACAGCTGTATTTACATTGAGATTCTGCAATATCCTAAATACCTCCAATTCATCCACCTCTGTTTCCACATTAGTGTCTGTAAAATAGGATAAAGCAGTAACCTCACTAAGGTGATATATCTTTGCAAAGTGGTCACTCAGTAACTAAACTGTTTTATCCTCTTCTATCTCCTTGTGCTCATCATCGCTTATTAAGGTTAATCTTCCATAGTTATTCTTCCTCTTACTTATCACATAACAAAATAACTCTTTGGGATTTCCTTTGGCGTGCTCAGCTAGATTCCTCTCATAATCTGATTTTGCCTTCCTTTCCGTGTTGATCACCTTTTTTGCCTGTTCAGGAGTTTGCTAGTCACCTCTTTCTCTATATACCCTCCACAGCATTTTCTTCCTCTGCAGTTCGTGCTCAATGATATTACTCATCCATCTAACTCCTGTCTCCGTGTATAGAGGCTTAAGTGCTGTGAAGACATAATGTTGGAGGTTTAATGGATTTTTTACAACACTCAGAAAGAATTAAAATAGACTTTAATACTTCCTATATTTCGTCCTAGTCACTAGGACATCTATGGGGAATACAAAAATAACTAATGTAACATAACACAAATATCATACAATACTAAGCCCAACCACTTGGGTGACACTAAAGTCCTATCTAGGTGGAGCCTTTATATTCCAGGCCACCTACAACATCCCTTAGAGGGCGATCCACCTAGATAGGACTTTAGTGCCACCCACATGGTTGGGCTTAGTATTGTATGATATTTGTGTTATGTTACATTAGTTATTTTTGTATTCCCCGTAGATGTCCTAGTGACTAGGACGAAATATAGGAAGTATTAAATTCTTTTTAATCCTTTCTGAGTGTTGTAAAAAATCCATTAAACCTCCAACATCATAACTCCTGTCTCATTAATCCTCCTTACCCTAGTTATACAATTTAATACTGCTTCCTCTAGATGACTCTTAACTATATTCCGTGCACTACTGACATCCTTACTCTTCAGTGTTTTATGGCATGGCACAGATTTAAGCATCTTCCTAAGCTTGTCATAATCACCTGTCTTGTGGTTCCACAAATATCCTTGACGGAATATTCCTAATGTTTTACAATCTCACAAGTCAAGACTGCATGGTGGTCACTTTCACCAATTGGAAGCAATGCAGTCATCTTGGTTACGGATTGCTCTTCTGATCCTATGACCAGGTCCAATACTCTCACACCCCTAGACCCTTCTATCATATGCTGCCTTAAGTAATTATTTCTTACCAGGTGTGTAAATTCTGTTTCCTTCCTGCCATGTGATCTTTCTTCCCTCCAGTCTATATCTCATTAGTTGAAGTCCCCCATAATAATCACTTGACTTGTACTCATTATACTAATTTTGCAGTGCATGTCTTCGAGATCATCTGTGGAACTCCCTGACCTATAGCAATAAACAACTGTATATTTTGTCTTACTGTCCTTAATCTCACACCAGATTATTTCAAACGAACAGACACCCTCCTGCCTGTCTCCTATTCTTTTTGGTTGCTATCATCAGCAGTACTCCTCCTTCCATTCTATCTTCCTGAAAATACTAGACTCTTCACATTCAATCCCTATAACTACATCATCTGCTGTTAGCCAAGTCTCACTAATGCTTATAACTTTTGGCAAGGTTGCACTAACCTCGCCCAAAACTCCTCCCTTTGTTCCTGATACTTCTGGCATTAGTATATAGAAGCTGCAGCATCCCTTTAGGTACCCACCAACCTTTACTTCCTGAATTGACTACCTTATCCACTATTTTTGTCGGAGAGACTAGATTCATCACTTGGTCATTCTCATGCTCATTCTCTTCATGGGCTCGTTCACACAAACTCACTTACTTCCACCCTAATTGCTTAAGTTTCCCTGAATTTGCACTTCAACATGCTCAGTGAACAAAGCTCTATCCAGACACTTAATATCAAAACCATTCAGATGCAGTTCATCAGCATTGTAAAAATCCTTCTTTCCATCAAACAGAGACCACAGATCCACAAATTCAACATAATTCCTTTTGCACAATCTATGTATAGACTCGTTGGTTATCAATGCTCTCCTCCTCATTTGATCTCTATCATACCGTGGTAGGAGACTTTCAATCTTCACCTTCTCGCTCTTCAGTTTTACCTGTTCTAACAACTACAGGTAACCCTCATATAACGCTGATGTTAAGTTTCATAGAAATGCCACATTATGCGAGACTCAGATCACATAGAAAAAGTAGGGTTACTTTCCGAAATAGTTTTTTTTTAATTATATAAACAACGACATATCCAAAAATATATATTTTTATTTAATTCAGGTAATTCGTGTAAGTTATGAAAATATATAAATTATGAAATAAATACATAGTATAAAATTATAAAAATTACAAATTGTACATAAACTTCATTGCACATGATGCATAAAACGTTTTAGGCAATATAAAATAAAGTGCATATTTTAATCTTTTATAGCACGAGGATTTGAGGATCAGTTAATAAACATTGGTTTTGGCATGTAATCACTTGATGCATTACTACAAAACATTAGAGTAATTCTCTCTTTAGAAACTCTGAATCCAGGAGCTGAGCTTTCATTTTTCTAGATATAGGTGCATTTTTTGCATTTTTTCCCAATATAATCCAGATTCATCTGCATTGAACACCTGGTCTGCATCATAAATGTTTATAAACTGTGAGAGCTTTTTGTTTAATCAGATTTCCATCCAAAGGAATTTTCTTTCGAGTGCAATCTTCTATCCATATCGTTAGAGATTTCTTTATTTTTCCCATTAGAATATCGCATACACAAGCAACGTGCTTTGCACTTACCATTGATCCAGCAATAAACACTTTCTCGGATTTTATGTTCATTTTGTGTATTCGAATTGTTGGTTAGTTTAAATTCAAAGTCCTTGCAACAGCTCTTGGTTTTTCTCCAATTTTCAACCGATCCAAGATTTTAATTTTTTCTTCGAGAGAATTAAATTTTTTTTTCAATGTTGTTTTTTCACTTTTGTTGCAGTTTGTGGCCATTACTATAAAAATATTTTTTTTCACATAAAAAATGCATTACATATAACTTACCAGAAAATAAAGTGCTCAGCTTGAGATTAACACACTTATGATTTTAATGCGCTTTCCTGGCAGAAAACGAAGACATTTTCAACAATAAACACGTTATACGGTAAACAATTGGTGTACATGCTTACTAAAGGGTATTTCTCCTAATATAAATTTGCTACTTATAACTACATGCACGATATGGGCAGACGCAAATTTAATGATGATAAAATTTGATTTTCAAATCGCACAGTGAAAAACATAAGAAAAGATAAAGGGTTACTACAATTTATAGACCGTGTTTTTATCGATTGTATAAGCATTGTATAAGTAGCGCATCGAACAAGGGTTACTACAATTTGTAGACCACGTTATATGAAAACCGCGTTGTATTAGTATTGCATTATATGAGGGTTACCTGTACTTTACATCCTTCCTTTACATCGTCCTTTACTTTAAAACATAATGGGGTTTTGTGCCATGAGTCTTTCTTTTGACTTTATGGAGGTCTTGCATTAATAATAATGACAATAGTAAGAAATAACATACATACAGTTATTATTATTGTTTTATTAATAATATCACACCTCCAGGGAGTCCAAAGACTCATCGAGGGAGGGTATCAACTCTACAACTCTTCGTCTCACTACTCCATCAACCTTCATCATCTAACACCAATGCCATCTACCACTATTAGTGCTTTCATAGACAATCACAAACATCCATGCTTGGATTTGAACCCGCAGCCTTTTGGCTGGAGAGCGGATACGCTAACCACTCGGCCAACCAGACCGGCAAATTAAAGTTATTCAAATTAAATTTTGAACTTCACTTCCCTGTCAACTTTTCCAGTATTTTGTGATCATCCCTTGAGGAACTAAGGTCATTCAAATGAATTTTGTATGTTATGCTGTCTGTATGATAAATACTTCTTAAAAATTTGATGCCAGTAAACAATCTGATTATAAATTATATCATTCACAATTGAAATTTTCAAAAAAAAAAAAAACGGGGAGGAATAGGTAAACATCGAGGATAATTATATGATTTATATTATTTATTTATTACCACCATATATAACAATATATGGTAGTCACTACCACAACATGTCATATTTGCATATGCCTTTAGCTTTAATATATGAGTCTTCAATCCTGAATGTATTAATTTCTTTGTCAACAGATTTCAAGCTGATCCAAAGAAGCCAATTGGTGGTCACATTTTAGCTCATGCATCTACAACTCGAATTAGTTTGCGTAAAGGCAGAGGTGAAATGAGGATAGCAAAAATATATGACAGGTAATTTATGTTAAATTGAAGTTTCATTTTAACACTTGTACTGCTTATATATTTAAAATGAAGAAAAATTATGATAGGTCTGTACTGTACATTGATGTAAGGAGGTTACGAAAAAAGAAAAAAAAAATGGCAGAATTACTGAGTGATCATTTTGTGAGTACATGTGATCTAAGCTGAGATATCGCAATAACACATGTGGAAGGGTATAGAATTCGATGAATTATCAGATTATGTCTCATAGGTGCAAACAACTGGAATTGTCTCTGAAACTGCTGTATGATATTAACTAATAGCTATGATAAGGTTAAGGAGTAATTTCAAAAGGAAATTACTCCTTATAGCTCTCTATAAGAGCTAATAAAACAGTTCTTTTATTAGGTCTTATAGAGAGAGAGAGAGAGATAGGAAATTATTATTATTGTTATTATACAACTGTCTTCATGGAATCAGAAAAGTCATCACAGTAGACCCATGTAATGCTTATCATCCCTCTCTTTAAATTCATTCACTGATGAAGCACTCACACCACCTCTGGCAACCCATTCACTAACCTCCAAGCAAAAAAATCAAGTCCTTATCATCCTTTCTAACTCCACTCTTACATAATTTCTATTGGTGACCCTTCTTTTGACCCTTGAGATGAGTAGTGTGATAGGTGAGAATGACGAGCGAAATATTATTATTATTATTATGTGACACCTCCAGGGAGTCCAAAGACTCATCGAAGGAGAGTGTGCCAACAGCATCAAACGATTTATCCCTTCCAACTACTAACCACTGTCAAACTTGCTTAACTTTTTGTGAGCCATTAGTAGCAGAAGCGTTCCAATTGAGCAATGTTTGCTGGCAATGAAAAAATAAGAGTGGGGAGTGTGGAAGGCTTGAATGATTGTGTCATGTTTGGAGATGATCTTGACTGGGAGAATGAATGGCGAGTAAGAATGACTAACTTGCAGAGAGAGTGAGAGAGATAGATGAGCTGAAAGAGGAGGTGGAATGTCATGGAAATGAGATGAGAAGTATGAAAGATGAGATTAGTCAAATCAGAGTAAGAGTGAGAGAGAGTTATGGGAATGATAGAAGAGGAGAGAATAGAATCAGTAAGAGAGAGAGAGAGAGAGAGAGAGAGAGAGAGAGAGAGAGAGAGAATTAGAGATAGGTATAGGAAAGATAAAAGAGTAGAGAATAGGAGCAGTAGAAGAGAGGGATGGGAATAAGGGGAGAATGGAAACAGAGAAAGGAAATAAGAAGAATGCAAGGGAGTGCTGGAACCAGGGATAGAGTGATGCCAGGACAGCAGGTAAGTAGGGGAACACAGAGAGAAAGGGTTAGAGGAGAGAGAGTGAGGGATGCAGGTGAGCAATCAAGGAATAGAGTGCTAACAGGTGTGATGTATGAAGATTCAATGATCCGAGATGTACAAGATAGAATACCAGAGGAGTGTTTGCCTGGAGGGACGATAGAAAGTGTGGTTATGGCAATTAAGCGGGGTGAAAGGGGGTAAAAGTATTGTGATGGTGGGCATGAATGACTTAACAGACATTGTAAATCGGGTGGAGAGAGATCTGAGATTCTTGCTTGAGGTTGTGCAAAAGAAAACACTGAGAGGAAAGTTTGCATGTGTGTTGCCCAGGTATGATAGCGACAAGCTGAGCAGAAGAGCAGTAATGATGAATAGCATAATAGCCAGAATGTGTCAGAAGAGAGGATCGGAATATGTGGATGCTTGGAGGGAATTTGAGGACAGAAGGGAGCTGTATGCGAGAGACTGCTTGCATTTGGATGAGGAAGGACGTAGGCATCTTGAGAGATTGCTGTTTTCTGAATGAGTCGGTGTGTCAGTGCAGGGAAACTAGAGTTCCCAAGGTGGATGGCTGCAGGCCATCCACCTTGGGATGGCCTGCATTCCACCTTGTGGAAGTAGCCTCTTGTGGGGGAAGGGGGAACTACATCAGGTAACACTGAGTCTAGTGGGGTCTGGAGGAGATAATGATAAGTACAGAAGCAGTGACATTTTTATGCTTTATACTAATGCCAGGAGTGTTGACAGCATCAGCTTAGCCAAAGATTATTAAGATTATTGAGATCTCTGAGACATGGTTGACGGAAGATGATATTATAACAGGAATTGAAGTAGCAGGGTACAGCATTTTTCCGCAGGATAGGAAAGGAAAATGTGGTGAAATAGTACTGTTTATGATAAGTGAGGACTTACGTCCTCTAAGAGTGGAGGCTTTAGAAGGCAGTTACACTAATGGTTTTGAAAGCATATGGTGTGAGATAGAGGTGGCTAAGACAAGATATTTAGTGGGGTGTTGCTATAAACCATGGAGCACACAGGGTAGGGAGCAGGAGATGTTTAGGCAGTTGAGCTTGGCAAGTGCAGGAAAGATTGTTATGGGAGATTTTAACTACAGCATTATAAGTTGGGAAGAGGAAAAAATGGATTTCTAGAATTCTTGAGGGACAAATGTCTTAGGCAACATGTAACAGAGGGAACAAGAAATTCAAGAGTTTTGGATTTGGTCCTAGCATCAGAAGAGTTGATAATAACTGAGATGACATCTCTCTCACCAGTTGGAGAGTGACCATGTGGTTTTGACTTGGAAGATGAACAAACATGCAGAAGTATCAAAGAAAAGGGAATGTATGTGGAATTATAAGGCAGGTGATTATAATAGTCTTAGATATCAACTTGGAGCAGTTCCATGCAGGATGGAATTGGAATTCCAGGATATCATTAGTGCTTGGGAAATTGTGAAGGAATATTTGTTAGCAGCAAATTCCATGAGTGAAGAAGTGGACATAATTTGGTGTAAAGTGGATGACAAACAATATAAAACAGGAACTGCAAGTGAAAAAGAAATTTTGGAAGAGATATAAGGAGAGGGGTGGAGAGTAGATGCATGAAGAATATCAGATTCAAGCCAGGAGAGTGACTAATATGGTGAGGAAGGCAAAACTGGAATATGAGAAGAGATTGGCACTAAGATGTAGAGAAAATCCTAGGGAATGTTTTAGCTATGTGGCCAGTAAGAGGAGAAATGATTGTGGGAAAAATGACGTTGTGTTATAAAAATGTGAATAGAGTGACTGATGCAGAGGACATAGTGGAGTTGTTCAATGAGCACATTATTGGAGTATTTCATCCTGGAAAAGAAGGTTTTAATACTAGAGGGGAAGGGCAGGCTCGAGGTTTAGAGGTGCAAGAGGAGAGTGTGTTTGTTCCAAATACTGAGTACTCTGGATGTCAGTAAAGCTGTGGGTCTGTATGGTATTTATTTTTGCAGGTTTTGAGAGAATGTGCTAAAGAACTGACAGATCCATTGACCTGACTCTTCAATGAAAGTCTGACTGCGGGAAAGGTACCCAAGGAATGGAAGGAAGGTAAGATAGTGCCATTGCATAAGGGTGGTAGCAGATTGGAAGTGTCGAATTATAGGCCAGTTTGTATGTCATCAGTAGTTGTTAAGATCTTGGAGAAACTAGTGAGGGACTATATACAGTGTTGGGTAGTTGAGGGTAATGTTATCTGTGGGAATCAACATGGATTTGTAAGGGGTGCTCTTCCTTTAATAAAATGGTTGCCTTTTATAATAAAGTGACAAGAGCAGTTGATGAAGGAAAGGAATATACTGCCATTTTTTTGGATTTTGCAATATCATTTGACAGGGTACTACATGATAAGCTGATATTTAAGTTGCAGCACATGGGTTTAGATGTTGAGTTAGTCAACTGGATTCAGGATTTGGCTGTCTGATAGGTATCAAAGAGTTGTGTATGGTGTGGCAATATCAAGGAAACACAAGGTTACAAGTGGGGTTCCACAGGGTTCATTACTGGGACCTGTATTGTTCAGCCTTTATATCAATGACATTGTCAATGTATTGCAAGAGGATATGCAGTTGTTTGCAGATGATGTGAAGCTGGGAAGGGTTTTCAGTAATAGTGCAGATGTGGCAGCCCTGCAAGAGGATTTGAATAAACTAGACAGATGGATGAATGAATTTTGAAGTCAGTTTAATGCAGCAATATGTAAAGTCGAAGTTTGGGATGCATCGATGGGAGGCTGCATACTTGATTTTAAGAGCTGTACTGGAGGAGGTAGGGGAGACGAGATCTGTGGGTGATTGATAGAAAACTTGAAATTTAGGGAGCATATTGCAGAGGTGGTGAAGGTAACCCAGTGGATTGCTGCAATATTGAGAAGGATGCTGACCTCCAGAAATAAAAGAGTTATCGATCGATTGTATGAGACCATGATCAGACACACTTAGACTATTGTTCTCAAATTTGGTCCCCAGGATTTGAAGGGCATAAATTAATTGTGGAAAGGATACAGAGGCAGTTACAGGGTGCACACTGGGGAGTTCTTGTGCTTGGAGGAACAGCGGGAAGGAGCGATGACAAAGGACTATCCCTAGAAGTTATGCAAGAGGGTGAGGAGTTGTTTCTTTGCGTGGAGGATGGTTGAACCGGGGAATGCATTGTGTGATAGTGGTGAGAGCAAGAATGGTCAATGAGTTCAAGGAGTATTATGACAGACTTTGTGTTTCCTAAGAAGGACCTCCCAAGATGAGTCTCTTGACTCCATGGCAGCCTGAATAATAATAATAATTTTTTTTTCCCTTTCCTATCATATACTGAAAAAAAGCCTTGAACTTCAATCCTATAAAACCCCTTTAATAACAGGCAAAGTGGATATTAGATTCAGTATTATTTCAAAGCCAAATGTAAAAACTATGAATGTTTCATAAGTTGACCAGGGAGCTTGCAGGAATATATTCTTCAGCATTCCAAGTTGCCTTAATGTGGACTACTTAAAAGACATAAACGCTGCCCGAGAATCTATATATTCGCCTTTTATTAGTCCATTTTGAAAAGGTTTCACTGGCCTGACAGCTGTTTCGAACTGGGTGGTTCTCTTCAGAGACCAGGCAGAAACCTCAAAAACTCTCGTTCAGTACTAAGCAACTTGAAATGTCAGAGATGTATTTTTCATAAGCAAACTCTTGGTCTGTGCATAAAAGTAATTACTAAAATAAAGAGCCAAAAGGTTTAAGGTTTCTGCATAGTCTCTGGAGATAACCAGCCTGCTCGAAACAGTCTGTTTCCAGTCTGCTACCACTCTTTTGCAATGGCACTATCTTACCTTCCTTCCATTCCCTGGGCACCTTTCCCGTAGCCAGACTTTCATTGAAAAGCCAGGTCAAAGGAGCTGTCAGTTCTTTAGCACATTCTCTCAAAACTCATGGTGAAATACCATCCAGTCTCATAGCTTTACTGACATCCAGAGTACTCAGTATTTGGAACACATTCGCCTCCTGCACCTCTAAACCTCGAACCTGCCCTGTCCCTCTAGTATTAAAATTTACTCCTCCAGGATGAAATACACCAATAAAATGTTCATTGAACAATTCTACTATATCCTCTGCATCAGTCACTCTATTCCCATTTTTATCCCACAATGTCATTCTTCCACAATCATTTCTCCTTCTACTGGCCACATTAGCTAAAAAATTTCCTAGAATTTTCTTTGGATCTTAGGGCCAATCTCGTCTCATATTCCAGTTTCGCCTTCCTTACCATACTAGTCACTCTCCTGACCTGTGTCTTATATTCTTCATGCATCTGCTCTTCACCTGTCTCCTTATATTGAAAGTTATTTTTCACTTGGTTGGAGTATAATAAATTTAGTTTAATCCTTTATCCAAGTGTGAGCAAACAAAGTTTGCACCTGAAAGTATCTTCAGGACTGAGGTAAGGTGGTACACACCAGGTCAACTCGTTGCAAAGGTGGAGCAAGCTACCAATACTCCTGTCTCAGTATCTCCTATAATGCAAAACACATCTCCTTACGGATATGTCTAATGTTCTACATTAAGGGAAGGGCCACTACCCAGACTAGTTTCGACCTTTATTGAGGTCTCTTCAGTGGGAGCCAGGCCCAAGCTGAGATACCAGGCAGAAGCATTCGCAGGTCATCTCTACCTATAGGAGTTGCCAAATGGTGTGCCACCCATTTTTAATAAATTACTCTGGATTAAGGTGGAGCTTGCTCCACCTTTGCAACGAGTTGACCTGGTGTGTACTACCTTACCTCAGTCCTGAAGATACTTTCAGGTGCAAACTTTGTTTGCTCACACTTGGATAAAGGATTAAACTAAATTTATTATACTCCAACCAAGTGAAAAATAACTTTCAACATCTTTCTCTAAATCCAGAGTAATTTATTAAAAATGGGTGGCACACCATTTGGCAACTCCTATAGGTAGAGATGACCTGCGAATGCTTCTGCCTGGTATCTCAGCTTGGGCCTGGCTCCCACTGAAGAGACCTCAATAAAGGTCGAAACTAGTCTGGGTAGTGGCCCTTCCCTTAATGTAGAACATTAGACATATCCGTAAGGAGATGTGTTTTGCATTATAGGAGATACTGAGACAGGAGTATTGGTAGCTTGCTCCACCTTTGCAACGAGTTGACCTGGTGTGTACCACCTTACCTCAGTCCTGAAGATACTTTCAGGTGCAAACTTTGTTTGCTCACACTTGGATAAAGGATTAAACTAAATTTATTATGTCTCCTTATATCTCTTCCATAGCCTCTTTTTCACATGCAGTTCCTGTTTAATATTGTTTGTCATCCACTTTACACCAAATTGTGTCCCCTTCTTCACTTGTGGAATAAAGCTTGCTATTGCTGCTAACAAATATTCCTTCACAATTTCCCAAGCACCAATGATATCCCTGCCTTCCAATTCCTTCCTTCATGGAACTTCTCCAAGTTGATGTCTAAGACTATTATAATCACCTTTCTAATTTCTAACACGGTTGTAGGCTCAAGAATTTGTCTGACATGAAATCTGATCACCATGTAACACTAAAGGAAAGGATCCCTGCCACCATGTTTTTCATGCAGTGCAACCTGTAATCATGCGAAAAGGGGGGGGGGGGGTCCTGCATGGATCAGCATTGCTACAGCAAGTCTCCTACCCAATAGTCTGAACCTATGTCTAGCTATGGTGCTGGTATACTGTCTGGTATAACACTGCCATTCCAGTTCTGAACACATTTACTTTCTGGTACCGAACAGAAAAAAAAATCTCTTGAGCATGAATTCTTTATCCTCAAATTTTTCAGGGAACCCTCCCAAAATCTCAACCAAGTGCAGATACTGTAGATACCCAATATCATTCTATGTAGACACCAGCATAAATGTAGTAGTGTTTCTCATTATCCGTGCAACGTGAAAAACTAATAGAGAAAATATCACCCTACTTTAATCAGAAGGGTTCAGAAGGACTGTCAGCATCTCCTAAAACATTAAGAAACTATGCTCTGGTGATATTCTTATGGAAATATCATGTCAGCAACACTCAGAAAAATTACTAAGAGCAATATCAGCAGGTGGAATTCCAGTCACAATAACACCTCATAAAACACCAAACTCTTCTCATAATAGGATCTCCTGAATTTTCTAGGCAAAGAGATATGTTCAGAGCTTAAAGATCAAGGAGTGATGGTTATGATGTGCATTCCGATACATAAGGATGGTCACCTAGTTCTGACCAGAAACATCATCCTTATTTTTAACACACCCAAACTTCCAACATCTGTAAAAGCAGGTTATCTTAGTTATCCTGTTAGGATATATATATATATATCCCTAATCCTCTGAGTGCTTTAAATGTCAGAAATATAGATATGTTCAAATTGCATGTAATTGTTCTACTACCTGTGCCCAATGTGGCAGTGAAGAGCATGATAATATATCTTGGTCTGCCAAGAAAGCTAAATGTGTCATGTGTCAGGGAGATCATTCAACCTACTCTCCAACATGTTAGCAGGGAGAGGGGATGGGATGAAAAAGAAATACAAAAGATAAAAACAGAAAAAAAAAAAATCAACAGAAAAAAACTGCCAGCCTGGTTGGCCGAGTCATTAGTGTATCCTATCCGCTCTCCATCCAAAAAACTGTGGGTTCAAATCCCACCTTAGGCATGGATGTTTTTGATTGTCTGAAAATAATAATCATGGTGGTGGTGGTGGGCAGTAGATGGCATTTGTGTAGATGATGCAATTCGCTGTAGTTGGTAGATTGAGTGGTGGAGGTGGAGAGCTGTAGAGTGGATGCCCTCCCTCGATGAGTCTTTGGACTCCTTGGAGGTGTCACGTAATAATAATATATCATATGATGATGCAAAAAAGGAAGTTAGCTACTACACCTATCCTCAAATCCTCTTGTGCCAAGATGTTTTCTTTACTAACACTGTCTTGAAGCTATCTTGTGCCAAGACATTGTCAGTAATGAAAATATCAAAAGCATCTCAAACACATATTGAACAGTCTGATAATTTTACCATATTTAAAGTTTTTGGTTATGAGTGTTTCTCTGCAGAGCTCATCAGTAACACTACTCAGGATCTCATTCCTTAAACAGCTCCATAAATGATCCCTATCTATGAGAATCCATTTTTCAAGAAAATTATCAGAATATCACTGAAAGATTAACCACCACACACTTAAGCAATGGATACTTCTGTGAAAATGAACTCAACAATTGGTCCTGTCATATCAGATGATGTCTTGAACATTTTGCTAGAGGAAGAGATGGGAACTGGCCATCCATACTTCTCAAAATCAGTTGATAAATATAAACCTGATAACAATAAGCCCTCAGCCTCTTGAAAATTGGACACATCTGCATTGCCAAACAATAGGAAAATTTTAACAAAGGAACTGTTGTAGGTTTTGCCAGATATCAATGATCTCAAGGCTCTGCTGCAGAAACTCAAGCCATATTGTTTCTTTCTGCAAAACATGTGGGACTCCACATTAAGGAATTTCACTGTTATTCATAAAGACAGAACTGAAGATGGTCCTGCTCATGGTGGAATAACTATCCTACTGGGCAATCATATTCCTTTCCAACACATTCAGCTTAATATTACTCTGGGAGTAACAGCGATTTGCCTGTCTGTGGAATTTCTTTTACAGTATATTCTGATGGGTTGTAAGTTAAATGAGATTGAAATTTATAATGTTATATTGCAACTATCTCAGCCCATACTTCTCGTGGATGACTTGAATGGACACTACCCCATACACTATATGGGGTAATGTCACCATGAATGGATGGAGGTCATAACATTGAGTGAATACTTGACAATAATGATCTCTCCCTTCTTATTAATAGACTTAATACTTTCTGTATAGTTATGTATTTTGCCTGTATTCTGCAATACACCTTACAGTGCTCTCCTACCATTTTTCCACTGCTCATTTGGGATGTTGAAGAGAAAATCTATGGAAGCAATCATTTTCCTTTTATTTGCACTTTGTCCTCAACAGGAACCATACTGTCCTACACAGATGCCCTTGTGGAAGATAGATCAGGCTGACTGAAAATCCTTTTTCCCATCTTGCAAAATTTAATTCTGAAACAGTCAATCAAACACCTATCACTGAAGCAGTGGTGTGTAACAGATTGTATTGTCCAGGCAGCAAAAGTCAGTCATAGTTCCAAAAACGTAATCTCGATTTCCACTCTCTAAATCCTTGGTAGAATCCAGGACCAAGCAGCTGAAAAAGATCAAAACTAGAGTATATTTCATAGTGCAAATAACATGGGGTATATTTCATATATACCCTAACACATTATATCTAACAGCTTTTAAATGTGCTCTGGACAAAGCACATTATGTGAGACGTCAGAGTGAAAAACAATCTTGTATCCAATTTACATCATTGATCAGACGAATGGTATGTGATAAAATCCTGAAAATGAAAGGTGAATATAGAGTATGTCATTTGTCTTGCCTTGAAACATAATAGATGTGTTGTTATTACTGATCACAATGTGGAAGATGATTTCAGAGAACATTTTGCTAGAATCTCAGAAACAGCTTCATGTACTCATGAAATTTTAACATTGAAAGAACATCAAGAAAAACAGCCACAATTTGGACAATTGGAAATTAAAAGAGCTCTTTTACTTTTCATGCCAGTGCAGTATGGCCTGATGATATTCATTATGGGATGATAAAACCTCTTCCATCACATGCCTTGGATCTCCTTCTATAATGATAGACTACTTACAGAGAAAGTTTCCAGATTCTTGGCATAAGTCAATTGTCTTTGCTATCCTACAACCATGAAAGGATCCAACACAAGCAAACAATTAACAGCCTATCACTCTGTTCAGCTGTCTTTGTAAAATATTGCCACAACTTCTCTGTTATTTAGAAACCAACAATCTTCTCTCCAACATACAATGTGGCTTTCATAGCGTATCCTATCCGCTCTCCATCCAAAAAGCTGTGTGTTCAAATCCCACCTTGGGCATGGATGTTTGTGAATGTCTGTAAAAATAATAGTCGTGGTGGTGGGCAGCTTCTGAAGATCTTGTCTTGTCCTTTCCTCAATTTTGTCCTTTTGTACTTTCTTGTCCTTTCCTCAATTTTGGACCATTTAGTCCATTTAGAAACATGTATAATAAGAAATTATAATAAGAAATAAGAATAGGAAATAACTTATGATAGAGCTTGGAGATATGCACATTAAATGACCTCTATAACTTAGATCTAAACTTTCTGTTTAGACAAGTGTTCCATGTCCAAGTGGTAAAAAAGCACATTATCTCAGCAATATTATTATTATTATTATTATTATTATTATTATTATTATTATTATTAAGAGATACCTCCAGGGAGTCATGGACTCATCAAAGGAGCCCACATACTACATGCACCAGCTATCATACTTATTCTTGAATTCATTCACACTGCTTTCACTCACAACATCCAATGCCAATCCATTCCAATCACGCAACACTCTATGAGAGAAAAATTTAGCCCTCACTCCTTCTTAGCAACATTCATTCTCAGCTTCCGAAGATGCCCTCTTGTCCTTTGCTCACCCTCCATAAATTGAAATCCTGTATGATTCTTTCAGAAGTTTGTAAGCTCAATCATATCAACCCTCTTTCTCCAGATTGCTAGTATCTGCAGTCTACAAATTCTCAATATGTCTTCATAATCAGTATTCAACAATTCTGATCCTGTATAATAAATTTAGTTTAATCCTTTATCCAAGTGTGTGCAAACAAAGTTTGCGCCTGAAAGTATCTTCAGGACTGGGGTAAGGTGGTACAACACCAGGGCAACTCGTTGCAAAGGTGGAGCAAGATACCAACATTCCTATCTCAGTATCTCCTATAATGCAAAACACATCTCCTTACGGATATGTCTAATGTTATGCATTAAGGGAAGGGCCACTACCCAGACTAGTTTGACCTTTATTGAGGTGGGTGAGAGTAAAGAATAAACCCATCATCGGCCTATTGAAAAATAGAGGGGTCAGAGTGCCCCCGAAGAGAAGTAAAAGAGGGGTAAGGAAGTGACAGAGAGGTCAAGGTGGGGTGCTGGGGGGGGGAGGAAGCGGAATAGGATGGGAAGGGCAGGTGGGGAGGTGGGGGATAGGAAAAAAGAAGAAAAATAGGCCTCAGCTCATTATTCTCATCTTGCTAGCTTAAAGCTATCAAGTGATATTTCCTCACCCTCCTCGGAGATCTGCCTCAAGAAATCAAAAGGACCACGGAGGTAGCCGGTGCCCAGGTGACCCGCCTCGAGTTGGCCTGCGCTGCCTGGGTTTTTCCTCCGAACTACCTCCGTGGGAGACCAGGAAACAAAACAGACCTCGGGGGGGGGGGGGGGGCAGAGACCAAGAAGATGACTCGGAGTGGAGCTACTGCTGCAGATGGAGATCTTAAAGCAGCAGCAGGCAGAACTTGATGGTGTTGTTTCTGACAGTACACAGGATTGGAGGTGAACACCACTTGTTAAATTTGGTGTCACCCAGAGCCTCTCTCTCGAGATGTAAAAATCTTCTTAAGGAGCCATAGAACATGTAGAGGACGATCCGAGAGAGATCCAACAAACTCGGAGGATTAGCATAGTTGGAAAATTTTTTCCTAACCTTCCAGATGTGATATTTGAATTCATTGATGATAAATACTAGTAACTTCTGCCTGTTGTTGGCTGGTGGAGCAAACTGCAGGAAGATCACTTGCTCCTGCAGTAGGAGGGTGATGCGGAGCACGTCGCTTAGCCTCCTCCAGATGAAGATGGAGATGGGACACCCGTAGAAAGCGTGCTCTACGGTGTCCGGGCTCCGGCAGAAGCTACATAATGGGTCCAGGTTGTTGTTGAACCACCACTTATTCACATTGACTGGAAGGTGTCCATAGGCTATCCTCCAGGCCAGGTCCTTTCTCGACGGGTAGCCTCGATGTTTAGATAGGTGGCCAAAGAGGATGTCATTGTTGTTGATTCCTAGATCCGGAACGTCAGTATGAAGGATGTTAAGGAGATGATCATACCACATCTTGCTGTTCCGGATCCCGGCAGTGTTGACACCTGACGAGCGGAGTTGTTGTACTAGCTGGCAAAGTCTATTGTAATCCTCTGGAACAATATCCGCCTTGGGACCCTGGTGGGCTGGGATCCCAAAAAGGGGAAGCTTGAAGCCTAAGAAATACCGCACAGGATAGCTGCAGGGATGATTGGTCTGTAGTATCCTGCTAAGATGGAAGGCGGTATTGCTCAGGTATTTGATGTTAAGGACGGGGAGGCCAAAGCCCCCCAACTTCTCCGGAAGTTGAAGGATCTTCATGTCAATCTCCTGGCATAGACTGCCCCAGAAGAACTTCAAGGGTTTCCTGTAAAGCCAAAGTTCTTGATCTTCGCTGATGTTTGTTATATTTACGACGTGCTGGTACATAGGGCACAAGATGGTCTTGATGACAGTAGCCCTAGAGGAGAGCGACAGCTGTCCATTTGTCCAGTCCTTGAGACGCTCGACTGTGGTGTTGGTAAGTTGTTGAACGTCGAGCACGGGCTCTGCTGCAAATGGGACCCCCAGGATGGTGAGGGGTCTCCTGTAGGGACGAGACCCATGGGGATGTTGTTTAGGTCCCAGACTCCATACGTCTTGATTTTAGTTTTGTCGGGGTTGGGTGTTAACCCCGACACTTTGAACCTCTCTAAGATGTTGAAGAAGCTCTGTATGGAGTCGTTGTCCCTGAGGGTGCCCACCACGTCGTCCGCATATGCAATTACTTTGGAGTCATCCGTGGTGAGTGGTAGTGGAATCC
The DNA here is from genome assembly GCF_054136105.1 of Typopeltis vanoorti. Taxonomy (NCBI): domain Eukaryota; kingdom Metazoa; phylum Arthropoda; class Arachnida; order Uropygi; family Thelyphonidae; genus Typopeltis; species Typopeltis vanoorti. Next base: position 53,685,752 of record NC_143557.1, on the reverse strand, counting down.
CTCTCACAGCTCTTGAGCTGTTGACTGCCCGTAGAAATGGCCCAAGGGCTAGTGCAAAGAGCAGTGGACTGAGGGGACACCCTTGTTTGATCCCTTTCTGGATGTTAATGGGGTCCGAAAGGTGTCCATTGACGAGGAGGCAGGTGGAGCTGTTCATGTAGCTTCCTCTGATGATGGAAAGCAGTCCGCTGCTGACCCCGACTTTCTGCAGGATGTTGAACAGAAAGGAGTGCTGGACGCTGTCGAATGCTCGGTTGAGATCGATGGTCAGCAGTGCCATTGAGTACGTCTTAAGGTTGACCAGACGTAGCAGTTCTCGGATGAGGATGAGATTAAACTCCATCGATCGGCCAGGAACACCATACACTTGTGTGCTGTTGATGACGTATCTCATCCCCAGCTTCAGTCTGTCATTGAGAACACGGGCGAGGATCTTGTAGTCCGTGTTCGACAGACTGATGGGCCTCCAGTTTTTGATGTTGGATGGATCCCTGTTGGCTTTGGGGATGAACACTGTATGGCATTCCACGAATTCTCGCGGCACGTTCCCTGTGTTAAGAAAGTTGTTGAATAGTGCCACGAGAATGGGGAGGATGTAGTCCCAGGCTTCTCGATAGAGTTCTGTGCTTAGTCCGTCTGGCCCAGGTGCTTTCTTCGTACGGCACTGCTTGAAGGCTGATGTTATTTCGGCCGCTGTAATTGGTGCATCCAACCCTGCTTGGATGTGTACAGGGAAGGGGTCAATATTCCAACAGGAGTAATCTTGGGGGGTACTGTTATCCTGGTAGAGGGTGTTGTAGTACCCCCAGAAGGCCTTCAGGATGTCGGGTGTTGTGGTGTAAGTACACCCGCCTTCAGTGATGGTGGTGATGGTTCTCTCCTGTCGAAAATTGACATAGCACCTGTTGTAGAAAGCAGCCGATTGCCTGTCTTCCGAGCGGAGGTGGAGTCGGATCTTGGTGTTCTTGTCTTCCACTTGCTTCTGTCTCTCCACTTCAATGTCGAGATTAATGTCATGGATGGCGTTGTGACATGGAAAGCCTTGGTGTTGGCTGGCCACGAACCAGCTTCTTTCCTTGTATAGATCACGAAGCCGAGATCTTCTGAGAAAGGCACGTTCTAGGCCCCATTTTATCATGTTTTCTTTGATGTTAGATTTTAGTTGTGCCCACGCGTCCCAGTCCCAGCCAGCGGCGCTCCAAGTGGAGCACAGTTGGTTAAGCTTAGCCGAGAACAAGGACAGGAAGTCTGGTGGTAACTTCCAGGGGCCCGGACCAACTTCTACTGCTTCTAGTGGATGATACGTGAGCACAACCATTTTGTGGTCCGAGATGGTATAATTAATTTGAACGTGCCTTATGGCTTCGGATCTGGAGACAAGGGAAGGTGACAGGTAGAACCGGTCGAGCTATGTGCCGATACCTTGGCCTGTCCATGTATAATCCCGACAGTAGGGGTTGTGAGCCCTCCAGATATCCGTCAGCTGGAGATTCTTGAGGTGAATTCCCAGTTGCCTGTAGCCAGCAGTACCTGTATTGGGATTACCCCCCACTTTATCGTAGGCCGGGTCTGCCACGCAGTTAAAGTCCCCCATCAGAATGATGTGATGGGCGCCATATAAGTAAGTATAAAGTGACTGGAAGAAAGTCGATCTTGATGTTGGATCTGCCGGGGCGTAGATGTTAATGTACCTGGTGGTATAGCCCCGGTACTTCCAGTCAATGGCGAGAACTCTCCCTTCTGCATCCCTCTGGATGTTATAGAAGGCTCCGAGGAGGGGGGGGCTAGCATAAGTACCCCGACCGGGGCGCCGTTTCTGTTGCCGAAGCTCCAAAACGATGTTACGGGGTACTTATGGTTTAGTTCCTGCATGTCCTTGTAGTGGAAAAAGTGTGTTTCCTGCAGGAACAGAAGCCGGATGTTGAACGCTAGCATGAGCTTCCACACCTCCTCTTGTTTTGATGGTGAGCGGAGCCCTCTGATGTTGAGTGAGGCAACGCAAAAAGGAGGTGGCGGCATTATGATGTTTTACGTTGTTATACCTGGCCTAGGTCTTTGATTCGCAGTTGCTTGACGTATTTTATTAAGGCTTCAATTTGTGGGGGGGGAGGTAGTATATCCCACACCTTGCAGACCGGCTGCCAGTTCTGTATACAAGCTCGAGAGGACCTCGAACTCGTGACGACTGTTCTTAATCTTGAAACTTGCTAATTTATTATTTACTATCTGATGGTCAAAGCAGTTGAACTGGGAGCCGGTGTGTCTACTAATTTTAGCGTTGATGCTCTCTTGATGGCGGGAAGGGGTTTCCACCTCCATTTCGGACTCAGATGTTGTTGAGTCCGTGCTTTTTCTGGAGCGGCTTCAATGTTTTTTCCCCATTTTAGGGGAAGCCTGCTCCTTCCTCTTCTTAGGAGGTTCTTTGGGGGGTGGAAGTTGATGTTTCCCTTCCTCTGTCTTCTGTTCTTCTGCAGGGTGGACGCTGACTACTATAGGGGAAATATTAGAAGCATCTACAGACGAAGCCTCCTCTGATGTTGTTGATGGGGGATAACTGGTGAAGTGTTATCCATAGCTTCATCTGTATCCTCGGTTGTTCGTTGTTCCTCCTTCGCTGGTTGTGGTACGGTTGAAACGACCGAGGGGGGGACTGTTTCCTCAGCTGATGTTGTTGCTGGGGGGGGGGAAACAATACCTTCTGCTGTTGATGGTGCAGGACGTTTCATAATTTTCCCTAGAACTGTGTGAGAGAATGTTTTCTCCCCGACGGTGTTGGGGAGTACCGGAAATTCACCGGCGTCTTGAGCAGGCTGTGGGTTCAACGGTTTAATCGGTGCCCCTGCCCGCTCTGCAAATGTGCGCAGAGGACACGATGTTATTTTGTGCTCTGTATTGGAGCACTTTCAGCAGGGGTGTGGGCACTGGCTGGAGATGTGCCCGACGCCTACGCAGTTCAAACACTTGGCTCGGGGGCAGTCACTACCCAGATGTTCGGTCGAGCCACATCGCAGACACTGTCTTTGTACCCCGGGATAATTAACCATGACACGCGACGTGCCGATGGTAACGAGGTTTGGCACTGGCTGTCGCATGTCCATGGTAAAGGTGACTTCGCCGGAGTACCAAGCGGGGTCCTCCTTAGAGACGCTCTTCTTTATATTACTCACTTTCCCCCACTTACTAAAAGTTTGTACAAGCACGTCTTCTCCGGCTTCTAGATATTCCATAGGGAAGCGGTCAATCTTAATTTGATGTACTTGTGACCCCACCATGGTAGGGGTCACCTGCTTCCCTTGGACGGGGAAACCCTTCAGAAGTTGATCTCTCGAAGCTAAATTCTTGACTACTATGAGAAATCGTCCTCCTCCATACGGGGTGAAGGAGAGTAGATGTTAGAAACTCCTATTATCTCCTTAAGGGCTGTAGTGAGTGCTCTAGGATCCTCCATTCCTGGAATCTCCACTCCTAATGTCCGGGTCCTGGGGGGGACGAGGATTACTTTACTCATGATTGATCTCTGCGTTCTAGAAAAAAAGAGAAAAATAAAGAGTCCTAAGACTCTGCAAGGAAATCCCGTAGTGCGTATAAACGCACTACGAGCAAGTTAGTAGAGTTATACTAAGAATACAAAAGGTTAGTACAGCAAATTAAACAAGTATGAATAACAAAATATTATTAGTAAGTAACAAATTTAACAATGAATAAATACAATACTCTCCTGCTTCAATCGCGGTCTCTTCAGTGGGAGCCAGGCCCAAGTTGAGATACCAGGCAGAAGCATTAGCAGCAGGTCATCTCTACCTATAGGAGTTGCCAAATGGTGTGCCACCCTTTTTTAATAAATTACTCTGGATTTAGAGAAAGATGTTGAAAGTTTATTTTTCACTTGGTCAGAGTATAATAAATTTAGTTGAATCCTTTATCCAAGTTTGAGCAAACAAAGTTTGCACCTGAAAGTATCTTCAGGACAGATAAGGTGGTACAACACTAGGACACTCCTTGCAAAGGTGGAGCAAGCTACCAACATTCCTATCTCAGTATCTCCCATAATGCAAAACACATCTCCTTGCAGATATGTCTAATGTTATGCATTAAGGGAATGGCCACAACCCAGACTAGTTTCGACCTTTATTGAGGTCTCTTCAGTGGGAGCCAGGCCCAAGTGGAGATACCAGTTAGAAGCATTAGCAGGTCATCTCTACCCTTAATACATAACATTAGACATATCTGCAAGGAGATGTGTTTTGCATTATGGGAGATACTGAGATAGGAGTGTTGGTAGCTTGCTCCACCTTTGCAAGGAGTGTCCTAGTGTTGTACCACCTTATCTGTCCTGAAGATACTTTCAGACGCAAACTTTGTTTGCTCACACTTGGATAAAGGATTAAACTAAATTTATTATACTCTAACCAAGTGAAAAATAAACTTTCAACATCTTTCTCTAAATCCAGAGTAATTTATTAAAAAAGGGTGGCACACCATTTGGCAACCCCTATAGGTGTAGAGATGACCTGCTAATGCTTCTGCTTGGTATCTCCACTTGGGCCTGGCTCCCACTGAAGAGACCTCAATAAAGGTCGAAACTAGTCTGGGTTGTGGCCCTTCCCTTAATGCATAACATTAGACATATCCGCAAGGAGATGTGTTTTGCATTATGGGAGATACTGAGATAGGAGTGTTGGTATCTTGCTCCACCTTTGCAAGGAGTGCCCTGGTGTTGTACCACCTTATCTGTCCTGAAGATACTTTCAGGTGCAAACTTTGTTTGCACACACTTGGATAAAGGATTAAACTAAATTTATTATACTCTAACCAAGTGAAAAATAAACTTTCAAGAATTCTGATCCTGATATCATTTTTAACATTCTCCATGCACTCTCTTCATTATATCTGAATCACAACTGAAACCAGGAGACCAGACCTGCGCACAATAGTGTAAGTGAGGTCTTATCAAGGCCTTGTAAAGAGGCAAAATGACATCCTTATCTTTACATGTGAACATTCGTTTCAGCATTGCAATTATCTTTTGAGTTGTATTTGCAATTTTTGCTACATGGCCCCCTGAACTTCAACTTGCTATATACTAACACTCCAAGATCAATGACCACAGAGTTTCTTCTAGCATAATTCCACCAATATAATATGACATTGAATATATCTAATCACAATAAAGTGAATGACTTTACATTTACGGGGATTGAACTGATATCCATTTTCCTATGCCCACAATTCCAGGCTCTTCAAATCTTTCTTCAAGTACTGTATATCATAGCATTTCTGATTACCTTACCTATCTTTGCATCATCAGCAAATAGTTGTGTGTCACTTGTCAAATTCTTCCCAATATCATTAATGTACGGATTGAATAACAGTGACCCAAGTGCTGATCCTTGTGGTACGCCACTGGTTACCTTTAATCTTGCAGACTCACATCCCCTGTATAGCACTTTTTGATATCTGTAAGTCAGCCATTCTCTTATCCATGCTAATATTCTATAACCCAAACCCATATTCTCCGATTTATGCAACAGTCTACCATGCTGTATTCTGTCAAAAGCTTTAGCAAAACCCAAAAGTATAATGTTTTATCCAATCCTCTTGTCTGGTTCAATGGTAACATTGTTATAGAGTGTGAGCAAGTTGCTAAAACATGACCTTCCCTTAGTAAACCCATGTTACTCATTGCAAAGTATAGATTCACTGTCAACCCATTTCCGAATGCAAGCCCTAGCCAATTTTCCAAAATCTTCACCACTACTCCTGAGATAATAATTGGTCGATAGTTGGATACATCATCTTTGCATCACCCTTGTGCAATGGAATTACCATACATTCTTTCCATTCCTGTGGAATCTTCCCTGTTCTGAGACTCATATTAATACGTTCGCTGTCAACTACGAGTATACTTGTAGTTGGTGTGTGAGCCTCACAAGCCAACTATGAATATACTCGTATGTCGATTACCGCTGGCTACGAGATTAATCGTACTGACCTTGAAGAAGTGAAAGTGCTTGCCGTGCGGGAACAAACTATGCCCGAGAAGTGTGGCAGCAAACGTGTTAAACAACATGGTCAAAGGAATAGCCAGTTCAGCTGAACACTCTTTTAGCACACGTGCTGATATCCCATCAATCCCTATTGCTGAAATCTTGTTCAATTTGTGCAACAGCTCTAATACCTTGGCCTCACACACCTGCATTTCTTCATCTAGTGAAGAGGTAACAGTGAGCTCAATGTTGCATTCACCAGGTTGATAGCTTTTAACAAAATGGGCACTCATTAGTTGTACAACCTCTTCTGCATCTGTTACCCTCATGCCATCTGCATTTAGAAGAGTTATTCTTTCATATTTATTGTAGCATATCAATAGAATTCTTATGGGTTGTCTTTAAAATGCAGAGCCAGTTTCTTTCCCTACTCAGATTTTGCTTTTTGCACAACAGTTATGAGTATTCTAGCCTGCTGCTTATAATTCATAACGGACATCATACTTATGCTTAATAAGGTTACACATCCATTTGACTCCTACCCTATTGATTCTTTGAACTCTCAGGACACATTCTAATATCGCATCATTTAAGTATTTTTTAAATGCTTCCCATACACTTGTCAGTATTGTTCCCATCCAGCAACCAATCTCATTCCACTGAACTCAGTATACACAGTTGGTCATAATTTCCTGCTTTTTAGTTCGGCATATAACCTTTTCTGAATGAAACGTTCATAAACTTAGTCACTTCCCAAGTGAGTACTGCATGATTATTGTCACCAACTGGAGGCAGAATAGTTATGTCTTTAAATGAAACACCCTCTGACACTATAATCAAATCTAACACTCTTTGACCTCAAGTTCCTTCTGTTACATGTTCCTTGAGGAAGTTGTCCTGCAACAGCTCAATAAATTTATTTTCATTCTTCTCATAAGGCTCTACTGCTACCCAATCAATATTTGGATAACTAAAGTCTCCCATTATGATTACTCTTTTTTGGACTCATCTTTTCTATTTGGTGATGCATTTCTTCATCACTAGCAACCGACGCTCCAGGTCTGTAACACCCCAGAATGTAATTGATCTTGTTAGATTCCACCTCACAACAGATGCCTTCAAACTCCCTGCCACATGAAATACTGTTAGTAGTACTACAATCATAAGTCTCAACTATAACTGGATTCAAGTCATCCAATATCATTAGCAGCACATCCCTCCTATCCTGTCCTCTTTATTCTTCCTAAAAATACTGTACCCTTTACACTCGATACCAGTTAGTATGTCTGATTCTGATATCCGGGTCTCACTAATGCCTACAATCTGAGGTCCCAACATATTGACTAAGGCAACAAACTCTATCCCTTTGTTTCTGATACAGTTAGCATTCATGTACAGACATAATAATCTACCTACATGTTCTTTTGTATACTCTTGTCTGCAGTCTGCATGATACAGTTGTACAACTTGCATATCTCTATTCTTCTCTAGTGCCTTATATGTGTAGACATCTTAACACATGTTTGATGGGCCCGAACTGGACGAACACAAAGTGGAAATCATTCTCTTGCTGTCAACATTTCCATGATAAAGCCCATTCCCATCATTAACACAGTTATATAACATTGTTGCTCTTTGACTCTCACATTCTCGCCATTCCTTTCTTTATAATTTAGTTTCTGTGACTCTCTGTGTTAGGTCTCATACCAGTTTCTAGTTTTTCAAGACTTCTGCTTATTAATAACCTGCTTATTCATCTTATATCCTTCACACTATTTTGGTCACTTTTATAATATCCCCCTTGAACCTCAACTCTCTGTCTGCTCAGTAGCAATTTGCCTATCTGTGGGATTTCTTATTACAATATGTTCAATTTATTTACCACTGAGTGCTGAGTTAAATGAAATCAATCTTGAGAACATTATCTTGCAACTGCCTGAACCCATATGGGTGACTTTAATGGTCACAATACTGTGTGGAGTAATGCTGACACAAATAGATGAGGTTGAATCATTGAAAGAATCCTTGACAATAATGAATAATAGACTCAGTACCTTCTTCCATGTGCTTACCTGCTCATATTCTGAAATTAATCTTACAATCTGCTCCCCTTCCATTCTTCCCCTACTTACGTGGGATGTCAGAGAGAGAGAGAGAGAGAGAGAGAGAACATATATGGAAGCGATCACTTTCCTGTTCTTTGCACAATGTCTTCACAGGAACCATGTTTCCCCTACACAGATGTCCATATGGAAAATGGACCAGGCTGACTGGAACACTTTTTCCTATCTTGCAAAATTTAATGCTGATACCATCAGTCAAACACCTGTCAATGAAGCAGTGAAGTATGTAACAAACTGCATTCTCTAGGCAGCAACATGCTCCATTTCAAGAACATCATCTCGATTTCCACTCTATCCATAGCCTTGTGGAATCCAGAATGCTAGACAGCCAAAAAGGATCAACACAGAGCATGGGGTATAATTCGTAGATACTATATCAAACTTAATAGCTTTTAAGCATTCTCAGGCCAAAGCATGTTATGTGAGATGTCTGAGTCAAAAACAATCTTGGATCCAATTTATCTCATCAATTAATCAAATGACCAGTGAAAAAATTGCATGAAATAAAAGCCTGAAAATGAAAGGTAGATATAGAACACACTGTTTGTCTACCTTAGACCATAATAGAAGTGTTGTTGCTGATCCCAAAGTTATTGCAGACACTTGGGAAGAAACTTTTTCCTGAATATCATCAACAGTTTTATATCCTCCTGAATTTTTAATACTAAAAGAACAGCAAGAGAAATAAAGGCTAAATTTTTCTACCAATGAGCTTGAACCATACAATCAGCCATTTGTTAAGGAGAACTAAAAAGATTAGGGTAAGACTTTTAGAGAACTAAAAACTCTTACCAGAAGCCAAGGTCTTAGGACTCATTTTTGATGAAAACTTACATTCCTTGCACACATTCAACTAAGAGAAAAGTGTAAGAAAGCATTGAATCTCCTTTGTGCTCTATCCTCTACTGAATGGAGTGCCAATTGATTTTCATTGCTTCATCTTTATTGTGCACTTATATGTTCAGAGCTGGATTATGGGTCTCAAGTCTGTGATTCTGCAAGGCAAAATAACCTGTGATGGCTGGATCATATCCTTCATCAGGGTATACTGGTGCCTTTCTCACATCACCCACTCAAAATCTTTATTCTGAAGCAAATGAATTGATTCTATCACTTAGATGGAAACAGTTGTCTCAGATAATTTAATTAGACTAGAGGGCTGCGTAGTGTTTGCAGATAGCTCCTGAACAGATAAGTGTTATTTTGAGTAATAATCGGTGAATTTGCATAACATCTACATAGTATTGTTTATTTTTGTATTTTAGTGTGTCTGGGTGATTTTTGTGTGTTTTCTGAGTATTTTAAATAGTAAAGTGATAGATACGATTATCTGTGCACATGGCCCCCATTAAGAGAAATACAAAGATGGCGTCCAGGTCGCCAGCTTTGTCTAAAAATTTTAATTTAAAGGATTTGATTTAGCGTACCGTTTGCGAAATATATGCATTGAAGAGAGCGGTTGGAGTCTGGTTAAACAACAATAGTGGAGTGAATGTGTGCAGAAAGTGTAAAGAATGTGAGGATTTAAAGAGTGTTTCAGGTCGTGTGAGTGATATCATTGTTGAAAGTGAGAGAATCTAGATAACAGTGATATGCGAGGTATGAATAGTGATGTTTGCGAGGTAGTACCTGATAGCTGTGAGAGTGGCGTTGAAAGTGAGAATGAAAGAATTATTGGAGAACGAAAACATACAGAATGAATGAAAGAATTATTGGAGAATAAAAATGATTAGACTGACGCAATGAGTGAGATCGCTCGGTTATGCGGAGCGATACACAGAGTAAATCGGCAGCTGGAGCGTTGGCAAAAATGTTTACCAAGCGTACCGACTAATAAACGGCAAACGTATGATAGAAAAAATAAGAGTATGATAGTGAGTGTAAACAAAATGAAAGAACGAGTGTTGTATGGAGATTCCTTAGTAAGAGGCGTGTTAGTTGAGAGTTTAACAAAATCGTACCAACCTGGTGCAAACGTACAGGATGTAAGCAAGAATTAGAATGCAAAAGCAGCGGGTGAAAGAATTGATAGTGGTAGCAGGTACAAATGATTTAAAAGGAGATAAATGGCTATGAGTGAAGATGTGAAGGAATTGCTTGATGTAGCAAAAGAGAAGAGTGAGAGAGTTAGGATGGTGTGTCTTGCCACGGTATTAAAGTGAAGAGTATAGAAGGAGGGCCATAATTGCAAATGACTTTATGTGTGAATTATGCATGACGAGTGGTGTGGAATTTGTGGATGTGTGGAGTGAGTTCGATGGGCGAAAGGATTTATATAAGATGGATGGTTTACATTTGAATGGATTTGGTGTACGGAGACTTGAAAAGGTGTTGTCAAATGTAGTGGAAGTGAATGTGCAGAATCAGGGAAACTAGAGTTATTAAGGGGGAGGGGAAGTAGATATGCAGACTTTAGGGAGACAGTTGGGTGTATGAATGTGTGTAATGTGCCCAAGTGAGTACGAAAGACCATGAATCAGAATGGGATAGTTAGTATAAGGTATCAAAATAGGGATGGGATAAATGGGCTTTTGCAATTCATGTATACTAATGCTAGAAGTATTAAGAACAAGAAGGAAGAATTTTTGGCCTTGGTTGACACTTCCAGGCCACAGGTTATTGGCATTAGTGAAACATGGCTGACAGAAGATGATATATAGTGGGATTGAATGTGAGGAGTATGGTGTGTTCAGGAGTGAGAGGGAGATTAAAATGGGGGGGAGGAGTGTTATTGATGATAGCTGATGAACTACAGCCAAGGAGAATAGAAGTGGAACTGCAGGATACAGAAAATAGCACATTAGGCTATTTGGAGTGAGATTGAAACTAGCAGAACAAAATATACAGTTAGGTTGCTGCTATAGACCAGGTGATGGAATAGATGGTGGAGATAGTATGCATAAGCAAATAGAAGAAATGAGTGGAAGGAGGGTAATTATTACAGGTGATTTCAACTATGGTAGCATTGAGTGGAAGGAAGAGAGGACACATAGGAGGAAGGAATTGGATTTTATGCAGTTATTAAGGGATAACTATCTGTGACAGCATGTAATGGAAAATACTAGGGGTCAGAGTGCTTGACCTAGTAATTGCATCTGAGAGTTTGGCTGTAACGAATATGACCACGTTGCCGCCAATTGGCAAGAGTGATCATAGGGTCTTGACTTGGGAGATGGCTAAAGGTGTGGAATTTACAATTAAGACAGGGTACATGTGGAATTATCAGGCTGGTAAGTATGACAAGCTTAGGAGTTTGATTGATTCAGTGCCATTGCATGTAAAACTGCAAGGGCTAGATGTTGATAGTGCATGGAAGGCAGTTAGGAAGTGTTTGCATGAGGCAATGGCTGACTGTATACTTAGAGTTCGAGTAATAAATCAAGTAGGAGTTAAATGGTTGAATAACACCATTAAGCTTGAGCTGCAAAAAAAGAAACTACTATGGAGGGAATTTAAGGAGAAAGGTGACTGGGAGGCACATGAATGGTATAAAGCGCAGGCCAGAAGGGTAACGAGTGTAATAAGAAAAGCAAAAACGGATTATGAAAGAACATTAGCCATGCCGGCTAAATAGAATCACAAGCAGTTTTTTCGATATGTTGCAAGTAAAAGGAAAAATGTATACGGCAGAATGATTTTAAAGAATGCCGATGGTAGGCAGGTAACCGAATCAGTTGATATAGTTGAATTACTGAGCGAGCACTTTGCAAGAATATATCATTCAGGTGGTGACATTGCAGTAATATAGATTATACGGGAATTGTGGTGAATGAAGTGGAGGTGAGTAGTCTATTACAAAACCTCAATGTCAATACATCTGTGGGATTGGATGGTATACCAGCTCATGTCATATGTGAAGCGGCTAAAGAATTATCAGTACCCTTGACCATTTTGTTTAATTTGAGTCTCGGGTCTGGGTTAGTCTCGAGGGGTGGAAAGAGGGGAAAATAGTTCCACTAGATAAAGGAGGTTCCAAGACTGCTGTTGTAAATTACCGACCGATTAGCATATCAGAAATAGTTGTCAAGGTCTTGGAGAAATTAGTCAAGAGAAGAATACAGGATTGGATAGATGAAAATGGGATACTGTATGGGGGACGACATGGTTTTGTGAAGGGTAGATCATGCCTTAGTAACTTGCTCACGTTTTATAACACAGTGACGGCTGAACTGGATAAGGGTAATGGGTTTACAGTGATTCTACTGGACCTTGCTAAGGTCTTTGACAGGATACCACATGAATCTCTAATCAGTAAACTGCAGCATATGGGGATGGATAAAGGGTTGGTGAGATGGATAGGAGGATGGCTGATGGAGAGATATCAGAGAGTGGTTTATTCAGGAGTAGAGTCCAAAAGACGGTTTGTCACTAGTGGTCTGCTGCAGGGTTCTGTTCTTGGACCACTACTTTTCAATTTGTTCATTAACGATATAGGAGAGGATCTGAGAGGAAGTGTTCACTTCTTTGCTGATGATGCAAAGTTGGGTAGAGCAATAGTGAGTGCACAGGATTTTGGGGTGAAAAGATTAGCAGCAGTATATCACATTGGTGGAACCATACTCCAGGAGATTGATGAGGCCAGGGATTTGGGAGTGTTGGTGGATAGGGAGTTGAAGTTTAGGGGGCACATCGCAAAAGTGGCTAAATCAGCTCATCAAATCACTTGGTTGCTGAAAAATACTTTAAGAAGCAGAGAGAAACAAGTTATTGTTCCTCTGTATCGAGCCTTGATAAGACCCCATCTAGACTACTGTGCCCAGATATGGGTGCCAGGGTTTCTTCTTGATGGGGAGGAGGTGGAGAGTATCCAGAGACGAGTGACCAAGATGATAGCAGGTCTATGGAATGAACCGTATGAGAACAGGTTGAAGATTTGTGGGTTGCAAAAATTGGTTGATAGGTGGAAAAGGGGTGATATGATTGAGACATTTAAATTACTGAAGGGTTCTATAAGACTAATCCAGAAGATATTTTTGAGAATAGGACTAGTGGTGGGAGGACTAGGGGCCATACATGGAAGCTGGGCAAGAATGTGGTTAGCAGGGGTGTTAGAGCTAGGTTTGTTACTTGGAGAGTGGTGAATGAGTGGAATAAGCTGCCAGAGTCTGTTGTGGGTGCTATGACTGTGAATGAGTTCAAGGCGAGGTATGATAGATACTGTGTGAATGTTGAATTGTTGTTCTTGACATGATGTTAGGGCCTCCCTCAATGAGTCTGTCGACTCCTTGGAGTTGCCCGAAATAATAATAATAATAATAATAATCTCTTCCAGACCATCCTACATGGACTAGTCTCTTTTCTGTGCATTGGGAAGCTCAATATTACACGTCAGACTGCCATACATCCTTTTGGTATGTGTGTTAAAGAGGCTACAAGCTGTTGGCATGAATGTTAACAACATTACCTACACCAAACATAACGCATCCCTCCATGACAGGTTTGCACTCCATCCAACCTCTCACTTTATCAACTGCAAGTCTCATACTTTATCATCTGTCCACCTGTAGTTGTTTAATGTACACAGAGCAGCCCACTCTCATTTCATGCCCATCTATACTGATGGTCAAGAATTGATATATGTATTGGCTGTACTGCTATGTTTACTAACATTGCTATCTCTAACCAGATCTCACCTGATTGCAGTAATTATACAGCAGAGTTGCATGCCATTCAGCTTGCACTTGTGCATATAAAAGAAAACCACTACCAAAAGTGTGCCTTTATAAGAACATGACAATATTGTATTCTGCTGGATTTCCACAGACACATTGAGCTCTTTACAGGCCATCTCCTCTACTATGCATAATCCTCATCCAGTGCTGTATGAGGTATTACACCTGTAGTACAAAATGAAAACCCATTAATTTTGATGTTTGGTTGTGCTGGATTCCCAACCACATTGAAATTAAGGGAAATGAGTCAGCAGATGCTGCTAGATAAGCAGATGCATTTTCCATATACTGTTTGACAATACCATATATACATACTACTACCAACAGTTTATAACATCAAAGCTAATTGCTCAGTGGCAGTCATCATGGCAGGAAGCACTGACAAACAAATCATATGAAATTAAGCATGGACATTCTAGTCAATGTAGAAAAAGAAGAGAAAAGTTGTTCTTTCTAGGCTCTGCATAGGTCACGGTCATCTTATACATTCTTATATACTGAGGGCTCATGACTCATATGTGCGTTAAAAATGCAATATGCATCTTACCATTGGTAATATTCTGGTGGAGTGCCAGTACTTTACATGAGAGCAGAATGAAATTTTTACCTGTCTAGCCAAGCCATATACACCCAGGCAGATGTTATCAGACACTCAGACAGACTGCATGATATCTATGATGTATACACACATTGCCAGGTCTGTTTTAACACCTACTAAACATTTCATCCTGTCCACCTCCACTTCACACCATACTGCTTCAAAACTACTGTCAGTATTTGCTCCTTGCATTTCCACCCTAGATGAGGCTTTTAAAGAAAGCAACTGACACAATGAAAAATTAAAAGCTGGTCCTTGTTGGTGGATCTAAATAGCAGAGTAGGAAAAGATTGTCAGACATACAAAAATATTTTGGGAAAATTTGGAGAAAAGAGCAAAGCTAATTATAATGGCAAATACCTATTGCATTTCTGTTCAGGACATCGACTGGTTATAACTAACACAATGTTCCAACATAAAAATGTGCACAAATTCACATGGAGAGAAGAGGCAAGGAATAAGAAAAGTCTCATTGACTATGTTATTGTTGATAGTGATGTTTTCCCACTGGTGCAGGACACCAGAGTGTACAGAGGATTTGAAATTGGAAGTGATCACTATTTAGTCTTGAGCAGGATAAAATTGAATTTCATATTGAAAAGAATAACATGTAAGAAAGTTTTAACGTGAATAAAAGTTGAGCAGCTCTCAGATGTGAACTGTAGACTAAAATACACAAACATTATTTTAGAAAAAATGAAAGAGTTTGAGAACAGGAACCAAACCTTAGAGATTCAGTGACAAGACTTGAAGAAAACACTGATTGATTCAGCCAGAGAGGCATGTTGTGAGGTTGTCTGCAAGGATAGAAAAATCAGAACTCCATGGTGGATACAGGAAGTTAAAGAGGCAGTGAAGGAAAAGAAGAAAGCATATCAAAAGTTCCTGGGAAATAAGTCAGCTTGTGCTCTTAGCGAATACAGAGACAAGTGTAAGAAAGCTAAACATTCTGTAAAACTAGCTAAACAGAAGTCATGGGAAGACTTTTGTAAGAACATAGAAAACAAATATCAAGAAGGTGGCAAGATATTCTGGAGGTTGTTGAAGAAGCTTAGGAATGGAGGAAAGAGTGCTGTAAAAGGAGTTAGAGATGATAACAGTGACATGAAAACGGAAGAAAAAGATATCCTATAAGTATGGAGTAATTACTTTGAAAAACTGCTAAATGAAACAAGCAGTGATGACAGCACAGTGGTAAAAAACACTGACCAGGCATGCAGTCAGGATACATATCCATACTTGAAGTACAAAAAGCCATCAAAGGCTTAAAATGTGGAAAAGCAGCAGGAGTAGATGATATTCGACCAGAAATGCTGAAGTATGGTGGTATAAAAGTCTTACAGTGGCTGCACTGCATAGTTCAGAAAACCTGGACAGAGGGACGAATTCCCGATGATTGGAGTAGAGCTCTCATAGTACCCATATATAAATAGGGAAATAAAACTGAATGTGAGAATTACAGAGGTATTTCTCTACTGAGTGTTCCTGGTAAGATTTATGCAAGTATACTTGAGAAATGCTTGAGAAGGATTGTGGAAGAAAAGCTTCTTGAAGAACAAGCTGGATTCATTCCAAATAGAGGCCATCAGGATCAGATTTTCACTTTACGACAAATAGTTGAGAAATCATGGGAATATAACAAATATCTGTGTTTAAGTTTTGTAGATCTGAAAAAAGCATATCACAAGGCTTCAAGAGAAAAGCTATTCAAAACGTTACAGTTATATGGTGTCAATGGGGCATTATATCAAGCGATACTTAGTCTTTATTTGAGTTATAAGTCAGTGGTTGGAATTGAAGGAAGTACCAGAAGTGGTTTAATGTAACATCTGGTGTCAGACTAGGATGTACATTATCCCCCTCTGTTATTCATTATCTGTTGGTAATATAACAAATTTATATAGAGGAGTGTTGCTGATAATAGCAAAATCATTATTACTAGTATTAAACCTGATATCAAAAGTGGAGATGTTAATCTCAGTTCTTTGCTTTATGCAGACGATGTGATACTTCTAAATAAATTCGCTACAAGTCTGCAAGATTCCCTGACTAAATTGAATAACTGTTGTAATAGATATGGTATGAAGGTTAGCAATAACAAGAAAAAGACAATGAAAATATGCAGAAGCATTGAAAATATCAACTGCATTGTGAATGGAGAACCTATAGAACAAGTAAAACATTTCAGCTTCTTAGGTACCATTTTTAGTGAAGATGGTAAATTAAATATGGAAATAGACAACAGAATCAACAAATCTGGTATGGTAGGAAGTCAATTGAATAAATTCATATGGAGTAGAAATTAGTCTTAACACTAAATTAGCTGTATACAAGACAGTGTTCAAACCAATTTTAACTTATGGATCTGAGAGCTAGGTCAGAAGTAAAACACTTGACCAAAGACTAGAGACTGCAGATATGAGAGTCCTGAGAAAGATGAGTGGCGTGAACAGATGGCATCAATGGCAATATCATATCATATAATGTGAGATAGAGGTGAATAGAATCAAATACTTGGTGGGATGTTGTTATAGACCTGGTAATGTGGATGGTGGTGATAGTGAAATGTATAGTCAAATAAGCCAAGCAAATAAGAAAAGGGTGATCATTATGGGTGATTTTAATTATGGCAATATAGACTGGAATGAAGAGATAGCAACTGGAAGTAAAGAAAATGAGTTTCTTGAGTTTTTGAGGGATAACTACCTCAGACAGTATGTAACAGAGGGCACAAGAGGATTAAGGGTCTTGGATTTGGTCATCTCATCGGAGGATGTAATTATCAATGAGGTATCAAATCATCCACCAATTGGTGAAAGTGACCATGGGTGATTACTTGGGTGGTTGCCAGCAGTGCAAGGACCCCAGTGAAAAAAGGGTATATGTGGATCTACAAGGGGGGTGATTATGAAGAGCTCAGGAGACAGCTTGCAGGTGTAGCATGGAATGAGGAGTTAGCTGGAAAAGAGATCAATGCAGCTTGGGGGATTTTCAAAAAATATTTAGTGGATGCAATGTCTAAATGTATACCACGGGTGAGAAGGTTAAATAAGTTAGGTGTGAGATGGATGAATAAAGAGATTAAGCATGCAATACAGAGAAAAAGGGCATTGTGGAGGCAGCATAAGAGAAGTGGAAGTAACCAATTTCATGAGTTCTACAAAGACCAGGCAAGGAGGGTGACTTGGTTGGTGAGAGTAGCTAAAGAGAGGTATGAACAGCAGTTAGCTAATGAAGCTAAAAAGAATCCTAGGGAGTTCTTTCGATATGTAGCCAGCAAAAGAAAGAATGATTATGGAAGGATGACATTGATTGGAGGAAATGGTATAAAGACAGCTGTTGCAGAATGTGTGGTGGAGATACTTAATGAACAGTTCATAAAGATCTTTCAATCTTGTGAATGTGACTTCATGGAGAGATTAAGAGCAGTTGATGATGGGGAGGAGAGACTGACTGTAAGTGAGGAAGAGGTGTTTGGGGAGTTGAGTAAACTAGATGTAAATAAGGCTGTGGGACTTGATAATATATCACCGCGTATTCTGAAGGAATGTGCCAGAGAGTTGACACCTGCCTTGACATATTTTTTTAATACGAGTCTTGCACTTGGTCAAATCCCTAAAGAGTGGAAGGAGGGCAAGATTGTGCCACTTCATAAAGGAGGTGATCGAACTCAAGCATCAAACTATAGGCCTATCTGTGTGTCAGGTGTTGTGGTTAAGTTGTTGGAGAAGCTTGTGAGAACTAGGATCCAGAGTTGGGTTGACAACAATGGTATAATCTTTGATGGACAGCATGGATTTGCTAAAGGGAGGTCGTGTTTTAGTAATCTACTTACTTATTACTATAAAGTGACTGCTTCCTTGGACAGAGGAGAAGGATACACAGTAATATATTTGGATTTTGCAAAAGCTTTTGATAGAGTACCTCATGATAAGTTGACAGTCAAACTAGAGCAGATGGGGTTGGATATTAGATTAGTGCATTGGATTGGAGACTGGCTATCTGATAGGTATCAACAAGTTGTGTATGGGGGTGCAATATCCAGGAAAAGGAAAGTCACTAGTGGAGTGCCTCAGGGATCTGTTTTAGGGCCATTACTATTTAACTTGTATATTAATGATATTGGCAAAGATTTGGATGGAGATATTCAGTTGTTTGCAGATGATGCAAAGTTGGGACGAACCATAAAGAGTAGTGAAGATGTTGTGGTCTTGCAAGAAGACTTTAATAAATTGAGTGATTGGGCAAGCAAATGGGGATGTGAGTTCAATGTTACAAATGTAAGGTTTTAAAATTTGGAAAACAAAGATGGGATGCAGAATTTATGCTTGGTGAGAATATATTGTTGGAAGTAGTGGAAATAAGAGATCTGGGAGTGATAGTGGATAAGGATCTAAAATTTAGGGGACACATCACCAAAATTGTGAAGACAACACAAAGACTTCTGGGAATGATGAGGAGGACACTGACGTGTAGAAGTAGGGAGATTCTTGTTCCATTGTATAAGGCTTTGATTAGGCCACACATGGACTATTGTGCCCAGATTTGGTCACCTGGTTTTCAGAAGGATGAAGAGATGTTGGAAAGGGTCCAAAGGCGACTGACTAAGGTAGTTTCTGACCTCTGGAATGTCGAGTATGAGGAAAGATTGAAAAGATGTAATTTGCAGAGTCTAGTGGAGAGAAGGAAGAGGGGAGATATGATAGAGACCTACAAGTTGGTAAGGGGTTGTTATAGGATCAATGGTGGAGAAGTTCTACAGAGAATAGTGGGAGATCAGGGGAGAACCAGAGGTCATGCCTGGAAACTGTATAAAGAGGGTGTGAGTAGGGGAGTGAGAGGCAGGTTTTTTTCGTGCAGAGTTGTGAATGATTGGAATGCGTTGCCTGAGAGTGTGATGTCTGCAAGGAGTTTGAATGTGTTTAAGACCCGGTATGATGAGATGTGTGTGAGATAAAAGGACCTCCTAGATGAGTTTTTGACTCCATGAGGTCTTGTTTAATAATAATAATAATAATAATTAAAAATGAGGATATTAGGAAAGAACTTGATATTGTCAGCATCCAGGAATGTGTTAGCAGAGCTTATCTCAGGTGGTGTGGTCAATTAAACAGAATGGGTGAGGAAAGATTAGCAAAACAAGTGTTCTTTGGCAGGTTGGCAGGAAAACGACCCAGAGGAAGACCAAGATATAGCTGGATTGATATGGTAAAAAGTACCTTAGAAGATAGAAATATACAATCTGATTATGTTGGAGTCTTGACAGGTAACAGACTTATTTGGAGGAAAACTGTAGATAGAAATAAGTAATGATGTAAATTTTTCATGCAGTACTATCATATCCTGTACACACCTTGAGCATACATGTCAGTAATTTGATGATGATGATTCTTACACCAAAAAACCATAAACCAGTCAATTTTACCAAATGCATGGTCATGCATGTAGCAGACCATGCATTTTTGTGATTATTTCATGGGAAGTTTTTCTTTGGTATATGTTTGAATATATATGCCTTGTATACTAGAATACATTACTCAATGACTACCAAGGCAAAAAAGAAAGTTTTACACATATTTTTCAAATACAAAAACACTCCCATTTTTATAAAATAAACAAATGAATACATCCCATTCAAAGACCCTCACAAGAAAAATCTTTTCAAGTTGTACAGGACTACATGACTAATAAAAGTTTTAGATAGGTGTGAAAAGAGACAATTTTAAAAGTGTTAAAAATATCACTCTGTAATAATAAAATAAAATAAAAAAATTAGAATATTGGATTGTGCCATAGAACTCTATTAATTAACTGAATTATTTCAGCCCTGACTTGCCTGAAAATGAAGCTACTTTTGCTATCACTGCAGGGGGTATTACTGATGCCAAAGAATAAACAATGCAACACTCTCACTAAGATTTTATTTTTATCCAAGAAGAAAGCAGGCTTATTAAAATACAAATAAATAAATATATGTCTATTTTTATTGTCTTGCATATTTTGTATTTTTAATAAAATATTTATGAAAAACTATTGAATGGTCATTTATTAGGGAAAAAAAAAAAAAAACTGCAGCACACTCCATATCCATCTCTTTACAAAGGAAAGAAAGAGAGATTAAACTTTCCAAATAATGAAGTTTTAAGGCTTTTTTTTTTCCTCACTTTTTAAGAGTACAATACTGCTGTTCAGTAAACAACATTGAACATTGTAAAATAAGTCACAAATATTTCTGAGTGTGATGCAAAATGAATAAACTCAAATAAGGTATGTGTATTCTAATTTGTGAATGATCTTACACATTCGAGTCTATGCCCAAAAATCTTCATAGCCATCTCTTTTTTTTGTACTATATTATTATTATTATTACATGACACCTCCACGGAATCTAAAGACTCATCGAGGGGAAGGCTCCCACTCCACAACTCTGCTTCCACCACTCAATACACCAACTACAGCAAACCTCATCATCTACACCAACATTATCTACTGACCACCACAACCACTAGTATTTTAACAATCACAAACATCCATGCCCATTCAAACCTGCAACCTTTTGGCTGGAGAGCAGATACGCTAACCACTCAGCCAACCAGGCTGGCATATGAAAGTACATATATAATTCCTTCAGTATATTGTTGATGAATGTAGTTTTTTAGGTTATAAATTTTGAATGGGAAGGCAATCATTATATGATGTAAGGAAGTTGTAGGCTCAAAACCACAATTGCATTTCATGTAAGCTTTTCATATTGATTAGTATGATTTAGCCAAAAAAAATACTAGCATTTGTTGGGACTTATTTGACAAAAGATTGTAAAATTATAGGAATAGGAAGAGAATGTAAAAAGTATCGTATTTTCAGAGAGGACAGAGAGAATAGGATAAGTAGAGGCTTATAGAGGAGTGTTGCTGATAATAGCAAAATCATTATTACTATTATTATTGTATGAGCACCTCCATGGAGTCTGAATACTCTTCACAGGAAACCCAAACTATCCACTCAATTTATCATTGTACCAAGAAGAGTAGAATTTCAGAAAGAAGATTGGGTCATAGAGGATAGTGCATTTTGAGGCTATCTGTGTAGAGGCTAACAGGACAAAATATGTTATTCATTACTACCATAGGCAAGAGAGTGCAAAGGAAACTGTAGATGGGTTGCAAGCAAATTACCTCATTGAGAGCATGATGATTAAATATTATGATGGATTTCAGTTGTGGGATAGATTAGAGAAAGGAACAGGTGATAGTATCATAACCAAGGCAGCTACTTTGCCTTCATCTGAGAAAAGTAACCATCCAATCTTGACCTGGTTAAGTTGCTAAACATGTAGAACTTTCTGTTAAAAAGGGTCTACATGATAACTAGAGTTATGTGTATGACAATGGAACTCTCACAGTGAGTGCATGAAGGGTCTGATGATGATTATAATTGTCATCATATTTGATTCCAGTGATTGATCAAACATTATTCCAGTTCCTGAACTAGTTGGCCTTTGGTAAAGGCAAGTAGAGTTTCCTGCCTAAAAATTCAGGTTGTACTCTACAACTATATCAAACAATAACATATAGTGTCAGAGTTAGTTAGAGACCACAAACAATATGGCAATAATTGCCTGCCAGTGAAAATCACTGATAGCCTTGGGCCAGATGCCATTGAAAATCAGCACAGAATTTTGCTACCCATCTTTATTCAAAAAGATAGGGCTTATCAGCCTTGCCTGCTGCCTTTGGGCAATAAAAGACATTTGGGTTTCTTTTTAAATTCATTTACTCTGGAGATGATGATTTATTGTTATAATGATGGAATCCTTTGATATGGTGCAGTATGACCTTTGCTATGCAAGCATAACAAAAGTCATACTGCACCATATCAAAGGTTATAACAGTACACAAGGTAAGACAATCACAAACATCCATGCCCATAACAGGATTCGGACCTGCAACCTGTTGGTTGGCAAGTTCGTGTCCTGTTCAAGTTTCAGCACCCTGGAATTGGCTTCCACCACAGTGCAGTGTGTACACCATTTTTGTTTAATTAAAATTAAGAAATATATTTCTTTTAATATCACTATAATAATAAATGTAGAGCAGAATGATCTTCAACTTTTTGTAGAATTACCAAATTAGAAGTTACATTGATTTTCCAAGACCAAAAAGATCATGTTATGATAGTATGGAAATAGGTATTTTTTGCATTCCTACCACTAGTGCCTCTCTTTCAGCAATGAAATAGAGCTGTAAAATGCAAGAGAGATTAAACCAATTATTATTATTATTATTATTATTATTATTATTCAGGCCTCCATGGAGTCAAGAGACTCATCGTGAGAGGACTTTCCTAGGAAACACAAAGTCTATCATACCACTCCTTGAACTCATGAGCTACTTTATTGTCACAAATGATGATGCCAAGAGTCGAGTGTGTTTTTTTTTTTTTCCATTGAGAAGAGCCTCTTGGAAAGCATCAAGAAGAGGTCAGTGTTCCATGATTAGCTATAGACATTTTCTCCCAAAAACTGGCATATAAAGCTCAGTTACAAGATGTAGAAACCAGAGGCATGTGGAGATGATTATCTCATGTAAGTTTTAAAAATACATGTTTCTATTTTTAAAGTAGTTAAAAATATACTTAAGTAGCATCGTGTGCAATTCCAGCAAACAGTATCAAGATTGGTAATTGGCACTTTGGTAAAGGCCACACTCTGTATTGAAATTTATCTCCCACCTAAAGATTTGGGAAGTTTATACAACTATAAACAGTACTTAAACCTCCTGTCCAACAACCAACGATGCCTACATCATCCACAGAGGATGTCCATCTTAGGAATTTAGTCTTAATGTCTAATAGCTTAATTTTTTTTTTCTTTTATACTGTTTATATGCATCATTACAGTTCTCATATTTTGTCTCAGATGATATCTCTGTGACAGAGTTGAAATATTGGAACCATTAAACCTGTGTTTAATTCTTTTATTGGGCTATTTTCATTCCACTGAGCCTTAACATGCACTTCACTACCATGTAAATACCTGTAATTACCTACTTATTATTCCTCTTTGCTCCATTGGAAATATATGGCCTGACCTCCATCTGACTACTTCGTGCTTCTCCCAGTTCTTTCCAAGTTCTTGCTCTATATCTCCCTGCAAACTCATCTTTTGTCTCCCTCTCTTCCTCTTTCCTTCCAGAATACAGATACCACTACTCCAAAACCTGCTGATATCTCTCTGACAGCCAATCAGCTATCCAACTGAGTAGTCTGCTATCTAATTCCATCTGATTCAATTTAACTACTAGCTTGTCATGTTGCAGTCTATCAAAAGCCTTTGAAAAATTAAAGTACACCACTCTGTATACATCTCCTTTATTGAGTTAATTTGCTACCTTGTAATATATATGCAGATTGCTGAAATAGACCTCCCCCCTAACAAACCCATGCTGATTATCAAAATGAATACTGCTATTATCAACTCACTTCTGAATCCTAATTCTCATCAACTTCTATAACACCTTAAGAACATCTCCAGATACATAGTTGGCAGATTGGCCTATAATTTGTAGTCTCAGTCTTATTTGCCCTGTTGCAAGATTCATGTTAAATGTTAAATTGGTGCCAGAGGTGCCATTAATTCCTAGAACATTCCTTCAAGACACACGCAGTGATATATTGAAAGACACACACACACACACACACACACACACACACACACACACACACACACACACACACACACACACACACACACACACACACACACACACACACACAGAGTGATATATTAGCCCAGGTCCCAAAGGAATGGAAAGATAGCAATGCGAGCAAATAGCGTAATGCGCCACCTGTTGTTTATATGGAGTTTGCGCAAGTAGTAGAGTGTTCATAGTGCTTATCGTGTTTGCTTCGTCTCTTTAAATATTTGGACATTACAATTAAAGGATATTTAATTGTAATGTCCAAAAATTGTAAATCCAACACACACACACACACACACACAGAGAGAGAGAGAGAGAGAGAGAGTGATATATTAGCCCAGATCCCAAAGGAATGGAAAGATGGCAATGCAAGCTATTAGCGTAATGCGCCACTGTCTGTTGTTTATATGGAGCTTGCGCAAGTAGTAGAGTGTTCGTAGTGCTTATCGTGTTTGCTTCGTCTCTTTAAATATTTGGACATTACAATTAAAGGATATTTAATTGTAATGTCCAAAAATTGTAAATCTGTTCCTTTAATTACAATTAAAGGAATGGATTTTATTTTTAAGTAATTTTGAATTATACTAAACTGTATAAGTTTATCAATAATAAACAATATTTTTTCATGTTTAATTTTTTTTTAAATTTTTACCATAATTTTGATATTTTATCCAAACACTGTACTTACAGTGTGTATGTGTATTTTTGAAAGTTGCAGCACCCCCACAATTTCAAGCCATGAGCCGCACTGGATGGGGGATAAGACTAAGGTTTCGAATTATAGGCCAATCTGCTTGTCTGGAGTTGTGGTTAAGGTACTGGAAAAGCTAGTGAGGACAAGGATTCAGAACTGAGTGGAGAGCAGTAGAATTCTCTTTAATAGACCTCGCCAAATGAAGATTGTGTTTTAGCAATCTGCTTACTTATTATAACAAGGTGACAAGTACATTGGACAAGGGGTATGCATATATAGTAGCATATTTAGATTTTGCAAAGGCTTACGATAGATTACCAGATTACCGCATGACAAACTAGTAGTTAAACTGGAACAGATTGGATTGGATAGTAGATTAGTGCATTGGATTGATGATTGGCTGTCTGACAGATATCAACAGGTTGTGTATGGGGAATATCCCAGAAGAGGAAAGTTACTAGTGGTGTTTCCCAGGGGTCTGTTTTGGGGCAATTGTTGTTTAATTTGTATATAAATGACAATGAAAAGGCTTAAATCGCGATATACAGTTGTTTGCAGATGATATAAAGTTGCAGAGTGTTATGAGAAGTAGAGAAGATGTTGTAGCTTTGCAAGACAACTTAGGCTGTCTGAATGGAAAGTGTGGGATAGTTTAATATTGCAAGTGTAAGGTTTTAAAATATGGAAACAACCCTATTTGCAAAGTATAGGATTAGTGGAGATATTTTGGAGGAGATGAAGGATTTTAGGGTTGTGGTAGATAGGAACTTGAAATTTCATGGACATTTTGCAAAAATTGTGAGGACAACACAGCAGATTATGGGATTGATGCAGAGAATGCTGACATGTAGAAGTAAGGATGTTTTGATTCCATTGTACAAAACTTTGATCAGGCTGCATTTGGATTACTATGCACAGATTTGGTCACCAGGTTTTCAAAAGGATGATGAGATGTTGGAGAGGGGTCTAGACAATTGACTAAGTTTGGTTTTTGGTATCTGTAATGTGGAATATAAGGATAGATCGAGAGAATGCAAATTACAGAGCTTAGTGGATAGAAGGAACAGGGACGATATGATCAAGACGTATAAGTTGGTAAGGAGTAATTACCAGATTAGTGTGGATGAGATTTTTCATAGAATATCTGCAGACAAGAGGAGAATGAGGAGCTGTCTCTGGAAGCTGTTTAAGTGGCTGTGAGCAGGGGTGGGGGGAATGAGGAATAGATTTTTTGCATGGAGAGTGGTGGGTGATTGGAATGCGTTGCCTGAGAATGTGGTGAGTGCAGGGACATTGAATGTCATTTATGTCAAGCTGTGCATGTGAGAGTGGGCCCTCCCACAATGAGTCTCTTGACTCCATGGAAGTCTGTTGATAATAATAATAATAATATTGTCAATCCTACTGCCTCTTATCATTGAGTTTACTTAATTCCTTATATACTTTTCATTCCATATCAAAGCTCTCATGTGACTGGCTGCTACCCAAGTGATCACTTCATGGTCACTCTCATCCACTGAGGGGAAAATTAAACAGTCCATTCACAATCACAACCTCTGATCATATAACCAGATCTAAGACTCTTAACCCTCATGTGCCCCCCAATTACATGCTGCCTAACATTGTTGTCCTTTAAGAACCCAAGAAATTCATTCTCCTTATTCCCTGATGCCATCTCTTCATTCCAATCAATATTGCTGCAATTGAAATCACCCATAATGATCACCCCTTACTTGCTCACTAAGCCAAGTTGCCTACACATTTCTTTGTCTCTGCCTTCCACATTCCCTGGCCTGTAGCAACACCCTGCCAAATCTCATTCTATCAACCTCCACTTCATACCATATTGCTTCAAAACCACTGCCACTTTTTACTCCTTATATCTCAACTTTGTGTGGATGCAAATCCTATCATCAGCAGCATTCCATCTCCCTTTTTGTCTTTCCTATCATCATATTCCTCCATTTCTATTCCTACCAAGATATCCTTCTTGTTCAACCATGTTTCACTTAATCCAACTCTTTTAACTTATTTAGTGCAACAATTTCATCTCTCTTATTTCTAATACTCCTTACATTCATAAATAAGCATAAGAATTCATTTCTTTGTGTATAGCCAGTCATACTCATGCTGTCCCCGATCTGTGACTTATCCCCACCTGCTCCTGTCATCTCACCTTCTTCACCACATAATCCCCCCCCCCCAGCTCAATCTCCCCATGTATTCCTGCCAGACCATCCACATGCATTCATTACCACTTCACTTTCAGAATTCACTCTCCTTGTCTCCCTTGCCCACCCTGTTTCTTTGTCCAACTTACATTCCTGTTCTCACATTCTCAACCACATCAATCAGTCTCATGTACTGCACTCTTCTGCTCATTCACATCATCTTTGACTTCCACTGATACCTTGTTTGAATTGCTCATTATACTTCCTTTCCAGGAGCAACCTTTCAAGATGACTCACTCCAGAACCATTCAGATACAGTCCATTGCTCTTATACTGTTCCCACATGCTCACAAACTGCACTCTTTCTCTTCACACATTTCTGCTAACATTTCATTCAAGATCTTTATTCTCCACCACAAAACATTATTGTCATACCTGGGCAACACACAAACTACCCTTCCTATCACACTGTTATCTGTCACTCTCTTCAATAATCTCCTAATATCCAATCTCACATTCTCTCTATTCCCAACCAAATCATTTATCCTAACCACAACCACTTACTTCATCACTCACTTCTCATATCCAGTACCTCAATCACCCTGTTTATTCTCCTTCCTGGAAAACTTACCATGTGCATCCTCTCATCCACCACACCTTTTATGATAGAATCTTCGTATAGTGCTATTCATGAGTCATTCACTACTTGTTTCTCTCCATTATCCTTTACTTTATTCTTTCACACTTTTCCATCCATAATCACCAAATGTCTGTTTTCATTCTGTACATGTCTGATTTCATTTCTTATCTTAATCATTTCAGACTTCAATGCTTCGTGCCAGCAATTGTTTCTGCTATTGCTTAGTCTCTCAGCAAACACATCTTCATTCTTAATCTGACAGTCAGGGATTCATCATTTAGTTTTATTTTTCCTTCATATGTTGTTGTGTATGTTCTAGTAAACATATATCATCTGCAAAATCTAGATCACGCAGCTGTTCTGTTAGATTCCTCTGTATTCCTTTTGTGCTTGTTATGGTATTTCTTGTAACCTAATCTACAAAAATAAGAAATATTGCTGAGGAGAGAATGTGGCAGCCCCATCTAACTTCTGTTTTAATTCCAACTTTTCTCAAAGTTCTCCATTGTGTAAGATTTGTGGTTTATATTTTTCATAAATTTTCTTAACTAAATTAACATGGCATACCATGGCATTTCTACATAGCTTCTCTGTTAGTTTTGTCAAATGCATTTTCAAAATTTCAGACTATATATATAAATAATGCCTGACAACTGCTTATACAGACTCTCATACTAGAGTTCAGTTTTGAATTACAGATATTCCTGTTGTTTTTATGAGAACCATCATAATTTTTTGGACAAAGTTATGTTATTCAAATAACTAAGAACTATTCATGGTGATACCTTCATAAAGATCTGACCAGTATGTCAAAAGTATACATTGAAATGGGATTAGATAAGCAAACGGTAGGATGGATAAGTAACTGTTTGTCAGAGATTTATCATTGGAACCATTGTTTAACTAGTATATACAATGTTTGCTGATGATGCAAAGTTGGAACAAAGTATAAGTTGCAAAGCAGATGTGGCTCTGCAGGAGAATCTCAATATATTATGTGAGTGGAGCTAGCAGTTTAATGTTCCAAAGTGCAAAGCCTTGAAATTTGGTAGGTACTGTTGGGATGCAGAGTATATAATTAATTAAAAAATTTTGAAGGAGGTGGAAAAGATGAGAGCTCTGGAGGTGATGGTGTGAAGAAACTTGAAGTTTAGGGATCACATCATTAATATTGTAAGAACAACACTACAGATTATAGCAGTGATGAGGATTACCTAGTTATGGTTCTCTTGTATAAAGCCTTGATCAGGCTGCATACGGACTACTGTACATGGATTTAGTTGCCTGGTTCCAGAGAAGGTTCACTAATTTGGTTTCAGGTCTTCTGAATATGGGATGAGGGAATTCAACTTGCAAAGCCTTGTGAAAGGAGAGCAGATATGATCAAAATATATATGTTGGTGAGGGGTTATTGCCAGATTAATGTGGAGAAGAATTTTCACAGAGTAGAGGGAGACAAAGGTAGAACTAGAGGTCATCCATGGAAGCTGTATAAGGAGGGTGTGAGCAAGGAGTGAGGGGCTGGTTCTTTGCATGGAGATTGATTAGTTGGTGGAATGCATTGCCTGAAAGTGTGGTGAGTGCAGAAACTGTGAATTTATTTAAAGTATGACCTTATAATTTTTTTTTGAATGAGAGTATGCACCTCCTGTGATGAGTTATTTGACTTCATGGAGGTCTGCTGTTAATAATAATAATAATTTATGATACATCTACTTTTTTTATGGCTTATGCAACACATGAATTGCATACCAAATAGTCTGACTGAAATCAACATTTCAGTGAAAAAGGAAGTCAAATAACTAACTGGTGATTCAAACTGTTTCAGCAAATAATGAAGATTCCTTTGTGCAATAAGACTGATAATGCAAACATATTATTCAGAAGAAACCTTCATGATTTTCGACTACACTATTCTTAAAAAATCAAAACTGTTTTTAATTTTCAACTGTAGTACTAAATCAAATTTATGATGATGAGACTCTATTTAGTTAATTTATTTATTTATTGGTGAGACTAGTGTTGATAGAAATAGGCATGTCTGCAGCATAATTTCCTCATTTGGAGGAAATAAAAATCCGCATGAAGCTGTTGAAGAGCTTTGTGTGGATTCCATGTAACCAAGTTATGGTAAATAAGATAGAGTTTTCAGTGAAACTCCATCTTATATTTTTTAAAAGGGCATCCATGGCATTGTTTAGAAGGATGATGCATCCTTTGGTTGAGAAAAACCATGGTTTAATAATGTTAAAGAATGAGGGAGAAGTACTACTGTTCATGAATTACTACTAAAAAGACTAGGCAATCAGCAGGAGGACAGAGATGTAGATGTCATTGTGGATTATGTGAGATAGAGGCCAACAAGACAAAATATATAGCTTTATAGCTGTTGCTACATATGGGCAGAAAGTGAAAGGAAGATGTGGATAACATGCATCAGCAAATTAGCACATTGAGTGCGGGATGAGTAATTATTATGAGAGGCTTTAGCCATGATGACATAGATTGAAGGCTGCTGTTGCTTCATATTTGAAGGCAGCACATAATGAAGGAGACTTTGGAGTTTGAGAGAGAGAGAGAGAGAGAGAAAGAAGTAGATCTGATGTTAGCATCAAAGGATTTGTCTATAACCGAGGTAGTTGCATTGCCTTAAATTGGGAAGAATAATTGTGCAGTCTTGACTTCAGAGGTTGTCTCACATGTAGAATTTTCAGTGCTACTGAAAATTATAGTGCTGCAATAATAACAAGCTTAGAGGAAAGTGTGAAGTAGCATAAGAATCTGAAATTAAAGATGTTAGCAGTGCATGGGAGATGATAGTTAAGAGGTGTTTGAAGGAAGCAGTATCAGACTGTATATGCAGGGTGTAGAAGATAAATCACGGTAGTAGTTGGATGAGTATAATTGTGCAAAAGTAGCAAAAAGAAACAAAGAAAAAAGTGCCTCAGTCCAGACTGTTCATTTTGTCTCCTCTCCTTTTTGGGTTACTCTTGTCAACTGGAGAGAGAGAGAGAGAGAGAGAGAGGGATTCATCTCCCTGTTTATAATAATATCCTCTGGTGAGATGAAATCCAAGATCATCAATCCTTGCTTCCCTTCTGTCATGCATGGCTTAATGTGGTTGACACTCAAAAACTGAAAACTTATTCTCTTTACTTCTAGATAGCATTTCTTAATTTTATTATTTGCTAAACTATTTTTCCTATATATTTCTTTGTCACTGTCCTCATATAGCCAGGTCCATAGCAACATCCAACAACAAAATTAATCCTATCCACTTTCTACTTCACACCATACTGCCTCAAAACTACTGCCAGTATTTTCCCTTGCCTCTCTACCTTTCATACATAACTCCTCTCCTATCATTAATCCAACTAATCTGCTATCCTCATTCAGCTATGTCTCCTATATTCTGACAATTTTTGTTCAAATGAACTGTATGAATGAAATAATTTTCTTCCCTTTATTTCAGGTAATACTTTTGGCATTTGCAAACAAACTTAGTAGTTTATTTCTGTGTTAATAAGTCCTCCTGACAATACTTCTCAGGTGTCATCTCTTCACATCTCCCCCATGGCCATTCCTCTCAGTCACTACTTTTCCATAATTTTCACCACATTCAGTTGCACACTTTGCATCAAACATAATCCATTCCTTTCTTGTCTGTCCACATATTTACATGTTTCTGATGTCCACTCTTAACTCCCACTCCCATTTTCTTGTCCATCTTGCATTCCTGTTTCTTCATTCTGCTCACTCATAGTATTCACCCCTCATTTCACAAGCACTGTTTCAGTCTCTCCTATCCTAGTCTCCTTCTTTCGCACATTATCCCCTTACTTCTTGAAATCTGTTCACTGAAGCCATTTTACTCTCCCTAATTAACCACTTCATTATTTATTCTTATAGAATTAATATTATATTAAAAAAAAAAATCTACTAAGGCATTTTATTTTCCAAAGGGAGTAGACAAAGCTGTTTAGGCCCTATCTAACTTAGACTGAGAGGTAATCAGCCTTCACCTTGAGCCACACAGAGATAGCTAAACCAAACTATCAATGAGAGATTGAGCCAGCTATCTGGTGAAGAGAGTATGGAAGACACATGCCAACATTTCGTGGCCCCTAAAATTAAACACCATACATTATTGTTTCAATATTAATATTATTAATTTACAATTAATAAATATTAATTTGTTATAAATTTCCATTTTCTGCTATATGTTAGCTCAATGGCCTCTCCCATTCAACGAATGGCTTCTTTGAATGCTGATTAATGTTCTGATAGGGACATCAATCTTATCTGCATAGTGCACTCCAGTGTGTGTATTTTTAACCTTCAGATGAAAAGCCCGTATAGAGGTTGTTCACATATTAGATGGGATGATTTGAAACCAGGTCTTTCCAGCCAAATAAAACATGATAAATGGCAGAGTTATAGAGGCTCTTAATTATTAATTAAGAAAAATAAATAATTATAATATGATTAATATTATAATTGTGATATAAAATAAAAGTAATAAATCCTCAACAACAGCTTCATTCTTCATGAAAATTAGGCAACACTCTTTAGTTCTGACTTCAAATTTTTTGCTTCTCATTTTCTACATTCATCATGTACCAGTGTGTTTCTTACCCAGAATGAATTGAAAAAAAAGTGACACAAAATTACCCAGATGACTGTCAATATTTCTCAGTTTCATAGTTTAAAAAAAAACATATCTTTTTGAAGGAAATTATCCTTATCATTATTAACATTAAGAGAGACATCTAGGGAGTCAAGGACACATGAAGGGAGGTATACTATCTGCATCAGCTGTCATACCTCTTTCTGAATGCATTTACACTACTTACACACACACACACACACGCACACACAATGGCAGTCCATTTCAGTAATGCATCACTCTATGAGAAAAAAATCTAGCCTTCTCTCACCCCTTCTTGATAGCATTCACTCTCAACTTCCAAGGATTTCTTCACATCCTTTCCCCATCCTCCATAAAATGAAAAATTCCATTTACTGAAATCCTGTATGACCCTTTCAGAAATTTATGTCTCAATCATATCGCTCCCTGTTTATCCTGTTTTCTAGTATATCTGCAGTCTACAAATTTTCAATCTGTCTTCATAATCAGTATTCCACAATCCTGATATCATTTTTAGCATGCACTTTCTCCACTGTATCAGAATCACAATGAAAAACAGGAGACTATACCTGCTTGCAATAGTTCAAGAGGTCTTATCAAGGCCTTGTAAAGAAGCAAAATGACTTCTTTAAGTTTACATGTCAAGGTTCATTTCAGCATTGCAGTTATCTTTTGACTTGTATTTGCAAACTTTGCTACATGGCCCTTGAACTTCAATTTCCTGTCAACTAAAACTCCAAGAAACCTAACCTGATTAGTTTCTTCTAACATAATCCCATCAATATAATATGACATTGGATATTTAATCAGGCTAGGGATCTTGGAGGTTGTAGACAGGCAGTTGAAGTTCAAGGGCAATATAGCAAAGATTGCAAATACAACCCAAAAGATAATTGCAATACTGAAACAAACCTTAACAAGGATTAGTCCTTGATACATTTACTAACACTGAACTGACAGCCATTTTCCCATGCTCACAATTCCAGCCTACTCAAATAATTCTGCGAGTACTGCATATCAGCTGCACTCCTGATTATCCTAACTATCTTTGTATCATCAGCAAATAGCTGTATGTCACCTGTAAAATCTTTCCCTGTGTCATTAACATACAGATTGAATAGCAATGGACCAAGGACTAATCCTTGTGGCACACTGCTGGTTACCTTAAGTCTTGCAGACTCTCATCCCCAATATACCACTTTCTGATATCTCTCAGTCAGCCATCCTCTTATCCATGCCAATAATTTATAATCCAATCTCATATTCTCCAATTTATGCAACAGTCTTTCATGCTGTATTCTGTCAAAAGCCTTAGCAAAATCCAAAAGTATCATGGTGTATCCATCCCATCTTGTCTAACTCAAATTTAACATTATTATAGAATGTGAGCAAGTTGCTCAAACATGACCTTCCCTTAGTAAACTCATGCTGTTCATTACAAAGTATCTGTGAACCCATTTCTGCTGGCAACCTCTACCCACCTGTTCTAAAATCTTCACTACCACTCCAAAGATGCTGATTGGGCAATAGTTGGATACATCAGTCTTTGCACTGTTGTGCAATTGGATTACTTTCTTTCCACTCCTGTGGAATCTTCCCTGTTCCAAGACTTAAATTATATAGCCTCGTCAAAGGAATAGCCAAGTCAATTGAACACTCTTTTAGCATCCATGCTGATATCAGTCCCTATTGCCAAATTCTTATTGTTTGTACAACACTGTTGTTGAAGTTTTTTACTTTGGTTCTATTATACATTAAAGATACCAAGAAATTATATACTTGGCTTTAATCCTTTACCCATGGAAAGAAAGCAATGTTTTGCACGTTAAATATCTTCACGTCTGAGTTACGTGCATAAAGAGGCTAATGTGTTGAACCATAGAATTCATTGCCTGATAGAGCGGTGAGAGCGAGATCGGTCAATGAGTTTAAGGAGTGGTATGATAGACTTTGTGTTTCCTAGGAGGGACCTCCCACGTTGAGTCTTAATAGACATATGTTTCCTAGGAAGGACCTCCCGCAATGAGTCTTTTGACTCCTTGGAGGCCTAAATAATAATAATAATAATAATAATGACTTCACTTCAGTTGCCTTAGTATGTATCCCATAATGCAAAGCATACACCCTTTCAGATATGTAAAATGCTATGCATAATGGGAAGGGAAGGGTTATGACCAAATCCAAAACTCTTGAATCTCTTGTTCCCTCTGTTATATGTTGCCTGAGAAAACGAGAAACAGTCTTGAAAATTGGAACTTGGAATGTAAGAACATTATATAAACTAGGGAATTTTGACAACCTTATACAGGAAATAAAAAAACTTAAATTTGATGTGATGGGAATTAGTGAAACAAGATGGCCTAATATGGGAAAATTAGAGAAAGATGATTAACATTTGTATATTCTGGTGGAGAGAAGCATGAATATGGAGTGGGTTTCATGATTAAGAAAGACATATTTAAATGTGTAATGGGACTGTGGCCCATAAACGAAAGAATAATACTTATTAAATTAGCTGCAAAGCCTTTTAATCATAATTATCCAGGTTTATGCTATGCAAAACTTATGATAACTCACAATGATGAAGAAGTAGAAGATTTTTATAATAACTTACAAAAATCTATAGAATATGTAAAATAAAATGAGATACTCATAGTGATGGGTGACTTGAATGCAAAGGTTGCAGAAGGGGAAGAAAATCCAGTTGTTGGAAAATTTGGACTAGGCGACAGAAATGAAAGAGGTGAGAGATTGATACAATTCTGCATTCAAAACAACTTGCGCATAATGAATACTTTCTTTCAACATCCAAAGTGCAGACTGTATACGTGGACAAACCTAGATAACTCTATAAGAAGCCAAATAGATTTCTTAATGATAAATAATAGATACAAAAATAATATAACCAACATAAAAACATACCCAGGTGCTGATATAGGTTCAGCCCATAACCCTGTTGTTTCCACTTTAAAAATTAAACTAAAAAACATTTCTAAAAACAATTATACGGAAAGACTTGACTTCACAGCTCTGAATATACCTGACAAACATAATGGTGTTTAACTCAGAAATTAGGAAGAAATTAGATCATGTAGGATATAAAACAGAAGACAATATACTTTGTAACACGGAGGAAATTGAAAACAGGTGGTCAAATTTTAGAAGTGCAATATATAAGACAACTAACGAGGTTATCCCAAAAATTAAATACAATAAGAAAAAACCCTGGATGACTGAATCAATACTACAACTTATGAATGAAAGATGAAAAAAGAAAAGTACACAACAGTATAGAATACTCAGTAAAATTATAAAAAATGAATGCAGGAAGGCTAAAGACAAGTGGCTAAATGAAAAATGTAAAGAAATAGAGGAACTGGACAAGAAACACAATAGTAAAGAAATGCATAAATCAATCCAAGCCCTGACAAATAAAAAGAAAAATTTCAACCATAATCCTTGTATAAAAGATCAAAATGGAAAAATGCTACTAGAGACACAAGATATCATAAAAAGATGGAAAGAATATGGAAAAGAACTGTTTGACTCTGATCGCACAGACGCACCAGATATACAAAATATGGATGGTGAACCAATTACATATGAAGAAATAGAATATGCTCTAAATCAAGTCCAGGCCCTGATCAGATCCCTATTGAATTGTTAAAGAAAGTAAATGAAAATACACTTAATGACCTAAAGATTATTTTTTAATAACATCTATGATTCAGGATACATCCCTGGTAATCTAAGGAAATCCATCTTTGTCACTATTCCCAATATTCCAAGAACTTTTGAATGTACAGAATATAGACTAATAAGTTTAACAAGCCATGTTACAAAATTACTACTGAGAATAATCCTAGAAAGAATACAAGGCACTTTGTCAGCAGAAATAGAAGACACTCAATCAGGTTTTCAAAATGACAATGGTACAAGAGATACAACATTTTGTGCATGTATTACGGTCGTTATTTTGTATGGCAAAATGCCTTCTACTTACAAAAAGAAGGCACAGCCATGGGCTTGCCATTATCCCCCCCCATTGCTAACTTTTACATGGAACATTTTGAGCAACTTGCCCTAGTTTCCTCCCCTCTAAAACCCAAAGTCTGGCTTAGATACGTTGACGATGCTTTTGCGATCTGGTCCCATGGCCGCCAGACATTAGACACATTCCTTAGCCACCTAAACAAACAACACAAACGCATACAGTTCACAATTGAAATTGAAAAACACAACACATTTCCGTTTCTAGATACGCTTGTCACACGTCTTCCCTTGGGCAATCTTTCCTTCACTGTTTACCGAAAACCGACACATACGGGACAATATATACACATAAACTCCTACCACCACCCAACACAAAAGCTAGGTGTCATCAACACGCTAAAAAACAGAGCTCAGACGATTTGTTCCAGTGAACAGGCACTGAAAGACGAGTTTAAAATTATCAGTAATAACCTACAAAAAAACGGATACAGCGAAAATACTATAAACAAAATTCTCTACAAAACCACAATAAAAAACAAAGACAAACCAGACTACAGTAAAACTATAACCATTCCCTACATTAAAGGAATATCAGACAAAATAAACAGAGTACTACAAAAGTACAACCTCAAAACCACCTTTAAACCTCCTGCAAAATTAAAAAACTTACTCAACTCATCCAAAGACCCACTCCCTCCACTAGCTCACCCTGGAGTATACCAGATTTATTGTACTTGCATATCAGCAACCACCCCAGTCTGAACAACAATGATGGTTTAAAAATCCCAAACATATGGAAGGTATATATTCGACCTTCCTCACCAAGAACAACTATAAACAGGACTGTAGAAAATCCAGTATTGTAAATCAAAAATAAGAATTGTAATACTAAAAATGTGATACCGATTGTTTCTGAAAGAAAACCATCTAAAAGAACGTTTATTCCTGTCATTGTAAAAATAGAATTTAGCTTGATGTAAAAAAATTTATATTTTATTTTATTTTATTTTAATTTTTTTTTTCACCAGAGGTCATGCCAGTAGAATAACATGTGATCAAATCATTGTTTCTCTAGCTTACAGTTAATGATGTAACTCAGCTTGTTCTGTATACTTATGTACGCTCCAGATGATGATCTTGATGTGAAGATCGAAACGTCGGGATAATAATAATAATAAAAAAAAAAAGTTTTTTAACACGGTTGTAAATTCCACAAAATTTTTAAAATGAATGCTGATCACCGTGTAACCCTAAAAGAAAGGATTTTAAAATGAGTACAAGAGAAGGAATCTTCAATTTGAAAACATTTTGTGAAAGAAGCCTTGCCAACCAGAAAAGCACATTTTATTGATTACACCAAAGCATTTGATTCAATAGATCACAAGAAATTAATACATATCCTACAGAATAATGGGTTAAAAGGAAAAGAGCTACGTATAATTACAAATATATAGTGGAATCAAATGGCCTCAATAAGATATAAAAATACATATTCTTGCAACTTTGAAATCAAAAAAGGACTAAGGCAAGGATGTGTCTTTATCACTCTTACTGTACAATATATATATATAGTGAGCAAGTTTTTAAAAATATTTCAGAACTGAAGGGTGTAAAAGTCGGAGGTAGGAACTTCAACAACTTCAGGTATGCAGATGACACAGTTCTTATAGCTGAAACTGAAGATGATCTTCAAAACTTAATCACAGAAATTTACAACAGAAGCTTAGACATGGGACTAATTATTAATCTAAAGAAAACAAAGTGCATGATTATTTCAAAAGAACCAATAAATAAGAAACTGAACATAACTGTTCACAAAAAGAAAATTGAACAGGTTCAGTCTTTTATATATTTGGGACAAATGTTTACAGACAGAGGAAATTCCCTTAAAGAAATAAAAAGAAGAATAGACATAGCAAGAAAAGCCTTTACTGATATGAAAACTGTTCTAACATCCAGAGACATTAATATAGACACAAGAAAAAGATTAATAAAATGCTATATCTGGTCAAGCCTTCTCTACAACAGTGAAACTTGGACTCTAATTAAAGAAGCAGAGAAAAAATTAGAAGCTTTCGAAATGTGGACCATCAGGAGAATGTTGTTAACATCATGGACAGAGAAAATGAAAAGTGAAGATGTTTTAAAGAAAGCAAAAATGAAAAGAACGTTAATGAAAATAATGAAAGAGCGAAAACTTAAATATTTTGGACATCTAACTAGACAAGAAGGCATTCAGAAATTAATATTAGAACGGAAATTGGTTGGAAAAAGAGGGAGAGGTAGACCCAGGAGAATGTGGTTCGAAGACATTTATGACTGGACTGGCTTGAATTACCACAAATGTTCCAGAGCAGCAAAAGAAAGAAAAAGGTTCCGTGACATGGTTGCCAACCTCCTTCTAGGGGATGACACTTGAAGAAGAAGAAGAAGACATTTGTTCCTCAAGAATTCTAGAAATTCCATTCCCTTATTCCATGCATCTTCCTCTCCCCAGTTTATACTACTGTAGTTAAAATCTCCCATAACAATCATTCTTCTTGCACTTGCTAAGCTCAACTGTCTAAACATCTCCTGGTCCCTACCCTCTGTGTTCCTTGGTTTCTAGCAACACCCCACTAAATATCCTGTCTTGGCCACCTCTACCTCACACCATATGCTTTCAAAACTATTAGTGTAACTGCCTTCCAAAGCCTCCACTCTTAGAGGTCATAAGTCGTCACTGATCATAAGCGGTACTCTGCCACCACACTTTCTCTTCCTATCCTGCCGAAAAATGCTGTACCCTGCTACTTCTATTCCTGTTATTATATCCTCTTCTGTCAACCACGTCTCTGTGATCCCAATAATATTTGGCCAGGCTGATGCTATCAGCACCACCAATTCCTCTCCTTTATTTCGAATAGTCCTGGCATAAAGCATAAAAATGCTACTGTTTCTATACCTAGCATTATCCCTCTAGACTCCAATGGTCTCTGCGTTACCTGATGTTATACTCATTCCCACAAGAGGCCACCCCTGCTACCATCACCCCGGGCATTCTATTTTCCCTACATTGACACTCCGACTCGTTCAGAACAGCAATCTCTCCAGATATCTATGTCCTTCCTCGTTAAAATGCAAGCAGTCTCTCGCATACAATTCCTTTCTGTCCTCAAACGCCCTCCAAGCAGCTACATATTCCAATCCTCCCTTCTGACACATTCTATCTATTATGTTATTCAATATTATTGCTCTTCTGCTCAGCTCGTCACTATCATACCTAGGCAACACGCACACTATCTTTCCTCTCTGTGTCTTCTTTCGTACAACCTCTAGCAAAAATCTCATATCTCTCGTTGCCCAATTTACATTACCTCTCAATTCATTCGTTCCTACCATCACAATCATCTCATCCACCCTTTCATCCAAACTTTCTATCGTTCCGCCAGGCAAACACTCCTCACGCATCCTATCTTGCACACCACGGATCATTGAGTCCCCATACATTACACCTCTTACCATCCTGTTCCTCGATTGCTCGCATGCATCCCTCGCTCTCTCTTCTAACACTTTCTCTCTGTGTTTCTCCTACTTACCTGCCTTCCTGATATCACTCTGTCCCTGGTTCCAGTGCTCCCTCGCATTCTTCTCATTCCCTCTCTCCTACTGTTTCCATTCTCTCCTCGTCTATCATTCCCATAACTCTCTCTCATTC
Source organism: Typopeltis vanoorti (assembly GCF_054136105.1). NCBI lineage: Eukaryota > Metazoa > Arthropoda > Arachnida > Uropygi > Thelyphonidae > Typopeltis > Typopeltis vanoorti. The sequence continues at coordinate 53,645,831 of NC_143557.1, read as the reverse complement.
CCTCTCTTCCATTTATCCAATTCTCTCCTCTTCTATCATTCACATAACTCTGTCCCATTCCCTCTCTTCTACTGTTCCTATTCTCCCCTCTTCTATCATTTCCATAACTCTCTTGCATTCCCTCTCTTCTACTGTTCCTATTCTCTCCTCTTCTATCATTCCCATAACTCTCTCTCATTCCCTCTTTTATACTGTTCCTATTCTCTCCTCTTCTATCATTCCTATAACTCTCTCTCTCTCTCTCTCTCTCTCACTCCTACTCTGATCACCTTGCATTCGTCTCTTTCATTCACCTAATCTCATCTTTTACACTTCTCATCTCATTCTCTAGACATTCCACCTGCTCTTTCAGCTCATCTAGCTCTCTCTGCAAGTCACCACTCTTCTTTGCCATTCATCCTCCCAATCGAGACCATCTCCGAAAATTTCACAATCATTGAACCTTTCCACTCTCCCCACTCTCATTATTTTATTCATAATTCTTTAACTATTCTCGCCCTCTATCATACCACTCATTTCTCTACATGGAGAATCTCCCACCTCTGATTCAACAGAGTCAGTTATAGTCATCTCTAACTCACCAAGTTCCTCCCATTGCCTGCATTTTGCACATATACGTACTTCCCCCTCTCTCACCTGCCACATATACAACTGCAGGGATGCACACATTCCACAAGTCCTGCATGCATAAGTCTATTATACATAGCATTTTTACATGTCCAAAAGGTTATGTGTTTTGCATTATGGGATACATACTAAGGCATGTGATGTGAAGTCATTATCCTCTATAATATAGAGGCTAATCTCTAATCCCTGTAACTCCTAGAGAAGTGCATCCCCTGGGTGGCGGATAGGGGAGTCCACCATGCGCGTGTGTGTGTGTATATGGTGGGATGGTCCGAATATACTGAATAAGGACTCGTGGACCAACAGGGCCATAAGGGGCAATCATCTTGATTGTAAGGGAAGCAGCACTCCCATGAACCCCTAGCTGGATCTATTCTCTCCTTCTTCTACTTTGAGGAAGATCCACTTACTTTAATCTTTCCTATAAGGCCATATCAGCCAACTCTTCTTATTTTATGACCCTTATGCTATTAGAGTACTCGAGGGCCATGGGGTCTTTTCATTTCTGGCCTTACAACTATGCCCTCTCTATAATAATCCTTACTATAATTCTTCTATAATCTACTCTTCCCCCTCCCCCTTCAATATACCCTATTCCTCCTAGGGGTTTAAATTCGAAAGAAGGCTAGTTCAGAAGCCTTAAGGTAGCAGCCCTACCACTGAACTATTTCATTGTCAAGCTAGTCCCCTGACATGGAGAACATAATCCTACTTGTAAGCTGACAGAAAAAGATAATCAGATTGAATCTATGGGAAACGACCCTGGAATGGAAAAGGTAAAACAAAAATGGAAATGACAAAATATAATACACATAGCAAATGGAATGTAAGAGGAACAGCATATTAAGAAATAGAATTAGACCAATTATTAAATGAAAGAAATTTTAAAATAGCAGTAATCACTGAAACAAAAAAGAAATTAAAAGGAACTATGAGGACTGAAAATTTTAATGTGATATACAGTGGAGTCGACAGAGACCAAAGAGAACAAGCAGGAGTCATGATTTGGATTCATAACTTCCTTTCAAAACAGTTAAAACATTATAAATTATGGAATAAAAAAATAATAGAAGCTAGAATAAAAATAGATAGAGGCTATTTAACAATAATTGGTTTATATGCCTCAGAAGAAGGAAGAGAACAGGATAATATTGATTTTTATAATCAGCTACAAAACATATATAATAAAATAAATAAAAAAGATTACGTAATTTTAGCAGGAGACTTAAATGCAAGAATTGGAAACACGAAAATTAATAATAATATAGGAATACGTGGAGAACATACTCTAAACAGGAATAGTAAAAAATTGATTGACTTTGTAGTTTATAATAACCTAAAAATAATGAATTCCTTCTATAAACATAAAGACATACATAAATATACTTGGGCAGCAAGAGGATGGAAATCAATATTACATTACTTTATATTAAATGAAAAGACATCAAAATTTTCACTAGATGATAGAGTTCACAGAGGATATGATATAAGCAGTGACCACTTCCTTGTTAAAATAAAATTAAGATTACCACCTAAATGGCTACAAGTAGCAAGAACAAAAAGAAAAATTGAAACATTTGTTTATAAAACTAAACTACTGAATGACACAAATGTACAATGGCTATATGAACAAAGAATTAACCAATAATTAGATAAAATAAAACAAAATGAAGAAATAGAAATAGAATGGCTTAATATAAAAATGATACTAAATGCAGCAGCAAATGAAAGCTTAGGAAAGACCAAAAAATTCAATAAAAGAAAAAAAATGAACATCTGGGATGATACAATCAAAGAAATAATCAAAAAGAAAAAAGAAGCCTATCACAAATGGTTAAGCAGTAAAAGATTAGATGAAATAGAATATAAAAGAATAAGAGCCATAGCTAAAAGAGAAGTCAGAAAAAGACATAGAGAATCATGGAACAAATTTGTTTCTAATTTAGAACATGATTTATATAAAATAAGACCCAATGTATATAAGATTTTGAAACACCTAAATGCAGATACCAAAGAAAACATAAAATTAAACACTGAATTGAAATTAGAAGAATTTCTAAATTACTACACAGAATTGTGGACAGACAAATATTTTAAGAAAGGCAACTGGCAAACAGTTAACAAAAATGAAAAGGAAATAACTGAAGAAGAATTAGAAATCAGCCTGAAAGAAACAAGAAACAGAAAATCACCTGGAGAAGATAAGCTAGGTCAGAACTATATAAATACGCAGGAACAAGATTCAAAGAAAGACTCTTATTATTTTTAAATAAAATTTATTCAACTGGTATCCCCCCAATAGAATGGAAAAAAGCAATTGTGATTCCTATCTTTAAAAAAGGTAATAGAGATGACACTAAAAACTATAGAGGTATCAGTATACTAAATTCCTGTTGCAAAATATACAGCAGAATCTTAAATAGCAAACTAATGAAATATTCCGAAAACTTTATCTTAGAAGTACAGAATGGATTTAGAAAAGGACGATCATGTATAGACCTGGCCTTTTGCCTAAAATTAATAGTAGAGAAAAGAAAAGAATACAATTTAGAAACACATATTGCATTTATTGACTTTGAAAAAGCATTTGACAAAGTTAAAAAAAAACATATTATTTAACATATTAAAAGAAAGACAAATACCAAATAATATCCTAAAAGCTATCACAAGTATATATTATATATGAAAATAATCAAATACAAATAAGATTAAATCACGAGCTATCATATACGAGAGAGATAAACCAAGGGATCTGACAGGGATGTCCCCTCTCAGCAACTCTTTTTAATATCTACTTAAATGAAATAATAATAAAATGGAATAAAAATTTACATCAAGGAATTAAACTTTCTCCTACAGTGAACTTAAACACTCTCCTTTTTGCAGACAACCAAATAATAATTACAAATTCTGAAGATAACTTATAGAAAGCTATTTTAGATCTAAATGAGATAGCCAAAGATCATGGTATCATAATATCAACAGAAAAATCAAAAACTATGGCCTTTAAAGGACAAGATCCAGCAAGAACTAAAATGGTAATAGATAACAAGATCTTAGAACAGGTGAATTCATTTACGAAATCTGGACAATAAACAAGAAGACAAACAAAGATTAACAACAGCAGAAATGAAGTTTATGAGAAAAACTGCAAAGTATATTCTATTTGATCACAAAAGAAAGAAGAAATTATGAAAGAATTAAACCACGAACCAGTAATAGAAAAAATTAAAAAATATAAACATAAATGGATGGAACACATTCAAAGAATGAAAACAGAAAGATTACCAAACCAAGCCTTAAAGTACAAGCCATTAGGAAAAAGAAAACCAGGACATCCTCTTAAACGATTCAACGATGACTTCTAAGGCCGGAACAGGCCATGCTAGGCCTAAATCCTTGATACGCATGATGATGATGAATATAGAGGCTAATGACTTCACTAATGACTAGTACATTAGTACAGTACATGGGTAGGTGGTTGGGAGTCTATATACAAGTAGCTCAGATGTGAATATATTTCATGTTCAAAACATTGTTTTGCTTCGTTGGGTAAAGGATGAAAACCAAGTATATAATTTCTTGGTATCTTTAATGTAGCTCTAGAATCTCATATCTATAACACAAGTTTCTTCATCTAGTGAAAAGATACCAGTGAGCTCAATGCTGCATACACTAGGTTGACAATTTTTAGCGAAATGGCCACTCGTTATTTGAACGATCTCTTCTGTATCAGTCACCTGCGTACCATCTGCATTCAGTAGAGTTATTCTTTCATATTCATTCTTTCTTTTACTTGCAAAATAACAATACAATTCTTTTGGGTTGTCTTTAGCTTGCAGAGCCAATTTCTTTTCATACTCAGACTTGCAGAATTCCTTCCATATCATCTCTTTCTTACAAATCTCTTGCTTAATTAGATTACAAAACCATTTCACTCCTACCCTATTTATTCTTTGAACTCTAGGAACACATTTGGATATTGTATTATTTAAGTATTTTTTAAACACTTCCATGCACTGTCAATATCCTTTCTACCCAACAACTAATACCATGACACAGAACCCAGCATGCTCCTTAATAATAATAATAATAATATAGTGTAACGAATATACTATTTTTAGGAATGACAGAAGAGATAGGAGAGGAGGAGGAGTGCTACTAATGATATCAGATGACTTAAGTCCAGTTAGGATAGAAATACCAGAAAACAATGATGGTAACAATGTTCCATGTAGCGATGAGTTTGAGTCTTGGTGTGAAGTGGAGGTTAACAGAATGAAATATATGGTGGGGTGTTGCTACAGACCTGGCAGCTCAGTTTTAGGGGACGAAGAAATGCATCGCCAATTTAGCCTTATGGGTACCAAGCGAATGATCATTATGGGTGACTTTAATTTTCCAAACATTGATTGGGTAGAAGAGAAATCTCATGATCAGAAAGAACAAGAATTTATTGAATTGTTGCAAGATAACTTTCTCAAGCAGCATGTGAAAGAAGGAACTCGAGGTCAAAGAGTGTTGGATTTGCTCATAGCATCAGACGGGATCTCTGTCAAGAATATGGCTATTTTATCACCAATTGGTGACAGTGATCATGCTGTTCTTTCTTGGGAAGTATCTACTTGTATTGAAGCTCCGATTAAATCAGGCTACATGCTGAATTACAAAGCTGGAAATTATGATCAACTTAGAAGAATACCCTCTTTGGTCCCATGCTATCAGTTACTGAATGGAAAAAATGTCAGTAAAGTGATTGAATGAGGCAGTATCTGAATGTATCCCTAGTGTTCAAAGAATAAATAAGTTGGGAGTGAAATGGATGTGCAGCCTTATTAAGCTAGAGATCCACAAGAATTTGATGTGGAAAGAATATCGTGAGAATAAGAGTGAGAGGAGTTATGAAATATATAAAGCTCAGGCCAGAAAAGTAACGAGTATTGTGAGAAAAGCTAAAACAGAGCATGAAAAGAAATTGGCCATGCAAACTAAAGGCAATCCAAAAGAATTTTATCGTTATGTCACAAGCAAAAGAAAGAATGAATGGAAGAATAACTTTATTGAATTCAGATAGTACACAAGTGTCGGAAGCTAAGGATATTGTTCAGTTAATGAGTGCTCACTTTGCTAAGATATATCAACCAGGTGTATGCAGCATGGTGTATTGTGCTACTGCTACGTTGGATGAAGAGTTACAGGTTCATGAAAATGAGGTTGAGCATAACCTGAATAAGAATTTGTCAATAGGGACAGATGGAATATCTGCCTGTTTGTTAAAGGAATCTTCAGCATAATTGGCTAGGCCTTTCACACATTTGTATGATTTGAGTCTCAGCTCAGGAATGATACCACAGGAATGGAAGGAATGTATGATAGCTCCATTGCACAAGGACAGTGCAAAAACTGATGTATCTAACTCCGACCTATTAGTATCTCTGGTGTGGTAGTGAAGATTTTAGAGAAGTTGGTAAGAACTCACATACAGAAATGGGTAGACAAGCATTCTATAATATGCAGGGAACAGCATGGATTTACTAAAGGAAGGTCATGTTTTAGCAATTTGCTCATGTTTTATAACAATGTCACTGCCAAGTTAGATAAAGGGAATGGATACACTATGATAATGTTGGATTTTTCTAAGGCATTTGATAGGATAGCACACGATAGGCTGTTGTGTAAACTGGAGAATATGGGACTGGAACATATCTATTGACTTGGATCAGGGGATGGTTGACAGACAGATATCAAAAAGTGATATACAGTGGGTGTGAATCTGCCAGATTGAAGGTAACCAGTGGTGTATCTCAGGATTCAGTCCTTGGGCCATTATTGTTCAATCTATACTTTAATGACATCAAGCAGGGTCAATCATCAGATTTCTAATTGTTTGCTGATGATGCGAAGATAGGCAGGGCAATCAGGGATGTTATCGATATTCAGAAATTACAAAATTATTTGAATAGACTGGAAATCTGGGCTAACGAAAATGGCTGTCAGTTTAATGTTAGGTGTAAAGTTATGCACTTTGGCGTGATTAGAGTTCCAGCAGCATATTATATTAGCAGGGTTATGCTACAAGAAACTGAAGAGGCAAGGGATCTTGGTGTATTGATGGATAAGAATTTAAAGTTCAAAGGTCACATAGCAAAAGTTGCAAATACAACTCAGAGGATAATTGGTATGTTGAAGCGAACCTTGACATGTATAAGGAAGTAATTTTGCCTCTTTATAAGGCTTTGATAAGACCACACTTGGATTACTGTGCACAGATTTGGTCTCCCGGGTTCCAAGGGGACAAAGAAGCTTTACAAAGATTATATCCGGATTATGGGATTTAGATTATGAGGACAGATTGCGAGTATGTGGGTTACAGACTCTGGTTAACAGGAGAAAGAGGGTTGATATGACAGAGGTCTATAAACTTTTGAATGGGTGTTATAGCATTTCAACTGATGAAATTTTTCGTTATATGGAAGGCGGGGAGAGAACACGGGGGCATCCATGGAAGTTAATGTTGTTGTCAGTCAAGAAAGGGTTAATTATTATTATTATTATTATTCAGGCCTCCATGGAGTCGAAAGACTCATCGTGGGAGGTCCTTCCTAAGAACATAAAGTCTGTCAAGACTCATCAAGGGGAGATCCCCCCCCCCCTAAGAAACACAAAATCTATCATACTACTCCTTAAACTCATTGACCGTTCTCGCTCTCACCACTCCATCAGGCAATGCATTCCACGGTTCAACCACCCTCCATGCAAAGAAGCCACTCCTCACCCTCTTGCTCACAGTTTCCTTTCGTAACTTCCAGGGATGGCCTCTTGTCATCACTCCTTCCCGCTGTTCAACCAAGCGAAAGAACTCCCCAGTGTCAACCCTGTAACCACCTCTCAACAGTTTAAAAGTCTCAATCATATCACCTCTCCTTCTTCTATCCACCAAACTCTGCAGTCCACATTCCCTCAGCCGATTCTCGTAACTATCCTTGTACAGTCCTGAAACCATCTTTGTCATCAGTCTTTGTATCCTTTCCACAGTTAATTTATCCCCCTTCAAATCCTGGAGACCAAATCTGAGAACAATAGTCCAAGTGTGGTCTCATCACAGACTTATACAACAGAATGATAACCCTCTTATCTCTGCAGGTCACTGTCCTTCTCATAATTGCAGCAATCCTCTGTGTTACCTTCACCACCTTTGCAATATGTTCCCTAAACTTCAGGTTTCTATCAATCATCAACAACAGATCTCTTGTCTCCCCTACTTCCTCCAGTATAACTCCTCCCATAGAGTATGCAGCATCTCTTCGATGTTACCCAAACCTCAAGATCTTACATTTTGCTGCATTAAACTGACACCCCCCATTCATTTGCCCATCTATCTAGCTTATTCAAATCCTCTTGCAAGGCTACCACAGCTGCACTATTACTAATAATCCTTCCCAGCTTCGCATCATCTGCAAACAACTGAATATCCCCTTGCAATCCACTGACAATGTCATTGATATAAATATTAAACAATATAGGTCCTAGTACTGAGCCCTGTGGGGACCCACTTGTAACCCTCTGCCTCCTTGAAACTGCTCCACCATACACAACTCTCTGATACCTATCAGACAGCCAATCCTGAATCCAGTTGACCAATCTGACATCCAGACCCATGTGCTGCAACTTAAATATCAGCTTATCATGTGGCATCCTGTCAAATGCCTTTGCTAAGTCTAATAAAATTGCAGTATATGCCTTTCCCTCATCTAATGTTCTTGTAACTTTATTGTAAAAGGCTAGCATATTGCTTAAACAAGAGCACCCTTTCACCAATCCATGTTGACTCTCACAGATAACATTACCCTCATCTGCCCAATGTTGTATACAGTCCCTCACTACTTTCTCCAAGATCTTAACAACTACTGATGACACACAGACTGGCCTATAATTAGACACTTCCAGTCTGTTACCACCCTTATGCAATGGCACTATCTTATTTTCCTTCCATTCCCTGGGCACCTTTGCCGAAGCCAGACTTTCATTGAAAAGCCAGGTTAAAGGCACTGTCAGTTCCCTGGCACATTCTCTCAAAACTCGTGGTGAAATACCATCTCGTCCCAAAGCTTTACTGACATCCAGAGTACTCAGTATCTGAAACACACTCTCCTTCTGTACCTCTAAACCTCGAACCAGCCCTATCCCTCTAGCATTAAAACTGACTCCTCCGGGATGAAACACTCCAATAAAGTGTTCATTGAACAATTCCACTATGTCCTCTGCATCAGTCACTCTATTTCCATTTTTATCCCACAATATCATTCTTCTACAGTCATTTCTCCTCCTATTGGCCACATACCTAAAAAATTCCCTAGGATTTTCTTTGGATCTTAGGGCCAACCTCCTCTCATATTCTAGTTTCGCTTTCCATACCATGCTAGTCACTCTTCTGGCGCCTGTGTCTTATATTCTTCATGCATCCTCTCTTCACCTGTCTCCTTATATCTCTTTCATAGCCTCTTTTTCGCATACAATTTCTGTTTAACTAATTTAATTCCTGTTTAGTGGATGACAAACAATTAATATTGTTTGTCATCCACTTTACTCCAAATTGTGTCCTCTTCTTCACTCATGGTATACAACTTACCATTGCTGCTAACAAATATTCTTTCGCAATTTCCCACGCACTAATGATATTCTGGCCTTCCAATTCCTCTCTCCATGAAACTTCCCGAAGTTGACGTCTAAGACTATTATAATCACCTGCTTTATAATTCCACATAAGTTCCCGTCTCTTTGATACTCCTGCATGTCTATTAATTTTCCAAGTCAAAACCATATGGTCACTCTCTCCAACTGGTGGGAGAGATATCATCTCAGTTATTATCAACTCTTCTGATTCTATAACCAAATCCAAAACTCTTGAACCTCTTGTTTCCTCTGTTACATGTTGCCTAAGACATTTGTCCCTCAAGAATTCTGGAAATTCCATTCCCCTATTGTTACATGCATCTTCCTCTCTCTAATTTATACTACTGTAATTAAAATCTCCTATAGCAATCATTCTTCTTGCACTTGCCAAACTTAGCTGTCTAAACATCTCCTGGTTCCCATCCTCCGTGCTCCTGGGTCTGTAGCAACACCCCACTAAATATCCTGTCTTGCCTACCTATACCTCACACCACATGCTCTCAAAATCATTTGTCTCACTTCCTTCCAAAGCCTCCACTCTTAGAGGACATAGGTCATCCCTTATCATAAGCAGTACGAGCTAGTTTTTTCTCCCAGAGAGCAGTGAGTGAGTGGAATAATTTGCCCTTAGGGGTAGTGAGTGCATCTAGTGTGAATGAATTCAAGGGTAGGTATGATAGATGGGTTGGGTAATTTACAGCCTCCCTCGATGAGTCCTTGACTCCCTGGAGGTCTTAGATAATAATAACAATAATAATAATAATAATAAAGTTACATAGTATGCATGTAACTTTTTCTGAATGGAACAAACATAAACTTAGTCACTTCCTAAGTGACTTCAAACTCACTTCTACATGAAAAACGTTTACTAGCATGGCAGTCGTAGGCCCATTCTAACTGGATTCAAGTCATCTAATATCATTAGCAACACCCACCCACTCCTCCTCTCCTAATCTAGCTATGTTTCCTAAAAATATTATATCCATATTACCTGCAAATAGCTAAAAAAAAAATAAATAAATAAACCAAAATAAAAAAAGCTCTCAGAAAAGGCTAGTCAGATATTATTGAAGTTACCAGAGGCTATGTGCACATCTTAGGAATCTGTTAAAAATGAGGGATAAAAGTGTGAAGAGATATAATTAATACTACAGTGTCTGTAACTTGGAGATTATGAGAAATAAGAGAGTGAAAAGATAATTAATATTTTCATATCTATTGTGAATTTATATGTGGTTTTAAGGAGAATATTAGTGACCTTTTCAGAATCACTATCAAATACGAAGTAGGTGCATATCAGGAGAACGTTGTTTGATCAACATCATCTAATTGCTGATATATATACCCTTATATATATATATCAATTGATATGTATATATATGAAGGGGACCAATCGTTCGATGCTGTTGGCACACTCTCCCTCGATGAGTCTTTGCACTCCCTGGAGGTGTCAAATAATAATAATACATAATTTTATCTTATCTTTATTTTTAATCCATGTCTCAGATCCAGAAGTCCAAATTGGTTTGAACACTGTCTTTATTATTCTTATTATTATTCAGGCCTCCATGGAGTCAAAAGACTCATCGCGAGAGGTCCTTCCTAAGAAACACAGTCTATCAAGACTCATCTAGGGGAGGTCCCCCCCCTAAGAAACACAAAGTCTATCATACCACTCCTTGAACTCATTGACCATTCTCGCTCTCACCACTCCATCAGGTAATGCATTCCATGGTTCAACCACCCTCCATGCAAAGAAACCACTCCTCACCCTCTTGCTCACAGTTTCCTTTTGTAACTTCCAGGGATGGATGGCCCCTTGTCATGACTCCTTCCTGCTGTTCAACCAAGCGAAAGAACTCCCCAGTGTCAACCCTGTAACCACCTCTCAACAGTTTAAAAGTCTCAATCATATCACCTCTCTTTCTTCTATCCACCAAACTCTGCAGTCCACATTCCCTCAGCCGATCCTCATAACTAACATTGTACAGTCCTGAAACCATCTTTGTTATCTGCCTTTGTACCCTTTCCACAGTTAATTTATCCCCTTCAAATCCTGGGGACCAAATCTGAGAACAATAGTACAAGTGTGGTCTGGTCAGGGTCTTATACAACGGAATGATAACTGTTTTATCTCTGCAGGTCAGTGTCCTTCTCATAATTGCAGCAATCCTCTGTGTTACCTTCACCACCTTTGCAATATGTCCCCTAAATTTCAGGTTTCTATCAATCATCAACCCCAGATCTCTTGTCTCCCCTACTTCCTCCAGTATAACTTCTCCCATAGAGTATGCAGTGTCCCATTCATGTTTCCCAAACCTCCAGACCTTACATTTTGCTGCATTAAACCGATACCCTCATTCATTTGCTCATCTATCTAGCTTATTCAAATCCTCTTGCAGGGCTGCTGCATCTGAACTATTACTAATAATCCTTCCCAGCTTTGCATCATCTGCAAACAATTGAACATCCCCCTGCAATCCACTGACAATGTCATTGATATAAAGGTTAAACAATATAGGTCCCAGCACTGAGCCCTGTGGGATCCCACTTGTAACCCTCTGCTTCCTTGAAACTGCCCCACCATACACAACTCTCTGATACTTATCAGACAGCCAATCCTGAATCCAGTTGACCAATCTGACATCCAGACCCATGTGCTTCAACTTAAATATCAACTTAAATATCTGTCTTGTATACAGCTAATTTAGTGTTTTGACTAATCGCTTTGTTATTCCATATAAATTTATTCAGCTGACTTTCTACCATACCAGCTTTACTGATTCTATTGTCTATTTCCATATTAAATTTGCCATCATCACTAAAAATTGTGCCTAAATAGCTGAAATGTTTTACTTGTTCTATAAGTTCACCATTCAGGATACTGAATGGTGAATGAGGGGAATCCTTATATGGGTTTTTTCAGTTGAAGGTGAGTTAGCCGATCTCATATGGTGGTATCTGGGTTTTTTCCTCCTGGAAACTCAGGTTTTTCATCCCGCGTACAGACAAATCGGTCTTCAGAACACACGCAATTTACAGACAAAAAAAAATTGTTGGTGGTGATGATGGGCAATAGATGGCATTGATATTAGTAGTGTCTTAGAGAATTAAGTAGTAGTGGAGAGGATGAGATGTATTTAGCAAAGTAGAGTAGTGTGCCCTCCCAAGACGAGTCCTTGGTCTCCCTGGAGGTATCACATAGTAATAATAATAATAATAATAGGATACATTTGAGATTTTCAATGTTTCTCCCTAATTTCATTGTCCTTGTTTTTTATTTCTGATTTTCATACAAATTTATTACATCAGTTATTCAGTTATTGAAAACTTTCCTCTTGGCACCTTATCATACGCCTTTTCCAGATCAACAAAACCTAAGTATAAATCCTTGTTATATTCACACAATTTCTCAACTATTTGTCTTAAAGTAAAAATCTGATCCTGACAACCTCTATTTGTCCTGAATAGAGCTTGTTCTTTACCAAACTTCCCTTTCACAATTGTTCCTAGCCGTTTCTCAAGTATGCTTGCCTAAATTTAGCCTGTTTGGCCAAGTGGTTAGCATATCTGCTCTCCAGCCAAAAGGTTGGCTGTAAATGCATTGGTGTAGATTATGAAGGTAGTTGCAGTTGGTGGAGATGGAGAGTCATAGAGTAGGTGCCCTTCCTCAATGAGTCTTTGGAGTCCCTGGAGGTGTAACATAATAATAATAATTTTACCAGGAACACTCAGTTGGGAAATACCTCTGTAATTCTCCCATTCAGTTTTATTTTCCTTTTTATAGATGGGTACTATGAGAGCTCTGCTCCAGTCATGTGGGATTTGACCTTCTGACCATTCCTTCTGAATTATGCAATGCAGCCAATGTAAAACTTTTATACCTCCATATTTGAGCATTTCTGGCTGAATTTCATCTACTCCTGCTGCCTTTCCACATTTCAGGTTTCTGATGACCTTTTCTACTTCAAGTATGGATATATATTCTTGATTGCATTCCTGTTGGGAGTTTTCTACCTTCATGCTGACACTGCTTGTTTCATTTATCAGTCTTTCAAATTAATTAGAGCTCTGTAGCTCAGTCAGTATAGACAAAGCCCTTTGGTTGGAAAGACCTGGGTTTAATTCCCACCAGTAACATGAGGGTTTTCCTTATTTCGATGAAAGGTGAGTTAGCCAGTCTCATATGGAGGTAGGGGGGGTTCTCCTGGAAACGCCAGTTTTTCATCCCCCAGAACAGGCAAACCAGTCCAGTGAGCACACATGATTACAGGCATGAATATATCCCAGCCATATGCCGGTCCTGAGCCCAGAATAAAATTGGGGGGGGTCAGGAAAGCAATGGTGAACTACCCTGTAAAAATCTCACCAGGAATACTTTGTGGGCAATGCCTACAAAGTCACCTACAGTCAGAAACGACTGAAAGGGAAAATCAGGATCAAAGTAATTACTCCAAACATCTAGATTATCTTTATCTTTGGTTTTCATGTCACTTTTATCATCTCTGATTCCTTTTACAGTACTTTTTCCTCCATTTCTAAGCTTTTCATTACCCTCCAGAATATTTTGTTACTTTCCTGTTATTTATTTTCTATGTTCTTACAAAGTCTTCCCATGACTTTTATTTACTAGTTTTATGCAGTGCTTTGCTTTCCTACATTTTACTCTGTATTCTCTAAGAGCACAAGCTGACTTACTTGCCAAGAACTTTCCATATGTTTTCTTCTTTTCCTTGACTGCCCCTTTAACTTCCTGAGTCCACAATGGAGTTCTGAGTTTTTTATCCTTACAGACAACTACACCACATCCTCTCTGATGAAGCAATCAATGTTTTCTTCAGGATTTTTCATCGAAATTCCAAAGTTTAGTTCTTGTTTTCTAACTCTTTAATTTTTTCTACAATGATGTTTGTGTATTTGAGTCTACAATTTACTTCTGAAAACTGCTCAACTTGGATTTGTTTGAAAACTTTCTTACACACTCTTCTTTTCAATATGAAATTTAATTTTATCCTGCTCAAAATGAGATAGTGATCACTTCTTATTTCAAATCCTCTGTATACTCGTGTTTCCTGAACCAGTGGGCAGATATCGCTATCAACTATAGCATAGTTAATGAGACTGCTTATTTCTTGGATCTTCTCTCTATGTGAATTTGTGCACATTTTTATGTTGGAACATGATGTTAATAATCCATGTCCTGAGCAGAAATCCACCAGGTATTTACTATTATTATTAGCTTTGTGCTTTTCTCCAAATTTTCCCAACTGCAGTCATTTTCTATTCTGCTGTTTAGATCTCCAAGGACAAACTTTTCCTATTTCGTTTTGTCAGCTACCTTCTACAATGTATTGAAAAATTGCTCCACTTCTTCCTCATTAGAATCTTCTGTGGGACCATAAGCACAAATAAGTCTCATTTTCCAGTTCCCCATGATCACTACATCACTCTACATCATAATGTGTGCCACTCAAGAAAATTATCCTCATGTTCAGTATTGAATACTTTGCAACCCCCCTGTTTTCTCTGATTGTTATTGCCAGAATATAACATTTGCAAAAGGATGAAGAGATGTTAGAAAGGGTCCAGAGGCAACTGACTAAGGTAGTTTCTAACCTCTGGAATGTCAAGTATGAGGAAAGATTGAGAAGATGCAACTTGCAGAGTCTGATGGACAGGAGGAAGAGGTGAGATATGATAGAGACCTACAAGTTAGAAGGGAGTTGTTATGGGATCAATGCTGGAAAGGTTCTACAGAAAATAGTGGGAGATCAGGGGGAGAACCAGAGGCAGAGGCGTAGCTAGAGGGGGCAGAGGAGGCAGACCACCCCAGGCAGCACTTTGAACCTTTTTGAACTTTTGTAGTTAATTCTAAAATTCAGTCTCGAGAACTCATTTCCAAATATTGTAATACTACTGCGAATACTATTGTTTCCTCACAATTGCTGTAAGTGTTGCTAGTTGTGAGAGGAGTTTTTCTAAATTAAAATTGATTAAGAATTACCTACATTACTATGAAATAGACTTCGCCAACGTCATCGACGATTTTGCTAACAGAAAAGCAAAAAAAATAACATTTTAGAATGTTGGAATTAAAGTTTTACTTCAAAAATAAACATATTGTTTTGATTTATTTTGCTATATGTTGTTTTGATTTTTTGTTTTGATCTTACCTTCCTTCCATTCCATGGGCACCTTTGCCGAAGCCAGACTTTCATTGAAAGTCTGGCTTCGGAGAAGGACACCGACCTGCAGAGAATAAAAGGATTATCATTCCGATGTATAAGACTCTGATCAGACCACACTTAGACTATTGTTCTCAGATCTGGTCCCCAGGATTTGAAGGGGATAAATTAACTGTGGAAAGGGTACATAGGCAGATAACAAAGATGGTTTCAGGACTGTACAATGTTAGTTATGAGGATCAGCTGAGGGAGTGTGGACTTCAGAGTTTGGTGGATAGAAGAAAGAGAGGTGATATGATTGTGACTTTTAAACTGTTGAGAGGTGGTTACAGGGTTGACACTGGGGAGTTCTTTCACTTGGTTGAACAGCAGGAAGGAGTCATGACAAGTGGCCATCCATACCTGGAAGTTACAAAAGGAAACTGTGAGAAAGAGTGTGAGGAGTGGTTTCTTTGCATGGAGGGTGGTTGAAACATGGAATACATTGCCTGATGGAGTGGTGGGAGCGAGAATGGTCCCACCACTATCATATCGTGGAAAGAGTCTATCATACCACTCCTTAAACACATTTAAGGAGTGGTATGATAGCCTTTGTGTTTCCTAGGAGGGAACCTCCCTCGATGAGTCTTGATAGACTTGTGTTTCTTAGAAAGGACCTCCCATGATGAGTCTTTTGACTCCATGGAGGCCTGAATAATAATAATAAGAAGAAGAAGAATAATTGCATTCGTGTGTAGAGGCTTAAGTGCTGTGAGGACATCATGTTGGAGGCTTAATGGATTTTTTACAACACTCAAAAAGAATTAAAATAGAATTTAATACTTCCTATATTTCGTCCTAGTCACTAGGACATCTACAGGGATTACAAAAACAATTAATGTAACATATACACAAATAACAAACAATACTAAGCCCAACCACGTGGGTGACACTAAAGTCCTGTCTAGGTAGAGCGCCCTCTAAGGGCAGTAGCAGGTGGCCTGGAATGTAAGGTGGGAACTCTGGTGATGAGTGTTTCCCAAATCTTCGGAAGCTTAATGCAACCGTATTTATTGAGATTTGGTTGGTTTTTGAGAGCTGCTGCTGCTTCTAGGAAATGTCTCTCTTTCTTGAATTTGCTGTGGTGGAGCATGGTGGTTTTCTTCCATGATACCCTGTGGGTGGTGTCCAAAACATGGTCAGCCATAGTTGTGTTTGAAGATGTACGACTTGTGTTCCTCTAGACAGATGGATGCTGATCTGCCTGTCTGTCCAAAGTACGCCAGCTTTCAGGAACAGGATACTTTGTAAACTCCAGGCAGAGAGAGAGGAGGGAGCTGATCTTTTGGAGAACGGATAAGGGTAGCAAGTTTGCGGTGGGGCTTATATGCTGTGTGTAGGTTGTACTTTTTTAGTATCTTGGCTATTTTTTCGGATGTGCCACGGATGTAGGGTATGGTGATGGCATTTTTAAAATCTTGTTGACGAGAAGGACGGGGAATGGGGGAGGAGTTGATTATTTTTTTGATACTGTGATCGCTGTAGCCATTGGAGAGGAAAGTGCTGTGTATGTGGTTAAGCTCAGTAGTGAGGGTGGCTCCACTGGAACAAAGATTGTGGGCTCTCTTGGTAAGGGTTTTAATAATGCCATATTGTTGAGAGGGGGTGGTGGTGGGAGAGTTTGTGAATGTATCTGCCTGTGTGTGTGGGGTTTCTGTATACGGTGAAGGTAAGTGTATCATTAGGCAGGCGTGTGACAGGTGTCTAGGAAGGGTAAACAATTGTTCTTTTCCTTTTCCATAGTGAACTGGATTCTTGGATGTAGACTATTGAGTTGACTGAGGAAGGAGTCTAACGTGTCTGGGCCATGAGGCCAAATAGAGAACACATCATCTACGTATCTTAGCCAGATAGAAGGTTTGAGTGGGGCTGAGTCTATGGCTCGTTTTTCGAAATCTTCCATATAGAAATTGGCAAGGGGGGAACCCATGGCAGTTCCCTCTATCTGCTTGTAGATTTTGTTGTTCCAAGAGAAATACCCAGAGTTAATAGGAAAGGAAAAGAGATCTAAGATGTCTGAGGGAAAAACGTTTTTTAAGAGAGAAGGTGTCAATTAAGGGAATGTTGGTAAACAAAGAGGAGATATCAAAGCTTACCAATATGTCTGTCTTATTCAAGGGTAATTTTTCTGTGAGGGCTTTAAAGTGGGTCGAGTTTTTTATATAGGAAGGGGACCTTCCGGTGAGGGGGATCAGAGAGTTGGCCAGCTGTTTAGATAGTCTATAGCAAGGTGCATTGGTGGCATCTACTATAGGCCTGAGTGGGGAATTGGGTTTGTGGATTTTTGGTAAACCGTATATTCGGGGGGGACGGGACCGGAAAGCTTTAAGTTTTTTCGTGACGTTAGGGGGCCAGGAAGATACTTTTTTGAGTAATATTTTTAGTTTCTTAGCTTGTGTTTTTGTGGGGTCGTGTTCTAGCGGGATGTAGGTAGCTCTGTGCGGAAGTTTCTGAAATGCCAGAGAGAATCGTTCTTAACGATTCTCTCTGGCATTTCAGAGAATCGTTAAGAATGATTCCAGAGAGATGTCGTTCTTAATACCAGTGAATACAATCGTAAAATGAACATTATCCTCCGCGATCGTGCTACCTACATCCCGCTAGAACACGACCCCACAAAAACACAAAAACCCTACATCCGTGGCACATCCGAAAAAATAGCCAAGATACTAAAAAAGTACAACCTACACACAGCATATAAGCCCCACCGCAAACTTGCTACCTTTATCCGTTCTCCGAAAGATCAGCTCCCTCCTCTCTCTCTGCCTGGAGTTTACAAAGTACCCTGTTCCTGTAAGCTGGCATACTTTGGACAGACAGGCAGATCAGCATCCATCTGTCTAGAGGAACACAAGTCGTACATCTTCAAACACAACTATGGCCATTCAGGCTTGGCTGACCATGTTTTGGACACTACCCACAGGGTATCATGGAAGAAAACCACCATGCTCCACCACAGCAAATTCAAGAAAGAGAGACTTTTCCTAGAAGCAGCAGCAGCTCTCAAAAACCAACCAAATCTCAATAAATACAGTTGCATTAAGCTTCCGAAGATTTGGGAAACACTCATCACCAGAGTTCCCACCTTACATTTCAGGCCACCTACTACTGCCCTTAGAGGGCGCTCTACCTAGATAGGACTTTAGTGTCACCCATGTGGTTGGGCTTAGTATTGTTTGTTATTTGTGTATATGTTACATTAATTGTTTTTGTAATCCCCGTAGATGTCCTAGTGACTAGGACGAAATATAGGAAGTATTAAATTCTATTTTAATTCTTCTTGAGTGTTGTAAAAAATCTATTAAGCCACCAATAATTGCATTCATCAATAGGCAAGTTTAGCACTCCTACTGGGACGAATTGACACCACTCACATACAGCTCACCAAGTTAAACAGCACTATAATGGCTCTACATGAAGTACAGAGTAATCAAAATTCGAGTATCCCTGTTTAAGGCCTTGTGGAGTACCATCCAGAGACCCAAATGCTGTTAAACTTTACAGGAAACAATTGTGAGTAATGCGAAAGCAATATCTGAGTAAAAAAAAAGTGTAGTTCCAGAATTCTCCACCAGGGTGTTGTGAACACCAAATGCATGGAAGCTGCATCTCATGCAACTCAGTTGGTGTCAGGAGGGTTTAAAAAAAGATAGACATGGGATTTTCCCATTCATTCTGGCTGTTAATACCATCAAGTGATGCCACTAACCTTGCTGCAGTATGCTTTGCTTGTGAAGCTCTACTACCTAAACAAATACAATGCTGGTGCTGCTCTCCACAAATTCATCTCTTTAACAAATATAGAAGAGGTGTGCTATCTCCTCGTGCTCTGTGATGAATGATTATTTATTTTGTGGATTCTTGGGAGTTACAGCCAGCAGAAGTTGTAAACCAGACAGTTTACAAAAAGTGAATGAAGTAGTTGCTGCTGCCATTGTGGAGCAGGCCATGAATAACAGTATTGGTTCCTGCAGTGCATGTGCTGTATCAAGACACATGGATGTGCCTTACACCAATATCTGGAAAATTCTACAGAAGATTCTGCATTTCTATCCATTCAAGATAACCCTGACACAGGAGTTGCTCCTACAGCACTTTGAAAGTTGACTGACATTCGCTTTAACATTCCTTGCTCTAGTGGAGTTGGACACTGCATGGCTGTGGATGGTTTCATGGGAAAATCATGCTCACTATTCACCTGAATAGAGCTGCAAATTCCCACAATTGCTGGGTATGGGCTAGCAAAACTCAAACTCAAAATCCCACAAATTCCTTTTATTCACCAAAAGTTACTGTCTGGTGCAGATTTACAGCTTTGTTTATGATTGGACCATTGCACTTTGAGGACATTCACCAATCTGGTCCTGCGACCGGCTCGGATACTGCCGAGAGATATCACGGTATGATAAACAATTTTGTTGTGCTACAGTTACAGCAGTGCCTGTGCATGGATTCAGTCATTTTCATGCAGGATGGGACAATTCCACGCATTGGTTGATCTATACAGGACATTCTTGGAGAATATTTCACAGAGCCGAGTAATCACCCATGCATTTCCTACTGCAAGTCTGCCTCCTTCATCTGATCTAACCCCCTTGTGACTTCTGGCTGTGGGATTTCTCATAGACACGATTTATCGGGATCATCCTGATGCATTGCCAGCACTGAAAGACAGCATAAATTATGACAGCATTTGCTGTCATAATCACAGGAGTCCACGACATAACTTTGCGGTTACAGCTAAAGAAGTTCCAAAACTTGAAATTATGATGATCATAGAACGAGGAATTTACAATCTTTTGGTTTTAGACATAGCTAGCATCCTAAACAAATCTAAAGAACCTAAAAGCAATATACCATAGAATAAAATAGCTACTTTAAAAATCTTATATCAGAATAAAAATATTGTGATTACTAAAGCTGATAAGGATAGTGCCATAGTTTTCAAGAATTAATAGGATTACAACAACAATATAAAAAAAAAATTCAGGATCTCCAAATTGGCAATTCTATTTATCAAATTATTGATTGAGACTTCACTATGTCTCAAAAGAAAAAAAAGTCCATAAATTATTGAAAAATGTGATGACTTCTTAGTCCAAAGAAATCATCAATAAAATAAAACCTGTTCATGTTAAACCACCCCATATTTATGGGACACCTGAACTCCCCAAATCTAAAATTCCCCTATGTCCTCTAGTTGATAGCATAGACAGTCCTACTTATAAACTTGCTTAACAGTTAGCTAAGTCAATTGCTACACTTAATGGCATCTCCTCTACTTTTATAAAAAATATTCTGCGATTTCAGATCACTAGCTAAAAACATCCTTAAAAATACATACATAATCGTTAGCTTTCATTGTGTGTCTTTATTTACTAAGTTACCACAAATAGACACTCTAGAATTAATAAAGCCTAATTTTCTCCCTGATATCTTCCAATTATTCAAAGTTACTATACATGCAGGTTACTTTACATGGTAAAGAAAAATAAACAAACTAATAGTACTACAATGGTTTCACCTTCCTCCAGTGGCAGCCCATGAAGCTTTAAGTAGGGATGCTGCCTATACAAAATAATTAAAGAAAAATTATTTTTTTCCTAATTAGTAACCCAATTTATTAAAAAATAAATCTACAGATTTATTTATTAATAATACCAATTTATTAATAAATAAATCTACAGATTTATTTATTAATAAATTGGTTACTAATTAGGAAAAAAAGAATTTTTTTTTAATTATTTTGTATAGGCAGCACCCCCACTTAAAGCTTCATGGGCCCCCACTTCCCTCCTCCCACTTTAGTTTACTTACACATGGACCACTGAAAACAAAATATCAGAGATAAATTCTCCCAGAGATCAGTGAGTGAGTGAGTGAGTAGAATAATTTGCCCTTCGGGGTAGTGAGTGCATCTAGTGTGAATGAATTCAAGGGAAGGCAGGAGCGAATGCTGGTCTTGAAATTCACGCTTGCTCTTGTTATCATTCAGGGAGTGAGAGGTGTGATTGAAGTCTGATTAGTGGAATAATGAATTAGTGACCATTTAAAACTATATATTTAGAAATTTATGTACATTTAATCATACAAATAGAATATCATTTATAAAATAAATGATGTATCTTTTTCAATTTAGCTACCTTGAATACCTACAAATTCTATCCTATGGTTCTTCTTTATGAACTGGTCGATAACATCGTCATAAAAAGTTGGTTGTGACTTAATTTTCCCATGCAACACGCACACTTGTAAAGGCTGGCTGAAGCTCACTGGGTAGAGTTACTTTGACCGCCTGTGTTTAAGATGACCTGAAGGGAGCGGAAATGGCTGTGCTCACGCATGAAATCACAGGGCTGCAGTGAGGACCTGGAATCTCTGACAACCGAGCAAGCCAAGGTAGCTTTGACTAGGTGAGCAAGCATCGGCCTTCGATTCACAACACAAAGCTCAATTATTGCCACGCAAGCTTAAGACGTCTTCTGTCTACAAAAATAAAAGTCTAAATGGAATGCTTTTAAATGCATGCATTTATTAACAAATAAATATTACTTCTTTCACAAGTAATGAGCTTGTGCAGCAAGCATGGATAATTCGCCCTTGGGGGAAGGTATGATAGCTGGTTTGGGTAATTTATAGCCTCCCTTGACGAGTCTTTGACTCCGTGGAGGTCTCAGATAATAATATTAATAATATATGAGCTCTCATAGTGTGGTTATGCTTTGTTGATTATGTGTTTGCCATTTGGTCTTATGGACAAAACACCCTGGATGCTTTTGTTACCTGCCTAAGCATTCAACACAGACCTCCAGTTTTCTTCACAGTAGAAAAAATAATATAATAACTGTTTGTCTTTTCTTAACAAATTACTCACCCAACTTTCAGGTGGTTCACTATCTTTTTCCATTTATAAAAAACCAACAGGAGGATATCTACATAAACAATCACATCATCATCCATCCCAACAGTATGCTGTATTCTTAAAACACTACACACACACGGCTAGTGCTGTTTGTTCTAATGATGCAGGCCCTTTCCACCAGATTTAAATATCTTTGCCATACTTTCCTGGCCAATGGCTACATCTCCTATAGAATAGATGAAAATACTACATGTCTCCCCCCTTCCTCCCTTACTTCCTCCTCCTCCAACAAGCAAGAATAAAACACCACTATTCCTATTCCCTAGCTTTCTTGTGCTTATTGTAAGAGATGTTATTATCAGTCTGTTGCCTACTGCGATCAAAGGCAGCCTTCAATGTTTTACCCTTTCTTTCCTCTCACAAACCTCCAGTTGTTTCCTACTGTTTCTGTGATCACCTCTTTTCACCTTATCCTCTATCTATCTCCCAATCTTTTGCTCTCTTTGAAAATTCAAACCGTAGTAAGGGCTTTATCGTACAATGAAACCTGTGGGGAATTCATGACTAAACAAACACACATAGTAACCACAGTAATAAGTTTTAATGAGTAAATATTTCTTCCTAAGTATCTTAGGACATCGTCAGTACAGTTAATTCAAACAATACTAGGATGCATGATCACAATGGAATCCTAATATGCGTGCAGTAGCGTGTTATAGAATTAAATTAAAGTATATCTGGGGGGGGGGGGGGGGGAATTACATTAAAATAAGATAACATATATAAAAAAATTATTTTACACAATTTTTGTATGACATATTATAATTATGGCTATTTTGCCTGCTTCAGTTTTGTATGACAATTTCCCATACTTTAGGAATAGCAAGAATCATTACAGTTTAGATTTGGTCTGTGAAGTAGGGCTTCAGCACTTTATATAAACGTTCATGTTTATATAAAAATCTATGTAGAAGTTTTGTCTTTTCCCAATGGATCCTATAGTTTGGGTTTTCAACTCCGTGTTGTGCGAGGCCAGATTTCTGCGGTTTGATGAGACGGATATGGTCTTGATGTTCCGAAATGCGTTTATGAACAGATCTACCTGTCTGTCCATAGTAAGACAATTTACAGGAGCATTGAACCTCGTATACGGCAGGTAACATCAGAGGTGAGAGTTTATCTTTAGGAGAAGGTAACAAGTTATAGATCTGGTAGATCTGTTCATAAACGCATTTCGGAACATCAAGACCATATCCGTCTCATTAAATCGCAGAAATCTGGCATCGCACAACATGGAGTTGAAAACCGAAACCATAGGATCCATTTGGAAAAGACAAAAACTTCTATATAGATCTTTATATAAACATGAACGTTTACATAAAGAAAGTGCTGAAGCTCTACTTCACAGACCAAATCTAAACCGTAATGACGTTCTTGCTATTCCTCAAGTATGGGAAATTGTCATACAGAATTGTGTAAAATAATTGTTTTTTATATCTCTCTTATTGTAACGAAATTTTTTTCCCTCCAGATATATTTTAATTTAATTCTATAACACGCTACTGCACGCATATTGGGATTCCGTTGTAATCATGCCCCCTAACTGTATGTTATTCCTAGTATTGTTTGAATTAACTGTACAGACGATGTCCTAAGATACCGAGATACTTAGGATGAAATATTTACTCATTAAAACTTATTAGTGGTTATTATGTGTGTTTGTTTAGTAGTAAGGGCTGTTAATCTCTCAACTTGAATCTTGTTTGCATGGCTATATGAGTGCCAGTTTAATAGTCATTGTGAATAACCTCAATAATTTTTGTTTTAGTGCTATCCATTTTCCACATTTTTTTTTTTCTTGTGCCTCTATACTCTTTTAATTCCCAATCTACTACTTTCCGTTGTTCTATGGCATGGTCTGCTTTTGTGTGTGTGTGTGTGTGCGTGCGTGCGTGCGCGCGCGCGCATGCAGAAGCGTGGAGCGGACTACGTGTGGGTACCAGTGGCGGCTAGTACATATGCACTGCGACACCCCCCAGGAAAAAAAACGAAAAAATTAAATTTTGTCTATGTTTATAAATAATAACAATGGTTACAACATGTTAAAGGTTACAGCTTATGTTTTGACTTGATTGAATAGTTAATAATTGGAATTGTTCGATTAACGCTTTAGATTACAAATGCACTGCGATCTAATGCCGATAATCGTTTGCGCTTGTTATTGCACGTTACACCATTAGATACACTGACAATTGACATTTATGTCTTTAGGGGTGAAGCAAAATGCTTTTCATATTCCCCGCTATCTGCTGTGGTTACAGTGAGGGTAAAATTTACGAGCAGTTTGCTCGCCCTGAACATGGAGATTAAGCATCGTTATAGGAAGCTAATATATAGCTTGTCTTTTATATTTGAATATGCCCGTTGCCTCGTATGCTGCAGCTTGCTGAACCAAATCGTTGGGATGTGTGGACGTCTTTAGGAAAAACTCGGATGCTAAGGATTGTAGAAAAGAGAAAATATACGGAATATTTGTGTTTCTATGGAGTTGATTGTTTCTAACATACCACGGGGCGTTCAGAATCATTCTCAAGCACTTGTTCTGCACTCGCTGTATTTTGATAATGTTAGCATTAGAGGTGTGGCTCCAGGCCGGAGAGGCATAGGTGATTATAGGATGAATCGTCATCTGGTATAGTTGCAATTTGATTCTGTTGCTGAGTTTGCTATTTCTATTAATTAGCGAATAGATCTGAGCTATGGCTTTAGATGCCTTTGCACACGTAGACTTGATGTGTTGGTTGAAAGATAGCTTTTTGTCGAGAATTACACCCAGGTAATTTGTTTCTGTCTGCCAGGGAATTTTAGTATTGAATAATAACACATCTCCTGCAGGAGACATTGGCCTTTTTGAGAAAAGAACGGCTGAGCTTTTCAGGGGGTTGACTTCCAATCTCCACTTGGAGAACCAACCCTCCAGCTTTAGAAGGTTTTCCTGAAGCATTCTGGTAATGAAATGGGGTCTGAGAGATCTGGTTAGTATTGCCGTATCGTCCACATACAGGGCCAAAATGGAAGTCATCGGATGGTGTGGGATGTCTGACATGTATACAGAAAACAGCAATGGAGCCAGTAGAGATCATGCAGCACTCCAGCAAAGATATGGCGCTGGGACGATGTAGAACCGCTGATTTTAACTCGCATTGATCTATTCTGAAGAAATGAATGGATTAGATGAACCATTTTTAGTGAGGTACCGGCTGAGATAAGTTTGTGCAGCAGTCCAAAATGCCAGATTTTGTCAAATGCTTTGGATAGGTCTAGGAAAACAGCTCCTATGCACTGGCGCCAGTTGTAACTCATGGTGATGTATTCGACAATTCTGTGGATTTGCTGGGTAGTACTATGGTGTTGCCGAAAACTAAACTGTTCTTTAGGGAGGATGTTTACGTCATTTACTGAGGTTTGGAATCGTGAGAGGATGACTTTCTATGCAACCTTACCCAGATTGGAGATGAGACTGATTGGACGATAACTTTGCGGTTAGTGTGGGTCTTTGCCTGGCTTATGTATAGAAATTACATCAGCCAGTTTCCAGATGGAAGGAAAATAGTGAAGTCTTAAGATTGCATTTATAATACTGGTCAGGTGCACTACAGCTTTTCGAGGCAGCAGCTTGATCACCCTGTTTGAGATGCCGTCTAGTCCAGGAGCTTTATTGTTCTTAAGTTTTTTAATAATATGATATAATTCAACAGGTGATGCAGGTGCAATATGGTCAGCACTGGTATCTGGGAGATTTAATGCATGCCTGACCTGTCTATGGATTTTGTACAAGTGATTGAAGTTTAAGTTGTTATTAGAAGGTTTGCACTGCCCCTCAAGATTTTTTAGTAGTGGCTTCTGCCTTATCTGCATCTGTGTGGACTAGGCCCTAGTTTGAAATTATGGGAGGCGAGGGATCTGTTTTTATTTTTGATGTTTCTCAGTAATCCCCAGATAGAGGATCAATAGGTGAGATAGAGGCTAACCTTTTATCCCAAACTTGGTTTCTGTGAGTTTTAAGTGCATCTCTTCCTGCTCTATTCAGTCTCGTAAGCACTGTCTTGTCCTGAGGAGCACGAGTGTTACGAAATCTCTTCCTAGCTCTGTTCTTCTCTCTGATCAGGTCCATAATATCCTCAGGTAAATGACCCGGCTTCAGAACAGGTTTGTGGAAGGTTGAAACCGCTACAGTGGACTTAATCTGTTGGGTGAGGCTAGTCACTGCAGATTCCACATCTTCTGGTGTGCATATGTGAGGGACAGATCCAATTTGATCCCTGAGTGCTTTAGACAGTCTCTCCTACGATATGCCTGAATGAGAGGGAGGAGACAGGCATTCTTGTTCTCCTAATTGCAGTAGAATTGGGTTGTGATCCGAGGACAGTTTTCGTTTAGTGATTTAAGGCTGTACTGTACTTTAATGTCTTGCAGGATAGCTAAATCCAGGATGTTAGCAGTGCCAGACGTACTGAGATGAGTTGGTTTGATAGGTCCAGCCACAACAGCATAGTTTGATCCTGTGTAGCTAGAAAGGATGCAACAACCATTTTTATTGGTAGTTTTACTGTTAGCTGGATGTTTTGCATTGAAGTCTCCAGCGATGACGACCGGTCCTTTTACTCGAAGGATGGCATCCAGATCTGAGGTTAATAATGTCTTTAATGGAGGGTTGTAAGCGGAAAAAATTTTTAGGTTTCCAATTGAGTTTGTGAGGACATTAATTCCTGTGATTTCGAGGTTAGTGGTTCTAGGGTTGGTTATTGAATGATGACTGATATAGTTTTTGATAAGGGTGGCTGTACCTCCACCTCTATACCCAAGTCTGTCGTTTCTGTAAATCTGATACCCTCTGATATTTAGGGTGTCAGCAGGCCTCAGGTGAGTTTCATTGATTAGTAATATATCTGGGTTGTATCTAGATATATTACTAATCAGATATATTAGTAATATATCTAGATACAACCCAGATATATTACTAATCAATAATAATAATATATCTGGGTTGTATCTATTATTGACTTCCTGGATTTCTAACAGTTTATTTTTGATACCGTTGGCATTCCGAGCAATAATCCTAAGAGAATTTGGGGCGATTTTTTTTCTATACATCAGAGAGTGCAGATAATATGGATTGGATTTGCTGTAAGAATTTTTTTGTAACACTTAGTGATGGATTTGAGTTGCTGAAATCCTGCAGCATGTTTGCAAGTGAAGAGGTGATAATAGCTGATAGATTCGAATGTGGATTATTCAGGTTCTTGGTTTGTGCTATGCGTTTGGAGCGGACCACATCAGCATATGTTCTTGCTTGATGTTGAAGATTCATTTTCTTAAAGGGCTGAGTTAATGATGGGCGAGCACCTGTTGTCGTGATCTCATTCTTGGAGGACTGACGAGCCTGAGCTTCAGGAACTCTGGCACTAGATGACGAGGTAGACCGATGATCTGGATCGCTCCATCTGTGTTTAGGTGATGTATATACCCTCTATAATTAGTAGGGTGAGGACCCCCACAATTAGCGCACTTAGCCAGGGTGAGCTTTGCATAGCTTCTGGGCATGGCCAAATTTTTGGCATCTGTGGCACTACCCAGAAGATGCATTCTTTCTCAATGGTTCTGGGGTTATTTTGAGTCCACAGATTGATTTTAGATTATAGATGTCTTTGTAAATGTTATGAATTTCTACTAAGAATAAAAGCATAGGTGTCTTATTTGATCTAAACATTCTAGTGACCTTTATGGGAGGTAGATCCTGTAAGTTCAGGTCAGTAACTATTTCATCCATGTCAATATCCTCGGAGACTCCTCATAGGATCACTTTCAGATTTTTTTTGGAGGCAAGTGAAAATGTGTGATATTGAGTTCCTCTTGCGTCCAGTTCCTTTGTAAGATTTCTATAATCAACCACCGTGGTAGGCTGAATTTTTATGCCTTTGTCTACATTTTTAGCAGATCTATAACTTATTTGTAAGTTAGCCATGATGGTTCTAAGTGTTGTCCATCTCTGCTTTCCCTTAGGATAATCGGTGGCACCTTTTCATTGGGGGAGGCAGAGGGATCTGTAGTAGGAACGTCCTCACCCATACCAACATCATTTGTTGGCTTGGCAGCGGGAGTTTTTCTCTTCTTACGAGCGTGGATTTCTCCTCGATCAGAACGATTAGAGGTAGAGACAACTGGATTGAGTTTTTCCTCCATTTGAGGAGAGTCTTCATTTTCCTCAACTTCGACTTCAGGTGAAGAATATAAGTTTAAGTAGCCGGGCCAATCCCGTTCAAACTTTTTGAGAAGCTTTTTAATAAAAGTGAGTGCTAGCTTTTTATCGAGTGGCTCGATAATGATGTCGGGGTCGATCATGCTAGTAGGCCATGTCATCTTGAACTTCTTTTGGAGTTATCAATAACTACAAGAGCCGGCTCTTTATCGAGCAAATCAGTGAATACGTCTAGGTCAGGTACGCTCATATCGTTTTAATTGCGTATGAGCGTTAGTAAAAATCCTGCAGGGTATTCTATTAAAAAATTTCTGCCAGCAGAAATTTTTTAATAGAATACCCCGCAGCCGCAAAGGACTGCCAGCAATACCAAGCCATGGCTAAAGGAATCAATAGCAATTAAATTGCATCTAATCAAAGTCTTACCTTGATATTTCACAAAATGAAGAACGCTTCGAATTCATTCATTCACAATCTATAGTCGAGATCAACAACCTCACAACACTAGCAAGCGAGCCGCCATCAAAAATCCCATCGACAAAAGTATCCGCGCCAATCACTTTGATTAGATACACTGCCCAAGCAGCAGTGTATTATAAGCTTGCGCGCGTTATTTCTGTGAGATATTATTATTATTATTATTATTATTATTATTATTATTATAATTATTATTATTTTAAGTTGATTTTAAGTAAGATTTTAAGTTGCAAAGTAGATCTTTTCTTGTGAATTAAAATTTAAAGTACATCAGTGAACTCCGTTCTTCAAGACGAACATATAGATGTAAAAACTGTAAGTATCTGTTAAGTAATAAGTAAAATATAAGTATTCAAAGTTCGAAGTATACGTTGGTCAACTACGCGAGAAGAGAACAAAGGAGGACGCCATATTAGAAAATACAGCAAGATCGTCAAACAAGAAGTATGAAGTGCTACAAATCTCAAGAAGACCTAACGGGGGAAGAAAACCACGTAACATGTAGGAACTGCCAAAGAAACATGCATTTTTTATGTTCAGGATTGTCCGAGACTACCTGGCAGCGAAAATCAAACAAGAATCGTGACGAGTGGAAGTGTCCCCATTGCAGAGATAACAAAGGAACGTCGCCTTCGACCGCAGGCGGAAAACAGCCAATGCAGTAAACAACCGCAGGCAGTAAACAGCTATCAACAACAGAGGGAATTAAAAACAAAGAAAACAACAACGGAAACCCAGGTGAGCCATCTTTAAATGCATTACTTGAAAATAGATTACAAAACCTAAAAGACTGTTTAATCGATTTTGTTGGAGAACTATTTGAAAAACATACCGCACAAATTACAGAAAAATTTAACCAATACGAGGCATTTATTAAATTTAATAATAACTCGATAGAAGATATGTTACAGACCGTTAGAGAAATTAAAAACTGCGTCAAAGAGCTAACTGAAAGACAGCATAATTTAATTAAAGAGACAACGGACCTACGGCAAGAACTAAACTCTCTAAAGCAACAGTACGAGCTCTCAAACCAACAGCAGCACAAAAAATGACCTCCTCATAAATGGTCTCCCAGAAATAGCTACGGAACCTCTAAGAGACACTGTAATACAACTAAGCCAAAAAATCGGCTCCCCCATTGAACCAAGAGACATCCAGTCAGTGCATCGGTTACCACAAAAAAGGAAAAGAGAAAATAATACCCGTCCTTCTCCCGTCGTAGTGCGACTCACCAACAGCCTAACAAAAGCTACACTTATAAAAGCTAGCAGGATTAAAAATCCAGTAGTAAAGGATCTGAAAGGAGACCACGACAACACCCCAATATACTTGTCTGAATACCTTACTCCACACTATCAGAAAATATTCTACCAAGCAAGGAAAGTAAAAACAGAAAACAATTACCAGTTTATATGGATAAGAGACAGCAAAATATTCCTTAGAAAGACACAAGACTCAAAACCAATCGAAATAAAATCCGTAGATGACCTCAACAGGCTGTCACATTGAAAGGAATATTGACAACACGTAAAGAAGGACCAACACCTCAACCAACATGAATGCACACCATTAAGCAGACGTAAACACCCCGGAACATGATAATTGCCACATTCTGAAATCAATATCAGAATGGAAACAACTGACAATCCCCAAAAAAGGATTATCTATTCTCCACATCAACATCAGAAGCATTCAAAAATACTAGCTGACCCTGCAAGCTTATCTGAAGGAAGATATAGACGAAATAGACATTTTAATACTGACTGAAGTATCTACGACAAACGAAGAGGCATTCTCCTACCAAATGCCACACTTCCAACAACACAAACACTGCAGACAAACAAAACGAGGCGGTGGTATAATAATATTTACCAAACATAAACTAGAAGTAACAGAAATAAACTATAAATTAGAATACGCAGAAAACATATGCATCGAAATTAAAAACATCAAACAAGAAAACTCCCTGATATTAAACGCAATATACAGACCACCCAACTTAAGCACCACAAAATTCCTAGAAGAACTAAACAGATGGCTTTCAGCCACGAACGTAGGCACCTCAAAATACTTGATAATAATAGGAGACATTAATATAAACATTAGGAACATAAATAACAACACAGAACAATACCTAGACCTATTATCGGCATATAACATAACCCCATCCATACAGTCGTATACACGAGAAGCGATAGTCTGAAACACAACAACCTCAACCTGCATTGATCATATAAATATAAGGGCCCCTCCAAACAGCCACACTGCAGCCTTCATAACATGCAAACTAGCAGACCATTATTTCACAGCATTGCAGTTACACACAGAACCAGAACCCATAAAAATCACTGAGACTACAAAACAGTATCATAGCATTGTTAACGAAGCAATAGTGAACGATGAAATCAGAAAAACAGACTGGATGCAGATAGCATCTTTAGACTCTGCTGAAGCTGTATATAATAATCTTAAACTTGCATTTAACAAAATATACAACAAAGCATTAACAAAAATAAAAATACACCCCCAAACGAAACAAAATCCATGGATAACAGACAACATACTAACAGACATACAAAGAAAAGATGCCCTATGGAAACAACTTAAGAAGTCACCGAACAATATCGCTTTAAAAGCTGAATACAAAAGAAAACGGAATCTCCTAACAACACAGATTCCATCGGCAAAAAGAAACTATTATAGCAACAAATTAACAACAGCACAGAATGACATAAAGGAAACCTGGCACCTGATTAATGAAATGCTGGACAATACACACAGAACCACTGCCACAGAAACAATAAAACAATGCTTTGCCTGCGACCCCAAATCCCTTAAACAATTTGCAAACAACTTTAATAAGCACTTCGTGAACTCTGTCGAAAAGCTACAAGAAACAACCTTTCCTCACACATACGAACATTCTCCACTAGGTCCACGAGCAACCCAGTCGACGTGGTTCCCCACAGTAACAAAAGAAGAACTATCACTGGCAATTCAACAAATTAATCCTAACAAAGGACCAGGGATAGACGGAATCAGACCAAAAGACATCAAGAAACACTCAACTGACCTACTTCCAGTTATACAAAAACTGTTAAATAAAATCTTCGAAACAGGACACATAACTGAAACACTGAAGACTGCATTAATCACACCCATACACAAACAGGGAAAAAGAAACATAATAAGTAATTACAGACCTATCGCCACGCTGCCTGTAATCAACCAAATCATGGAGCGCATTGTACATCAGAAACTCTCCACATACGTTGAAAAATTTCAAATCATACCCAAAACACAATATGGCTTTCCAAAAAATAAAGGAACAGCAACACTCCTGGAAGATTTCACAGATCTAATAAACGCTGCATTGGATAAAAACAGAATAACATTAATGGTATTCATTGACCTAACAAAAGCATTTGACACACTAACACATAAAACCTTGTTAACGAAACTTACCCATATCTGAATTGGAGGTCGTCTACTCCAGTGGTTTAAAGCATACACGAAAAACAGAAAGCACATCACACGTATAGGATCAGCACACAGCAAAGAGGTACATGTAACCTGTGGAGTACCGCAAGGAGCTGTCCTATCTCCCATTCTATTTAACATATACACACACAACATAAGCCAACTCCCCCTAAAAAGTAAAATCTTCCAGTATGCAGACGACACTGCCATAGTATCCATTCACAACACTGCAAAAATCGCTTACAAAAATATGCAACAGACATCAATCAAATCACTAACTGGTTAACCGAAAACGGCATATATATAAACTCTGGAAAAACAAAGCTAATGATATTCAAAAACCCCCAAACCCTGCCCATAGAAACTAAATATCTCACTATCAAACATTCATCCTCCTATACACAAAGTGCAGAACCTAAAATCACAACCATCCCACAGGTGAAAACAACACGCTACCTTGGACTTCACTTCGATGCAGATCAAAGTTGGAATAGCCATACAAACTACCTACATACCAAGCTTAGGATAATAGCAAGCAAACTATACAGATTAAAAGACATTGCCCCAACCCACATAAAAATACTAATCTATAAAGCATTATGTGAAAACATTTTAAGATATGCAATCACATCATACGCATTCTGTGCAGACTACAGACTTAACAGGCTACAATGGTTGCAAGATAAAATGATAAAACTGATATTCTGGGAACAACCCACTCTTATGCAGGACGCATGGACAAAACATAAATTATTTAAGGTGAAACACTTACGCCACTACACAGTCATGTTAAAACACTACTACAGCCCAACATATAGAGTAACCAGAACAACATATCAAATAACAAGACCACAGTCAACAAACTACATAACATATAAGTACAACAATCAGCACGGCAAAGCCACCAGAAACTTCTACGTACCTGACATGATAAACAAACTGCCGTTCGACAACAGAAACCTAGGAACATACAGAGAGCTGAAACAGGCACTATATAAATATAGCGAGAATGAAAATTAGAGCAATTCCTGTTTCTCTCTCCCCCACCACACATACACACACACAAACCTACGACAGCCCCCTCTCTCAAGAAATTACCACTACAAGAACACAAAGAAACAAACACACCATGTCTAAATCCAACCCTATTTGCACAAAAAAAAAAAGAAAAGAGTTAAACTGTAATAGCAGACGAAGTCTTTCAAGCACGTACCAACAAACAGTAAAATCAACACCTGGCTTGTGACCACTATAGGAACACAACCATGAAACCACCACCCTCTGTCATCTATTATCTTCCTCAGATAAGCTCTGCTAAGCTTCGAGGAAGAAAATTACTGACTCGCAAGTATCTGTTATACACACTTGTAATGCGTTATAAATATTATATACATATAATTACTACAGCAACTATGTATGCAATTCATCTGAGACATAAAAAAAAAAAAAAAAAAAATTCTGTATAATCCTTATTGTAAATACTGTAAATATTATTATTGTATGTAACTTATATTGAGACATAA
This sequence comes from Typopeltis vanoorti, assembly GCF_054136105.1. Taxonomy (NCBI): domain Eukaryota; kingdom Metazoa; phylum Arthropoda; class Arachnida; order Uropygi; family Thelyphonidae; genus Typopeltis; species Typopeltis vanoorti. Next base: position 53,611,703 of record NC_143557.1, on the reverse strand, counting down.
TGAAATGTAAAAAAAAAAAAAAATTATTATTATTATTATTGAATTATTATAGATACAAGACTGAATTATGACGAGTGTCACTGTTGAAAATATGTGCACATTGGCGCCAATCCATATTTAGCTAGTTTAAAAAAAATGTATATTCATATTTATAAAATGTACTCTGCATTTTGTATATCGAATTTTCGTACTGTACAGAAAAGATAATATGTTTTTCATTGTGTGTGTGCAGATACTCTGTGTGATAGTAAACCTTATCATTTTCATTGTAAAAACAAATAAGTCGTTTATAAAAAAAAAAAAAAAAAAAAAAAAATTATTATTATTATTATTATTATTATATTCTAAATTCAAAAATTCTGTATAAACCTTATTGTAAATATTGTAAATATTGTAAATATTAATATTGTATGTAATTTATACTGAGACATAATAAAATGTTTAAAAAAAAAAAATTATTATTATTATTATTTTAACGGTGTCTCCATGGAGTCAAAAGACTCATCGCTTGAGACCCGACATTGACACGCTAACCATTATTTAGACAATACCTGTCATACCTCTCCTTAAATTCCTTCACAGTTGAAGCATTCACAACCACCTCTGGCAAAGCATTCCACCTATTCACAATCCTCCAAGTAAAAAATCTAGTCCTAATACCCTTGTTAACCACAATCTTACACAATCTCCAGGGATCGCCTCTCGTTCTCTCACATCCTGCACTGGTCTTAAGAATATCATCAGAATCAATCCTGTAAAATCCCTTTGACAATTTAAATACCTCTATCATATCTCCTTTCCTACGTCTATCAGCTAGTTTTTGGAGCCCACAGAATATCAATCTATCCTCATAGGGAACATTCCACAGACCTGCAACAATCTATGTAACCCGCCTCTGAATCCTCTCCACCACTTCCATTTTGGTGCGTGTTCGTGGTGAACTATTATTTGTAAACCTTATTTTATTTTCTTAAAATAACATATAATTAGTTATTTATTATAGATACAAGACTGAATTATGACGAGTGTCACTGTTGAAAATATGATAAGAATTATATTTTTTCAATTATCGTTACTGGAAACAAATGCACTGCGATCTAACGCCGATATTCGTTTGCACTTGGCCTTGCTATTGATACAAAACTTTTATTATTGGTGTTTGTTCGTGGTGAGGATGAAATATTTTTAATAAAGCAATTTTTTAATATGTAAATTTATTTCTTAATAAATTCGTTACTGATTATGAAAAAGAGGTTTTTTTTTTTTTTTTTTTTTTTTTGGTATATGCATCACCCCCACTTAAAATTTTCACCGGTCGCCACTGGTGGGTACCATATGTCAATGTGGAGAATATAATGGAATCCATCAGCTTCCTTTTAAAATGAAGATAGACATCATGTTTCATTCACTGACCAGCTATCAGTAATTATTCCATACTTTGGTTATTCTGGTCCCCATTTCTAGGTCTTGTCTATCGTTCAAGGATATTATTTGCCCCAGATCTGTTGTCTTTTTGTTAGCTTTTTCCCTAATATTGTAAATACATGTTCCTATGTAGCAGTTAAGTTTAGGGCTGTTGGGCCATGTGTTTAATACTGCTATTGATTGGAACGTAATTGAAGTTGTGGAGAGGATTTACAGTCTATTGAATCAGATTGATCTGTGCTCTGTAGAATACCATATGATGATGGATTTAAGTCTCTGAGTTGCAAACTTTGGTTAATAAGCAGAAAAGATGGCATATGGAGGATATGAAATATGATCTCAAATTATTTTTAGGATCGACCCATAGAAAGTATTTGAGCAATTGACTAGTGAGGGAGGAAGAATGGAGTAATCCATGGAAGTTGAGTAAATGTGGTTAACAAGGGGTGTGAGAACTAGATTTTTTTGCTTGGAGAATGATTAATGAGTGGAATACGTTTCCACAATCTATTGTGAGTGTTTTGTTGGTCAGTGTGTCCAAGGAGAGGTATGATAGATATTGCTGGGATAGTATGCATATCTGTGATGAGTCTTTGGATTCTACAACAGTTCTCGTAGAATAATAATAATAATAATAATACGATTTTTTTCTCTCATATATGGCATGCTCAACTTCTGTGCTAATGATTGGGACAACTTGTATATTATCCAGGAATAGGCTTTGTATAAAAAAAAGAACAGAATTACAGCTTGTTATAGATATTACTTGTTATTATTACTTGTGTTTGTGGATTTTCGGTTTTCATTTTTAGTTGATTGATCCATTTATTGCCATAACTGTCCCTTCTCTTCCAATTTAATGTATTGTCAACCTTAGGTGAAGGTCTGTGGAAATTACATTTGCATCCATGGGCGCCAAAGAAAGATGGTTCTTAGTTCGATTCTAGCCGCCAACTAGAGGAACTTTTTCTAAGCCTTTCTTCGACAGGTTCCCGAGTTAGTCGATATCAAGCATGGGCAAGTAGGAGTTCCTCCTGGAAACTAGTGTTTTAATCCCACAATTCTAGAAAACCGACCGTAGAACCCACATTATTTCGAACAATAACACATCGTATTGGCGATCACGAAAAAGCGGCACTTGTGTTAATACTCTCTTCACCAGATGCGAAGTTTACAATTAGTGATTTCTTGGATCAGTTTTCTCTAATTGGCTAATGATGGAAATCAACTGCCCCTCAGTCTCCAAAAGGTAGATAGCGCTAAAACAGGGCCCTGCCTGCTCCTTAATGGGAATAAAATACGTTAGCATTTTTTAACCTTTGGTTCCACGCTATGGAGCAGTTCTCAAAGACGATAACTGGTAAAAGGTTATTTTACCAGTTATCGAAACTGCCATACTGAAAGAAAATGCTATAAATTTGTGAACAGTGCCAAAATCCTAGCTGATTACTGTTTCCTCTGGTTCTTAATAGGATCATGTCACTGTCCGTAGCTGGAGAGTGTAAAATGATAGCACTCTGTGACAACTGTTTTTCATTCCATTTAATTTTCATGAAATCGTCCGTTCTTTTTCACTTTGATGCGAAGAGATACTCAATACTATATGTGCGGGTTTTTTTAATAGTAAATGTTTCATTTTCTTTACATAAGGGGATTTTCTTTAGTTTATGTCAATAGTAAGTTCATTAGGTCTCTGAATTACTTTAATATTAATAGTCAAATTCACATGCTAATCCTATAAGAACTATTCAGTAAAAGAAATCTTTATACGAACTCTTTCATTTGTATTATTTGTTTTACTGAACTTATTCTTCTTTTGTTGTCATACTTTCAGTTGCGATGGACCAGAAAAGATTGTAGTGCATAAATGAACATCATATTACTAATGGATAACGTATATAAAATCATTAGGTGTCGCATGCGAAAACTGTCCATAAGAAGATATTGTCATAAGCGATTTCAAACAAATAAATAAACGGATATCGGAATGTTCACGCGTAAACATTCCGATATCCGTGACTATCACTTATTATAAGCCGTCACCGATGACGAGACCTGGAAGCAAGTGCTGCCGTCGCATAATGCAAAGATAATGTAATGCATAATGGGAAGGGCGAATTACCCGGACCGGTTTAGACCTTTATTGCGGTCCCTTCAGTGGGAACCAGACCCGGGAGAGATACCAAGGTTGAAGTAATGCAGAAGTCATATATATCTCATATACAAGTAGAAAAAGGTGCTTGACCTTCTTAATTAAAATCTCTGGATGAGAGAAAGATTTAGAAAGATTTTTACCTGCTAGAGATTGACTAACTCAGGAAGCAGTCGAAGAAAGATTCAGAAAAAAGTATCCCCCAGTTGGTAACTACACTTGAACTAAACTTTGTCTTCAGGCGGTCTAGTGCAGAGGATGTGGAAGTTACTTTCACTGAACTACATGCGAATAGAAAATCGACAATAGAACCTGCACTATTTCTAACAAGAACATATCCTGTTACGATTAGGTAACAGGTTATGTTACCTAATCAAAACAAGGGCTGCAAAAAAATGCAGCCCTTGTTTTCAAGTCGCTTCATCGGTTGCTGCTTACAATTAGTGACAGTCTTCAGCCAGCTATTTCTGATTGGCTATCGGTGGAAATTGAACCACCCACTTGCCTCTAAAAGCTAGATAGGGTTAAAAAGCCTCATACTCTCTATAAGGGAATAAAAGTGATTAGTTGATTTTCTTTCTTTCTTTTTCCTTTTTTTTTATAATCATCATCATCATCATCATCAAATTCCTGCCATGTACCCACAAGGGGTGTACAGGATATGATAGTACTACATGAAAAATTTACATCATTACTAACTTCCTATCTACAATTTTCCTCCAAATCAGTCTGTTACTTGTCAAGACTCCAATATTATCAGATCTTATAATCATGTGTTTTATAATCATGTGTTTTATAATCATATGTTTTATAATCATGTGTTTCTCATTTTGTACCATGCACACATGCATGAATTTGGGCCTAGTCAGAGGGTGTTAATCTTTTGCGTAAATCAAAATGTGGGTTATTTAAAAATAATGTTTAGACTTTGGATTATTATTATGATGATGATTATTATTATTATATAAACATCCATTTTTATAAAGAATTTTTATGTGTTGAACCAGTGATGCACTCGGGATTTAATCTTGTGGGGTCCGAGCACTCAAGATTTAATCTTGGGGAGGGGGGGGGGAGAATTCAGTAGACGATTTCAGAATACAAAGTACTCATTCCATACGACCTATGACTGAGCATCTGCAGCGATCCCCAATACACGATACCGGTGATCTCCTCTGGCCCGACTCGGACAACCAAAATAATGCTCTCTCCACCCAAGCACTACTTCATTCGCCTTGCGTTCCCAGCGGCATGATTCCCGAGAGCTATAAGGGTATTTCCACCTTATGCAACCGCTAATTCATAAGTAGTATAGAAATAGAAGACACAACACAATATAAATTTAAAAAAAAAAAAAAAAGAATTTTAATTAGGAAAAGATTTTTGGAAAATTTTCTAGTGTTTTTTTCCTTTTTATTTTTTGAGGGAGCAGACCCCTTGCTCCCACTGGGTGCGCCACTGGTTTGAACCGATCAGTAGTATTTTTATCACGAGTCTCGACTTGTCTAAAAAATGGGTTTAGTAAACTTGCCACAAAGGTAATGTGGTAACATTTTTATAAGAAATTGAATTAGGCCAAAACAAACCTCCAGCTTGTTTTGCTCGAGGTTTGTTTTTTTTTTCATAACATTTAACCACGCTACTGACCAAAACGTCTATAGACGTCAAGGTTATCATGGACGCAAAGTGCATATTAAAATTTTAATACCATTGATATTACATTGAAATATATGATGGATACAAAGCGCATGAGGATGCTTATCTGAACCATAATGGCCAGTTAGGTGCTTAATTCTTTCCATACCTTTTAGTTCATGTAGAAAATTTTCCATTTATTCCATAAAATTCGAAGTTGGATCCATATCTTATTTCTGATATGTGTTTTGGTCTTTAATAATACCGGCTATTTTGTATTATTATAAAAAACTGCACACCACGGCACGTGACCGCACGAAGGAAGTCTTTGTTTCGAATCTAGTCGTCGACTAGAAGAAATTTTTCCAAGACATTTTTCGACCGGTTCCCGAGTTCGTCTATCTCTAGCATGGGCAAGCGGGTTTTTTCTCCCCGAAACTCGGGTTTTTCGTCCCGTAAATTCAAGAAAATCGACGGTATAACCCACATTATTTCAGACATTAAATATATTGTGATAGGGTTAGGGGCCAAGAGATGGCGGCACTTGTTGAGCCATCTCTCTTCACTGCGTGCCGCTTACTTAGTGATAGCCTTGGGCCAGCAATCTCTGATTGGCTGCCAGTGGAGATTGAATTGCATCTCAGTCTCTAAAAGTTAGGTAGGGCTAAACGACCTCGCTTAGTCCCTATACTGGAATAAAAAGGCGTTTTTTTTTATTCCTGGAATAAAAAGGCTGATTTTTTTTTAAATATTCCATATGGCTTGCTTAATGAGCAGTGACGGCTCGTGGCTTGAAATTGTGGGATGCTGCAAGTTTCGAAATATACATACACACTGTAAGTACAGTATATATATATATATATTAGGATTACCAAGTAATTTTATAAACTTTGTTATTTAACTCCTAATTCCAAGTAAGCAAACAGTTAAGTTTGCGCCTGAAACATGATTCAAGTCTAAAGATGGTACGTCACCAGGGCAACTTATTGTAAAGGTGGGTAAAGCTCTGATCACTATTCTTAGTATTTCCCATAATGTAAAGCACATCTCACTAAAACATGTATACTGCAATACATTATGGTTGGGGTCACTATTCTTAGACCGGTTTCAACTTTATGAATAAGTAAAGCCGTCTCTAAAAATTCGGACGATCCCTAGGCCACGCAATTGTGGGTGAAAGACCGTCCATCTTAGCATTGGCTCCACTCAGTGATGGGCTTCCACCCACCACCACCAACAAGCAGAACCGCTCATATTCTGAAGAAAAGCATTTACCAACAAAGCCCTTCACCGGGCTCTGCCGGAAAACACTTTCTTCGGGGACTCAAATTGCTCCCTTTAGGCAAAAACCTTAAGAGAGCAAACTTATAATATCCCCCCGCCGGTTTCAACCTTTTTTTGCGTCTCCTCAGTGAGTAGCTAGACCTTAAATGCCAAGGTTTTAGTAATACATAGTTTACTATACAACTTTACCTATACAAGTTGCTACAAGGTGTTTCTATTTTTAATAAGAATCTCTGGAGGAGATATAGCTGTAATTAATTTTTTAACTTGGGGATACTGTATATTAGGGTTACCAAGTAATTTTATAAGCTTGGTTATTTAATTCCTAATCCCAAGTAAGCAAACAGTTAAGTTTGCGTCTGAAACATAGTTCAAGTCTAAAGATGGTACAACACCAGGGAAACTCATTGTAAAAGTAGGTAAAGCTCTGATCACTATTCTTAGTACTTCCCATAATGTTAAGCACATCTCACTGAAAGATGTATACTGCAATGCATTATGGGTGGGGTCACTACCCAGACCGGTTTCAACCTTTTTTTGAGGTCTCCTCAGTGAGTAGCTAAACCCTAAATACCAAGGTTTTAGTAATACAGAGCCTTATCAATTTTACCTATACAAGTTGCTACAAGGTGTTTTTATTTTTAATAAGAATCTCTGGAGGAGATATAGATACTATCTACATTTATATCTCATCCGGAGATTTTTATTTAATAAGATTCAAACACCTTATGGTAACATATTCTGGTAAAATACTTATAAGCTCTGTTTTACTAAAATCTTGATATTTCTAGCCTGGCTCCCACTGAGGAGACCTCAAAAAAGGTTGAAACCCTTTTGGGTAGTGACCCCACCCATAATGTATTGCAGTATACATCTTTTAGTGAGATGTGCTTTCCACTATGGGAAATACTAAGAATAGTGATCAGAGCTCTACCCACCTTTACAATGAGTTGTCCTGGTGTTGTACCATATTGCCCTGGTGTTGTACCATATTTAGACTTGAACTATGTTTCAGGCAAAAACTTAACTGTTTGCTTACTTGGAATTAGGAGTTAAAGCTTATAAAATTATTTGGTAATCCTAATATACAGTATCCCCAAGTTAAAAAATTAATTACATATATATCTCCTCCAGAGATTCTTATTAAAAATAAAAATACCCTGTAGCAACTTGCATAGGTAAAGTTGATAAGGTGCTGTATTACTAAAACCTTGGTATTTAGGGTCTAGTTACTCACTGAGGAGACCTCAAAAAAGGTTGAAACCGGTCTGGGTAATGACCCTACCCATGATGTATTATTGCAGTATATATCTTTTAGTGAGATGTGCTTTACATTATGGGAAATACTAAGAATAGTGATCAGAGCTTTACCCACATTTACAATAAGTTTCCCCATTGGAATGGCACTCCCAACACTGCTGATGTGAGTAGAATGACAGACTTGTTCAACAACATTTTCATGCATCACTTCAAACCATCTTGAAAAAGAGAGAGAGAGAGAGAGACCGTCCACCATTGACCAGTTCCTCATTCCCTGTTCAAGCAAAGAGGAGACGAGACGAGAAGAGGTAGAATAGGATAAAGAAGACTCCCCTTCCAACATCTAAGGATCAATAGATTGTACGTATTGTATATACATAGTGTATTTTGTAATTTAGTGTGTTATACAATAGTAAAATACGTAAAGTAAATAATATGTATATGGGAAATATTGTCCCACAATTCTATAGTTTCGCAATTCCATCAGTTCGGCGACGGATTAGTGTTGAATTGTGAGGCATCACTGTATTAGTATTATTTCGTGACACCTTCAAGGAGTCCGAGAACTCATCGAGAAAACATGTTGAATCTTGAAAGAATCTCCATACACTGCGTTTTATTGTTCTGAGGAACTTCTCCAACACTTAACCCAATGAAATTTACTCAAGTTTAGATTTAGCTGATTTTTATTCTAATTAGAACTAAATTGTATCCAATTAGACTATCCATTTTCTAATTAACTACGAATGGAAATATATTTTGAATTGTAATGATTTGGAAAAGTATATAATCTTTCCTCTCGGAAAAGCCTGTAACCGCTAGAGAGCGCTGCCCCAGGAGGCGGTTCGGAGAATGCCTCCCAGATATGGGGGTATGAGGGAAATGAAATACCTCCCACGGACCAACAGACAATTAGGAGCGTTTGATCCAGAATGAGCGACCTCGAAGAGTGACTGGTCCAAAATTTCTTCCCCTGCAGTTGGTTCTTGGGTTTTGTGCAGTATTAGCCCCTGTATTATATTATGGATAGACACAAAAGCAAAAGAAGTATGCCATACTATCTGACTTGCCATCAGCGTGATCTAGGGCCTTTCAGGCTGGATGTGTGAAATATGCTACTTCAGGAAAAGACAACCTCAAGAGGATTTCCACCTGGAATATTAGAAGAATGAATCAAGCTGGGAAACTGGCAAATGTATGTAAAGAAATGAAGAGAATGGGAATCCATATCTTGGAAATAGGAGAAACTTTTTGGAGAGGTGCAGACCAATTTGATATATGTCTTCCAAGTGGAAAACAGTACATCATGACATCAGGGGAAGAACGAAACAGGAAAGATGTAGCCTTTATTTTGAAAAAAGAACTAGAAAAATCCTTAAACTCAATATAGAGGAAATCAGAGCATGTATTCTCTATATTTGTAAAATCACACCCTAAAGACCTAATCATCGTGCAAGAGTATGCACCAACTAGCACAGACCCAGACGAAGAAGTAGAAGGGTTTTACAATCAAATAAGTGAAACAATAGAAGAATTTGGAAGAAAGAAAGACAATGTTATAATTGTGATGGGCGACTGGAATGCAAAGATTCGGAAGACAATAATAAGCAAACATATAGGACTTGGACAAATCAACGACAGAGGAGAACGACTTTTGCAACCAAAATGATCGCATAATCGGAAACATTTTCTATGAACAAAAAGAAAGCACATTATACACTTGCACTGCTACAGGTGGAATGACAAAAAAAAAACAAATAAACTTCATTCTGATTAACAGAATATAAAGAAACGGTGTTAAGAAGGGGAAAGTAATGCCAGGAGCTGACTGGGACTCGGATCACAGATTACTGTTAATGACAGTTATTATTATTATTATTATTATTATTATTATTATTATTATTATTATTATTATTATTATTATTATTATTATTTTAACGGTGTCTCCATGGAGTCAAAAGACTCATCGCGGGAGACCCGACATTGACACACTAACCATTATTTACACAATACCTGTCATACCTCTCCTTAAATTCATTCACAGTTGAAGCATTCACAACCAGTTCTGGCAAAGCATTCCACCCATTCACAACCCTCCAAGTAAAAAATCTAGTCCTAACACCCTTGTTAACCACACTCTTACACAATCTCCAGGGATGACCCCTCGTTCTCTCACATCCTGCATTGGTCTTAAGAATATCATCAGTATCAATCCTGTAAAACCCCTTTAACAATTTAAATACCTCTATCATATCTCCTCTCCTACGTCTATCAGCTAGTTTTTGGAGCCCACAGATCATCAATCTATCCTCATAGGGAACATCCCACAGACCTGCAACAATCTTTGTAACCCTCCTCTGAATCCTTTCTACCACTTCCGCATCACCAAGAAATCCTGGCGACCAGATCTGTGCACAATAGTCCAAATGCGGCCTTATTAATGCCTTATAGAGTGGAATAATAACTTCCCTATCCCTGCTTGTCAGTGTGTTCCTCAACAACCATGTAATTTGATGTGATGTTTTGGCAATCTTAGCAATATGCCCTTTAAACTTAAGTTCTCTGTCCACAATAACTCCCAAGTCTCTTATCTCATCAACTTCCTGCAGTTCAGTTCCGTTAATATAGTAAACAGCATGCGATTTCATCCTCCCGAAGTGCATCACCTTACACTTAGCCACGTTGAACTGACAGCCATTTACCTCAGTCCATAGCGTCAGCCTATTTAAGTCATCCTGTAAAATATCCACATCATTTGAATTGATTATCGCTCTTCCCAATTTTGCATCATCAGCAAACAAGTGGATATTTCCATTCAAGGTATTTCCAATATCATTGATGTACAAATTAAACAATAGAGGACCAAGAACTGAGCCCTGAGGTACACCACTAGTCACTTGCCTTTTCCTGGACTCAGCTCCTCCGTAAACCACTCTTTGATATCTGTCCGCCAGCCATCCTTTAATCCAAATCACCATCTTCGGATCCAAACCCATTTGCTCTAATTTATGTAACAGAGTTCCATGTGGAATCCTGTCAAAAGCCTTTGCAAAGTCAAGCAGTATCACTGAGTAAGGATTTCCTTTATCCAACTCCACTGTTACTTTATTATAGAACGTAAGCAAATTACTTAGGCAAGACCTACCTTTCACAAAACCATGTTGCCCCTTATAAAGTATCATATTGCTGTCCACCCAGTCCTGAATTCTAATTTTAACTAATTTCTCCAAAATCTTAACCACCACTCCAGATATATTGATTGGTCTATAATTTGCAACATCAGTCTTAGAGCCTCCCTTGTGCAATGGAACTATTTTCCCCTCTTTCCACTCTATTGGCACTTTACCAGAACTGAGGCTTAAATTAAACATCCTGGTTAGAGGAGTTGCTAATTCTCTTGCACATTCTCGTAACACATGGGCCGATATGCCATCTAACCCAATGGCAGTGTTAGCATTAAGGTTCTTTAATATATTAAGCACCTCAATTTCATCTATCTCTATACTCTCATCTGTCAATGGCACATCTGACACTACACTATCACTACGAAGATGGTACACTTTTGCGAAATGATCACTAAGCAACTCAACTATTTGATTAGCTTCAGTAATTTCCTTACCATCAACACTTTTTAAAGTAATCTTTCCATGGATATTCTTACTTTTACTAGCCACATAGCGAAAGAACTCTTTAGGGTTTCTTTTGGATTCATCAGCTAGTTTCCTCTCATAATTAGCTTTGGCTTTCCTTACCATACAGGTTACTCTCTTTGCCTGTACCTTATATTGCTCATTGGAACGCTCATCAGCTTTTTCTTTATGTCTTCCACAACCTTTTCTTTATCTGCAACTCTTGTTTAATAGTATTAGTCATCCATTTTACTCCTACTTGATTTCTCCTTCTGACTCTGGGAATACAGTCTGATACAGCTTTCTTCAAATACTCCTTGAGAATCTCCCACGCACCATCAACATCTCTCCCCTTGAATTTCTCATGCCATAATACAGCTGAAAGCTGACTTCTCAGCTTGCCATAATCACCAGCCTTGTAATTCCACATATACCCATTCTTATTAGAATATTCAGTACGTCTTTCAATCTCCCAGGTCAAGACCACATGATCGCTTTCCCCAAGTGGAGACATTGTAACTAAATTACTTATTGATATGTTCTCCGATGTTATGACCAGATCTAACACTCTAGAATCTCTTGTCCCTTCCATCACATGCTGTCTCAGGTAATTATCTCTTAACAAATGTATAAACTCCATTTCCGTTGTTCCTTGTGACCATTCCTTCCCCCAATCTATGTCCCCAAAGTTAAAATCCCCCATAATAATTACTTGACCTTTACTCATCGTGCTAATTTGCCAATACATGCTATGTACATTCTCCCTTATTCCCCTTGGATTATAGCAACAACCAATTACATATTTCGCCTTGTTAATCTCTATCTCACACCAAACAGCCTCTAATGAACTGCCCTCTACATACCTGTCACAGTGAGGTACTTCTATCTTTTTTTGGCTTTAATGTTTCATCTATCATTAATAAAACCCCTCCCCCCATTCTGTCATCTCTGTCCTGCCTGAAAATACTGTACCCCTTACATTCAATCCCAATAACTATATCATTTTTGGTTAACCAAGTTTCGCTAATTCCTATAATTTTTGGCCATGTTGTACTCAGTAGTGACAAAAATTCTTCACACTTATTCCTAATACTTCGAGCATTGGTATACATAAACTGCAATACACCCTTCCTCCCATAATATCCCTGTGTGCGAATTACCCCACTCTGTCTACTGTTAACATTCTGCGAACAATTAATCCCAGTTTCACAACGATTAATGACCTTAGTACTATATACAGCTAACTTTATCACCTGCCTCCCTAGCAAATCCCATTTCCCTGTTTATGACCCTTTACTCTGTCCTTTATCAATAAATGTTCTAAATGCCAAGCTCCTAATCCATTTAAGTGCAAACCATCTCTCTTAAAATACTCCTTCCTTTTATCAAACTCATCCCAGACATTCATAAAATGAATATTCAGTTTCATTTCTTTGCAAAACCTTTTACACAATCTGGACACCATTCCATTTACTATAATTGCTCTTCTGTTCATTTCATCACAATCAAATCGTGGTAGCACACTCATGATCTTTCCACTCTCACTCTTTGCATTCATTGCAATCATTAAATTCTTCAAATCCCGTCTTACAGAAAATCTTTCGCTACGAAGATCATTCGTCCCTATAACTGCAATAATCTCACTCACTCTATCTTTCTGCAATTTCACAGCCCTAGTTATATCCTTAATCTTTGACCCTGGCTAACACGCTTTAATTACTCTACCATCCTTCACACCCTTAATTATAGAATTCCCATACAGCACAACATCTTTTTTGCTTCTTCTTAACTTGACATCGTTTACTCCCACTGATGCTTGTTTTTGTTCCTGAACCTCTCTCACATTCTTTAGTATATCACTCAGCAATATGTGTGTATCTATTTCTGCACTATTTATTCCATGCACATATTCACTTCTGTCATTCTCATACTTTGTCATTCTTAATCCCCCCATACTTCCTATTCCATAAAAAATATTAGAACATATTGGAATTCTAAAAGATAGATTATACAATTTGGTCAGATCAAAATTATAAAATATATTACAGTCATTTAAAAATGTCCGTTCATTTGTTTCAGGAGAACTTGCACAACACAGTCTACTCCACATGCTTCTATCCGATACATTGGGATATGGCTGTATAAAACATGTATGTTCCCTATGTGACTGATGGTAGCTAACTGCGAAGTCTTGATGATCACTTAAACTTGGGATATTAGTCAAACCAGATGTATCATCATATATTACATTAAAACTTCTGCGATCATACGAGTCACTTAATACAGGCAAAACATTTGATATATTAGATGTGGAATGGACTGCACAGTCTTTCGTTTCTACTTTGACATCAGATTCAAGAGGGGATACTATAGAAACACAAGATGTTAAGTAATCTGGATTGACATCACCAGCAACCACAGAAGAAATAGCTGACTCAGATGACATACCCAAGTTTGTGACTGGCAGGTGAGAATCAACCGTAGCATCAGAAACCGACAACACACTGCCATGCACACATTCACCTGAATTGATGAAAGGACGATCATCACCGCTAAAAACCGTGATTGCAGCATCAGAAACAGACAACACACCGTTATGCACACATTCACCTGAATTGATGAAAGGACTGTTGTCATCACAACCCAAGGTTGTGACTGTTAGGTGAGAATCAACTGTAGCATCAGACACTGAACAAGACAATACACCCATATGCACACTTTCACCTGACAGTTGACCCTCAGCAACCAAGTGAACAATGATCGGTTTCCCTGCTTCGTGACGATCATAATCTAAAGCGCTCTGCTGTATGCCTTCCACAGAATCATTGTACTTATTAGCAACTTCCAAAAAATCTTTCATTTTTAGGAACTCTGCAGATTTTAACAATGATGGAAGCATATCCCATGAAATATTAATTTCACCATGGCACATATATTGGATCATCAACCTTAAGTCGTTGAACTTCATGTCATTTAATGTCACAACAGGATGACTACTTGGGTTCTCTAAAAATAAGCTGTATAGAAAAGTGCTGCTTGCAGATAGTACTATTTTGTGAGCCTTAAGGGTCATTCCTTCACACAGTAATGTTACATCCACCAAACTTTCACTAGCAAGTAATTTATTAAAAACAGATAATATATTAGGTGTGTGATTGTGCCCTTTCAAACAAATTATCTGTGATCTTGTTATCATATTGAGTTCTGAACTAAGTTTAAAATAAAATACTCATATTAACCAACATTAAACAATACCTAACAAAATTTACATACGTTGCTTGAAATAATTATCTCAGTATTATACACTTATAATCAATAGATTTCATTTAACATCCAGTATATATGCTCAGAGAATGGCAGTAATAGGCTTAACAACAAGAACGCGATCACTATAACATATCATTCTCAAAATGTTTCATCAAACACGTCATTATATGAATAACCAAAAATATCTAACACAAGGATTTACATACGTAGCTACAAAGAAGATTTAACTGTCACAATAACGAGATTAGGCTTAGCTGCAACGATGCCTAATCATACAATCTGATACCAAATACAATCCATTATGTCAAATGCAAAAATACTCGACACAAAATAAACACGCTTGACTTGAAAGAAGCACCTAACTGAGAAATACAAAGAAATACCAATTTATAGGCAATAGTACTATAACTTCTCATTACACTAACTCTTCGTATTACATAACTATAACATATCATTCTCAAAATGTTTCATCAAACACGTCATTATATGAATAACCAAAAATATCTAACACAAGGATTTACATACGTAGCTACAAAGAAGATTTAACAGTCACAATAGCGAGATTAGGCTTAGCTGCAACGATGCCTAATCATACAATCTGATACCAAATACAAACCAATTATGCCAAATGCAAAAATACTCGACACAAAATAAACACGCTTGACTTGAAAGAAGCACCTAACTGAGAAATACACAGCCATAAAATATAAATTTTTTTAATTTAAAGATGTGCACATTAGAAACCTTTTATTGAGCTATTAAAGCTCTGATCGTGGCAGGAGGGTAACAGCAATAGCCGAGCCTCAGTTAGAACTTCATTAGCTACAGCATTGCTATCCAGTACCCTCCAAGGGTATTGGATTGAATGAATCAATCACCGCATTTCACGATCGGTTGATTCTCCTTATAAGCCATTTTATCATTATATCATTTAAAGTGATCTTTATCCAAACCATTTAGGGGTGCATCATCAAGGGATATCACACTTTTCTTTTCCCCTGGAATTTTTCATCAGTTCCCTCAAGTATTCAATTTCTATGATTCAGTTTCTGTATGCTACATTGCAAAATAAAGTAAATTTTCGTGAATATTATCACAACTTCAATAATTACGATGTGTGTAACACTAACACCAAATTATAAATTACATGGATTCGGCTTACATTCAAGTTTTCATTATTTTGACTTCTTAAATACATTAGAATATTGGTTTTTGGTCTAAAAAATGCAGAATTTTCCTAATAAAATTTTGAATTCTACCGTCCTGGTTTTATATAACTTCCCTATTCTATAAGTGTGATATCCTTTATGGATGATCCCTAAATGTTAGCATTGCACTAATATAAGATTACCCTAGAAAGATTTACAATATGATAAGCGCTACATTGGTTATCTCTCCTGCACGGTCTTTCAAAGAATGCAGAATACCGAAAAAACCTTACTACATTTTTAAAAAACCTAGTCATCACTCATTAAACAGAAGCATCAAACACCAAGTTAAAAGAAACCTTAAGAAAATAAAGAAAACAACGAAGACAGTGAGGTAGAATCTAGAAAATTTAAAAGTATATAAAAATATTCCAAGATGAAATAAGTAAAAACTGAAAAACAAAGAAAACCCTAAGTGGGAAATCCTTAAAGAACTAATAGTTAGTACAGAAAAGGTTATCGGTAAAAAAGAAAGAGCCAGAAAAAACATGGATGACAGAGGAAATACTGGATTTAATGGAGGAAAAAAGGAAAGTTAAAAATAAAAAAGGACAGAAAGAAGAATATAAGAAATTTGATAAGCAAATTAAAGACGAATGTAAAAGAGTAAAACAAGAATGAATCAATCAAAAATGCAAAGAAATAGAAGAATTAGACAACGAAAATAAAATTACATAGAAATATAAAAAAAATTAAAGAAATCAATAGTAAGAAAAGTCACATTAAAGTATCAATAAAAGGAAAAGATGGAAAAATTATTGTCAACCCCTAAGATATTAATAATAGGTGGAGGGAATATATTGCATAGCTATACGGAGACAGAAACAGATTAGAAATGCCTAAACTTGAAGAAGGGAATGAAGGACCAGAATTACACGACAAAGAACTAGAAAATGCAATACATAGTTTGCAAATGGGAAAACACTAGAAGATGATAATATACCGGCAGAAATAATAATAAAAAAAAAAGAAAAACTTGGGAAAAGATGGAAGGAATTGTTTGAGAGACGTTATAAAGAATATATGCAACACAAGGAAGATACCGGAGGATTTTTTCAAGAAATCAGTTTGCATTCCAATCCCAAAAACCGACAGCACATATAAATGTGATGAGTATAGAACTTTTTTTCTTTTTTTAAACACTTTATTTTGTTTGCATACATATAATAATTACATTATAAATTAGAGAAATTACAAAATTTAAAGATTATAAAACAATCAGTGGTGCATATGTGATTTATTTTCTACATTCCATTTCAATTAAAATTTTGATAACAATACTTTCTTTGCATATATATTTACAACATGTGTTCTTCTAATATAACAATGAAGATTACACGGGATTTTTGAATAATAATAATAATAATAATAATAATAATAATAATAATTTTTTTTTTAAACATTTTATTATGTTTCAGTATTTCAGTATAAATTACATACAATAATAATATTTACAATATTTACAATAAGGTTTATACAGAATTTTTGAATTTAGAATATAATAATAATAATAATAATAATAATAATAATAATAATAATAATAATAATAATATATATTTTTTATTTTATTTTATTTTTTTTTATAAACGACTTATTTGTTTTTACAATGAAAATGATAAGGTTTACTATCACACAGAGTATCTGCACACACACAATGAAAAACATATTATCTTTTCTGTACAGTACGAAAATTCGATATACAAAATGCAGAGTACATTTTATAAATATGAATATACATTTTTTTAAACTAGCTAAATATGGATTGGCACCAATGTGCACACAATTCACGATACAATGCAGTAATGCAGCATACACACACAATTCAATAATAATAATAATAATTTTTTTTTCTTTTACATTTTATTATGTCTCAGTATAAGTTACATGCAATAATAATATTTAAAGTATTTACAATAAGGATTATACAGATTTTTTTTTTTTTTTATGTCTCAGATGAATTGCATACATAGTTGCTGTAGTAATTATATGTATATAATATTTATAACGCATTACAAGTGTGTATAACAGATACTTGCGAGTTAGTAATTTTCTTCCTTGAAGCTTAGCAGAGCTTATCTGAGGAAGATAATAGATGACAGAGGGTGGTGGTTTCATGGTTGTGTTCCTATAGTGGTCACAAGCCAGGTGTTGATTTTACTGTTTGTTGGTACGTGCTTGAAAGACTTCGTCTGCTATTACAGTTTAACTCTTTTCTTTTTTTTTTTGTGCAAATAGGGTTGGATTTAGACATGGTGTGTTTGTTTCTTTGTGTTCTTGTAGTGGTAATTTCTTGAGAGAGGGGGCTGTCGTAGGTTTGTGTGTGTGTATGTGTGGTGGGGGAGAGAGAAACAGGAATTGCTCTAATTTTCATTCTCGCTATATTTATATAGTGCCTGTTTCAGCTCTCTGTATGTTCCTAGGTTTCTGTTGTCGAACGGCAGTTTGTTTATCATGTCAGGTACGTAGAAGTTTCTGGTGGCTTTGCCGTGCTGATTGTTGTACTTATATGTTATGTAGTTTGTTGACTGTGGTCTTGTTATTTGATATGTTGTTCTGGTTACTCTATATGTTGGGCTGTAGTAGTGTTTTAACATGACTGTGTAGTGGCGTAAGTGTTTCACCTTAAATAATTTATGTTTTGTCCATGCGTCCTGCATAAGAGTGGGTTGTTCCCAGAATATCAGTTTTATCATTTTATCTTGCAACCATTGTAGCCTGTTAAGTCTGTAGTCTGCACAGAATGCGTATGATGTGATTGCATATCTTAAAATGTTTTCACATAATGCTTTATAGATTAGTATTTTTATGTGGGTTGGGGCAATGTCTTTTAATCTGTATAGTTTGCTTGCTATTATCCTAAGCTTGGTATGTAGGTAGTTTGTATGGCTATTCCAACTTTGATCTGCATCGAAGTGAAGTCCAAGGTAGCGTGTTGTTTTCACCTGTGTGATGGTTGTGATTTTATTAGATCTGTGAAATCTTCCAGGAGTGTTGCTGTTCCTTTATTTTTTTGAAAGCCATATTGTGTTTTGGGTATGATTTGAAATTTTTCAACGTATGTGGAGAGTTTCTGATGTACAATGCACTCCATGATTTGGTTGATTACAGGCAGCGTCGCGATAGGTCTGTAATTACTTATTATGTTTCTTTTTCCCTGTTTGTGTATGGGTGTGATTAATGCAGTCTTCGGTGTTTCAGGTATGGGTCCCGTTTCGAAGATTTTATTTAACAGTTTTTGTATAACTGGAAGTAGGTCGGTTGAGTGTTTCTTGAGGTCTTTTGGTCTGATTCCGTCTATCCCCGGCCCTTTGTTAGGATTAATTTGTTGAATAGCCAGTGATAGTTCTTCTTTTGTTACTGTGGGGAACCACATCGACTGGGTTGCTCGTGGACCTAGTGGAGAATGTTCGTATGTGTGAGGAAAGGTTGTTTCTTGTAGCTTTTGGACAGAGTTCACGAAGTGCTGATTAAAGTTGTTTGCCAACTGTTTTAGGGATTTGGGGTCGCAGGCAAAGCTGTGTTTTATTGTTTCTCTGGCAGTGGTTCTGTGTATATTGTCCAGCATATCATTAATCAGGTGCCAGGTTTCCTTTATGTCATTCTGTGCTGTTGTTAATTTGTTGCTGTAATAGTTTCTTTTTGCCGTTCGAATCTGTGTTGTTAGGAGATTCCGTTTTCTTTTGTATTCAGCTTTTAAAGCGATATTGTTCGGTGACTTCTTAAGTTGTTTCCATAGGGCATCTTTTCTTTGTATGTCTGTTAGTATGTTGTCTGTTATCCATGGATTTTGTTTCGTTTGGGGACGTATTTTTATTTTTGTTAATGCTTTGTTGTATATTTTGTTAAATGCAAGTTTAAGATTATTATATACAGCTTCAGCAGAGTCTAAAGATGCTATCTGCATCCAGTCTGTTTTTCTGATTTCATCGTTCACTATTGCTTCGTTTACAATGCTATGATACTGTTTTGTAGTCTCAGTGATTTTTATGGGTTCTGGCTCAGTGTGTAACTGCAATGCTGTGAAATAATGGTATGCTAGTTTGCATGTTATGACGGCTGCTGTGTGGCTGTTTGGAGGGGCCCTTATATTTATATGATCAATGGAGGTTGAGGTTGTTGTGTTTCAGACTATCTCTTCTCGTGTATACGACTGTATGAATGGGGTTATGTTATATGCCGATAATAGGTCTAGGTATTGTTCTGTGTTGTTATTTATGTTTCTAATGTTTATATTAATGTCTCCTATTATTATCAAGTATTTTGAGGTGCCTACTTTCGTGGCTGAAAGCCATCTGTTTAGTTCTAGGAATTTTGTGGTGCTTAAGTTGGGTGGTCTGTATATTGCGTTTAATATCAGGGAGTTTTCTTGTTTGATGTTTTTAATTTCGATGCATATGTTTTCTGCGTATTCTAATTTATAGTTTATTTCTGTTACTTCTAGTTTATGTTTGGTAAATATTATTATACCACCGCCTCGTTTTGTTTGTCTGCAGTGTTTGTGTTGTTGGAAGTGTGGCATTTGGTAGGAGAATGCCTCTTCGTTTGTCGTAGATACTTCAGTCAGTATTAAAATGTCTATTTCGTCTATATCTTCCTTCAGATAAGCTTGCAGGGTCAGCTAGTATTTTTGAATGCTTCTGATGTTGATGTGGAGAATAGATAATCCTTTTTTGGGGATTGTCAGTTGTTTCCATTCTGATATTGATTTCAGAATGTGGCAATTATCATGTTCCGGGGTGTTTACGTCTGCTTAATGGTGTGCATTCATGTTGGTTGAGGTGTTGGTCCTTCTTTACGTGTTGTCAATATTCCTTTCAATGTGACAGCCTGTTGAGGTCATCTACGGATTTTATTTCGATTGGTTTTGAGTCTTGTGTCTTTCTAAGGAATATTTTGCTGTCTCTTATCCATATAAACTGGTAATTGTTTTCTGTTTTTACTTTCCTTGCTTGGTAGAATATTTTCTGATAGTGTGGAGTAAGGTATTCAGACAAGTATATTGGGGTGTTGTCGTGGTCTCCTTTCAGATCCTTTACTACTGGATTTTTAATCCTGCTAGCTTTTATAAGTGTAGCTTTTGTTAGGCTGTTGGTGAGTCGCACTACGACGGGAGAAGGACGGGTATTATTTTCTCTTTTCCTTTTTTGTGGTAACCGATGCACTGACTGGATGTCTCTTGGTTCAATGGGGGAGCCGATTTTTTGGCTTAGTTGTATTACAGTGTCTCTTAGAGGTTCCGTAGCTATTTCTGGGAGACCATTTATGAGGAGGTTATTTTTGTGCTGCTGTTGGTTTGAGAGCTCGTACTGTTGCTTTAGAGAGTTTAGTTCTTGCCGTAGGTCCGTTGTCTCTTTAATTAAATTATGCTGTCTTTCAGTTAGCTCTTTGACGCAGTTTTTAATTTCTCTAACGGTCTGTAACATAACTTCTATCGAGTTATTATTAAATTTAATAAATGCCTCGTATTGGTTAAATTTTTCTGTAATTTGTGCGGTATGTTTTTTAAATAGTTCTCCAACAAAATCGATTAAACAGTCTTTTAGGTTTTGTAATCTATTTTCAAGTAATGCATTTAAAGATGGCTCACCTGGGTTTCCGTTGTTGTTTTCTTTGTTTTTAATTCCCTCTGTTGTTGATAGCTGTTTACTGCCTGCGGTTGTTTTCTGTGTTGGCTGTTTTCCGCCTGCGGTCGAAGGCGACGTTCCTTTGTTATCTCTGCAATGGGGACACTTCCACTCGTCACGATTCTTGTTTGATTTTCGCTGCCAGGTAGTCTCGGACAATCCTGAACATAAAAAATGCATGTTTCTTTGGCAGTTCCTACATATTACGTGGTTTTCTTCCCCAGTTAGGTCTTCTTGGCATTTGTAGCACTTCATACTTCTTGTTTGACGATCTTGCTGTATTTTCTAATATGGCGTCCGCCTTTGTTCTCTTCTCGCGTAGTTGACCAACGTATACTTCGAATATTGAATACTTATATTTTACTTATTACTTAACAGATACTTACAGTTTTTACATCTATATGTTCGTCTTGAAGAACGGAGTTCACTGATGTACTTTAAATTTTAATTCACAAGAAAAGATCTACTTTGCAACTTAAAATATGGGAGCATCGAAATAGCGTGCTTGCGACTTATAATAATAATAATAATAATAATAATAATAATAATAATAATAATAATAATAATAATAATAATAATAATTTTTTTATAGTTTATTATCTCAAATAATTACATGAATATACTAATATTTAGGCAACAATGCATCTTTTTCTTGCAAAATGGCTCAGTAAGAATTATAATTACTCTTAATATTATTATCATTTGCAGAATTTTTCATTGACACAAGAGTAAAAAGTGTGTATTATTACCATTAATAGTAATCATAGTAATCTTGTTTATTATTAATGACTCACAAGTTAAACAATATTACTTATGTTGCAGGCCGCAAGAAGGAAGTCTTGGTTTCGAGTCTAGTCGGCGACTAGAGGAAATTTTTCTAAGCCTTTTTTCGACCGGTTCCCGAGTTAGTCGATCTCTGGCATGGGCAAGCAGGTTTTTCGTCCTGTAAACTCAAGAAAATCGACCGTAGAACCCACATTATTTCAGACATTAAATATATTGTGTTAGGGTTAGAGACCACGAGATGGCGGCACATTTGAGCCGTCTCTCTTCACTGCGTACCGCTTAATTAGTGATAGCCTTGGGCCATCTGTCTCTGATTGGGTACCAGTGGAGATTGAACTGCCCACTCAGTCTCCAAAAGTTAGATAGGGCTAAATGGCCTCGCCTTCTCCCGTATATACGGGAATAAAAAGGCGTTAGCTAATTTTTTTTTTTTTTTTTTTTTTAAATTTAAATTAAATATATAATTTTAAACTTAAATATATAACTGAAGTATTACTATCACATTTTCTGTTTACTACTAGAATTCATTACAGAATGTTAAGTGAATAATGTTAGATAAATACTACTACTGGAATGTAACTCAACTGCACCCTCGAAGTTTTGTAATTAGCTTATCTGAGGGTGATACTGGTTATATATATACTGTATATATATTTGTTATTGATTTGGTTGCTGTGTTGGAAGTAGGCAGATCTTAGGTCAAATGAATGAGCTGAAAGGTCGGATCAAAGTGAAATTGCCGATATATCCTGTGTTATTGCATCTGTCTTGATGGTTCACGTTCTTTTTTTATTGTGGGCTTCTTTTTGAACTATTTAGGAGGCTTTTTTCTTCACAGTGGCAGCCTTTCTATGTCTTCTGTGCTTTTAATTTGTATCGGCTTTGAAGTTTGTGACTTCCTTATGAATATCTTGGCATCTCTGGTCCACAAAAATTGGTAATTTTTTTCCATTTTTGCTTTTCTTGTTTGGTACAACAGATTCTGGTTGAATGGTGTTAAATATTCGGATAGGAAGATTGGTGTATTGTCTTGCTATGCGTTCAAGTCCTTGGCAACTGGTGTTTTCTGCCTGCTGGCTTTTATGAGATTGTCTCTTGTGGACTTGCTCTTAAGACGAATTATGACTGGTGCAGGTCGTGGGAAGACTTGGTTTTTGCTCTTCCTAGTAATCCGATTTACGGTCTGAATGTCGTTAAGCTGTAGGGGGATATCAATTACATGGCCTAATTTTAAAACCTAATTTTAATAATAATAATAATAATAATAATAATAATAATAATAATAATAATAATATCTAGATAAATTACATACATATGATTATTACAGATATTTTTTGCATGTTTACACATTATGTATAAAATAACAATTTTTCTATTTTCATCGTACAGAGTATTTATATTTTTACAATTAATGAATATTACACTTGATGCTCTGTACATTATACTGTACGCAGTTTAAGGCACATTATTTCTTTTCACTGTTTTTTCTTTGGATACAAATTCATGTACTTTTTTTTAAAAAAATATCTGTATCTTCGTTATTATAGGCGGATTAATCCCACCTACCTCGAAGCTTGGGTTAGCTTTTATGAAGAGAGTGGAATTAGCCTTCACAATTTTTGTTATTGTTTCTGTTTATGAATGGGTTCACCATCATCCAATCACGGCATTGGATGCTGGTGATTTGTGATGTGTATATTAGTGTTAATGGTAACTTAACTTTGTTGGTATATTTTCCAGAGTTCGTGTTTTAATGTTCTGTAGTTATATTTGTGTTTTAAATTTCTTGGTAGGTTTTGAGTAGCGTGGGTATCTGATATGATCTCACAAAATAACCGTATGAGTTGATGAAAGGTGTAGGGATGTAGAGTTGTTGTAGGTCGTATTATACTTTATGTGTCTCTGTTGTTTCGATAGGTGATATTGAAGTAATTCCTCATTAACGTTATGTAGTGTTTCAGATTTTGAATACTCAGGATTCTGTGTATCACCATGTGCTGATCGGATGTTGGTTGTTGCGTATAGGGTGTCCAAATCACTGTTGACACAATTTTCCTATATAATATTTCTGCGTATCTGTGATATAGGATTTTTTTTATGTTAAATGGAATAATGTCTTTTACTTGGAAGAGTTTTGATGCAATGATCCGGAGTTTGGTATGTAGGTATTCTGTATGTTTTTGTCCATTTAAGATGGCAATCTATGTAGAGACCGAGGTATTCTGCATGTGCTACAGGTTTGATTTCGGGACAGCGTCAGGTTTTTTTGTTGTTAATGCAGCGGTATGTGTGAGTGTATCGATAGTGGTGCGCACTATTCTAGGGTTGTGCATTATCAACATCTGTGTTTTGGTGCCGTTGATTACAATTGCGTTTTGGTAGAAGTATGTTGTGATTTCATTTAGGTCTTGTGCTTTGGAGATAGCCGTGTTGATGTCTGTGTGGATTGCTAGTAGTGCGGTGTCATCTGCGTACTGAAATATTTGACTTCTTATGACCACGTTATGAACATCCACTCTATTCAACATACACATCGTTAATGTGTATGTTGAATAGAGTGGACGATAATATGGCCACTTGAGGGATACCGTGTTTTATTTGTATACCCCGGCTGTGAGATGTACTATTTTTGTTACTTGTGTTCTGTTTGAGAGATAGTTCCTGAACCATATATGCAATGCTCCTCTTATACCTATTGAGCATAGTTTGGTGAGTACTATGGTGATCAAGTGATCAAATGCTTTGGTTAAATCAAACAGTATAAGGACGGTACTTGTTTTTGTCGAGAGCTTTGTTTATTGCGTCGGCGATGCCTTCTAATAATGTGATGGTGCTTTTTTTTTTCTAAAAGCCGTATTGGTTTTGTGAGATGATGTTGTACTTCTGTAAATAGTTCTGTAGTCTGGTGTGTATTTTTTCTAGAATTTTTGAAATTACTGGTAGGGTAGCTATTGGTCTGTAGTTCTGAGTATTGTTTCTTTTACCATGTTTGTAAATTGGAGTAATTATTGCAGTTTTTAGTTGTTGTAGAATAATGCCACTGTCGAATATTATGTTCACAAGTCTCAAACGTATTGGATTTATTTGTTCAAAGTGTATTAAAAGGTCTGTGAGTCTTATTTTGTCTATTCCTGGAGTGGTCTTTGGTTCTAGTTGTAAGAGTGTTTCTTTCAGTTCCTGTTTTGTTACGGTGGAAAATACATTGTTTGTTGTTGGCTTTGTGTCGGTTGTTTTTTGTTGATCGTTGGCAGATTGTCTTTCTTGAGTTGTGCGATATTGTTTGTGAAGGTATGGTTGAATAGGTCTGCTAGTTCCTCTTGGTTTGTGTCCTGACCGAAACTTTTTGCAATAAAATCTTGTGCTGAAGTTTTCTTTTTTCGAATTACTAATTCGTTGAGTATAGTCCATGTTTGCTTCATGTTGTCGTTATATTCTATGAATTTTTGGAAGTAGTAGTATCTTTTTGCCATTCGAATTTTTGTTGTTGATTTCTTGTGTTTTTGTATAAGGTTTGTAAATGTGTTTTACTGGGAGACTTTTTAGTTTTTTCCATAGATTTTCTTTTACAGTTATACTATTTAGTATGTCGCCATTTATCCATGGATTTTTGTTTGTTTGTCGCCTCTTTTGTTAGGGTTTGTTGCTTTTTTTATATTTCTGTGAACTTTAGTTGGAAATTCTCATATAACGTTACAGGATCAATAATTATAATGAAGAGCCAAAGGCTTCAATTCGGCGACATGAACTTATTTAAGTTAAGGGATATTATATTATATCCCATATTGTTTCTTAGCCGAATAAGAAACTATATAAAGTTCGGCGATTCCAAGCGTAAGCAAATACCTGGATAGAGCAGCAACTGACCCTTGAAGGTAGTGCACGCTGAGGCAACTCATAGAAAGGGTGGAGCAAGATCCGATCACTATTCTTGATATTTACCCATAATGTGAACTTAGCTCCTAGGAGCTGTATTATTGTTCAACATTATGAGAGAAGGTCACTACCCAGGCCACTACCCGAACTTTATATCTCATCTTCTTTATACCCTCTTTTACCTTGCGGTGTCGAGGGTCCATTGATCATCGGACCTCAATCCGTTTACAGGATAAGGTGGTCAGCCCTATGCCCCGGTATATCCTGTGGCCTGTAGTGTTAAGTTCTCAAGGCCAGTTTGCCTGCTTTGCAGGATGAAAAACCCCAGAATAAACTGAGGGAAAAAACCCTGCTGTCCACGCCCAAGACTGGCTAACTTGGCTATGGCTGAGGAAGATCCTTCAGTTCCTCACGTCACCGACGGGAATCGAACCTAGGACACACCTTCCCCAGGCATATGGTTGCGAAGCGCATAGCCACTAGGCTAACCGCGCGGGCCGACTTTATATACTGTAGTTTCTATATTCGGCATGAAACTCTTTGAGTTTCTTATTCGGCTAAGAAAAATATGGGATATAATATAATATCCCCTAACTTAAATAAGTTACAGGATCATTTATTTTAAGTAGAGAATTCCAATCTGTATTTTTTACATGGTTAGTAAATGTATTTTTTAGATGATAAGTCGAATCTCGCACACATCAAAGATTGTACTGAAGATAATAAAAAATCCAATACATGCAAAAATAAAGAACCAAATTATTCAAACACAGAATAGTTTTGTGGAAGGAAAAGGCAGAATAAATGCCATCTGGTTCCTATCTTGTATAACTAAAAGAACAATTGAATTAGGCAGATTGGTTCATCTATGCTTTATATTGTTATATCCCTGTTTTTTCTTGTTGTTTTATCTTTAATGTCTTTAATTGCCTTTACTTTACTTAACTTTAAGTTTTGTATCTCTTGTTATCAGACTTCGGTTGCCGACAAATTTGTATAGATTAAAGACTGCGCCAGCCAGCAACAAAATTCTGATAAACTATCTAAAATACTTAAAGAAAATCGTAGGGATCAATATATATGCAGTCGTAGTTCCTATTCTCACATCACTATTGGTTTCCCCTTTAAATGCATGGTACCAAATTTTCCAAACGGTAATTCAAATCCGCAGAAGATATGGCAAACTCAATTGATTATGTAAAAAGAAACACATTTGTTATTTCACAAAGACAAGCATACATGTTATTTAAATTCTTAAACTTAAAAGAGTCTGGGTTCCCCTTACTCAATTAAACACGTTTAAACTTCTGCACTATGATCTCTTACTGGGCATATATTCCTCACTTCTGTACATATATCTATCCTCAGACTCTCACAATTAAGTTATTTGATAATATCATACATGAAACATTACATATGAACACTATACAACTCAATAAATCTGCCATGTAACTCTCTAGGACAATAGTACTTAATTCTCTCCCCAAAATACCTGTTAACACTTAACTGCTTTCTGATCATATGACATTACTTTTCTTAAATCACTTAAACAGTCCGGAGCTCTGCTTCCTGTTCGGCTGGAGCCTGATATGTTTTCTTCTTAACAGTAGACACAAGTGTCCAAATTGCAGACTGTTCTTATGGCACAACACGTAAATAACATGTGTTCTTAACTTCTGTTTCTTTACTCCGCGGATACTTTAATCCTACATTAATATAAGAAAATCTTCGCTTACCGTTCTTGCTTTGACTAGGTATTCTGATCTGTTCACTGTACCTCCTCTGATGGCAGGCTTTGTTCCTTTGTTCTACACGAACCGAAGACATTCATGCACAGATCTGTACGCTGACGTGGATTTCATCAGCGGCTCTTTCTCCTAATGTGTTTGAACACATTGTAGTTGCAGCTTTGACCGATGTAACGTGCTTAGCAAGGGGAGATTCTTGCTACACGTGGCGGCAAGCTCTACATAGCTCTCCTACGGGAAACTTGGTGCCGACGAACATGGGAGACCAGACACAAGCGATAAGAGATCGGAGATAAGAGATAAAAGAAAAGAGAGCGATTCGAACTCCCACCGAAACTTTTATACTTCGAATCAGCTCCCTCACTCGGTCGTCACTCATACGGCGGCAGCCGATTGGACGCCGTGGCTACGAACTGTCTTTACATGCCTTAAACTTGTACTTAGCACTTAGCTAATACATATTTATTTGTTAATATTACATGACTTTCTAATTTAATTCACTCACAATTACTATCTTGATAAACTTATGGGCTATCTTAACAATGTTTGGAATTTACACATCTGGATGTTTACATTTTCTCAGGACATTATACGGTACACTTCCCATCAGGAGGCATAAGCATGTCCTCATCCCTTCCTTTTGAGGTAACTTAATGTTGGGTGGGGAAAAAAAAGGGATGACTCATCACTTTTTCCGACACCACAAAGGTTCCCCCCTTTAGTTAAAATATTTCTTAACTGAGTTATGACAAAGTTTCTTTGTCCCCTTTCCCTTTACCTTCCCCTTTTCATTATTTCTAGAAATCCTTCCCCAATGAATATTTTCTCTCAGTTCTCCATGGTGGGATGATATTTCTCTAACTTCCACTCTATCTTTTGGTAATGTCATGACATCAATAGGGGTCCCTTTGGTTTGTATGTGCCTGTCATTCTGATATGTATTCTGACTATCACTTAAATTTTCAGACTCTACCCCTTTTTTTGCAAGTTTTTGATCGATCCTTGAGTCATTCTTTCTCCCATGAAACATCACAGTTGCTTTGGGAAATTCACAGGAAAAACCATGCCTTTTTAGGAAGTCCTTACCTAGGATCATTTCCACGTGTGGGCACGCGTTTCTAGGCAGCAGGAGGAAGTTATGCCAAGCATGTAGGCCTTGTCCTACCAATTCTATTGTCAATCTTACCCGTTTTGGGGCATAAATCACAAGGGGTGATATCCCTAATAATCTGATCGTCTTCCTAAATCTCTTAGTCCTTACTTTTATGAATTCACTCAGTTCCCTGATGCAGTTTTCAGATATGGTGGAAACCTGGGAGTCTGTGTCTAAGAGAGTGTCTAAATCCTTCCTGCCTATTCTCGTTGTTACTTTCATACCTGTGAGGTTTTCCTTTCCCTTTTTAGACTGTTTTGCACAGACGTAAGATGTGGCCTCAGGTTGGTGCCTAACCCTTGAGGATCTGTGTGCTGTGAAACAGTCGCGGGCAATGTGTCCTAGTTTGTTACAACGATAACATCTAGGGATTTCACGTCGGAAATCTCGTCTAACCTCTCCGTCTACAGACAAAAGAGGGCTCGAGCCACATTGGGTAGACATCATTGCTAACCTGTCCATTAGGGACTCTAATTTGTCAAGTACTGGCTGTTGCAACTTATTTACTTCATGTCTTATGAGATCCATTACTCTCTCCTCCGGAATTATTTGAGGACTCTTGCTGTTAGTATGACCTTCCTTTAACTGGCTTGCTATCAAATCAAGTCTTTCCATTAGTGGTTGTTGAAATTTCTCAACTTCTATCTTAATTAAGGAACGGACTTCGTTGAGATTACACGTTTCACCATCGATCTTACAAACAGATTTCACTTTGTTTCCTTCTCTACTCTCTTGTACTTCTTGGTACTTTTCTATTTCTTTTTCTCTCCCTTCCTTTCTTTGGTTCAAAGATCTATTATCTCCCTTATTATCATTTACTACGTTTACGTAGTTTGCAGTGGCTGCGGGGTAGATGTCCCCAAGCAGTTGCTCTTTTTCTGTAGCGGCATTCAGGCATTCCTTCAGGTTGGATATGTTTTTTGCAAACGCCACCTCCTTCAATTCCTGTCTCAGGCCCATTCTGAATATTTGAAATACTGTCCAATCTAGATGTCATCTCCCCTCCTCCTGTACACTTAGTGTGTTAGCACACGTGAGTAACTTGTTGTAATATTCACTTACACTTTCCCTTTCCTTTTTTCTTATACTTTGGAGCTTCCAGAGGTTTGGCTCCACTGTCTTGGTCTTTGAGAATTGTGAGGTTAGAATTTCCCTAAACCTCTGGTAGTCTATTGTATTTTTCAATAGGGGAGAGGAGTAGAAATAGCTTTTCGCCCTTTCAGTTAACTTGCTACGAAGCAGAATGAGTAATTGGAAGTCACTCCACCTCCCTATCTTCCTAAGTTCTACATATTCAAAGTAAGGCAACACATCGTCAGTCTTCGCCAGAGAACTGAAGGAATTGTTGGGGGTTTATGGTCCTAAAGAACTCTGGGTCGCTCATCTCGGTGGTTGTATTAGGTAGGGACATACTTACGCTCTCTGATTACCACAGCTCAAATTCAAAAAAAATTTAAAAAACCCAATTTTACTATTATACCTTCACAATTGAGTTTGTGCCTGGGATTGAGACCAGTTTGGTGTGCAAGTTAATTTCCTTCAGCACATCCTGTCGACTACTGCGCCATTGTTATATCCCCGTTTTCTTGTTTTATCTTTAATCTTTAATTGTCTTTTTATTTTTAACATTAAGTTTTGTATCTCTTGTTATCAGACTTCGGTTGCCGACAAATTTGTATAGATTAAAGACTGCGCTAGCCAGCAACTAAATTCTGATACACTATCTAAAATGTTTAAAGAAAATCGTAGGGAACAAGATATATGCAGTCGTGGTCCCTATTCTCACATCACTATTGGTTTCCCCTTTAAATACATGGTACGAAATTTTCCAAACGGTAATTCAAATCCGCAGAAGATATGACAAACTCAATTGATTATGTAAAAAAAAACACATTTATTATTTTACGAAGACAAGCATACGTGTTATTTAAATTCTTAAACTTAAAAGAGTCTGGGTTCCCCTTACTCAATTAACCATGTTTAAACTTCTGCACTATGATCTCTTACAGGGCATAAATTCCTCACTTCTGTACATATATCTATCCTCAGACTCTGACAATTAAGTTACTTGATAATATCATACATGAAACATTACATATGAACACTAGACAACTCAATAAATCTGACATATAACTCTCCAGGACAATAGTACTTAATTCTCTCCCCAAAATACCTGTTAACACTTAACTGCTTTCTGATCATATGACATTACTTTTCTTAAATCACTTAAACAGTCCGGAGCTCGGCCTCCTGTTCGGCTGGAGCCTTATATGTTTTCTTCTTAACAGTAGACACAAGTGTCCAAATTGCAGACTGTTCTTATGGCACAACACGTAAATAACATGTGTTCTTAACTTCTGTTTCTTTACTCCGCGGATACTTTAATCCTACATTAATATAAGAAAATCTTCGCTTACCGTTCTTGCTTTGACTAGGTATTCTGATCTGTTCACTGTACCTCCTCTGATGGCAGGCTTTGTTCCTTTGTTCTACACGAACCGAAGACATTCATGCACAGATCTGTACGCTGACGTGGATTTCATCAGCGGCTCTTTCTCCTAATGTGTTTGAACACATTGTAGTTGCAGCTTTGACCGATGTAACGTGCTTAGCAAGGGGAGATTCTTGCTACACGTGGCGGCAAGCTCTACATAGCTCTCCTACGGGAAACTTGGTGCCGACGAACCTCGGAGACGAGACACAAGCGATAAGCGATCGGAGATAAGAGATAAGCGAAAAGAGAGCGATTCGCATAACGCATAACGTTACTGGCTGGATGGGTGAAGCAAAAATGCTTTTCTTTTTCCCCTTTATCTCTGTAAGTGATACTGTTAATGAGGTATTATTGAGCAACCTGCTCGCCCTGTTGGGGCCTGAAGTTAGTGATGTTCGGTGTGCAGTAGAATAGATTTTGGTCTTCTGTATTTGCAGTGTATTGCTTCACTGTAGTTGTTGGCTTGTTTGATCAGTGGATTTGAGTGCAGGGTTGCCTTGGAAAAGAATTTCTCAGCTAAGTCATGGAGATGCGAGCGGATGTAAGGGATGTTTACTTCTCGGTGGATCTGGGAGTTTCTTATGTACCATGGGGCATCTAGGATCATTCTTAGGCACTTGTTCTGGATTCTTTGTAGTTTTTGTATGTTGGTTTCTGAGGTATGACTCCATGCTGGAGAGGCGTAGGTGATAACTGGGCGAATTACAGTTTTATACAGAGTTAGCTTGTTTCTTACATCTAGTTTGCTTTTGCGGTTGATCAGGGGGTAGAGTTGTGCAATTACTCTGGATCTCTTCACTCCTGTTAGTTTGATGTGATTACTAAATAGCAGTTTGCTATCAGTTTCACACCAAGATACGTTACTTCTGTTACCCATAGGATCTTAAGTCCGTGGAGCTGGATGTCATCCTTGCTGGTGACTTTTCTTCTGGAGAACAGCACAGCAGAACTTTTCAGGGGGTTTGCCTGGATCCTCCAATCTGTTAGCCAAGTTTCTAGTGTGTTGATGCTGCCTTGCAGCCTTCTAATTGCTAGCTGAGGGCTGTGAGATCTTGAAAATATCGCGGTGTCATCCGCATATAATGCTGTAATGATATTTCTTGGGTTTGGGGGGATATCAGCTGTATAGATCGAGAACAGTAGAGGTGCTAAGAGGGAGCCTGTGGCACGCCTGCACGGATCTTTCGTTTGGATGACACTGTTCCGTTTAGTTTGATTTGCATGTGTCTGTCACTTAGGTATGCTTTAATTAGTTTGACTAGTTTTATTGGGAAGTTAAATTGTATAAGTTTGTAGAGAAGTCCCTGATGCCATACCTTATCAAAGGCCTTCGCTATGTCGATGAAGACTGCAGCCGTCTGGAGATTCCAGTTAAAGCCTCCTGCTATGTATTCTACCAGACGGTGTATTTGTTGTGCTGTGGAGTGTTCTCTGCGGAATCCGAATTGCTCATTTGGGATGATTCCGAGCTTGTCAGTGATTGCTTGTAGCCTTGTGAGTATAACCTTTTCAGTGACTTTTCCAAGACTTGATAAGAGGCTAATGGGTCTGTAGCTTTCTGGAAGTTGAGGATTCTTACCTGCCTTTTTTATAGGTATGATATCTGCTGTTTTCCAGGTTGTCGGGAAGTGCTGAAATCTGATGATCGCGTTTGTTATATTAACAATATGTATTATTGCTTTTCTTGGAAGCAACTTTAGTGTGCTGTTGGTGATGCCATCAGGGCCTGGAGCCTTTTTGTTGTTCAGTTGTGCTATGATTTTGGTTATTTCCCCTGGGGTAGTGGAGGAGATGGGTTCTGAGGTATCAGTTAGATTTAATGCTTTCCTGACATGGCGATGAACTTTATAGATGAAATTAATGTTAAGACTTTTGTACGATGGGCTGCACTGCTCCTCCAGGTTGTCTATGAGGGCTTCTGCCTTTTCCTTGTCTGTGTGTACTATTCCTTGTTTGGTTTGTATAGGAGGTAAGGGCTGCCTTTTGGTGCGTAGGATTTTTAAAAGTTTCCATATGGAGTGATCTTCTGGGTTGAGTGTGGTTAATTTGGTTTCCCATTCTTGATTTCGGTGGTTTTGTAGAGCTTCTCTAACTTTTCTGTTGAGTTTGTTTAGTGTTGTTTTGTCCTGTGGTGCTCTAGTGTTGTGATATCTCTTTCTTGCTTTGTTCTTGGTTCTAATCAGGTCCATGATTTCTTCTGGGATCCTGTTGGTGGTGTGGTGGAGAGTGGTTTGCTTTACTGAGGCTATTGCTCTCTGCATTTGGCTTGTTAGGTTGATTATGGCTATATCTATCTCTTCTTTTTTCTGTATGATGGGTAGTGGACCAATGTATTCTGGTAGAGTTTTTGCGAGTTTGTTCCAAGCTATAAAGGAGTGCTGGGATTAGAACTGTTCTTGATTGCCTAG
Source organism: Typopeltis vanoorti (assembly GCF_054136105.1). Classification (NCBI taxonomy): domain Eukaryota; kingdom Metazoa; phylum Arthropoda; class Arachnida; order Uropygi; family Thelyphonidae; genus Typopeltis; species Typopeltis vanoorti. Next base: position 53,577,757 of record NC_143557.1, on the reverse strand, counting down.
CCTGAGCTGAATGGGGTTGTGGTCTGATGAAAGTTCTTCTATTGTTTCTAGTTGGTATTGGTATGGGATGTTTTTAAGTATTACAATGTCCAAAACATCTGATCTTCCTGTTGGGCTGTGGTGAGTGGGCTCAGTAGGTCCAACCACAATGGCAGAGTTGTGCATTGCATAGTTGTATAAAATGTGTCCCTTGGTGTTAATGGATGAGCTGAACCAGGCGGTATGCTTGGAGTTGAGATCTCCTGCTAAGATTATGGAGTCTTTGGATCCGAGGATAGAGTCTAAGTCAGATATCAGTAATGGGATTCCAGGTGGGTTGTACGCTGCGTAAATCTTTAGGCTGCCTGCGTTGCTGGTGTGTACCTCCACTCCGGTCACCTCTAGGTTTATAGTTGGGAGGTCAGGTACTGTGTTATGGTTTAAGTAGCTTTTTATGTAGACAGCAGTGCCTCCTCCTCTTGCACCAAGTCGATAGCGATTCGAACTCCCGCCGAAACTTTTATACTTTCAAACAGCTCCCTCACGCTGCGGTGTCGTCAGGCATATGGCGGCAGCCGATTGGACACCGTGGCTACGAACTGTCTTTACATGCCTTAAACTTGTACTTAGCTTATACATATTTATTTGTTAATATTACATGACTTTCTAATTTAATTCACTCACAATTACTATCTTGATAAACTTATGGGCTATCTTAACAGTGTTTGGAATTTACACATCTGGATGTTTACATTTTCTCAGGACATTATACGGTACACTTCCCATCAGGAGGCATAAGCATGTCCTTATCCCTTCCTTTTGAGGTAACTTAATGTTGGGTTGGAAAAAGGGATGACTCATCACTTTTTCCGACTCAACAATATACTTCCAGAAGGCATTTGACAGAGTCAATAACGATAAATTTTTAGAAATCTTTAAAGAGCAGAATATGATATAAAATATCTGATAGTAATCTCACACCTGCACTGGGAACAGAAAGTTGGTTTGCAAGGAGATGAGAAGACCATGGACATTAAAAGAGAAGTAAGACAGGAATGCATAATCTCCCCGATATTGTTTAACATCTGTAATGAACATTTAATGAAGAACATTGAGGAAATGGAAATAGGAATCGAGATCAATGGAAAATACATAAATAATATGAGATATGCAGTGATACTGTGTTCATAGCTGATTCAAATACAGGATTGGAAGAAATACTGTCCAAGATAATCCAAAATGGAAAGGAGTATAGAATAGAATTAAACCTTAAAAAGAATTAAACACTTGATAATTACTGACGGAAGTACAATAGAAAGTAATCTAGAAGTGTTAACATACAACAAGTGGAAACATAACATTACCTCGGATGTATATTCACAGAGACTGGGGAATGGAAAGAAGAAATACTAACCAGAATCCGAAAGGCAAAAGAATTCTGGAATGATGGATACATCCTCAGAAACGAAATTGACAGCAAAACAAAACTAAGAATAATCAAAACATACGTGTGGTCAGTCTTAAATTATGGATGTGAAAACTGCATATTAGATAAATGGGACAATGAGAAGAATGCAAGCACTCGAGTTGTGGTTCTATAGAAGAGCCCTCAAAATTTCATGGAGAGATAAAGTAACAATTTTAGAGGTGCTAGAATGATGAACACGAAGAACCAACTAGTCAGAGACCTCATGAATAGGAAGATGAGAATTGTCGGACATATAATGAGAGGGTCAGCTGGAGAATTGAGTAAAGTAATATGAGAATAGATGAAACAAGAACAAGGGGAAGGAGAAGGAGGGCATGGATACATGATGTTCTGGAATTGACAAAAACTAAATTATATGGCGACATCAAAAGAATGGCAGAAAATAGAGCGATGTGAAAATCCATAATTGCGAAACCTTCAATACGAAGATGTCACCTAGGTGAAGAATATAATCTCTCCATTAGGTAGTGGAACGCGTTTTAATCAGTCGCGGGAACGCTGTGTTGTTTGAACAGTTGCTTTACGATTTCGATGGGCTTGATATTCGATAGTGTTTCATGAGAAAAAAGTAACTTAAAAGAATTTGGACCAACCTACTCATACTTTGCCTATTTGAACAAGAAAGAAAATTAGGTACACATTGTATTTATTTTATGATTTCGTTATAGAATTCATTAATCATATGTTCGGTTGCTTGGCAATAATAATCTCTGCTGGATAATAATCATTTGTGGAAGTATTACCAGCCAAAATTGGCATGTTCGAACATTCTTTCGGCTGTTGTCTAATCAATTAAAAAAAAAAAAAAAAAAAAAAAAGGTGACAGTAAATTAAGGAATAAGGATCAATACGAGGCAGTGAGGTAATTATTTGGATTATCCACAGCAAGGTTTCAAACAACCCCCTTTAAAAAAATTTGACACATCAGAATTAGGCTCACGGGCCTCGGGAACCCATCGCTACTTTTTTCATGGTCTAATACCACTAAAATGCCCATTGCATTTGTAGATTTTTTTTCATTTATTTTTGTAACTAAATAAAAATAAGATTTGAATAATATTTATATTGATATCTTTCAGGAAAAAACTCAACCTCAAAGGTAAAAACCTGAAATACCTCTTGCAACATGTTTTTATAGTTTTAATATATAGCTGTTAGATATGTAGGAGGGATTTCTAGGATTTAGATATAGACTGAAATGATCCCACATCTTTTACTTAGCATATTATCAGACTTTGTATGTAAAATGCATGCTTGCGCGCGCGTGTGTGTGTGTGCCTTAATGTAAATCCTATTCATGAAAGGTTGTAAACTTAGGACATCATTATTAGTACCATGGATGGACTAAGGTTTAGATAGTGTGAAAACTCTGTTCTGAAGACCAAATAATACTTTTTAAAGCCACTTCAGTAATCCAGTAAGGAGCGAAGTGGTCTTTCACTGGATAACAATTCATTTACAACCAAAGAAATTCCCAAACATTCAAACATATGAAGGCAGCTAGCAATTGTATGTGTGGACGTATGCATGTAAAGTTACTGTCATGTTCTGGTAATTGTTTCAGGACAACATGCTCATGTGTTATTTGGTGTCCACTGTGTGCAAGATACATGGTTAACATGTATGGGTGTAATCAGTGACATGTGGGTAAGCTGCATCATGCATCCTATTCTCAACTGGTATTGAAGGACCTAAGAATATTCTGGGAAATGCTGTGGCCTATCATTTCACTCCCTTGCATTGTTTGGACTAAGCATTTTTAATCCATGATTTCATATTACTGTGGTAAAACCTAAATACCTCTTTTAACTCTAGTTTCTCATTTTTGTTACATAGGCATAGTACTCAATGGTTATGCTTTGTTTAATTATACACCATTTAGATTAGGCTGCTGTTTTATTATATACCATGATTAGTGTCTGATGTATGGTATTTTGAATATATTCCCATGCCCCGTTCTTAGTTCTTTTGTATAGTCATTTTCTAGTTGTAGCATGTCTGCATCAGTTGACTATTTTTTTTTTACATCATACACAAAAGATTGTAGTATAGTACAGGGTGATGTATGGGTGAGTAGTTTAAAGGAAAGAAAAACCAATTAATGTATTTCTTTGAAGCTCTAAGTTGTGGTCCTTTGAGGAAAGCATGCAAAAGACTTCCAGAGAGACAGATGGAATGAAAGAAGAGAATTTTGCTCACTAAGTTTGATTCTGGACTGTAAAAGTTTGTTGATTAGTAGTTGCAGGTATTTTTGCAGGTTTAGAGAAAGTGGAAGAATGATGGATGGATGATATTTCAGCAGAAAAACACACCTGAAAATACCTGTTTTTTTTTTTAAAAAAAGCTTTGATCTGTTAATAGGATTGTCTTTTCTGGACAGCATTAACTTAGATTTTTGCTGTACCACCTCAAATATGAGAATAGTGTTCTAATGTTGGGCTGGTTTGAGATTTGTGTATGATTTATGGCTGTACAAGTGAGAAGGACATCAGGTTTTTTTGGGACTGAGGTTTTATAGATGTTATGAGTTTTTGCTTGGAAATGCGACTTGTGGAAGTTAACCTGATGTCAGAAATTAGAGCTGGATATTATCAATAGAGAAATAGACTGAGATCTCTCTCACAAGAAATAACATAGAACTGTGAAATTGATGAGGTTGTCCGCACCCTCACTATAGAGTGGCATGCAGATCAGTATTTGCTGTGCTGGTTAGCAGAGTTGTTAGTGTATCCGCTCTCCAACCAAGGCTGTGGGTTCAAATCTTGCTCATTGCGGGCACTCCTCTTAGGGCTTTCAGTCGAATCTTTTCCACTTATTGTTTTGTACAAATATGTGTGTGTGTGTTTGCAATTTTAATATTGTTTCCCTGATGATGTCTTAGTGATTAAACATGTTGTTTAATTATTTATATGTGCTGTATTTATTCCATTAAACCTTAAAAATGAATACATAAATGACCTACCGTCACTTACCTCAAACCCTCTTTCATAGTTTTGCTGATGATAGCATTCTCACTCATTCTACTCATATGATAAACCTTACAGTGCTCAGACATCTCAATATTCAAAATCATCTATACAAAGTGTCCTAAACACTGACCCACACATCATCCTTCATTGAGACCGTAGCAGTCTAATGCTTCCAAAATAGGTTTGTCTTTTTTCTTACCAGAAGGACCTTAGTTTTTTTTCTCTGGCTACTTCAATTGGAAAGATGCTAATTAACAGTATAATGCTCAGCAGTCACAACCAATTTCCATTCTCAGACTAACCCTCACTTCCAGACTTTCCTGGTACAAAATATTACTTCTATACCATCCTCAGCTTCCAAAAACATGGCATCCTTTTTTCTCTCTCAAGTTGTTTCTTTTCAGTTCTGAAGAACAGCCTACTCCAGTAAGTATTCCCCCAAAGTCTACAATCTCTAGTTCTACAAGAATAACATATGCCTTAGCTCTTGACCATATCTAGCTACATTTTTACTCTGCACAAATCCCAATTCCACCAGCCTTGGAATGCTATTCTCACATTTGGGATGGTGCACCTGAAGTCTTTAAAAATTATCACTACTGTTCAGAAGAGAGCAGTTTGGTCAACTCATGATCACTCTTGCAGATCTCCTCTTTAGTCACTTTCTCACAGATAGCTTCTACATTGTGCCTGTTCAGCAGAACCACTAGTATTCATCATAGCACCCCCCCCCCATTTCTGCTAAACCTTCAGTAATATGAACTGTTGCTACTGCCCAGTATTCTTTTATAGTTAAACTGCCGAATAACCCAACCTGTTACTCCCTTCATCTTTCATTCTATTTATTTTAGTTCTGTGGAACAGCCTTCTCCATGAAGTGTTCCCCAAACCAATATCTAGCTCTGCAAGAAGAATATCAATATGTTTCTTAGCTCTTGAGCACAGCCCACTCAAGGCATTTATTTTGCTGAAGACCCTGTAGCTTCTTCTATGGGATTGATATATATATAAAAAAAAAAATCTTTATAATCAACATTCCACCATCACCACATTGATGATGGTGGGTCTTCTCCAGTTTTTCTCTCAGTTATTCAGAGACCATCCTCTAATATCTTCATTCAAATCTCGACTAATAATTGTGGCCACAGAAGACAGCTGTTGCACCAATTTTCACTTCCCTTAGAGACACTGCTATCCCATATCATCACCATATCCAAACTATCATTGTACTATCTATTTCTCCCAGTGTCACTATGAATGTCGTGTGGTGTTCTCTCAAATGCCTTCACAAAATCCAGCAAACTTATATATGAATTTCCTTTGTGCAGTGCAGTTGTTATTCTGTTATATAAAATATAATCATAACAAGTCAGCTGTTTTATAAACAAATCTATGTTACCTTTGGTAGAGATTCATATTTTCATTAATCTAGTCTTTATTCTTATCCTAACTTTTTTCACACTTACCACAGCCACTAAAAAACAAGTGATTGTTAGTTTAATGCCACTGTTTTGGATCCTCCTTTATGCTATGATGCATTTTGCTCCTTCCTTCCAATCTTCAGGGCCCTCTTTCTGTTGCATGATTCTCATGGAACAACCCATTGTCAGCTCCTTTGTCCTTTCCATAATACATAATGTGGCAATATTCCATTCATCGTATAAAAATCACTTGAAATCAATACATACTTATCGATTTCAAGTTTTCTCAATAAATATATCCACCTCGGGTGTCTTGATTTTACTCATTTTGTATTCAGTGCTGGTTTCCTTCACCCAACATGACAAAGACTAATAAAATATTCATTTCCACTACATCATGAACAGCATAAAAAAGAAAAAGTAGAATATGAGAGTAGATTGGCGAATCAGGTCAAAGCTAATCGAAGTGAATTTTTCTGCTTAGTGGCATGCAAGAGGAAAAATAATTATGGTAGGTTGATGAGTGGATAGTTATGGTAGCAGAGTAACCATAGCAAATGATATAGTGGAATTATTTAATGAACACTTCATCAGTACCATAGCAAATGATATAGTGGAATTATTTAATGAACACTTCATCAGTACCATAGCAAATGATATAGTGGAATTATATAATGAACACTTCATCAGTATATATCATAGTGGTGTGAATGATGTTTTGCAATATATAGAAGGTAGGCAAGAATTAGCACAATTAAAGGTGAAAGAATCAAGGGTATATCAGGTGTTGCTCGGGTTAGATATTAATAAGGACGTGGGAATGGATAACATATCACCATGTATTTTTAAAGAATGTGCAAGAGTTAAACATGCCCTTGTCCTGGTTATTTAATGAACGTGGGGAAGGTTCCTAAGGAGCAGAAAGAAAGCAAAATAATACCTCTCCACAGGCATGGTTTGAGAACAAAAGTTTTCAATTATAGACTGGTCCGTATATCTGCAGTTGTGAATCAAAGCATTGGAAAAATTGGTTAGAAATAGAATACAGAATTTAGTTGATGAACATAAGGTTCTCTGTGATGGTCATCATGGATTTGTGAAGAGCAGGCCTTATTTTAGCAATCTGCTTATGTTTTTTGATAAGGTGACAAATGTGTTGGATAAAGGAGAATCATATAAAGTGATATTCTTGGACTTTGCAAAAAGCATTTGATAATTACCACATGATAAGTTGGTATACAAGCTGCAGAGGATTGGAATAGATAGTATATTTGTTAGATGGATCGGAATCGACTCTCTGAATGATACCAGCAAGTTGTGTATGATGCAGCAGTATCTCAGAAAAGGAAGGTGACTAATGGTGTGCCTTAAGGTTCTGTTCTTGGGCCCCTGCTGTTTAACTTCTTTGTTAATGGTATTTTCATGTGGATTGACTGGGGATCTTCACATGGATAGAACAAACATGTCCTATATTGATAAGAATTGTTTCACAAGAAAATTCAAAGAGGCAGCATATATAATTAAAATTCCTACACAATGCAACAAAAACCAAGGTTTGATTTTGAATCAAGTTTGGTTATCATATATTAAAAATTTACCTTCTACAGACCTTGGACATAGTGAACGTGAACCACAGAATGCGACAACAAATAGCATTGTCTCCAACTAATGTGCATTAACGGCTGTATAGATCTGTTATTCGTTTTTTTTTTAACGAACTTTCTTGATGTTCATAATACCAACAAGTGAACTTGTTTTTCATAATTTCTTATAGTTTGTGCTTTAAACTGTTAGTTCTCTTTACCCCTGAAGATGTTAGTCTTACGACTAATGAAACTTGTCGGGTTATTTTTAGTACTTGTTTAGTTTTTTAAAAACAGTTCTCTAATAAACGTTATTATTATTACATAACACCTCCAGGGAGTCCAAAGACTCATCGAGGGAGGGTACCTACTCCACAACTCTCTGTCTCTACCACTCCACAACTACCTTCATCATCTACACCAACGCCATCTACCGCCTACCACCACTAGTATTTTCACAAACAAACATCCATGCCCAATGTGGGGTTCGAACCCACAGCCTTTTGGCTGGAGAGAGGATACGCTAACCACTCGGCCAACCAGGCTGGCCATGTGGTCACAAAACCGAAATATTTATATTGATAGTGTTAATAACTTCAAAGCTTATGTAGACATGTTGCTGGTTGAGTGGGCCTCCCAGAATGAGTTTGTCGACTCCATCGAGGTTACCAAATAATTATTATTATTATTGTTCCAGGCAACTCCAAGGAGTCGACAGACTCATCGAGGGAGGCCCTAACATCATGTCAAGAACAACTATTCGACATTCACACAGTATCTATCATACCTTGCCTTGAACTCATTCATGGTCGTAGCACCCACAACAGACTCTGGAAGCTTATTCCACTCATTCACTACTCTCCAAGTAAAAAACCTAGCTCTAACACCCTTGGTAACCACGCTCTTGCCCAGCTTCCATTCATGGCCCCTAGTCCTCCCACCACCAGTCAGTCATATTTTCAAAAATATCTTCTGGATCAATCTTATAGAAACCCTTCAGTAATTTGAATGTCTCAATCATATCACCCCTCCTTCACCTATCGACCAATTTCTGCAACCCACAAATCTTCAACCTATTCTCATAAGGTTCATTCCACAGACCTGCTGTCATCTTGGTCACTCGTCTCTGGATCCTCTCCACTTCCTCCCCATCACGAAGAAACCCTGGTGGCCAGCCATAACTGGGCACAGTAGTCCAGATGGGATCTTGCGTGCCCCCTAAACTTCAATTCCCTATCTACCAACACTCCCAAATCCCTGGCCTCACAATCTCCTGGAGTATGGTTCCACCAATGCGATATACTGCTGCTATTCTTTTCACCCCAAAGTGCATAACCTTACACTTTGCCACATTAAATTGACATCCATTTTTCCTAGCCCAGTCCTCCAAACTATCCAAATCATCCTGTAAAATTTTGACATCCTGTGCACTAATAATTGCTCTACCCAACTTTGCATCATCAGCAAACAAGTGAACACTTCCTCTCAAATCCTTTCCTATATCATTGATGAACAAATTGAATAATAATAATAATTAATAATAATAATATGTTGGCTTCATTGCCTTAGTTGTTTTGGATGTAATTTCAGTCAAATCAAACTTAAAAAAAAAAAAAACTGCAATTGTACCTGCCTATTTTGTCAGCTTTTCATATTTCTGTTTCTTTTCTGCTTATTACACCCCTCAGTTTCTTGATCACATTTTATACTTTCATCCAAGTGCTGAATTGCATATATTTCTTATACATCTTTCATGATTTTCCATTATTCCATTACGTCATGCTTACTCTGTTAGGAATGCAGTGTCAGATAGTTACAACTGCTTAAATTAATTTTTGTTGATTTAAGCAGTTGTAACCTCATGATATTCCATGATATGCCTGCCCCCTTACCTTATCATAATCTCATGCTGTGTAATTCCAATTTATCTTCTTTTCTCATCGGAGCATGTACTTGATTTATGTGAATTATGTGTTGACTTGCTGACCAGTGGCAGTAGATGTTCACTTACTATAACATCCTGAGTCACCATCAAGATTGATTTTGTCGTTGCACTTTTTCCTTTCTATCATGTGCTGTGTTAGTGATGTCCCCTAAACCATTCATTTTCCTTTTTTCTATAATTTTTAATATTAACCCATACACACATAATAGGTTGCAAAACCTAATCAATATCATTTCAGTTTTGTGGACAGGAAAAAGAAAAAAAGGCAGCTCATTTCCTCGGCAGCTAAAGGGTGCAGTCCTTAGAGAAAATAGTGTGGAGAAGCTTTTCTGGAGAACAAAGGCAGGTACACAGAATGAGAGTAGGATCAAAAGTTGATTTGGCTGGTTTGAAGCTGGATAGTGAACAGATGACAACAGATGCTCATGTTTTTTACAGGGTTAAAGGAAAATGGATGGATGAATGATGATGGCTATTTTTTCAGCAGAGTACATATGAAGATATCGATAGGAATAGGTATACAAGTAGACTGTGAAAGTAATTCAAATGAGTATCAGAGAGGAGTCATCTGTTTACCAGATTGTCCTTTTCTGGATAGCATTAACTATTTTAGATAGGTTTGTAGTGCACCACTCCAAATGGGAAAATAGTGTTTTTTCAAATTTTTTGGGAATTTGAAATTTATATGGTTGGTTGCAGTTATACACACGTGAGTGGTAAAGAACAATGAATGAATGAATGTGTGTTTTCTCCAGGAAAGGCTAGAGGTAGAAATTAGCCAGAGAGATCTGACTTTGTAGATTGGGGCGTTTATATTTTGTTCTTCAAGATCTTACATAATGAATGTCTCAAACAGTGATCTGCTTGTCATTTTCCAGTACAGTCAGAATGACTTTTTCAACTTCATTATTACAAAAATGCAGTCCTGTCTTATTTTCATTAAAAATGAATAAATAAAAAATAAAGTTGACATAGTCATTCTGACTGTACTGGAGAATGACAAGCAGATCAGTATTTGAGAATATTTGTTATGAAATATCTTGAAGCTTGGAATGTTTGATCACAAATCTTGCAGTGATCAAACATTCCAAGCTTCAAGATAAGAGGAAGAGCATTGGTGAAAGGAGAGAGCCTCAAGGTATGCCATCATTGGAAGAGTAATCTAAGTTGAGGGACATGTCATGGTGGATGATCAGTGAAATGATCAGAAAAGAAAAAACTGGCAACCAAACTGCAGGGAATAGGTGAGAGGACAACCATAAGGTAGTAGCTTTCTGAGCAGACCTCGCTTGCAAACATTGATCAACTGTCCTGCTAATGTCAAGTGTAACCATGGAAGTCCATACTTTTCTATGATTTGTGACCAAATGTTGGTAGTGATAGCTGGATAAGCTGTGAATCAAGAATAGCAAAATCCATATCTGATCATGGTGGACCTCCAGGTTGTGAAACATTACTTAGATATTAATAACCTTCATGATTTTTCATTGAAGCGAAGCAAAAGCAGTGACATAATACTTTAATGGCTGATTTTTATCACTTTTTATTATTAATTTTTAAGCAAAACAAAAAAAAAATTATTTTAAACAAAAATAAATTTGTTTAATTTATTTTTACATGTGACAATAATTAAACTTGCCAAGAAATTATATTCTTGTTTAATCCTTTATCCATTTGTAAGGAAACAGAGTTTGAGGATGAAGTATATTCACAACTAAATGCTGCTCCTATATATAGGCTGATGACTTTACATCATTTGTATCCCCAAATGCAAAACACATCATTTTGGCATGTGTAACATGTATATTGTGGATGTGTTGAAATATAAAATGAACACTGTACAGGTTGTTCCAAATTAATATATTCCTATTCAGAATAGTCTGTATAGACGAAATATTCTCTCTCTTCCCTATGGTTTGGTGAGTACTTTAACCAGATCACTGGAAAGAGATTTCAGCACTTAAAAGTTCAAAAATGACCAATATGGGAAGTATGGTGTTGTAAGTGGGAGAAAATTATATTAATGCGAACCAGATGGTATGAGATTGTGAAATGATTCAGTCATTGAAAAAATAAGTTATTTGATGATGCTTATTTCATAAAATAACATGGTATAAAAAATATCACGTAGACTGACTTGCTGCAGCGAGCTGTCAAGGAGATCTTAATGTTCATTGGAGGTGATGTTCAATATGTTGGCCTTTGTGCAGGACCAACACACTGAACTTTTGATTTGTCAAAAGGTTTTTGCAGATGATGTGCAATTTTGTCTTTCAAATCTGCCAAGGAAACAAGGCAAAGAATTGACCCAGTCCTCCATGCTTTTGAGGTAATCCCAAAGTCAAAAGTCACAGGTTACCTGGGAACATGGTGTCTATTTTATAGAAAATGAGTGACTGATTACTCTATCCTATGTGAAATGTTGACACAATAATTGTTGAACTTCATGTCCCACATAGGGAGGTGCGCCATCTTGCATCAACACTTGTGTTCAGACACCCTCTTTGTCTGCAATTGCGGGATGATGAAACTGCTCAACCCCTATAACGTGCAGCCATGACTGTGCAGGTCACAACTCGGTTTCCACCACTCACAATCCACCAACTGACCACAACTACACCAATGCTATCTACCGCTGGCCACTAGTATTTCCACAGATAATCAGAAACATCCATGCCCACAGTGGGATTCGAACCCGCGACCTTTTGGCTGGAGAGTGGATACGCTAACCACTCAGCCAGCCAGGCTGCCAGTCATTTTTTGAAGTAATTTCCCCATGATCTGGTTATGATGCCTAGCAAGTTTGAGGGTATTTTGTTGACTTGGTCTCTTTGCTGATCACTTTGAATAGGGATACTTTCATTTGAAACACCCTGTGTATAGGAAGCACAAAAATATCAATGTAACTGAGACTGAAGTAATAAGCAGAATTAATTCTATACATTTGCCTTTCAACATTTCATATGCTTCAGAAATTCAGCAATATTTTTAAGTGTAGAGTCGTCTTAATATGGCTCCCACCTATGAAAAGCTCTTGTAAACCTCTAGTACTTTGTACTTTTGGTTGACTAAGGATTTTTCCATTTTTTTAGTTAATTTTATATAATTTTTGTATTTTTTCATTTATTTTTTCCATTATCTGGAAAACCTGCTCTAGAGACAAAACATAAAACTTTTTCAAACCACTTTAGGCATCCAGTAAGTAGGGCAGTGGTCTCACACCTGTTGATGAAATTCATGTAGATATGTTGAATGAGTTTACAGCAAACATTAACCGTAGAAGATGAGTGATATGGAATGAAGATGGTGGTATCGATCGAGTTTGGATTTTGATAGTTGATATAAAATGTGATTTAAGGAATTTTGATTAGTTAATTTACTAGTAGTAAATAGTTTTACTACTATAATCAATCGGTTTGTTTTTCAAAGAGGTCTTTTATATACACCAAAGAAATCAGCTACGTAGCTAAGTCAACAAATTTCAAAACAAGGGCGATATGCTAGGCCTACTGCCATTAGTATCGCCATTGTTTCATTGCTTCATTCACTTCATTAGAAACTTCTACTCATTATTGTGGAAAGGGAAAGACATGTCTTGCTCTACAGAACAAGGCTTGGGTGTAACCATGGATGCACCGTACGAAGAACTTAATTTTAAACAGCTTCTGGCAATATTTAAACATGTAAGCAATCTGCTTCACACAAAATGGCCAGGAAAAGTTGTAGTTCATGAAATAAAAGAAGTTGATACAGATGACTCTCAACTCTTAGAACTTCTTCAAGACAGCACTAGCAAAATAGCAATAACTGCTGAGGATAATCCCCTTACAGACCACACTGATTATCAGGAGGTTCGCTCTCGCAAAAAACACAAAACTGCAGCCTCTGAACCACCCAGTGCAGATGAAATGGAAGAAGATGGCCCTGTCCCGGACTCTCCTACCTCCTCAAGGGAAAAGATACCCCCGATTATTCTGCGTGAAAAGAATAAATTGATGTCGCTAAGGACTATGATGTACAACTTACAGATCTCATATAGCCAAGCGAAGAATGTCACAGACGGTATTAAAATCCAACTCAGGACAGTGATGGATTATCGACAGTTAACCTCTGAATTGAATACCAGAGGTATTCGGTACCACACTTTTTCACTAGGATCAGAAAAAAACCTCATGGTAGTGATTAAAGGTGCATCTGAAGATGTTTTCACAGAAGAAACCCCTGCAGATCTACACCAGCAAGATTTACCACCCATAAAGGTCAGCAGAATGACCAAGAGAGACAGGACTCCAATGCCACTAGTATTAGTAGAAATCAGTCAAACCTACAAGCACATATATGATCTGACGTCCATGTGTGGACTGAAAATTACTATAGAACCATTAAGGAAAAGGGCTTCAACAGGGCAATGCCACAGATGTCAGAAGTTTGGTCATGCCCAGAAAATGTGCAAGGCTGAATTTAAATGCTTAAAATGTGGGGTCAGCCACCCAACAAATACATGCTCTAAGCCAAAATCCACCCTGGCTAAATGTGCCAACTGTGGCGGTCCTCACACTGCCAACTACAGAGGATGCACGCACAATCCAAGAAATAGAAAATCAGAAGGAACATGCTCTTCTTCTCTTAGCACACCTATGTCAGAGACTACTTCACAGCCTCCTAAAGATCAACATAAAGAGTCAGAAGCCCGTCTGCTGAAGTCAGAGGCCCCTAAAAGAACAACTCAGCAACAATAGTCTAGGATATATGCGGATGTAACTCGCCCTAAACAGACATCCCAGGAACAGCCAACATCACATCCAAATCTGACAGCTATCATTACCTCTTCCTTGGCAAATATGCTGCTGGACTTTAGTAGATCTAACCCCTCACCTTCTTCTACCAAAAGTTTCCTAACGGATACACAAACCATCATCTCAGCACTCACTAATGAACATTAACAAATTAAAACCAGAATCTCTAGAGATCATTGCGTGGAATGCAAACGGCCTAAGGAGTAAGATTTCATTGAAAGACATCAGCCAGATGTCCTTTTACTAAATGAGACGCACCTAAGACCTTCAGACAATCCCAAAATTTGTGGATACCATCTGTATAGAACCGATAGACTGTCCCACAGAGGAGGAGGTATGGCCATTTTCATTAAAAATTTAATCTCTCATCACTCCCTAAACATTTCTCCTACCACCAACCTCGAGGTCACTGCCATTGAGATTCTCACGAGTTCTGCCGGCAAATTAAAAATCTTCACAGCATATCATCCTCCACAAAAAATATTACTGTTCTCGGATTTGAATGCCTTATTCGATACCGGAGATCCTATCATTGTGGCAGGTGATTTAAATGCCAAGCATTCAACCTGGAATAGCCGTTCGACCAACAAAAATGGACAGATGCTACAAAATTATGCTGGTTTCAACAACCTTCTTGCGATAGGTCCCGCTGATCCCACTCATCACAGCACTTATGGTCTGGCTGATGTGTTGGACATAGCCATACTGCAGCACATCAGACTCCAATGCAATTTAATGTCGATTAATGATGTATCATCAGACCACAACTCAATGTGGTTATAATTGGGAAACCTTGAAAAATTATCCCCCCCCCCTTCACTCGTTCATTCCTTGAGAAAGGCTCTTCAAGGTACTTCCAAAATATATTGGTCCTGTTCCCATCATAAAATCAAAAGAGGAAATTGAAACAGCCGTTAAAAATCTAACAGAATAGATTAAAGAAGCCTGTGCAGCAGTTACTACCCCTGCAACTACCCGCAAATCCAGCCACTTGCCAGAAGATATTATGAATCTGATTAAAGAAAAA
This sequence comes from Typopeltis vanoorti, assembly GCF_054136105.1. Taxonomy (NCBI): domain Eukaryota; kingdom Metazoa; phylum Arthropoda; class Arachnida; order Uropygi; family Thelyphonidae; genus Typopeltis; species Typopeltis vanoorti. The sequence continues at coordinate 53,562,548 of NC_143557.1, read as the reverse complement.
AATAAGGCAATAAAAAGATACCGCAACACCAGGGCGCCACAAGACAAACGGATCTTGAACAGGTTCAACTCTGCAGTGAGAGATGCCCTCGTAGCCCATAGAACTCAACTCTGGGAAGAAAAAATGATCTCCATCTCTACTGATAACCACTCCACATGGAATCTAATCCGAAAGATTAAAAACAGAAATAAACCTCTTCCCCTCCCCCCCCTCCAAACAGATTCAGGTCTCATCCACACTGATGCTGATAAAGCTGAAACAATAGCAAATCATCTTGAAAAACAATGTAAACCTGCATACGATCACCTCGATTTTAACCATATATACAAGATCCACCGTAACGTTAAGATATTCACTCAATTCTGTTGTCACATATTCCACTCAAATTTTACCCACCTTGCTGAAATATATGATATTATTAAGAAGTTTAAGAAGAACAAAAAGGCTCCTGGACCCAATGGTATCTCTAACAAAGTAATAAAGCTTTTACCACTTAGAGCCATTATTCATCTGACAAATATAATTAACTCCATCCTTCACTAAAAACATTTCCCTTCCTACTGGAAACTGGTGGACATAATACCAATCCATAAACTGGAAAAGATCCTAGATTGCCTCAAAATTACAGACCAATCAGCCTCATCTCAAATCTCAGCAAAATTGCCAAGAAGGTAATTCTTACCAGACTCCAAGATTCAGTATTCTGACTAAATATCCTGCCTGAGGAGCAGTTTGGCTTCCAACAATCTCATAGCACCATGCAACAAATACACAGATTAGTGGAACACATCATCATGGGCTTTAACTGGCGTCAATGTACTGGGACTGTTTTCCTTGATATCATCTGTTGTACCAATGGGAATCATTCATCTTATAAAGGCATACCTCTACGATAGGCGTATGCAAGTCAGGATGTGTGGAGTAGTTTCAACACAAAAACGCATCTTGGCTGGAGTTCCACAAGGATCCTTACTAGCACCAATCCTATTTTCCTTATACTTGTGTGATATACTGCACAGCCCATTATCTTCAATCAAAGCTCTATATGCAGATGATACAGCGATACTGGCCAGATCTTTAAAGCTGCACCTAGCCATCAAGAAACTGCAAGAAAACCTACTGCTAATCGAACAATATTTCACCAAATGGCGACTCCAAGTGAATTCCCTAAAGTGCATAGCTGTCCTATTCTCTAGAAGATATTTGCTTCCTAAAGAAGATATCCTCCTTTTCAACAAAAAATCCCATGGAAAACTGAGATCAAATATCTTGGAGTAATATTAGACAGAAAACTGACTTTCAGCTCCCATATCAAGACTCTCTGTGCAAACACATCAAAAACGATAGCCCCAGCTCTATCTGCTAATTAACAGACAGTAAGCTGAACACCAGAATCAAGCTTCTCATATACAAAAACTGATGATTCGTCCAATACTCATCTACGCTTCACTGGCCTGGAGTTATACTGCAAATACTAATATTCTCAAATTACAATGTATCCAGAATGAATGTCTCAGAATGATCCTGGGTGCCCCGTGGTTCATCTGAACTGTCCAGCTACACCGGGACACAAATGTCCCCTATATTTACACTTTCATGCAGACTATATCAATCAGATTCTTTTCAAAAGCATCTGTGCACCCTAACAAACTGATCCAACTGGCTGCAGATTATGACGCAATCGATTATTTCAAACATAAAAGACCTAAAGCCATCCTAAACTTCAATACTGAGGACTAATCTCCTAGCCCACTCAGGGCGAGCAATTAGCTCATAAACTTTCTCCACTCATAGTTTCTCTTAAGATAGCGGGGAATATGAAAAGCTTTTCCTTCACCACTTATGTCAGTAAAGTTGATAGTTGATTAACCCTAGAAATATTAAATGCACTAAAATTTCTCCTCCAAATTCATTAGTTGAAAGTAAGCTGAAACAACTAAGGCTATCTGTTTAATTGAGAATGTTTTCTGTCCAGTTTGTGTTTCGGATGAGAAAACTTTGCCACTTCTGTACAAGATTCTCTAACTTACTCTCAATAAAAAAAACTATTCTCACATAGTAGCCTGACTGCAATTTTTTGTTCACAACTCGTCCCTTTAGGCTTCAGTATCTTTTCGAGGACAAAGGTGCCGTAAGCATTAATACTGTAAAAACATTTCATAATTTATGTACTAATTTCAATTAAAATACATTTTGACCAACACAGTGATGAGTGTTTTCATATCCCAGTAGAAGTTTATTCATATTTGAAATACAGTTGCTATCATTATTTATACTACCTTAATTTAATAAATAAGGATGTAATGGCAACAGATGCATGTAAATCAACAAATTAAAATACAGTATTTGCTTGCCTGAGGTTGACCTCTTGGTATTCTGTGGATAGTTTCATTTCACTCAAATATCCTGATTATCTTGATGTGTTGCATGACAGTGTCCATTTCACACTTTGATTTTTACAACAATTTTCTTTCTCATTCTGGTGAGGTTTTTGATATGCCAGTTCTGACAGCATTGTTTGTTTTTGTCAAGCAAAAGTTTTGAATTCACACAATTATTTTTAACATCATCACACTAAACCTTTAACCCTTATTTAAATATTTGCACATCATACTCAAAAGTAATATAAAATTTTTTGCACTATTTATTTAAACACTGTGGTTTATTATGATCTGAAGTTCCCTCTTAAAATTGCAGACAAAATATAAACTACTAAAAATTTGCACTATAGTAGTTAAGATTCCTTTCAATGAACTTTAAATTTATTCTGAAACTCAATTCATTAAAGCTTGTATGTTCAAAGATGATGTATTAGGTTTTAAAATAACGTTCATCCAAAGGAGTCTTAATTATTATAGTGTAAATTTAAGTTTTTGTAATTGTTTACTGTTGGTATTTATAATTATTCAAAACTTTCCATTGTAGTGTAATTCATTCAAAAAACTGAATAAAATAATCCTTGATCATAATTTCAGGCTCATTTATTACTTTATAGCAAGTTATATTGTTTAATGTATGATTGCTCTAAAAGCACTGAAAGTTTGAAATTATTATTTTGTACTCAAGGTATACTTGATATACTGCTGAGTGATTAATCTTGATTGATTACTCGAGTTAGCCATCCTGACCAGCCAGCTGGCATCTGGTTATTTATTTATTTATTATTATTATTATAATATATATATATATATATATATATTTTTTTTTTTATGTGATTTCACTTGAAAGGGGAGACCTCTGCAAATCTGAGCTGATATAAGCACAAAAGTGTGTTTGGAAAGTTATCTCATAAAAATACATAATTTATTTAAAAAAATCAAAGATAGGAAGGTACACTTTTTTTTTTGTTGTCAAAAACTTTTGCTTTCTTGGTAAGTATTGAGAACAGAAGATAGTCCCAATTTAGAAGCAGTTACTTAACTGATATTTTTATTAAAATATTTTTTGCTGTAACTTTTATGGTGTGGTTTGAATTTCAGAATTGCTTTAACAGTAGAGAATTTACATTCTCTACTATTAAAGCAATAACCAACTGGCCATTTCTAAATTGTAGCAAAATTTTTTTTAGATCTGATATATTTTTTAATTGAAATAAGTGAAATAGTCAAAGAATAATAGATCAAAATTGACTTGAGCAATACAACTGTAATGGTGTGTATAGCATGTTACTTTATTCCTGCCTCCATTTGTGAATTACATAAGCACATGAAACAACTTTATTCTAAATTTGGTTGTAAACGACTGAACAACACGACCTATAAATATTGGCAGAAGTGACTATTTCTATCCTCTCTTTCATTTCAGTCTGATTAGGCTGAATTTTTTTAAGAGCTTAATGAATGTAATATTCCAAATTAGTACGTGAAACCTCCATGAAGTCCAAGAACTCATCGAGTTAGGTCACTTGGTTGGCTACATGCTCCACCACCTGCACACATTGTCACCCACCAACCACACTACTTTTGTCTTAATTACATGTGTTCTCTGTCTGATTTGCCAATTTTGCAGCGCATAAAACCCTTCTAGGCCCTCATTTTCGAAAACAGTTATATGACGCACCTGTAGAAGTATTTTTGGAAGATATGATGACCTCCCCCCTCCATCTTAAAAGATTACCAGCTGTGTACTACATCGATGGAAAGGTACTCCAAGAGATTGATGAGGCTAGGGACTTAGGGGTATTGGTAGATAAGGAGATGAAGTTCAGAGGACACATTGCTAAGGTGTCCAAGATTGCACATAGGATTACTTGGTTGTTGAGGAACACACTGACATCCAGAGATAAAGAGGTTATTATTCCCCTTTATAAAGCATTGATACTTCCACATTTGGATTACTGTGCTCAGGTCTGGTCACCTGGATTCCTTGGAGATGAGGAGGCTGTGGAGAGGGTTCAGAGAAGAGTGACCAAGTTGGTGAGTGATATAAAAAATGCTCCCTACATTGATAGATTGAGAGCTTGTGGATTGCAGAGATTGGTTGATAGGCGAAGAAGAGGGGATATGATAGAAACATTCAAATTACTAAAAGGTTTTTATAGGATTGATGCAGGGGAAATGTTTCAGCTGTGTGATAGTGATGGAAGAACAAGAGGTCATCTCTGGAAATTAAAGAAGAGTGTGGTTAACAAAGGTGTCAGAACAAGGTTTTTTGCCTGGAGGGTGGTGAATGAGTGGAATTCATTGCCTGACTTTGTTGTGAGCTCTTCATCTGTAAATGAATTCAAGAAGAGATATGACAGATATTGTTTTGCTAGTTTGGGTCTCCCGCGATGAGTCTACTGACTCCATGGAGATACCCGTAATAATAATAATAATAATAATCTTCCAGTGTTTCCTTCGTCTTAGTCTGATTAGGCTGAAATTTTCAGAGGACCTTAAGCAGCACCAGAGGAAAGAAAAAAAAAAAAAAAAAGACATTATATGTTTGGTTGAAGTCGATTTTATTATTATTATGTGACACCTCCAGGGAGTCCAAAGACTCATCGAGGGAGAGTGTGGCAAGAGCATCAAACGATTAAATTCCCTTCCAACTACTAACCGCACTCAAATTTGCTTAACTTTTTGCTGAGCCATTAGTAGCAGCGGGTCTAGCAATCGACCAACGAATAATAATAAGAAGAAAACTATCATTTTTTTTTTGGAGGGGGGATGAAGTTTATCTGTTCTTTTCAAAATTAGTCCTTTATTCATTTGATTGAATGTTTCAGATTTGGTATCAGTCTGCCACTTTTATTCGATAAAATAAGATTGAAAAGATTGATAATATTCTTTGTCGATCCAAATTCAAAGTGAGTTGCATTTTGGTCCTAATGATATTTCTAACGAGACTAAACAGATGATTGGTTCAATGCTTAGTTTGAGTTTGTATGTCTTTGCGTTTTTTTTTCAAGTGTGATATTGTTTGATCACCTTTTTGTTATTGTATGACCATGAATGAACGATCCTTGATCAGTTGAGTTTTAACAAAAGTTGAGCTTTTAGCAACATCCAGAAGTATCACTGTGTAGCCATTCCCCTTGTCCAACTCAGATGTCACTCTATTATAAAAAGTTAATAAATTGATAAGGCAGGACTGACCTTTAACAAAACCATGTTGGCCCTATAGAGTATCATATTCTGATCCACTCATTCTTGAATTTTGTCCTTAACCAACTTTTCCAATACATTTACTGTGGGAAGATACCAGAAAGTAGTGTGTGGAGGAGCAGAGTCCAGGATGAAGCAGGTGACCAGTGGTGTGCCTCAGGGCTCTGTGCTTGGGCCATTATTGTTCATTTTGTACATAAATGATATAGGAAATGACTTGAAGGGAGATATTTAGTTGTTTGCTGATGATGCAAAGTTGAGTAGCACAATAAAAAATCAAGCTGATGTTGAGAGTCCGCAGGATGATTTAAATAAGCTGTTAAAATGTGCAAAAGATAATGGATGTCAATTCAATGTAGAAAAGTGTAAAGTCATGCATTTTGGAATTAAAAGATTACCAGCTGTTTACCACATTGATGGAACGGTACTCCAAGAGATTGATAAGGCTAGGGACTTGGGTACATTGGTGGATAGAGAGTTGAAATTCAGAGGGCACATTGCTAAGGTGTCCAAGATAGCTCATAAGATTACTTGGTTATTGAAGAACACACCAACATCCAGAGATAAAGAGGTTATTATTCTTCTTTATAAGGTTGATATTTCCACATCTGGATTACTGTGCTCAAGTCTGGTCACCTAGATTCCTTGGAGATGAGGAAGTGGTGGAGAGGGTTCAGAGGAGAGTGACACTTAGTTAGTGAGTGGTGTAAAAAAAAATGCTCCCTACATTGATAGATTGAGAGTTTGTGGATTAGAGGTTGGTTGATAAGCGGAGAAGAGGGGATATGAAAGAAACATTTAAATTTCTAAAAGGTTTTTATAAGATTGCTGGGAAATATTTCAGCTGTGTGATAGTGATTGAAAAACGAGAGTTCGTCCCTGGAAATTAAGGAAGAGTGTGGTTAACAAGGGTGTGAAAACTAGATTTTTTTTTGCTTGGAGAGTGGCGAATGAATGGAATGCATTGCATTGCCTGACCCTGTTGTTGAATGCTTCGTCTGTTAATGAATTCAAGAAGAGGTATGATAGATATTGTTTTGATAGTTGGGTCTCCCGCGATGAGTCTTCTGACTCCATGGAGATACCCATATAATAATAATAACGATGAACAAAATGCGTCAGTTTCTGGAATGCGTTTGTTTATTTCTACTGTATTTCGTATTCGCCACGTAGTCGCGTTCGCTGCAAGCGAGAGCATTGCATCCTACACACACGCACAATTCAATTCTAAAGCCAATAAATCATTACAAGAATTTACTAACTCAAAATCTTCATACTTTGTAGATTTTTACTAAAAAAACAACATCTTTTATAAAAAAAAGTGTAATTTACTTAACAAAAAAATATATTTTTTTAGGGTTAAAACTTAACGATTTTTCACTGAGTTTCAGTCCAAAGATTAGCACTTCCGCATGAAAATATGAATTAATATATCGTCGCCAAATTTGCATTCCTGTTCATGTTTCATGTTATGATGTAGTTAGTCTATTAGTAAAACAGCTTTGCAAATGTGGGGGGAGAGAAGACAGTAGTAAGACAAAAAAGGGGGGGGGACTTTAATTATTATATTTCAGGCTTATAATGACCTTGGTGCTTATTTCTAATTAGGTCACCTGCCAGGAGAAGTGTGTTGAAAGAAAGAGAGAGGGCTTGCTTGAGGTGCATGTTATTATGAATTGATATATTGCGATTGCTGTGCTCAAATTATGTTGAATATTAAAATTTCTTTTATAATGTTTTATAGCAGTATTACATTTAATAATAAGCAAATTATTCCCCCTTTTCCGCTTTATTCCTAATATAGTAATGCTAACATAAAATTGGGTTCACAGCCTTTTCTGTGCGATTTTCTTTTAAAAAATTATTTCAGAGTAGTATAATAGTTTTCTTTTTATTTTACATGTGTAATTTTTTAAGTATTTTGATAGCGTTATTATAGTAATTTTTGTTACTTCCGTCATAGTTTTATGATGAACAAAAACGAAATAATTTCATATATTACGTCATCAACTTGTTCTGATACTTAATGTGTTAATATCCCAAAATAGCTTGTTTCAGCCCACACCAAACTGCGTCAACGATGTCAGAGTAAGCGGCTTGTATGAGTTGCTTTTAGTTGACAGTGTGGCATGGTGATTAGCGATAGCACCTCTTTGCAAATGCTAAAATTGACTGCATAGTTATAAACGTTAGTACGGCGTTATATAGTTGCTAAAACAGCATCGTAATATTTCACGAAGCATCAGACCTAGCATACTGGTTTTGTTTATTTCTTATTAGTACACCCACCTTATTATTTTCTGGTTTAGCGCCCACTCATTTAATCATGGAACAGTAATGGAACTAAACGATTTTTTCGTAAGTAGGCTATTTCAAAATAGCCTACTTACCAAGTATGTGAACTGTGATACAGTTATTGATAAACTTGGGAAGAGTAATTGTGTAAAAATTTTAAATACTTATGGTTATTCTGAAGTTGAATAGTACACTTAATATTTCAATTGAAGGAAAAGAATTGCAGAGAATGATTGGAGATCTTGGATATTCCTGGAATGAAGTAGAATGACACCAGCAGTAAATTTATTTACCTGCTTTTGTATGCTTTATTGTTCTGATCCCAGAACCCGGGAATTCAGCTTTGACATTTTAGTCATAATATTTGGATGTCTTGTTAATTATACTCAGGATCCTCAGATTGGTAGTTATTAATTTTTATAAATTAGATTCCTAGAAACCAGACTTATCATAGTAGTAATAACCTATTACATATTATACTAGCTTAAAATTTATTCACTGCTTGTGTGTTCTCACTGTTTCCTCCAGTGTACTTCCACCTCCTCTTATCTACTGGTAACTTCCTTTCAACTACTTCTGTCCAATTCTTATCGCTTTCTTCCCATTTACTGGGTGCTGTAGATGCCTTTCCTTCAATCTCTCTTAATATTACACAACTCAGATATTACCTATCCTTTTGTGGAGCTTCATTTCATCAAATTAATTCAAACAACCAAGGCTGTATATGTGATAATCTGAGTGAGTGATATATGGCCTTCTATTAATGCATCATAAAATTCCAAACCAATAGCAGTCTCTCTTTGTGCATAGCTCTGACTGTATATATGGCACTACAATTAGAAGGTTGGTCGATTGGTAGAGCCTCTGCTACTAATGGCTCAGTTAAGTAAGTTTGAGCGCGGTTAGTAGTTGGAAGGGGATCAATCGTTTGATGCTGTTGGCACACTCTCCCTCGATGAGTCTTTGGACTCCCTGGAGGTGTCTAATAATAATAATAATAATATATATAAACTTTCTGGTGTTTGTATTGTACTATGTAATAAGGACATTACATAGTATATAATGTTCTTATTACATTACACACTATGTACCTTACAAGAAGCTATGTACTTAATCTCCATATATTACCCTAGTATAATCAAGCATAAAAGTTTCCAAACAAAAGATCACAACTAGCTACTTGTCTAATAAGTCATAACTGACATTACAGTTTGCCCTTAATATCCCCTAATGTAGAACATATCCTAGGATGCGTATGAGCCTACGTTAAGGTGGCAGTGATATAAGTTATACACTCCTTGGAAAGAAGTTAAAGGACACCATAGTCTGATGAACAAACAGGTATGGCATCCACGTTAATAAGATGTTGGGCATCCTTTTGCTGCAATGACTGCAACAATCCTATGGGACATACTTTCCACAAGCGTACAATAGCGATCAATGGGAATTTTGGACCATTCTTCCTGTAGACATGTAATAAGGTCCTGGACCGTTGTGGGATAGATATCCCTTGACTTCATCTGATGCTCAGTTCATCTTAAAGATGTTCAGTAGGTTTGAGTTCAGGGATCTATGCAGGCCAGTCAAGTGTAGTGATGTTCATGTCTACAACCCACACAGTTGCAGCAACAACCCTATGGCACAGTGCATTAACTTGCTAAAAGAGACAATGGTCAATTCCATAGAAATGCCACAAAGTGGAAAGTATCGCATTGTCTAGAATGTTCAGATACCTATTGGATTTCAATGTTTTGTAGCACCAAAAACAGAGGTCCAAGGCCAAACTAGGAAAAAAACAGGACTATACCATCACACAGCCACCTCCAAATTTCATAATTAGGGTTATGTACTCTAGTAAGAGATGTTCACAAGCATCTGCTACACCCACACCCATCCATCTGCTCAGTAGTGGATGTACCATGATTCATCACTCCATAACACAGCTTTCCAAGCTTTTGCTTTCCACTGTACACACGCTTTGCACTATTGAAGACAATGCTGCATGTTGGTTTGGGTAATGTGGGGCTTGCATATTGCAGTCCTACCTTGTGAGCCACAGTTCTGAATTTTTTGTGCAGATTCATGTTCCAGTCATTGCCCATAACTCTGCATTTGATGTGTCGGCCAACAAATGGTGGTTTTTACATATTATCCTTTGTAGCACCCTATGGCCTTTGGTGAGTGTGGTGGGGCTACTGTTTGTAGTACTTGTTGGTGACTCCCTGACCTTCCATCTCAGTGTGGTATCACTGATTGTTGACTTGGAATGCAGAATTTGTCAACAATTTGCCAAACATATAGGCCCGCAACATGGCATCCTATCACAATGCCACTTTCAAACTCCATCAGTTCCCTTCTTGCAACCATTTCACTCGGACACAGTGCACTGACTTGGGAGCATCATATTCCTCCAATTTATGCTGGTTACAAATACGTGTCTTGTTACATGGTATGATGCAACTTGCCCATGGGGGTGTCTGTTGACTTCTTGCTAAGCAGTGTACTTACAAGACCAAACATGAGGAGGGTTATGGTGTCATGCTAGTTGATGAAATTAATCAGTCACCTTGAAGACATTTACCAACATCTCTGCTACAATAGGATTTGCACAGACCATCTATAGGCTGAAGAGTGGAATCAGATAATACCAGTGGATCTACTTTATTTTAGACCTCTGTAATGATCAGAATTGCTCTGTGAACTGACTCACCTACTATGAGTTGGGCAATATATGACTTAGGAGGAATGCTTTGTCTGCATTATGGAGTAAAATAACTTACAGTGAGGTCAGCTGCCTTCATTATAGAAATAGTGGATCATGAAAATACTTCGTGTGCAAACTTTTATGGATGAAAACTAATATTTCTAGTCAAATATATTATGCAGCCCACTGGAAAAATCTTACTACACTTTTGCAATGTGCTCATAACTGCAACTTCCAGTCTTGTATCAGCTCAATATCCCTTGCCTTCTCTTCTTCCTGCATTTTGGCCTGGTTTGCCAGATGGTTAGCCTATCTGCTCTCCAGCCAATAGGTTGCAGGTTTGCATTCTGCCATGGGCATAGGTATTTGCAATTGTCTTTAAGTGGAAGATGAATTTCATCACCCAGTGTGAGACCACTCCCTGCTTATTGGATGCCTAAAGTGGCTTAAAAATGTTCATGTTTTGTCTCTAGAGCAGGATTTCTGGACTATAAAAACACCAATATATATATATAACTTAATTTAAAAAAAAAAAAATATATATATATATATACATACGTACAGACAGACCCCAGGATACATAAATCCATATTTACATAAGAAATTCGCTCAGCCCCACATGCTCAATTGTCCCAGTTCTCATGTGTGTTTTTGCTGTGAATTTACCTATATAGCTTTTTGCTTATTTTCACTTTTTGGTGTTTTTTTTTTCTAAATATTCACAGTGGGTGGTGGTGAATGTATGAACCATCTTGCAAACGTACTGCAATCAATCTAGAGATGAAATTATGGATAATAAAGAATTATGAAGGTGGACAAAACTTATCAGGTATAGCACTTGAACTTGGTCTTGCAGTATAGTATCAGCAGTAAATACCATAGTAAAGAATGCCTTGCATATAAAAGAACATGTTAAAGGAACAGCCAGCATGAAAACAACCATAATAATGTGAGGGTGCACTAATGGAAATGGAAAAATTGCTTATGATACAGATGGAAGACTGGATCCAGAAATGTGTTCCTTTGAGTCTTATGACACCTCACTGCCTGCAGGCTAAGGCAGGAGGTTTATTTTGAGGACCTTAAGGGAAAATATCCTGAAAGAACACAGTCGTTTGCTACAAGCAATGTTTGGTTTGCACTTTGGTCATATTGTGAAATATATTTGGTATGTTCACTGTTTAAAAATGTAAACATTAAAAAGACAATGTTTAAAGGATGTTTATCATTTTTTTACTATTTAATATTTCTGCATTGCATTACATGTTTAATTTTTGCAGTATATTTTTACATTTTAAATGTATTTTTCATGTTTTTGACATGACAAAGTCTATTATGAAAGATTGCGAGAAGGAATGTGGCATCCAACTTATGCAAATTTTGACTTGCGTAATGGTCTATTTCTGCATGTTGACAAGAGTTTATATAAATTAATGAAAAAATCCTTAGCACACCCACATTTATGAATGTATTGCAAGTTTACAAAAAAACCTTTCATTGGTGGGAGCTCCATAAAAAAAAATAGTATAATGCACAGGCTCAGACTTTTGACTTGCAGAATGTGAAACTTACATTCAGCTACATTGAAGGTAGCATTTCCACTCATTTGCCCACCTTCCTAGAGGAGTTGAAATGAAGGGCTGCCATGGCATCATTCATAAATAGAATTCCATCCATTTAAATATATCTCCTTGAAGGCCAGTGTACTCAGTGGAAGTGGCTCTTGCATCCTCTGCGCTAGGTCGCTCAAATTTAGAACTTAGGTTCAAGTCTAGTCGTTGACTGGAGGAACTTTTTCTAAGCCTATCTTAAACCAATTCCTGAGTTAGTCGATCCCTGGCATGGGCAAGCGAGTTTTTTCTCCTGGAAACTTGGGTTTTTCGTCCCGTAAACTCAAGAAAATCGATCGTAGAACCCACATTATTTCAGACAGTAACATATCCTGTTAGGGTTAAGTACCAAGAGATGCCAGCAGTTGTTTGCCTGTCTCTTCACCAGTGCCATACTTAATTAGTGATAGACATGTGCCAGCTATCTCTGATTGGCTATTGGTGGAGATTGAACTGTCCACTCAGTCTTCAAAAGCTAGATAAGCTTAAAAGGCTTCACCTACTCCCTATAAGGGAATAAAAGGCATTAGCTGATTAATTTTATTTATAAAAAAAGATGGCGTCTCGCGTGTTAGTGTTTCGTGTTGTGTATTTTTGATGGTGAATTATATGATATATATATAGAGGTAAGCGTTCTTCATTTTCTAAAATATTGATTTGTACATTTAGCTAATCGCTCGATATTGCTGGCAATCCTTTCCATCTGCAATATCCTCTACAAAATTTCTGCTGGCAGGTCTCAAGACCTGCGGGATTTCTAATTGCGATCATAAGCAATTTTCCGATCACTACCTACTAGATATAACAACAAATAAAGCAGACATGGATAATATTACTGATCTGCTAGAGCATCTAAACAAAGAACAAGCATTAAAATTGTTTAAATTACTGCTTAAAAAATTTGATACTGAATGGCCAGGTTTCCTAAACCTGTACACCCAACCGGAAGAATCCGATGATATGGACGGTGAAGTGGAAGAGATCAATGACACATCCATCTCCCTGCCCGAGAGCCCCAGTCAGACGGTCTTCACAGGTGAACAGACGGGCAAGAGACGCCGAATCGAGGAAGATCATGTGGAAAACGAAACTACCTCACAAACAGTCCTGGAAAAAAGGGAAAAGGTCCCTCCGGTAATTCTCCGTGAAAAGGAAAAATGGACCACAGTTGCAAGAAACCTAAGAGAACATCAAATTGGATACTCCTGGGCCAAAAACACCAACGAAGGTGTAAAAATTCAACCAACAACAGTCACAGACTACAGAGGAATAACAAAAATGATGGATAACAACAAACTACAGTACCACACCTTCGCACTAAGCAGCGAAAGAAATCTAAAGGTTGTACTGCGAGGTGTCACAGAAGGCATTACCTCCGAGGAGATCGCGGCTGACCTTACCCAGCAGGGCCTATCAAAGTCAGCCGGATGTACAGATCCGATAAACAACCAATGCCATTAGTACTGGTTGAGATACAGAACACTCAAAGACAAATTTATGACATAACTGCAGTCTGTGGACTTAAAATATCAACAGAGCCACTCAGGAAAAGGGCATCAGCAGGGCAATGCCATCGTTGCCAAAAGTTTGGCCATGCCCAAAGACTCTGTAAAGCCGAGTTCAGATGCCTGAAGTGTGGCGAGAAGCATCAAACCATTACATGCACAAAAGCAAGAACCACACCAGCCAAATGTGCCAACTGTGGAGGTCCCCACCCAGCAAACTATAAAGGATGCAGCCAACATCCCAGAAATCACGGAACTACAAGACCCGTCCAACCTCCCCCTATCTGGACCACCAATCAAAGCATCTCTGCTGCACAGTCATCAAACCATCAAAACCCAAGCCATAAAAGTCAGGAAAGGGCTCAACCTTCCACCAAGACCTATGCTGAAGCAGCTCGCCCAAAGGACACAATACAAAGCAATCAAATAGGCTCCAACATCACAGCAATACTGACTTCTTCGCTAGCCACTATGCTCCAGGAATTCAGCAGAACAAACCCAACTCCATCCTCCACAAAGAGATTCCTGCAAGGAACCCATTCCATACTCACAGCACTCAACTATGAATAAAACAAAAGTAAAACCTAACTCGCTTCTAATTGCAGCCTGGAATGCCAATGGCCTCACCAACAAGACATTAGAACTACAGGAATTCGCACAAAGACACAATCCGGACATAATGCTGATCAACGAGTCCCACCTAAAACCTGCCAACAACCCAAAAGTGAGAGGATACACAATATACCGAACGGATAGACTCAGCTCCAGAGGGGGAGGCACTGCCATCTACATCAAACCATACCTCCACCACAATGCCATATCCAACCCACAGACTACAAACCTGGAAACCACAGGAATACAAGTCCACACAAAAAATGCTGGAAGCCTCAAGATATTTGCTGCCTACAACTCACCAAGCAATCCTCTACTGACAACAGACCTGGATGCAGTCCTCGGCACCACAGACCCCACCATCATAGTAGGTGACTTGAACGCCAAACACACAGCATGGTTCAGCACCACCAACAACAGAAGTGGTCGCATACTACACAACTATTCAACACTTAACTCAGTTGTGGTAGCAGGACCCACTGAGCACACTCATTACAGCCCTCATGGCAGATCAGATGTACTTGACATAGCTATCCTTAGAAACATCAGTTATCAATACAAACTAGAGACGCTCAATGAACTATCATCCGACCACAACCCAATACTGATCAAACTTGGCACGCAAGATCAACTAGCCCACCAGCACACCTTCATATCGTGGGATAGGCTAGCTAAAATCCTACCAGAATACATTGGTCCTGTACCAATCATCCACAAAGAAGAAGACATAGATGAAGCAATAAGCAATTTAACAAGCCAAATTAAAAAAGCACTAGAAACATTCACCAAAACCACAACCAACCACAAATCCGGTCGGCTCCCAGAAAACATAATGGACCTCATCAGAACAAAAAACAAAGCCAGGAAAAGATATCACAACACAAGAGCCCCACAGGACAAGAAAACTCTGAACAAGTTGAACAACCAAGTCAGAAAAGCACTTCAAATCCACAGGAACCAGGATTGGGACAATAAACTATCATCACTCAACCCAGAAGATCACACAATATGGAAATTTCTGAAGATTCTGCGCACTAAACACAATCCCCTACCGCCCATGCAAACTGCTCATGGAATGGCGCACACGGATAAAGAAAAAGCAGAAGCAATAGCAGAAAACCTAGAAAAACAATGCAGCCCGTCATATGATAATATAAACATCACCCACATATATAAAGTCCACCAGCAGGTCAAGCGTACCTTAAATCAGTCCAAAGACAAACCAGCCAGCATCACCCCCACTACTCCAGTTGAAATAACCAACATCATAAAACATCTAAACAACAAAAAAGCTCCAGGGCCAGATGGAATTACTAACAGAATCATCAAATTACTTCCTAGAAAGGCTATTATGCACCTGGTTAACATAACCAATGCAATATTGAGGATACAACACTTCCCCTCTGCATGGAAAACAGCAGACATCATACCAATAAAAAAGCCAGGAAACAATCCGCAACTCCCGCAAAGCTACCGTCCAATAAGCCTGTTCTCCAACCTGGGAAAGATTGCTGAAAAAATTATCCTTTCAAGACTACAAGAAAAATCAGACCAATTAGGAATAATCCCAAACGAACAATTCGGCTTCCGCGTATGCACAGCACAGTGCAACAAATACACAGAATAGTGGAGCATATCACTCAAGGATACAACTGGAACCTTCACACAGCTGCAGTTTTTCTGGATATTGCTAAGGCCTTTGATAAGGTATGGCATCAAGGATTACTCTATAAACTCATTCAGGCCAACATACCAACAAACCTTACCCGTCTAATAAAATCATACCTCACTGACAGATCCATGCAGATAAAAATAAATGGCACCATCTCAACTAGGCGCAAAATCCTGGCAGGAGTACCTCAGGGATCTCTTTTGGCTCCTTTACTTTTCACAATCTACGTGGCTGACATTCCACAGAACCTGAGGACTACCATCACAGCCCTATATGCAGACGACACAGCCATAATGACAAGATCTCTCCGCCCACACCTGGCCTCAGTCGTCTCCAGGATACTATCACAAATGGTTCTCCGACTGGAGGATACAAGTAAACCCCGTCAAAAGCTCAGCTATACTCTTCACCAGACGCAAAGCCTTCATCCAAGATGATATTGAACTTCTCGGAAAAAAGATACCATGGCAGGCAGAAGCCAAATACCTTGGAGTACAGCTAGACAAAAAGCTAAATTTCAACAGCCATATCAAGCTCATAGGCACAAAGACATCCAGAGCCATAGCCCAACTTTATCCCCTGATCAATCGCAACAGCAAATTGGATAAACGCAACAAGCTGTTATTATATAAGATGGTAATTCGACCTGTAATCACATATGCATCCCCGGCATGGAGTCACACATCCAAATCTAACATCCAGAAACTACAGAGGATACAAAACAAATGCCTGCGGATGATCTTAGACGCCCCATGGTTCGTCAGAAACACGCAGATCCACAGAGAAACCGGAACCCCTGACATCCGTTCTCTCCTTCATGACCATGCGGAAAAGTTCTTCAGCAAGGCACATTCTCATCCCAATCCACTAATCAGACAAGCTTCCAGTTATAGTGAACATGACTATCAAAAACACAAAAGACCCAAGGCAATCCTGCTTTCAGCAGAACAGAGCTAACTCCACAATTCACAAAGTGCGAGCATAAGTCTCACAACCTCCCCCATCAAGCTTCTCCACACAGATAAAGGGGAAAATAAAAAGCATTTTATGCTTCACCCAGCAAGCCAGTAACGTTGTTGTTGTTGTTGTTGTATTTTATTTATATTGTATATCTCCTTTTTAAACACAGTAATTTAGTCCTTTGCTCTCCTGCTCTGAAACATTGAGATATATAACAATGCTTTGTTACTGGGAATTACCCTCATATTCAATTCACTAAATGAGCCATATGCCTTCATGAGATCTAGAAATGTTGTCATGATGTACCTTATTTATAAAATGAGATTACTTAAACAGTACTTTCTTCTTAACATGCAAACTTGCACACCCACCCACTTTTCTTTATCTATTTATTACTGTATCCTAGGAGAGAATCTAGCTGAAGCTAGATCCTCTGCTCGTGTGTATAAGTATGGCCCTGCCTGTAGGCATGCGAGGTCCTGGACTGTTGTGGGGATTGCCTCCCTTGACCTCATCCCATGCTCCAGTTCATCCCGCAGGTGTTCATTAGGATTGAGATCAGGACTCTGTGGAGGCCAGTTAAGTGTGATGTTCATATCCACAAACTACGCATTTACAACAGCAGCTTTATTACATGGTACATTATTTTGCTGAAAGAGGCATGGTTAGTTCCATAGAAATGCTACAAAGTAATAAGCATTGCATTGTCCAGAATGTTCAAATACTTTTGGGAGTTCAATTTTCATGGTGACAAACACAGGTCCGAGGCCAAGCTAGCTAAAATAGGACTATACCATCACACAGTCACTTCTGAATTTCATAATTAGGGTTATGTACTTTAGTAAGAGAGTTCACCGAGCATTCGTCACACTCATCTGCTCAGTAGAGGGTGTAGCCTGATTCGTTGCTCCATAACACAGCTTTCACATCCCACTGTACATGCTCTTTGCACCACTGAAGATGATGCTGCATGTTGGTTCGGGTAATGTGGGTTTGCATATTGCAGTCCTGCCATGGTAGCTCATGTGAGCCTCGGTTTTAAATGTTTTTGTTATTCCGTGTCAGCTGACGAATGGCGGTTTTTACATATTTTCCTTAGTAGCACCTCTACGTTCCCGCTCGGGTCTTCCACTGCTGGTAGCACTTGCAGTTGACTCCCTACGCTTCCATCTAAATGGTGTCACTGATTGGTGACCTGGGATGTCAACAGTTTGCTGAACAGATAGACCTGCAACATAACATCCTATCACAACGCCTCTTTCGAACTCCATCAGTTCCCTTCTTGCACCCATTTCACTCGGACACAGTGCGCTGATTTGGGAACATCATATTCCTCCAAAAATAAAAAGCCAAAAGGATTCACTTCGGCGATGCAAAATTATATAAATTAATTGGATATTAATTCCAACATTATTTCAAAGCAGAATACAGAAACTATAAAAGTTGCATGTGAAATTTGACCAGAGAGCTAACGGGAATACACTCGTTGCCATACTTCAAGTTGCCCTAGCCGAACCTAATACATGAACGCTTGCCCGAGCGTCCATATATTCGCCTCTTATTGGTCCATTTTGATAAGGTTTCACTGGCTTGACAGCTGTTTCAAACTCATTGGTTTTTCGTCAGTGACCAGGAAGAAACCAAGAGAGCAATAACTCGAAACGTCGGAGAGGTGTATTTTCCGTAAGCGAACTCCCGGTCGGTGCGTAAAGTATTTACTTAAATAAAGAGCCAAAAGGCTTCAGCGGTGCAAAATTATATAAATTAAGTGGATATTAAATCCAATATTATTTCAAAGCCGAATACAGAAACTATAAAAGTTTCGTGCGAAATTTGACCAGAGAGCTAACGGGAATACAATGAAGCCTTTTGGCTCTTTATTTTAGTAAATACTTGACGCACCGACCGAGAGTTCGCTTACGGAAAATACACCTCTCTGACGCTTCGCGTTCTTGAGTACTGAGAGTTTTTGCTCTCTAAGGTTTCTGCATGGTCTCTGACGAAAATCAGTGAGTTTGAAACAGCTGTCGTCAGGCCAGTGAAATCTTATCAAAATGGACCAATAGGAGGCGAATATATGGACGCTCGGGCTAGCGTTCATGTCTCCTATTAGGTTCGGCTAGGGAAGGGGTGGCCAACCTTTTATAGTTAATGCGTCGATTTTTTCATTTTTAGTTAAGAGTTAAGATGCGCCATACAAACTTATATCACTTTTCAGCGCTTTTAAAATATGGTAATATGGATATATTTAACAGTTATGCATAAAATGATTTATTATATATATATATATATATATATATATATGGTAATATAGACACTTTTAGCAGTTTTAAATAAAAGGATTTCATATAAAGACAAGATAAACATTAATTATTTTATTGACTTTTGAAATTGCTTTGCTTTTGCTAAGCTTGTAATGTTTGGAGTTAAATCAGTTACAGAAAGCATCAAATAGTTTTTCAAATTTGAATCAGTTAGTCGCGACCGTAGTTTGTCCTTAATCATTTTCATTTATGAAAATGCTTGTTCGCATCTGTATGTAGTTCCAAAATGACAGATATAACTCTGAGCAAATTTTCTCAGTTCTGGAAAATGTTCACAAGGCAACGATCGCCAGAAATTAATTATATCAGAAGCATCTGGGAGTGATGGAAGTTCATTAAATTTCATTTTCAATAAAGAATTGGTTCTGAGATCAATAAGTTCCATTTGTATGTTACTAGGCATCGTCAAGATTTTTTGTTCAGTAAGTGAAAAGGGATTTATAAATGCAAGTATGCAGTCTCCTTCGGCAAAGTCGCTAAAACGAATGTTAAAGGACTCTTGTAATAATCTGAGTTTCTCAGTATATTCTGTAAAGTTGCCATTATTTTCAACAGATTCACTATGTTCTTTTAAATGTGGAAATTGACTTAAATCCCCATTTTCTAACTGGGAGATGAACAGTTTTAATTTCATTTTGAATGCACTGATGTCATTTACTAAGCTAGGAAGCAATTTGTTCTTGCCCTGCAGTTTCAAATTTAGATAATTGAGGTGGCTAGTAACATCAACTAAAAATGCTAAATCAAATAGCCATTTCTCATCACACAACAGGGCTTTTTCCTCATGCAGCTCATCCTTCTCTTCCAGAAAAGTACGAACACTTTCTTTCAGCTTCCAAAATCTACTGAGAACTTGTCCTTTAGAAAGCCAGCGCGCCTCACAATAAAGGATGAGATCACCATATTCCATATCTAGCAGTTCACAATATTCTCTGAATTCTCTTCTGTTTAACCCTCTTGCTCTAATTTTATTCACACACTTTACAACTGGTATCATAACATGCCTCAAATTTAGAGTTTTTCCACACAGAGATTCTTCATGTATAATACAGTGATACTTTAGTAGAAAACGACCCAAAAACCTTTCAAGTAAAGTTACAGTCCCAGAAACTCTACCTATCATTGACGGTGCTCCATCAGTGCAAACACTGATGAGCTTACTAGAATCTAGTTGTTGATTCTCTAGACATGACTTTACTTTGTCAAATATGTCTGACTCTCTGGTTTTTCCATGAAGTGACTCAAGACCGATAAGTTCTTCAAAGATGTTAAAATGACCATCAATTCCTCTTATAAAAATGCTTAATTGAGCTACATCACATATTTCAGCGGATTCGTCCAAGGCTAAAGAAAAGAAAGCACAAGCATGAACATGGTCTTTTAATTGCTCAGCAACATCATGGGAAAGTTCTTCATTGCGTTTTGTAATTGTTTGCTTGGACAGAGCAATTTGGTTTACTTTTCTTTCAACATTCTTATCACCAAGACATTTTGCAAATTTTTCGAGACAGGGCTTAACAACTTTCTCTCCATCAGAGAAAGGCTTGTGTTTTTTAGCCAACACAAAGGCAATTTCATAAGACGCCTCCAGCATTGCCACACTTTCACAACTTCGTTTCACAAATATATTTTGTCTCTTTTTTATTTCTTCCTTTTTCTTAACCACCTATTCTTTCCGCAACTCAGACCCAGGAACTAACTTCAGTTTTTCTTCTAATTCAGCTTGATGTTTTCTATAGTCTGTTAATTTATATAATACTGGGGGGGGGGGGTACGTCCCGCTGGCGCCTACGGCGCCCAACCTCCCCGTGTTCCGGACTGGTAGGCCGGTT
Organism: Typopeltis vanoorti; assembly: GCF_054136105.1. Lineage (NCBI taxonomy): Eukaryota > Metazoa > Arthropoda > Arachnida > Uropygi > Thelyphonidae > Typopeltis > Typopeltis vanoorti. The sequence goes on along the minus strand of NC_143557.1, from coordinate 53,541,446 downwards.
CCCCTTGAATTCTGATGACTCGAATTTTGAAGGCTCGACACTCAGGGTAGCCCCTGAATTTCAAATTGTTTCAAAAAATGTGACATAAAAAGGCTTATCATTTTATATATATATAGGGTAGATTCCTCCAATTGACACCGGCAACAAATACGTTATATGGCACGATGCACCATGTCCATGGGGTGTTCGTTGACTTCTTTTCACGCAGTGTATTTCTGTGTGTGTGCGTTTGTGTTTAGCTTCTTATGCAGGTTTGAACACCCAAGAAGTCCCTTGTAAAAAAAAAAAAAAAAAAAAAAAATTCTGTACGAAATGTATTCTGCTGTTTCTCTCTGAATAGTCACAGAAACTTCATCTATGCACTAATTGGCAGATATCAAATATATTGAACTACATAATAAGTCATACACATACTTTTAACCTTCTTTTCACTAGTGCGTGTTCATCTTGTATTCACAACATATGCACATGCAAACAAAATTGAGAAAATACAATACAGATTCCTTATCTAATGAGATTGAATATCTCACTTTACTTTTGCCATGTTTGTCTTATGCAGTTGACTCAACTTCAGATCGTTGTTATCGCAATTAATTGTTCTGAACCCTTGACTTTCATTCCACTTAATTTCCTATCACTTAGAAACATGAACCTGAGGAATTAGAACCTCCCTACTCTGCAATTAATGTGATTCTCTTATTTCACTGGACCCACTAATTAACCCGGTATGTCAAGAATTTTAAATACTTGATTGAACTTTCAAATGTAGTATTTTCCGTAAAGTACCCGTGTTCCTTGAAAATATTACTTAACCAATTTCTCCATTGATTCATTATTTTTGATGCGGTTCTGGATATTACTATTTATTGTAATGAGGTATATTTTTCTAAAATAAAATGCTCTTTCTTTTTATCACCCGAAGGTGAGTTAGTTGGCTTATATGCTGATGGGTGTATTTTCCTTCCCTGATAATTCTGGTTTCTTCATTGACTGAATTTCCCTGTATAGTCTGATAATTTAAAAATGGTATATCAGAATGTACAGTGTAAATATACTGATTATGCACACAGAATATGTAGTGTGTGTTTATAACAATTTGTTGGTTTCAAAATATAGTGAAATTCAGTCGAGATGTATAAGAGTTGGTTGAAACCCACTTTAAGGATGGTCTAAAACATGGGAACGTTGTTTTTTAAGGTATGAACTAGTTTTGATGTTGAAAAAAATTGAGAACCTGATCCTAGGAGCTAAAAAATTTCCACACCTTGTAAATTTCGAATAGGACAGTGCCTGACAAGTGAACCCGGAAAGGGAGAGCGACCTGCGAACTACACATTGGGACCAGTGGCCCTTTACTGTATAACAAGCAACCAACCTGCTATTGAGAACTCATAAGATTGTAAGCTGAGTAGTAGGGGGGTCACTAGTGACAAGATCAAGATAAGATAAGGAATCGTGACGTGATTGGTCGATGACATCATTGTGTGCATGGCTTCATGGGTGTGGAATGTTTGGAATTTCCCTGTGGGCAACTGTGTCACTGGCTTCAGCTCTTGTGTTTTGGTTCGCGTATGGGGTTATGAGTGATGATAGAGATAAGGATTCGTGTTGTGATTGATGGTGCACTAGTGACAAGATGAAGATCAAGATAAGATAAGGAATCGTGTCGTGGGTGTGTGTGTGTTGTTTTCAGAAGTAGATAAGTGACGTCATTTGTTATTTGTAAATAAATGTCGTCATTTGTTATTTGTAAATAAGTGACGTTGTTGTTTTGAATGGAAAAGGGAGATATATTAGAGATAAGGATTCGTGTTGTGATTGGGGGTGCACTAGTGACAAGATGAAGATCAAGATAAGATAAGGAATTGTGACGTGAATGTTTGTTGTTATGAGATGTAGATAAGTGACGTCATTTGTTAGTTGTAAATAAGTGACGTTATTGTTTTGAATGGAAAGGGAGATATATTAGTGTATAAGTAATGGTGTTGTCATTGGTGGACACTTCTGACAAGATCAAGATAAGATAAGGAATCGTGACGTGAAAGTTTGTTGTTATTGATTTTGGAATTTCGCTGGGGCTCTTGTCTGTCAGAAATATCACGTGATGTTATTGGTTCGTTTTTTGCCTTGTGGGTGATATTTAGAGATAAGAATCGTGACGTTATGTGTTTGGAAATTCACAGTTTCGAGGTTTTCTGAATAATTTAATTATATGCTATGTCACTCAAACATACAGTTTTTTTTTTTTTTTTTTTTTGAGTTATCTGTAAACATTTCGTTCGCATACTCGAAAATCCTACCTGTTAGAATTTGGTGATTTTACAGAGAGAAAGCAGATAATTTTACCCAAAACATAACTTAAACTCTTAAAGTTCAGTATAGAAAAAAGGTTTATACTCTCCAGATAACACAAATACAAATTTTACCTTTCCCAACACAAAGTAAGATAAAAATTTGGTTATTTTACAGAGTGCAGATATTTTAACTCATCACGTTACCAAACTCTTAAAAAAGCTTGATGTAAAAAAGAAAAGAAGGTACATTTTTCTTTTCTTTTAAGATATTTGTACATGATAAAAGTTTAAAAACATATCACTGCCAGTCGAAACTTTTTTCTTTTCTTTTTTTTTTTTTTCAAAACTTGACAACACATATTTGTAGTTTGGTGAATAAAGTACAAATGAACTGAAAAGTGACAATTTTGTTACTACATCTGTTGATACCTTCACCAGACTAGAAAAACAATCGTACCAAATTCAAACAATACGACTGTTAGAATTTGGTTATTTACAGAGAGACAACTGATATTTTAGTCTATCACGTTACTTAAACTCTAAAAAAGTTTATTGTAGAAAATAAAAATGATATCGTAGCATGCAGATAACAAATGAATCAACATGTATATATCAAATAATAATCGCCTTTGGAAGAGAAAAATCAAAATCATTAACAAACTTAATACCCATACCCGTTCTTCATTTAAATGATACCAAATGATGAAAACAAAATGGGTATGAATTTCCAAACTTTGAAAAGCTGATGAATTTCTTGCTTGGTGTGATCATAAATAGTTATTTGAATGTAAATATTTTATTTTTCTTGCGAGTCGAAACTTATTTCAAAACTTTACCACCCGTACATTCTAGTAATGGGGGAATTAAAAACAGAGACCATACCAAATAACGGATTTGTAGTTTTGTGAATAAAGTAAAAATGAAGTGATATGTGACAATTTGTTACTACATCTGAAGTAGATACCTTCACCAGACTAGAAAAACAGTCGTGCCAAATTCTAACAATACGACTGTTAGAATTTGATTATTTTACAGAGACAAACAGCTGATATTTTAGCCAATCACGTTACTTAAACTCAAAAACGTTTGTTATAGAAATAGAAAGGTATCGTAGCGTGCAGATAACAAGGAATCAGCATGAATGTATCAAAAAAAAAAAAAAATTACAGCCATTGGAAGAGAAAAATCAATAACATTAACAAACTTTATAGCCAGAACCGTTCTTCATATAAATGATACCAAATGATGAAAACAATATGGGTAAGAATTTAAAAACTTTGAAAAGGTGATGAATTTCTTGTTTGCTGTGATTCCAAAATAGTTATTTGAAGGTAAACATTTTTTTTTTTCTTTACAATTTTCTTTCTTTCTTTCTGAGCTAATATTCATTTGAAATAAGAATACATAATTATTTATTTGTGTTGGAAAGAATATCTAATATAATAATTGTGTTAAAATATATAAATATCCCAACTGTGAAAAAAAAAAAGAAAAGAAAAGAGTCGGGCTGAGAGGACAACAGTCAAAATACAAATTTAAGTAAGACCACAACATTTTTTTTTTTTTTCTCCTTGTAAAATTTAATGCCACAAACTAACTAGATTTTTGTTATTTTATTTATTTATTTTTTTTTTTTTTGACTCAGTGAGTTAAAAGTCTTATTTGTTCCTGCAAGCCCTCAAATATATCAAGAAACTGTCAACTCTTGGAAGCAAAAAAAAAAAAAAAAAATCGAGTATTATTTTAATAGCCAGAATTTTAGTGCAGAAGATTTCACCTGAAATTACAATACTGCTAGAATTTGGTTATTTTACGGAGCCATTAGATATTAAAAACCAACACGTTACTACACAAACACACTATTTTTCACCTAGGTACAACAAGTTGGCGACCGGATAAGAGAGAGATATCTTTAAGATACGACTTAGTGAGAAATCTACAGTGTTGGAAAATAAATTCACATTTTATTTATTCGTTAATTTTGCTCAGTTATTCTGTTAGAATATGTAATTAAACTGATTTTTAAAAGTAAAATACAGAAAATAGCCATTCAATTTGAAAAAAAAAAAAAAATAAATAATTTCACTTGTCAGAATTTCATACCTTAACAGCACTCGGAATTCAAAACAGGAAATTACACTTACCCTAAACAAAAAGGCGCATAGACTTTCCCACCAAGCTTAGGAAACATAGCATGAGCAACTGTGGGAAGGAATTAAACAGAGAATGAACCAATCGGATAGTAATCTAAATTAAATATTCAACTAAGTCTCATATACTTTATATATTTATTAATTCTGCTCAGTTATTCTGTTAGAATATGACCTGTAAAAGTAAAATACAGAAAATAACCAATCAATTTGAAAAAAAAAAATAAATAAAAATTTCACTTGTCTGAATTCCATACTCTAACAGCAATCGGAATTCGAAACCGGAAATAACACTTACCCTAAACAAAAACGGCGCATAGACTTTCCCAAGTGGGAAAGAATTAATACAGACAACCAATCGGATACTACTCTAAATTAAAATTAAATGTAAGCATTAATTAACAACACCAATGAATCCCGACGGTAACGAAGAATGAATAATTTTAGGATATGTGTTATTCAAACATCTTGATACTAAGTCCTTAGTCATATGTAATTATTTGAGAAATATCCAAACTTGAGGAAATGCTACCCAATTTACGGATGTGACTCATGTCATCCCCTTTGAAGAAAACCGCTCGCTGGAGGATATTGCAAATAACGAAACCACAGCAGCTACGGTCTGTAATCCAAAAGGACGAAGTAACTAGTTCAGGTTACAGTATTTACAGAAATTTCATTCTTTGTGGTTTTTGTGTTTGTGTTGTGGATATAAAATTGAACTATTTTGGAATATTCGTATTTAGAAGAGTCATCTGGAAAGCTGTAAGTACTTTTTTAACTTAAACATAACTGATCGCATGTTGTTTGGTAAGCGTAATTCTAATACTGAATAGTATTTTTTTTTCCCATAAGAATAATCATAGGGTATATATTAGAGTATCAACATGGATACATTAGCGATTTCATGTCTAATGTGTATGTGTGTGTGTTTAAGGACAGGTATTTTAAGTATATAATTAATTATTCAGAAAAACTCGAATAGATTATTACACTGCCGCCATCGCGACTTACTCTAAGAATCACACCGTTTAACAGGAAAGAAATACCTCAAAATGTATTGGAAAATTAGTACAAACATCTATAGAAAAAAAAAAAAAAACTGTATGTTTGAGTGACATAGCATATAATTAAATTATTCAGAAAACCTCGAAACTGTGAATTTCCAAACACATAACGTCACGATTCTTATCTCTAAATATCACCCACAAGGCAAAAAACGAACCAATAACATCACGTGATATTTCTGACAGACAAGGGCCCCAGCGAAATTCCAAAATCAATAACAACAAACTTTCACGTCACGATTCCTTATCTTATCTTGATCTTGTCAGAAGTGTCCACCAATGACAACACCATTACTTATACACTAATATATCTCCCTTTCCATTCAAAACAATAACGTCACTTATTTACAACTAACAAATAACGTCACTTATCTACATCTCATAACAACAAACATTCACGTCACAATTCCTTATCTTATCTTGATCTTCATCTTGTCACTAGTGCACCCCCAATCACAACACGAATCCTTATCTCTAATATATCTCCCTTTTCCATTCAAAACAACAACGTCACTTATTTACAAATAACAAATGACGACATTTATTTACAAATAACAAATGACGTCACTTATCTACTTCTGAAAACAACACACACCCACGACACGATTCCTTATCTTATCTTGATCTTCATCTTGTCACTAGTGCACCACCAATCACAACACGAATCCTTATCTCTATCATCACCCATAACCCCATACGCGAACCAAAACACAAGAGCTGAAGCCAGTGACACAGTTGCCCACAGGGAAATTCCAAACATTCCACACCCATGAAGCCATGCACACAATGACGTCATCAACCAATCACGTCACGATTCCTTATCTTATCTTGATCTTGTCACTAGTGACCCCCCTACTACTAAGCTGAATTATCTGCACGTGCTGTCCTATAGTCTCACTAGTTATTCATTTGGAATATAACTAACTTGGAAGTTTGTGAATGTATTTAAAGCTGGTAGGTGATTTTCATCTACCAGTGACTGAGACCATCACCCTGTTTATTGGAGACCCGAAGTATTATTATTTGGACACCTCCAGGGAGTCCAAAGACTCATCAAGGGAGAGTGTGCCAACAGCATTGAACGATTGGTCCCCTTCCAACTACTAACCGCGCTCAAACTTACTTAACTGAGCCATTAGTAGCAGAGGCTCTACCAATCGACCAACCTTTGCCGGCAGTAGCTTCAATTTTTAATGCAGTTAATATTTGGTCTTTAGAGCAGTGCTTCAAGATTATCTAACCCTAGTCCATTTTTAGTGCTAATGCGCAACAGGTAAAAACAAACAAACAAAAAAAACCCACTAATACCCTTCATTAATGACGATCTGCTCATACAATGCTTTTCAATTATGAGCAATTCGTATTAATGACCTCATGCGACGAATAATTCGCTCATACGACGGTTTTAGCCCCATGACGTGTATCGACCGATAATTGCTTTTGTGAACTCTTTACTTACAACGTCTTTGCTTGCTACATCTGTGGTTTTGGTGTTTCGCTGTGAATTGAGTTGTTTATAACTTATTTAATTTTATCGTTAATAATTACAGGGGAAAAAATCAAAGTAAGGGTTCTGTTGCTCTAGTGGGGAACAACAACAAAAAGACGTGTAAGTCTATTACATTCCATGCTAAGATTAAAATGAGTAAATATAGTGATAATGATGTATTGAAGTCCGCGCGGTTAGCCTAGTGGCTTTGCGCTTCGCAACCATATGTCTGGGGAAGGAGTGTCCTAGGTTCGATTCCCGTCCACGACGTGAGGAGCTTAAGGATCTTCCTCAGCCATAGCCAAGTTAGCTGGTCTTGGGCGTGGGCAGCAGGGTTTTTTCCGCCAGTTTATCTGGGGTTTTTCATCCCGCAAGCAGGCAAACCGGCCCCGTGAACATACAGGTTACAGTCATAAATACTTGCGGCAAGGAAGGCAACGGGAAACCACCTTGCTCATAATCATCTCTTCCTAGAATGGTAGCATATAGCTACCCACCCGCGGCCGTACGGCAGATGGGAACCAGAAGATGTATTGAACACTGAGATTGGCTGCAGGCTAAACTTACCTCTCACTACTACTGTTAAAAACAAAACAAAACAAAGTTCCTAGTCAAGTGCTAACACTAGTTATTATTATTATTATTACTACGTGACACCTCTAGGGAGTCCAAGGACTCATCGTGGGAGGGCACACTACTCTACTTCGCTAGATACATCTCATCCTCTCCACTACTACTTAATTTTCCAACCATGACACTACTACCATCAACGCCATCTATCGCCCATCATCACCACCAACCATAGTATTTTTTGTTTAAATTGCGTGTGTTCTGAAGGCCGATTTGTCTGTACGCGGGATGAAAACCCGACTTTCCGGGAGTAAAAACCCTGCTACCACCGTACGAGATCGGCTAACTCACCTACAACTGAAAAAGCCCATATAAGGATTCCCCTCGTCACGACGAGAATCGAACCCAGGTTTTTTCCGATCAAAGAGCGCAATGTTCCGTTCTTCCAATATAGTTGTACGGTGGCGTACAACTATATAACTGTAGTTAATACTACAGTTATCGTAAACATGATAATCTTATTGCGGAAATGGGAAGAAAAAATGTAATGGCGTAGATTGGTGACTAAACTTGGTCCTTAATCCAAGCTATTCAGAATAAGTTAAAGATGCGAAGAAATTATATTCTTGCTTTAATCCTTTATCCAAGTGTAAGCAAACAAAGTTTGCGCCTAAAGTATTTTCACGACTGCGCTTATTGTATATAGAGGCTAATGACGAATCAATTACCTCAGTATCCCATAATGCAAAGCACCCCTCCTTTCGGATATATATAATGCTGTGCACTTGTATAATGCTGTGCATTATGGGAAAGTGTATCGCCCAGGTGATACACCTTTTCACTATTTGTATAATGGGAAATATATTACTTTTGCATTACCTTGGTATCTCATTCGGATCTGGCTCCCACTGAAGAGATTTTAAATAAGAAGAAACCGATCATGGCTCTTCCCATGTATAGTATTATACATGTCCGTAAGGATATGTGCTTTGTATTATGGGATACTAAGGCAAGTGATGTGAAGTCATTAGCTTCTATATACAAGTGTCCCATCGTGAAGTGACTTCACACCAAAATTTTCTTTGCTTACACTTGAATTAAACCAATAATATAATTTCTTGGCATCTTTAATTTATAGTATAACTAAATGAAAAAAATAACTTTGGGTGTGGCCCTTCCAATATGTCTGAAAAGGAGGTGTGTTTTGCATTATTGGATATTAAGGCAAATGATATGAAGTTATTAATCTCTATATGCAGGTAGCCCAGTGGTTAAGATACTTCACGCGCAAACTTCGTTTGCTTACACTTGGATAAAGGATTAAACCAAGAATATAATTTATTTGCATCTCTTTATAGTGTATAACCAAATGGGGAAAAAAAAAAAAACTTTCAACATCTATCTCTGATCCAGAATAAGTTTTTCTTTTGCGTATCTAATGTATGTAAATACTTTATTTACGCACATACATGACTTATTAAAAACGTTCTTTAGCCATTACATTGCCTTATCTATAAGTGTTAAAACGGTGATTGGCTATACGTTTGTGGTCTTGGAACCTCACTTGTCGTGTGACCCGAGGTGCACCTCTGCACACACACACACACACACACGTATTGTAAATCGCTAACTTGAAGAAATTGTTATAAATATAAATATTGTTATAAATATGGGTTAGCCGATCTCATACGGATGTAGCAGGGTTTTTCATCCCGCATACAGACAAATCGGCCTTTCAGAACACACGCAATTTACAGACAAAAAATACTAGTGGTGGTGGTGGGCGGTAGATGGCGTTGATGATTGGCAGTAGAGGTTCGGTGTAGTGGTGGAGACAGTTGTATAGTAGGTGTCCTCCCGCGATGAGTCTTCGGACTCCTTGGAGGTGTCACGAATAATAAAATAATAATAATAATATACAAATGATGTATATTATTTGTATATTATTTATATACAAATTTTTAAATTATATACAAATATTAAACTGTTTATAGTTAAATATAACTATCAACAGTTTCATCTGCCAGTACTTTATTTCTGTTTTACTTCATGTTAATTTCCGCATTTTATTCAAGATATTCATTAAATTGATTTCGTTTCTCGTCTGGGTGAATGCACATTCGAAATAACAATTTTGAGACCTGTGATTTTAATTTCACTTAGCATTTTACTTACTGACACAGGGCATTCAAAATTTTCAGTATTTATACATTATGAACCACAGGTTCAGAAATGCTTCGAGCGTATTTACAGTTTGTTGTAACTCATTCCTTAAATTATGAGTTCTTAAGTCAGTAATAAATAAAAAATTCACAGAAATATATACTCATTTTTATTCCAGCTAGCTTATTCTTTGAATCAGTATTATCATCATCCCGGATTTTTTTTTTTTTTTTTTTTATGTGGCTCCCACCCATAAAAGTTAATTTGCAGACTTACAGCATATTTGTAAACTGGGTGAGCTAAGCATGCATTTTTGTTTTTGATTTCTAGTTTAATTTTTAATTTTTTTTATTTTTATTTATTTTTTTACATAGTCCTAAAACCCTGCTCTAGAGACCAAACATGTAACTTTTTTTCAAGTCACTTCAGGCGTCCGATAAGCGGTCTCACACTGGTCTATGAAATCTCCACTAAAGACCATCGCTAACATCCATATTTGCTGCGGGAACCTGCAGCCTATTGGTTGGAAAGCGGGTAATCTTAACAACTCGTCCAACCAGGCCATATACTGAGAACACAGGAGGTTGGTTGCAATTTAGAAGTGACTACTTTATTGACATTACAGTATTTTTAATAATTAATGGTATTGTTACTTCTTTATGGTACTGTTCGAATTTCAGAAGGAAATTTCAAGCAATGATATCAGTCATGTAGCTACTCTTAGTTGCAATTTAGAAGTGACTACTTTATTGACATTACAGTATTTTTAATAATTAATGGTATTGTTACTTCTTTATGGTACTGTTCGAATTTCAGAAGGAAATTTCAAGCAATGATATCAGTCATGTAGCTACTCTTAATTATCATTACATGGCATTTATTTGGACTCTTAAGACTTACTGTAGAAGATTACTCGGCACTATACAGTCTCTCAGCCGCATGAGATTGACTAACTCACCGTCTACTGAAAAAGCCCACACATATTCCTCTAATGGAATTGAATCTGTCTTTTATGACTGAATTGCATTTCTTGCTTTCAATCATCTAAAAAAAATATTTTTTTAGATAATGTGAGTAAAATAGTCAACAATAACGTCGAAATCAGTTGAATAATTCGATTATAGCTGCATAACATATTTGCTCCCGCACAACCGCACTTTTCCTCATGTTTCATACGTTGTGTAAGTCCCGTGACAATTACACAACGTATGAAACAACTGCTTTTCAGATTAGATCGTAAACCATTAAACGATGCGACTTGTAGAAATATCTACAAAGACTCCCCCTCCCCCTTTCAGTCCTTTGCGCTTCAATTTTTCAGAACCATTGTCAAAAATAACTTATATACCAAACTTGGTGGAAAAATCTGTTGAACCATGTGATCTGTAGAAGTGTGTGTTTTTTCCGATTAGACTGAAATTCTCATGGAGCATAAACAATGTAAGAAATAATCACACGTGAAAATGAATCGAAATCATTGAGTGCGGCAGTAAAGAAGTGTACCTGTAAAGGATGGGGGAAAAAAACCTTTTGAGAGGCGGGTGCTATTTAACTTTATTGTACAGATTGCAGTGATGCGAAGACAGCGTATTTGACGAAATTTAATTTTAGGATTCGGAGAGAGAAAATGGGAAATGGTTAGCTTTTAATATGATGCTACATAAAAGATAGCACCGTTTGTCTAAGTGTGATGGAGATGTCGTAAATGATTTTCATCGCCCGGTGGAACGAAGTGGAGGTGTGAAGCTGTTCGTTTCCAAATTATTTCAAGCACACATCACCGAGACTCAAGTATTACTTATGAACAGAATATCGCGGTTTGAAAATGTGAAGAGGTTTTAACAACCCCAGCTCTCTTCCCATTTTACTCCCAGCTTCATCATTATTTTAATACCCGAAAATTTGAATGTTGATAATGTGTGATCCCTTGAAGAGTTTATCAACTGAAAAATAAAATCGAAGTATCACTAAAATTATTATTTAGCTTTTTTTTTTTTTTGCTTTTGTATTGTAACAAAAATTTTATATATATGTATAAATTCTGGCTGTACTTTGGACAGTGTTCTGGGTTTCGAAAATATCAGATCATATCTCACAAACACTACTGGATTTTAATTATTTATTGATTTCAATCAGTAACTTTTTTGCCCATGCTTGAGACTTGTGTTTTGTCTCACATATAAATATGTGAGCGACTCGATTTGGAAATATGATTACTTCATACGTTTTTAAATGCATTATGAAATATGATATTTTTTTAAAAAAGTTTCAAAATAACTCCTGAAATTTGAGTTTACAACTTTAGAATAGAGTCGGGGGGAGGTGATCTGTTGAGGAGTGTCCAAGGAGGTCATAGCTAATTTTAAATGCTTAAAATTGGCATGGGGTACTAACCTCCTCCCTTCTATTGCTCTGAGTTGAGACATCATTTTCCCTCCGCAAAGTTCTTTGACCCAACTGTTCTTATTTTCTTTGTTTATTAGTTTTTACTGCAGAGTGCGGTTGAAGGAAAACAGCTCTTCAGTTGTATTTATATTAAAACCACTATAAAATTAACAGTATTGCGTTTTTTTTTTAAATCATATTTAACATTTGCAATTTTAAACTCGCCCCTGTTTTGACATTCTTTACTGATTTCTGTTTACTTTTTGCTTTTCTCAGCTTCTCTTAACGAAGTGGAGTCCGTTTTCACAAACGACACTCGCGCTTCGTATTGCCGTCTTATAAGCATATCGCCCTGTGAATCGTAATGGAGGTCTGAAGTTATTCTCCTCCAGAGTAGGATCTCCAGTTTCCATTCCCCCCTCCCATTCACCTACAGTGGGAGTGATATTCTTCATGGACATGTTCATAATAAGTATAGAGCCATTATATCTACCATTTGAGGATAAAGCACTTATGCAGACTATGCCAGAGAAGCAATCCTAATGGTAACACGACATGCGACTTCCCCATCAACCAGCCAAGTAATCCTACTGGCAAGTACTCTTCAAGGTCATGAGTCGAGTATTACATAATGCCCCGGCGTTATGCAATGGCATTTATATTTTTCACAGATTCCTTAGCAGTCCTTCAAGCTATTAAGAACTGCTACACTAGCCATCAAGAACTACTCAGAGCCATAGCAAAAACAAACTACATAAGGATTCCGAAATAATTTTCCAGTGGATTCCATCCCATTAAAGGGAAACGAAACTGCAGATGAAGTAGCAAAAATGGCTGCAAACATCAAGTGATACTACCGGTTTTGATCTTTTTAAAACTATTCATAAAGAAAATGTAAAAAGAATGATTCTTCAGGCCACTAGTATTCAGCAGAAAAAACCAGGTGTTACCATCAACTCCAAGTTTAATCGCATTGATGTGCCACTACTATCTCTCGCCTCAAGACCGGCCACATAAGACCAAAAGTCATCTGCAAAATCTGTAACATCGAGGAAGCATCTCCACTGCATTTACTTAACTTGTATGAATATTTCTAAATGTGAACTTTATAACAACCCAGAAAAGGTGCTGTATAAAATGCATCAATTTTTACCCCTATTATTACACCAGATCATAGGATAATAAAAATGCCAGGGCAGTCTTTCACCTTCACACTGCGTCTTCCCCACTAAGTTTCTGACATCACCAATATGCAAGACACTTTCAAAAGTAACATTGACACTGATAGAAGAAATCTCCCACAAAAAAAAAAAAAAAGAAAAAAAGTACACCTATAACGAGAATTTAACACAAGTCCACAAAAATGTGTACAATAAAACTGTCATATTCATTTCATTCACATTCGTAGTCTCACTCCAACCTTATTTGCACGTGCGCTAACACGCAGGTGTTTGTAAGGTTTGGATAATCCATAATTCCTTCGCTAAGAAGAGCAGCACATGTGCGTTTGTCAGATGTGACATTCCATGCTAGGGATAGCTAATCCAACAATTCCTCTTTAAGTTAAAATGTTTCTTGTTGCGCTTTGCTGCTTTCATTAGCAATTCCGATATGCACATATTTAATTCTCCCTGAAAGTCGATTTTCTAGTGTCATCACCTAATCAGTGGGATCGTCTTTCACAGACAAAGTTGGAGGATTATGTTGAAGTTTTTACTTTTAATAATGATATGACGTATATTTTTCATCTACTAAACGGAATACCAGATAAACCTCGTTATTTTTCCAACACCTTACTAGATGTTTTATAGAAACGTGTGGTAGCCATAATGATACTTAAAAAAAAAAACGGTTTGACACATGTAAAGGAAATTAGAATTTCTTTTGCAACGCCTATATATTTCTCACTGCAACATTAACATCATTCAAGAAGAGAACAAAAGAATTACTTACAACACAAAACAATATTAGCACGAGAATGAGTCAAACGCAAGTCATACTTTAAAGTATCTTGGAGGCAGCTGAGTGAGCAGAAAACAGGTACATCTGTGGTCCTTTTAAACACTCGTGAGCTGGAGGAGAATCAGATTAGTCGTGTCATGTGGAGTAGGCAGGGCTTTTTCAGTGGGTTGGTTTCCACTTGCCAGAATCAAAATGCAACAGTTAATGAATATTGGAAAGTGGAATGCCGATTTTTTTTTTCATTGTTTATTTCAGTTTTGCACATAAAATTTTCGAAACCTGGACGCATTTTTAATACCGTGATTAGGCTGTGGGTTAGATAATCCGGGAATCCTACTTATGGGGAGCCTCCTTTCACCTCCCTTGGCTAACTACTATTTAGAGAGTAATTAGAAAACTTTCTTCCTTCCATTTGTCCTCAGCTTTTTTTTTTTTTTTTTTTTTTTTTTTTTTTTTTTTTTTTTGAGGGTGATACGCTACGTTGACGATGTTTTTGCAAATCTGGCCATATCCAGGACAGGATTTTCGGACTATGTTTAAAAATATAAAAAAATTACAAGAAAAAAAAATATATATTCGATAAAAATAGAAAAATCCTTAGGCCCCTAACGGTACAAATGTACTATAGGTTTACAACATTACAGGCTTGCTTCTTTTCTTCACGGCACCGCGACCTAGAGATAGCATAACACCTAACTAACGATATTACAATAAACACATTTACAGTTGCTGAGAATAAGAATCTCTTAAGTTTTTGGGAAGGATATACAGTTGTTTCGATTGAGGTGTGATCGATGTAATAAGGCTTCGGAAATATCTGAATAAACATTCAAATTTAAAATGACTTATGGATTAGGCGTGTCTTTGATCAAAGGCTTCTTCAAAAATCAATAGGTTTGGTCAAAAGATGAATTGAAAGAAGGCATTCAAGATACCTGGTAAATGTCCGAAAGAGAAAAACATGTATCTTTGGTGGAAGCAAGAAGATATAGTTCGTTAATGAAAAAACCCGTGGATATGAGATTATATTTCTTCAAGATTATTGTGAATCATTTGGAGATACTAGACGTAAGAAATCGAAACTACCCATTTAACACAGGACTTATGTTAATTCGATTGTGCTTATGACTTTTCTGTGGGGTGGGGGGGGGGGGTTGAATCCATTTAATTGCACGATCGTTTTAATTGTGGCCAATTTGGTTGTGGAACAGACGAAGTGAGCTTTGTTGAGTAGGGTTGTGATTATGCCTATTTTTGTGATAAATGATGCGCAGAAGCATATTGAATATATCTAACAGATAATTATGATTAAAGTAAAAGCATGTGTGCTTTCGCATTAATAGCCTGTTGATTGGAAAACAATGATACTGTCTACTCTTCCAACCAGGTCAGTGATTAGCATGGCACGAAATTAACAGAAGCGTCCTGATGCTAACAAATAACAGCGTTTTAAATCAGGAAATACGAACAGTAATAGTTTGAAATGCGTTTCATCGGATATAAGTAGCATGTCGGCGTTGCACTGCATCAGTTATCGCCTATTTCGTATTCTTCATGCTTTCATTTCAAAAGAATATTTTTGGGATAAGTTGAACTCGAACGCAGAACTTCTGGTAGCAGTAGTTATACCTCACTACCTACCGTTATGGATTGCTTACTCGTTTTCGTTTTTAGGTTACGTTTGTTCACGGATGCTCTTCTATATGGTAAAATAGTTTCGTCACGAGCAGAGACGAGATTATTTTATTATATAGAGGAACATTCTAATAAATAGCTCATATTTTAGTTCGGAGATTCCTTCATTCTTTATTGTGAAGACTTGCACTAGAGCGAAAGAAATTAATACATATTGCAAAGTAATGAAAACACTCTTTAAATTATGTATTTTCAAAGTGCCAGTCACTTGCATTTCTCTTATCTTTAGATACAACTATCTGGTTGATAATGGCAAGGAAATGTATTTATTATTTTATGAATCCCTCCCTCGAAAAGTCGCAAAGCTGTCGTCATACATTTTAACCTTTTATGTTAAAGATTGGATTGCCCCCTCCCCCAGAGACTAACATTTCATTTTATTGAAAAGAGAGAAAAAAAAAGTGTAATCTAGCTACTTCGGATCTCCATAGGCAAAGTTGTGGTCTCATGATAAGAAACTGATGGCAATATTTCCTTACGATTCCAAAACCGAAATTGGAAAATCACAGTTATGGCCAACCAAAAAATATAGGTTGTAAAGGATACGCAGTTTTAGATTGCAACTGTTCAAGGTGCACCTACAAACTAATATAGGCTTATATACTTTTCGTATATCGCTATAAAAAATCTCACGACCACTTACAGGCATTCCCTGTAAAAGCGAAAGTTATGAACCAGCAAATAATTTGTGAAATATCAGCTTTTTATTTTATTTTTTTTTTGAGCCGTTCACTCTTCATTTAGTTTTTGTTTTTACTCCGGCTTTTTTCTCAATTACCAGTCAGAATCAACTTATTTATCCTTGAGATTTTAATCCCAGTTTTACCAAATGTAACGTTTCATGTTAGATATTTTTCTTTGCAGCGTAATATTTATTTGCTCGATGAGCATCGTTTGCTATCAACGTATAGCATCATTTCGTCCATTCAAAAACACGCTTTGGATATCATCCATATGCATGATTTAGTTTGTTTAGTGAAACTGGTTGTTTCACGAAAAATGCAGATGCATTCATTATTCTGTTACAGGTGTTTGCTGCTCGTTTCAAATAAAATTGCAGAATTATTAAAAGCCAAATTTGACATGATTTGAGAAATTTTAATACGTATGTTAAATGCCAAATTTCATTAGATTCTATTCTACTCCTGTTCGAATCGTTTTTCCCATTAAAAATGAACCGCTTCGAATCTAAATTGAGCTACACGAGCATCTTATTATACATCACGTAAATCCCAAATTTCATTCAGTTTGTTTCATCGAGCCAAAACATTACTGCGATATATAATTTCCTTACGTTTAGAGCAAAACAAAAATGAGATGCCGTGACAAATATTATTCCGAAACTTGGAGACAAACGAACATAACGAAACTAGAGTGCTTACTCATCTTGCGAATTGTACTGGAAAATGGATCGAAGTATTATAAACAATTGTTCAATTTTTGGTATAAGTGCCATCAAAATTGTAAATTTATATCACGGACATCATGATAGTTCCGTCGAAAATGGTGGAAATATCGAGAATTGAAAATTCAACTGAACAATTTATGTTGAGTAGGGACCCCCCCATCTAAATGAAAAATTTCAGGATGCAAGCTGTGTATTATATCCAATAAAAAGTAAATAAAATATAGTATTGTTTTCATCTAGTAGTAGTAGTAGGGTAGGCACTTCTGACCAGATCAAGATAAGATAAGGAATCGTGACGTGATTTGTTGTTCATTTGATGATGTAATTGTGAGCGTGACGTCATGAGATTGGAATGTTAGGAATTTCCCTGGGGGCATATGTGTCAGTGACCTGAGTTCTTGTGTTTTTGGTTCATGTATGGAATTATGGGTGATGGTAAAGATAAGGATTCATGTTGTGATTGGTCGTGCACTTCTGACCAGATCAAGATAAGTGACGTTATTTGTAAAGAAGTGATGTCATTTGTTAGTAAATAAGTGACGTTATTTTGAATGGAAATGGATATACATTAGTGTATAAGGAATCATCTCATGATTGGTGGGACACTTCTGACCAGATCAAGATAAGATAAGGAATTGTGACATGATGTTTGTTGTTATCCGATGAAGATAAGTGACGTCCCTTGACTACCCTTTCACTTCCACCACCTAATGCTATTTTTTTTCCTCCAAAGTTATCAGTATCGGTTTTGAGGTGACATCACTAAAAGATATCTGCAAAAGATGAGCTTGCTCATCTCCATTAGGCTGAGCAGACATCTTCTGGAGGAGATGGGGAGAATAATGGGTGATGGGGTTAGGTGGGGGAGCATTGCAGGGAAGACCTCTGTCACCCTCTTGATGACCTTTTCACTTCTACCACCTAATGCTATTTTTTCCCCATCCCAACAATTTCGGACATACGAGTGAGAGAAATAGTCATGTGGTCCAACATCAAAAACACTTTTTGAGGATGAAATATTTAACATAAGGACAAATAATATAGAATACCCTTCGAGCCATAGAGATAAGATTTGCCCTATGATGTCTCAAAGTAAGATAATCTCACATCATATCCAACAGCATGTAGAAACATGTCTGTGAATCATCTGCACGAAAGTTTCATTTTGGAAGGAAAGGAATGGTCAGGGTTAAGGGTCAGGTAAACAGTACTATAAGGAAAAACAAACGAGTGAAGTGTCTTTGCAGTTACGGCAATTCGTTCATCCCGTGCAGTTATCGTATTGTGTTGTGGTGATTGGTATCCAGGAGAGTAAAGTAAAATAATGGGTGAGCCACAAAAGTCATTGAAATTTTCTTTCTTCAGGAAAAATAGCATGAGACAAAACTCTTCACCTAGCTCTCAAAGGATGGAAACCGATTATTATTTTAGAAGACACGTACATTGTGATGTATTTATCCAGGACCACTTGGGAAAAGTTATGCAGGAAGTGGTCTGATATCCTTGGCTACTTGCAAAGAAGAGTTGACTACGAAATGGATCTCGGTGAGTGATATATTCTGAAATGCCAAAATGGGGAACTAATACTTGATGATACAGGAGCTGATGGAAGTAAAGTTTTTTCCTATTAGTTGTGAAGAAGCTGAGAGATTTTCACCTAAAATGTACGACATTGATAATCATTTACTATTTTTGGAAACTGAATTACCATCTATTCATATCATGGGGAAAATTATCGCCAGTCATTTAAATTCATCAATGGTAAAATTAGACTTTCAAGATTTTATCCAGTTCGATAAAGATTCTTTATTTTGGGACTTTTACGAACATTTTACAAAAACTGTTTGTGTATATTTGCTGACAAAAGCATACACAATGTTTAGGGAGGCATGGTGTCATTTCCAGACTGACACACAATATCTCTTTGATTAGCTATTTTGATGTAATGTAACCAAGAAACATTGAGTAACAAAAATTTTATTCATTGGACTCTTTGGAAAATGTTGAGTCAACTAAATATTGTGAAATATTTTTAGGTGATTACATGTTTCGAATTTTTCTCAGTGAATATACTTGTAAATAGTATTTCAGCAAAATGAAATGTGCATTTGTAAACTTAAATGAACAAAGATGTGTGCTTTTGTTCTGCCACAGTGAATTTTTTACTCAGTTATTCTGATTAGAACTTGATATTTAAATTCACAACATTATATCTTAAGTCAATTCTGTTTAATTATTTTTTAAAAAAATCACAACTGTGAAATTAATGCCAGGAATTGGGGAAAAAGTGTTGAAAACTGATATCCACGTATTGATTATTTTATAAATTGTCTAATGCTACCTATTGACATTGTTTGAGTTACCTGAAAACAATTCGTTCACATAATCGAAAAATTCGAACTGTTAGAATTTGGTTGTTTTACAGAGAGAGAGAGAGAGAGAGAGAGAGAGAGCAAATAATTAACCCAAAATGTGACTTTAACTCTTAAAATTTAGTATAGAAAAAATGTTTGTACTCTCCAGATAACACATATACAAATTTTACCTTTCCCCACACAAAGTAAGAAAAACACACCAACAGTATATCAAACAGCATGTGAAAACGAGTGACTTTGGACTTAAGGTAATCGTTCATCCACTGCAGCTGCTGTTTTATGTTGGTAATGTAAAAATAATGGGTGAGCCACAAATTCTTTGAAAGTTTCTTTGTGAAAAGTTCTAATTGTTTAGAATTTTGTAACAGAAAGTTAACATAAAATATACGATCAGAGCTAATAATAAATGACTATTTATTTGTGGTGCCATATGAAGTAATCTAAGAAGAATAATAAAGGAAAACGATTATGAAAAATCGACAGTGGGTGAAAAATACGAATTTTCAGTTATCATTGGGATAATTGATTGCCAATTTCTTTTGAATAAGAGTTCAAATTTATTTCCTAAAGAAATTTGTATTTCTGATGGAATTATTGTAAGATATGCATTGATAAAATCACCTTGTAGTTGGAAAGAATTACCCGAAAGAGTTAAAAAAAACAGAATTCTTGGTTAATAAAATATAACCATCAGCTGAAGTGGGAAATTGGTTCACTATCTGGACAAACTAAGAAATTGGATGATAGAATCAACATGCAAATATTACTTGCAAAAGGAAGAGAAAAATCAAAAACATTAACGAGGTTAATAGGGAGGCCTGTTCTTGATTTAAATGAAATTGGATGCCCAAAACGTGAAAACATAACGTGTACTTTTAAATGCTTTTGGAAACATAACGAAAGATTCTGTGCTTTTAATAATTCTCAGAAGTATATGTATTGGTTTCAAAAAAAATAAATATGCAACCCTTAATTTTACAACAGTAATAAATTCCCAATGATCAGAAATGAAAATTAACTTTCAGATGAGAGTCACATTGTCAAAAACCACATGATGGCAATTCCACAAGCATGGAAGAACCTTTGATGTATTTTTCAATTTATTTATTTTCTGTATGTTAGATTCAGTAAATACAATTTGTAAATATTATTATATTCAAATAAATTGTGTAAATTTAAATGAACAAATTGGGTGTCGTTGATGTGTTATACAAACTTAAGTAAGACCGTAAAATTTTTTTTCCTTGTGAAATTTCATGCCACAAAGTAACCAGAGACTTTTTTTATTTGACTCAGTGAATTAAAAGTTATTTGTTCATGCAAGCCCTCAAATATTTCATGAAACTGTCAACTCTTGGAAGCAAAAGAAATATTCGGGTATTAAATTAATAGCCAGAATTTTAGTGGAGAAGATTTCACCTGAAAAGTCAATACTGTTAGAGTTTGGTTATTTTACAGAGCCATTAGATATTTAAAACCAACGACACGTTACTAAAACTCTTAAAAAGATTGCTGTAGAAAAACGCTGTGGAGAGTTCAAAACCTTGTTTGTCTCGTATCCATTTACTTAAAATTACTAATGCTAAAGACAAAATAAATAAAATAAATTCCAGTTACAGAAATAGGTTATGAGCACAAGGAATCGAAGGTAAAATTAATAGGCATTTTGGTTTTTTTTTTTTTAAGAAAAATAAAATAAATGTAAGCATTATTTTCCCATGGGAACCAAGAATTCGAACCTAAACACACGATTTCTCACCTACGTACAACAATTTGGCGACCGGATAAGAAAGATATCTTTAAGATAAGACTTAATGAGAAATCTACAGTGTTGGAAAATAAATTCGCATGCATTTTATATATTTATTAATTTTGCTCAGTTATTCTGTTAGAATATGAATTTTAAAAGTAAAGTACAGAAAATAACCAATCAATTTGAAAAAAATAAAAATAAAATAAGAAATAATTTCACTTGTCAGAATTCCCATACTCTAACAGCATTCGGAATTCGAAACCAGAAATAACACACTCTAAACTAAACGGCGCATAGACTTTTCCACCAAGCTTGGGAAATCATAGCATGAGCAACTGTGGGAGAGAATTAATACAGAGAACCAATCGGATAGTAATCTAAATTAAGTAGTCAACTAGCTTTTCTGGTTATTTACAGAAATATCTTTCAACTCCTATGTTTTTTGTGTGTTTTTGTGGTGTGAATATATGTTAGCCACAGTAACCTATAATGAAAAAGAACTGCATTTTCATACTTGTGTTTGTGTTCTGTGAATATATGTTAAAAATCAACAATTTGGAATATTCAGAAAACCTAGATAGTACCAAGATGTTCCCATTCTGGAAAGAAACATAAGTTAATTTTTTTTTTAACTTAAACAACAGTTGTAATTTCAATAATCAATGCTCGTATGTTTCGGTAAGCATAATTCTAATACTGAATAGTTTTAATGCATTCGTGATATCTGTAAATTCCTATTTCTGCATATTGCATTGTAAATAATATCTGTGAAATAAATATGTAAACTTACATAACACATCATGTTTGTTCTTTTATGTTTAAGTAAGATCACTTTCGAAATTGCCGTGAATTCACACACGATTTGTTTATTTATTTATTGAACTTTAAGATCTTAATTTTAGACCAATCAAAATATTCGGATGAATTATGAATAAAATATGAATTTGAATTAGAATATGAATATTTAAGAAAATACAGATGAGCTATGGGGAAAAAAAAGTGTGTGTGTGTTTGAGGGACACCAGTATATATTTAAATTATTCAGAAAAGCTCGAAACACACCCGCCATCACGACTTACTCGAAGAATTCCCACCCTTTAACAGGAAAGAAATACCCCATAATGTATTGGTAATTAGTACACCCATCTATAGACAAGCAAACATGACAATGACGGATGTGTGTCACCCTAGGAAAATTCCAAGATATCTTATCTCAAAAACATCGCTCACAATTCCATAGCCAAACCAAAACATCATGTGATATCACAGAGAGACATATGTTACCCAGAAATTTCCAAACACATAACGTCACGATTCTTATGTCTAAATATCACCCACAATGCAATAAGTGAAGCAAAAACACCACGTGATGTCCCTGACAGACGAAGGCCCCTAGCGAAATTCCAAACAATCTAAAATCAATAACAACAAACATTCACGTCACGATTCCTTATCTTATCTTGATCTGGTCAGAAGTGTCCCACCAATCACGAGACGATTCCTTATACACTAATATATATCCCTTTCCATTCAAAACAACGTCACTTATTTACAACTAACAAATGATGTCACTTCTTTACAAATAACGTCACTTATCTTGATCTGATCAGAAGTGCACCACCAATCACAACACGAATCCTTATCTCTACCATCACCCATAATTCCATACACGAACCGAAACACAAGAACTCAGGTCACTGACACATATGCTCCCAGGGAAATTCCTAACATTCCAATCTCATGACGTCACGCTCACAATTACATCATCAAATGAACAACCAATCACGTCACGATTCCTTATCTTATCTTGATCTGGTCAGAAGTGCCTACACTACTACTTCTCTTCAAACAGAAGCGGACCTAGGACTAAATACACACTACACGTTCGCTTTGAGGAAGTTTGAATTAGAACCTTATATTCGCCATCTGAGCATTTTTATATTCCCAGTAATGCGAAATATCATTTCTTTACCTATTCGTGGCGAATTTGAAACAATTTCAGTGATATTCTAAAGGATCTGTAACTTGCTTCGAGAAAAGTTGATTTAAGATAATTTCAAAAAGATTGTGATATAAAGTGTATTTCCTCCCCATCCCTGCGAAGCACCTTTTGTTGAACGATGGACAGAGTAATTCTTGTCTTCGGACTTTCACTAGTAGTTTGCTTTTGATCAAGGATTTCGTAAAAGTAGTTCACTAATGTGCTCGACGGTTTTTATAGACGTGTGTTTCTTGACATTGCCAGTTTCTTTAAATTGGCAGCTTGATACTTTTTATTATCACATTTTAGTCCAGTAAATTTACCTAAATTGCACACGAGTCATTGACTGAAAGTTTAATTTCCATTGCATACGGAGGATTGCTGAACTATCGTCATTTTTACATCTGCTGATTAGAATGAAATGAGCGGCAGTATACTGAAAACCTATCGCGTACTTTCGTGCTATACGGAAGGTTTGGTTTCGAATAGTTATTTCTGTAACAACTAGTTCAGAAGTTATGTTTTACATATGTAAATTCTTTGAAATAAGCTTTTGTTCGAGTTATTTTAAAAGCATTTTATGAACCTATAGGTTTTCATGCCGTTACACCAATAGCATTCGCAATTTTTGTCCTCAACTTTATCGGGTGATTAGTGTTTGTTTGGTTTTAAGCAGGTTAATGTCGAATCTAGGAAAATGAAAAAAAAAAAAGGAAATGCTATTTATATCAAAATTATAGATAATGATTTACAACTTAATACAATAGAAACCATTAAATTTGAACATGTGTGTAATTTTCTACTAAATTTTGTTCCTTCATTTAAAATTAAACCTGTTGTGTTTGCAACAGGTCATTCCTCTTCAGGTTTTTTTTCTTTTTTCTCGAACAGTGTGCATTAAAATTATTACACGAAAAATGTTCCTCCTCCCCCTTTGCTGTTGACCGATGGCGATCTCGTGATCAGACGTGTAGGCAGGTGTTTCCAAAATCATGTATGCAGTACATCTTTTGTGTGATCGATGCGTGCAGCGAAGAGAACACGCATAGCTACTCCTTTACAGTATCCGTGTGGTTAGCAGTAGAAATTGAGTGAATTTTACGACAGTAACAGTAGCTACTGAATATCGCATTTACTATAGTATTTTCTCATTTTTGAAATCTTTTCTTTAAGGTTTATTCTTATGCGTGTTTCAAAATATTCACCTTTGGTTTCGGGTAGCATATTGGTTATATGCCTAGACTTCACTGTGGGTTTAATTTCCACTGTGTTGTGGATTTTTTTTTCCTCCCTAGATGTGATAGGGTCGAAAACTGTTTTGTACGTCGATGGGAAGTTATATATTTAAAAAAAATTATGAGTAACTTACCCAAATATGTCCATGCCGTTTTCGGTTTTGGTCGAATTCAACAGTTTATGCCATGAATCAGAATTAGGCATAGCATGAATATTTTTATGATCTTGGGTTTAATTTTATATCTATTGTAATGTTTGCGTTATTGTATATCATAAATCCTAGAATTTTTTTTTTTTCAATAACACTTACTTTTCCGATATAGGAAAAAAAAAAAATTCAGAATTTTTACAGACTGGTATTCTTCAATGATGTTTGTTATATAGACGTGTGGAGACGATTCAAACTAATGCATCAAATTCTGTAGAAATAACTACACAACAGTGCGTTGTTTTCCCCGGCAGTGTGTATATTATCGTTATAATTATTACAAATACTTTATGGATTCAAAAACTCATTTATAAAACTTTATTGTTAGAATTATATATAAACATTTGCAGTTTTCTGTTATGGAAAGCATTTACGAACCGATTCTGAAGGAAGTTACATTTATATTCCCATACACATTTATTTATTGTAGGCCTTGTAGATATTTAGCTGTTTATTAGAAAAGCATTGTTCTATTAAATCTATACTGTCATTTGAAGACTGAACATGCGATTTATTAATACGATGAAGAATAGCAATTTTATAGGAAATTGAGCCATTGGAATTCATAAGTATACGTTCTTTGTTGGTTTTTCGCTGTTGGAGTAAATTCTTCGCGTTGCTTCGAATCCAGTTGTAGGTATGATTGGTTTGTGAATCTGCAGGTAGAATGATTTTCGTCGTCTAGTTTTTTCAGAAACCACCATCCTGCTCATTAGTGATGTGCAAAAAATGACCATGATTTGTGTTATTGGTTATCAGTCTGTATCACTATGATAGCTAAGAGTATAAAAGAAATATTATATTAAACCTCCATTGGGAATTCTCTCAGTATGTTTCAAATAATTTGGCCACGCTGTTTAAAAGTTTACAGAATAGAACTAAAACTGGAAGTAAAGATAAACAAAGGAGAAACAAATTCCCTTTATTTACTGTTGATAATCATAATCGCATATTTAACTTACAAAGACTTAATAAAACTATATTTCAGTTTCTTTTACCGTTCTTTATACCCATTCTTTCTTCATAATGGTATTTTTGTACATTAATTGATTACTTAGTAATTAATTTATCTGATAGGTTTGTCCATAGATTACGGAATTTTGTCTTCGAAAAATTGATATTCCCTGACACAACTCATATTTCCGCCCAAATGTTCATTGAGAAATTGGTATACTGTAGTTTACAGAGATTCTAACGTTTCACATCGTTTTTTCACGTCAAAACGTTCATTTTTTTTTTTTTTGTAAAACTTGTTTCACAAAAAAATTTTACTTTAATACCTTGGTTTTATGAAATTATATTATTTAATTACAAGTACGTTATTAATATTTTTTAAACTGTTATTGCAATTTTATATCATCATATTACACAATATTCTACCAAAAGTCGAGGGACACATGCAGATATGAATTTTTATTTATATTATTTATTATTATTATTTTTATATCCTTTGGCCGCGTTCTGAAAGACTGCTGAATTCTGGGAGAGTTATCTTCATTTAAGGCATTAGTAAATTTCACTAGTGAAAAGAGTTTCCTTGCCGGTCTCATTCATTCATTGTTTTATTTTATCCCACAGATGTTATATCTAGAACAAAATGGGTTCTTTGTAATATATTTGTTTTTATATTTATTGCTATGTGAAATGGAGTGTTTTATTGTATAAGTTTAAAGATGTTAGTGCTGGTGATATAATTTCACAGTTGTTGAGATTTTCTTTGCAGGATCAAAAATAATTATGATTCCATGTAATCATAGCACAAGAAGTAAACTCAGTCATTAAATTGCGTCTCCATACTTCCAGAAGTTAAAAGCGTTCTCCACGTATTCTCCGTACCCAAACATGTTAAACTTTAAGAGCACGCAGCTAACTTTTCACTGTTTCGTAATCTAGGTTCTGTGTCTTTACAGATTCCAATCGGCGATGCATATTCGTTATAGTTAATGGACTGGATCGATTCGACTATAACGAATCGATCTATAACGATGATGCTCCTTTAGAAGCTGTTAACTCGTCTCACGGTTAAATCCTGGAGAATCAGTGTTTGGAGATGCGACGAGTTAACAGCTTCTAAAGGAGCATCATCTCCTGTTACTCAGTATTTTAGTCCACTTGTGTATATCTCGGACACACTGTCACTTGGGCCTTCATTTTTTCAGCATGTTGCCCGGTGGACTAAGAAATGTGTAACTGCCGCGTAAGAAACATTGAGAAATGTGTAATGCGCAGTAAAAAACGAAATGTGAAAAAGGTAAAAAAAAGAAGGACATTGTTTGAAGATATAAGATCATGGACAGGATCACATGTCCATGCAGAAACAAGAAGGAAAGTCACCAATAGAGAGAACTGGAAAGACATGGTGCTGCACCCTTTCACAGAGGAAGCTACACGAAGAAGTAATGGGCAGGCGCTTACAGATTTCTCCAAATGACATCGAATCTTTCCGAACTATTATTTTCGTGCCTGTTTGATCTTATTGGTTGATCAAACGAACCGCAGCGCTCCCCTTTTTTTAGGGCACTCAATTTCCGTTGAAGCATCCATTGCTTTTCAATCGGAGGGAGGATGTATGATAATATTTTTGCTAGAACAGTTTATGTATTATATAATGCGTTAGCAATTTATGATATTTTCTTTTAATATACTGTACATAACTGATCTGTGTATCTATCTATCTATCTATCTATCTATCCCAATGACTTTAACAGGCCTTTAAGGCCCACAACCTTCCAAGTATGCTTGGATTTCGTAACCGAAATACGAGGATAGAATGGTCACTCCTATGCCTCAAGGTATTCTTGGCTGTATCCCTGTGTGTTCACGGGGCCGGTTTGCCTGCTTGCGGGATGAAAAACACCAGATAAACTGGCGGAAAAACCCTACTGCCTGCGCCCAAGACCGGCTAACTTGGCTATGGCTGAGGAAGATCCTTCAGCTCCTCACGTCTCCGACGGGAATCGAACCTAGGATACTTCTTCCCCAGGCATATGGTTGCGAAGCGCAAAGCTACTAGGCTAACCGCGCGGTGATCTGTGTATAGGTCATGTAAATAGTCATCCAATGAATACATCATTATGTATAATTTAACTCTGAGCAATAATTACCATCAAGCATTTACTTTTTCTTACAGCTATATGCTAGCTTATTTTTTGAGTTTGTTAGAAAAATTGATAAACCATTTTTAGTATTTTAAACAGTTCAAATCAATTGAAATATTATTATTATTATATGGGCACCTCTAGAGCCTGTGTAGCTCAGTGGTTGTGGCGTTTGCACACCACGGATTTGGTGTTTCGAATCTAGTCGTCGACTAGAGGAAATTTTTATAAACCCTTTTACGACCAGTTCCCGAGTTAGTCGATCTCTGGCATGGATGGGTTTTTCGTCTCGTAAACTCAAGAAAATCGGCCGTTGAACCCACTATTTCAGACATTAAAAATATATTGTGTTAGGGACCACGAGATGGCGTCACTTATTAAGCCGCCTCTTCACTGCATGCCGCTTAATTAGTGATAGCCTTTCGCCAGCTATCTCTGATTGGGTACCACTGGAGATTGAACTGCCCACTCAGTCTCCAAATGTTAGATAGGGTTAAACGGCCTCGTTACTTTTTATTCCTTATACGGGAATAAAAAGGCGTTAGCTGATTTTTTTTTTTTTTTTTTTTTTTTTTTTTACGGGTATCTCCATGGAGTCTGAAGACTCATCGCGATAGATCCAATCTACTACACAATCTATCATACTTCTCTTTGAACCCATTAACAGACAAAAGCAATCACAACCGACATTGGCAACCCATTCCACTCATTCGCCACCACCAAGAAAAAAAATGTAGTCCCCTCCTTTACTTTATTCAACTTCCAGAGATGAATCCTTGTTCTGGTCCCTCTAGTCAAGTTCTGAAACATTTCCCCTGCATCTATCCTATAAAATCCTTTAAGCAACTTAAATGCTATTATCATATCCCCTCTTTTTCTCCTGTCAACCAACTTCTGCAATCCACGCACCTTCAATCTATCCTCATAGGGAACATTCAACAGGCCAGTCACCATCTTGGTCACTCGCCTCTGAATTCTGTCCACAGCTTCCTAATCCCTAAGAAACCCAGGGGACCAGACTTGAGCACAATAATCCAGATGTGGGCATATTAAGGCCTTATAAAGAGGAATGACAACTTCCTTATCTCTACTTGTTAATGTGTTCTTCAATAGCCAGGTAATCTTAAGTAGCAACCTTAGCAACACGTTCTCTAAATTTTAATGCTGTGTCTACCACCATCTCTAAATCTCTAGCTTCATCTGTTTCCAGGAGTACAGTGCCATCAATGTGATACACAGCTTGTAATATATTTATCCCAAAATGCATAAGTTTACATTTCCCGACATTAAACTGACACCCATTAACTTTTGCCCATACTGACAGCCTATATAAATAGTCTCTACATCGCGCTGATTAACTATTACTCTACCTAATTTGACATCATCAGCAAACAACTGAATATTTCCTTTCAGGTTATTTATTATATCATTTATGTACAAATTAAACAGCA
The DNA here is from genome assembly GCF_054136105.1 of Typopeltis vanoorti. Taxonomy (NCBI): domain Eukaryota; kingdom Metazoa; phylum Arthropoda; class Arachnida; order Uropygi; family Thelyphonidae; genus Typopeltis; species Typopeltis vanoorti. The sequence goes on along the minus strand of NC_143557.1, from coordinate 53,512,161 downwards.
ATGGTACCAGCACCGGACCTTGTGGCACCACTAGTCACCTGCTTTCGTCTCGCTTCTGTCCCCCCCTCCATATACTGTACCACTTTTTGATATCTGTTAGCAACCACCCTCTTATTTGCTTAATTAGTGTCACATCCATCCCCATTTGTTCTAATTTGCATAACAGTGTTCCATGTGGTATTCTGTAAGATGCCTTTGCAAAATCATTGTTTAGCCATTTCCTTTATCCAAATCAGCTGTTACTCTCTTATAAAAAGGTAGTAAATTACTAAGGCATGACCGACACCCTTCACAAAGCCATGTTGATCCTCATACAGTATCATATTTTTATCTACCCATTCTTGAATTTTCATTTTTTTTACCAATTTTTCTAGTACTTCTACCACCATGCCTGAGATACTGATTGGTCTATAATTTGCTACTGTAGTATCAGAACCTCCCTTATGCAAAGGAATAATTTTGCTCTCTGTCCACTCCCTTGGAACTTCACCGGAGTTGAGTCTTAAATTAAACAGCTTAGTCAAAGGCGTTGCCAGTTCTCTTGCACATGGTCGCAAAACCCTAGCTGATATCCCATCTAATCCCACTGCTGTATTTACATTGAGATTCTGCAATATCCTAAGAACCTCCAATTCGCCCACCTCTGTTCCCACATTTAGTGTCTGTCACATAGGTTAAACCTATATCACCTCAATAAGAATATATATACTTTCAAGGTGGTCTCTCAGTAACTCAGCTATTTTTCCGCTTCTGTCTCCTCATCACTCATTAAGGTTAATCTTCCGTAGTCGTTCTTACTTGCCACAACGAAAGAACTCTCTGGGACTTCCTTGCCATGCTGGTCACCTTCGTTGCCTGAGCCTTGTACCCTTCATGAGTTTGCTGGTCACTTTTTTTCATTATATACACTGCACAGCATTTTTTTCTTCTGCAGCTCATGCTTAATGATATTACTCATCCATCTAAATTCTACCCGATTAACCTTCCTTATCCTAGGTATATAATTTAATACTGTTTCCTCTAGATGATCCTTAACTATATCCCATGCACCACTAATATCCTTATCCTGCAGTGTTTTATGCCATTGCACAGATTTAAGCTTCTTCCTAAGCATGTAATAATCACCTGACTTGTTGTTCCACAAATACTCCTTGAGAGAATATTCCTCTTGTTTTGCAAGCTCTCAAGTCAGCCGCATGGCCACTTTCGCCAATTGGAGGCAATGTTGTCACCTTGGTTATGGATCGCTCTTCTGGTCCTATGACCAGGTTCAATACTCTACCACCCCTAGTCCCCTCGATCACATGCCGCCTTATGTAATTATCTCTCAGCAGGTGTATAAATTCTATTTCCTTTCTACCATGTGATCTTTCTTCCTTCCAATCTATATCTCCATAGTTGAATAATAATCACTCGACCTGTACTCATTGTATTAATTTGTGATCCATGTCTTCCAGATCATCTGTGAATTTTGTTGCTATAGACCAGGGAATTTTGGAATTCCCTGGCCTGTAGCAACAACCAACTGTATACTCTGTCTTACTGGTCTTAATTTCACACCAGATTGCTTCAAATGAACAGCCACCCTCCCGCCTGTCTTTTATTCTTTTTGGTTGCAATTTATCTGATATCATCAGCAATACTCCTCCCCCATCCTATATTCTTCATCTTCCCTGAAAATACTAAACCCTTCACATTCAATCCCTGTAACTACATCATCTACTGTTAGCCAAGTCTCACTAATACTATAACTTTTGGCGAGATTGCACTAACCAGTGCCAAAAACTCCTCCCTGTTGTTCCTGATACTTCTGGTATTAGTATATATAGAAACGACAACATCCCTTTATTTCCCCACCCAACTTTACTTTCTGAATTGACTACCCTATTCAATATTTTTGCTTATTCTGTATTTACCTAATTTTTGCTAATATTTATATTTTCCAATCATACGCGTAATATTTTTTGTATTTATTTCTTTAACTGACAGTTCAAACTTATTTGGTGACTAAGGATACTGTTTTAGACTGAATATCAGTTGTCTAATATTACTCTGTAAAGAGTCATTCAGATAAGGACTTGAAAGCTCGATCTTTTAGATTCACGACAAATTAGATAAATATTAATGTTATGAATGGGCATAAGATTGGATCATTTCGTCCATTTCTCAGAAAAACATGTACAGTATTAAAGTATTGCGTGTACATCTAATACCCGTTATAGAGTAGAACCATCGTGTTGGAAAATGATGGGAGAAGGGATTGATAGTTTTCCTATTTGCAGTACAGTAACGAGGGTATGAAGCGTCTGTGGCAAGTGTCTAACTTGCGCCCCCCCAACCAAAAAATAATAAATATTTTGAAAAATTTAAATGTAACAAGTTAAATTTTACTAAATACAATATGTTAAATACTTACTATTAACCCCATCAAAATGAGTTGCAGTGTGTTGCAGAATTTGTGTGTCTAAAGCGGCGTATTGCCGAAATTTAAAAAATACAATATAAAATAGCGGAGACTTTTATATCTATTTATTTATTTTTATTTTTTACTTTTTGCGCCCGTAATGGGCGCCTCTTTCGCCACTGCCTATTTGTAGTTTTCCTAAGGTTTTTCCAATTCGGTTTCTCATGAACTTAAACACATAATAACACTTGTTCGTATGTAGTCCGTTTCCATTTAGTTGCAGATACCTGTGGAGATTTAAAAAAAAAAATGAATACACACAAAATTTTGAGATGTTATTCATTAAACTTGTCTTTTCTGTCTTCTTTTAAGATTTAGAGTTATACCCAAATTCTTTTCTTAGGCTTTCCTATACTTTAGGTTCATATTTAACTATTTCATTTGATAATTTTCAATATTATATTTGTTGTGCGTGTTTTCTCCATTCCTTTTGATGTTCCTTTATCATTTATTTGTTAATTCATTTCTTATTCTCTCCATTCTTACATCTCTAACTACAGGGGCGCGCCGACCATATGTGCAATGTGTGCGACGCACACAGGCGTCTGGATAGGAAAGGCGCCAAAGAGGAGGAAATACTTAAAAAAAAACAAAAAAAAAACTTTTTTTAAAGTGATTTTTTTATTGGAGGGGGGGATAGGGACAACTAAAGTTTTGCACACAGGCGCCGGACACTACTGGCGTGCTACTGGGTATAGGGGCGCCAACTAAAGTTTTGCACACAGGCGCCGGACACTACTGGCGCTCCCCCTGTCTAACTATTCAAATAAACATTTCAGCTGCTTATATTCTGCTTTCATTTCCCCCCCCTCTGTACCCCACTTGAATAAATAATATTGTTAGTACTGCCATGACCTTGTAAAATTTTGTGTTCACATCCTCAATAAAATGTCTTACTTTATGTTGACCCCATAAACGAGAGGTTGGTTAATCAACCTATAGTACATTAGTACTGTGTATGGGTAGTGGGTTGGGAAAGGAGAACCTTGTTTATCTTTGATTTAAAAGCTTGTATATGGTATTCTTTTGGAAACACAAAGGAGGTGAGGGGAAACTGTTCCCCAATACAGTAGTAGTAGGGATGAAGGAGGAGGAAAAGAAACTTGTTCTGTTAAGGGATGCAGGGCGATAGGCACGTGTTCCAACGGACTTAGTACTGAATGAGGGAATTATTGATGATATTTCGTAAGAAAATTTGCCATGGAAATATTTATAGAATATACATATTGCAGAAGCCAAATGCCTGTGCGAAAGTGGGAGGAGTAAGTTGGTAAGAGATGAATTATAATTCATCTCTTACCATTGATAATTATCAATCTAAATGCCCTCCTATGTATTGAGTGAAGCATTTTGAGGGAGCTCTTAGGGCGCTATTCCAAATATAAGAGCAGTATTCAATAGCTGGTCGGATTTGTGATTTGTATAAGGTTAACAGCTGTTCAGAGGTGAAGTAACGTCTTGAGCGAAAGAGAAATCCTAGTTTTTTTAGAAGCTGAGGATGCAATGGTTGGGATGTGTTTATGCCTTGGGAGGCTTGATGTCAGGATGATTCCAAGAAGAGAAATCTCGTCTTATCTGGAAATTTGAGTGTTGTCAAAGATAATACTGGGAGAAAATGATTCCTTTTTTGAGAAATAAGGCAGAACTGGGTTTATCTAGCATTGAAATTGACGAAGTTATCCGAACTTCGTTGGAGGATGGCTCGAAGATCAGAATTGAGGGCAGTAGTGGTTGATGTTCTGTAGGTTGAGGTGATTTGTGTAGAATAAGGTTTATCAAATCAAATGAAAGGGAAGAGTGCAATGTGCTGTTATCTGCAAAACTGTGGTTGGAGATCAACTGAAATAGATCATTGATATATTGAATGATTTCTAGGGTTTAGTTTGCAGTTATTAATTTTAGGTGGTGTCAGATATTTATATTTATCCCGGGATGCCATAGTTGTTTTGTTTTTTTTTCCCTCACTGATATTTTCTAGTTTTCTTCATGCGTTCTAGTTTTAAAATATATAATGTTAAAAAATGGTGTGAACAGATCTCTGAATGTCTTCCAATTTTTCTATTATTACTTGATCATTACAAAAACCTTTGTATATTTTACTTTGGCATGATGATTGATAATTATTACTGTTTTTACTATAATTTTCACTTCCTTGTCAACTAGGCGTATATTAAATAAAGTGAGAGGAAGCCTTGTCAAACTCGCAGAATAGTTTCTATTTCGGCTGTTATTCTTCTTTTCGCAAGCATTTCCACTTATTAGCAGCTGCCTGTTCTTAGATTCCATTCTCGAATATTTCTGGGGAATAGCCTCTTTTCTCTATAGCTGTCACAGTGTGTTCCCTCTCCACGCAGTCATTAGACTTTTTCCACTTTCCAGGAGATGACCAATTCATAATTCTCAATTGCCATCGTTCTTCTTTCATTCTCTGGATGTGCCCATCCATTTCAAGGACGTGCCTTCATTCTCTCAGTGACAGTCCCTTTCTGCTGTTTGCAGTAATCCTAATGACCACATTAGGATTACTGCTGTTTGCAGTAATCCTAATAACAGCAGTAGTATTGCTATATAAACTTTTAACAATAACTGTTAGTATTTTGTGCTTGTTTTAAATCTCTTCGGTCATATGTTCCAATTTTTGACTATTATTGACTGGCTTTAAGTTGAATTTAAAAATAAATTAAATTCATCTTAGTGTAAATATAACACTGAGGCATCTTCTCTCTTTCTTGCCAACTCAGAAATAGTCTTTTATAACCCCGAAATCTCCCCCCCCACACACACACTGAGATAGCTGCTTGATATTTGTTTTTTTATTCAAATGTTTCACGAATTGTGGAAGGGAAGTTTGGTGAGGAACAAGCTGGATTCAGGTCAAATAGAGGTTGTCAGGCTCAGTTTTCACTTCGAGACAAATACAATTGACCCTTGAACCTCGTGGGGGTTAGGGGCGCAGTCGAAAATCCACGTATAACTTTTGACTCCCCAAAACCTTAACTACTTGTAGCCCACTGTTGACCGGAAGCCTTACCGATAATACAAATAGTCCATTAACTCGACTGCGAATGTAATATATACTGTATTCTTACAATAAAGTAAGCTTAGAGAAAAGAAAATGTTATTAAGAAAATCATAAGGAAGAGAAAATACATTTATAGTACTGTACTGTATTGTATTTATCTATACCATAAGTTTACGTAGTCTGTATACAAGACGAATCGTCTGTCACTACCTACATCAATATTGTCTTATATCATATAAAACACTGTACATGCTATACGTATTACTAACACTAGACATCAAAAATGAAAGGATAATGTGAAAAAGAAATTCATATTTATTTACAAGTATAACGATTCATGCATTGAGAACAAAGAAGCAGCAATATGATTGCTTTATGGTAGCCTACCCTATACAATAATGAATTAATCGTTATAAAATTTTTCTTTTATGCTAATTAATTAATAACAGTTAATTTTATGCAGTTGTGACTTAATAATGCATCTTTAAATTTGTTTACATTTCTCTACTGTGAATGGCGCCATGTACGGTCTTGGAACTGTTGTGTGCGTAAGTGTTGATTAATTTTAACGCGTTTTAATAATAGATTTGTGTATATTTTATGGTAGCAAATAATAAAATAGGATAGTATGTACATATACTTTATGCATTCATGACATACCTAACTTTGTCTTAATTTTTTCAATATTTCTAACCTGCACAGTTCGCTTGGGAGTTTTTTTTTTTTTTTTCAAATTTTTACAAATCTCCAAAAATCCTTCAGTATATTTATCGAAAAAAATCCTTGTATAAGTGGACCTGCTTAGTTCAAATCTGTGTTGTTTTAGGGTCAACTGTAGTTGAGAAATCTTGGGAATATAAAAAAAATGTATTTACACCCTCTGTCCAAAAAAGAAACCGAACTTTTCGAAAATAGAAGAAACTAGTGGCGCAACCTATTGTATCTTTTTGTTGTCGAAAGCGGCAACCTTCATTAGTGTTGTGTCAACTGTTTATGACATTTGTTTCATTAGAAGCCGAGTGACAGTGTGTTTTGACGAACGGTCGGAAAAGGAGTTTCAAACAGAGCTGCAATTGACTTTTGTGTTAAACTTGGTAAGTTTTACCGAAACGCATTAAATGCTTCAAAAAGCATAAGGTGATGAATGCTTATCCCGTACTCAAGTTTACGAGTGGTTTAAGCGATTTCAAAGTGGTCGTGAGACGCTTGAGGATGACGAAAAGCGGGGCCGGGACTGAGAGAAGTTAACATCCAAAAAGTGCGTGATCTCATCAAAGAAAACCCGTGAAATTGATTGAAGATGAATTGGAGATTCCAAAATCAACTATGCACAAGATTTTGACCCTTAGAGTTTGGGCCTTCGTAAATTGAATTCGCGATTTGTTCACCACAAGTTGACCGACGACCATAAAATGTATCGAATTGAACACTGCAAAGACCTCATTAAAACCGTTCGTAAGGACTCAAACTTCCTTGAAATGATCGTTACTGGTGACGAAACGTGGTTTGGGGTATGAGCCCGAAACAAAGCGCCAGAGTGTTGAGTGAAGACCACTAGAAGAGGGGCATCCGAAAAAAAGTCGCTTGGAGAAGTCAAAAGTAAAGACAATGCTGATTTGTTTCTACGATTCCAAGGGCATTATCCACAAAGAATTCGTTCCGCCTGGCCAAACGGTCAGTGAGCTTTATCTCGAAGTTTTGAAGCGATTGATAGCGAGAATTCGTCGCGTACGGCATGAATATCGTGACGACTGACCGTTCGTCAAAACACACTCTTGGCAAATTAATTCAGCTTCTAATGAAACAAATGTCATAAACAGTTGACACAACACTAATAACTTTTTGTTGTCGCTTTCGACAACAAAAAGATACAACAGGTGGCGCCACTAGTTTCTTCTATTTTCGAAAAGTTCGGTTTCTTTTTGGACAGAGGGCGTAAGTTGTTGATCTGGAAAAGGCATATGACAAGGTGCCAAGAGAAAAGTTCTTCAAAACGCTACGGTTATATGGTGTAAACATTATATCAAGTAATACATAAGTTCTCTGTTTGAGTTGTATATCAGCTGTTAGAATTGAAGGAGGTACAGGAAGATGGTTTGAAGTAAAATCAGGTGTGCGACAAGGGCACGCATTATCTCCACTGTTATTCATTATCTATTTGAATCACATTATTAAGGAAAGTGGTATTAAATCTGATATTAAAATTGGTCATGTTAATCGTAGCTCTTTACTTTATGCAGATAATGTTATGCTTTTGAATAAATCCACTATAAGCCTGCAAGATTCCCTGACTAAATTGAGTAACTGTTGTAATTGGTTTGGTATTAAAATCGGCAATAACAAGACAAAGACGATGAAAATATGCAGAGACGATAAAAATATGCAGAAGCATTGAAAACATCAACAGTATCCTGAATGGTGAATCTATAGAACAAGTAAAACATTTCAGCTACTTAGGCACAATATTTAGTGAAGATGGTAAATTAAAAAAGAGACAACAGAATTATCAAAGCTGATATGGTAGAAAGTCAGCCGAATAAATATATATGAAATAAAAAAGATATTAGTCAAAACACTAAATTAGCTGTGTATAAGACTGTGTTCAAACTAATTTTAAGTTATGGATCCTAGAGCTGGGTTAGAAATAAAACATTTGATCTAGACTAGAGATCTAGGATATGAGAGTTCTGCTGTGGAGTGAACAGGTAGCATCAATGACATTATCATTTAAAAATGAGAATATTAGGAAAGAACTCGCCATTGTTAGCATTCAGGAATGTGTTAGTAGAGCTAATCTCAGGTGTATGGTCATTTAAACAGAATAGACGAAGAAAGGGTAGCAAAACAAGTATTTTTTGTCAGGTTGGCAGGAAAATGATTCAAAGGAAGATCAAGATGCAGTTGTATTGATATAGTAAAAAGCTCATTAAAAGATATATAAGATCTGATAATATTCGAATCTTGACAGATAACAGATTAATTTAAAGAAAATTATTGATCGGCAGTTAGTAATGGTATCACTTTTTCATGTAGTACTATCATAATTATCCAGTACACCAAGTGGTGAGTTATGGAAATTTTAACAAAGGGCTCGCATCGTAGAGCAAAAAACAAAAAATATAAATAAATTTCTTTTGTTTGCGATAGAAGTTTTTATGACAAACAATCTATAAATAATAAATAAATATTATCTAAACACAATAATATTGAAGTACGTTATATTTCTCTTTTGTTTTTATACTCCAAGTGATAATCAACGGTACCAATCAAGGGGCATTAGTTCAGAGTCCGATTTATTTATATGCGATTATCAAAAGTGAATTATTATTTGTAAAATGGTAGTAACAGTAACTATAATATTTTATTTAATAAAATCACTTTGTTAGGTTACCGTATGAGTTTTTCGCTTAATATATTTCAAAAATAAATTTTTTTTTTTTTTTGAAAATATAAAAAGAGTGAACAAGAAGAACAAAGGGCTCGCAAATTTGAGAAAAATTTAACGAAGTTCTCGGGCGACCCCCTTATAGCTCACCTCTGTGTACACCCCCTTGAAGGTACATATCAGGAATTTGATTAAACTATGTTTTAATGTCCGTGTAGGCCATTTTCTATATTATTGATGTATTTATTCCAAGAATCATGATATGTATGTCTGAATTTTTATTATGTCCAAAATTTTATTTTTCTCCTTTTATTATCCTTGTTTCGAGAACTTTACGTGTTGTTTTATTAATTTACTTATATTTGTCCTTTTTTCATTTATTCAGAAGAAACCTGAATCTAAGTACTTTTAGTTATGTACTTTTCTAATAATTATGATGTTTGTTTATATACGTGTTGCTTTGTAAGCTTTTTTTTTTCTTTAGCTGCTGTTTCGCAATTCCAAAATTTTATTTTTCTCCTTTTATTATCCTTGTTTCGAGAACTTTACGTGTTGTTTTATTAATTTACTTATATTTGTCCTTTTTTCATTTATTCAGAAGAAACCTGAATCTAAGTACTTAGGCCACTCATTTTTTATATAAATTTCTCAAAAATAGTCTCTTTTTGTGAAAATTTAAAATAGCAGTACAGCAGTCTTTGGAAATTCCATTGTTTCTTTGCCGTGAAAGATATTTTTGTGTGTTAATAAATTAAATCTGCTGTTGATAGAAACTTTCATTCTAAATTTATGAATATCCGTTTTTCGGAAAAATGCATTTTAACCTCAGCTGTGTTCATTTTGGATTCCCTACACTGGCATTAACGTTTTCTGCAAATATTAGTCAATTTTATTAGTGCCACATCAACTTTTCCAAATCGTTGTAAAATGATTAATTTTCATCTTTCTTCTAGTGCAGCTATATTTCCATTACTATCAAGAACCCTATTTAAAATTCAAATTTTGTTTTTCTTTCATTAATAAAAATGCTGCATTTAGTGATCAATTTTTCGATTTATTATTATAACTACACAACTTGCTATTTTTTACTTGCGACACGCTTCTATGTATCATTATACGTCTTACTTTTTCTTTGTTTTCAGTTATTATCATTGTATTTATCGTATTTTTTAATTGTTGAATTCTATTTCTTATTCCCTTACCAAGCTCCTTACATTCCAATTTGAGGATATTTAATATAACCGTTATTTCAAATTATATCTTATTCTTGTTCATGTTGTCTAGTTAAATCTGTTTTGCTTTCTGTTTAGTTGCTTTTATCTATATTTTTACAAGAAGAGACAGATTGTTAACTGATATTTTAAGGATACTTGTGACATAAAGATTGAATAATATAAGCATGTAAACACAAGAAAGAAATTTAATTAGCCAAATATTTCGGTCTAAAATTGCAGACCATCTTCAGTGGCACTACAAGAACAGCTTTAAAAAAATACAAGGTGGAATACTAAAAATTATCATTTAAAAATAGAAGAAGCCCCCTGATGTTATATCACTAAGTATTAAAGGGGAATATTATTAAGCAGAAACATGATTGAAATAAAGATTTTAAGTAATAATATTATATAACATAAAATTAATATGAATTAATGAGTTATCCTGATTACACTTTCCCAGATTTTTGACAGATATACAGTCATTCCGATTCAAGTTAGGACGATGGAGTAATGCTTCTACGCTTTCTTTGAATAAACGTTCAAATCTATAACGGGATCTATGTAAGAGGCGAGTTTTTGACAGAAGGATGTTGTGGTTAGTTTCAATCCCGTACTGAGCCAATCCAGATTTTTCAAGTTTGTTGTGATAAATGGAGGATTGGTGTTTTTGGATTCTTTTTTTCAAGACAGCGTCCAGTTTGTCCAAAATAGGAGAGATCACAGTTGCAGGGAATTTGATAAACTCCAGGAAGAGACATAGTTGAGCATTTGTCTTTAAGAGAAGGAAAATGGGAAGATAATTTGTTAATAGGTGAATAGGTCGCTGTTAACTCATATTTCTTCAGAATTCTTGAGACAGGCTCTGAAATCCCGGAGATATATGGAATTGGAACTCGACGTATTGAATCTTTGTTGTTTAGTGGTGGATTATAAGAATCGAGAAGATGTTGTGTACTCTTTTCGGAAAAGCCATTGAGTTTCATGTGTTGTTGGATAGTAGAAAGTGCTTTCTGTAGAAAATTAGAAGTAGAACAATTAGTTTTGGCTCTTCTGATTACACATTTTATGATTCCTGTTTTTTGACAAGGATGATGGGCCGATTCTTTAAGAATATACCGACCCGTGAACGTTGGTTGCAAAATGTAGTTATAAAAGTATTTGAATGTGACCGGATGAGGAGAACGTCTAAAAATGATAACTGGTTGTTTTTTTTTTTTTTCCATTTCCATAGTAAACTTTATACGATGATGTAAGGAATTGATACTGTTTAAAAAAGAAGGTAAGGAGTCTTTGTTGTGAGGCCATATAGTAAAGATGTCATCTATATATCTTTCCCAAAAGGATGGTTGAGGGAAAATAGATGAGAAGAGGAATTTTTCTAGATATTCTAAATAAAATTTGGGTAACGCAGGAGAGAGAGGACTTCCCATAGCCGTTCCTTTTACTTGGCTGTAAAATTTGTTTTGACATAAGAAATATCCAGAGCGTATTACGAAATCGAATAGTTTTATGGCTTCTGGAAAGATGTCACCCAGTAATTTTAAAATCTCCTTGAGAGGTACATTTGTATATAAAGATTCTATATCAAAGCTCACCATAAGATCTGTAGGTTGCAATGAGATATTTTTCAATTTTTCTAAGAAATCTGTGGAGTTTTTAAGAAAGGAACTAGAGTTGCCTATGTGAGATTTCAATAATTTAGCTTAGATATTTGGAGAATATTTGGAGACATTTGGAGAATCAATACAATCTACTATTGGACGAAGAGGAAAGTCAATCTTATGTATTTTAGGCTTCATGTAGGAGAGAATTTAATTTCTTTAGTTGTCTGTTGGTTGGATCATAATTAATTTCTTGATATGTGGAGCGATCTCGAAGTAAAGGAGAAAGTTTTCTTCTGTAATTTGCAGAGTCCATAACTACTGCTGCTTTCCCCTTGTCAGCTTTGGTGATAATGAGGTGATTGTTTTTTTTTTTCAAGGGCTGCAAAGATTTCATTTCAGAAAGAGATATGTTGGAAGGAAGAAGTTTGGCCTTAAGTAGAGAAGAAGCGACTTCTAGGCGAAGAGCATTAGCTGGAAAGTCACATTCTGGATATTTCTTATATCAAAACAAATTTTACAGCCAAGTAGAAGGAACGGCCATAGGAAGTCCTCTCTCTCTCTCTCTCTCCTGCTTTATCCAACTTTTATTTAGAATATCTAGAAAAAGTCCTCCTCTCATCTATTTTCCCTCAACTATCCTTTTGGGAAAGATATATAGATGGCATCTTTACTATATGGCCTCACAACAAAGACTCCTTACCTTCTTTTTTAAACAGTATAAATTCCTTACATCATCGTATAAAGTTTACTATGGAAATGAAAAAAAACAACCAGTTATCATTTTTAGACGTTCTCATCCGATCACATTCAAATACTTTTACAACTACAGTTTACAGGAAACCAACGTTCACGGGTCGGTATATTCTTAAAGAATCGGCCCATCATCCTTGTTAAAAAAATAGGAATCATAAAATGTCTAATCAGAAGAGCCAAAACTAATTGTTCTACCTCTAATTTTCTATAGAAAGAACTTTCTACTATCCAACAACACATGAAACTCAATGGCTTTTCCGAAAAGAGTACACAACATCTCGATTCTTATAATTCACCACTAAACAACGAAGATTCAATACGTCGAGCCCCAATTCCATACATCTCCGGGATTTCAGAGCCTATCTCAAGAATTCTGAAGACATATGAGTTAACAGCGACCTATTCACCTATTAACAAATTATCTTCCCATTTTCCTTCTCCTGAAGACAAACGCTCAACTATGTCTCTTCCTGGAGTTTATCAAATTCCCTGCAACTGTGATCTCTCCTATTTTGGACAAACTGGACGCTGTCTTGAAAAAAGAATCCAAGAACATCCATCCTCCATTTATCACAACAAACTTGAAAAATCTGGATTGGCTCAGTAGGGATTGAAACTAACCACAACATGCTTTGGTCAAAAACTCGCCTCTTACATAGATCCCACCATAAATTTGAACGTTTATTCGAAGAAAGCGTAGAAGCGTTACTCCATCGTCCTAACCTGAATCGGAATGACTGTATATCTGTATCAAAAATCTGGGAAAATCTAATCAGGATAACTCATTAATTCATATTAATTTTATGTTATATAATATTATTACTTAAAATCTTTATTTCAATCATTTCTCTGCTTAATAGTATTCCCTTTAATACTTAGTGATATAACATCACGCGGCTTGTTCTATTTTTAAATGATCTATTGTTAGTATTCCACCTTGTATTTTTTAAAACTGTTCTTGTAGTGCCACTGAAGATGGTCTGCAATTTTCAGACTGAAATATTTGGCTAATTAAATATCTTTCTTGTGTTTACGTGCTTATATTATTCAATCAGATTGTTACCTGCTTTCGATCTTATCACTAAGGTGAACAAAGTGTTCTGACGTTGGGAGTTTTTTTTTTTTTTTTTTTTAAAGTTGACCATGCAGTTTATGTATCTCCTGTGTTTTTTAAAAAGATATTAAAACTTTTAAATACTTAATTCTTTATATTTAATATTTAAGTTTTCTTTGCTAAAATATTTAGAAAATTAAACCTCTGATAGTTTTTCTTGAAATGTGCAAACCTGATTTGTAGTGTCATAATTTTTCAAACTTGAATTTAATTTTAATTAAATTTCAAAGTCATTATCACATAACATTGAAATTCAAAGTCATTTTCTATTACTTTTGATCTGCAATTGTACAAAATGAATGTTAAGAAGCTATTTTTATTTTCTTGCCTGATTTTTTTGTTTATTTAGGGAACCAGTCCAAAGTTTAAGAATAGCTACTGTCTTTGTGGTCTGCACTACAGATGATATAAATTTAATTGATAGTAAAGCTTAAGAGTTAGCGAATGTGGGCACATGCAATGGGGAGGATTCTTTCAAATCTCGTGATTATCTCTTCCCTTGTGGGGACTGCAGTCCTCACTTTGAGAACTGTAAACCTACAGTATTTACTAAGATATCTTCTCTCGGGTAGAAAAATGTATTATTATAATTCGCCATAGACGGTACTGGAATTTTTATCTGGAGTAAGAGATAATAGAGTATTTCTAATCACCACGGCAAAGGTCATAATTCAATTTCAAATAATCGGAATATAGGCAATCCCATTTTCATTAGTCAGGATGACTGTGATGTAATTTCTTCGGTCATCTTAAGATCGACACCAAATTTTTATTGAGTGCGCTTTCAGAAACTGTTTTCTCAGCTGATAATTGAACTGTGAAAAGGAATTTAAACAAAATTCGCCTGTCGATCCACACGGAAATTTGAGAAAGCATTTCTGAAATTTGGCAAGCCAATAAAATACAAGACTTAAATTGGGAAATCTGATTTGGCAGACAATATATGGCTGTGTTGAAACCATGCCATATTACAGTTTCACTTTTCAGTACTTAGAAGAAAATCCTTCTCCCTTTCTTTCCCTACATGCACTTCTGTTCTGTGGGTGATCGTCTTGCGTGTATGTACACACACACATGAATTAAAATAATAATAATAATAATAATAAAAACTATATTCTCCGAAGTTCTTTGTGCTTGTTACCTTACCTATTTAGAATGCACTGAGACAACCATAGGTCACTCCATGTCACGAAGAACATACAACAGACACGGAAGTGCTCTCCCTTGACTTCATTATGTTATGTAGGTGGTGGGAGAAAGAATGGGTTCAGCAAAAGTCCGCTTCATGCCGTGCTTGGATTAACACCTGCCGTCTCGTTCGCTGTAGTTCATTAGACTGTTAGTAGCTGCTTTGTTCAGAGCACGACTTTAAACGAAAACTGAAGCCATCTGTTGCACTGTACAGCTGCATGCACAAAAAATCTGGATTTAATAAGATACTGTTTTGAAATTATTCAGAGGCGTCATTAAACAGATTAAAATGGTAAAAAAAAAATATATAAAAAAAGTGAAGATTTTTTTTTTTTTTGCATGTACGAAATTTCTGTTATTAGGACACATTAATGTATAGCCAGATACCTGGCAATAAATATGAATCAGGTTTTTTGTGTCCGAAGCAGTTTTTTAATTGATAATAAATCGACTTCTTAATGTTTCTTTAATGAAATTTAATGCGCTAAGTTCAAAAATGAGCCTAAAAATTTATCCTAAAATTAGCCTAAAAATGAGCGATAAATTTTTGTTTATCGTTCTCCCAAGTTTTTGTTATAATTCTCGACTTTGATTTTTGTTGGTGTGTCTGGAGTACCTAAGTTCAGCATAATCTACACCCAACATATCTAGGTTCTATTTTTCTATACTAGATATTTCAGTACTAGATATTGGCCTGAAAATCTTCCTCTTTCCTCGCTATTGACTGTCCCCTACCCCCGGATCTAATCCCATTTAAAAAGAAGTTTAAAGTCGAATGCAGCAAATGTATTTTCATGGACGTGTTATATATCGTGTTGCCTACTAAGATTTCTATTGATTTATGGTCGACATAATTTCGATTTTTCATTTCCTAAAAAGTTCTCATACGCAGTTCGGCAATTCTACAATTTCATTTTCAACCGATCATTTTCCTGATAACAATAAGTGATGAGGCTTATTGTGCAGTTCTTTCAATAAAGAAATGAAAAAAAAAAATTATAAAAAATATCTTCATCGCTATTATTGCAAACTTTTCTAGTATAAATAAATCATTAACTTTCCTCGTTCATTACTTTAACTGGAATTTTGGTAAGTTCAATCTAGAGGCATCATAAGACATGCTTTGTGCGTTTATTGGTATTAGAATCATACAAATTTCACTTGTTGGACTTGAATGGCCTTGTGTCTTGATGGCCATTCTGTAATAGTTCTATTCACTTCTTATTTCGCTCCAAGCAGCAATATGTAGTGTAGCCTTTCTGTATACCTAGAAGAATTCTCATAACTTTCACATCCTAATATGCACTCCATAAATATTTAGAATATTCAGAGTTTATATATATATTTAAGTATCTCCACACGCGAAGAACGTTTAGAAGTTTTCAACAGAGGGCGAGTTATCGGATTCGTACAGTGGTTGCATGATTTTTGTTCCCTCGTGGAAATATTCTTCAAACCGACCAGAAGAATATATGATTGACAAAGATGCTTCATTGGTCTCCCATAGTTCGGCCGTAATTAACTGTAAAGAGTTAAAACTGAAACCATAATATTAGTAAAAATAATACTAGACACTTATATTAGGATAATTCTGTTTAGTCCCGTTATGATCACAATGCTGATCCTAATTATGTCAACTTTATATATATATATATTTTTTTTTAACTTATCCTCTACCCATAACACTCTGTTACACTCTTAGTTAAAACTATTGGCATTGCCCACAACACTTAGCGGAAGACAATTCTATAATTTTCCACCTTAATCATAATAAAAAGAAGCTCATTATATTATAATCCTTTCTTCATTAACTTCTAATTAATCGCCCTAATATATATTTTTTTATTATTTGTCTGGGCATGCATATCAGCTAAATGTAATACACAGTGGATATGTTATGTTTGTTATAAATGTAAAAAATAAGAGATAAAAAAATTCATTAGCCTGCCCATAGTACTGATGTACTATAGCTTTACAACTTTTCATGGGTGAGGGAAAAAAAAAACTGTGTACATTTTATTAAGCCTCCCTGTTTTCTAAGCTCGAAAATCTCAGTTCACCAGCCGAATTTCTTAATTTTCCTGATTTGATCTCTCAATATATTTAGTGAACCTTTACATATACCTTCATTTCTTTCAACGCCCCCTAGAAATCCATTATTTATCATACTTTTCAGTTGATTTCCCAGTCAGTATTTTTCAGATTTTTGAATATATATTATTGATAAGCAGATTGACTCGGTTTCTAGACATCTTAAATATTTAATGACTTAATTCCGAGATAATAGAGAAACAAGTAAATTTAATATAATCACACAACTACTTTCGTCGGAATGCCGACTTCGTCAGGTGTGATAACATAAAAAGCAAATAAAACACCGTAAAAACTGTTGTTGCACCATTACAACAACAGAGCATTAAAAACTATAGTTAACTTTGAATTGGAGTCCGAGCTACAGTTCTATTGTCAAGTACATGCGAGCGTATAATTTCACGAGTTCGCCAGCATCGAACAACAGAGCTATGTAAGTCTGTTAGACTATAACTGAGATTACTGTTCATGTGGGAAGAGTCAAGGATTATTTCTTTTGATTCCAGGATACGACGTTCTAATTCATCGTAACATTTATGAATGTTGGATGTTGAATTCCAATCTATTTGATGTTGGTGACCATCATTGGAGTTAATTGAGAACAAGACGTGGCTAGAGAGGGCGCTGGCTTTGGTTCTCTTGTATAAGATGTCTCTCTGGTGTTCTTCGAGACGTAGATAGATAGACTTTTCAGTTTGGCTGTAATATGGTTCCCACCCAAGATGTTCTCACTCTTCTAAGAAACAAGATTTCAAAAACGATGTTCTCTTTACTTTCACATTGTATTAATTGAGGCTATTTCAAATTTGAAGATAAGATTTACAAACAAAATAAAGGATTGGCCATGGGTAGTCCACTGTCTCCGTACTAGTGGAGATAGTGGACTGCTACACTGAAACCTAAAATTTGGTTCCGTTATATAGACGATATTTTCCTAATTTGGGAGCAAGGCAACCTTCACATTTTTCTAAATCATTTGAACAACTTTCATCCAGATATCAACTTTAAGCACCTCAAGTGAATGGTTTTCTGCCCTTTCTAGACATCAAACTTACCAGGTTGTCCGATTCTTTAAAAAAATCCCAATCTTTAGAAAACCCACACACACAGATAGATACTGCATGCGTCCTCTCACCACTGTCCAGCACAAAAATTAGGCATCATATCCACTCTCGCTCATCGTGCCAGGTCCGTATTGTCAGACGAAGAATGAGTTCAAAAATGAACTGAAACATCATAAACGGACTTTCACTTTGAATTACACCTTTGAGTAATTCAAAGGTATAAAATTAAAAGTAATTCCCTGAATATAAAACCAATTAATTACTACATAAGACAGTATAAACAAAAATGGATAGAACATTTAAATCGAATAGACAACATATGACTACCGAAAATATTATACAAATATAAAGTGGAAAAAAGAATTGGAAGACCAAGAAAGAGATGACATGAGACTGGAAAAGGCCACCTGGCCTAAAATCCATGTTAGGAAGAAGAAGAGTTAATTCAAATATACCAACCACATATAGCATTCTTCTTCTTCATTTTTGTTTTCTAATATTAAAAAAAAAAAAATCAGCTAACGCCTTTTTATTCCCATATAGGGAGTAGGAGAGGCCGTTTTAGCCCTTATCTAGCGTTTTCTAACATAGAATATCTTAAAATCTTAAAACAAACACATTGTCCCCACTATATAGTATAGCGCAACAACAAAAAATACTGAATAACTACAACGATATATGTTGTGAAGTAACCGGGTTTATTAACAGAGAAATATATGTTTACACATGTACGTCCACAATTTGGGTGGAATCGAGTAAAGCATTAACTCGTCGGTAGATCACTTGCTTGAAATGAGCACCTTGTCTTTCAAGAATGGCTTCGGAGCGCATGCAAAAGTTCTCTGTCATCTTGGAGAACAAGGGTCGGGACATCTGATGATCATATCTTGTAATTGTATCTCTTAGTTCATCAAGGTTTGAAAGCGGGTCATGGTGGAATACCTATTCTTTTAACATACCCTAAAGGATGGCAGCAAGTGATGCCATCCTTTGAAGTGGAGGGTATGGGCATTTTGTGAACTTCGGAATGAGACTCTTGCGAAGTATTCTGAGTAGGATCTAGAACCACGTGATTTGCGACAGATTGCTTTGTCCTGTTGGAATACCTTGCACGAATTTTGCACGACACATCCTATGCAAGTCCTGAATGAACGGAACCAACACATTCTCGACGTAGCGTTCGCTATTCAAGGTCACGGTTACACCACCCTCTTCAATGAAGTAGGGCCCAATTATGCCATGGCCGAAACCGCACACGAAGTGAAGTGGTATCTCTTGGACAAATTTAAGTCTCAAGAAACCTGTAGGTTCGTCTGTTTACATCAGTGCTTCCCAAACTTCTGGATGTCAGGGTCCCCTTTGCAAAAATTAAAATATTTCACGGCCCCCCTCGAAAAAAAATCGTAATAGAGATATATTATTATAATATTTATTGTATTTATATTCAATACAAAACATACACAGCGAATATTGCAAAAATCAAATGCAAATATTACATTTTTTGCCTCTTACCGTTTGGTTCTGAAGACGATACGGGCTGTTCTGGTAAAATATGAAATACTGTCCTTTTTTTTTTAGTCTGTTTCTGCTTCTTCTGATTGTTCGCGGGATTTTTTTTTTATTTTTTATCAACCACTTATCCATCTCAGGGTTAAATTTTTTAACGTAGAATAGATCAAATAATATCACCACTTACCGATACTGGCACACCACATACAGACTGATAACATGAAATTAGTGAATATTACCTGAATAAGGGAATCCCCGGACCAGGAACATTTTTCACTTTTGTGACTTTTCTCCTTTTACGGTAATTAAGCCTAACGCGAAACAGACAGCAAAGGCAGTCTGTTTATTAAAACGTGCATATGATTGGTGCGGTATTAACAAAAGATCACGCAATCGAAAGATAAAAGCATAGCTGACAATTGAGTTGAAATGCTAACTCTCTTCAACCGAATTCCATATGTGAAACTGCCATAACATTCATTATATATATATATTACTTAGTTTCAACACTTTTACGAATTTTAACACGTTCCATTGAATTTTATTGCTGCCTTGGGAAATCGAACTCACATACATCTAATTAATAACAATAGTTTTAGTTAGATACTGTGTTTGCCCATGCAACATATGGTTTTGTTTCAGTCTATACAGCATAGTTTCTGTATGAGGGGACATGTGGTTCATTAATTAGTGTGTTTTATCCCAGTTGTCTCTAATTGCACTATTTGTTGAGAAATATATTACACAGACTCCTCATACCTTATTCACTGGCATAATAAAAGTACTTATTTTTATTGCATCTGCAATATAGTGGCTCTTAGGGAGGGCGTGTTGTTTACCACTGCAAGCGAGTTACTATATCCCCACATGAACTTGTTTAAGCTTTTTTTTTTCATGTGTGAAGTATATGCGAAACTTTTATTGGTAACAGAAAACTAGCTCGGATGACAGTGATAATATAAAACGAGTTTTGATATGTTTATAAAGTCAATATCAACAGTCCCTGATTACGAACGCGTTAAGAAAGGGACAGAAAGATTTGGAACTTCCCTGGAGAACATTCGAAGTAAATCCAATTAACCACTGCTTTGAAATGAAACATATGAATAAGCAATATTTACTAATATTCGTTAAGCGCCGAAATACGCAGGAAGCAAAGTTTGTGAACCAACACCAATGTGTGCATTTTTCCATTAAAATATAAAAAATAACAAAAAAGAAATAATAAAAGTTGAATACGTTTCTTATAAAATAAAAAAATACACTTAGTCTTAAAACATTTTAAATTTGTTTTCATTATTTCACGGCCCCCCTCAACAAAACCTACTGCCCCCAAGGGGGCCGCGGCCCACAGTTTGGGAAGCGCTGGTTTACATTACCGCGTAAATGGAAATGTGCTTCGTCCGAGAACCAGATTTATAGAGGAAGGACGGTTCTTCATAGACATTGGCCAGGACGCCTGCACAGTATTCCCGCCGTGCAGCGTAATCCGTTGCTGTTAAACACTGACCCACCTGAATGACATATGAAAAGACACGAAGCTCCTTAACGATTCTCTGTAGTGACCGTCTCTTTATCCCAAGTTTTACGCTATTTCGCGTTGACTGCGTTTCAGAGACTGTAACACTTGTTGCAGCACATGCTCGTAATTCTCATTTATGTTAACAGCTCGTGGTTTCCCCGAATGCCCTTTGGATTACGGCAGAACACTCCCGGTACGTCGGAACCTCTCTATTAAGTTAATGATGACACTATTGCTTGGAGCACGCTTACGGAAACAATAAACAAACTTCTCACAAACATATTATAGGCTTGGACCATTTGCTCTACCTACTCCATATGAACGAAAATAATGATAATAACAATAAACTTCTTTTCTTCCATTGTCAAAACGCCATTGCCACAGTTAAATGTAATGGCGCAGATGCTGCATGTGCTCTTTTATTAATGTGCAAGCAGTCGAACGGCATATCTCATTGTGCATGTACTTGAAGAGTGTCCCGAAGTTCGGTATTTTTTATTTTATTTTATTTTATTTTATTTTATTTTTTTACGCCATACTACCGTACATACACACACAAAAATAAAAAATAAAATAAAATAAAATATTTCTTGTCTTCTAAAAGGTAAACCACATTATTAGAACAGTCCACAAATCACCGGACAAAGTTTATACTCACCTGAGGTAGATTAAACACTATCAGGATCCCTTGACCTGTCCTCATTGTGGATGTTTACATTAAGTTTATCAGTGTAGTATCCATTATTTTAGACAACCAGGATCGATTATCACGTTCGGGAAGAAGAAATTTAAGAAATGCATACAGCATGAATAATTGAAAAGTGGATCAGTGCAACATGCCTTGATGGAAGAAAGTGAGTATTACTCGCGTTATACTTCTCGCATATCTGAAAGACTGTGCTTGATAGTGGCTCAGGTTCTACAGAACTAAGAAGGCAAAAAATCTAATGGCTTGATTTTAAACGACTTCATTTTAGTCTATTAAGCTGAAATACTCAGGAGATCCTAAGCAATGCCAATTATATGCCAAATTCAGTCGAAATCAGTTTAAGAATACTACTTATAATAGGTATCTGTAGAGGAGGATGGGAAGATGACAACACTACGTATATTGTTTGTGCTCCCAGTTCTTTTCTTAATTGGATTTTAACGTGTGCAATTCGGCGTACTTTGTCATGTTGAATAAAAGTAGCGACTGATGTTACAACTAGTCAAATTTTGACCGTAATAATTCTTGTAACAAGAATAGTGACTCGCTGCAGTGTTTGACTTAAGTCACTCTAAATCTATCTTTCCACCAATCACCCTCCCCAAGAGTGTTTAAGCCACTCAAATAGCCATGCGGATGAAATATATAAATTAATTTATGCATTGTATCTATGTTATTTCAGTGATATCCAAATTCTATTTCAATTGGCACCTCCCATTCTTGTAGTTATCGATGTGCCAACACTTCATGCTTAAGGCATTCATGTATTCTAAATCTCTCCAACGGTTTGGTTTCTTGTTATTCATACCAACACCCATTTTATTTAACTGAAATTAATTTAAAAAATGAAAACATCATTTATTAGGATTTTTCATATGCAATATCTATAGCTGAGATGATTACAAAGGGGATTATATCACCTTTTAACGCTTATCATTCAAAGGTGTGATGTGATCAAATTCAAGCAGTGTACATTTTACCAAAGCATAGGTAATTTTTCTGTGATATGCCTGCACATAAATTTTAGCGTATTAAAATTACGCAGCTGTAGTTACATTGCATTGGCACTTGATAACATGACCATAAGTTAATAATCCCTGGTATATTTGAAAAAAAAAAAAAAGTGTATTGTATAGAACTATTTTAAGAAGGAAAAATATTTATCTTAGTTAAAACACATTAACATGCATCATATTAAATCTTTCATCTCCTTCGGTTTTAATTTTCTCCTAATAGGTCTGAAATTACACATACAAACTGGCTTAACACTTTCATTGCCAAGCTGAAAATTGGAATTTCGTGTGGTGGCCAACTTTTATTTTATTTTTATTTTATTTTTTTATTTAGTTAACGACGTCCACGCGATAACGCGTGATCGGTCGTTTGGTGAGACCTCGTATCGCGCGATATCGCGTGATTGGCAATGAACGTGTTAAGAGCATACTGCAGTAAACTCACTCAGGAACCAGGTGCGCGCCGGCCGGCCATATGTGCAATATGTGCAATATGTGCGACGCACACAAGCGCCAGGATAGTAAAGGCGCCAAAATCACTTTTAAAAAAAATCGTTTTTTAAAGTGATTTTTTTATTGGACGGGGGGGGGATAGGGGGTTGCCAACTAAAGTTTTGCACACAGGCGCCGGACACTACTGGCGCGCCCCTGTCAGGAACATAGGTGCATGTATGTGGCCTGAATGCAGGGTAAGAATTATAAACACATCAGATTTATTGTGAAGAATGTTTTTCACAACAAATCCGGTAAGTCTGGATTGGCACAGGACGGGATAGAGACAAGCCACAATATTCTCTGGTCCAAGACTCGCCTTCTACACAGATGTCGCTGTAAATTCGAACGCCTATTCAAAGAGAGTGCTGAGGCCTTACTTCAACGCCCTAACTTGAATCGAAATGACTGTATATCCTTGTCAAAAATATGGGAAAGTTTAATCCGGATAACACACAATTTTTTTTTTTTTAAATGAGATCTTTAATTCTTACATTACTCTAATGTTATCTTTAATTGAATTTATAAATTAAGATTGTTATATGAAATTGTGAATTAAATATTAGATATTATTGTGAATTAATACCAATAGTTTATTCATCACTGATGAAATTTACCTATCGTTAATGCTTAGTAATATAACATCACGCGGCTCGTTCTACTTTTGAATGAACAATTGTTTGTATTCCAAACAATTGATCATTCAAAAATTGATCTTGTTAAAACTGTTCCTATCAAGCCACTGAGGATAGTCTGTTAGTTTCAGACTGAAATATTTGGCAAACATTAAAATATTCTTGTGTTAACGTGTTTATAATTCGTAATTTAATGTCAAAAGTGTCTCCTCAAGAATTGAATGTAAGTTGGCTAAAAGTAGTCTGAGGCATTGTTTCTTAACTAATTCCCTAAAGCATACAGGCACTTTCTGAAAGGGGGGAAAAAATCTTCAGTGAATAGAGAAAATAATTAATTTTTATTAAATTGACTAATAGAACATTAATGTTCTATCATTTGCAGTATTGTTATATTTTCTTGATTAAAATATTTTGCTGGTGACAGACAATTCGTTGTCATAATTCCTTTCCGATATATTTTTTTAATGAAAATTTTCATTTTTTTCCGCGGAAAAAAAAATTCATGCAGTGTTTCGCAGTGTAAAAAAAATAGCCACTGGTTCTAAGGAATAGAAGACCGAGATGGTCTCGGGAAATTCTTTGATAACTTCAACAACACGCCTGCTTAATTCTTTCTTTTAATTTCGAAGTTACTTAAATGTTATTTTAGTTAATCTTAAAAGTTTTATTGAATCCAGTTAATTTGTAAATAAGATTTTAAGTAAGTTTTGTTGTTCATTTTACTTTAAAAGTTTTATACTGTGCTAGAATCATTGAACTTTTGGTTACTAGAGGGCGCTTTGTATAACAATATGTTGATCGCGTGGCCTTAATTTAAAACGCGTTTTGTGCTAACAGAAACGAGTGCTTCGAAGTTTGTTGATTTCCTGTTTCTGTTTGCTCTGGAGTAGATGTTTGAATTTTGCGAGAATATTTTTTATGGTATTTATGCGTTAGAGAATTTTGTTAATTAATACTATAGTAGATTAAAAGTTAAAATTCTACTTTGGAGAATTACGAAGAAGTTATCAAAAAGTGTTGCTTATGTTGGTGACTGAGAGGAAAGTTGACGCCTCTCCCGCGTATTTGAATATAGTTGAGGAACTACTAGAAAGTGACCCTTCAAAGCTGTTTTGCCACTAGGCAGTAGTAGGTGGGTAGGTATTCACGGAATTTTGCCCTGAATATCGTTTAAGTCTGGCGATATTCATTCATCGGAATAAGCATACATATAAAATGTGATAAGCATGAGTCGGACGAATATTAGAAAACCCGTTGCAAAAAACCGTACAATGAGTCCACGAAAAGTCATGAATGGCTCATTGTCACAGCAGAGTGCAGCAAGTCATCCGATGATATTACGCAGTGCATGCCGAAAGTGTTGTAATGTGAAGCATAGTACAACTATGACTCCTTCAAGGTAAGCTAATTATTTTTATCCTAAATCAGTCAATCAGGTGAAGCTATTTTTTTTTCCTTCTTATTCTGTACATGAAAGATATGGAAAAGGTAGGATCTTATTTGCAGTTCGTTTGCATGCATCACGATATAGTTTTAAGGAAACCCTCTTAAAGGGATGCTCTTCCAATGAATAGAAACTGAAGAGACGCAACGTAGATTCATCAGAAATTGTACTAGTTTTCTGCTAAAATTTTAACGTTTATTATTTTTATTTAAAGAATCATTGACGATGTGAACCAAATTACCAGTGTTCATTAAAGTAGTAGTAATAAAGATGCAGTAGAAACTTGAACATTGTGTAAATGAAATGAACTGAATCAGTGAGAGGAGAGTCAGCAGCTAATGTGAAGTGATTGTTAACATGTGTTAGGAGCAAACTTTTCTGGCTCTTGTGAACTTTCTGTGAAAATGATAATATAAACAGGTGTTATGAATGTTGTACTGCAAATATCTTAAAATATAGGAGATCGCCGAAGGATTTTTCACTGACCGAGATAGTTTCAGTCCATATCTTCTCTGTATAATATATATATATATATATATATATATATATATATATATATATATATATATATATATATATATATATATATATATATATATATATATAAGTTTTAATTTTCCTTAATTTTGATATATGATATTTAAAAATTCGGTCGCACGTTTTAGAAAGCCGACCAGTGAATGTGTCTTCGCTCACATCCAGTGATGAAGCTGGAATGGGGCGCCCCATGAATGCGAGCTGGCTCTTCTTATAATAGTAATTAATACTTAGCGAGCACAGTGTGAATTGATAATGGTAATGAAATGATATGATGACCAAATATCACCCCCGAAATTATTGTACTCATTTTTGCATGGTTGTCAATATTAATGAAAATAACTATAAGAAACAAGTTTGGGGTCTGATAAACATTTCTGGAATTGTTACAAATATCAACTGTTCATATTCTTTATAAAGAAGTGTTATTTTTTCCCCCTGTTAATTAATGCTCAAAAATTTACAACTTCATTTTTAATATTATTTGTTTAAAAAATACAAATCTGTTCTGAAATGTAACACTGTCTGTTTTACTGATTTTATGCTACTAAAGAGTTCCGAAAAGCAACAAGTTAATTTTTTCTGATACAGATCCGAAGTAAAATGATTGAGGATCTGTACTGTCAAAAGTTGCAGCATCTTGAATGGGAAGAGTGTTCAGTTTCGAAATTTTTATGTGCGTGCGTTGTGCTGTTGAATAGCGAACAAAACAACGTTGTTTTAACACACAGTTTTCACACCGTTACTTCTTTTTTTCCCCACTCATTTTCATTTATAAATGAATTGATTAGGCCACTGAAAACATATACTTATTTCATTTTGACTTCTAGGTTTTTTTGCCACTGAATTTATATTCTGGATAAAATAAAACCCGGAAGTGAACTTTATTTCAAGGAGACTGTTTCTTGTTGAAAAATTTTAGTATCGTAAAGATATAATAATGGTTGAAGATTTCCACCTGTTTGAGTTTTAGTGATGCAGCATTAAGGATTATTTTCTTCCCATTAGACGACTACATTTTTATAGAGAACGTAATGTTTGGCTATTTTTCGGATGTGGATTATGTGGGAAGGGTAGTTCGAGGCAATTGAAACTGAGATGCTCAAGTTGCCCATCACTTACCGAAGTACGTTTTTATCTCGTGTTCTCATTTACAGTTCCTAATCCAGGCTCTTGATTCTTCATTTCCCTAGATCGGGTTTCTTGTATTCTGTTCATTAGCTCAGATCCTACCTAGGTAGCCTCACCACAGAACTATGTTCCTCTATACCATAGCTCACTCTTAACCAACATCCTGCACCAAAGCCACTTCTAAGACTCCACTTCGAATTCTGTCTAGGGTGCAAGAATTTTTATAAGATGAACTTATGTTAATCAGTCTCATTCGGAGGCGGCCCAGGTTTTTTACCTCGCAAAGTAGAACATATTGTCCGAAGAACACACGCAGTTAGTAGCCATACTACATGATTTTTAGCCTTAATTTAATAGTTTTAATTTCAAATTTGATTTCATTACATTGATGAAAGGTTATGACTCAAACTAATCGGTGATACCATAGTGGTCTTGCCATACATTTCTGAATGAATTTAAATTCTGGCTACTCAAGCCGTTTTTTAAGTAACGTCTACGAAAGGTTCTAGACAATATGGTAGATGGGCCGAGGATATTTTTCTATTTTTATTAATTTTATTATTATTATTTTTTTTGTACTTTTTATTTATTTTTTACATAGTCCGAAAACCCTGTTCTCGAGACCAAACATGGAACTTTTTTTGAAGCCATATCAGCTCTCCATCATGGGTATATCTCACACAGGCCGATGAAATCCATCTCACCCCCTAAAATCAATCACAGAATCAGTGTCCACGACGGGATTCGAACCCGCAGCTTGTTGATCAGGGAGCAGATTTGCTAACCAGGCCGGTTTGTTTGAATATTAAAACGTTGTAGAAAGTCCTGAAGAAATGTTCCTTACTCCTGCTACCAGTGTTCCTTACTCCTGCTACCAGAATTGAATCAGTCTTTGGATGCATGTGGTGTCATTCATTCGATTATTCTGTGGAGATGGACAACATAGTTGCCCATCTCCACAGATTTCCCGTAGTCCCCTAATTTTATTTCCATAAGTATAGGAATAAAATTAGGGGACTACGGAAAAAAAAAAAAAAAAAAAGCTTTACACAACAGTTGGTTGATGCTGATGTTATTCAAGAATAAAGACGGAAGAAATAATTTAGGAAAAAAAAACTAGTTTGCCGAGTTTGTAACTTAATTGTATATAGACCGGTGGCCGTTGTCATACAATTGTGTTATGAAGTTTGGTAGAAAAGTGGCCAAATTGCAAATGCCATCAAAACGCATAGAGTAAAAACCTATTTTTTTTTTTTTTTTTTTTTTTTTTCCTAGAAAAGCTTATATGAGCATGATGAGGTAAGATTTGGAGATAACATGATTTCAAGAGCCGAGCATGTTCGTCGACGATATATGAGTATACTCATAATAGTATGAAATGTACGAAGGTGCAATTCAATCCTGTCTTATTTCCTGTAAGAAATAAGACAGGATTGAATTTCACTGACATTGAAAGTGAAAACATAATTTTGGAAAATAATATGAAGATTGGTATTTAATATATGGTTATATGTAATGTTGAATTCTTTACGTACATTGCGGTATACAAACTGAAATTAAAGGAGCTCCCCATAAAATGCTCGTATATTGAACTTTTAAAACCGTTATCCACAGTGTTTTTATGTGAATCTCGCTCACCCAACAGCGGGTCAAATCCGGGATCGCGAGGTTGTTTGCTGCGGCTCTCGAAGCAATGTTAATTCATGATACTTACATAATATTTTTCATTGACATATAAATACGTATATTATTTATATATCTATAATTATATTTAATCTTATTCTATATAGTCTGTATTTATATTTAATTATTTTTAATAATTATTTTTTTAGAAAATATCTTGAGGCTAGCGAACATGTGAAAAACGTCTATGTGGCTCTTGAGCCTAGGAAATATGTAGCCAATCCCTGCTGCTTAGTGTCATGCGTGGATAAGAATCAGATAATCGGAATCCCTGCTCTAGGAACCAAATATGTAATTTTTTTTTCAAGCCTTCAGTAAGATCCTCAGCCCGCTCACCCATGTACTATATGTTTACAACCCTTCGTGAATGGGAATTAAATAAAAATAATAATAAAATATAAGTCCAGAATATAAATCCAGTCAGAATGTAATGAATCCAATCCATGGTACTAGTGTACTATAAGTTGACCAACCTTTCATGAATGGGTTTTCCATAAAAATAAAATACAAATGATAATATAAATAAATAAAAAGCAAGGTGGTATCACGCCTTTTGATGAACTTGATCTACGCATAAAGATATTCACAAACACCCATGCCCACAGTGCGATTCGACTGAACAGCTTACTGACTGGAAATTGGATACACTATCCTCTTGGTCAACCAATTCTAAGTCAGGAACTATAAATATTTCATTAAACTTTAGATTTTACTAAGAAATTTTTACCTCCCTGAACCTTATGTACATATTTGTCTGCTGAAGTCTTGAAATGAAACAGGTTCAGTGTGTCCTGTTCATTGCAGCCATTTAGTTGTTTTCGAGACATGTACAGGTATCCAAGTAAGCTTACATACACACAAAAATTAATGAACACGCTCAGTACTTCTCTCCTGCATCAGCAAATTCTCTCAACCAAAAGTTCAGGACTGTATACGTATACCTGTAGTAGTTTGTACCATGAGACTTCTGTCCTCAACTAAAATAGATTTTGGGGAGTACACCGTTTTAAAGCTGGTATGAAGCGACACCACAATGTGCGCGGTCAGACACACACACAAACTTTTAAATTAGCTGCACATGTTTGGGTATGTCTGCCGGGAAATATCGCATATTGCTAGCGTATAAGATAATCCCCAAAATCTCTTTTCTAATCGTTTATTTTGTGCTATGCTTGCCATATAAGACGACCACAAATTTTACACTTGCCACTGACATCATCTTATTCATTATTTTTATTTCTTTATATATATATATTCCCCACCTACGAAAGGTTGATGGGCTAAGGATTTTTTTTTTTTTTTTCCCTGTGTGCGCGCGCGGGTGCATAACGTGAAAAGAGAAATACAAAAATATACGTGGGTGGTCTGAAACGTTCTCGGCCTCGACCATAGATGGCAACACTATCGGCAAGATTTTTGTTTTTTTTAAGTTCGTACATCTGTCAAAAGCATCCCAGTGAAATTGCAAGACATTCTATCAAGTACAATTTTTTATACAGCTGTCTGAAGCAAAAGTGCTGTCTATATCCCTTGAAATGGATAAAATTGAGTATCGTGCGGTTATAAAATTCTTTGTAAAAGAAGGTTTAACGCCAAAATAAATTCATTCAAGGTTCATAAAAGTTTATGGGTACTCTTCTCCATCGTTTTCGACAATTAAGAAATGGACTGCCGAGTTTAAACGTGGCCGTATCAGCCCTGAAGATGATCCATGAAGGACGTCTAAAAAGTGTAACAACACCAGAAATCATTTATCAAGTGCACGATATGGTATTGGATGACCGGCGAGTCAAAGTGCGTAAAATTACTGAGACTATAGGCATTTCAAAAGAACGTGTAGGATATATTTTGCATGGAGAATTGCAAATGAAAAAGCTTTGCGCAAGGTGTGGGTACCGCGCTTGCTCACAGCAGATCAAAAACGCACTCGCATGAAAATCTCTGAACAGTGCTTGGTGCGTTTTAACAAGAATAAAACTGATTTTCTGCATCGATTTATTACTATGGATGAGACTTGGATTCATCATTACACACCAGATCCCAAACAGCAGTCAAAACAGTGGACAGAAGCCGGTTGTTCAGCGCCAAAGAAGACAAAGTCGGTTCCATCGGCAGGAAAGGTCATGGCATCGGTGTTTTGGGATGCTGAAGGCATTTTGTTAAAGGGTAAAACAATAACCGGGGAATATTATTCCGATCTTTTAACCAGACTAGACGAAAAAATTCGTGAGAAAAGACCCGGTTTGCAGAATTAAAAAATCATCTTTCATCAGGACAATACACCTGCCAACAAAGGTGTTTTGGCAATCGGAAAATTAAGGGATATGCACTATGAATTGTTGGAACATCCACCCTATTCCCCAGATTTGGCTCCCTCTGACTTCTAACTCTTCCTCGCTGGTCAGCGTTTTGTTCGAATCAAGAGGTGATTGCAGTGTAGAGAGAGGTATTTTGCAGATCTTACTGAGAACCACTAGAGCAGTGGGTTTTAACGTTTTTAGTGATCGGCAACCCCTTGAATCTAAAAATAAGTTCTCGCACCCTCCTTGGAAAATGTGTTTCTCTTTCTTTATTTAGGAAATTACATCTATTGCAAGATAATTTATTTATTGAGAAATAAACACATTTACATACAAAACAATATCTCAATTTTCAATGGCTATGTTGTTGTTTATTCATAATAATACTTTTAAAGCGAGGCTCCTTTTTTGAAAGAGCCACGCGTAAGTCATCACTTGCATTTAAGCGATTTCTGGCCTTTGTTTTTATGTGCAAAAGTGATGAAAATCCCATTTCACACAGGCAGGTGGTGGCAAATGGTAAAAGTGTCTGCAATGCTGCTTTTGCCAGCTGTGGATAAGGTTCTAATTGTGTACATCACAATTTTCTAAGTCCAGTTTTTCAAATTCTATTTGAATACGTGCATTGGCTCGTATTTCAATAAGATCGTCTTTTATTAAATAGCTGTCTTCCATCGAATCTGGGTCAAATTTTAGAAACTTCTCTCGCAACCCCCAAGGGTGCACACACACACACTCCAGGTTAAGAACCACTGCACTAGAGGGACAGGATAATGACACTGGAGCATCGCTGGAATAAATGTATTAGTCTTAAGGGAGATTATGTTGAAAAATAAAAATTATTTTGAAATTATAAATTTGTTTTTTCATCATTAGGCCGAGAACTTTTCCGACCACCCTCGTATATATATATATATTACAAGAGGCAATTATAAATTAACTTGAAAAGGTATTGCTGACATTGGAAGCGGTTCTGGATGCCATAGTATTGTTGGGCATGTCTATTTATGTATATTGTAAATGGCTTTATATCTCTACCGCATATCAGTTCCGTTTTACGAAAGTTAGCTAAAATTCTCAAGAAATTTAAAACCCGCACTTCTTTTACTCGTCTTTCCAAACTCCATTCCTTTCTCTGTACACCTAAACCGAAACATGACATCCTAAAATATCCAAGAATTGATCGTCTTTAGTGTAACTGCAATGTATCCTATTTTCGTCAGACAGAGAAATCTATTCAGTTGCGTATGGAAGAGCATGAGAGAAACATTACATATGGCAGAACTAGAGCCAGCTTACTATCTAATCACATTTTTAATTCTGCTCACCTTAACGACGAGACATGATTAAAAAATCTGGCATTCATCCAGTGATCTGAAACAAATCAGAAAACATTTCTAGATACTACGATGAACTGACATGAACCGAAATTGTCCTAAATCCTGTCCATCTTAATCTTAGCTATAATCTATCTGATTGTTATTCTTGAGCTATCTAAGTTTGGTGTACACGAGATCATGCCCTCGTGAACTTGCCCAACAATACTATGGAGAACGGCTTCCAATGATACAATACGTTTGCAAGTTAATGTACTGTATATACAGTGTTATAGCTGCCTCCTGTAATGCACATTTTTTTTTTTTTTTTTTTTTTTGTATTTCTCTTTTCATGTTATGCATATGAGGACGTCTAAGAATTTGAAACTAGTGTGTTCAAATAATATATATTTGTTTTAAATTTAGGTATCTCTCGGTTTTGTCATTAAATTTTTTAATCACACACTCATACTGTACTTTTATTTTTTAATTAGTTCCCAAACCTTGCTCTAGAGATGAAACAGAACTTTTTCGAGCACTTCAGATATCCACTAAGTCAGGTGGTGGTCTCACACTGGGCCTGTGGCGTCACTCGTTTATGGTTATGCACTGAACATGTAAAATTTCGTTTTACTGAATTTTTTCACAAAGTGGTCCGATCAAAAACTAGATTTGACAAATTTTAACGGAGATTTTTCTAAGTAGGCAAGGACGGAATTATTAATCTCTCTTCATTTTTTTTTTTTTTTAAATTTGAACATGATTCAAAATCTTTATATGATTTTTCACCTGTTGTTATAATTCAGATGAACAGAGTTTTGAAGATCGCATTCGAACTTCTCAAGGTTGAAAGAGGTCTTGGGCACCAGGTTTGGAAGCTGCATTAAAGAAAAACGTTTTTAGATTGAGTTCATTTGATTTACAGTCAAACCATCCAAGGCTCTGAGCGTGTATTATGGTTATTTACTGCATGCTTTGTTTTACGGCAAAACAAAAAAACCCTACCACCGCTCTATGAGACAGTGTAACTCTTCAGATTAAAAGCCCTTATAAATGCTCTTAAGCATCCTAGACGAAATCAGGATGTTGAAGTTCTTTCCTATCGTCAGTTTCGTTAAATCAGTCATAGAATTTCTTTTCGCTGCTTTTCTGCAGATTTGTATGAAATTGGTTAAATTAAAATTAATTAAAAACATTCCCCATCGAGTTAAGATGGGGAATGTTTTTCCCCATCTTAACTCGAAAAAATATCGAAAATAATTATAGCAATTACATTCTTACTATTGATATTGTTTTAATTTATGTACGTATTTAACTAATTATGTATCAGCTGTATTTCAAATAAACACGTCTATTTGATATCAATACTTTTTTTTTTTAATAATAGTTTTTCCCTTTTAGTTCTTAATCGATCCCTTCACGAAAATTGCCTTATAATTTATTTGGTGAGCTGTTAAATCGATGATTTATAGTTTGATGACTTGTTATTTGTTAGTGTGTTCTTCAATAACCAATTAATCCTAAACCTTGGCAATATGCTCTATGAAATTCAGCTTTCTGTGTGCAACACTCCCACTTCCTTAGCTTTACCACTGCGGTACACACTTTGTAATCTTTTCATCCCAAAATGCATAACTTTATACTTTTCCCCAATAAACTGGTACCCATTATCATTTGCCCATAATCTTAATCTATTTAAAATTTAAATCATCCTGCAAGCTCTTCCACGTTGATTAACTATTACGCTACCAAATTTTACATCATTCGTCAGCACATCCATACACGGCGCTGTCATTAGTCTTGGGATCTCTCGTGTGTGGTGTTGATATATATATATATATATAAACTGAATATTTCACCTCAAACCGTTTACTATATTATTTATATACACATGAAATGCATAGTTTAATTTGTACATAAATGATATAGAAGAATCGCTTTTTTCTGTTAACTGTTGTTCGATTAATTGTTTATTCGGGTTAAAACTTTTGTATTTATTTAAGTTAATATAAATCTACTCGTAGCGAATAACCTAAAAATATATTCGATGAATTATTATTATTTTATTTTACTAAATTACTTTCGGTGAATTGTTTTTGTTGATATTTTTTCTGCATAGTACAGTTGACCCTTGAACAACGCGGGGATTAGGGACACTACCTCCCCGCGTTGTTCGAAAATCCGCGTATAACTTTTGACTCTCCAAAAAATTAACTACTAATAGCCTACTGCTGACTGAAAGCCTTGCCGATAACATAAACAGTCGATTAACACATATTTTGTATGGTTTGTATGTATTATATTATATACTGCATCCTTATAATAAAGTAAGCTAGAGAAAAGAAAATGTTATTAAATAAAATTATAAAGAGGTGAAAATATTTTACAATATTATACTGCAGGGGTCGGCAACTTTTTTCAGACTCGCGGGCCACATTCAGCTTTTATTTTTAATAATCGGGCCGCAAACATTTAATTAAGAGAAAATAGTGAGTGAAAAAAATACGTAATGTATCAATTTTTATTATATCAATCTTAAAAAAAACAGAAATATTTAAATTACAAGATAAAGTACGACATTGTAGTAATGACGTCTGATATTATATTCTTGCATAACAGCAACACTTTTATACAAATCCCAATTTTCAATAAAGTATAATTATATATTTATATAATTATTAATAATTATATATTATATTTGCTGTTCCATTCATCATTAAACCTTCTTCCTTCATCTGCAATTTTACGTTTTCTTGAACCCATTTTTGAAATTATTTTTAACAAATATATATCCACTGAAAATAATAGTTAATGTTATTGAATTATATTAAAATGCGGACCAGGGAACGCGACTGCAAAAGTGCGCCAAAATCTCAGTTGTCGTCGGATGAAGTCGCCTTTGTTATCTCTACTCGTTATGACTCACACGGTTGCACGGCGATATCACGAATATAGGTATAAAATTATTTTTAATTTATTCATATTATAAAATTATTATTTAAATTCAACATACGGGTCACGTGGAATGTAAGTATGGTTAACCTTTTATGGGCCTCCAAAAATGCACG
Source organism: Typopeltis vanoorti (assembly GCF_054136105.1). Classification (NCBI taxonomy): domain Eukaryota; kingdom Metazoa; phylum Arthropoda; class Arachnida; order Uropygi; family Thelyphonidae; genus Typopeltis; species Typopeltis vanoorti. The sequence continues at coordinate 53,476,897 of NC_143557.1, read as the reverse complement.
TTTGGGCCGCATGCGGCTCGCCGACCCCTGCTGTGTATTGATTGGTACCGTAAGTTTACGTCGTCGGTTTACAAGATGAATCGTATGTCTATCAGTATCTACATCAATATTGTCTTAATAGATGCAAAACACTGTAGATGTTATACGTATTACTAATACTAGAAATCAAAAATGAAAAGATGACATGGAAAAAGAAATTATTCATATTTATTTACAGGTATAACGATTCATGCAATTGATAACGGAGCAGCAGCAATATGATTGCTTCGCGGTAGCCTAGTCTATACACTAATGAATGAATCGTTATAAAAATTATTTTATGCTAATTAATTAAATTAATATATAACAGTTAATTTTATGCAGTTATGATTTAATACTGCATCTTTACGTTTGTTTACATTTATCTCGACTGCAAATGGTCATGTACGGTCTGTAAATGTTTGTGTGCGTAAGTTTTGATAAATTTTAATTTTTTATATTAGACTTGTATATACTTTATGGTAGTAAATGATAAAATAGATTAATAGTGTCTGCATATATTTTATACATTCATGACATACTTAACTTTTTTTTAGTTTTTTTTTTTCGATATTTCTAGGCTAAGCGGTTCGTATAAGTTTTTTTAAATTGTCACAAATCTCCAAAAATTTTTCCGATGTATTATTCAAAAAAAAAAAAAAACCGCGTATAAGTGGAACCACGCAGTTCAAGCCCGCGTTCTTCAAAGGTCAACTATGCTTTGAATATCAGTATCAGAATGATATTAGAATCACGAAACTTGGCGTTTTAAATTACTGTAAAGCATCCGATATTGTTCATAATAATAAAAATATTAATAAACAAGAGACTGTTGACATAAGCTTCATACCAAACCGCAAACTAAAATTAGCAGATCATCAGCTAATTTTAGCATCCGAACCTAATCAAATGCATATTAAATATTGTTGCTTTCAATCCCTTCTGTTCAGTCTCTACAGGTAGATTGTTTTTCAAGTATATTGAACTAGAGGCAGTAAAAAATAAGAGGGAGAAATATAAATCTTCTCATTGCAGGCGAACTGTCCCTTTTGCAGTGCACACCTATTTGTATGGATTGCTTTGGAAGACTTTAAATCTCAAAGAACATAAATACCCTATTTATGTCCTATTAATTACAAAAAAAAAATACAATAAGGCATTAAAATAACAGAGAATACACTTATGATAGTAAACAGGAAAAACGCATCCCAAACATTAAAAAATTAAGAGGAAATGAAATTAAAAAAGTAACTATATTTATTTAGGATACTGAAGAACAGAGTGATGCAAAGAAAGATTAGGAGAAGAATAGAAGTTGCAAATCAACCTTTAACAGAATGAAAAAGAAAATAACATTAAGAGAAATTAAGTGAACAGATCAGAACAATATCCAATGAAAGTGGAAGATTTTTGAAGGATTGTTGCCTTTGAGATGTTGAAGATCTCGTGAATTCACAAGAAGAGAAATTATGGTTTGGAGGTAATTGGTGCAAAGTTGAATAAAGCATGGAGAACATGCACTATCTACCAATAATTGTCTGGACACTTTAGCAATTCACAATTGTTACTAAAGGCGAACCGTAATATCGGGAATATCCACCTTTGGCTTTGATCACCTGTACCCTTTGAGGGAGACTTTCCACCAATGTACTGCAGACATCATGGAGGAATTTGTCTCCATTCCTCCATCAGAGCAGCACTGAGTTCAGCGACCGATCGAGGACGTGGTGCTCTGGACCTCATTCGCTGCTCCAATTTGTTCCACAGGGTTGAGGTCAGGACTCTGCTTAGGCCAGGAGAGTTTAATACCCATCTCTTCATACCATTCCATAATAGCTTTGTGGAATGGGACATTGACATCTTGATAATAACACGGGTTCGTTCCATAAAAATCCACAGTGTACTGAACTGCCTTCATGGAACCACGGGCAGCGACCAGTGATCCCTCTCCAATCCAGCTCAATGCACCCCACACTATTACTCCACCACCGAACAACTTTAATGTGGGTACAACACACTGTGATAACAAGTGTTCACCAAACTGCCTCCACAGCCTGCATCAGATTGGAAACAAGTGAACCTTGATTCATCACTCCAGTTTACTGTTTTCCACTGGTCACATGCTCTTTGCACCAGGCCAGACGGAGCCGCCTTGTTCTTTGTAATGTTTGGCTTGTGTACCGCTGTTCTTTTGTGAAAACGCAGTAAATTGAATTCTTTTCGTACAGTATTAGTATTACTGCGTGGCCACCTGTTTTAACATCCTCCCGTCCCTGCCAGTCATTTTCGGCTGCCATCCTGGGAGTTTTCCTGCACTAGTGATGCCAGAACGTCTCCATTTGTTGACCACATCGCCAAACGTTGATTTCGAATGTTCCAGTTGAGCGGCAGTGGCATCGTATGGACATGGCACCATGTGACAGCCCACGATAACACCTCTCTCGAAGTCACTGAGTTCACGTCGTGTTGCCATACCACCATTCAACTGCTACGATGAAATACTGATTCCTACTATCTGTACACCGGTTTTTATGTTATTAACAAACCTGGACTGTTACATAACTTCAAATAACAGGGGTGTCTGGACAATTATTGGTAGATAGTGTATACGGGTCATAATTGTGAAACAGTCAGTCTTCAAAAATAGATGGAGCATGAAAAAAAAATATATATTATTAATAATATATATATATATATATATATATATATATATATATATATATATATATATATACAGCAGACCTTTCACAGAAACTGAGTCCGTCTAGTTCTGTACTTGGTGCTATGGCAAACTACACAGCTACGTATTCCCAGAACGCCTCATTAATATAACTCACTGGTGCACGGTGGAGGATTTGTGGTTTGCTTTGTGTTTCGCGATTTATTTTCATCACGTTTTCATTTCCCACGTAGTCGCATGAAAATAATTTCCAGTGAGTGCTTTAATCAAATCAATTGATTAAACCTAACTAAATGCCTCCGCATTCCTATATTGTATACAACTACTGTTAATCAACGTACATTCCGTATTTTTTTTTTTTTTTTTTTTCTTTTGAATGCAGTATTCGAAAATAATGATCGTGTTTTCGGATGGTACATATTTGCAACGTTATGCAAATGAAATATTAAAATGAAGTTTATAAATCTCGCCTAAACGAGATTTATAAATATAAGTTAAAGCGACTGAAAGTGGCGTCGCGATCGATTTCGGAAATATTGACAATTAAAATTAACTGCCGACTTGGTTGGCTAAGTGGTTATCATAATTGCTCTAGAAAGTTTCTTCACTTGGTTAAAAGACAAATTATATTGTTTAATCCTTTATCCAAGTGTAAACAAACGAAGTTTGTGCTTGAAGTATCGTAACGACTAGGCTATTTGTATATAGAAGGAATTGACTTCACATCAATTACTTCAGTAATCCATAATGCAAAGCACACTTCCTTTCGGACGTGTATATTGCTCTTCAGTGATGCTGACCAGTATACACACCCTTCCGTTAAATACAGTCATTTTATAGGAATGAATGGTGCCACGTTACTTCAGAATTCCATCCATGGCAAATAAATAAATAAAAATAAAGTAATATATCCTACTTTATTTATTTCTGAATTTTTTGTGGGAGTTAAGCCATTAGTCACTAGATACCAAAAGTCGAAAACGATGGCGCATAATATTCACTTGACAGTGTGCTATAACGTGTCGGCGTAACGGAGTTACATTATGGATTATTATTACCACTTATAATATTCACTTGACAGTGTGCTATAACATGTGTGGGCGTAATGGAGTCTCCGTAGCTCATTCGGTATTGACAATATTCTTTGGAAAGTTCCTAGATTCGAATTTCATCTAGGATACGAAGGAGTTTTTCCATCTGAAGTGATGGTGTCTTATATGGAGGTGGAAGGGCTTCTCCTTCCGGAAACTTTTTTTTTTCTTTTTTCGTAAAACCGACAAGAAGAATGCACTCTCGTAGCCTTAGCTCTTTCGGCTGTCATTCCAAATAATTACAACTCGTGTGAAGTTGAATGTGTTTTTATAAAACTTTCATTGGACGAAATGCAAACTTGGTTGAATTAGAAGATAGAAGAATACTGCGATTTTAAACAGAGTTGTGTTTTTTCATACCACCTTGAATAGCTTTCTTACACGTTACGTTTCTCTCCGTTTATTAATCTTTTAGAAGAAACAAAACTAATAGGCGATATTGTATGTCAACTTAAGATATTTTTAATGAGGTGAGGTCATTATTTTCGTTCTCGTTCTCACTTAGCTTCTCTTTGAGACCTTTTCTCACTCAGTTTGGCCAAATACGATTCGGTTGCGAAATACTTTTTTGGAATGTTGATCTCTTCTGGATAACTTCGTAATTCGTGGTTTGTTTATCATAAATATTAGGAATTTATGTAAAATTATAAAACGTCTTGGGCTATTGTTTCTTCTAGAGTAGAAGACTTTAACCCGTTCACACATTTCTTGATGTAAAGATGAGTGTAGTAATATGCTGATATTTCAAAATTCTCTTTATCTTTTAGCTCCTGTATCGTTTTTTTTTTTTTTTTTTTTTTTTTTTGGTGAATGAAAATAAAATGGAAAATAACATATTAGCCAGTAAATAGGGTTTGTGGTGCTCTGCTAATTTTCTATTCCCTCGAACTAGAGACATTTTTTCAAAGTCCCAGGAATTCCGAGGAGTATAATTTCGCGCATGAAAATTATTTTTTAAATACATTAATTGTTTAACTATATTTTTATAAAATGCGTCAACAACTGCTGAACGAATGGCATGGTTAAAGCACAGTAAATTTTCAGCTGAGCTTCCACATCCAGATTTTTGCATCATTGCCCTCGCTCCATCTGTCGTTATAGCTACAATATGCTATTCCAGAATTCTTCCAAATGCATTCGTAACGCTACACTGTTTTGAATAACAATTGACGAACATTTTCCGGGCAATTAGAAGAACGACAGTACGTTGCGCCCTTCAATTAGAAAAGGCGTAAGTTCGATTCCCGTCGTGACGGGAGGCATCTTTATATGGACTTTTTCAACTGAAGGTGAGTTAGCCGATCTCATACGGAGGCAGCAGGGTTTTTCTCCCGGAATCTCGGCTTTTTCATCCCGTATACAGACAAATAGGCCCTTCAGAACACATGCAATTTACATACAAAAAATACTTGTTGTTGTGGTGGTGGGAGGCAGATGGCGCTGATGTAGTCGATGGGTAATTGAGGTTCGGTGTAGTGGTGGAGATGGAGAGTTGTACAGTGGATGTCCTCCCGCGATGAGTCTCCGAACTCCTTGGAGGTGTCATGAATAATAATAATAATACCAACTAATTCTAAATTAAAAATGTTTGCGTAATCTTGAAGGAACAACCATACTTAAATAGTTTTATTTCCAATACTGGTATAGTTATCGAAAGTAAGACCAAAACCTGTGATCCGATTTTGGTAATTCTTTAATTTTTGATATTTGCTCTTCTTTTTCAGGTTCATCAAAATCCATAATTCTACTTTTAAACAGATTCTCGTATAAAATAAGTATTTACAATTGCTTGAATTGAGATTCTATCGTTGGCAGCCAATTTAACTATCTCACTTAATTTTCTTCTTTTACAAAATTATAAAATTGACTGATCAGTCCTATTTCTGTTTCAGCTACTTGAAAGTTATAGTTTCGTCAGCTGTTCTTTTAAAATATGATTCATGCATAATTCGCAAATGCTTCATCAGTCCACTAGTGTTCAATCCCCTACATGAAATCTGCTTTGGACAATAACTGCACCGAGTTACTTTCTCATTTTTACATTCCTTGAAGTGTTTTCATACTTCGGATTGATTTACATTTTGAATTTAAGTTAAAATAATAGTTATTAATTTGTATCTTACCAATAAGTTGTCAAATGCAATCTCGATTTAAAAATTATAACTTCACTATACATTATTATGATTAACCATCGATCACTGGTAGTGATCGATGGTTAATCATAATAATTTCGACACTTTTCTATTTCATATTTGCAAACTTAAACTTATGGAAAGGTCTTAAGTTGTCTGTCCCTGGACTCGAGATAAGAAATATTTGAAAATTTCCGGGAATTCTGAGGACAGAAATTCTACCGGTAAACAAATAAAGTAAAAGTGTAAATAAAGAGAGTCGCATTGAATCGCAGGCAACTCCAATATATCATTATTTCTTCGATTCTGAAACGCATTTTTTAGTATTTTAACGTTTCTGAAATCGGGATGCGTCTTAATATCGATGGCCTGTTTCAGTAGATTACACTATGATTCTAAAAATAACGGCATGTCTCAGAATCAAAGAAATACGGGTCTCAGAAACTCGCGTGACAGAAGTAAGCTGGCGTGTCGCATAATAAGAATCTTGATTTCTTGCTTTTTCGGATTTACGGCAGTAGCAACTTAAGGCTAAGAAGCCAGTATATTATGCAATTTGCAAGAGTAAAATTTGCCTGTATTCTTCTAGACTAGTTTTCCTGTTTTGCCGGATGAAAAACTCAAGTTTTTGGTAGGAAAACCGTACAAAATCTATCTCCCCTCCACTTTCTTCCCCACAGTTAGTCGATCTTTGTTAGAGGCAGATCTTCCTTCTCATGGAAGAAACTTGGGATTTTTAATTCCGCAACCCAGCATGTAGTACTTAATAGGTGGGATAAAAAATAAATAAAATAAAAAAGTCAGGTTCTTTTTTTCTTGCTCGATTGCTTTCGTTTTTAGTGGTAGTGTAAAATGAACTCCGACTTTTTCAACTTTTAAGAGAAACTGTATGCTTCGCTTTTTTTCCCAGTGTGTTTTCCCAGTTTTTTTCCTGAAGTCCTTTTACTTCCACATGTGTGTGTGTGCATGTGCATGTGCGTGCCCGCGCGCGCGCGCGCATTTATATACGTATGTTAGCTAATGATTGCATTCTGGGTACATGAAATGCAAACTTTCTGGGAATCTAGAAGCAATTTTCTCTGACGTTCACGGTTGTTTTCATATTCCCGAATTCACCAATCCCGCGCGGAAAAGAAAGTCGTTTTTTTGGCACAGAGCCTAAAAGGATTCTAACTCGAACGCCGAGAGCAAGCAACTCGATTAGTGATGCAATTCTTACATCATCTCACTGTTCAAGCTTTACGAATAAGCTGTCTGATTAAAATATAAATTGGAAGCAAATTTTCTCAAGCTTGTCTAATTTCTGTATATTGCTGTAATGCAGTAAATTTTTAGGCAACGAATACCTTGTCCCCCGTTATCTGCGGTCGACCCCGGTCCGAATTTATTAAATTATAAAATATTATAATTACATCGGCAAAGTGGATATTAAAGATCCAACATTATTTCAAAGCCGAATGTTTGTGGAAACTATAAAAGTTTCGTAAGTTGATCTCAGAGCTTACGAGAATACAATCCTCGGCATCCCCGAGTTGCCATGCACTACTTGACCTGTTAGCTAAGGCAACTCGGGGATGCTGAGGATTGTATTCTCGTAAGCTCTCAGGTCAACTTACGAAACTTTCATAATTTTTGATCTAATATCAACTTTGCCTGTGTAATTTTACATCACCGAAATGAAGCCGTATGGCTCTTTCTTTTAATAATAGACAATTCACAAGTTTTAAACTGCGTGCCGTTCTGAGTAGTTCTCGGTTATCACATGGACTGTCGCGGTATTACAGTGCTTGTGTTCAAGTATTTTGGGGCTATTATTAAGTAAATAAGAGTTACTTAATAATAGCCCCAAAGCGCACGAGTAGTGATGCTGGCGATTCGGAGAGAAGCCGTAAAGTGCTTCCTTTTAAGTACAAAAGGTGAAAGTTCTCGACTTCATAAAATAATAATAATAATAAACGTATGCTGAGGTTGCTAAGATTCCATTCACATAACTTTTATTACAGTGTCGTTATAATTGTTCTCTTTTATTATTAGTTATTGTTGTTAATCTCTTACTGTGCCTCATTTATAAATTAAACTTTATCATCAGTGGCGGCTCGTGGCTTGAAATCGTGGGGGTGCTGCAACTTTCGAAATACAGTCATCTCTCGACTTACGTCCGGGTTCCGTTCCATCCGGCAGGACGTAAGTCGATACATTAAACCAACAGAGTTATAGAGGTTAGGGACTTAACCGTAATAAGTATACTGTCATTTTAATTTTTAAACCTTATTATAAAACTGTACTGTGTGTTACTGCCACTATAAAACAGGAGAATAACCACCCAAATCTTACTTCACAATCACATCTTCATTACCCTCCCTGTGTGAACGATCAGGCTGTGGCTCTTTGGTGTAACCTTCAAAATGTCCAATGTGCTTTGCTTATTCCTCTTCTTCTTTTCATCATAAATTTGTTCGTAGCAAGCATACACATCACGTACTTTCGTTTCTATTATTAAGTAGCGTTCAACATTGGGGTCCATGTCTTCAGCCATTTTGAGAACATCGCTAACCGCAAAGAACATTTCTGCAAGATCCCTCACTGTAAATTGTTTAACTATCTCTTCCTGTTTCTCTTTTCCCCCTTTTCTCGTTTTTCCCCTCTTTCCACAACAGTTGTTCCTCCAGTTCGACCAATTCTTCGTTGGTCAACTCTTCAGGGGAACTCTCTATGAGTTGAATTATGTCGTCATCATCCACTTCGAGATTCAGATTGTTTGCAAGGCCCACTATTACAAACTTCCAAAATCATGCAGAAACGTTTTTAATGTCTTTTTCCATATGTCACTCATACATTGATGGGTTACTTTGTCCCAAGCCACAGCAATATTTTTAATAGCATGATAAATATTGAATGTTTTCCAGAATTGCATGAGAGTCTGGTCATTTCCTTCAGTAGCAGAAATGGCTTGTGAAAAAGTCCTCCGTGCCTTAAACACTGCAAGAACTCCCTGATCCATCGGGTGGATCAATGAAGTAGTGTTTGGAGGCAGAAACATGACCTTGAACTTGATGATCACCGCTATAAGACATGAGACGGATGACCTGGAGCATTATCTAGAATTAAAATTTTAAATTCTACATTTTCTTTCACACAATAGCTTTTTATTTCACTCGCATAACAGTCGATTAAGGCATCCTCAAACAATTTTTGATTCATCCACGACTTCTTATTGCTCTGATAATGAACTGGAAGTATGCTTCCTAATGTTTTTGAAGATTAGTGGATTCTCACTGTGCCATATCACAAATGGCTTCAGTTTATATCCAACCACATTATCCAGAACAGAATCGTAACATGGGCATTAAGAGCTTTGAAACTAAGTATAGATTTTAGCTTTTTGTGGATGAATGTCCGCCCGAAACAAGGACGTCTCATCCATATTAAATACATGCTGTGGCAAATAATTTTCCTCTGTAATAATTTTATCCAATTTTTCCATAAACTCCAAACTCCTTGGCAGCCTTCTCAGCACTTGCAGATTCTCATACATTTTCACATTATGCAGCTCTAAACGCTGCTTGAATCTCATGAACCAACCGGAAGAAGCGTTGAATTCGTAGTCATAATCGGGTTCTGCTTTCTCCTTCAACACACGTTGAAGAGACTTAGTGCCTTAGCGGTTATGGTCACAGTGCTAAGGGGTATGCGCTTTTGGTTCAGGTCCACTATCCATGATGCAAGTAGCTTTTCCATATCACCGACAGGGCCTTGTCGTTGCTTCGTCACTATCGTCGATTGAATGGAAGCAGATCCTTTCACAGCGTCTACGATTTTATCCTTATTTTTCAAAATAGTCGTCACTAGAATGAGACCATTCGAAGTCATGTGCGATCACAATGACGGGCTTACCAGCTTCATGTTGCTTTATAACTTGCAACTTCGTTTCAAGATCAATTGCTCGCCTCTTTTTCTGCGATTCACAAGGTTTTTTGATTGTGCGTATAGGGGCCATGTTGCACAAAATATCGTGAAATATTTACCGATAAATACACAAATAATCCATTTCTCAAACAAAATCAACAGCGGAACTGTTGAAGACACGTGCCGACTGCCGAGGGAGATTGCCGCTGAAAGCGCTGTTGCCATTGTGCATGCTTTACTTTACGCTCGCTTGCGTATTGTTTGAAAGTATAGCCGAAAATGTTATTTATTGCCTTATGGCAGGGGTGTTCAACCCGTCGATCGCGGAGTGATTTTTGGTCGATCTCTTGTGTATTCCTCCTTACACATTTAATTAAAACTGAAAACATAATATTTTATTTATCATTGTTTTTTATTAGCTTTAAGTGTATTGCTATTGTTTATTTATTTTTCGTTAAAATTGTTAAATCAGTAATTTTCTTATAAGTCCAGGTAAATGAATTAATTTGGATCAGTGGAAGTCAAACAGTGAGTCCAGTGAATACGATTATAAGCAAAGTGTAAAAACTCGATTGTAGCTTAAATATTAAATATTCCAAAGCACATTACATCGATTTTTTACTTAGGTTAAGTCCCATGTGAATATTGTAAAAAAATAAACTTCGTTTGTTTCGGTATAGTTTGTATTAGATGTTTTGTAAATAACTCTTTTGAAGCTAACTGTATATACTGCTTTAATAAGAATATGTTAGAGTGTTAAAAACAAAGGCAGTGTTTTTGTTGCCTGTACATGGGGGCATTAGAAAGATTGTTATTGAAACTTCAGTCAAAAAGAATTCAAACAACTTTCTGATGGCCGGCAACTTACAATCAAAAGAAAGCAGAGGAGAACAAAAGGCCTGCCGAACTTGAAACTTAATATGAAAGACTAATACCGATTCTTTGGGGGGTTGCCAAACTTCATGTGAGGTCTCAGAGGAGACCTAATAAAAAGATACTGAAGTAAGCAGAAGGGGTCCCAGTTCCAGAATTGCTGTCAGAGAGGAGGCTGCCCGGTCCAGAGTCGCCGTCAGAGAGACTGCCCGGATCCACGTTGCTTGAGAGAGGAGTTTCCCGGTTCGAGACGTCGAGACTACTACTAGGCCGCAGACAAGGTTTCAAATTGCCGAAAGGAAGAGTTCCAATTGCCGGAGAAAAGTTTCCAGGCCAGGTTAATGTCAGACATTCACCAGTGTGTGTGTTGCGTTTTCATTACAATTTGATGAATCAAACGACTTCACTGATATTGCTCAGTTAATGGTATTTATTCGCATGGTATCTCAAGATTATTCAAGTAAAGAAGAACTTTTGAAAATTATACCATTATTGGAAAGGACTAGGGGAGAAGACATTTTTTTGGCATTTGATGAATTTGTGAAACAACACAAACTTCTGCTTTTAAAACTTGTCTATTACTACTGATGGTGCTCCTGCAATGATAGGTAATAAATCAGGCTTCATTTCATTATGTAAAAACGATGACAAATATCCAGATTTTTTAACGTACCACTGTATTATTCACCAACAAGTACTGTGTAGTAAAATATTAAACAAAAGATGTTTTGGATATTACATTTAAAATTGTAAATTCTGTTCGAGGAAAAGCCCTGAAACGGCGGTTATTTAAATTACAGGCAGAGGATGATAGGGAACTTCTGTTGTACAATAATGTTTGCTGGCTCAGCACAAGTCAATTTTTAGAAAGATTTCTTGTATTAATTAACGATATAAAATTTTTTCTTGATGAAAAAGGAGATATTTATCCACAATTGAGTGATAAAAGATGGTTGTTACACTTATCATTTTTAGTAGATTTCTGTACGAAATTAAGCAATTTAAATTTAGAGTTACAAGTAGGGTTCCCACCTTTTGGTAAGTCCAAAGAGGGACACACTTATCGAATATGAGTCTTCCTCTCTTCTAAATGTATAAAATGAAAAAGCCAAAATTGAATGTGTAATTCTAACCTTATAAAAAATTAAAAGTTTGAATACATTGGTACCGGTATTAGTAAATTAATAATACAGTATTTGTATTTTAAATATATAAGTTGTCTCACTTAAGTGTAACTCGGGACGCTGAAAATGTTCTTAAAATTCGGGATGTCCCGCCTAATTCGGGACAGGTTGCAACCCTAGTTACAAGGTAGAGATAAAAATTTAATTGACATGTTAAGTTCAATAAAAACTTATCAACAATACGTACTTTTATTAAAGAAAAATATAAATGACCGCGAATTTAGACATCTCCCATATTTATTAAAATTTTTTGAACAAAATCAAGAAATGCTTCGCAATGATTTAAAATAATTTATTCGTGAAATAGAATTAGTCGAGGAAGAAATAAATTCAAGAGTTAAAGATTTTAATAAAACTGAAATGATTGTATCTTTTATCAATAATCCATTTCAAGAAAATTTGAACATGACAGAAATTTCAAATAAAATTAGTGGGCTGTTTGATATAAACCAAGCTGAAGTAGAACTTGAGATAATAAACATTCAGAATAGTTTACATTTAAAATCAATAAACAATGAAGTCATTTGGAAGTATGCACATGAAAAATTCCCAATATTAATGATATTGCGCGAAAAATTCTGTCGTGTTACGAATCGACATACTTGTCAGAATCCGCTTTTTCAAATATGACTGTCATAAAAAATCAATTAAGAAACCAAATTACAAATGATAATTTGGATGATTGTTTGCGATTGGCCACTTCTTCATATCAACTTGACTATGAAAATATTGCGAGGTCCAAACAATGCCAAATTTCACATTAACTTTTTTTTTTTTTTTAATCAACCAGCATTTCCTGTAACTTGTGAGTTTGTAATCAATCTGTTGTTTTTTTCTAACTTTGGTTTTCCAAAATAGAGAAATAAATATTTTATTCCGATATATATATATATATATATATATATATATATATATATATATATATATATTGTTGTATTAAAATAATTAAAAGTGATAAATAAATTTTTAAATACACAAAGTTTTTAGTTGTGTATTTTTTTTAAAGTTGTTTATTTGTGCATAATCAGATATCAGGATGGGGGAACGTGATCTATATAAGAGAGTAGATCGCCGAATAACTTATATATATTAAGAGAGTAGATCTTCGAATAACTTTTTATAGAAAAGTAGCTCGCGTAGTAAAAAAGGTTGAACACCACTATGGGATCACGGGCGTAAGTCGAGGGATGACTGTGTACATACACACTGTAAGTATAGTGTATACGTGGTTCGATAAAATATCAGAATTATGGTAAAAATTAAAAAAAAAAATTAAACATGAAATTGTTTATTTATCAATAAAATTTTATCGGTTATATATCGATAAAATTATACAGTTTAGTATAATTCAAAATTACTTAAAAATAAAATCTATTATCATAACCCCAATAATGTTCTAAAATAAAAACTATAACAAACGTAATGTCTTTAATTGTAATGTTCACATATTTAAAGATACAGAGTAAACACGATAAGCATATGATCACTCTACTACTGACGCAAACGCGCATAAACAACAGTGGAACTGCGCGACGGACAGTGCCGCATTACTAACAGCTCGCATATCCTTTGAGAATGTAATGTATTGGAGTTGGGGGGGGGAACGGACTTTTAGCCACATTTTTAACACTTTTTAAGATTCATTTTGTCCATTAAGATTCATACACATGCCTTACAAAATTGCTTTAGCCATTTTATTATTATTATCATTATCATTACACGACACCTCCAGGGAATCCTAAGACTCATCAAGGGAGGGCACCTACTCTACATCTCTCCAGTTTTAGTTTTCGTTTCATTCTGACTATTTGTTGCAGTGGACTGGTGGGCAAAGTAGTCCCAGAAAATTAATCGAGAATGGCTCATGGACTCATGATATATATTAAAATTGCTTTCTAGGGCTACTTAAGTGTACTAGTATACTACTTGATTAAGTTTATGCTATTACTGATGTTCTGTCAACACTTTTCCTTTAAATCAGTCTATCATTTTTAGCACTCCAATATTGTGCAGTATCTTTATTATTATATATTTTATCATTTATTATTCTTTTTTTATTAATTTTATATTTTTACATAACCTAGAAAACCTGCCCTAGACATCAGATATGGAACTTTTTTCAAGCTCTGCTTCATCTTGCTTCAGGTCTAACAGGGAACTTGAAGTGGCTGAAGCAGGGTGGTAGTCTCACACTGGGTGATGAAATTCATCTCTTACCTAAATGCAATCACAAATATCCACCTCCATGCTGGAATTCACACCCACATCCTGTTGGTTGGAGAGTGGATATGCCAACCACTCAGTAAACTTCATCAACAGATGCTTACATTTCTTTATGCATATTATAAATATTTAAATAGAACATTATTTTTAAATATTAATATATATTATAATATTTTTTGGGAAAAAAATGCCTCTTGATGCTAATCCATTACAAATGTCCCTGTTATTTATTTTACTGGGTAAGTCTTTTCTTGCATAATATTAATCAACATGAAAATTAACAATCTGACTATGTGAGACAATTTCTCAGTCTGTTTAGAAGATATTCTAAATCACAATATCTAGTTGAAATAACGAACATAAGGCTAAAATATATCTGTAGGCTAGAAAATTGTGTTTTGCATATCAGTGCATGCAAATTAAATTTACTTAACACCTGATAACAGCACTACATGCAGTTTTTTTTTTTAGTACAGGATTTACAATTACCTTAAGAGCTGAATTGAATTTCATCTATTTTCTTACAAAATCCATCAACTCTGCTTATAATATTTCTTTTGTAATATTGTTGCTAAATTTGCTAAAAATTTAGCAACAATATTACAAAAGAAATTAATTGTTGCTAAAAGTTGACGTCTAAGACTATTATAATCACCTGCCTTATAATTCCACATAAATTCCCGTCTCTTTGATACTCCTGCGTGTCTATTCATTTTCCAAGTCAACACCATATGGTCACTCTCTCCAACTGGTGGGAGAGACGTCAACTCAGTTATTATCAACTCTCTTCTGATGCTATAACCAAATCCAAAACTTTTGAACCTCTTGTTCCCTCTGTTACATGTTGCCTAAGACATTTGTCCCTCAAGAATTCTAGAAATTCCATTCCCCTATTGCTACATGCACCTTCCTCTCTCCAATTTATACTACTGAAGTTAAAATCTCCCATAACAATCATTCTTCTTGCAATTGCCAAACTTAGCTGTCTAAACATCTCCTAGTCCCCATCCTCTGTGCTCCTGGGTCTGTAGCAACACCCCACTAAATATCCTGTCTTGCCTACCTCTACCTCACACCATACGCTCTCAAAATCATTTGTCTCACTTCCTTCCAAATTCTCCACTCTTAATATGGCACTTTCGACCTGTTCCCGAGTTAATTGATCTCTGGCACAGGCAAGCAGGTTTTTCTCTCCCAGAAATTCTGGTTTTCCATCCCATAGACTCAAGAAAATTGACTGTCGAACCTACACTATTTTCAGACATTAAAAATATTGTGTTAGGGACCATGAGATGGCAGCACTTGTTAGCCTTCTCTTCACTGTGTACCAATTAAATTAGTGATAGCCTTTGGCAAGCAGTCTCTGGTTGGCTACCAGTGTAGATTGACCTGCCCACTCAGTCTTCAAAAGTCAGTTTCCTCTTTATCCTCTTTCTTTATGTAATTTTCTTTTTACTGGCACAACTCAAATATGACATTATAGCTCAAATGCCTGCATTAACAACTAAAATATTGGATTTATTATTATACCTCCAGGGAATCAAGGACTTCCTTGATTAGTTCTGTCAAATGGTTAAAACATACTATGCCTCTGAAATGATCAAGTAAGAACTCTCAAAAGTTGTGCAGCACATGGGAAACTGTTGGAAAAGAGTAATGTAGACTGCTTTCACAGGTTATAAGAGTAAATCCAGTGGCAGCTAAATGAAGGAATGACACCATTCTTGATACTATCCAACTGGCTGGAGTGCATTTGTGACAGATGGATGACAGTTATCAAGTAGTCTAACTGCCTCAGATGTGGCCAGTTTTGTTTGACTTTTCTCTAGATACTACTTGTCATGGGTACTGTTGTATGCTTAGAAATATTTTTTCTTTATGATGAATATGTAGATTTTTGAACAGCAAAATGGAATTATATGAAGGAATACATTGGGTTTATTTATCCTTATTAATACAAACAAATGAAATAACTAGTTTCACTACATATAATTTTTTCCTCATATTATTTGTGTA
Source organism: Typopeltis vanoorti (assembly GCF_054136105.1). NCBI lineage: Eukaryota > Metazoa > Arthropoda > Arachnida > Uropygi > Thelyphonidae > Typopeltis > Typopeltis vanoorti. The sequence continues at coordinate 53,460,774 of NC_143557.1, read as the reverse complement.
GTGAACTGGCCTCCATAATTCTCTTCATCCCCTCCTCTTTTAATTCTGCTAAACATGAGTATCTGTTGTTTAAAATCTATTTACAGTTCAGTTACTGACCTGACTGACTGGCCCTACTGTTCCACCTATTCCTTCTTCATTCCCTTTACCTCTGAAAATGATAATTTGATTTGGTAAGGAAAGCAAAATCAAATTATGAAAGGAAATCTGAAACTGAACTATTGTTTCACTAAGCAACCATTGTATCAGTGTTATGCCATTCATTTCTAATAAGGAAAGAAAAAAACAGAAAATAACTTAGCAGGAGATAATTGGCACATGTGTAAAGAAATTTCTGAATGAATCCTTGATAGGGTTCTATACTTTGAGTTTTAATTTCAACACATTGTAAGTTTTGGAGTTTCTGGAGTTGTTGTTCAGTATTTGGTAAAGTTGGTTAATACCAGAATTCTGGAGTGATGTGAAAATTTATGGGAGCTGTAAGACTTTGTTAAGGAGAGATGTTTTCTTAATAGTTGAGTCAGATTTTATATGGTACATAAAATAATATTATTATTATTCAGGCCTCCAGTCAAAAGACTGATCGTCGGAGGTCCTTCCTAAGAAACACAAAGTCTATCAAGACTCATCGAAGGGAGGTCCCGCCCCTAAGAAACACAAAGTCTATCATGCCACTCCTTGAACTCATTGATCGTTCTTGCTCTCACCACTCCATCAGGCAATGCATTCCATGGTTCAACCATCCTCCATTCAAAGAAACCACTCCTTACCCTCTTGCTCACAGTTTCCTTTCATAACTTCCAGGGATGGCCTCTTGTCATCACTCCTTCCCTCTGTTCAACCAAGCAAAAGAACTCCCCAGTGTCAATCCTGTAACCACCTCTCAACAGTTTAAAAGTCTCAATCATATCACCTCTCTTTCTTCTATCCACCAAACTCTGCAGTCCACATTCCCTCAGCCGATCCTCATAACTATCATTATACAGTCCTGAAACCATCTTTGTTATCCGCCTTTGTACCCTTTCCACAGTTAATTTATCCCCTTCAAATCCTGGGGAGCAAATCTGAGAACAATAGTCCAAGTGTGGTCTGATCAGGGTCTTATGCAATGGAATGATAACCGTTTTATCTCTGCAGGTCAGTGTCCTTCTCATTATTGCAGCAATCCTCTGTGTTACCTTCACTACCTTTGCAATATGTCCCCTAAATTTCAGGTTTCTATCAATCATCAATAATAGTACATACTGGAGTTGCCTTTTGACAGAATATCACAGTATAGCTTCTTACATCAGTTAGGATAGTTAGGAGCAGCTAATAAGCTGTGAAAAATGTGAACATTTCAAAGGGTTGGTAAAAGGTTAATGCAAAAGAAATTTTTTGTAAAATGGGAGAAGGGAATAGAACATGAGGACATTCTTGGAAGCTGTATAAAAAAGGTGCATGGAGAATGGTTTGTGGGTGGAATGCATTGCCTGACATTGTGGTGAATGCAGATAGACTGAATAAGTTTAAAGCATGGTTTGATGGGCTTTGTTTGTAAGCATTTGCCTCGCATGAGTCTTTTGACTCCATGGAGATCTAGCATTAATAATAATGTATGGCATCAATCATGGAAAATGGAGATGTCTTAAGAAAACCTGAAAAACACAAAGCTAAACAAACATTAGAGTGAAATCTGGAAGGAAAGAGGAAGAGAAGGAAACAAAAGATGAGTTTGCAGGGAGATATAGAGCAAGAACTTGGAAAGAACTGAACACAGAGAAGCATAAAGTAGTCAGATGGAGATCAGTGGTCAGACCATATTTCCAATGGAGTAAAGAAGAATAATAAGTAGGTAATTACATGGTAGTGAAGCACATGTTAAGGCTCAGTGGAATGAAAATAGCACAATAAAAGAATTAAACACAGGTTTAATGGTTCCAATATTTCAACTCTGTCACAGAGATATCATCTGAGACAAAATATGGGAACTGTAATGGTGCATATAAACAGTATAAAAGAAAAAAAAAAAGGATGATATTAGACAGTAAGCCTAAATTCTTAAGATGAACATCCTCTGTGGATGATGTAGGCATCCTTGGTTGTTGGACAGAAGGTCTAAGTACTGTTTATGGTTATATAAACTTCCCAAATCTTTAGGTCAGAGATAAATTTCAATACAGAGTATGGTCTTTACCAAAGTGCTAATCTCAATACTGTTTGCTGAAACCTGCACACAATGCTACTTAAGTATATTTTTAACTATTTAAAAATAGAAACATGTATATTTAAAACTTACATACCATAATCATCTCCATGCCTCTGGTTCCTACATCTTGTAACTGAGCTTTATATGCCAGTTTTTGGAAAAAAATGTCTATAGCTACATCATGGAACACTGGCCTCTTCTTGATGCTTTCCAAGAGGCTCTTCTCAATTGAAATTAATGATAATTTGCTTAATATCTCTTGCATTTGAGAGCTTCTTAAGTAGGCTTTATCTATTTCATTACTGAAAGAGAGGTATGGCAGGAATGCAAAAAAATACCTATTTCCATACTATCATAACATGATCTTTTTGGCCTTAGAAAATCAATGTAACTTCTAATTTGGTAATTCTACAAAAAGTTGAAGATCACTCTGCTCTACATGTATTATTATAGTAATATTAAAAGAAATATATTTCTTAATTTTAATTAAACAAAAATGGTCTACACACTACACACAACATACTAGTGTTGGTGGTCAGTAGATAGTTTTGGTGTAGATGATGAGGTTCACTGTAGCTGGTGGATTGAGTGGCGGGGATGGCAGAGAGTTGTGGGGAGGGTGCCCTCCCTCGATGAGTCTTTGGACTCCCTGGAGGTGTCGCGTAATAATAATAAACTATGATGCTCTCTGAAGGTGAAGGGTGACTTGGTTAGTTTACTTAGGCCACTATTTTTAAGCAATATATTAATGATATTGTGAATAGTTTGAAGAGATAGAATTTCTGATGATGCAGAGGTAGGAAAAGTGATAAGAAACAATTGTAAAGTAGTATCACTCGAAGTTTACTTACATAGACACAATGAATGTGTCTATGTAAGCAACCCAGTAGTGTGGTTCCCCACAGTAACAAAAGAAGAACTGTTGCTTGCAATTCAACAAACTAACTCTTAACAAAGGACCAGGAATAGACAGAATCAGACCAAAAGACATCAAAAAACACTCGACTAACCTATGTCCAGTTATTTTAAAACTGTTAAATAAAATCTTCAGGAATTATAGACACGTTAACACAAGAATATTTTAATATTTGTCAAATATTTCAGTCTGAAACTAACAGACTATCTTCAGTGGCTACATAGGAACAGTTTTTAACAAGGTGGAATACCAACAATTGATCATTCAAAAGGTAGAACGAGCTGCGTGATGTTACATTGCTAAGCATTAAAGAGAGGAAAAATTTCATCAGATGACTAAATTATAGGTATTAATTCACAATTTCATATAATAATCCTAATTTATAGATAACATTAGAATAATGTAGGAATTAAAAGTCTGAATTGACAAAAAAAAAAAAATAATAATGTGCTTAAGTTAAAGGATATTACATTACATCCCATATCGTTTCTTAGCCGAATAAGAAACTCAAAGAGTTTCATGCCGAATATAGTAGAAACTATATAAAGTTTGGCGATTCCAAGCATAAGCAAATACCTGGATGCTGCAGCAACTGACCCTTAAGGTAGTGCAAGCTGAGGCAACTCATGGCAAAGGTGGAGCAAGCTCCGATCACTATTCTTGATATTTACCTATAATGTGAACTTAGCTCCTAGGAGCTGTATTTCTGTTCTACATTATGAGAGAAGGTCACTACCCAGACCGGTTTCAACCTTTATTGAGGTCTCATCAGTGAGTAGGTAGACCTAGTTAATATCAAGTTTGTAGCGAACAGAACTTACAACCCTTCTATGAGTATTGCCAAGAGGTGTCCTAATAAAATATTATATGTCGCCGAATTGAAGCCTTTGGCTCTTCATATATCTAATAAAAATAATAATAATAATAAAAATTTACTGTGTTATCCGGATTAAACTTTCCCATATTTTTGATAAGGATATACAGTCATTTCGATTCAAGTTAGGGCTTTGAAGTAAGGCCTCAGCACACTCTTTGAATAGTCATTCAAATTTATAGCGACATTTGTATAGAAGATGAGTCTTGGACCAGAGGATGTTGTGGCTTGTCTCTATTCCGTGCTGAGCCAATCCAGACTTATCGAATTTGTTGTGCAGAATGTATGATTGATGTTCTTGAATTCTTTTTTCTATAGAGCGTCCTGTTTGTCCAAAGTAGGACAGATTGCAGTTACAAGGAACTTGATATACACTAGGCAGAGACATAGTTGAGCATTTATCTTTAGAAGAGGGGAAATAGGTGGATATTTTGTTAATAGGTATATAAGTGGCAGTTAAATCATATTTCTTCAGAATTCTTGAAATTGGTTTTGAAATCCTGGAAATATATGGAATTGGAACTCGACGTATTGATTCTTTGTTGTTCTGGATTGGATTGTAGGAATCGAACAGATATTATACTTTTTTTTGGAGAAGCCATTTAATTTCATGTGATGTTTGATAGTTGAAAGTTCTTTCTGTAATTCATGAGGAGTTGAACAATTAGTTCTAGTTCTTCGGATTAAACATTTTATGATTCCTGTTTTTTGATAAGGATGATGAGCAGATTGTTTGAGAATATAACATCCAGTGAAAGTGGGTTTTCTGTAAACTGTTGTTAGAATACCTGAGGGTGAATGGATGAGGAGGATGTCTAAAAAGGATAACTTGTCTTTTTCAATCTCCATGGTAAACTTAATACGAGGATGTAAGGAATTGATTCTGGCTAAAAAGGAAGGCAAGGAATCTCTGTTATGAGGCCACACTGAAAAGATGTCGTCTATATATCTCATCCAAAAGGATGGTTGAGGAAATATAGATGAAAACAGGATGTCTTCTAGATGTTCCAAATAAAAGTTGGCTAGAGCAGGTGAAAGTGGACTTCCCATGGCCATTCCTTCTACTTGGTTGTAGAATTTGTTTTGATACAAGAAATATCCAGAATGCATCACGAAATCAAATAATTTTATAATATCTTGTGGGAAGATGTCAGCTCAACTATATCTCTGTCTGGTGTGTATCAGGTTCCTTGTAACTGCAATCTGTCCTACTTTGGACAAACAGGATGCTCTATAGAAAAAAGAATTCAAGAACATCAATCATACATTCTGCACAACAAATCCGATAAGTCTGGGTTGGCTCAGCACGGGATAGAGACAGGCCACAACATCCTCTGGTCCAGGATTCACCTTCTACACAGATGTCGCTATAAATTTGAATGCCTATTCAAAGAAAAAGCTGAGGCCTTACTTCAATGTCCAAACTTGAATCGAAATGACTTTATATCCTTATGAAAAATATGGGAAAGTTTAATCCGGATAACACATTAAAAATATATATATATATTTTTTTTAATTGAGACTTTTAATTCCTACATTATGCTAATGTTATTTATAAATTAAGATCATTATATGAAATTGTGAATTAATACCTATAATTTAGTCATCACTGTGATGAAATTTTTCCTCTTTAATGCTTAGCAATGTAACATCACGTGGCTCGTTCTACTTTTGAATGATCAATTGTTGGTATTCCACCTTGTTAAAAACTGTTCCTATGTAGCCACTGAAGATAGTCTGTTAGTTTCAGACTGAAATATTTGGCAAATATTAAAATATTCTTCTGTTAACGTGTCTATAATTCCTAATTATAATGTCACAAGTGTCTCTCAAGAGTAAAATAAAATCTTCATAGATCAATCATGGAGCACATTGTGTGTTGCAATCTCTCCACATACATTGAAAAATTCCAAATCATCCCAAAAACAATATGGCTTTTAAAAAAAAACAAAGGAACAGCAACACTCCTGGAAGATTTCATTTTATTTTGACCTAATAAGTGCTGCATTGGATAAAAACAGAACAAACTAACACATATCGGAATTGAAGGTCATTTACTCCAGTGGTTCAAAGCCACATCAAACATATAGGATGTACTGGTAATCTCTTCTATCTCCCATTCTGTTTAACATATACACACACATGATATTAGCCATCTTCCTCTAAAAAGTAAAATCTTTCAATTCGCAGATGACACAGCCATAGTATCCATTCACAACAATGCAAATATCGCTTACACAAATATGCAACACATCATCAATCAAATCACTAACTGGCTAATTGAAAATGGCATATATATAAACCTTGAAAAAACAAAACTAATGGTATTCAAAAATCCCCAAATCCTACCCATAGAAACTAAATATCTCACTATCCAACATCCATCCTCCTATACACAAAACATTGATCTTAAAACCACAACCATCACACAGGTGAAAACAACACATTATCTTGGACTTCACTTTAGATGCTGATCCAGGTTGGAAGCTGGAAGCCATACAAATTATCTACACAACAAAGTCAGGGTGATAGCAAGCAAACTATATCAAATAAAGACATTGCTCCGACACACACAAAAATACTAATCTATAAAGCATTATGTGAAAACATTATTAAGATATGCAAGTACATCATATGCATTCTGTGCAGACTACAAACTGAGCAGATTACAATCATTGCAAAATAAAATGGTAAAACTGATATTCTGGGAACAAAGAGAACAGCTCACACTTATATGGGCAGCAAGGACAGAACACAAAATGTTTAAGATGAAACACTTATGCCACTACACAGTAATGTTAAAAAATTATTCCAATCCAACCTACAGAGTAACCAGAACAACATATCAGGTAACATGACCACAGTCAACACACTGCATAATGTATAAGTATAATAATCACTATGGAAAAGCCACCCGAAACTTCTAACATACCTGACATGATAAACAAAATGCTATTCGCGATAGAAACTTAGGGACCTACAGAGATCTGAAACAGGTGCTATATAAATATCATATTGAGACTGAAAATTAAAGGGAAATTAATCTCTCTCTCACACACACAAACCTATAATGTATCCCTCTCAAACATCATTACAAGGACAAAAACACGACATAAAAAAACATGGTCAAAGGGTTGAATTCCAGATGACTGGAGTAGAGTGCTCATAGTACCCATTTATAAAAATAAGGGAATTAAGTTGAATATGATAATTACAGAGCAGTTTCTCTACTGAGTGTTCCTGGTAAGATTTATTCAAGTATTTTTGAGACACAGCTAAGAAAAATTGTGGAGGAGAAGCTTGGAGAAGAACAAGCTGGGTTCAGGCCAAACAGAAGTTGTCAGGATCAGATTTTCACTTTAAGACAAATGGGTTAAGTTTTGTAGGTCTGTAAAAGGCATATGACAAGATGCCAAGAAGAAAGCTGTTAAAAATGCTCCACTTATATGGTATAAATGGGACATTATATCAATCAATACATAGTCTCTATTTGAGTTGTAAATCAGCAGTTAGAATTGAAGGAAGTAGTATTGGAAGATAGTTTGATGTTAACCACATCTCCATCAATAAGGATAAAATATATCACTCCTCATACACTTCTTATCCATTATACATTTCAATGTAACATCAATGGTATTACAATTTTAATATGCACTTCACATCCATGGTAACCTCATATCCTGTATACACATCATTGCCAGTTGGGTGGTTAAGTCAGGCATACAACAAGGGTGTATATTATCTCCACTGCTATTCATCATCTATATATATGGATTACATTATGAAGGAAAGCACTATCAAACCTGATATCAAAATTGGAGATGTTAATCTCAGCTCTTTACTTTATGTAGATGACGTTATACTCCTAAATACATCCAGGACAAGTCTGCAGGATTCCCTGACCAAATTGAATAACTGCTGTAATAAATTTGGTACATATTTATTACAGCATACATAAAATCAGCATTAAAAAGACAACGACAATGAATATAGGCAGAAACATTGAAAACATCAACTGCAGCCTAAATGGAGAACAAGTAAAACATTTCAACTATTTAGGCACAATTTTTAGTGAATATGACAAATTAAATTTGGAAATAGACAACAGAATCAATAAAGCTGGTATGGTAGGAAGCCAATTGAATAAAGAGGTATGAAATAAGAGATAGATTAGTGAAAACACTAAACTAGCTATATACAAGACAGTGTTCAAACCAATTTTAACTTATGGATCTGAGAGCTGGGTTAGAAATAAAACTCTTGATGAAAGACTGGAAACCACATATATGAGATTTCTGAGAAAGATTAGGGGATTTGAACAGATGGCATCAATGTAGGTATCATATTAAAAATAAGGATATTAGGAAAGAATGACATTGGTAGTATTCAGGAATGTGTTAGCAGAGCTAATCTCAGGTGGTATGGCCACGTAAACAGAATGGAAGAGGAAAGATTAGCAAACAAGTGTTCTTTGCTAGGATAACAAGAAAAAAATCCAGAGGAAGACCAAGATGCAGGTAGATTAATATAGTAAAAAGTGCCTTGGAAGACAGAAATGTAAGAGCTGATAATATTGGAATGGTGACAAATAACAGGTTAATCTGAAGGAAAATTGTTGATAGGAAGTTAGTAATGATGTAACTGTTAATATAATATAAAAATTTAGTTTAATCCTTTATCCAAGTGTAAGCAAACAAAGTTTGTTCCTGAAGTATCTTCAGGACTGAGGCAACTCGTGGTAAAGGTTGACCAAGCTCCTTGTCTTAGTACTGCTCCCCCATAATGCAAAGCACATCTCCTTGGAGACATGTATAATGCTATGCATTAAGGGAAAGGGCCACTACTCAGAGTGGTTTCCACCTTTATTGAGGTCTCGTCAATGGGAGCCAGACCCAGAGGTGGTGATACTAAGGTGGAAGCAATGGAGAAGTCATATTTATCTATATTATAGTCTAACCAAGTTGGAAAAAACTTCTAACATCTTTCCCTAAATCCAGAGTAATTTAATAATAAGGTGAGACACCTTTTGGCAACTCATATAGGTAAATATGACTTCTCCATTGCTTCCACCTTAGTATCACCACCTCTGGGTCTAACTCCCACTGACGAGACCTCAATAAAGGTCGAAACCGGTAAGGGTAGTGGCCCTTCCCTTAATGTATAGCATTATACATCCGCAAGGAGAAGTGTGCTTTGCATTATGGGGGATACTAAGACAAGGAGTGATGAGAGCTTAGTCCACCTTTACCGCGAGTTGCCTCAGCCCTGAAGATACTTCAGGCGCAAACCTTGTTTGCTTACACTTGGATAAAGGATTAAACTAAATTTATTATAGTCTAATCAAGTGGGAAAAAACTTCCAACGTATGTTCATGTAATATACTATCATAAGATCCTGAACACCCTCCTTAAGGTGTACAGGATCATAGGGTATATGTCAGGGATTTGATGATGATGAATATTACTATTATTTTTTATGTGGATTCTACGTACAAAAAGTTGTAAACCTGTAAGCTCCTCCCATTACCTCAAAACTCATGAAACTAATGGAGAAGGCCATCAACAGCTAACTTCTTTACCATCTGGAGGCCCACCAATTATTGCCATTCACAATATGAATTCCACTACTCTCATTCCACAGAAGATATACCAGCCAACTCTCCTCTGGACACGCCCTTGAAAGGTTTGGAGAAACTAGTACAACATTTCTGGGATATTTGAATGTGGCTGTCATAAGATGCTAATTTGGTAAGGAGGCAAATTAGCATTTTATGACTGATTTATCTGAACCCTTTGCAATTGGATTGCAAGTTTTATCTGTGGTCATTCACTGCATGTCATAACAGCTGGTTTTCTCTTTCTATATTTTTCTGTCATTGCTGAAGTATCCAAGGACTCTTTGTGTTTGTTCACATCTCATTTCCATTCCTCTTCTTCATTCACGAAACCTTTCAGGCTTCTCAATCTTCCATTACCAATGTATAAACAGCAAACTCCTGTGCATTCAAAAATCTAGAGAAATTCAATGCTACAAAATACAGCCCTGTCTCATTTCTCGTAAGAAGGATCTCATGCCATTCTACCTTACTCTTGATAACAATTAAATACTTAGTTAGGATCAGATTTCTTTTCAATGACTGATTTACACTGCTAGTTTTTCCCTTTCTTAATACAAACCCATCACATCCTTAGCTTTCCCAAAAAACTTCTTCTCTTATATTGACACAAATTTTTTTGCTTACATATTTTTTAACATTATATAATAACTTTGAAATCTAACTTTAAGAGTACTGTCCTGTTTGGGGTGGTACACCAAAAAACTCTTTTCAAATAATTGATGATATCCAGAAGAGGGAAGTGAGCTTGATAAATGCCTTTCTGTCACAGATTCCATCCAATCACTTTGTCATATACTCTGTTTCTGCATTATGCCTTTTTCTGTAGGTATTTTCATGAGTGCTGTTACACCAAACTGCTGTAACATTATGTTCCTTCAAACATGAAAAAACACAAGTAGTGGCTAGTCAATATTCACAAATAGTTCATCTTCAGGGTAATTAAAGTATGTTGTCACCATACTCTTTCATTTTGTTTACTTCTTTGAAACAGTCTCCTTCAAACTATTTTCAACAAGAATTATGATTTCCAGCAGTTCAAGAAACACATCAGAAGAGTTCTTCCTTCTTGACAACATGCCTGTGCAAGCCAGTCTTGTGTTGTAGGATTTGCAACTTCTAATGCTGGAATAAAACATTCTTGATAGTATTGTTTTATATTATATATATATATATACAGGGTGGTTCAAAATTCCACGTACAAACTTTGAGGGGAGGTAGAGAACATCAAAATCAACCATATTCACATAGGAAAGCATGATGGGAAATGCCACCCGAAAGTGATAGGTGGCACTGTTCACCAGTGCTCCAGGTGAGCAATTGGGGCTTCTTCATTCAAGCTTTTGACGTCATAAGAAGAGCATGCATCGTTTTATGAACGCTGAGATGGCAGACATGCACTTCGTTTACCATATTATGTATCCAACTACTATTGACCTGTTTGGTTACGCCTAATAAAGTTTTTTTACACTACTTACTGCCTTGTGTTATTTCTGTATCTTTGTCCCTGTTAGTACCTTCCAGTGGCATTTCCGGTCATGCGTTCCTATGTGAATATGGTTGATTTTGATGTTCTCTACCTCCCCTCAAAGTTTGTACATGAAATTTTGAACTACCCTGTATGTATACATACGACGGTAGTCTGAAAAGTTCTCGACCATAGACGGCAGCACTATTGGCAAGATTTTTTTTTTCTAAGTTAGTACATCGTTCATAAGCATCCAGGTGAAATTGCAAGTCATTCTATCAAGTACAATTTTTTATACTTGATAGAATAAAATTTATATTTTATACAGCAAAAGTATTGTCTGTATCCCTTGAAATGGATAAAATTGAGTATCGTGCAGTTAGAAAAGTTTTTGTAAAAGAAGGTTTAATGGCAAAAGAAATCCATTCGAAAAAGTTGATAAAAGTTTATGGGCATCTTCTCCTTCATTTTCGACAATTAAGAAATGGGCTGCCAATTTTAAACGTGGCCTTGAAGATGATCCCTGTGAAGGACGTCCAAAAAGCGTACCAACATCAGAAATCATTTCAAGTCCATGATATGGTATTGGATAACTGGCGAGTCAAAGTGCGTGAAATTGCTGAGACTATACGCATTTCAAAAGAGCGTGTAGGATATATTTTCCATATAGAATTGCAAATGAAAAAGCTTTGCGCAAGATGTGTGCCGTGCTTGGAGTGTTTTAACAAGAATAAAACTGATTTTGTGCATTGATTTATTATTATGGATGAGACTTGGATTCACCATTACACACTAGAATCCAAACAGCAGCAGTCAAAACAGTGGGCAGAAGCCGGTTGTTCAGCTCCAAAGAAGACAATCAGCAGGAAAGGTCATGTCATTGGTGTTTTGTGATGCTAAAGGCATTTTGTTTATTAAATTATCTTGAAAAGGGTAAAACAATAACCGGGAAATATTATTCCGATCTTTTAACCAGACTAGATGGAAAAATTCGTGAGAAACGACCTGGTTTGCAGAAGAAAAAAATCGTCTTTCATCAGGACAATGCACCTGCCCACAAAGGTGTTTTGGCAATGCAAAAATTAAGGGATCTGCACTATGAATTGTTAGAACATCCACCCTAATTCCCAGATTTGGCTCCCTCTGACTTCTATCTCTTCCTTGCTGGTCAGCATTTTTCTTCGAATCAAGAGGTGATTGCAGCTGTAGAGGAATATTTTGCAGATCTTACTGAGAACCACTACAGGGATGGGATAATAGTGCTGGAGCAATCCTGAAATAAATGTGTTAGTCTTAAAGGAGATTATGTTGAAAAGTAAAAATAATTTTGAAATTACAAATTTGTTTTTTCATTGTTAGGCTGAGAAACTTTTCAGACTACCCTTGTATATATATATATATATATATATATATATATACACACAAGGGTATCTCCATGGAGTCAAAAGACTCATCACTAACCATTCTTCACACCATACCTGTCATATCTCTCCTTAAATTAATTCACTATTGGGACTCTCAACTATCTCTGGCAATCTAGTCTGCACACCCTTACTCGTCACACTCTTATACAACTTCCCAGAGCGATCCTTGTTCTCTCCCTACTTACTATGTGTTGAAAAATTTTCCTGTATCAAACTTTATAGAATCCCTTTAGTAACTTAAGTTTTTATTAAGTCCCCTCTTTTCTGCCTGTTAACTAAACTCTTCAACTTCTTCACAGTGAGCATTCCACAGATCTATCACCAGCCTGGTCATTCATCTCTGAATATGTTCCACTACCTCTTGATTTCCAAGAAACTCAGGTGACCAAATCTGTGCATAGTAGTCAAGATCTAGCTGAATCATATTGTCCTTTCAAGTTTTCATCATCATTGGAAAAGAACTGAATGTTCTCCCCACCTTAAATCTTCTGCTTCTAATTTGTGTGTCATTAATATACAAATTAAATTATATTAATAGTAGTGACCCTAGTACACAGCACTTGGGCACTACACTAATCACCATCATTCGCCTTGCTTCCACTCCACCATATATTACTATTTATCAGCCCCCCCCCCCCTCATGTGACCAGCTTCATATTCATTTCCTTTGTCCAATTTATGTAATAGTTTCTCAATGTGGTATTCTTTGCAAACTCCAACAGTATTGTGGTGTATCCATTTCCTTGATCCATTTTTGCTGTCACTTTAAAAATGTAAATAAGTTACTACGGTAGGACTTTTCTTTTACAGAGCTGTACTGCCCATAGAGTATCATATTCTTATCCACCCTTTTCTGAATTTTATCCTCAACCACTGCTAAGATACTACTACAACTATTATTATTATTATTATGCATTGTGATCAGGACTTTGTGGAGACCATTCAAGTGTGGTAATGCCCACACTTGAGTGGGCACAATCCATGCAGTTACAGCAGCAGCCATATGACATGGTACATTGAAAGATACAATAGTCAGTTCCGTAGAAATGCCAAAAATTTGGAAGCATCACATTGTCCAGAAACCTCTCAGATTTCAGTGTTTGTGTGGCACCATAAACAGAGGTCCAAGGCCAAACCAGGAAAAAAACAGGACCATACCATCACACCGCAAACCTCCAAATTCATAGTTGGGGTTACACACTCTGGTAAGAGATGTTCACTGGGCATCAACATCCACGACTGTCTCTCTCTGCTCGTTAGAGGGTGTAGCATGATTTGTCACTACATAACACAACTTTCCATGCTTCCACATCTCACTGTACATGCTCTTTGTACCAATGAATATGACACTGCATGTTGGCTTGCATATTGCATTCCTACCACAGAAACCCATTTTGTGAACCTTAGTTCTGAATGTTTTTGTGCAGATTCATGTTCCAGTCGATGCCCACATTCAATGTGTCATTGAATGCAGGCATCATGTTGTCCAACAAATGGCAGTTTTTGCATATTATCCTTCATTGCACCCTAATGGTCATGTTTGGTGAGTGTGGTGGGTCGTCCACTGTGGGGTAGCACTTGCAGTTAACTCCCTGCACCTCCATGTCAGTGTAGTATCACTGATTGTTGACCTGGGATGGCCCAAGTTGTCAACAATTTACCAAACAGGTAGGCCTGCAAAATGGCATCCTGTCACAATGCCTCTTTCAGACTGTTGTTTCCATTCTTGCAGCCATTTCAATGGCTGCAAGAAGAGAAATAGCAGTCAGTGCAACTATGTCCAGATTCACTTGGACATAGTTGCACTGACTTGGGAGCATCATATTCCTCCAATTTATACCGACTACAAACGTGACTCATTATAGGGCATGATGCACCTTACCTATGGGGATGTCTGTTGACTTCTTTGCAAGCAGTGTATTCATGACTGTGTCCACTGGACTGGTTTGCCTGTTTTGAGAGAAGAAAAATCCATCTCCACATGAGACCTGCTAACTTGACATTTGAATGAAAACACCTGATAAAAGTTCCCTCGTGTCATAGACAGGATTCAGATTGATGCCTTTACAACCATCCTGCTAACTCGACATTTGATTAAAAACACCTGATAAAGGTTCCTCATGTCAGACTGGATTCAAACTCGGGTCTTTCCAACCAAAGGGTTCATCCTACCAACTGAGATATGGAGGCTCTATGAATAGTATTGCCAGAAATATTTGAAATAAGGGAGAGGAGATTTTGGCATTGCTTAGCTCAACTTGCTCAAAAGTAGTTATAGGTATTAATGAGATCTGGTTGACTTCAGATGATATAGTTGTAGGGATAGAATGTAACGAATATAGCATTTTCAGAGATTAGAGAGCAATTTTGTTAACAAATAGAAGAATTGAGCCAAAAAATGTCGCAGAACATCAGGAGAACAGGGATTATTATTATTATTATGATTATTAGGTTGAGTAATTATTATGAATGGAGATCAACTGTGGGGTCATAGATTGAGGGAGGAATGGTCCTAATTTGGAAAGGAAATAGAATTAACTGAGACAGCACATAATGAAGGCAATGTGTGGCTCAAGAGTGTTGGATATGGTGATAGCATCAGAGAACTTTACAGTAATCAATTTAGCCATGCTGCATCACTTGGAAAAACTGATCATCTAGTCTTAACTGAAGATTGCCAGGCATGCAGAATTTTGCTAAATAGAGGTATATGTGAAATTACACAATCCTGTACATAATCTGTAGGGAAATGGTGGTGGTAGTACATGAGAGGTTATCAGGGTTGTTTGAAGAAAGTAGTATCAGACAGTATACCTAGAGTCAGGAGGATAAATCAATAGGAGTTAGGTGGATGAACAGCATCATTAAGCAGAAGCTGCAGAAAAAGAAAATCAATTGTGGAGGCAGAGTAAAGGTAAATAAGGTGACCTGTATGCTAAAGAAAGCTAAAGCTTATTAGGAGAGGAAGCTAGCAGATGAGAATTTGAGTTTTTTACTATGAATATGGAAGAATGACTTTGAAAAGTCTGATGGTAGGGAAATAACAGAAGCAAACAAAATAGTTGCATTACTAAGTGATCATTATATAAGTGCCTTCTAGTTGATTGCTATGCCATATGTAGTATTGGCTGATGAAAGGAGGTTGAGGAATTGGAGGTGCTTGTGCTGTTGCACAACTGTAATGAAAACATGGTAATGGTATATCAGTCAGAGGCGTAGCTAGAGGGGGGGGTGGTCCGCCCCGGGCGGCACTTTGAACCTTTCGAACTTTTGCAGTTAATTCTAAAATACAGTCTCGAGAAATCGTTTCCAAATATTGTAATACTACTGCGAATTTTCCTCACAATTGTAAGTGTTGCTAGTTGTGAGAGGAATTTTTCTAAATAAAATTAAGAATTGCCTACATTATTATGAAATAAACTTCGCCAATGTCATCGACGATTTTGCTAACAGAAAAGCAAGAAAAATAACATTTTAGAATGTTGGAATTAAAGTTTTACTTCAAAAAAAAACAGTGTTTTAATTTATTTCCCTATATGCCGTTTTGAATTTTTGTAGTATTTTTGATTTGATGTGTATTGAGAGGGCAGCAAACTCAGGGACTGTCCTGAGCCACAAAAGCTCTAGCTACACCACTGATATCAGTCCATCTAATGGAGGCTTCAAGACAGAGGTAGCAAATTTAAGACAGTCAACATCTCACAAGTGGTGGTTAAGGTATTGGAGAAATTGGTAAAAGACAGAATTCAGGACTGTGTGGATAGGAATATGATAAGGGACAACATGGTTTGTGAAGGGTAGGTCTTGCCTTAGTAATTTTCTTACTTTATAATACAATGACAATGGAGTTGGACAAGTGAAATGCTTACTCAGTGATATCGTAGACTTTGCAAGGGCATATGATAGGATTCCGCATAGAACTCTGTTTCATAAATTAGAGCAAATTAGATATGAATCTGGTGATTGAAATTAGAAGGTGGTTGATGGACAGATATCAGAGAGCGGTTTATGGAGGAGTTGAGTCAAGGAAAAGGCATGTGACTAGTGATGTACTGCAGGAGTCAGTATGTGGTCTGTTGTATAATTTGCACATCAGTGATAATGGAAATGATTTAACAAAAATATTCACTGGGAAGTGTGATAGTTGATGAAGATGATGTGGTGATCCTTCAGGATGACTTAAATAGACTGGCAGTATTGGCGAAGCATGGCTGCCAGTTTAGTGTGGTCAAGTATAATGTGATGCACTTTGAGAAGAGGAGATCACAAGCTGTGCACTAGATTGATGGAACTGAATTGCAGAAAATTGCTGAACCCACAAACTTGGGAGTGATTGTTGACAAAGTATTGAAGTTACAGGATATATTGCAAAGATGGCCAAATCAGCACATCAGATCTTCATTAATCAAGAACACGTGACATAAGGATTTAATAAGGCCATATCTGGACTACTGTGCACAAGTCCTCTTCATCACACCTGTTCATCCTCATCTGTGGGGATGAAGAAGTGTGGTGGAGAGGATCCAGAAGCAAGAGACAAAGATTGTGGCTGTTCTATAGAATTTTCCCAATGAAAACAAATTGAAGATCTTTGGGCTTCAAAATAGAAGCCCAAAGATATGATAGAAGTCATGTGAGCTATTAAAGGGGTTGACACTGAAGACTTTTTTCAGTATTATTATGATTATTATTTAGGCCTCCATGGAGTCAAAAGTCTCATTGTGGGAGGTCCTTTCTAAGAAACACAAGTCTATCAAGACTCATCGAGGGAGGTCCCTCCTAGGAAACACAAGGTCTATCATACCACTCCTTAAATGCATTGACCGTTCTCGCTCTCACCACTCCATCAGGCAATGCATTCCATGGTTCAACCAACCTCCATACAAAGAAACCATTCCTCACCCTCTTTCTCACAGTTTCCTTTCGTAACTTCCAGGGATGGCCCCTTATCATGACTCCTTCCTGCTGTTCAAAAAAGTGAAAGAACTCCCCAGTGTCAACCCTGTAACCACCTCTCAACAGTTTAATAGTCTCAATCACATCACCCCTCCTCCTTCTATCCACCAAACTCTGCAGCTACACTCCCTCAGCCGATCTTCATAACTAACATTGTACAGTCCCGATACCATCTTTGTTATCTGCCTTTGTACCCTTTCCACAGTTAATTTATCCCCTTCAAATCGTGGGATAAATTTCAAGAATTCTAGAAATTCCATTCCCTTATTGCTACATGCATCTTCCTTTCCCCAATCTATACTGCTGTAGTTAAAATCTCCCATAACAATTGTTCTTCTTGCACTTGCCACACTCAACTGTCTGAACATCTCCTGGTCCCCACCCTCTGTACTCCTTGGTCTGTAGCAACACCCCACTAAATATCCTGTCTTACCCACCTCCACCTCACACCATATGCTTTCAAAATCATTAGTGTCACAGCCTTCCAAAGCCTCCACTCTTAGAGGACATAAATCGTCACTTATCATAAGCAGTACTCCACCACCACGCTTCCCCCTTCCTATTGCCGAAAAATGCTATACCCAGCAACTTCTATTCCTGTTATTATATCCTCTTCTGTCAACCATGTCTCTGTGATCCCAATAATCTTTGGCCAGGCTGATGCTATCAGTGCCACCAATTCCTCTCCCTTATTCCGAATACTCCTGGCATTGGTATAAAGCATAAAAATGCCATTGTTTCTATACTCAGCATTATCCCCTCTAGACTCCACTGGGCTCAGCGTTACCTGATGTTGTTCCCCCTTCTCCCAAGTACTCATTCCCACAAGAGGCCACCCCTGCTACCATCCACACTGGGACACACTGACTCGTTCAGAACAGCAATCTCTTCGGATGCATACATCCTTCCTCATTCATATGCAGGTGGTCTCTTGCATACAATTCCTCTCTGCTCTCAAACGCACTCCAAGCATCCACATATTCGAATCCTCTCTTCTGACACATTCTCGCTATTATGCCATTCAATATCACCGCTCTTCTGCTCAGCTCGACATTATCATACCTAGACAATACACACAATATCTTTCCTCTCTGTGTCTTCTTTCATACACCCTCAAGCAAGAATCTCATATCTCTCGCAGCCCTATTTACACCACCACTCAAGTCATTTGTTCCCACAATCACAATCATCTCATCCACCCTTTCGCCTCTCTTAATTGCCAGAGACACACTTTCTATTGTTCCTCCTGGCAAACACTCCTCATGCATCCTATCTTGAACACCACGGATCATTGAGTCCCCATACATTACACATCTTACCACCATATTCCTCGATTGCTCACATGCATACCTTACTCACTCTCTCTCTCTCTCTCTCTGTGCTCCCCTACTTACTTACTAGAATTGAATGACTAGAACTGAGATTTAAGTAAAAAGGTTTTAATATTAAAACACTACTAGTTTCGCTTGTAACAGCCTTCATCAGATGACATTATAAAAGAAAGAAAAAAGAAAAAAACACTAAAACACTGAAGCTTAAATAAACTAAAATGTTGTGGTTGTATTTAAAGCTGTTCTTTCATTTGTGGTATTGTTGGGAAAGTACGTGCTAGTAGCATCTCTTGAACGCCAGTACATGATTACAGCTGAATGACTATCTGGGAGGTTGTAGCTCAAGTTATTATTTAGATGAACAGGATTGAAGATGATTTCTCTAGATTCCACGATTTTTCTCTCTAGTTCATCATTGCAACAGAAGATGTTAGTAGATTTTTCCCAGCAGACTTTGTGACTTTGGCTTTCATCATTAGGATTAGCCGAGAAAAGGATATGACTTGATAATGCACTGGCTCGCTGTCTCTTGTAAGTAATGTCCCTCATGTGTTCTTCCATATGCAATTCGACAGATTTGTCTGTCTGCCCAAAATAAGGAATATCACAATCACACTATATTTTATATACACTAGGGTATTTGAGTTAATGATGACAAGGTTTTGGATGGCTTATTAAGAAACGGATTTTTGTAAGTGGAGTGAACAAGGTTCTGATATTGTATTTTCTTAGAACTTTTGCTAATTTATGTGAAACTGTACTTATGTCAGGAATAGAAATATTGCCTTTGAATCTATTTGTTTCTTCTGAATGATGTCTAGGAGGATTAAGAAGGAATTTTTCAATGATTCTCTTGGAATATCCATTAACTTTGAAAGAAGTTTTGAGATGGTTTATTTCTGTAAGAAGTTCATTTGGGTCATCCAGAAGAGAACGGGCTCTATGTCCCAAGGTGGAAATTATTCCAAGCTTATGAGGAGGGAAGTGATGGGACTGACTATGCAAATATCTGTTGGTATGTGTTGGCTTTCTATACATCGATATTTTGAGTTTACCAGAGGAGCGTGTCAGTTTGACATCAAGAAAAGGCAGGGAATTATGCGTTTCAAGCTCAGCAGTAAACTTAATACTTTGATGTTGGCTATTGAGGGAATCATGTCCATGGCTCCAAATAATGAAGACATCATCTACATAGCGTTTCTAAACTTTAGGTGTTAAAATAAAGGAAGAGATATCCTTGGTTTCAAAATCCTTTAAGTAAATATTTGCGAGTACAGTGGATAAAGGATTACCCATAGCCAGTCCATGATTTTGCTTGTATATGGTATCTTGAAATTTGAAGTAACCAGACTTGATGCAATGTGTAAGCAAGGCTAACATTTTTTTGGATAACTTGTCCTTGAGTAATGTTAAGACTTCATCTGTTGGAACATTAGTGAACAAACAAGTTATGTCCAAGCTAGCCATGTAACAGTTAATGAAGATGAACTCATGGCTAGCTTGGACATAACTTGTTTGTTCACTAATGTTCCACTAATGAACAAACTAATGTTTGTTCTAATGTTTCAAGGACAAGTTATCCAAAAAAAATGTTAGCCTTGCTTACACATTGCATCAAGTCCGGTTACTTCAAATTTCAAGATACTATATACAAACAAAATCATGGACTGGCTATGGGTAATCCTTTATCCGTTGTACTCACAAATATTTACTTAGAGGATTTTGAAACCAAGGCTATGTCTTCCTTTATTTTAACACCTAAAGTTGGGATTCCCTTATGGTTTTCCTCGAACATCTCAATAGCCAACATCAAAGTATTAAATTTACTGCCAAGCTTGAAGCGGATAATTCCCTGTCAAACTGACATGCTCCTCTGGTAAACTCAAAATATCGATGTATAGAAAGCCAACGCACACCAACAGATATCTGCATTGTCAGTCCCATCACTTCCCTTCTCATAAGATTGGAATAATTTCCACCTTGGGACATAGAGCCCGTTCTCTTCTAGATGACCCAAATGAACTTCTTACAGAAATAAACCATCTCAAAACTTCTTTCAAAGTTAATGGATATTCCAAGAGAATCATTGAAAAATTCCTTCTTAATCCTCCTAGACATCATTCAGAAGAAACAAATAGATTCAAAGGCAATATTTCTATTCCTGACATAAGTACAGTTTCACATAAATTAGCAAAAGTTCTAAGAAAATACGATATCAGAACCTTGTTCACTCCACTTACAAAAATCCGTTTCTTAATAAGCCACCCAAAACCTTGTCATCATCAACTCAAATATCCTGGTGTATATAAAATATTGTGTGATTGTGATATTCCTTATTTTGGGCAGACAGACAAATCTGTCGAATTGCATATGGAAGAACACATGAGGGACATTACTTACAAGAGACAGCGAGCCAGTGCATTATCAAGTCATATCCTTTTCTCGGCTAATCCTAATGATGAAAGCCAAAGTCACAAAGTCTGCTGGGAAAAATCTACTAACATCTTCTGTTGCAATGATGAACTAGAGAGAAAAATCGTGGAATCTAGAGAAATCATCTTCAATCCTGTTCATCTAAATAATAACTTGAGCTACAACCACCCAGATAGTCATTCAGCTGTAATCATGTACTGGCATTCACGAGATGCTACTAGCACATACTTTCCCAACAATACCACAAACAAAAGAACAGCTTTAAATACAACCACAATGTTTTAATGTTAATTATGTATAGAGACTCTCTATGATGTTCTTAGTTTATTTAAGCTCTAGTGTTTTAGTGTTTTTTTCTTTTTTCTTTCTTTTATAATGTCACCTGATGAAGGCTGTTACAAGCCGAAACTAGTAGTGTTTTAATATTAAAACCTTTTTATTTAAATCTCAGTTCTAGTCATTCAGTTCTTCATAAAACTATGTATGTTAACTGAGTTAATGATCATTCTTTCATATATATATATACACATACACACAAACACACATATATACACCACTATATATATGTGTATAAAAAAAAAGAAAAAGGAAGAAAACACTAGAAAATTTTAAAAAAAATCTTTTCCTAATTAAAACTACTTTTTTTTATTTATATTGTGTTGCATCTTTTATTTCTGTACTACTTACGAATTAGCGGTCACACAAGGCGGGAATACCCTATAGCTCTCAGGAATCAAGGCCGCTGTGAATGCAAGGCGAACAAAGTAGTTCTCGGGCAGACCGAGCGCTACTTCCTTTGCCTAAGCCGGGCCAGAGGAGATCACGGGTATCATGTATTGGCGATCATTGCAGATTCTCAGTCATATGAGGGTGGTCTGAAAAGTCTTGTCCTAACAATAAAAAAACGAATTCAGAATTTCAAAATTATTTTTATTTTTCAACTTAATCTCCCTTAAGACTAATACATTTATTCCAGTGATGCTCTAGTGCCATTATCCCATCTCTGTAGTGATTCTCAGTAAGATCTGCAAAATACCCCTCTACAGCTGCAATCACCTCTTGATTCCTAACAGTGAAAAAACAAATTTATAATTTCAAAATTATTTTTATTTTTCAACATAATCACCCGCATGACTAATACATTTATTCCAGCGATGTTCCAGCACCATTACCCATCCCTGTAGTAGTTCTGAGTAAGATCTGCAAAATACTCCTCTACAGCTGCAATCACCTCTATATTCGAAGAAAAATGCTGACCAGCAAGGAAGAGGTTTAGTTTTGGGAATAGATAGAAGTCAGAGGGAGTCAAATCTGTGGAATAGAGTGAATGTTCCAACAATTCATAGTGCAGATTCCTTAATTTTTCCATTGCCAAAACATATTTGTGGGCAGATGCATTGTCCTGATGAAAGATGAATTTTTTTTTTTTCCCCTGCAAACCAGGTCTTTTCTCACAAATTTTTTCATCTAGTCTGGTTAAAAGATTGGAATAATATTACCCAGTTAATGTTTTACCCTTTTCAAGAAAATGCGTTTGTCATCCCAAAACATTGATGCCATGACCTTTCCTGCTGATGGAACCGACTTTGTCTTCTTTGGCACTGAACAACCGGCTTCTATCCACTATTTCGACTGCTGTTTGGATTCTAGTGTATTATGCTGAATCCAAGTCTCATCCATAGTAATTAATTGACGCACAAAATCAGTTTTATTCTCATTAAAATGTTCCAAGCACTGTTCAGAGATTTTCATGCGCGTGTGATTTTGATCTGCTGTGAGCAAGCGCAGCACCCATTTTCATTTGCAATTTTTCATGCAAAATATATCCTGCATGTTCTTTTGAAATGCCTATAGTCTCAGCAATTTCATACACTTTGACTTGCCAGTCATCCAATACCATATCGTGCACTTGATCTGATTTCTGGTGTTGTTACACTTTTTGGACCTGCTTCATGTGCATCATCTTCAAGGCTGGTACAGTCAAGTTTAAACTCGGCAGCCCATTTCTTAATTGTCAAAAACGAAGGAGAAGAGTGCCCATAAACTTTTATGAACTTCAAATGAATTTCTTTTAGTATTAAATCTTTTTTTTTTACAAAGAATTTTATAACCGCACGATACTCAATTTTATCCATTTCAAGAGATACAGACAACACTTTTGCTTCAGACAGCTGTATAAAAAATTGTACTTGATAGAACGACTTGCAATTTCGCATGGATGCTTGTGACAGATGTACCAACTTAGAAAACAAAAATCTTGCTGATAGTGTTGCCATCTATGGTCGAGGCCGAGAACTTTTCAGACCATCATTGTAGGTCATATGCAATGTATAGTATGTATTCTCAAATTGTCTACTCCCCCCCCCCCCCCCGATCAAATCCTTAGTGCACCACTGTGTGTGTGTGTGTGTGTGTGTGTTCGTGTTCATTCAACTAGGATCAGTTTGCTGCTGGACAAGTCTCCCCCAGTTTTCTCCACTCCATTCTATTTCATCTTTTCTCATCAGTTGCATTCCAGCAGTCCTAACAATTTCATCTTATTATGTCTCAATTATTCATATATTGTATAATTACATTATATAATATATGTATAATTACATATGATTATTCGAGAAACAAACTGAATTACGGTAAGAATGCACAGTGAAGTAGAAATGGTAAATGAAAACATCAATTAATGTGGCAATTCTTGGAAATTTGCATGTGCAATTTATGAAGTAGTCCATATTATTATTCCTAAGAGCTCACGGAGTTACTGACTCATTTAAGAGATCCCTTTTATCATACACAGCTCATCATACCATGCCTTAAACATTCAGATTCTCTGCAGACATCACTCTCAGGCAATGCAATCCAATCATTCACAATTCTCCATGTAAAAAATCTGCTTCTCACACCCTCCTTATACATATTCCAGGGATGACCTGTTCTCCCCAATCTCCCGCCATTTTATGAAAAACCTCTTCAATGTTAATCCTATAACAACCCCCCCCCCCCTTACCAACTTGTAGGTCTCTATCATATCACCCACTCTTCCTCCTATCCACTAGATTCTGCAAATTGCATCATTATATATATATGCATTCAGAGATCCAGTCAATCACTTCTAGTCCTTCTCCAACCCTCACAATCCTTCATCCTTTTGAAAACCAGGTAACCAAATGTGTGCACACAGAGGCGTAGCTGGGGGGAGGGGGAGCGGTGGTCCGCCTCGGATGGCACTTTGAACTTTTGCAGTTAATTCTAAAATACAGTCTCGAGAAATATTGTAATACTACAGCGAATTTTCCTCACAATTGCTGTAAGCGTTGTTACTTGTGAGAGGAGTTTTTCTAAATAAAATTGATTAAAAATTACCTACATTGCTGTGAAACAGACTTCACCAATTTTGCTAACAGAAAAGCAAGAAAAATAACATTTTAGAATGTTGAAACTAAAGTTTTACTTCAAAAATAAACATAGTGTTTTAATTTATTTCCCTATATGTTGTTTTGACTTTTTGTAATATTTTTGGTGTGTATTGAGAGGAGCGGCAAACTCAGGACCCCCCCCCCCCCCACACACACACACACCCGGGCGGCAAAAGTTCTAGCTACACCACTGTGTGCACAGTAGTTCATATGTGGCCTAATCAGAACCTTATACAATGGAACCAGAATATCCTTACTTCTATAAGTCAGTGTCTTCCGCATCATTACCAGAATTTGTGTTGTATTCGCAATTTTGGCAATATGTCCTCTAAATTTCAGATTCCACCACCACCCCAAGGTCTTTTGTTTCCTCAACTTCCAACAATTTTGTTTTCCAAATTTTAAGACCTTACATTTCACAACATTGAACTGTTATTCCCACTCTGTATACAATGGAACCAGAATCTCCTTACTTTTATAAGTCAGTGTCCTCGGCATTATTGCAGAGGACACTGACTGAGTCTGTTTGTCTTCTGTAAGGCCACAACATCTGCTCTACTCCTCATAGTTTGTCCCACCTTTGCATCATCTGTAATTAACTGTATATCCCGATTAAAATCATCACCAATATCACTAACACACAGGTAAAACAGCAATAGCCCTAAAATAGAGATTATCAGACGTGAAAATCTATTATATGTTAACTAACCAGAATACAGTAAAAAGATTACTGTGTCCATTGTTTCTGAAAACTTTGATTTGAATCCCATCTGGGATGTGAGGAATAATTTATAAGGGCTTTTCAAATGTAGGTGAAGTTAACTAATTTCATACACAAGTGGCAAGGTTTCACTGCTTGCAAACTTGTGTTGTTTTCATCTTGAAAGCACATAAACCAGCCAGAGAACACATGCCCATGAACATATACATTTAACCCATGCACGGTACTAATGTATTATAGGTTGATCTACCAACCTCTCATGGGCTCAACATAAAAAAAAAAAACATGCATTTGACATATTGTACTCACTTCATGGCCTCAGCTGTCTCAGTGTATTCCTACACAAGGAGCACAATAATAATGTCAAACTAGTTTATTTGCTTGAAATGCAGTGCACACTGACAATTTCAAGCTGTTATACATTTTTTCTTTTTCATAAGAAAAGAAGGAAGTGAACATGAGGATTACTCTCAACAGTTGTGTAAATATGTACTTAGCAAGGATTTAAGGACTGGTTTTTTGGAGAAAATAAAGAATAGGTATTTTGTAAATACTGGTCGCTATGGGCCTATTACAAGAAATCTTCAGCCTCTATGGAAGGTGCTCCTTTAATGATAATTATTATCATTTTATATGGACACCTCTGTGAGTTCATAGAGGTCCATTAATATTTCATCAAAACTAATCTTAATTTGCACCATTACCTGTCATATTTTGCTCTAAACTCATTCACAGACAAAGCACTCATATCTGACTCTGGCAATCCATTCCACTTATTCACTACTCTCTAACGAAAACAATAATAATGAAGTACTTTGCTACTCAGCTTAAAAAAAAAAAAAAAATGTTAAAAGGCTTCAATAAGTTTTGGCACCAGCTAAAATTCCACTTCTCTTTTTCTCATCTCCGCTTTCTTAGTTTAAAAGAATTTTGTTCAAGTGGAACTAAATGGTTTAAAGTAGTAACATGCATTTTTCTCAAGATGAAACACCTGTCCTGTTGATGATGCAATATATACCGACAAGTTTACCACATTCCTAGAGGCTGTTGTTGCAGTGAAAGCAATTACATTACATTTGCTTTACACATAATAAACAAAACTGTTTTATCATATAGAGAGAAATGGCGCGCTATTTTTATATTGCCAGATTCGTTGTTGCGTTTCGGAAAATGTGTTATCATAAGAAATTAAGTGATGTTATCAGACTCTGGTTGGATGCATTTCATCAATTTGAAATTCTATTAAAAATTTCTGACTAAAACAAATTTTTGCTTTCTTCCGAAGATTTGCAGGTTACATGGCGAAATTTTATATTTTTGTAATAGCTTCGCACTTAGCTGGGTTGAGGTTTAAAAATTGGGATTTATGATATAGTTTAATTTTTCTTTCGATCGTTGTATTTTAATGGCAAAATCTGGCAGACGATTCGAACTGACACTAATAATTTTGTACTAGGGAACGTAATGAATTTAGTCTAATCGTTTCAATTTTGGTCACGAACAGACCATTTGTTGTTCGAAATTAAGGAACACAAAACAAAATTAAATTATGTTTTGACTATGTACACCGAAAACGAATCAGTTTGTGATTCATTATATAGCTTTTGACACGCACATCTGTTTTTTTTTTTTTTTTTTTTTTTTTTTTACGAAAGTAGTATCGAGGCCTTTGAATAACTTAGTCAGTGACATCATGATAGTGCTCTCATAAACAACGGAAATATCGACAGTCGAAAAAAATTAAACTCAGATCACTATTCTAGTTTATTGCATATATAAACACCTATAAGAATTAATTCCAAGTATCTCATCGCGGTCAGCGGATACACCACAGGTTTGTAGTTTTTGTTTTTAAACTAATTTTTGTTTCATTCATGTAATATTAATAAGAATGTTTTTAAAAAGATTCCTCCCCCCCCCTTTTAATTGGCAAAACGATTTGATAATAATTATTCGTTTTCTCTATAATTTGACAATTTAATAGCGAAATTGGGCAGAACAGATCATTCTTGTACTATATTAATTAAAGCACTTTTTATGGATATATATGATTTACTTTCTTGTCGTTCTTTGAGATGATCATGTTACAGAGAACATTCCCAGGAATAGGTCCCCTGCCCTAATGACCAGCGGTTATTATTATTTTTGAGATAAGATAATTGTTAAATTATTTTTCATAATTTAGGTTTAATGTATGTGTAATAATGAAATTCATTTCATAACATCATACCACTAACTTTCCTTAAATTTAATGAATCTTAATAAACGTTTTTTATCATTGTCAATTTTCGAATATTTCTGTTTGTTTAGGTATAATGAAATTACATTTAACAAAATTGTGCATTGAGTATAGAGAAAAGTTTGGCAGTCAGAAGAAATTGAGATTGCTAAATTTAAAAGACATTAATTTTTATGGCTATTTTGTCTATTTTTCTTTAGGAGTATCCCTAAAGAAAAACAGGCAAAATAACCATAAAAATTAATATTAATTTAGAGGAGTAACGTGGAAAAATTTCCAGAAATATATCTATAAAAAGCATATGATTACTTTCTATAAGAGTGCTATCAAAGTTATGAATGCATTTGGAAGAATAGCATATGCCTCTTTGATTGGTTGGAAAGACTTCAATTTGAATCTCAGTATGGGATGCAATGAACATTTATAAAAGGCTTACCAACTGTGCAAGTGAATTACTTTGCTTGTCATACGGCAGTAGTTTTCTTCCTGGAATTTTGTGTTTTTAACCCTACAAAACATAACCAGCTAGATAGAAAACACATACTTAACTGGAGTAATACATTCTCAGTTATCTAGCAGTGGATTTGGGGACTTGGATGCAAGCCATGCATCCAAAGGAGGAGTGCTTCTTTATTTTCCAAATTATTTCTATTTGACTATCCATATATACCATAACAATTCAATGTAAAATTTGTGGAATATAAGAATTATTCCATGGGATTTCTTATGCGAATTTTCGTACAGCCCTTTGTTAATATCTATTTTATTTTATACATTTTATATTCTTGAATAATCTGTGTTTGTCAGTGTATCATATAAATATTTAAAAACATAAATGGTAATAAATTTTACCAAAATTTCCAAAGAAAATTCGGTTGTAACTGAAATTTGAACATGGATAAATATTGATGCAAAAATTTAAAACAGTTGTTAAAAATACCTGTAATTTAGGTAATGGTGTAGATCTTGTATATGCTACTTCAGAGTGAAATAATTATATATAGAGTATTATATATATAGAAAGCAACAAATTATACGATAACCATAGTAATTAACTTTAATGAAAGTACAGATATTTCATGTAATTTTGTATAATTTGTATCGTGTATATTGTGTAATTTGTTATTTATAGTTATGCAACAGGTACCTTTTAAAGGTTGGTATTATTATACAGTTTTTACTGTGCGTATATTATGTCTCCAGCTGTGTGTCTTTTGACTCCATGGAGCACCTGTAAAAATAATGTTAGTCTACAAAAAGATATAAGAATATGAGCAATTTCCATGGGATCATAAATCTTGTTTGGCTAATCTGTTGCTATCTATAAACTTAATAAACTCAGATTTACAGATGTGCTTGCTGCCTGCCCCACCATCATTGCTCCGTATGTAAAAATTTTCCATAAAGTTCGGGGAGGGGATAGAAAGAAGAAACACGACTCAATCATGGAAGTGAGAAGAAAATTTCTGTTCTTTACATTTATTTTCCTTTCAGAAGTGGTGTGGAACACTACAATGGCTGTGTTCCCTCAGTGGACATCCAACCAATTGGTTCTAGCAGTGATGTACTATGCTTGCTTTATCATCATCATGCTTTTCAAGGATTTAGAGTGGCCTGTTCCGTCCTTAGAAGTCATCATTGAATCTCTTTAAAGGACGTCCTGGTTTTCTTTTTTCTAATGGTTTGTAATTTAAAACTTGTTTTGATAATCTTTGTTTTCATTCTTTCAATGTGTTCGATCCATTTATATTTATATCTTTTTATTTTTTCTATTACTGATTCTTGGTTTAGTTCTTTCATAATTTCTTCATTTCTTTTTGCTCGAATACAGTATACTTTGCATTTTATTTTCATAAATTTCATTTCAGCTGTTATTAATGTTTGTTTGTCTTTTTGTTTTATTGTCCAGATTTTACTTCCATACAATAGGACTGGTAGGGCTAATGTAGTATACTTTTAGTCTAGTTTGTTTTCGAACTAGGTTAGGTGTAAATATAGAGTTCCTTCCTTTCCATGTGATGGTACAAGTACCTCCCCTCCCCTTTTTCATGGGAATGTACAGCACCATCTGAGTTCCCCAAATTTTATCTGAGCTCCAGAACTGGTATAGTTGATGAATCAGACGGCTGGGTCAGTATTCCTGGCTGTAATCTGTGTGTGTTCAGAAGACCAGTTTGCCTGCTTGGGGATGAAAAACCCCATATAAACTGGTTGAAAAAAACCCCGCTGTCCATGCCCAAGACCAGCTAACTTGGCTATGGCTGAGGAAGAACCTTAAGCTCCTCACATCGTCGACGGGAATCGAACCTAGGACACTCCTTCCCCAGACATATGGTTGTGAAGCGCAAAGCCATTAGGCTAACCGTGCAGACAATATAGAGTTAATTACACCTGTTATTTTTAAATATTTTGCAATATTTAGGTTTATATCTTTCATTTTCATATGTAATCATACATCCTAGGTAGTTAAATGAATTCACCTGTTCTAAAATCTTATCTTTTACTATTTTAGTTCTTATTGGATCTTTTCCTTTAAAGGCCATAATTTTTGATATTATCGTACAAAGATGGTTTCAGGAGTGTACAATGATAGTTATGAGGATCGGCTGAGGGAATGGACTGCAGAGTTTGGTGGATAGAAGAAGGAGAGGTGATATGATTGAGACTTTTAAACTGTTGAGAGGTGGTTACAGGGTTGACACTGAGGAGTTCTTTTGCTTGGTTGAACAGCGGGAAGGAGTGATGACAAGAGGCCATCCCTGGAAGTTACGAATGGAAACTGTGAGCAAGAGGATGAGGAGTGGTTTCTTTGCATGGAGGGTGGTTGAACCATGGAATGCATTGCCTGATGGAGTGGTGAGAACGAGAACGGTCAATGAGTTCAAAGAGTGGTATGATAGACTCTGTGTTTCTTGGGGGGGGGGACCTTTCCTCGATGAGTCTTGATAGACTTGGTGTTTCTTAAGAAGGACCTCCCGTGATGAGTCTTTTGACTCCATGGAGGCCATAATAATATTAATCTTTGGCTATTTCATTTAAATTTAAAATATCTTTCTGTAAGTTATCCTCAGAATTTTTAATTATTATTTGATCATCAGCAAAAAGGAGAGTGTTTAAGTTCACAGTAGGAGAAAGCTTAATACCTTGATGGAAATTTTTATTTCATTTTTTTATTATTTTATTTAAATAAATATTAAAAAGAGTTATTGAAAGGGGACATCTCTGTAGGGTTTATCTGTCTCGGATATGATAGTTCATAATGTAATGTTATTTTTATTTGATTTAAAGATAGGGATTACTATTGCTTTTTTTCCATTCTATTGGTGGGTTGCTTGTTGAACAGATTTTATTTAAAAATAATCAAAGTCTTTCTTTAAACCTTATTCTTGTATATTTATATAATTCTGAACCTAACTTATTTTCTCCAAGTGATATTCCATGTCTTGTTTTTTTCAGGCTGATTTCTAATTTTTCTTTAGTTATTTCCTTTTTTTCATTTTCATTAAATGTTTGCCAGTTATCTTTTATAAAATATTTATCTGTCCACAATTCTGTACAGAAAATTGCAAATTGAAATTCTAGAGAATCTAATGAAGGACTATTGCAGACTTAAAGGAATATTATTTAGCAAAAGAGTAGTTACTCATTGTAATCAGCTTCCAGAAAGCATTGCACAGCTCAGGACAACTATTTTGAGGATAGTAGTGTACTGTAATTGGTATTCTTTGTTGTGTGAAACCAAGGAAATTTTGCTCCTGAGGATTTTACTTGTGAAAAATATACAGTCTGTTGTTGCTATAGGCCGGGGGGGGGGTGCAAGCAATGATGTGAAGACATGTATCAACAAATTAGCATGAATACAAGTCAAGTAATTGTTGTGGGGAACTTCAACTATGGACTCAGGTTGGAAGAAAGAAAGATCACATGGCAGGAAGGAAATGGAATTTAATTTCACCAGCTGAGAAATGATTACTTGAAACATTGTGCGATGGAGAGGACTGAAGGTATGAGAGTGTTGGATCTGGTCATAGGAACAACGTTGCCTCTGTTTATGGAGAGTGATCATGCTCTCGGCAGGGTGCAATACCTTCCTGAAAAATGGCTACAGCCAAAATACTATCAACAAAATTCTTCACAAGACCCCACTTAAAACAAAAATAAACTAGATTACCATAAAATTGTAACCATTCCATACATTTAAAGGGATATCAGATAAAATAAACAGAATACTACAGAAATACAACCTTTTTTTCTACCATTACATCTGCAAAATTAAAGAACTTATTAGACTCATCCAAGGATGCACTTACTCTGCTGGTCCACCCTGAAGTATACCGTATTCTTTGCACTTGTAATTTGTCCTATATAGGTGAAACAAGACACACAATTCCTATCCAAAAAAAAAAGAACATAAACAGCACATTAAATATAATAACTTTGGTAAATCTGGCCTTTCTAATCATGCTCTGAATACTCTAGATAGAATTGACTGGAGAAGCACCTGTTGTTTACATCACATCAAAACATGGTATGAACATAAATTTAAGGAGGCCCATGAAATTCTTATCAATCACTCTAATCTTAACAATAATGGTCTAAAAATCCCAAGAATATGGAAGAAACATATTATACCCACATAACATTTTCGTCTAAGAGTTAATTATAAAAAAAAATACTTTGATATTAGGACACCACTTCTGCTGTAATAAAACTGTCTATATGGATTTGTTCTCTGATGATGTTATAAATAGAATGTAGCTTTGATGTAGCGTTTTTTTTCTTCTGCTAGAGGTCAAGCCAGTAGAATAACAGTTGATCAAATCATTATCTCTTTGGCATACTGTTTGAAATGTAATATAAGTTGTCTCTCAATATATATACAGAGTCCATCAAAAAATGTATACACACTACAGCAAAAGAAAAACTTGTATAAAAATTGTAATACTAAATTTATACAGATATCAAGGGATGAGTACAAGTTACCTTTGACTTCTACAATTACATGAAGTGCTCAAAGTGGTTACTATTAGCATCCAGACACTTATTATTATGGAACTACTGCTTGGGCAATGTTGGCCAAAGTGTCCAGTGGGATTGCTGCGCATGTCGTTTCAATTTCTTTCCAAATGGCCACAAGTGTAGCTGGTTTTTCTATGATACACTACATCCTTTAGAGTCCTCCATAGGTAGAAGAGAAGTCCAAGGGTGTTAAATCAGGAGAACGTGTGTGTGTGTGTGGGGGGGGGAACTCAACTGCACCTCTTCATGTTATCCATTGTCCCTGCAAACTCTCGTCGAGGTAAGCTCTCACGTGTTGGTGATAGCGTGGTGGTGTGGCATCTTGTTGGTAGAGAAATTGATCATTCCCATAAAGTTCATGAATGGCAGGTGAAATGGATGTGCATAGCATGTCTAGGTACCCTTGACCAGTAACAGTACTTTCAAAGAAGAAGAATTGTCTTATTAAATCCCTAGATGACAATCCACACCAGACATTGAGCCCTGGTAAATAGACTGCCTTGTCCACACGAGCACCTTTATTTTCTTGAGCCCAGTAAACATAATTATGCCGATTCACTGTTCCATTCAGTTTAAATTGTGCTTCATCAGACCAAACCATCTTTCTCACAAACTCCTCATCTTCATCTACCATGTGTTGAAACCACTCACAATACTGCATTCTTCAATCAGGATCGTCTTCATTCATTGCATGTAATAATCTTGGGATGTAAACTTTCCATTTAGCTGCTTTAAGAATGCTCCATATGCTTGCACTACTAACTGCTGTCTCATGTGCACATTGTGTGATAGACTTCTGTGGTAAGCGTGTAAACTGTTTCAACACTATCGCAAGGAAGCAGGACTTGTTGCTGTGCGAGACCTCCCGGATCTTCCCTTGTGCACATCACACACACACAGTACATGGGTCTCAAACTTATCACGAATACATCCAATTGTCAGGCGTGTTGGAGGTTGTGTTGCAAACTCATTTCTCCATTGTCATTGAACTTCAATAACATTCTCAAATTTCAAATATCACTTTAAAATGGTCTTGCATTTCTCGAATGACAATCATGCCTCTGCCATTTTGTTTGACTGTCCTACCAGTCACGTGTTGATGCTAGTATTCATGTGAGTAACAACATCTTTTGAGAGAATATCATACTACACATTGCTACTGTAATTCGATCCAACTTCAAAAAAAGTTCATAGATGACATCTGTTAAAGGGCATATATTTTTTTTTTTGACATACTCTATATATGTGTATCCTCGGGCTGATGACCTTAATACGAAGGTCGAATTGGGAAATTAAAGTAATTAATTCTAACACAGTTGTAGTCTCCAAAATTTGTCTGAAATGAATGCTGATCACTGTGTAACACTAAAGGAAAAGAAACAGCTTCATTTTTAATAATCCAAAATAGCTGAAATAAAAGGATTGAGATTCATATAACTTAAAAATAAAATCTATCTATCGTCTATTCCCTTCTGCCACATGGCTGTGGGAGTAGCTATATGCTACCATACTAAGGAGATGATTATGAGCAAGGTGGTTTCCTGTTGCCTTCCTTGCCGTACTATATCCTATGGCTGTATCCTGTGTGTTCACAGGGGGGGGGGTGCAGAAAAAACCCTGCTGTCCTCACCCAAGACTGGCTAACTTGGCTATGGCTGAGGAAGATCCTTAAGCTCCTCACATCGTCGACAGGGAATTGAACCTAGGACACTCCTTCCCCAGGCATATGGTTGCGAAGTGCATAGCCACTAGGCTAACCGCACTTGTTAAAAAAAGTCACCCAATAATTTTTCATCATCATCATTATACGTATCAAGGATTTAGGCCTAGTATGGCCTGTTCCGGCCTTAGAAGTAATCGTTTAAGAGGACATCCTGGTTTTCTTTTTCCTAATGGCTTGTACTTTAAGGCTTGTTTTGGTAATCTTTCTGTTTTCATTCTTTGAACGTGTTCCATCCATCTATGTTTATATTTTTTAATTTTTTCAATTACTGGTTCTTGGTTTAATTCTTTCATAATATCTTCGTTTCTTTTGTGATCAAATAGGGTATACTTTGCAGTTTTTCTCATAAACTTCATTTCTGCTGTTGTTAATCTTTGTTTGTCTTTTTGTTTTATTGTCCAGATTTCGCTTCCATACATTAAGACTGGTAGGGCTAATGTATTGTATACTTTTAGCCTGGTTTGTTTTTGAACTAGGTTTGGTTTAAATATAGAGTTAATTACTCCTGTTATTTTTAAATATTTTGCAATTTTTATGTTTATATCTTTTTCATTTTCATAAGTGATCATACATCCTAGGTAGTTAAATAAATTCACCTGTTCTAAGATCTTGTTATCTAATACTATTTTTAGTTCTTGCTGGATCTTGTCCTTTAAAGGCCATAGTTTTTGATTTTTCCTTTGATATTATCATACCATAATCTTTGGATATCTCATTTAGATTTAAAATAGCTTTCTTTATTATTTCCCAATAATTTTTAGTACTGTTTAATAATTACATCTCCTGCTATATCATATACTCACTCTTTGATTATGAAATTAAAGAATCATTACAGATTAATGGAACTTCCAAAAATCTCAAATGCAATTTTTTGTCATTTCTTGTGATCCAAAAAATCAGTTTTTTAACTTTGTACAGTACTATAGATGCATTCCACTTACAAATTATCTTTAATTGTGCATATTTTCAAATTTATGATATCTTCAAAGTATAACAAGCATTGGTCTCCAAATCTATGTATTATAAACTGCTTAGATGTTTTTATTCCACTATATATTCCTGTCGATTTATGTTATACTGTATAATAGATAAAACAGAGTTGATATAAATTTTATACACCATCATATCTTTGGTATACTTAATTTTTTTTTTTTTAAAGAGAAGTTATTGAGATTATATTTATGAACAGCTTATAAAGTTATACTATCTTTTTTAGTTGCTTTGAACATCACCAGATGTCACTACAAGTTGGTCAGTATTTATAGAAGTGTGAATGTGTTACCTCTACTTGCAGCTGGCCTTCCTGTAGAGCTAGCATCTAAAAATAGATTATCATCCTGATGTGTGTGTGTGTGTATTTTTTTTAAACATGCATGAAGAACCAGTTTTGTTTATCACTTGGCTAATCTCATTTAACTGCAAAGTGAGTTTTTATTGTATAATTATCAAAAGCTAGAAGTCCATTTTTCAAGAAGGCAATATGGGAAATAAATATTATTTTAGAATTTAATGTGAAAGTAGTATTTTTATTAAGCATTTATAGTTAATTGTTTCTCAGTTTTTTACTTATAATATTGAGTAACAGTTGACTGACCCATAGGAAATGCATTTCTTAGATACCTTTTGCTGTTAGTTTATTTTTGAAAAAATTTTAACATTTATTCTTTTCAAATAAATCTGAATACCCACATTTTTAAAATTAGACATAACAGTATACTTATGAACATCAAATGTTGTTCATTTTCCACAAATTTGGAATGTCCTTTCTTTGGTTAAGTGAAATATTCAATATTGCAAAGTCCTTAAGTTGAAAGTATCTGAAATTAAAAATAATCCTTTTAGATACTTTCAGCTTCAGGATTCTGCAATATTGAGTATGAGGGCAGATTAAGAGAATGTGCTCTGCAGAGTGTGGAAGAGAAGATATGATATGATTAGGACATACAAGTTGGTGATAGAAGCCATTAAATAGATATAGGTGAATTATTTCACAGAGTAATAGGTGTGGGAGAGTGAGAGGTCCACCATGGAAATAGTGTAGCATCAGGTGTGAGCAAGGAAATGAAATGTAGAGTTTCTGCAGGTGGATTGTGAATAGGTAGAATGTGTTGCAGAATTAATGAATACTCCAAAACAATGTTTTTAAGGTAAAGTAAAATAAGGTATTTAACCTCTATACTGAAAATATCTTCCAGCAATTAGAGGAATTTAAAGGAGTCAGCATGGGAGGCAGAAATATAAACACCTTTAGATATGCAGACGATACAGTACTGCTAGCTGAAAATAAAAAAGAATAAAATAAATCTTCAGAACCTACTAGAAGAGACGCTGAAACTAAGCGAAAAATATGGACTTAATTTCAACTTTAAAAAAACCAAAACCATGCTGGTAACAAGAGAAAAAGGGAAAATACCCGATACAAATATTAAGATCAGAGAAAATATCTTACATCAAGTAGAGAGTTATATATATTTGGGTCACCTAATTACAGAGAATGGAAAGTGTGATAAGGAAATATTAAGAAGAATAGAAATTGCTAGATCAACCTTCATTAGCATGAAAAACATTCTGACCTCAAGGGAAATTCACACAAAAACAAGAATTAGGCTGTCCAAATGCTACGTATGGTCAACACTGCTATATGGAGCAGAAACCTTGATGGTATCAAAATATTGTGAAAATAAACTAAAAGACTTTGAGATGTGGATCCTCAGAAGAATTCTTAGAGTCCCATGGATTGCCGAAAAACTAATTTAGAAATATTAGAGACGATTAGAGAAGATAGGACTCTGTTAAAAACCATTAAGAAAAGGAAAATCACCTACCTTGGTCACATATAAGGCATGAATCTCTACAAAAAACACTTCTAGAAGGAATGATACAAGGAAAAAGAAGAGAAGACAAAGAACAGATTGGATGAGAAATATTAAGGACTGGACCTTTTTGTCCTTTGAAGAATGTAAAAGAGAAGCACAAAACCCTACATGGTGGAAGCTCATGGTAGTCAACCTCCTGGAAGGAGATGACATCATCTGACAAAGTAAGGTATATTATGTGTATTGTGGTATATGAGAATTTGGACTCCAGTAATGAGTTTTGTGGTCCCTTGACATCATATAGTAGTACTTATTTTTATAGGATTTCAACCACAGTGAAATCCATCCCTTGAGGCTTTTCTGAAAATATGAGGGAGGGGGTTTAAAAGTATTTTATACTAATTCAGTGAAAACACTAAAAAGGATGTTATATGACAAATAAAATGCATACTATCTTGAGCACCTAATCAGAGAAAACAAAGTTGAAGCTTCTTACTCTACCATATAATATGTATATCATATTATCAGAGGTAATAATGTTTTTTATTTTTTTATTAGGTTAATGGTTTTAATTTGACATAGTGAAAGTTAGTATTTTTATTCTAATTGAAGTTTTAGGGTTGCATCTGCATCTTTTTTCTTCTCAGTCTGTTCCAATTTGCTGACATATCTCTTACTGAATACTGAATTTGTTTTCTTGTAAACTAGGATTTGAATGATCTAAAAAAGTCCAGACTTGCTTGTATTTATTTTCACTTAAGTAAGCCAGAATGGGGATGGGACAGCCTCCTGTCTATTACAGCTGAAAGTTCTTTATGATACTAATGAAGAGATGTCTTCATTAGTCTCTGAGGCATTTACTCCACCAGATGGGAGGTAGTTCCAGCCATGCCTGTTGCAGTGTTGTCCACAACTGTGCCTTAGACGTCGATCCCAGATAAATGGATTTGATGTCTCACTCCATGGCATCCCAGAGAGATTCGATCAGATTTTAAATCCAGGGGTCATTGGGTGATCCCAAACTCAGATGAGTGTTCCTCGAGTCATGCCTGGATGGTTGCATCCTGTTGGGACAGCACATTGTCCTGCTAAACAGACCATCTGCAGGATTCATGAAGGCCATAAAAGCATGTAGGTGATTAGCCAGTACATTCTGTAGCTCACAGCATTTAAGGCTGTGATGGCTCTGGTCCATCTGCAGAGGTCCAATTTTGATGATTCCGACACCAGGTGAGGTGCAATGTTCGATGACGAGCTATCAACAGTGGGTACAATTAAGGCATCTGCTCCCGTAGCCTATGGTATGCAGGTTATGCTGTACCATTTGCTAGCTAATGCACTTGGACCTCCGACATTGAAACTGAATGTGGTTTATGCTGCCATTGCCTTGTGGCTGATCTGCACGAGCCTGGACTGTCTATGTCGACCCCGGTCATCATTGGTGTGTTATTGGCCACCAGTTCTCGCTGGGTGGTGGTATGTCTGTTGACAGTATACTCATGGTAGATCCTTGATACGGTTGTCCTAGAGAACCCTAAGGTTCTTATCACTCAGGTGATAGAATGACTCGTCTGTTTTGCACCAATATATACGACCATGATCACACTAAATTTGCTATATTGACCTTTGTTCGTCAATTGGGAATATATTGTTGGAAGGCCACGATGTTTATCTAGTTACCGGGTTCCATTCGGTTTGGGTATGTTTCACTCTGCTTGAAGGATGTCAGTGTTCTCATAACCCCTAGCTCTAATGTTTTGTCCATTGAGGGTATTATATATACATAACAAAAATATAGAAAAGGATTGATTTTTTATATTCATTTATACTCCCCCCCCCCTTCCTAAAATTTGTTACTCTTTCAATTTCCTTAATTATTTTTGAAATATTTACAGTAACAACTATTAACATATGTATGTGAATATTTCAGTAATGCACTAAGGCAGTGGTTCCCAAACTTTTTCGGTGCCCTTAGTGTATCAGGATTTGTCCTCAGCACCGAAAGTCAGAACATAGGCCTACCTAACAGTTGCAGTGTGTACGGTTATTTCAGTGAAGATATTGGAATATTTCTTGGTGCCACTGTGCACGGTTTGGGAACCACTATATTAAAGTTCATAAGGTTCATTGTGGTAACTAATTTAGTGTAAAAAAAGACGTGAACTTCAAATCGCAAGCAGTAGTTTATTACTTGCTTATTTTTTGTAATTTTAAATGGCATTGTAAGAGCTGGACTAATATACTTATTGTGATAAAGCAATGCAAATTTAGGTTCAGTACAAAGATCGAAACCATTCTGGGTAGTGGCCCTTGCCTTTAATGTATAGCATCATACATCTCCGCTAGGGGATGTGCTTTGCATTAAGGGAATATACCAAAGATAGTTATCAAAGCTTATTCCACCTTTACCACGAGTTTCATGGACTTGCACTACGTGCGGAGTTGCCCGGACTTGCACTAGGCACAAACTTGACTTGCTTGTCTGTTTGCTTATCTGGGAAATAGGATTAAAACCAAGTTTTATTTAAAATTGCTTGGTATCTTTAAAATATATATATATATATATATATATATTTTATATATATATTTTATATATATATATATATATATATCTGTATAATGGCTATAACTGGAAAACAATAATAAAAATAAATAAAATATTTTTTTTTATTTTTTAAAATTTAAATTCTCATTTTATTTTATTAAACAATTATCACACGAGAACCTACTTTGAGATTAAATGCTGCTATTTTTCAAGTATATACTCTTAAATTCTAAGTATCTCCAAGGAATGTTTCTTGTGTTGTTTCATGATGAGCCACAGGGGTCTTTTTTCCTTGACAAAGCTAGCTGGATAATAAAGCGAATGTATGCTAAGGTAAATCTGATCACTAAAAGAACAAAATAAATATAATTTATTAAGTTGTTGATTTTCTTTGGATTTTTAACCAGCATCCATTTGGGAGAATATTTCTCACAGAGTACAAGGCACTAACAGTACTGGAAAGAGTTTAGAATGATAAGTTAGGACAAAATTATATGAATTTTGAATTATTTGCAGAGTTGCTAATGCATTGTGTTCTGTGACAACTGTTTCATATGCACCAAGGATGCTAATTTGAAATCTAGCACATCAACAGGTTATTATTACAGTTTTTACTCTGAGCAGATGGGCTGCTCAGGTACACTTGGGACTTTAAATAGCCTCACAACCAAAAATCTACTGGTGTCAAGTCCAGGGAACGAGC
The DNA here is from genome assembly GCF_054136105.1 of Typopeltis vanoorti. NCBI lineage: Eukaryota > Metazoa > Arthropoda > Arachnida > Uropygi > Thelyphonidae > Typopeltis > Typopeltis vanoorti. Next base: position 53,420,394 of record NC_143557.1, on the reverse strand, counting down.
AGGGGGAAGGCATGCAGAGTTGGAGTTATGGCCGATGAGCCATTCTTGACCAAATGTGCTGATGAGAAACTGCTTCATGGGAGATGCAATATGAGGTGGTGCTCCATCCTCCATGAATGTGACTGTGTGAAGAACATTTTTCCCCACAGTCATGGTACCATGTTTTCATGTACCAGTAGCAAGTAGCGCTATGCATTTACTTAGCACATCTTCCAGCCTCTTGTTGCACATGGTTCTTCAAAAAAAACGGGATCCACAATGATGGATGCAGTGAAGCTGCACCAAACTGTGTCACAGTGAATACAACTGCTCCTCTGTGTAGGTGCATGGATTGTCCTGCACCCAAATTCAACAGTTATATGTATTAACTGCCCCATGCAATGAGAAATGCACTTCATATGGCTAGAAGATGTTGTCCAGCCATTGTGGATCTTCTGTGATTTTTGTCTAAGCCCATGTTGCAAATTTCTCCTGCTTAGTGGTCACTTGGTAACAACAGGTGAAGAAATTGCAGTTTAACACACCATGAAGGATGCAGAATATGGACGGTTTCACTATGCCCATGATTCTTGAAGCTTCCCATGCACTATTTACACCGCTTGTTGATTCTGGCTGCTAAGGTGTTCATTTATGGTACTACAGCGCTGGTACAGGCTTCAGATAAAGCTGGTCTGCAAGGGCAATCTGGCAAACTTCCAGTTTCCTCAAAACATCATATTAGAGACTATAGTCCAGCAAGAGTAATAGGACCTCGACCTTTCTTCATTCTTTTCTGTGTTGGAAACTTTAGTAAAGCTTCTGCTGCCAGTTCTCCCGATTATTGTAAAACAACTTCACTAACATTGCCGGCCCGATTGGTCGAGTGGTTAGCATATCTGCTCTCCAGCCAAAAGGCTGCAGGTTCGAATTCCGCCATGGCCATGGATTTTGTGATTGTCTGTGAAATACTAGTGGTGGTGTAGATGATGGTAGTTGTGGTTTGTTGTAATTGGTGGATTGAGTAGTGGAGACAGCTGTAGAATAGATGTCCACCCTTGATAGGTCTTTTGACTCCCTGGAAATGTCACGTAATAATAATAATAATTATCCTCCAATGTAAGCATCAGTAACAAACCTTTCTTTTCACAAAAACATTCGATTCGCACCAACGACTTGGAATTGCATGCATTCATTATGAGCTTCTGGTGGTACACCTAGCATTTTATAGGACTTCTTTGCATGTATCTCACAAACGAGGCATGTGGTACAGGACCCCTATTGGTGAAAATTTGAATTAAAATTTTTTTCCCTGCCAATAAAAAACCCTTCCTTGCAATTCACTTTCATGCAGGCTGCACTCTAATATACAAATGTTTCCTTTTTTTTTTTTTTTTTTTTTTTTTAATTATTGAAATATTTACACATTTATGGATACCCTGTGTTTGTGTGAGATGTGCAAAAAAAGCAAGCAACTAGCACTCTACTGTTGTCAGCTACATCGCATCTGAACTAAATTAACCTACCTAGCCTTACCTCTTGTGTTAAAAAAAAATAATAAACAAAAAGAAAAATAATTACTTCAGTTAATCAGAAAATTCTTGTTTTAGACATCCAGTTATTAAATCCCTGTAATTATATTAACATATTTATTCAGTTCACTCTCGTTTATTCTTTATCTGATCTATATAGTTACGTATTTTGGCCTGGATTCCATTAAAAAAAATTCTTTGCTCTTCTTTTGAATTGAAGGTACTTTATTTTACTTTAATGTAGCCAATAACTGTTGAAATCTTCATTATTTTTGTTTGTAAAGATTAGTGTTATTGTGGATTGGTACTCTAAGCATTCTGAGGAGGAGCATTGTTGTCAGTATTGTATGTTTCGCTTTTCACTGGAGACAACCATGTTGTCTCCAGTGCTTGATTAGAAAAGTCTGTTGGTAGATTAAGACCCTATCTAATACACATCTGCTTAATCTACCCCATGGTATTTTAAGCATATCCATTTTCCTTTTTCTCATCTACAGAAGGATACGAATACTTTTCATTTGGTATATTTCTGGATGTTGGAGGGTACCTTGGATGTGCTTAAGAGATGTCTTAATTTCACAGGTTTCAAGGTAGTTTTCATGTACTTCCTTAAATTTTTAGATATTTTTTCAGATATTGCTTTAACATAAAGGATAGATACAACTTAATTGAAAATGTTGTTTGGCATGTTTTTTTTTGTTCAGTGTATTAGCAGTTTTCTTTTTATTATGTTTGTTTCTTAAAAGGGTGGATCTAATCTATTGTTTATTTTAATTATATTCTAATATTTCTGTATTAGTTTAGACAAACTATAAGAGTTAATAACTGGTGTCAAACAGAAGTTTCTGACCTGCTGATGTCATTTTTTTTAAAAATTATTCTTTTTATTATTATTATATATACTCATATCTCATATATATATATATATATATATATAGAAAGAGACACCTGTGTGTGCATGCGCCGTTCCTGAAGATGACCTTAATGTAATGCTGTTAAAGTTTTTTTTTTTTTTAAATCTCAAACAATTGAGTTCATATTTTCCTATTTCAGACAAAGCATAAAAGGTCATAGTCACATCTGTCCAGCTCATCATCAGGTATACGGCAGCACAGGACAAGCACATGATGAATCTACTGTGAGTGAAACAATTCAGAAGTTAAAATATACTATTCAAAGCTCTAAAAATAGAGACTCTGAAATTAAGGTAAGTTAATTTTTAAACCAAGTTTTGTTAATCTTTTTTTATGATGATTCTATACAGAAGAGGTGGGTCAATAGTATGGTGGTTATGCAAGAAGAAACTTGTCCACATTTGATTTGAAGACCTCTGAATTATATCCTTCAGGAACAAATAAGAGGGGATACTATTCCTGAGGATTAGTAAAAGGAATGAATAAAGAGGAAGAGAAATTTGTTTTGTAAGCTCGAAGCTGGACAAGGAGTGCTGAATACAGAATGTATGTGTGTTTTAGTGGATTTAGAAGAAAGTGTGGAAATTATTCTGATGATATTCTAGGCTGCAAAAGAAAAAACCTCTGCTTACCACAATTGGCTCAAGACCAAAACTCCAGCTGCCCTCTCTGCCTATATTGCAGGTAGCTACAGTTGCAAAAGTCCAAGTCAGACTTTGAAAGGGCAAAATGCTGCAAATTTACCTCCTACCTAAATGGTAGTTGCTCCTTCTGGTCCCTTGCCAAGGCCATTGGGTGCAACTTTTGCCTACCCAGGTTTCCACCACACTCACATCCAAATGGTACTGTAGTCACCTTAACAAAAGACAATGCCAACTTACTTGCATCACTCTTCTCTTCGAATTCCTACATTGATAATCTGGGCAAAGATGTCTCCCATAGCCTTCTGACAAAAAGAAATCTGAAGAATTCTGAATAGAAGAATTCATCTCTTCAATATATCCTACTCAACTGGCATCTACCTGACAACTTGGAAATAGGTCCACATCCAGCCCATCCTAAAGAAAGGTGATAAAAGTCAACCATTGAACTACCATCCAATTGATCTCACTTTGGTTCTCAAAAAAATTATGGAGAAGATCATCAACAACCAACTATTGAACCACCTAGAGACATTCCAACTAATCAGTGACATGCAGTATGGATTCCACCACTCGTGATCTATTGCTCATCTTTTTGCTTTCACCACCCATCTATGGATCCATGGAGAAATTTGGAGAGACTCACATGGTTGCCCTTGGCATCTCAAAGGCATTTGTTCAGGTTTGGCACAGGCACCCACTCACCAAACAACCTGTTCTCACAGACTTCCAGTCCTATCCATAGCTTTGCCAATGACAGTACACTCTATTCTGTCTTTTCATTTGACAAACTACCTGTTAGTATTAGAATCCTCAAGATCTACCATGACCAGGGACCTGAATTCAGATCACCTAGTTTTTATCTCAGTGTGGCCATGGACAACCATGTAAACTTCACAGGGGTGAATTCTCCATGCTCGCTGCACAAGTTCATTACTGGAGAAAGAAGTAATATTTATTTGTTAATAAATGAATGCATTTATAAGCATTCCATTTAGGCTTTTATTTTTGTAGACAGAAGACATCTTAAGCTTGCGCGGCAATAAATAAGCTTTGCGTTGTGTATCAAAGGCCAATGCTTGCTCGTCTAGTCAAAGCTACCTTGGCTTGCTTGGTTGTCGGAGCTTCCAGGTCCTCATTACAGCATTGTGGTTTCATGCGCGTGCATGGCCATTTCCGCTCCCTTCACATCGTCTTAAACACAGGCCATAACACAGGTCAAAGTAGCTCTAGCCAGTGAGCTTCAGCCAGCCTTTACAAGTGTGCATGTTGCTTGGAAAAATTAAGTTACAACCAACTTTTTATGACGATGTTATTGACCAGTTCATAAAGAAGAACCATAGGGTAGAATTTGTATTCAAGTAGCTAAATTGAAAAAGATAGAATATCATTTGTAAAATAAATGTTGTATTTGTATGATTAAATGTACATAAATTTCTGAATATGTAGTTTTAAATGGTCAGTAATTCAAATAAATAACTTTTATTATTAAAAGACCAGAAGATAAATGATAAAATATACAAAGAGCCAACAAGTTTCACTAGCCACTGTCTAGCATTTTCAAGGCTGAACTGGTGTGAAAACAAATGCATTGAGTTACATTTCAAACATACACTTTAGTAACTGTTAAACCAGATGTGATGATTCTATTATGATTGACATCCCCATTGGGATGTCAATCATAATAGAATCATCACATCTGGTTTAGCACCTCATTTCTCAACATCAAATCACGTTATAGATTGGAAAAACAGTTCTATGCCTTACATCGAGAATGACTACAGATATAGAACTTTAAAAGAAGCAGCTGTGGTATTACGCACAGGCAATAATTTAAATAGAAATCAGGGCATTGTTTTTAAAGACATATGGAAAAATCTCATCATCTCTCTCAGTTCGACAGAATTACAATATGCAAATAACTACAAAACACGTGGTCATGTACCGGAATCTGACTGAAGCTTTCGAACACATGCGCGCCTTCAAACAGAAGGAACAAAATGTAATCGCTTAACAGTTACTAAAGTGTATGTTTGAAATGTAACTCAATGCATTTGTTTTCACACCAGTTCAGCCTTGAAAATGCTAGACAGTGGCTAGTGAAACTTGTTGGCTCTTTGTATATTTTATCATTTATCTTCTGGTCTTTTAATAATAAAAGTTATTTATTTTAATACATCAGACCAAATATGTACAATTTAAGTTTATGGTCAGTAATTCATTATTCTGCTAATCGGACTTCAATCACACTTCTCGCTACCTAAATGATAACAAGAGCAAGCGTGAATTTCAAGACCAGTATTTGTCCCTGAAACTTCACTGCCACCAAAAAAGTTTTGTAGGATCCCTCACCCTTACCTTCAGTAATCCTTCCTCCCTTACCTTTTATACTAATGCCAGGAGTATCCGGAATAAGGGAGAGGAATTGGTAGCACAGATAGCATTAGCCTGGCCAAAAATTATTGGGATCACCGAGACGTGGTTGACAGAAGAGGATATAATAACAGGAATAGAAGTTGCTGGGTACAACATTTTTTGGCACGATAGGAAGGGAAGTGTGGTGGTGGAGTACTGCTTATGATAAGTGACAACTTATCTCCTCTAAGAGTGGAGACTTTGGAAGGCAGTGGCACTAATGATTTTGAAAGCATATGGTGTGAGGTAGAGGTGGGCAAGACAGGGTTGCTACAGGCCCAGGAGCACAAAGGGTGGGGACTAGGAAATGTTTAGACAGTTGAGTTTGACAAGTGCAAGAAGAATGATTGTTATGGGAGATTTTAACTACAGTAGTATAAATTAGGGAGAGGAAGATGCATGTAGCAATAAGGGAATGGAATTTCTAGAATTCTTGAGGGACAAATGTCTTAGGCAACATGTAATAGAGGGAACAAGAGATTCATGAGTTTTGGATTTGGTTATAGCATCAGAAGAGCTGATAATGACTGAGATGACATCTCTCCCACCAGTTGGAGAGAGTCACCGTATGGTTTTGACTTGGAAAATGAATAGACATGCAGGAGTATCAAAGAGACAGGAACGTACGTGGAATTATAAAGCAGGTGATTATAATAGTCTTAGACGTCAACGTGGGGAAGTTTCATGGAGGGAGGAATTGGAAGGTCGGGATATCATTAGTGCGTGGGAAATTATGAAAGAATATTTGTTAGCAGCAATGGTAAGTTGTATACCACGAGTGAACAAGAGGGCACAATTTGGAGTAAAGTTGATGACAAACAATATTAAACAGGAATTGCATGCGAAAAAGAGACTATGGAAGAGATATAAGGAGACACGTGAAGAGAAGATGCATGAAGAGTATAAGACACAAACCAGAAGAGTGACTAGTATGGTAAGGAAGATGAAACTGGAATATGAGAGGAGATTGTCCCTAAGATCCAAAGAAAATCCTATGGAATTTTTTAGATATGTGGCCAGTAGGAGGAGAAATGACTGTGGAAGAATGATATTGTGGCATAAAAATGGGAATAGAGTGACTGATGCAGAGGACATAGTGGAATTGTTCAATGAACACTTTATTGGAGTATTTCATCTTAGAGGAGTCAGTTTTAATGCTAGAGGGATTGGGCAGGTTCGAGGTTTAGAGGTACAGGAGGAGAGTGTGTGTTTCAAATACTGAGTACTCTGGATGTCAGTAAAGCTGTGGGACTAGTTAGTATTTCACCACGAGTTTTGAGCGGATGTGCTAGGGAACTGACAGTGCATTTGACCTGGCTTTTCAATGAAAGTCTGGCTGCGGGAAAGGTGCCTATGGAAGGAAGGTAAGATAGTGCCATTGCATAAGGGCGGTAGCAGACTGGAAGTGTCTAATTATAGGCCAGTTTGTGTGTCATCAGCAGTTGTTAAGATCTCGGAGAAAGTAGTGAAGGACTGTATACAGCATTCGTATACAGAAGGAACATATACAGAGAGTCAACATGGATTTGTGAAGGGGCGCTCTTGTTTCAACAGTATGCTAGCCTTTTATGATAAAGTTACAAGAGCATTAGATGAGGGAATGGCATATACTGCCATTTTCTTAGACTTAGTGAAGGCATTTTACAGGGTGCCACACGATATGCTGATATTTAAGTTGCAGCACATGGGTCTGGATGTCAGGTTGATCAATTGGATTCAGGATTGGTTGTCCGATAGGTATCAGAGAGTTGTGTATGGTGGGGAAGTTTCAAGGAAGCAGAGGGTTACAAGTGGAGTCCCACAGGGCTCAGTACTGGGAACTATATTGTTTAACCTTTATATCAATGACATTGTCAGTGGATTGCAAGGGGATATTCGGTTGTTTGCGGATGATGCGAAGCTGGGAAGGATTATTAGTAATAGTGCAGATGTGGCAGCCCTGCAAGAGGATTTGAATAAGCTAGATGGATGGGCAAATGAATGGGGGTGTCAGTTTAATGCAGCAAAATATAAGGTGTTGAGGTTTGGGAAATATCAATGGGACACTGCATACTCTATGGGAGGAGTTACACTGAGGAAGTAGAGGAGACAAGAGATCTGGAGTTGATTATTGATAGAAACCTGAAATTTAGGGGACATATTGCAAAGGTGGTGAAGGTAACACAGAGTATTGCTGCAATAATGAGAAGGACGCCGACCTGCAGTGATAAAACAGTTATCATTCCGTTGTATAAGATCCTGATCAGACCACACTTGGACTATTGTTCTCAGATTTGGTCCCCAGGATTTGAAGGAGGATAAATTAACTGTGGAAAGGGTACAAAGGCAGATAACAAAGATGGTTTCAGTACTGTACAATGATAGTTATGAGGATCGACTGAGGGAATGTGGACTGCAGAGTTTGGTGGATAGAAAAGTAGAGGTGATATGATTGAGACTTTTAAATTGTTGAGAGGTGGTTACAGGGTTGACACTGGGGAGTTCTTTCACTTTTTTGAACAGTGGGAAGTAGTGATGACAAGAGGCCCATCCCTGGAAGTTGTGAAAGGAAACTGAGCAAGAGGGTGAGGAGTGGTTTCTTTGCATGGAGGATGGTTGAACCATGGAATGCATTGCCTGATGGAGTGGTGAGAGCGAGAACGGTCAGTGCATTTAAGGAGTGGTATGATACTTTGTGTTTCTTAGGGTGGGGGGAATCTCCCGTCGATGAGTCTTGATAGACTTTGTGTTTCTTAGGAAGGACCTCCCACGATGAGTGTTTTGACTCCATGGAGGCCTGAATAATAATAATACTGAGATATCCAAATATAATCGTTAATTATGATCAAGATATCCAAACTCAGGGGACCCTGTAACCCCTAGAGAGCGCGTCCCCTGGGTGGCGGTTAGGGGAGCCCACCATGTATGTGTGTACATGCGCGTGCGTGCTTGTGTGTGTATGTATATATATGGTGGGGTGGTCCGAATATACTGAATAAGGACTCGTGGACCAACAAGGCCATAAGGGGCAATCATCTTGATTGTAAGGGAAGCGGCACTCCCATGGACCCCTAGCTGGATCTATCCTCTCCTTCTTCTACTTTGAGGAAGACCCACTTACTTTAATCTTTCCTATAAGGCCTTATCAGCCAACTCTTCTTACTTTATGACCCTTGTGCTATTAGAGTACTCGAGGGCCATGGGGTCTTTTCATTTCTGGCCTTACGGCTATGTCCTCTCTATAAACCTTACTATATTTCTTCTATAATTTACTCTTTCCCTTTCAATATACCCTATTCCTCCTATGGGTTTAAATTCTGAAGAAGGCGAGTTAAGAAGCCTTAAGGTAGCAGCCCTACTACTGAACTATTCCATCGTCAGGCTAGTCCCCTGACATGGAGAACATAACCATACTTGTAAGCTGACAGAAAAAGATAATCGGATTGAATCTATGGGAAACGACCCTGGAATGGAAAAGGGAAAACGAAAATGGAAACGACAAAATATAATACACATAGCAAACTGGAATGTAAGAGCAATAGCATATAAAGAAATAGAATTAGATCAGTTATTAAATAAAAGAAATTTTAAAATAGCAGTAATCACTGAAACAAAAAAGAAATTAAAAGGAACTATGAGAACTGAAAATTTTAATGTGATATACAGTGGAGTCGACAGAGACCAAAGAGCACAAGTAGGAGTCATGATTTGAATTCATAACTCCCTTTCAAAACAGTTAAAACATTATAAATTATGGAATGAAAGAATAATAGAAGCTAGAATAAAAATAGATAGAGGCTATTTAACAATAATTGGTTTATATGCCCCAGAAGAAGGAAGAGAACAGGATAATATTGATTTTTATAATCAGCTACAAAACATATATAATAAAATAAATAAAAATGATTACATAATTTTATGCACGAATTGGAAACACGAAAATTAATAATAATATAGGAATACATGGAAAACACACCCTAAACAGAAATGGTAAAAAATTGATTGACTTTGTAGTTTATAATAACCTAAAAATAATGAATTCCTTCTATAAACATAAAGACATACGTAAATATACTTGGGCAGCAATAGGAATGAAATCAATATTAGATTACTTTATATTAAATGAAAAGACATCAAAATTTTCACTAGATGTTAGAGTTCACAGAGGATATGAAATAAGCAGTGACCACTTCCTTGTTAAAATAAAATTAAGATTACCACCTAAATGGCTACAAGTAACAAGAACAGAAAGAAAAATTGAAACATTTGTTTATAAAACTAGACTATTGAATGACACAAATGTACAATGGCTATATGAACAAAGAATTAACCAGTATCTAGATAAAATAAAACAAAATGAAGAAATAGAAATAGAATGGCTTAATATAAAAACGATACTAAATGCAGCAGCAAATGAAAGCTTAGGAAAGACCAAAAAATTGAATAAAAGAAAAAAACTGAAGATCTGGGATGATACAATCAAAGAAATAATCAAAAAGAAAAAAGAAGCCTATCACAAATGGTTAAGCAGTAAAAGATTAGAAGATGAAATAGAATATAAAAGAATAAGAGCCATAGCTAAAAGAGAAGTCAGAAAAAGACATAGAGAATCATGGAATAAATTTGTTTCTAATTTAGAACATGATTTATATAAAATAAGACCCAATGTATATAAGATTTTGAAACACCTAAATGCAGATACCAAAGAAAACATAAAATTAAACACTGAATTGAAATTAGAAGAATTTCTAAATTACTACACAGAACTGTGGACAGACAAATATTTTAAAAAAGACAACTGGCAAACAATTAACAAAAATGAAAAGGAAATAACTGAAGAAGAATTAGAAATCAGCCTGAAAGAAACAAGAAACGGAAAATCACCTGGAGAAGATAAGCTAGGTTCAGAACTATATAAATACGCAGGAACAAGATTCAAAGGAAGACTCTTATTATTTTTAAATAAAATTTACTCAACTGGTATCCCCCCAATAGAATGGAAAAAAGCAATTGTGATTCCTATCTTTAAGAAAGATAATAGAGATGACCCTAAAAACTATAGAGGTATCAGTATACTAAATTCATGTTACAAAATATACAGCAGAATCTTAAATAACAAACTAATGAAATATTCCGAAAACTTTATTCTAGAGGTACAAAATGGATTTAGAAAAGGACGATCCTGTATAGACCCAGCCTTTTGCCATAAATTAATAATAGAGAAAAGAAGAGAATATAATTTAGAAACACATATTGCATTTATTGACTTTGAAAAAGCATTTGACAAAGTTAAAAGAAACTTATTATTTAACATATTAAAAGAAAGACAAATACCAAATAATATCCTAAAAGCTGTCACAAGTATATATGAAAATAATCAAATACAAATAAGATTAAATCATGAGCTATCATATACAAGAGAGATAAACCAAGGGGTCCGACAGGGATGTCCCTTCTCAGCAACTCTTTTTAATATCTACTTAAATGAAATAATAATAAAATGGAGTAAAAATTTACATCAAGGAATTAAACTTTCACCTACAGTTAACTTAAACACTCTCCTCTTTGCAGACAACCAAATAATAATTACAAATTCTGAAGATAACTTACAGAAAGCTATTTTAAATCTAAATGAGATATCCAAAGATTATGGTATGATAATATCAACGGAAAAATCAAAAACTATGGCCTTTAAAGGACAAGATCCAGCAAGAACTAAAAATAGTATTAGATAACAAGATCTTAGAACAGGTGAATTTATTTAACTACCTAGGATGTATGATCACTTATGAAAATGAAAAAGATATAAACATAAAATTGCAAAATATTTAAAAATAACAGGAGTAATTAACTCTATATTTAAACCAAAACTTTCAAAAACCAACCAGGCTAAAAGTATACAATACATTAGCCCTACCGGTCTTAATGTATGGAAGCGAAATCTGGACAATAAAACAAAAAGACAAACAAAGATTAACAACAGCAGAAATGAAGTTTATGAGAAAAACTGCAAAGTATACCCTATTTGATCACAAAAGAAACGAAGATATTATGAAAGAATTAAACCAAGAACCAGTAATTGAAAAAATTAAAAAATATAAACATAGATGGATGGAACACGTTGAAAGAATGAAAACAGAAAGATTACCAAAACAAGCCTTAAAGTACAAGCCATTAGGAAAAAGAAAACCAGGACGTCCTCTTAAACGATTCAACGATGACTTCTAAGGCCGGAACAGGCCATACTAGGCCTAAATCCTTGATACGTATGATGATGATAATTTTTACATTATTTTATTTCGCTTTTTTAAAGTTTTGTTTATGAGCGCTACTTCAGTTGTCTGTGATTTGACAGATGACTGGAATAGAGTTGATTACTTTGCTTTTTATGTCTCGTGCTCCTGATTTATAAATAAATATAACTCACACACACACATATTTAAGAACCCTTTTTTTTTCTGAACAGCTGGAATTTTTAATCCTTTGGGAACATGCTAGGAAGGCTGTTATAGGTATGTTGAGAAACTGTAGGATGAGAAGTTGGTTTAGTAGGGTGTTAGCCAGCGACAGTTTGCAGTTTTACAGGCATAGAGGATGATGAAGGAATGATGGAAATTAGATAAGCAGAACATTGACCATGAAAAGATAGGGCTTCCACTCACTTCCTCTCTCTCTGAGAAACACATCCTCTGAGAGAGTGGAAGCGAGCCTGTGAGAGGCATTATTTCAATGGATTACCTTCTTCAGCATAGCATCCAATTTTAAAGGTGTTTTGTGCATAACTCTAACACCAAAACAAAATTGGAATATGCATAGAGTTAGTTCCTGTATATGAGAGAAATGTCTTCCATGGAAAAGAATCCCAAGTTTATTGGAGACCGTGGATTTTTTTTACATCATTGTGTCTATCTTTTAAGTTTGTTAAGGTTGTTCCAGTAGCTGACTTTTTACCATTTGCTGTGGTTCTCTGACAAAACAGTAGCATTGTCCCAAATGACGATGCTGTACCATTAAGATATGTATATTGTTTCAGTCAGTACTGAATATATGAATATAATTTGGCTCCTAAGTCCCAAATTGCCATATCCCAAGCCTATGCTTCAGCAGCTCACATTGAAAAGGTGAAGGTTGGATATTGGATTAGAGGATCTTGGTTATCTGCATGCCCAGTTATTCAGTTTTTGTCATTAAGTGACTCAGTTTATATATATATATATACTGTATATATATATATATATATATATGTTTATACATTGATTTACTCGGTTTGAGTACATTTTATTTAGTATTTAATGACCCAAACACCGAGAATTAAAAATAAAAGCAGATTTTATTCGCACAACTAATTTCGTCTTTCACAGACTTTTTCTAGCCAAAAACATACAAATAACCAGTAAGATAACTGTACAGGAACTGGCTCTTAACAGTACAAAAAAAGTGTTAGCAAATAACTGTTAAGGTTCAAGCTTTTGATGAGTTTAAAAAATAATTCTCTCTCTCTAGCTGTATTATTATACATATACATGCATTTAAGATCTTAATCACGCCAATATTGGATAGCAGAACAGTGATAATCCGACAAGTTGTAACTAAGATTATTGTTGATATGTACAGGGTTAAGGATTATTTCTTTTGATGCTATTATTTTCTTTTCTATTTCGCTGTAACAACGATAAATATGGATGAATGTTATTTGACTTTTCCCAGAGAACTGGATGTGGGAGCTCTTCTTTGTTGGAATTTGCAGAAAACAAAACATGGCTATATAATAATAGGGTGTTGGTTTCCAATATTATTGGCTATCTCACTTAGTTTCCCGCTCACAAATCTGATTTATTTAGGAATAGTGCAGTTGTAAAAATAAACAATCAGGCAGCGCTACTTTAACAAAAAAATCAAAACACATTTTATTTACATTACTATGAAATATGCATGAATTAAAGAATAGGGAGATTGCTTTCTCTATCCATCTATAAAAATTCTTTAGCACAAATTAGAACCTTTTTACTTCAACATTAATTCCTTAATGCCTCATCAACATTAATGCCTTCTCTGAGACCTTGCATGAAGTTTGTAACCCCTCAAAGAACTCGGCATGACTCTTTCATCTTCTTTCAAGTTCGGCCCGCTTTCTATTCTCCTCTGCTTTCTTTTGATTGTAAGTTGCCAGCCATTGGAAAGTTGTTTGAACCTTTCGGACTGACTTCGGAGGTGTTTATGTGCAGAGCTTGCAAGTTTTTCTCATACACAAAAAAAAATCATAAGCAACCTTTCTTATGCCGTCATGTAGAGCTATTACATAAAGTTTCGGCAGCAAAATATTGCCTTGTTTTTTAACACTCTGAAATATTCTTATTAAAGTAGTTTATACAGTTAACTTCCAAAGGGGTATTTACAAAAAATATCTAGTACAAAATATACAGAGACAAACAAGTTATTTTTACATTCTCATGGGACTTGACCCATGTAAAAATCAATGCAATGTGCTTTAGAATATATAAGCTACAATCAAGTTTTTACAGCTAGATAAAGTGCTGGCTCGTGTTCTCTTGTAATTTATATCTCTTTAATGTTCCTCGATGCGAAGTTCAATTGATTTTTCTGTCTGGTCAAAGTATGGTTTACCATAATTGCAGAAAATCTGGTAGATGCCGGTGTATTTGAGATTGTTATGTCTACTCTTCAGTCAACTTAAAAGGGGACGTTGTTTTGGTAGTGTCGTGAAGAAAGTTCGTATGTTATATTTTCTTAGAATCTTCGCCAATTTTGGTGTAACAGAGCTGATGTAAGGAATAGAAATGCTCCCTTTAAAAATTGTATCTTCGTTGCGGTGAGGGAGACGATTGAACAGGAGTTTGTTGATAGTCTTCATTGAGTAGCCATTTAGTTGAAATGTAGTTAGAAGGAGATTGAAGAAGAAGGAAAGAAGCGAGCGAGCGAGCCCGATGTCTGAGTGTAAAAATAATTCTGAATTTTTGTGGAGGATAGTGGTGGTAGTGAGCATGAAAATACATGTCCGTATAGGTAGGTTTTCTGTAAATAGAAATCTTAATTTTCCTGCTGAACAGGTCAGTTTGACATCCAGAAAAGACAGAGAACTGTTGACTTCCAATCAGTTGTAAATTTTATGTTAGGATGTATATTATTTAGGTAGTCTTGGAAGTTCCGGAGGGATTCAAGGCCATGTTCCCCTAATTAAAAAGATGTCATCAATGTAACGTTTCCAAATCTTTGGTTTTAAAGGGAAGGATGAGATAGCCTTTTCTTCAAAATCTTTGGTAGATGTTAGTGAGTACTGGAGATAAAGGGTTTCCCATAGCTAGTCCCGAATTTTGTTTGTAGATTGTATTCTCAAATTTGAAGTATCTGGAATTAAGACGGTGTCTTAATAAGGCTGAGATCTTCTTAGATACTTTGTCTTTTAATAGTGAAAGAACTTCCTCCATCAGAGCATTTGTAAATAAGGAAATTATGTCAAAACTGGCCATGATTTCTGTATCTTTGAGGTGATATCCTTAATGCTGTAGACCAAATCCATTGAGTTTTTGATAAAGGATGAAGATTTGCCGAAGAAAAATTTTAGAGAAGTGGCAAGATATTTAGAAAGGTTGTACGTCGGAGAATCAATACCTTCAACTATAGGACGTAATGGGATATTCTCCTTATGGACTTTAGGTAATCCATATAGACAAGGGATCAGTGGATGGAGAGAATGGAAGGAAAGACATAAATTTCTGGGTAATTCCATCGTATTTCTCAAGAGATTATTTGTGCGGTTATGAAGTTCTCTAGTATGATCTCTTTCTAGAATAGAATAAGTGTCAGTTTGTAACCAATCTAGTATCTTGTTGTCTAGTGTGAGAACAACTAGCATTTCCTTTATCTGCTGGAAGAATGATAATGTCTTTATTATTCTGAAGATGTTTAATAGTCTGTAGTTCCGAACAGGTGATGTTGTCTGCAGGAGGTCTAGCATTGTTAATTGTAAAAATGGATTCAACACGAAGTAAGTTTGTGTCCTTTGTTTTTGTTTGAGAAAATTAAATTTTGTAATTAGTTTTAGTTTGTTTTCATTTTGAATCTAGGAATGCAAAAGATTCACTCACTTCTTTAATATGGTTCCACATGACACTATCAAGTGAATGTTCAATGTTGTTAGAAAGTGCACTTTTTTTTAGCAAATAGAAAGGCCAAGGTACGTTTAGTGTCAAGAATTCTTGTAGTAAACTATACTTTGGCCAGACGGAAAAATCAATTGAACTTCACATTGATGAACATAAAAGAGATATAAATTACAAGAGAACACGAGCCAGCCCCTTATCTAGCCATATTTTGTTTTCCGCAAATTCCAACGAAGAAGGGCTCCCACATCCAGTTCTTTGGGAAAAGCCAAATAACATTCATCGTTGTTACGACGAAATAGAAAAAAAAATAATAGCATCAAAAGAAATAATCCTTAACCCTGTACATATTAACAATAACCTTAGTTACAAATTCAATATTGGCATGCTTGAGATCTTAAACACATGTATATGCCTAATAATACAGTTAGAAAGAGTTCTTTTTTAAACTCATCAAAGCTTGAACCTTAACAGTTATTTTCTAATGCTTTTTTTGTACTGTTCAGAGCCATTTCCTGTTTGGTTATCTTACTGGTTATTTGTATGTTTTTAGCACCTGAGGAAGTCTGTGAAAGGCGAAACTAGTTGTGCAAATAAAATCTGCTTTTATTTTTAATTCTCGGGGTGTTCTAGTCAATAAATATTAAATAATATATATATATACACTTTTACTGTTATGTTTATTACTTATAATTTTTATGCATACAATTAGGAAGAAGATTTTAATTCAGCAATAAAGAGATTAGTTGCAAAAGTTGTTCCACAATCAGATGTTCAAAAATATCAAACATCACATACCTCTTCAGCTTCTTCTCATACTACTGAAACCACCATATCTAAAACTTTATATACATGGAAAACAAGACTGATTAAAAATAGGAAGAAATTATTCCATGATTATTCAAGTGGTTTTGAAGATGGGGATTCTGAGTAAGTATGGAAATAACAGTGTATTTTTAATCACACTCTAGAGCAGTGTTTTTCAAACTGTGGGTTGAGACCATTAGTGGGCCGTGAAATCACTTTTGTGGGTCACACCCAACATTTTTTAAAAATGAAATATAATAGAAAATGTCAGGATGTATCTCGTTGATTTTGTAGCTTTAACACATTCCTGGAGGTCAGTGTTGCATCCCGCATTTTCCTTCATGTGGGAACTCACACATTTTTACAAAGTTTTAAATATATATGGCACACTAGGTTGAATGTTTTTGATTAAATTTAAATTGTAAAATTGAAATTGTCTTAATGATAATATATAGTGCCTGTGGGAGAGGAGTTTATCATTATACAGAGTCAGATCGCTTTCATTGAAGATGTCTCCAATTTATAGTAATTGTCGTTATATATAGTACATATACAGGGTGGTCCAAAATGTACCTACCAAATTTAATGCTGTATTATTCCTGAATGAGGAGGCATACAGATCTCATCCAAAGTGTATTAAGGTTTACATCTTATGTTATTTATGTTACATATTCAGTATGTTTACCTTTAACCTCGACAGTCTTCTGCAATTATATCACAAAATTGTACATCACCTTGTGGAGGGTGTCTGTTGTAATAGCCAAGATTTCATGCTTGATAGATGACTTTAGTTCCTCCAAAGTCTTTGGATTGTTCTGATACACTTTGTCTTTGAGGCTATAATGTGTTGGTAAAGTTTTTTTCTAATTATACCAGCTAATTGCAGAGAAAATTGGATTTAAACTTGGTAGGTACATTTTGGGCCCGCTCTGTATTTAGCCGTGTCTGTACTATATTGAGTGGTACAATAAGGCTACTCATACAATAAGCCTACTCATTTTACCATACTCAAAATGCAAATTTTCAGAATGGGGAGAAGATATTTATTGCTTTACAGGGACATTTTCATTTCTTTATTTCAAAAGAGTATACATAGTGAGCAAAACCATATATTCTTCGTCGTCACGTGAGCAATTCAGGTATAGGCTTTTTATGTCCTGTTCCTGCTCTGCAGATGAAGTTGATCTTTCCACCTTAATCTTGGACGTCTGCAGTCTCTTCCTCCTGTAGGTTTATATTTATATGCTAATTTGGGGATCCTATTGTTTTCATCCTTTCTATGTGGTGTAGCCAAATTTGCTGATATTCTTCTATTTCTTGTATGATGTTTTTTATATCTAATCGTTCTCCATATATTCTTATGAATAAAAATTAGTCCTGTTATGGCAACATACCTATTGCATTAAATATTTTCTAATTTGTTTATTTTGAGGTTTTTTTTTCTGTGTTGTATTTAAATGTTAATAAAATTCATGTTTGATATTAACTTTATGTTTTTGTTTTTTGTTGTCTTTATGTTGCCATAAATATCAGGATTAATTTTTATTCATAAGAATATATGAAGAACGATTAGATACAAAAAACATCATACAAGAAATAGAAGAATATCAGCAAAATTGGCTACACCACATAGAAAGGATGAATAACAGTAGGATCCCCTAATTAGCATATAAATGTAAACCTACAGGAAGAAGAGACCCCAGATGTCCAAGATGTATGATGTTTTTTGTATCTAATAATTCTCCAATTCTTATGAATAAAAATTAATCCTGTGTTTTATGGCAACATACCTATTGCATTAAATATTTTCTAATTTGTTTATTTTGAGTTTTTTTTTTCTGTGTTGTATTTAAATGTTAATAAAATTCATGTTTGATATTAACTTTATGTTTTTGTTTTTTATTAGAAGGACACAATTTTGTGAAACTTTTATTTCAGTTTAGTGTGCGTGCATGTGTTTCATTTCTTCCTGATGGGGAGAGCTGATCCTATAGGTAGTGCAACACCAGGACAACTCGAGTTAAAAGTGGAGTAAACTACATGCACTTGGCCACCATCCAAAAATCAGTTTATCTTTGGGGGGGGGGGGGGCTGATGGTACCTATATCAGCTATTAAACTGGTAAGAACAGATACTACACTTTTTGCTTCTAGGCCTTTTGGGTAAGACTTTAGTATTTGTTCTTATCAGCTTAATACCGTAAACTTGATATTTGAAAGGTGGCAAAGTGCATGGAACTTGCTCTACCTTTACAAATGAGTTGTCTGGAAATATAGAACCTGTTCACTAGGGATATCTCTTCTTGTCCTTACAACATATAGGTGTGTATGCATGTGTGCTGGGTTGAGATGTAATATGTATTTTTTATTGTGGGTCACAGTCAGAAAAACACTGCTCTAGCAATATAATAGAATTAATACTATACAGTAGAATTTTTAATACTGAACTTGTGTTTTTCCCCTTTTATTGTAGGGTTTCTGAATATAATTTTACTAATGTAAATGGAAGTTTTCTTTTCTACCACTAAACAAATTATTATATTGAAAAATTTTATCTATATTGAAAAGACAAAAAGAAATCTTTTAATGCTATATAATCTCTTCTTAACTAGTAACAATGTATGAAAAACTTTCATGTCTTGTGCAAATAATGAAAATGTTGTGTTTGGTATATATCTCTCTATTTATTAGTATTTATACAATTAATAATTTAGATAAATGTTTGTGAACAGAATTTACTGAATTATTAAATATTTATATTGCTTTTTTAAAATTGTTATTATTATTATTTCATGACATCCTCAAGAAGTCAGTCCAAAGACTCGTTGAGGGCTGGCATCTACTCTACAACTCTGTCTCCGCCACTTCATCCATCAACTACACCGAATTGCTACTACTGCCATCACCATCATCTATGCCAAATCCATCTACTGCCAACCACCACCACTAGTATTTTTTTGTCTGTAAATTGCATGTGTTCTGAAGGCCAATTTGTCTGTATGCAGTATGAAAAATCCAAAGTTCAAGGGAAAAAAAAAACCTCTACCTCCGTATCAGATCCTGAAAATATCAGTATGAAATCACAGAAAAGATTTCAGCAACTCTTATTAATTGAGCTTTTAATTGCAATTTATGCAAACAGCAAGACACATGTTTTTCAAACTTCTGATTTTTAGAGCAGCACTGGAGAAGAGTGGAAAATCAACTGCCTGCTGGAAAATACCAGTAAGCTATTGTCTATCTCTGTGTAGCAAAATGATACTGGTGCTGTTTGAGGCATTTAGAATTGGATTCTGATATTATTGTGAATCTGGATTATGCATGGCCCCTTCTTAATGCAGTAGGATGAAATAGAAGCTAGTTGTCTTTTGTTTGAAATGTAACAGAATGAAAGGTCTATAGATCTCCTTTTAAGTGGGTGCATTTTCAACATTTTACTTCTCAGGATAAAGATCATATGTTTTTTTTTTTTTTTTTTTTTGTTTAATTAAGTGCAGAGAGGATAATAAAATCAGTATTATTACAGGCATTAGGCTGGAGTCTGTACTATATCTCAAGTAAAGAAATTTATTTTTCCCTTCAGAATTATTTACTTTGCATTTTTTGGTTACGTTCAATTTTGAATCTAGTTGTATTTCTCATAATTTTACAGTATGGAAATGCAGCTTAATCTTTATGGGAAGGAATTTCATCTTGCATGATAATTTGAGTTATTATATTTTTTGCTTCTTATAACATTTTGTTCTACATTAGACTTTCTTAAATCTGTATAGTGAACTGCTGGTAGCCTGTTAATCCTCAGTGGTTGCCTATCTTTTGAGTTATGGAGTGTACTGTCTTTATAGTAGTATGCCTGTTTACAAAGAATTTTTTTCACTCATCCTTCAGAACAAATTATTATATCTTCAATAAATAAAATGGAAACTCATATACATCCTGTTGACATGTAATTTTAGCTGCAATATGAGTTGCATGTTGAGATCTGATTTGAAAATGCTGCTTTGCATTGCAGCCTAAAATTACCATATCCATATATACATGCTCTTCTACATGTAGCACTTACCATGCTGATTGATTGAAGTGCTGACCCAGCAAGCATATTTGAGCTGTATGCCTCTTTCAGATCCAGTTCTTCAACCTCAGCATTATTAGTCAAAACTTGAAGACATAATAACTAATATTTAAGGAATTGACAGCGTATACTGGAAATATAGATTAAATAAACTTTAATATACACTTTCCGATATTTCGGCGAACGTTACGTTGCCATCTTCTTGGGAACTTACTAAAAAGACACGTGCACACAAGTACTAATACAACAAATGAGACTGAGGCTAGGACGCTAGCGTTTTCCTAAAGTCCTGATGGTGCCCCCTGGTGGGCTATATTGGTAGTTCTTGGCCTTTGGGCTGAAGTTCTTTTGATAAAAGTTTCCCAAATTTGGGGCAGTTTCATGCATCCAAATTTGTTGAGGTTTGGCATGTTCCTAAGGGCCGAGGCTGATTCCATGAATAGTCTTTCATACTTGAACTTGCTGCGGTGTATTACTGTGGCTTTCTTCCATCTTATTCTGTGGCGAGTATCCAGAGCGTGGTCTTGAAGACATAGAGCTATTCAAATTTTCTAAAGACATTACATTATTTACCAGTTAACTTAATTCTGTTTACACAGACTGCTTTATTACATGGCATTTAATTTCATGGCAACATACGTTTTTTTAATATAGTAGGATCTATGTATTTCATCTGTGATTTATTACTGGCTTGATCAGGATCTAAAATATCATATTTAACAGGTTAGAACAGTCTTTTCCAGAAATTATATAGTTCTGTTGGATCGTACTTCCTTGTTTTTGATCCGCCATCTTATTTTAACTCTGTTCTTAAACAAGTAATAAGTTGCTGGTTGATTACTAATTTAAATATAGAGAAATTTATATTTTTAGACTGCGCCACTCTATATCTAGATTATCATCATCATCATCAAATTCCTGCCATGTACTCTCAAGGGGTGTACAGGATACGACAGTACTACATGAAAAAATTACATCATTACTAACTTCCTATCTACAATTTTCCTCCAAATCAGTCTGTTACTTGTCAAGACTCCAACATTATCAGATCTTATATTTCTATCGTCTAAGGCACTTTGTACCGTATCAATCCACTATATCTTGGTCTTCCTCTGGGTCGTTTTCCTGCCAACCTGGCAGAGAACATTTGTTTTGCTAATCTCTCCTCTCCCATTCTATTTAAGTGACCATACCACCTGAGATTAGCTCTGCTAACGCATTCCTGGATGCTGACAATGTCAAGTTCTTTCCTAATATCCTCATTTTTAATATGATATTGCCATTGATGCCATCTGTTCACGCCTCTAATCTTTCTCAGGACTCTCATATCTGCGGTCTCTAGTCTTTGGTCAAGTGTTTTACTTCTGACCCAGCTCTCAGATCCATAAGTTAAAACTGGTTTGAACACTGTCTTGTATACAGCTAATTTAGTGTTCTGACTAATTTCTTTCTTATTCCATATGAATTTATTCAATTGACTTCCCACCATACCAGCTTTGCTGATTTTGTTGTCTATTCTGTTGTCTATTTCTATATTTAATTTACCATCTTCATTAAAAATTGTGCCTAAGTAGCTGAAATGTTTTACTTGTTCCACAGGTTCTCCATTCACAACACAGTTGACATTTTCAGTGATTCTGCCTATTTTCATTGTCTTTGTCTTTTTATTGCTGACCTTCATACCATATCTATTACAACAGCTATTCAATTTAGTCAGAGAATGTTGCAGACTTGTAGCGGATTTATTTAGAAGTATAACATCATCCGCATAAAGCAAAGAGCTGACATTAACATCTCCAATTTTGATATCAGGTTTAATACCACATTCCTTCATAATGTGATTAATATAGATAATGAATAACAGAGGGGATAATGTACATCCTTGTCTCACACCAGATTTAACATTAAACCATCTTCCTGTACTTCCTTCAATTCTAACTGCTGACTTACAACTCAAATAAAGACTAAGTATTGCTTGATATAATGCCCCATTGACACCATATAACTGCAAAGTATTGAATAGCTTCTCTCTTGGCACCTTGTCATATGCCTTTTCCAAATCGACAAAACTTAAATACAGATCTTTGTTATATTCCATGCTTTCTCGACTATTTGTCGTAAAGTGAAGATCTGATCCTGACAGCCTCTATTTGGCCTGAATCCAGCTTGTTCTTCACCAAGCTTTTCTTCCACAATTCTTCTCAACCGTTTCTCAAGTATACTTACATAGATCTTGCCAGGAACACTCAGTAGGGAAATACCTCTGTAATTCTCACATTCAATTTTATTTCCCTTTTTATATATGGGTACTATGAGACCTCTACTCCAATCATCGGGAATTCGTCCCTCTGTCCAGGCTTTCTGAACTATGCAGTGCAGCCACTGTATGACTCTTATACCACCATACTTCAGCATTTCTGGTCGAATATCATCTACTCCTGCTGCCTTTCCACATTTTAAGCCTTTGATGGCTTTTTCTACTTCAAGTATGGATATGTATTCCTGACTGCATGCCTGGTCAGTGTTTTTTATCACTGTGCTGTCATCACTGCTTGTTTCATTTAGCAGTTTTTCAAAGTAATTACTCCATACTTCAAGGATATCTTTTTCTCCTGTTTTCATGTCACCTTTATCATCTCTAATTCCTTTTACAGCACTCCTTCCTCCATTCCTAAGCTTCTTCAACAACCTCCAGAATATTTTGCCACCTTCTTGATATTTATTTTCTATATTCTTGCCAAAGTCCTCCCATGACTTTTGTTTAGCTAGTTTTACGCACTGTTTAGCTTTCTTACATTTGTCTCTGTATTCTGTAAGAGTAAAAGCTGACTTATTTACCAGGAACTTTTGATATGCTTTCTTCTTTTCCTTCACTTCCTCTTTAACTTCCTGTGTCCACCATCGAGTTCTGATTTTTTTATCCTTGCCCACAACCTCACCACATGCCTCTCTGGCAGAATCAATCAATGTTTTCTTCAGAGTTTGCCACTGAATCTCCAAGGTTTGATTCCTGTTCTCAAACTCTTTCATTTTCTTTTCAATAATCTTTCTGTATTTTAGTCTACAGTTCACATCTGAGAGCTGCTCAACTTTTATTCGCTTTAAAACTTTCTTACATGTTATTCTTTTCAATATGAAATTCAATTTTATCTTGCTCAAGACTAAATAGTGATCACTCCCAATTTCAAATCCTCTGTACACTCTGGTGTCCTGCACCAGGGAGAAAACATCACTATCAACAATAACATAGTGAATGAGACTTTTCTTATTCCTTGCCTCTTCTCTCCATGTGAATTTGTGCACATTTTTATGTTGGAACATGGTGTTAGTAATAACCAGTCCATATCCTGAGCAGAAATCCAACAGATATTTGCCATTATTATTAGCTTTGCTCTTTTCTCCAAATTTTCCCAAAATATTTTTGTATGTCTCACAATCATTTCCTACTCTGCTATTTAGATCCCCAACAAGGACCAACTTTTCCTTTTTCATTGTGTCAGTTGCTTTTTCTAAAGCCTCAAAAAATTCCTCCACTTCCATCTTAGTAGAACCTTCTGTGGGACCATAGGCACAAATAAGTCTCATTGTCCAGTTCCCCCATTCTTATATTTGCCCACATTACTGTACTTGAGACCGACTGCCATTCAACAAGATTAGCCTCGTATTTTGTGTTGAATACTATGGCTACTCCTTCTTTTCCTTGATTGTCATTGCCTGAATATAACATTTTGTATTTATTGCTCAGAAAGATCTCACCAGTTTTGGTCTTTTTTGTTTCAGTCACCCCTATTATGTCGATCTGGTACTTATCTAATTCCTCAGCTAGCTCCATTTCTTTGCCATTCAGGCTTCTTACGTTGATAGTACCGATCTTTAACTCTGGTGATGTTGAGTTGGGATTTGATTTCAGATTTGTTCCAGTAGCTGACTTTTCGCTGTTCGCCCTGGTTCTCTGGCGAAAACAACGCGGGCCTTGTTTAACCGGGCGACGCCCCAGCCGGCATGAAATTTTGTCATGTTGTACCATCATTTTTTATTTTGGTTTAACCAGTAAGAATACAATTTGGTCGGCTGAATCCCAAATTGCCAGCCCATCCTCGTTCGTTCAGTATCAAAGTAGATACCCAACAGGGTGCACCACGAGAAGGTGAGGATTGGACATTAGGTCAGAAGCCCTGGTCGGTTCTCTGCATTCCTTTAAAGGCTATGTGGAGGTCTCCTCTCAGTTATACAGCTTTGACCCTTAAGCACCCTATATCTAGATTATACTATATATCTAGATTAGTCTAACGAAATGTAGTGAAACCAAGCATCAACTAATTTTATATCAATATTATTTCTTACGTTGACCGAGTATATCTCTTATTTTTATCGCTCCCGCTAGGTCCGATAATTTCATGAACGGTGCAGTAAAAGAGATTCAGGCAAACACAATTTTAAAATCATCAAAACAAAACATTTAATTAAGGGTTGTATATTATACATATAAATTCAATTCTGAGAACAAGATAATATAAATGTCTTAGCTTAACTGGTCACAACATCTTACAAATTCAGCCTATGGGCATTCTGCTATCAGACTTATAGCTTTCACAATATTAAAATAACTTATAATAGAGTTCAATATCACAAAATCTCTTAGTAACAAATTTTACTATTATCACACTGTCAGTAAAGTCTCAATACATTAATGGTGGCAACGACTGCTTCATGATTATACACTTTCACACTTCATACTCTGGCTGATTTCAGCAAAAAAACATTATTGTTAATGTGGGGAATAACAGGAGGAATTACACATATATCTCTGCACTGAAGTAACATAAAATTGGACAGTTCTTACGCGATAAATCCTTTGCTCATCAATTTCACTATGGGCACACTTTATAACTATATTTACTTAGCACACTATGGCAACACTATTTAGAATAAATCTTCTCAATGATAACTGAACTATTAATGGTCGCACTTCACGTGTATAGACATACTTGGATAAAGGAAAATGCTCATTCCTTCTTTAATACTATTCGACCAATTCAGCTCTCTCTTAAAGTTCCATGAAACTAATGGAACATGTAGTAATTCTTTAACTTCAAGAATTATTCTCAGTTGCCTATTACTTTTCCGGTTCTCAAATAGTCCAACTACAACACTTAATTCCCATTACTACAGCCTCTTACTTTACTCAGTGTTGCTAATAAGCTATCTCCTCATCTCTTCTTAATCTAATTACAGCACCTAATTCCTATTACTACAGCCTCTTACTTTACTCCATGCTGCCATCAGTGCTCCCTGCTTCCTGCCTCTCCGCACTGTCGTTAGTGCTTCCCCCTCTCTCTTCACTGCACTATCGTGAATACTTCTGGTCTACTGATCCCCTGTATACTCGTGCTTTTCACTTATATACCTTTTTCCTGCCCCAAATTCTTTCTCACGCTCTCTTATGTCAATTCCTTCTCTGCAGTTGAATACCATATCTCGTGATCCATGTATGCGCTAGCTATTTCTAGCCTGTCTCCATAGTAACAAACAAAATAAAATAAAAACAGAAATATTGCATAACATTATACCTTTACATACTGGTGGTGATAAATAAAAAATTAAAATATTATAATTCACATAAGGCATATTAAACTTATATACAATTCCTCATAATATTAATTTAGGAATAATCAAAATAAACAGAATAATATTTCAATACAAGGTTCTATCATTCCTAACACATACTTTAGATTAATTAATAAAATTTAATAAATAAACTCAAGGCAAATTACATGAATAATAATTTACAATCATGGGATTAATATCAAATAATTTTTACAAGTATAGCCTTTGGTATGGTGGATTAAGTTGGATTCTGTAAGGAATATTAATAACTTAAATTTCTCCTTATTCAGAATCCAACAGTTCTAAGGAGTGTTTTCTGGTATAATTTTTTTACATTCCATCATTTATACATATTTAGTTTGCTGAATTAAATAAGTAGAGTTGTAGCACTTGTAGAATTGAAGGAAGTACAGGAAGATGGTTGAATGATAAATCTGGTCTGAGACAAAGATGTATATTATCCCCTCTGTTATTCGTTATCTATATGGATCACATCATGAAGGAAAGTGGTATTAAACATGATATCAGAATTGGAAATGTTAATGTCAGCTCTTTGCTTTATGCGGACGATGTTATTCTTCTAACAAAATCGGCTACAAGTTTGCAAGATTCCCTGTCTAAATTGAATAACTGTTGTAATAGATATGGTATGAAGGTCAGAATTAAAAAGACAAAGACAATGAAAATAAATAGAATTGTTGAAAATGTCAACTGTGTTGTGCACGGGGAACCTGTGGAACAACTAAAACATTTCAGCTACTTAAGCACGATTTTTATTAGAAGATGGTAAATTAATATGGAAATAGACAACAGAATGAGCAAAGCTGGTATGGTAGGAAGTCAATTGAATAAATTCATATGGAATAAGAGAGAAATTATGCGGAACACTAAATTAGCTGTATACAAGACAGTGTTCAAGCCAGTTTTAACTTATGGATCTGAGAGCTGGGTCAGAAGTAAAACACTTGACCAAAGACTAGAGACCACAGATATGAGAGGCCTGAGAAAGATTATATGCATGAACTGATGGCATCAATGGCAATATCATATTAAAAACGAGGATATTAGAAAAGAACTTGACATTGTCAGCGTCCAGGAATGTGTTAGCAGAGCTAATCTCAGGTGGTATGGTCACTTAAACAGAATGGGCGAGGAAAGATTAGCAAAACAAGTTCTCTGCCAGGTTGGCAGGAAAACAACCCAGAAGGAGACCAAGATATAGGTGTATTGATACAGTACAAAGTGCCTTAGACGATAGAAATATAAGATGTGATAATGTTGGAGTCTTGACAAGTAACAGACTGATTTGGAGGAAAATTGTAGATAGGAAGTTAGTAATGATGTAAATTTTTCATGTAGTACTATCATATCTTGTACACTCCCTTGAGGGTACATGTCAGGAATTTGATGATGATGATGAGTTGTAGCACTAGTAAAAATATCTGATAGTGGTTGGGGTAACAGGCCAAAAATAAGTTTATTTTCTTTGCATAAGTGACTATTAAGTTTTATTTTTTATAGCTTGATTTTCTCTGTTGACATCTTACAAGCTATATTTAAATTTTTACACCATTCATTGGACCAGTACTGGGCCTGTGGTTTACATTTGGAAAACACTGAGCAACTATAGCATTATATATTATCTAGATACAGCACAAGATAGGAGTGGGGGGGGGGATAAGCACAAAAATGCAGGTTACAAGCAGAATCCTTACCTTGATCCTAGATTTTTAGCTTATGCCATGCTAGGTACTAGTTAGTTTATATTACTGTCATCTCTAATATGAAACTGATTTTGATAGGCCTGTAGGATGAACCCATGGCAAAACATGCAGATCCTATGCTTTAAAACCATGATAACTAAAACTGTAGTTGCTACCATGAAATATTATATAATATAGTTTATAAATAATATAATCTATAGTAATATCCACATCTTACACTGTAGAATTTATCAGTACCACTTTTACACAGTCAGTTAAGACTGAATGCAGAAATTTGCTGTTATTTCTCCTAAAAACACTTATTTCCCTCTTCCCCTTCTCTATCAATATACTTCTCATACATTTTTTTTCTATGCATATCCTGCCCACAAAAGGTTATATATTTATAGTACATCAGTACTGTAGACAGGCTATGGAATTTTTTTTTATACTAGAGGCTATTATTTATTACTGTATTTATATATAGACTATTTTTTAAATTTTATATTTGGATTTTTAAAATTTTTTTTTACATAATCTGGAAACCCTGACATGAAACTTTTTTAAAACCACTTCACACTGCCAGTAAGCAGAACACTGACTTTACATCCAACAGTAAAATTCACCTACTATCTAAAGACCATCAGAGACATTCATGCCCATGGTGGGATTTGAACTCTCCACCTGTTGGTTGGAGAGCAGATATGTTAACGATTTTACCAAACAGGCTGGCAAAAAATAATATATGAAACTGTTTTTCACCATATTATACCCGTGTGTAGTGTAATCCAAACAGAAGTTTAAGTTATATTCATGGCAGTACTTTCGTGTACTGAGACTTGACTGCCACCAATTGCCAAAGTAGCAGTTCTTATTTAGGTCTCATCAACAAGTGGATAAACCCTAATTGAGGAGTGTACACAAGGAGTTAATTCTGTAGTAATAAACTGCATTAAGAAAAGAAAATTGTGCACTACATATTCTAAGCTAGTGTTTAAGTATTATTCACTTGGTAGATAAGGTGAATAAAATATAATAAATACAAGTCAATATAATATGTGATTGCTATTTATTTACTTGCATTTACATAATAAATACACATTACATGTTACCATAATATTATATAGTAATACATAAATACATGTTGCCAATGATATATTATAGTATGTTGCTTCTGTGATATAACTATTCTATAAAAACTATTATAGCACAATTTTATGTAATTCATTTCTCCATTTTTTTTTTTATTAGTTTTATGCTGTTGATATCTATGTAGATATTAATGTAACAGCAGTCCTTTTTTTTTTTTGCAGGGAAAGTTTACATAGGACCAATGCAACCTTAAATCAGAGTACTCTGAATCCAGCTATGTCCAGAACACGAACCCCATTTCCATTTCGTAGACATTCCCTAGCTTCTTTAAGAACATTTTCTGACTCTGAAAGCGATCAAGAAGATGATGATGCAAGTGATGCTATTCCATTCTCTGCTGGTTAGTCTCTCTCTCTCTCTCTCTTCATGTGTATTAAGGTATAAATACATCCATAATTTTTTATAGCATACTTTTCAAAGTTGTAAATCTCAGCAAACTAAGGTTATATATGTGAAATATTCTTTTTTTCTTTTAAGCTGTTAGACAAAACAATACAAGACAGACAGAAGCAACTGGTTTACTTCAGAAGAATGGAAACAATGTCCAGTATTCTGATATATCCCATTTTTCTGTATATGACCATCTGAATACTAATTCATCCTCAACTGCTAGTCTCAGGAATATATATGGTAAGTTATTAACAGTAAGAAATTAATAATTAGTTTATATTTTATACAAAAAGCAACTAAATTCGTTTTAAAATTAGTGCAAACTATTGCAACTCTTATTTATTTATTTATTTTTTTTCTTAAGTTTTCTTATTAGAAAATATATTATGGGCATTTGCCAAATAGCAAAAGGACAGTGTATGTGAATTTTTAAATAATACTGAAATGTATTATAGGATATTACATTGGTGTCATAATTTAGTGGCAATGATTACACTGCCTACTTTGTGTAAGGCTCATATAAAAGCAGAAAAGAGATGAACAGAAATAGTTTGATTCGTAATGGCTTCTGTGTGACATTAGTTTTTCTTACATCTAATCCCTGTATGAAAGGGGGGGGGTCCAAAGCATGATTTACTATTCCTGACTTGATAATTCCCGTTTGTTCATAGTAATAAGCGACAATCACAGGATTGTGGCTTAGGAAGTCGGAAGTCATATAAAAAATGTGACTTCCACCACACACACACACACACATTAGTTAGGGAGGGGGGGAGAAATCCCATTGTATTTCCATTTTATTTAGTTCAAAATTTTTCCTTTCCATGTGAAACAACCTACATGCATTGTATATTTGATTAATTCAGATAAGTCTTAAGGGTAGGAATTATACCTTAAAATGAAATAAAGGATCTGTATTAGTAGTACATTAGTAAACAGAGCAAAACTAATCTGATATCTGAATTTTAGATGTGGCTTTTTAATATAGATTTGAAATGAATAGAATTTCAAATATGTATATGTCAACCTGAGTGGTTAGCATATTTGCTCTCCGACCAGCAGCAGACTGTTAGTTTGAATCCTGCTGTAGGCATATGTATTTGTGACTATCTTTAGGTGTGAGATAAATTTAATTTCCCAGTGTACCACTGCACCTCCTTAATTTGGAGACTTGAAGTAGGTTTAAAAAATTCCATGTTTAGCCTTTAGAGCAGGGTTTCATATTATGCAAAAAAGAAATAAATAAAAAACCCAAAAAGCTTTACAACCGTTCATGAATGGGAGTCACATAAAAATACAAAAAGAAAAGGGGAAAAAAATTGGAGAAAAACTGTCATCCTAAAAAGGCTGTTGTAAAAATATGTCATTTATATTAAATTTGTTGTCTGCAGCATTGTAAAAATATTATTACAATTGTGTTATTCTTTATTCAAAACCTATACTCGATATTTTACTTTACTTAAACTTAAGTATTCTACTTGATATACAGTTGTTACTCCGAGCTCTAAATACGTTGCTTGAGTTAGTCTCTTATTTTTAATCCTCTCATTCAACTTTAATTCCCCCCCCCTTGTCTAAAGCCTTAATTATGATTCTTCATGTGCACAAAACTTTAGAACTAAGAAATTGCCTCTGGCTGGAGCCAATCTTTTTGTCTGAACTGCTGGCGTTTTTCTATTTAGAATTCTGAAAATTTATTTGTTTGTATCGACTGAGCCATCAGGATTCATAGATTGGAATTGAATATCCTTCCAAAGAAAAACACTCAGCAAGGCATGGAATTTTTTCTTGTACTTATTACTAAATCTAGCAATGCAAAATTTCTATCTATCAGTCGTGGCTACTTATCTCTCAAGGTCACATAGATTAAATTTTTATGAGCACAGTGCATTGATATACAGGAATCAGGCAAATTATTTAACAGACAGAACAATTTATTCATGCAAATTGAATGTACATTGGAAGTTAAGTTTAAACACACAAATATTTCAGGCTCTAAACCTCAGCAGCAAAATTAAGTTGGGAACTATAATTAATCCTCTTAAGTAAACAATTCTCTGTTAACACAACTTGTCTATGGTACTACTTTAGCTATCACTTAGTTGCACACAGAGCAATTTTACACATGCTAAACAACAGACAGGCTTAACTAATAAACAATTCTAAGCATATTAACACTTCACCTTAAATCAATGCTATTCTATCTCACTCAACTGAACAAGTTAATTCAAAGATTAGCTAAATGCCTTCAGTCCTCAAGTACTTTTAACATAAAAACTTGAAAGAAATCTCCGTCACAAATTCCACCTCTAATAAAAAACAATATATTAAACCGTACTTTGTATATAGTCATCTTGTCCACACTAATAGATTCTTGAAATCACTATACACTGTTACTTTCCTTTTCTTAGCTACGCACACGGGTACTTTTTTCCGGGAATGATGAGGTCACTTTTTATTTCTGAGATCGTCTGGAAACATGGTGGCTTGAATTCCAGAACATCAAAAAAAAAAAAACTCAGATGAGTTATCTCGCACTTTGGCCTTCTGTTGGCTGGAACGTGGGTCTCCGACCTTGAATCGGCATAACTTTCTCGAACCTGGAGCCAGAACAGAACAAAGATGAACTTATTCTGCCATGAACATCAATACAGTCACCTGCCAGAAGACGATTGACCTACGAAGAACCTGCTGACGACCACGAACCACTTTCAATGACAAATACCAGGACGCTATCTGTCCAACCTCTGAGTTCTTGAGTAACTTTTCTGGCCAATGTCTTCCCCTGTTATATCTCTCCATCAACCTTGGGTCCTGCTATGATTTGATTCCCTTGGGTCTGCATCCGCCACCTTTTTTTGGTATTGCGTTAAGGTGAGAAAACCCCATACATACTTGACCCTCACGATAGTGATTGCCTTAGGTCATAAGTTAATCCTTCTGGAATGTTTCTATGTCTGGAACTTTCCTTTGTCACAATTTAATTTACACTTAACTTTCTTTGTTCTTACAGGATTTTGGCAGTTATATTATTTAACAATTCAGTTAAATTTAATTCCATATTACATAAATATTAAGAAAATTACTGATTAACCACAAGTATATTTAGTATGGATTTTCGTTCTCCAGTATATAAGGGGGGTGCTTAAGGGTCAAAGCTGTATAACTGAGAGGAGACCTCCACATAGCCTTTAAAGGAATGCGGAGAACCGACCAGGGCTTCTGACCTAATGTCCAATCCTCACCTTCTCGTGGTGCACCCTGTTGGGTATCTACTTGGATACTGAACGGACGAGGATGGGCTGGCAATTTGGGATTTAGCCGACCAAATTGTATTCTTATTGGTTAAACCAAAATATAGAATGATGGTACAACATGACAAAATTTCATGCCGGCTGGGGCGTCGCCCGGTTAAACAAGGCCCCCGTTGTTTTCGCCAGGGAACCAGGGCGAACAGCGAAAAGTCAGCTACTGGAACAAATCTGAAAACAAACCCCAACTCAACATCACCAGAGTTAAAGATCGGTACTATCAACGTAAGAAGCCTGAATGGCAAAGAAATGGAGCTAGCTGAGGAATTAGATAAGTACCAGATCGACATAATAGGGGTGACTGAAACAAAAAAGACCAAAACTGGTGAGCTCTTTCTGAGCAATAAATACAAAATGTTATATTCAGGCAATGACAATCAAGGAAAAGAAGGAGTAGCCATAGTATTCAACACAAAATACAAGGCTAATCTTCTTGAATGGCAGGCAGTCTCAAATAGAGTAATGTGGGCAAATATGAGAATGGGGAACTGGACAATGAGACTTATTTGTGCCTATGGTCCCACAGAAGGTTCTACTAAGGTAGAAGTGGAGGAATTTTTTGAGGCTTTAGAAAAAGCAACTGACACAATGAAAAATGAAAAGTTGGTCCTTGTTGGGGATCTAAATAGCAGAGTAGGAAATGATTGTCAGACATACAAAAATATTTTGGGAAAATTTGGAGAAAAGAGCAAAGCTAATAATAATGGCAAATATCTGTTGGATTTCTGCTCAGGACATGGACTGGTCATTACTAACACCATGTTCCAACATAAAAATGTGCACAAATTCACATGGAGAGAAGAGGCTAGGAATAAGAAAAGTCTCATTCACTATGTTATTGTTGATAGTGATGTTTTCCCACTGGTGCAGGACACCAGAGTGTACAGAGGATTTGAAATTGGAAGTGATCACTATTTAGTCTTGAGCAGGATAAAATTGAATTTCATATTGAAAAGAATAACATGTAAGAAAGTTTTAAAGCGAATAAAAGTTGAGCAGCTCTCAGATGTGAACTGTAGACTAAAATACACAAAGATTATTGAAGAAAAAATGAAAGAGTTTGAGAACAGGAACCAAACCTTGGAGATTCAGTGGCAAACTCTGAAGAAAACATTGATTGATTCTGCCAGAGAGGCCTGTGGTGAGGTTGTTTGTAAGGATAAAAAAATCAGAACTCCCTGGTGGACACAGGAAGTTAAAGAGGCAGTGAAGGAAAAGAAGAAAGCATACCAAAAGTTCCTGGCAAATAAGTCAGCTTTTGCTTTTAGAGAATATAGAGACAAATGCAAGAATGCTAAACACTGTGTAAAACTAGCTAAACAAAAGTCATGGGAGGACTTTGGCAAGAATATAGAAAATAAATATCAAGAAGGTGGCAAAATATTCTGGAGGTTGTTGAAGAAACTTAAGAATGGAGGAAAGAGTGCTGTAAAAGGAATTAGAGATGATAAAGGTGACATGAAAACGGGAGAAAAAGATATCCTTGAAGTATGGAGTAATTACTTTGAAAAACTGCTAAATGAAACAAGCAGTGATGACAGCACAGTGGTAAAAAACACTGACCAGGCATGCAGTCAGGAATACATATCCATACTTGAAGTAGAAAAAGCCATCAAAGGCCTGAAATGTGGAAAGGCAGCAGGAGTAGATGATATTCGACCTGAAATGCTGAAGTATGGTGGTATAAGAGTATTACAGTGGCTGCACTGCATAGTTCAGAAAGCCTGGACAGAGGGACGAATTCCCGATGATTGGAGTAGAGCTCTCATAGTACCCATATATAAAAAGGGAAATAAAACTGAATGTGAGAATTACAGAGGTATTTCTCTCCTGAGTGTTCCTGGCAAGATCTATGCAAGTATACTTGAGAAACGGTTGAGAAGAATTGTGGAAGAAAAGCTTGGTGAAGAACAAGCTGGATTCAGGCCAAATAGAGGCTGTCAGGATCAGATCTTCACTTTACGACAAATAGTCGAGAAAGCATGGGAATATAACAAAGATCTGTATTTAAGTTTTGTCGATCTGGAAAAGGCATATGACAAGGTGCCAAGAGAGAAGCTATTCAATATGCTGCAGTTATATGGTGTGAATGGGGCATTATACCAAGCAATACTTAGTCTTTATTTGAGTTGTAAGTCAGCAGTCAGAATTGAAGGAAGTACAGGAAGATGGTTTAATGTTAAATCTGGTGTGAGACAAGGATGTACATTATCCCCTCTGTTATTCATTATCTATATGGATCACATTATGAAGGAAAGTGGTATTAAACATGATATCAAAATTGGAGATGTTAATGTCAGCTCTTTGCTTTATGCAGATGATGTTATACTTCTAAATAAATCTGCTACAAGTCTGCAAGATTCTCTGACTAAATTGAATAGCTGTTGTAATAGATATGGTATGAAGGTCAGCAATAAAAAGACAAAGACAATGAAAATAGGCAGAATCATTGAAAATGTCAACTGTGTTGTGAATGGAGAACCTGTGGAACAAGTAAAACATTTCAGCTATTTAGGCACGATTTTTACTGAAGATGGTAAATTAAATATAGAAATAGACAACAGAATCAGCAAAGCTGGTATGGTGGGAAGTCAATTGAATAAATTCATATGGAATAAGAGAGAAATTAGTCGGAACACTAAATTAGCTGTATACAAGACAGTGTTCAAACCAGTTTTAACTTATGGATCTGAGAGCTGGGTCAGAAGTAAAACACTTGACCAAAGACTAGAGACCACAGATATGAGAGTCCTGAGAAAGATTATAGGCGTGAACAGATGGCAACAATGGCAATATCATATTAAAAACGAGGATATTAGGAAAGAACTTGACATTGTCAGCATCCAGGAATGCGTTAGCAGAGCTAATCTCAGGTGGTATGGTCACTTAAATAGAATGGGCGAGGAAAGATTAGCAAAACAAGTGTTCTCTGCCAGGGTGGCAGCAAAACGACCCAGAGGAAGGCCAAGATATAGGTGGATTGATACGATACAAAGTGCTTTAGACGATAGAAATATAAGATCTGATAATGTTGGAGTCTTGACAAGTAACAGACTGATTTGGAGGAAAATTGTAGATAGGAAATTAATAATGATGTAATTTTTTTCATGTAGTACTATCATATCCTGTACACCCCTTGAGAGTACATGGCAGGAATTTGATGATGATGATGATGAGTATATAAGGAACTTTGTACAAAAATCCTTCTATGCAAGATTTTACATAGGTTTCCTCTCTCCAAAAAATTTCTTAAACCTCATGTCTGCATATTTTTCTAGAGAGAATTTGACTACAAACTTTGTAGTCAAATTATTAAAGATGATTAATCATATTAATATTAATCATCTATTAATATGATTACACTTATTTTCCTTGCTATCTTTTAAAGCTTTGGACTCGATTAATTCACCGTTAGACTTATTCATAAAACTTGCACGATCAGTTAGTAAGTGTGCAACCTTTGTAGCAATAGCTAAATTTCATACCAACAATCCACTTATAGCTTTTCTAAGCATGAAAAGAAAACAGAGGAAGTCGGCATAATTAAACTGCCACTGGGATTGTACATCACCTTCATGTTTCCTGTGCCTGTTCCACCTTGATTTGTTATAGGAACTTCTAGATCTATCAAGTTTCTCAATTACGTTTACTTCAATTGTTCTATGACTATCCTCCCCTAATTTTTCTTCCGTTACGCTTTGATTATCTACTAATTTGATGCTCGATATGTGGTAAATCTCAGACTGACTATTACCCTTGGATGTTGAAGCTATTGCAGAATCATCCTGGTTATTTCGATATTCTTCATTACCTGTTTCTGTCAGCCCGACATTACTTTTACTCTGCATTCTTTCTTCATGTGATTTCTCATTTCTAAATTTATGGTTCCCTTTTCCATACCATTTATTACCCATTAAGCATATCTCATTTCTGGAAAAGTCGCAAGAGAACTTGTACCTCTCCAGAAAATTAATTCCTAAAATAATTTGCATGTTCGGGAAAGATGTCCTAGGGAGGACCAACAATTCTTGCCAAACACACAAATTAAACTCAGGTAAGTATATTTTTACTCTCACCTTCTTCGCGGTATAAACCTTGGATGTCGATATCCCTGATAATCTGATCAGTTTCTTCAGATTATAAATGCCTCGCCATACACGGGATTTTATTCCTTGAAAATAATCTCCTGTTATGACAGAGGCCTGGGAACCAGTATCTAAAAATATGTCACAATATGATCCTTTCACCTTCCCCTCTATGATCATTCTCGACTTCCTTTGGTGATCTCAATTCTTGCCCTCTCTTTTCCAGGGTTTGTTTGCATAATTATGAGGAATGTGCCCAAAACTCGACTCATATCTATTATTTCTGTTGGAGGGTTTCTTGTTTCTGAAACAATTTTGAGCCACATGCCCATATTTGTTGCAATTAAAGCATTTAGGAGGCTCCCTCCTGTTTTTTATTTCATTAGTCCTCTCTGTTTGAGGTATAGTTGATTCAGAGGTCCTTTCTGTTACTGCCACCAGTTGCTTCAGTACAGCATCAAGACGGTCCATCAAGGGCTGTTGTAGTTGTTCGACCTCCTGTTTTATTATAGAACGTACTTCCTCCATGTTAGTTAGCCCTACTTCTTTTGGGATGTTCGTTTCATTGTCAGTCACTTGATTAGTGTTGACTGATATTTCTCTTTCTCCCTCTCTTTCACCTTGATCCCTAGTTTGCTTTCCCTTTCTTGTGCTTGAGTCTTGTTCACTCTTGCTTTCACAAGAGGAATTAGTTGCCTCTTTTATCATGTTAATATTGCTGTTAGTAGAGGTGGGATGAATGTCTCCAAGCATCTGTTCCTTCTCTCTTACAGCGAGGAAACATTCCTCGAGATTCGTGATTTTCTTTTTATAGGCAGTCTCTTTCAATTCTTTACCCCTAACCTAAACTGGTGAAATACTGCCCAGTTGAGGTGAGGTTTATCCTCATTTGAGACGCTCAGACTGTTGGCAATTGTAAGTAACTTATTGTAATATTCTGTTACATTCTCTTTTTCTTTTTGAGCACATCTCTAATTTCCAGATATTAGGGCCTAAACTTCTTACTCTGGAGAACTGGGAAATCAAGGTTTCCTTGAACTTTGAGTATTCTAAGGTATCCTTCAGTATTGGGGATGAATACAAGAAGCTCTTGGCCTTTCTGACCAGTTTGCTCCTTAGTAAGACAAGTAATTGGAAGTCTGTCCATCTTCCAACTTTTCTAAGCTCTTTGACAAAGCTAAAAAAAAGCTAAAACGTTGACTTTCTTCCCCAGAAAATTGCAGAATAACAAGTTGAGGATTTATAGTTCTAAAGAACTCAACGTTATCCATAGTTGTACTACTAGATTGATCCATACTTGTGATTTCATTTAACTCTTAACTATTTTAAAAACTCACAAAATTTTTTCAAATTTATAACTGCCTGATTCTATACCAAAACTTGCTCACTTTAATTCACAATTTTGACTGATTAGTTACATGAATTAAATCTTGTTAGCTGCGCCATTGTAAAAATCTATGATTATATTAAACTTCGTTGTCTGTGCCATTGTAAATATTAATTTTTTATATGTTTATATTAAATCTTATATTATATCTTTGTTGTCTGCCATTGTAAAATTTTGTTACAATTGTTTCATTCCTAATTTTTTATTTCACTTATCTTAACTTTAATTTAACCTTAACAGTCTTAACTCCAATCTCTTAATACATTGCCTGATATAGTCTCTTATTTTTAATCCTCTCATTCAACTTTAATCCCCTCTTTGTCTCAAGGCTGCAAATATTGATTCTTAATGTGCACAAAACTTTAGAACTAAGAAATTGCCTCTGGCTGGAGCCAATCTCTTTGTCTGAACTGCTGTCGTTTTTCTATTTAGAATTCTGAAAATTTATTTGTTTGTATCGACTGCGCCATCAGGATTCATAGATAGGAATTGAATATCCTTCCAAAGAAAAACGCACAGAATTTTTTTCTTGTACTCATTACGAAATCTAGCAACGCAAAATTTCTATATCTCTCAAGGTCACACAGATTCGATTTTTATGAGCAGTGCATTGATATGCAGGAATCAGGCAAATTATTTAACAGACAGAACAGTTTATTCATGCAAATTGAATGTACATTGGAAGTTAAGTTTAAACACACAAATATTTCAGGCTTTAAACCTCAGCATCAAAATTAAGTGGGGAAGGGAACTATAATTAATCCTCTTAAGTAAACAATTCTCTGTTAACACAACTTGTCTATGGTACTACTTTAGCTATCACTTAGTCGCACACAGAGCAATTTTACACATGCTAAACAATAGGCAGGCTTATCTAACAAACAATTCTAATTACATATATAATAATAATAACATAAAAACTTTAAAGAAATCTTCATCACAAATTCTGCCTCTAATGAAAAACAATATATTAAACCTTACTTTGTATATAGTCATCTTGTCTGCACTAATAGATTCTTGAAATCACTAAGTCACAAAAATCCTTCTATGCAAGATTTTACACTGTGCTTCAAAGGTAACAGATTATTCTGAGAATCTTCCTATGCTTTACAGAATACAATTTCACAAGAATGATGTGAAACTAATTCTTCCTTTAAATCAGGCAAAACAATGGCCACCTTTGACAATGTCCAGAAGTTTTATTCAAAACATTAGATTGCTTCCTTGATATTCTGTGTTCTTATTCAAATTACTTTGAATAATAGATTAAAATATTGGAACTCTTGGATTAAAATATTCATTTTTTTTATATTTGTGTTGTTAATAAACCATGAACTTTGAACAAGGTTCAAAGAGAGACTTCTATTATCTTTAAATAAAATATATTCAACTAGTAACCCCCCAATAGAATGGAAAAAAGCAATTGTGATGCCCTATCTTTAAAAAAGGTAGTGGAGATGACCCTAGAAACTATAGAGGTATAAGTATACTAAATTCCTGTTACAAAATATATAGTGGAATTTTAAATAACAAACTAATAAAATATTCTGAAAACTTTATTTTAGAAGTACAGAATGGATTTAGAAAAGGACGATCATGTATAGACCCGGACTTCTGCCTAAAATTAATAATAGAGAAAGGAAGAGAATACAATTTAGAAACCCATATTATATTTATCTTTGAAAAAGCATTTGACAAAGTTAAAAGAAGCATTTTATTTAACATATGAAAAGAAAGAGAAATACAAATTAATATTCTAAAAGCTATCATAAGTATATATGAAAATAATCAAATAAAAATAAGATTAAATCATGAGCTATCATATACGAGAGAGATAAACCAAGGAGTCTGACAGGGATGTCCCCTTTCAGCAACACTTTTTTAATATTTACCTAAATGAAATGAAAATTTCCATCAAGTTATTGAACTTTCTCCTACTGTGAACTTAAACACTCTCCTTTTTGCCGATGACCATATAATAATTACAGATTCTGAAAATAACTTACAGAAAGGTATTTTAAATTTAAATGAGATAGCCAAAGATAATGGAATGATAATATCAACAGAAACAAAAACGATGGCCTTTAAAGAACAAGATCCAGTAAGAACTAAAATAGTAATATATAAGATTTTAGAACAGGTGAATTCATTTAACTACCTAGGATGTATGATTACATATGAAAAAGATGTAAACCTAAAAATTTCAAAATATTTTAAAATAACAGGTGTAATTAATTCCATATTTGAACAAACCTAGTACAAAAACAAACTAGACTAAAAGTATACAATACATTAACCCTACTAGTCCTATTGTATGGAAGTGAAATCTGGACAATAAAACAAAAAGATAAACAAAGATTAATGTAATGCTGAAATGAAGTTTATGAGAAAAACTGCAAGGATACTCTATTTGATCACAAAAGAAATGAAGAAATTATGAAAGAATTAAACCAGCAATCAGTAATAGAAAAAATTAAAAAATATAAACACAAATGGATGGAAAACGTTGAAAGAATGAAAACAGAAAGATTACCAAAACAAGCCATAAATTACAAACCATTAGGAAAAAGAAAACCAGGATGTTCTCTTAAGAGATTCAACACTGACTTGTAAGGCCTAAATCCTTGATAGGCATGCTGATGATGATGATTAACCATTAAAGTTCTTTATTATCAATCTTCCAAACATACCACAGAATTGATTGGAAAAATACAAAGTCCCTACACCGCTCCGAAACCTGGTTTGAGAGAAAATTTATAGAGTCATGTGAAATGCTCAAACACAACCCAAATCTCAACAAAAATGATGGCCTAACCATTCCAAGAATGTGGAGGACCCATCTACAACCTGTATAACAACCTAAACTAGCCAAAGAAAAATCCCACTACAAGAAGACAACCTGGTGAAGTGTTTGTAACATTCAACAGCAACTGAAGGAAATCATATTATAACAATCAGAACTGTACAAATCCAGAAGAATATTAATACATGAGGACTTTAGCAGTTTATTGCAGTTGTATTTTTTTTTTAATTTATTTATTTATTTTATTTTATTTTATTTTTTTATCACTAGAAGTCAGGCTAGAGAAAAGGATTGATTAACTACGTAGATTTAGTTTACCGGCACACAGAGCTAGAGCATGTAGCTTGGTTCCTTATACACTTGTATCCTTCCAATGATGACCTCGATACAGGAGTCTAAATGTCAAGTTTTATTTTATTAGTAATTAATAAAATAATCTGTTCAACACGCGTGTTTTTGTGTCCCTAAATTTATAAATACAAATGCTGATCACTGTGTTACCTTAAAAGAAAGAATTCTTTATTATCGAGTTAACAATGAAAGACTATCTCTTTTATTTGAAAATAATAATTCTCGATTAGTGATTTCTGGCTGGTTGCTAGAGTATGAAAAGAAAAATTGCTTTTACACTTCTTGGTTATGATGTAGTGCAAAAGAAAACAAGACTTAATGTGGCTTTTTATCACATATTGCTGCTTCCCCCCCCCTAGTTTGGATTCAAGTGTCCTTCAGTAGTGTTGTTGTTGGAATTTTTGTTGTTTATATTGTGCTTTACTACTTGTTTGTTCTTATTGCTTCTGCTTCTGGAAATGCCATCGATAAAGAAATGCACATAGGTGTCACGGAAAGCTTTAGTAAGAACATCGAGCTCTGCCTTGGATTTTTCACAGTGGGTGCATTGTAAATATTGCTATATATATGTACTGCAAAAATGTGAAAGATTTGTGGACGGACTGTTTGGGTAAACGAAAAGAAGGAAAGCATTAACGTATGTAAAAAGTGTCTTGATAGGTTAGAGCGATTAGAAATGAGAACAAGAGTCAGGACTGTTGGAGAAGAGCTTAAGGAAGAGTTAGTGAAAATGAAAAGCAAAATGAGACATCTGGAAGAGGATATTAAACATCTAAAGAAGATATTGTTAAAGAAGATAATTGCAGTTGTTCGACTGTCTATTTTGATGTATATTGCTAAGAAACTGGCCAATCAGTGTATAACCAGTATTCAAGAATTGTTCATTAGTTAGATAATGCATTATTAAATATTAATGTGGGGTGCTTAAGGGTCAAAGCTATATAACCGAGAGGAGACCTTCACATAACCTTTAAAGGAATGCGGGGAACCGAACAAGGCTTCAGACCTAATGCCCAATCCTCACCTTCTTGTGGTGCACATTGTTGGGTACCTACTTGGATACTGAACGCACGAGGATGGGCTGGCAATTTGGGATTTAGCCAACCAAATTGCATTCTTGTTGGCTTAAACCAATATACAAAATGAGTACAACATGACAAAATTTCATGCCAGTTGGGGGTGTCGCTCGGTTAAACAAGGCTCCCGTTGTTTTTGCCAGGGAACCAGGGCGAACAGCGAAAAGTCAGCTACTGGAACAAATCTGAAAACACACCACAACTCAACATCACCAGAGTTAAAGATTGGTACTATCAACATAAGAAGCCTGAAT
Organism: Typopeltis vanoorti; assembly: GCF_054136105.1. Taxonomy (NCBI): domain Eukaryota; kingdom Metazoa; phylum Arthropoda; class Arachnida; order Uropygi; family Thelyphonidae; genus Typopeltis; species Typopeltis vanoorti. Next base: position 53,377,819 of record NC_143557.1, on the reverse strand, counting down.
GGCAAAGAAATGGAGCTAGTTGAGGAATTCGATAAGTACCAGATCGACATAATAGGGGTGACTGAAACAAAAAAGACAAAAACTGGTGAGATCTTTCTGGGCAATAAATACAAGATGTTATATTCAGGTAAATGACAATCAAGGAAAAGGACTAGTCATAGTATTCAACACAAAATGCGATGATAATCTTCTTGAATTGCAGTCAGTCTCAAGTAGAGTAATGTGGGCAAATATGAGAATGGGGAAGTGGACAATGAGACTTATTTGTGCCTATGGTCCCACAGAAGGTTCTACTAAGGTAGAAGTGGAGGAATTTTTTGATGCTTTAGAAAAAGCAACTGACACAATGAAAAAGGAAAAGTTGGTCCTTGTTGGGGATCTAAATAGCAGAGTAGGAAATGATTGTAAGACATACAAAAATATTTTGGGAAAATTTGGAGAAAAGAGCAAAGCTAGTAATAATGGCAAATATCTGTTGGATTTCTGCTCAGGACATGGACTGGTTATTACTAACAGTATGTTCCAACATAAAAATGTGCACAAATTCACATGGAGAGAAGAGGCAAGGAATAAGAAAAGTCTCATTCACTATGTTATTGTTGATAGTGATGTTTTCTCCCTGGTGCAGGACACTAGAGTGTACAGAGGATTTGAAATTGGAAGTGATCACTTTTTAGTCTTGAGCAGGATAAAATTGAATTTCATATTGAAAAGAATAACATGTAAGAAAGTTTTAAAGCAAATTAAAGTTGAGCAGCTCTCAGGTGTGAACTGTATCTTCAATTTTTCTTCAATATAAGATTGTTGAAGAAAAAATGAAAGAGTTTGAGAACAGAAACCAAACCTTCGAGATTCAGTGACAAGCCTTGAAGAAAGCCATGATTGATTCAGCTAGAGAGGCATGTAGTGAAGTTGTCTGCAAGGATAGAAAAATTAGAACTCCATCGTTGACACAGTAAGTTAAAGAGGCAGTGAAGGAAAAGAAGAAAGCATGCCAAAAGTTCCTGGCAAATAAGTCAGCTTGTGCTCTTAGAGAATACAGAGACAAATGCAAGAATGCTAAACACTTTGTAAAACTAGCTAAACAAAAGTCATGGGAGGACTTTGGCAAGAAAATAGAAAATAAATATCAAGAAGGTGGCAAAATATTTTGGAGGTTGTTGAAGAAGCTTAGGAATTGAGGAAAGACTGTAAAAGGAGTTAAAGATGATAAAGGTGACATGAAAAATGGAAGAAAAAGATATCCTTGAAGTATGGAGTAATTACTTTGAGTAATTACTCCATGAGTAATGGAGTAATTACTAAATGAAACAAGCAGTGATGACAGCACAGTGGTAAAAAACACTGACCAGGCATGCAGTCAGGAATACATATCCACACTTGAAGTACAAAAAGCCATCAAAGGCTTAAAATGTGAAAAAGCAGCAGGAGTAGATGATGTTCGACCAGGAATGCTGAAGTATGGTGGTATAAAAGTCTTACAGTGGTTGCACTGCATAATTCAGAAAGCCTGAACAGAGGGATGAATTCCCGATGATTGGAGTAGAGTTCTCATAGTACCCATATATAAAAACAGAAATAAAACAGAATGTGAGAATTACAGAGGTATTTCCCTACTGAGTGTTCCTGGTAAATCTATGCAAGTACACTTGAGAAACGATTGAGAAGAATTGTGGAAGAAAAGCTGGGTGAAGAACAAGCTGTATTCATGCCAAATAGAGGCTGTCTGGATCACATCTTCACTTTACGACAAATAGTCGAGAAAGCATGGGAATATCTGTATTTAAGTTTTTGTCGATTTGGAAAAGGCATGTGACAAGGTGCCAAGAGAGAAGCTATTCAATACGCTACAGTTATATGGTGTCAATGGGGCATTATATCAAGCAATACTTAGTCTTTATTTGAGTTGTAAGTCAGCAGTTATAATTGAAGGAAGTCCAGGAAGATGGTTTAATGTTAAATTTGGTGTGAGACAAGGATGTACATTATCCCCTCTGTTATTCATTATCTATATTAATCACATTATGAAGGAATGTGGTATTAAACATGATATCAAAATTGGAGATGTTAATGTCAGCTCTTTGTTTTATGTGGATGATGTTATACTTCTAAATAAATCCGCTACAAGTCTGCAAGATTCTCTGACTAAATTGAATAGCTGTTGTAATAGATATGGTATGAAGGTCAGCAAAAAAAAACAAAGACAATGAAAATAGGCAGAATCATTGAAAATGTCAACTGTGTTGTGAATGGAGAACCTGTGGAACAAGTAAAACATTTCAGCTACTTAGGCAAGATTTTTAGTGAAGATGGTAAATTCATTATAGAAATAGACAACCGAATTAGCAAAGCTGGTATGGTAGGAAGTCAATTGAATAAATTCATATGGAATAAGAGAGAAATTAGTCAGAACACTAAATTAACTGTATACAAAACAGTGTTCAAACCAGTTTTAACTTTTAAGTTAAAACTAGTTTTAATCAAACCAGATTGATATGGTACAATGTGCCTTAGACGATAGAAATATAAGATCTGATAATGTTGAAGTCTTGACAAGTAACAGACTGATTTGGAGGAAAATTGTAGATAGGAAGTTAGTAATGATGTAATTTTTTTCATGTAGTACTATCATAACCTGTACACCCCACCCTTGAGGGTACATGGCAGGAGTTTGATGATGATGAGATGATATTGGCTGATGTGATGGCTTCACAAGATGTAGTTTTTAATGAGGTGTTGACACTGCCACTGGTTGGTGAGAGTGATCATGGGGTACTTGTTTGTACTTGGTTTATTAGTCAAAGGATAGTCATATATCATTGTATGGGAATTTGATCATTAGAGGTGTGATGACTAATAAAGTGCACAAAACATGATTTCCTGATAGAACAATGAAAGAAATAACTAATGCATTGCAGAAAAGGAGAGATCAGTGATAGTTGTGGTCACAAATGACTTATTTGGGGAAAAAACAATGTCGATAGAGACTTGAGGAAATTATTGAGGCAGGTAAAGAATTCTAGTGTTGTTGAAAAAGTCATTAGCGTGTTGCCCAGATATGACAATAGTGAATTGAGAAGGAGAGCAGAGATAGTGAATAGCAAGATGGCTGAGTTGTGTGAGGCTAAGGGGGATTCGATTTATAAATCTATGGAGTGAATTTGAAAGAAAGTTGACATGGTTTAAAGTTGATGGATTGCATTTGAATGGGTTTGGTGTTGGGCATTTAGAAATGCATAAATGTGAGGATGAGACAAGTATGTCTCATTCTCACCTTTATGCATCAGAGTTAGTGAAATGGGAGTGGTCAGACCGAAGAGAGGGGTGTGGTATGGTGTAGCAGCTAAAATAGAGAATGTTGGTACTGGTAGAATGGCCTCAGCACAGGGATTGTTATTTTTGTACACAAACACAAGGAGTATTCAAAACAATGAGCTGAGTTTTTGCATCGATTGAGTCAGTATGCCCAAAGTTAATTGGAATAAGTGAAACTTGCTTGTCTGAGGAGGATGTGATGTCTGGAATAGCAGTGGAAGGATATATGGAGGATATAAAGATATATATATATATAATTTTCTGGAAGGATAGAAATGTGAAAATTGGAGGGGAAGTGCTGTTAAGGATTGCAGAGGAATATTGTCCATGAAGTGTGGAAGTTGATGTCTCATACACATATTTTAAATTAGTGTGGTGTAAAGTTGAAATATATAGTATATCTGATAGGATGTTGCTATAGGCCAGGGAATGCAGAGAATACTGATTGTGAAATATTTAGGCAAATTGGTTGGGCATGTAAAAAAAAAAAAAAAGGTGATCCTGATGGAAGACTTGAATTACTGGAATAGAGAATAGGAGGTGGAGATAGTACACTGGAACAAGGAGAGTGAGTTTGCTGAATTTCTGAGAGTGAAATATCTCAAGCAGCATGTGACTGAAGCAACTACAGGCTTTAATGTCAACAACTCATTAACAACTACAACTTCACAAGATGTAGTTGTTAACAAGGTGATTATAGGAAGCGCTTTAGTCAGTTAGCATCAGTACGTTGGGGGTGAATGAGCTGAGCAGAATAGATGTTGATGGAAATTTACAAGGCAGTATCTGATACAAGTAATGTATGACTGCATACCAAGGGTTTAGCAAGTAAATCGAGCCTCTGTAGCTCAATTGGTAAAGACAAAGCCCTTTGGTCAGAAAGACCTGGGTTTGATTCCCATCCATGATGCAAGGAACTTTATCTGGTCTCTTTCAACTAAAGGTGAGTTAACTGGTCTCATATGGAGGTAGAGGGTTTTTTCACCCGGAAACTCTGGTTTTTCGACTTAGAACAGGCAAACCAGAGTGAAATTGAGAGCAAGCTGTATTTGAAAACAAAATGCTATGGAGGAGGTACAAGACAGTTATTGGTCATCGGATCCATAAAGAGTATAAAGTGCAGGCTAGGGGTGACGAGCATGGTAAAGAAAGAAAAGGTGAAGTATCAGAGTTAATTGGCTGGTCAGGCCAAGATTAATTCAAGGGAATTCTTCCACTATATGGCAAGCAAGAGAAAGAATATTTAAGGTTGACACGGGCGAACAGTCATGGCAGCAGAATAACACTTGCAAAGGTTATTTAGGTGGAGATATAGTGGAATTATTGAATGAGCATTTTATCAGAATATATCATACTGGTTCTTTTTTTAGATATAGTATTTTTAAAGTGGAACCCCCCCCCCAACAGATGGATTGAATAAATATCACAAATCACTGGACTTAAACAAGCAATAAGAGATACACAGAGGAGAAAGAAATGACGAAGCATCATCAGGAAGGTCCCGAGTCCTCGGACATGAGGAGTCTGAGAGAGAGCTCACACTGGTGTAAATGATGCAATATATAGATGGGAGGCAAATATTAGGAGAATTGGAAGTAAAGAATCAGAGGTGTATCAGGTGTCAATTGGGTTAGATATTAATAAGGCTATGGGAATGGATAACATATCACCATGCTTTCTTTAGCCATCCAGATACATACTATGCAAGTAATGTACTGGATTTAAGTTTTTGGAATTCTGGTTGGTTAAGAGATTATGTTTAGTCACTATTGCATGTTAAGCAATAAAAATTATTATTTTCATTTTCTATGAATTTACTTACAAAGTCATAGTATTATACATATTTATCTTTTTTTACAAACCTCTAAAAAGTTTCAAGATTATAACTGTACGTATTAATTTTGTCATCCTTAATGGCTGAGTTGATACCATGTTTATTGGAGGTCTGATGTGGCTTAAAAAAAGTTTAATGATTAGTCTTTAGTGCACAATTTCCAGATTACCTAATCCATACGCTACCAACAGTACTAATGCATGATAGCTTTGTAATCTTTATTGAGTAGGATTTGTATGAAAAAAACAATTTTATATATATATATATATATATATATATATATATATATGATAGATACTCTGCAAATGTTAGATAGTGCTTGGCATGATGTTTAGGCCTCTCTCTCAATGAGTCTAAGACTCCATGGAGTAGCCTCTAATAATAATAATAAATTGCTGAAGTATTTTCACTGTTCTTGACTATATTCATAGTCTTAGTCTTTTTATTGCTTATTTTCATACCAAATTTGTTATGACACTTATTTAGTTTAGTTAAGGAATCTTGCGGATTTCTATGGATTTATTTAAGAGTATAACATAATTTGCATAAAGTAAAGTGATGAATTGCATATCTTGCATTATAATATCAGGCATAGTGTCACTGTCCTTCATAATGTGCATCCTCATTTCACCTGATTTATCTTCAGTGCAATTTCCTGTACTTGTTTCATTTCTAAATACCAACTTACGACCAATATACACTGTATTCTTTGCTTGATATAATGTTTATACCATATAATTGTAGACTTTCTGAACGGCTTTTCTTTTGGTAGTTTATCATATACCTTTACCATATACCTATACAAAATATAAATACAAATATTTATATTCCCATGATTTTTTTTTCATCTGTTTGTCTTAAAATGAAAGTCTGATCCTGACAATTCCATTTAGTATTATATACCTATTTTGTTCTTTTCAAAGTTTACCTTTCACAATTTTGTCAGCTTTTTCTCAAGTATGATTGCATAAATCTTACCAGGAACACTCAGTAGGATATCCAAGTAAAATACTATTTAAAGGGATAAAATTGTATATAATGTTATAAAGTTTTATATAATGTTAAATATACTACTTCAGAGTAGCAAGTATTGATTATTTCACCATAATTCAAAGATATTCAAGGATTCAGAGGTGGTGCAAAGGTGTATATCTCGAGAGTGGTGGTGAAGATTTTGGAAAAATTGGTTAAGGCTTGCATTCAGAAATGGGTTTACAGTGAATCTCTACTTTGCAATGAGCAACACATGGGTTTACTAAGGGAAGGTCATGTTATAGCAATTTGATCACATTCTATAACAATGTTACCATTGAACTAGACAAGGGGAATGGATACACCATGGTACTTCTGGATTTTGATAAGGCTTTTGACAGAATACAACATAGTAGACTGTTACATAAATTGGTGAAAATCGGTTTGGGTTATACAATATTAGCATGGATGAGAGGATGGCTGCCTGACAGATATCAAAAAGTGGTATATGGAGGATGTGGGTCTGCAATTAAGGTAACAAGTGGTGTTACCACAAGGTTCAGTGCTTGGTCCACTGTTATTCAATCTGTACATTAATGATATTGGGAAGGATTTGACAAGCGACATACAGCTATTTGCTGATGATGATGCAAAGATAGGTAGAGTAATCAGGAATGGTGCTGATATGCAGTTCTTGCAGAATGATTTGAATAGGCCTGCAATTGTGAAAATATTGTGAAAATAGCTATCAGTTCAATGTCAATAAATGTAAGGTCATGCACTTTAGTGTGATTAGATATTCAGTATCGTATTATATTGGTGGGATTATGCTAGAAGAAACTGATGAGGCTAGGGATCTTGGAGAGTTAGTAGATAGGAAGTTGAAGTTCAGGGGCCATGTAGCAAAGATTGCAAATACTATTCAAAAGATAATTGCAATGCTGAAATGAACATTCGCATGTAAAGATAAGGATGTCACTTTCATTTTACCTCTTTACAAGGCCTCGATAAGACCTCACTTGGACACTGTTGTGCAGGTCTGGTCTCCTAGTTTCCAATGTGATTCTGATATAGTGGAGAGAGAGAGAGAGAGAGAGAGAGAGAGTGTGCAAAGGTGAGTGTTAGAAATGATACCAAGTTTGTGGAATGCTGATTATGAAGACAGATTGAGAATTTGTAAACTGCAGACATTAGCAAACAGGAGAAAGAGGGGGTGATATGATTGAGACTTACAGACTTCTGAAAGGGTTATACAGGATTTCAATTTATTGAGGGTGGGGAAAGGACAAGAGGACATCCTTAGAACCTGAGAATGAATGCTGCTAAGAATGGGGTGAGGGCTAGATTTTTCTCTCATAGGGTGGTGATTGGAATGGATTGCCATTTGATGTTGTGAGTGCAAGCAGTGTGAATGAATTCAAGAATAAGTATGATAGCTGGTGTGGGTAGTATGTGGCCTCTCGATGAGTCCCTGACTTCCTGGATGTCTCTCTTAATAATAATATCAATAAGTCTGTTTTGATAGCTTCACTTGAAGTGGCATTTATTTACTTATATCAGTTTCATGCACTAAAGGTTTTAAGACCTATAACAGACAATGGTATGTCTGGGCAAGTGTTGAAAGAGAAAGAAGAAAGGAATTTTTTTGGTGCAGACATGAGTGAATTCATTGGAGAACACACTCTCAGATGCAATGTGCTTGCTAATATAATATTTCTCATGTTGATGTTTTCCTGTTTTCGTCCTGCAACAACCCCTAAAATTGGGAGTGCTAAATTAAAAAAACATCACCATTTGCATGAATTCGAGTGACTATACTATTTAAATAGTAGACACTCTAAACAAATACAGTAAAACCGGGGTTTTACTGGTCCCACCTACCGTGTAACCTGAAGTTACGCGGTAGGTGGGACCAACAAAAAGCTCGTAAGTCGAATTCACGTAACTCGGGATATAATTTTGCACGTAATTTATATATACAAACATAACATACAATTGGGACCAAAGGTTTACAAAAACACCTACTGGTATATTTTTTAAGAAATATAATCATAATTGTAGTTTTTTGTACATAAAAAAAAAGAAAGTTATTTCGATGTCGATGGTTTCATAAAATCTAATAAATTCGTCTGACGGCATAATGTCTTTTTCTTGTCACGCAAAATTTCTTCATAGCAAGCTAATGATTTTTTTATTCCTTGCCTTGTGGCTCCAATTCGTTCCTCATTAGAAACTATGTCCTCCAAAATCTGTAAACCTTTCTTTTAAGATTGTTCTTACTGTGGATTCCTGTAGAACTTCTTTGCTAGCTCACAAATTTTCATTCCGCCTTCAAAATCCTTAATAATGTTGAATTATGTTTCCAAAGTCAATGTTTTTCTTTTCTTGCTAGCAGTAGAAGAATCGGACTTGCTTCTTTTGGATGACATTATTATTTTTTTATGTGATAAAATTTTTATCAAGAACATAAAATTAAACAATCGCAAGGTTTGTAGACTATAAAAATCTTGTATGAATGGAGACTGCGCGAAACACGTCAGTGCTTGTTCACAGCATGTGCGACACTGGCAAATGCGGCCGGCGCCTGAAAGATACGACTATTGGTGAGGCGTGAAGCGGGACGGGAATACGTACATATAAGAAACCGCATAACTCCGGATTCGCGTAAGTCGGGGTATGACTGTATGCCTCTGTAATTTGCTGATGTTAGATCAGTTTGCCCACACGACACAAGCTAAAAGTAAACAATTACAGTGTATTAAATTGGAATTGGTTAGAGTAATATTGGAATGAAGATATTGGAGAAATTACTAAATAAAATAAATGATAAGTCTGATTTATCATATAATTTGTTTTTATAGTACGTTCAAAAATTAGTGACTGTAAATTACAAAATCTGAAAGCAAAAATTTTGTACTCGCAGTTACTAGGCATGTGTGCTACCTTTTTGAGTAATGTGCATATGCACAGCTTACAGGAAACGTTGATGCCTGAACAGTGGAAATATTTTACTTGTCTAGGGGTTCTCCATTTACAATCCAACAGATTAAGTTTCTATGTTCCTGCCTATTATCATAGTTTGGTCTTTTTATTACTGATTTTCATGCCAAATTAGTAAGGGAATCTTGGAGACTTGCACAGGATGTGTTTAGGAGTACATCATCCAGTTTAATTCCATTTTCTTTCATAATGCAATGCGTAGAGATGATGAATAAGAGTGAAGATAATGTGCATCTTTGTCTTAACTCAGATTTTACATCAAACCATCTTCCTGTATTTCCTTCGATTCTTATTCCTGACTTTGAAATGTTCCATTTACTTCATATAATTATAGTATTTTGAAAAGCATTTCTCTGGATATCTTGCCATATGCCTTTTCCAGGTGTTCAAAACTCAAGTACAGATCCCTGTCATATCCTGATGATTTCTCAATTATTTGTCTTAAAGTGAAATTCTGATCTTGACAACTTCTGTTTATCCTGAACTCAGCTTGTTCTTTTCCAGGTTTCTGTTCCACAATTTTTCTCAGCCTCTCTCAAGTATATTAATCTTACCTGGAATACCTAGTAGAGAAATGGCACTGTAATTCTCACAATTGGCTTTATTATCCTTTATAGCTGTGTATTATGAGAGGCTCTGCTCCAGTGATCTGGAATTCAGACCAGGTCCTCTGAATTATGCAGTGTAGCCACTGCAAAACTTCTATACCTCTATACTTAAGCATTTCTAGTCAAATACTATCTATTCTGGATGCGTTTCTGCATTTCAGGTTTTGATAGCTTTTTCTATTTCAAGTTTTCTACCAGGTCTGGCACAAGGACTTGTTAAGCTCCCATTGTGTCTGTTTATGATTTTTGTAACTGAATTGCCAGTCTTTTTTTTTTTTTTTTTTTTCATTGGGTGCACATAGCGTTTGATAGTGGTTGACTCTTTATCTTCTAACTATACAATTAATGCTGTGCCACCACAGGGTTCTATCTAAGTATATAGAATTTCATGCTCCTGTGATTTGACCTACATAGGACAGACGTGCTGTGGATTTGAGATGAGAAAGAAGGAACATGTTGCAGATGTTGGCCACAAAAGAAAAGACAGACCTGGTTTAGCCAGCCATATTGCTAATTCCAACCATGCAGTTGAATGGAACCTTTCAACTGTCTTATTTAGAAGAGAACTTTTATTTCAGGCTTCTTGAGGAATCTGTTGCAGTCATCCATTCACAAGGATCACTGAAAACCAAGGACTGATACTAAGTGATATATAGAAATCTCTCATTAAATCTTTCAACATTAGAATTTCAATTTTGCCAACAATCACCTTCTATCACTAATTGCAGACACCTAACATGTGCCATGTGTGTTTACATTTTCCATCTAGCATGAATTTGCCTATTTGCATTGTAATGGTTTTTCAGTATTTAACAAACTTCGTAACCTTTGTATTTATTATTATTATTATTATTATTCCTGATACCTCCAAGGAGTCCGAAGACTCATCGCGGGAGGACACCTTACCTCTACTACGAATCAACGCCATCTACCGCCCACCTCCAACACCACCACAACTAGTAATTTTTGTCTGTAAATTGCGTGTGTTCTGAAGGGCCGATTTGTATGTATGCGGGATGAAAAACCCGAGTTTTGTTTTTTTGATGTGTCTAGCCCTGAACAAGCCACCAGTTCTCTTTTAGAGATGCAACTAGTTGGTGTATTTTATTTAGTTAATGACTAATAAATTCCTACATTCCAATTTATATAGTATGCTAAAGTCACATTGATTTGGTCAACTGTTAACAGTACCTGCCTGACACTTCTGGTGGAAGAAAAAAAAAACCTTACTACATCAAAACTAGAGTCCTGTTATTTGTTAGAAATCACTAAGAGATAAATTAAGTTAGAGATTACTCACAGATAAATTAGAGCAAAAACAATATTGATGGTAGCCAATAACAGCTGAAATTATTGCTTAGAGTCCTGAAATAAGGGTTTGCTGGCAGGGATGGGTAAGGGATTTTTAATCAAAATTTTACAGTCTTCCTAAAATTTGCATTCATACCAGGTTTTTGTATGATGTAAAGAACAAGTACCTTCCCAGTCAGTTTGGTGTAGGGTGTTAAGAGTGTGATCCAAGAGACCTGCTTTACCAGAATTGTTAAATTTAACATGTTATTTGTGTTCCTTTTTTAATGAATGGAATTGTGCATTCAGTTTCACTAATATAAGGTGAAACTATACCTTCCACTATCATTACATGAGCAAAGGATTCGGTATACCCAGGATTGCGCCAGGGGTGGAGATCCTAGGAGGAGTTGAATGTGTTTTTAATTTTATAAGTGATTTTAAAGTAGTATTGAGGTTTGTGGAGATTTCTGTTTATTTTATCTGATAACCCTTTAATGTATGGGATAGCTATGGTTTTACTGTAATATATATTTGCATTTTTAGGTTGTTTTTTTCATGAAGGTGTTGTTTCATGAAGAATTTTATCGATAGTATTTTTGCTATAACCATTGTTTATAAATGTATTTTGCTAATAATTTGTAATTCTTGAGTAAGAGCTTGATCATTAGAGCAAATTGTTTTAGCTCTGTTTTTGAGGATGCTAATGACTCCAATTTTTTGTGAAGGGTGGTGGTAAGAGTTAGCATGTATATATTGGCTGGTATGTGTAGGCTTGTGGTAAACAGTGAAGGATAGACTACCTGAGGGAACACGTGTGACCAGTGTAATGAGGAAAGGAAGTAAAATTTAATTTTCAATTTCAGTAGTAAATTGTATGTGTTCATGCTGTTTGGCAAGGTGGCTAAGGAAGGTGTTTGAAGTTTGGTGACTGTGTGGCCAGTAATGAAAATGTTGCCAATGTACCTAAGCTAAACTGTAGGTTTTAAAGTAAAGAAATCTAGAGTATGTTGCTCAAAAGCTCCCATATAAGAGTTAGCATTTGAGTGGTGGGAGTGAACTCATGCTGTACCTTCTTTTGTAGATAAGCATTGTTTTGCCACTTGAAGTAACCAGAACGTAGCATATGGGCAAAGATAGCCATAATATTGGGTAGAAATATTTTCTGTAAGCGAAGAATAGTGTCACTGACCTACGAGCAGCTTCTTGAGTGTTGAAGCTGATTTCTTGACTAGGTGATAATCATGGCTATCTATACTTTTAAAACTTAATAAACCAGATGTTATATACCACATTCAAAAGGACATTAAATTTTTTCCAAGTAACATGGCTGATAAAATTCTTTTAGAATGAAAAAAATTTCATGATAAAAAAAATTCTTTTGCATGAAAGTGATAAATAGCAATCTCACCAAAACAGAACTAACAGCTGTCAAGTCATTAAAAGTTAATAAGGATGTTGTCATAATAAAGGTAATGCTATAATCATCTTCATCAGATCAATTTACCTCCATCAAATGAATCAGCTAGTCTTTGATAGCCACACTTAACTACTTGTGAACTATCATCCAACTAACAGAATTAAGAAAACTGTTGAATTACTAAGTCTGTCGCTTCTTGGACATCAGATACTGCCAAAATGCTGTCACCACATTGTGCTCACTCTCCCAGAATTTATGGAGTTGCCAAAAGTCACAAACATATAATGTTCTGCTTTGGCTATTTGTTTGATCAACCAACCCATCACATATGGGCCCAATATTTAAAAAAAAAAGAAAAAAGTATTGATATATATATGCACTCCTCTTTGTATTCTTCTTAAATATTTTCTACTGCTTTTATGTCTGATTGTTTTGTTTAGCAGTTTTTCAAAGTAATTATTCTAAACATTGATTACCTTTATCTTCAGTTTTATTGTCATCTGTATTATCTTTGATTCCTTTTATTTCTTCCATTTCTTATTGTTTTCAGTAACCTCCAAAACATTTTTACCAACTTTGCTATTTAAATTTCCGTGTTCTTACCAGTCTTCCCATAACTTTTATTTAGCTAACTTTGCACATAACTTAGCTCTTTTACCTCTTTCTCTGTATTCTCTTAGACCAGGGGTCGGCAAACTGCGGCTCTTTGGGTACATACATGTGGCTCTGAAGTAAAATTGAAAATGAAAATAAAACTATCATATTTTCATTTATAAAATTTTTAAAGGATTTTATTCACATAATGGTGATTTCATTTGTTTTATAGGTCTTGCAAAACTTTGGGGCACTAAGATGCACGATGTCAGGGAGGGGAAAGCGAGCATGGAGGGGGGGGGGCATACAGAGGGAGTCATTAAATGTAAATTGAGGAGCCAAATTACTGATGCCAACTTGGAATCATGCCTTAAATTAAAAATGACTAGTTACAAACCGGACGTACTGAAACTTTCTAAGGAAATGCAAGCTCATTGCTCACACTGATTAAAACCAATGAGAGCAATTTTTTGTGTGATTTTTTCTTCATTTAATAAAGATATAATTAATATTATAACTTTTTATATATTACTATAAATTTACTATAATATTACTTTAAATTTTCCTTATTTGTAAAAATATATTTATGGCTCTCGAATAATTTTTAAATTGTTGTGAGGGACAGGTTTGGCTCTTCTGTCTCAAAAGTTTGATGACCCCTGTCTTAGACCTTTTGCTGATTGTGCTAAGAGCTTTTGGTATGGTTTCTTTTTTTTTTTTTTTCTTTCTAGGACTACTTCTTTAATTTATTGTGTCCACCATGGTGTTCTTATTTTTCTATCCTTGCAGACAACTTCACTGTATGCTTTCCTAGGTGAATCAATGTTTTTATCATGTTTTCAATAACCACAGTTTGGTTCTTGTTTTCAAACTGTTTCATTTTTTCCTGAATAATATTTCTACAGTTGAGTCTACAGTATACCTGTAAAAGTTGCTCAGCTTTATTTTTATTATTTTTTTTAACTTTCTTATTTATTGTTCTTTTCAATGTGATATTCATTTTTATCCTACTTAAAATTAAATAATGAATTTCAAATCTCTGTACTCTTGTATCCTGAACCAGTGTGAAGATATTGTTATCAACAATAGCATAGTCAAATAGGCTTTTCTTATTCCTTGTTATGAACATCTTTATGTTGGAACATGATGTTAGTAATGATTAGTTCATGTCTTGAGCAGAAATCTGGCAGTACTTGTCATTATTATTAATCTTGTTCTTTTTTTCAAATTTTCCCAAAACATTTCTATATTCCTGGTGGTATTCATTTCCTATTCTGCTGTTTATATCTCCAACAAGGACCACTTTTTCCATTTTCTTTCTGCCAACTGCATGTCTAATGACTTGGAAAATTCATCCATTTCTTCCTTAGGAGAACCTTCTGAGGGACCATAGGCACAAATAAATTTTATTGTCCATTTTGAAGTTTGCCAACATAACTCTACTCGAAACTGCCTTCCAGTCAAGAAATTTATCATCATGTTTCGTGTCTAATGCTATCTCTACTTCTTCCTTTCCTTGAACTTGAAATATAATGAATATAACATCCCATAGTTATTATTTAGTATGATCTCATCTATTTTTGTCTTCTTGATCTCAGTAACCTCAATTATGTCTATGTTAGAAGAACTTTTCCAGTTCTTCTGCAAGTTTGATTTCCTTTAATTTAATACTCCTTATATGGATGATTCCTATCTTCACTTCTTTTGACATTGGGTTTGTTCTTCTTCTTCTTGTAGATGTTGAGTTGAAGTTTGTTCCAGTAATTTTTGTTGTTTGCTGTGGTTACCTGGCAAAAACAGCTGGGCCATGTTTAACCAAGTGATGCCCCAGCTGTCAAGAAATCTCATCGTGTTGTGCCACCGTGTATATTTCTTGTCTAAGTCAATAGAGAGTACAGCTTGTTGTGCTAAGTCTCACATTCTTTAGTTAATTTTTGGTATTGAGACCACGTATTTCTAAACATATAAGGTTTAATAAATAAACAATAGGGTTATATTGTTTATTTATTGAACCTGTTATATGTTTAGAAACACTTGGTCTCATTACCAAAAATTAACTGAAGAACTAATAAACTAAATTTTTTTAAATGTTTCTATATATATATATATATATATAGAAATATTCATATATCTCATATTGCCAATCTATTCTTGTTCTTGAGTACCCAGTGAATACCTCCTAATGGGGCATGCCACATGACGGTGAGGATTGGACATTATTCAGAAGCCTAGTTGGTTCTCTGTAGTCCTTAAAGGGAATGTGCAGGTCTCCTTCCATTTATCAAACTTTGACCTTTAAATGACCCTGCAATAACAGTGATAACTGCAACATTACTAAAACATCAGTAATATTGTAATTATCTGTAATTATTAAATAAATAATTTTTCATACTTTTGATGTTCTTATGCATTCTCTTCCTATTTTAATTTATAATTTTTTTTAAAATTTCATTACTGTGCAAACAAAACCTTAGATCATTTATGTTTATGTGAAAATTCCTGTATAGATGCCGATATATGGTATAGTTTTTTTCATTATTGGGATCAGTTTATTTACTTGCACATATAAAGTTTTTTGTCGAATCTACTCCTTAGTTATTTGAGACATACTAATACGAATCCTTCTAGGGTTGGGTACGCCTGTCTGTTTTGATTTATTGCAATTGTGTATGGAAATAATGTTATTACAGTGAAAATAGTATCTAATAAAAAACTGAATAAAATTTTGACTTAATGAAATATCATCTGAATTATTGCTTTCTTTTTTTTTTTTTTTTTTCAGTGAGAGATTCTGAATTTTCAGGTAAGAAAACGAATTTCTGTTTCACTTTTCTGATTAATGAAAATATTTTGAATGGTGTAAACAAAATAATATACATATATATATATATATATATATATATATATTTTTAATAAAATTTTTTAATTTATATTATTAAAATCATTGATAATCAATATTAATATAATATAAATATATAATTATAATATAAGAAGCGTTATGATTATTGATATTATTATGAGTTTGGTTTGATGCTTTTTGAAAAAAGACAGATTACTTAACATCTCTGCAAGATAGGTAGTTTTTTTATATTTGAATTACAAACAAAAGGATGGAATACCTATATCACATTATCATTGCCAAGTGTAAGTTCTGAATGATTTATTAGCTTAATTAGTAGCATATTTTTAGTATATTATTGAAGTATTAGTGTATTTATGGTATCTGGTATATTTGCAGAAATATTGCTAATTCAAAGTAGTATTTAAAAATTGCAGAGCAATAGAGCAGCATCAGAAGCAAAGAATAAATATTGATGCCAGCAACAAAACTCTTTGCCTTGCTGAACAAAAACATATCATCGATATAGATAATATATCAAGGAAGATATGAAAATTATCACACATGAAATTTTTTAGGATAAAACATATTACCATATGCCTTCCTCCCAAAATCCATGGGTTCACTTTCTGCTGATTCAGTTACCCACAGTCAACACCCTGGTCCAAAATTATTAAATGGAAAATTCCAGAAATAAATAATTCATAAGTTTTAAATTGTGTGCCGTCCCACCTGAGATGTGAATCATCCCTTTGTTTAGCATATCCATGCTGCACTGTTTATACTACATGCCCATTAGTCACTTAGTAGCTGTCTAAGTTATTAGATCGACTGTCACTGTATTGCAGTGCTTGTGTTCAAGTAACCCTTATTTTACTTAATATTGCCCCCAAAGTGCAAGAGTAATGATTCTGGCAATTCAGATATGCCAAAGAGAAGCTGTAGTGTGCTTCCTTTAAATGAAAAGGTGAAATTTCTCGACTTCATAAGGAAAGAAAAAAAATCATATGTTGAGGTTGCTAAGATTCCATTCACATAACTTTTATTATAGTATGTTGTTATAATTGTTCTATTTTATTTTTAGTTATTGTTGTTAATCTTTTACTGTGTTTAATTTATAAATTAAACTTTATCATAGGTATGTATGCATATAAAAAAACCAGTATATATAGGTTTCGGTACTATTCATGGTTTCAGGTGTTATGTTGTATATATTTGCTATTATTATATTGATGCTCTATATTTAATTATATCCTTTCTTTCTTCAACCTCCTCTATTAAAATCCTACCGCTTGCGCCTTTTGTTATGTCGGCTGCGCCATTGTTATGTGGCCTTCTCTTTGTTTTATTTTTATCGTTATGTTTCCTTTTTATTCTTTTATTTTCTTATTCTCATTTTAATTTTAACTTTTGTCACGTCTTAGTGTTAATGTTATCAAATCTTTACAATCCTTCTTTTATTCTATACTTATCATCGGGTCTGAGCCTTTGTTCTATCATACTATTCTTTATCCATTTTATTTTATTCCTTACATAATTTAACTTTCTAAGGGCTGCCAGAAATACCTATTCTCTGAATACTATGAGTTATCCTATTCACTCAGGCAAATTTATTTACTGCGCCAGCCTGGGCCTTAAAGGTAAAGTTAAACTCAGCCTAAGAATAGTCATAGGATATCAGGTGCTACTAATAATCTTAGCTAAAATTCAGAAGCCTTAGGTTTTCTAGTTTATTGCAGTTGTGCCCTACTACTCTTAATTGGGATATCCCCGCACACACATACAATAACAGGTTCGTATTTTATGAAGGGTCAGTCAGCATGATCAGAAATACAGACATGTAAAGTATCAAATAAATTTAATGAACTCTTATTAAATAAATTTAATGTTTTGGTATAGCTTAAGATAGGAATCTTGTTCAGAGTTTATAGTGAATAGACCAGTGTGTGTGTGAGCAGGGGGGGGGGGATAAGGGTTTACCATTGCTAGTCTAAACTTGTCTATAAAGATCATTATTCTACTGGAAAAAAGCCAAGCAAGATAATTCCTTATCCTTCTCCACTTTGCTGGTTCCTTTATTGAACACTTTGTGTTGCAATTTCTAACTTGAACTACAGTGTAACTAATAATTTTCTCCTTTCTCTTAATTCATTCTATACTAATATAAATTTGACATAAAAGTTGGAGAAAAATGTTAACTTCCCTTTTTTGGGTGTTGTTATCACAAAGAAACCAGAAAATGTGTCATTAGAGGTTTTTTTTTTCAAAGCTATCCGTCTCAAAAACTAAGCATGATTCATATCCCATAATAACCATGCAATCTCTATTATAAATAATGAAAACAAACTTACCTAGTAACTTAAAACCCTTTTCTATTTCTTGGTTCCTAACAGATACTCTAAAAACACACTTAAAAAGATATTATTTTTAGATAATCTCATCATCATCATCAAATTCCTGCCATGTACCCTCAAGGGGTGTACAAGATATGATAGTACTACATGAAAAAATTACATCCTTACTAATTTCCTATCTACAATTTTCCACCAAATCAGTCTGTTACTTGTCAAGACACCAACATTATCAGATCTTATATTTCTATCATCTAAGGTACTTTCTACCGTATCCCATATAACTTTGACACCATATAACTGTAGCATATTGAATAGCTTCGCTCTTGGGACCTTGTCATATGCCTTTTCCAAATCGACAAAACTTAAATACAGATCTTTGTTATATTCCCATGATTTCTCCACTATTTATTGTAAAGTGAAGATCTGATCCTGACAGCCTCTATTTGGCCTGAATCCAGCTTGTTCTTCACCAAGCTTTTCTTCCACAATTCTTCTCAACCGTTTCTCAAGTATACTTGCATAGATCTTGCCAGGAATACTCAGTTGGGAAATACCTCTGTAATTCTCACATTCAGTTTTATTTCCCTTTTTATATATGGGTACTATGAGAGCTCTACTCCAATCATCGGGAATTCGTCCCTCTGTCCAGGCTTTCTGAACTATGCAGTGCAGCCACTGTAAGACTCTTATACCACCATACTTCAGCATTTCTGGTCGAATATCATCTACTCCTGCTTCCTTTCCACATTTCAAGCCTTTGATGGCTTTTTCTATTTCAATTATGGATATGTATTCCTGACTGCATGCCTGGTCAGTGTTTTTTACCACTGTGCTGTCATCACTGCTTGTTTCATTTAGCAGTTTTTCAAAATAATTACTCCATACTTCAAGGATATCTTTTTCTCCTGTTTTCATGTCACCTTTATCATCTCTAACTCCTTTTACAGCACTCTTTCCTCCATTCCTAAGCTTCTTCAACAAACTCCAGAATATTTTCCCACTTTCTTGATATTTATTTTCTATATTCTTGCCAAAGTCCTATGACTTTTGTTTAGCAAGTTTTACACAGTGTTTAGCATTCTTGCATTTGTCTCTGTATTCTCTAAGAGCACAAGCTGACTTATTTGCCAGGAACTTTTGATATGCTTTCTTCTTTTCCTTCACTGCCTCTTTAACTTCCTGTGTCCACCAGGGAGTTCTGATTTTTTTTATCCTTGCAGACAACCCTCACCACATGCCTCTCTGGCAGAATCAATTAATGTTTTCTTCAAAGTTTGCCACTGAATCTCCAAGGTTTGATTCCTGTTCTCAAACTCTTTCATTTTTTCTTCAATTATCTTTGTGTATTTTAGTCTACAGTTCACATCTGAGAGCTGCTCAACTTTTATTCGCTTTAAAACTTTCTTACATGTTATTCTTTTCAATATGAAATTCAATTTTATCTTGCTCAAGACTAAATAGTGATCACTTCCAATTTCAAATCCTCTGTACACTCTGGTGTCCTGCACCAGTGGGAAAACATCACTATCAACAATAACATAGTGAATGAGACTTTTCTTATTCCTTGCCTCTTCTCTCCATGTGAATTTGTGCACATTTTTATGTTGGAACATAGTGTTAGTAATAACCAGTCCATGTCCTGAGCAGAAATCCAACAGATATTTGCCATTATTATTAGCTTTGCTCTTTTCTCCAAATTTTCCCAAAATATTTTTGTATGTCTCACAATCATTTCCTACTCTGCTATTTAGATCCCCCAACAAGGACCAACTTTTCCTTTTTTCATTGTGTCAGTTGCTTTTTCTAAAGCCTCAAAAAATTCCTCCACTTCTATCTTAGTAGAACCTTCTGTGGGACCATAGGCACAAATAAGTCTCATTGTCCAATTCCCCATTCTCATATTTGTCCACATTACTCTACTTGAGACTGACTGCCATTCAAGAAGATTAGCCTTGTATTTTGTGTTGAATACTGTGGTTACTCCTTTTCCTTGATTGTCATTGCCTGAATATAACATTTTGTATTTATTGCTCAGAAAGATCTCACCAGTTTTCTTCCTCTCCAAAATCTGAATATCCAGTACAGGGATTCGATTGTTTGATTTCCATCTCATATATTGGTAACCTGTCCATCAAGATTGCCGCCCTATTCAAAATATTCAAATACCTTTTAAGCCAATCCCAACCATTTGTGGCTTCCTCAAATCTCTGAAGAACAGTATTCCCTTCTACAAGCATCCGTCATGTTTATAACATGCCATGTTCCTGTGGTGAAGCCTGCATATACTAAAGAAGCCAAAGTTTGGAGCTAAGAAAGAATGAACATTTCAGCAAACCTTTAAATGACAGTATTCCTGTCTGCAAGCATCTCTCTCCTGTTTATAGTATACCATGTTCTTGTGGTGAAGCTTACATATGGCAAAGTTTTGATGTGAGAAAGAATGAACATGTCAGTGGTGTTGATCACAAAAGAGAAGAAATGTCTGTGCTATCTCACCACACTTGATTACAAATGACACTGTTTGACTGAGATGCAGCCACCATGCATCATCATCATTTATTTATAATTTTACAATTATAAATAGGGAAACCAATCAAAACAAATAAGTAGTCTGTGTACACACTAAGATAGGACTTGGAGGCTCTTATGACGTGAAGGTAAACCAGGCTTCTCTGTGATATGCTAATTGATGGATCTCTGATGCAGAGAGTTGGGGGGAGACGGGGAGAATATTGCTGATGTATTTCCAATATGGAGTTTGGGGGTCTGCCTCTTTTTCCATCTGTAGTGGCGTAGAGGACCAGAGCATCAAAGGGTACAGAGGGTGGATGTCTGAGTTGGTGGCTGAACCATTTTATTTGGTTTCTTTGAACAGTACTGACTAGAGGAGCTTGCTGGGTTTCATCTAATATAGTAGAGTTGGGAATGTCGTCTTCCCAGGAGTAATCCAGGATATTTCTTAGACAAGTAGTTCCAAAGCTATTTATAATATTGGTTGCTGCTTTTGTTGAGATGTTCCAGATCTGGGAGCCATACAGAAAGATAGACTGGCTGGTGCACTTGTAAAGTTGAATCTTCGTCTCCTTTGAGATGAGGCCCGACTTCCATACTTTATTAAGACTTCTGTGGAACTGCAGTGCTTTGTTTTCTTGTTTTGATGTCTGTTAAGGAGTCTGAGATGTGTGATCCAAGGTATACAAAGTCCTCTACTTCTTCAAGGTGATCATTTTGATTTATATAGATGTGCCTTATATAGAAATTTTTTTTTTTCAATGGATTAAGGAATCTGTCAGTAATTCACTCATGTGGCTCACTCAAAAGAAATCAGGGGTTTGTCCTAAACGATGCTGGAAAATCATGGCAATAATATGAGAAGAATTATGAAATATTTAAAGAGCAGTCATGAAAAACTATCATTGTCATATAGAAAGTAGTCAAACTAAGAAAATAAATTGGCCATGCAGGCTAAAAACAACCAAACAAAAGAATTTTGTCATTATGCTGCAAGTGAAGGACAGAGTGAAAGTGGAAGAATAACTTGATCGAATGCAGATAGTACCATTGTGTTAGAAGCAGATGTGATTGTTCAAATAATGAGCGCTCACTTCACAAGATATATCGGCCTGGTAGTGCACCAGCCAGTCTATCTATCTGTACAGCATGATGATGCATGCTGTACAGAGGTTCTAAATCTGTTGCATAACACAGATGGGAATTCGGCAATAGGGACAGATGGGATATCAATATATATGCTAAAGGAATGTTTAGCTGAACCGGTTAGGCCCTTGACCTAGTTGTATAATTTTCAGTCTCAATTCAGGAAAGATCCCACAAGAATAAAAAAAAAATGTACTCTTGTACAAGAGTGGTGCAAAAACTGATGGACCTATTAGTATTCTGAGCTGATTTTATTCTAATGATTTTAGAAAACTTAGCAAGAACTTGCATACAGAAGTTGGTTGACTGACAAGCTGTATTTTGCAAAGAACAGCATGAGTTTACTAAAAGGAAGTCATGTCTGAGTAATTTACTCATATTTGATAATTATACAGCCGAGATGATGGGAATGGATACACTATGATACTGTTGGGTTTTACTAAGGCATTTGAGAGGATACATCATGAAAGGCTGTTGCATAAATAAGAGAATATGAAACTGGAATAAGAACTGTTTGACAGACATATATCAGAAAGTAGTTTATGGGAAGATGTGTCTGCTTGATTTAAGGTGACTAATGCTGTTCCTAGCAATCAGTCCTTAGAGTTGTCGTTCACTCTGTACATTGATGATATTATGAGGAACCTGACAGGAGGTGTTTATCTGGTTGTTGATGGTATAAAGTTAGGCAGTTAAGTCAGGGATTCTACCAATATGTAGCATTTAGTGAATGACATGAATACACTGGAGTTGCAGCAAATGATAATATTAATGGTCGTAATTTCAGTGGTAAGTATGTAATTATGGACTGTGTTGTGATGAAATTTCCAGTGGTGACATGATATATTAGTTGAATTATGTCTGGAGAATCTGATGAAGATAGAGATCTCTGAGTCTGTTGGTCACAAAACATGTACTACAGATACAATTCAGAAGTAATTGCAGCACTGAAACGAACTCCAATGTGAGGATAAGGAGATCATTTTGTCTCTTTACAAAGCATCAATATGACCACACTAGTAGTACTGTGTGCAGATTTAATCTCCTGGGTTGAAGGGAAAGAAGAAGAAGCTGTGGAGAGGGTGCAAAGAAGTATAGAAAGCATTAAAAAAAAAAGATATTGGGATTATAGAATGTAGATTATGAGGACAGACTGAGATATGTGGTGTTAAGCCAGAGAAAAGGTTGATGTGAATGAAACCTATGAACTTCTGGAAGGATAGTAATGGACAGGAGTTGATTAAATTCTTTGTCATATGGAATGTCGGAGGGGGGGGCTAGACTTTTCTCTTACAGAGCAGTTATAAGAGTTAGTGTACCAACTTTCTTATTGAAGCAGTGAGTGCATCTAGCTAATATTTTGAAACTATTTCATCAGTTTAGAGATATATCTGGAAAGTTTGCAATTTAAAATTGCTTCAGATCTAGTGATGCAAAAGTTTTGCATCACCAGATTAGAAAATCTCTCCTTTCTTACTGGAAGCCTGAAGTATCTTTAAAAATAAATAAATTAAAAAAACCCTTTAAATGTAAATGAGATGAAAATCAAGTTAGACAAAAATTATGGCTCCTGTCCATAATTTTCAATCAGTGTACCAGAAAGAATCCACAAAAAGTTGTAAATCTGTTGTGTATATAGTTGTGTATAACTGCAGATTGACTAAAGGTTAGATATTCTAAGAACCCTTAAAGGACAAATGGCGAGCTTTCTTTTTCTTCCAGATACTTCAGGCCTCCAGAGAGAGATCTTCAAATAATCTGCCACTTAGGCATTCACAGACTTCCATGCCATAGTGGATTTCAAATTAAGAGCTTGCCTGTCAAATTGACAGATACTATCCACTGGACAAGCCAGATCTGAAAGTTTTTTTTTTTTTTTTTTTTTTTTTTTTTTTTTTTTTTTTTTTTTTTTTTTAGAATCACTTTTGGATAGGTCAATAATTTGCTTGCATTTATTTATTAAGCTTTAGTGCAGACAGGACATGAAGATGGATATTTTGATAAAAGTCAGTTGTGGTATACTCATTTCTTTTCCTAAACATCACTGACTCATTCCTTAAAGAACTAAGATTTATGTAAATATTGAGAATTTAAAGTGTAATGGAAAATAAATGTTTTCATACAATAAGAATTATTTCAGTGTTACATTCAGTGCAGATGTTTGGATCAGAAGACTGGAAACAATAATCTAGTCGAGGAATTGAAGCATAGCAATAGCAGAGATCATCTCACATAGTATTCTTATAATCTGGACACTCTGAGGATTAGAGTAGTTGTGTGTTATTTCTTGAGAGAAGAAATTAACACCAAGTTGTGATCCAAATTCATAGAGAATGAACAACAGTCATAGTATATTCCTCATATCATCCTCAACAGTCATTGTTGAGGAAGATACCAAGTTATCTGAACAATAGTTAGGATTCTCTGGAAGTTTATGGTGGATATTGAATGATTTGTGTGATATTATTTATGATAGCATGTGTGTCTTTACCTATTGGGTAATTACTCTTTGAAATGAAAAAATGAAAATTTCCATAGGAGAAAGGCTGCATCATCTGAAATTTGCAGATGATATTGTCCTAATAGCAGATAATCTGGAAGAAAGGCTGAATCAGCTAAATGAAGCCTCCAGAGTAATTGGATTAAAAATAAATAGAGATAAAACAAAAATAATGATGAATAAATACATAAATCATAGAACTGTCAAAGTTGAAAACCATGAAATAGAACAAGTTACTTCATATGTATATTTGGACCAATTGTTATCTTTTGAAGATTGCCAAAGAAAAAAGATTGAATGAAGAATTCACCTTGGATGGATGGCTTATGGGAAAATGAGAGACATATTCAGAAGTAACATCCCTATGAGTCTAAAAAAGGAAAGCTTTCGACCAGTGCATACTTCCTGTCCTAATATGGAGGAGAAACATGGACTTTAACTGAATCCCTAAACAAAAAGCTGAGAACAACACAACATCGCATGGAGAGAAGTATGCTAAAAATAACATTAAGAGATAGGAAGACAAATACCTGGATAAGATCTCAAACAGGTGTCATGGATATTGTAAAATATATTAAACAGGCTAAGTGGAGATGGGCTGACCATATTGCCAGATTCAGTGATGGGAGATGGACTAGAAAAACAACAGAGTGGAGACCAATGGATGGAGTAAGACAAAGAAGAAGACTAAGAAGAAGGTAGAGGGATGAACTGGAACAAATTGCAGGAGTGAAATGGATGGGAGAGGCAGAAAACTGAATGGTCTGGAAAATCATAGGGGAGACCTTCATCCAGCAGTGGACAGAACCAAAAGGTTGAAGAAGAAGAAGAAACAGCCAGTGAATTTGGTAGAATGGGGCAAGGAGTTTTTTAAGCAAAGATCACAAAAAGGGATTTTACAAGGAAGTTTTGACAGCCTCTTGTATGTAACAGTTACCTATGCAGGATTTTTATTATTATTATTTTTATTTATGAGGGACGTCCAGAAAGAAGTTCTGATGGGCTGTCAGAGAAACAAAAATATACTTACAAAAAAAACTCTATGGGAAATTAAAGTAGACATCTTTCACAACTTTTCTGCATAATTTCTGCCATTGTTCAGGCACTTATCATAAAAGGGCACCAAGAGTTGTATACCTTATCGTAGAAGGTTTGCTGCCTGTGACACAAACCACGTATTGACTGCTACTTTTGAGAATTTTCAAATTGTTTCCAAAAAAATTCTTATCATCTAAAAATTTTCAGTACATTGACATTGGAACACAAATAAAATGCAAATAATAGAAGTACAGTGGTGCCTCGTAGCTCATATTTAATTCTTTCCAGAAACCCGTTCGAACTATGAATCAATCGAAGTCCGAATCAAGATTTTACATAAGAAATAATGGAAAGTGAAATAATCCGTTCCCATATCCAAAAAATTTCAATAATTTTTTATTTTATTTTATTTATTTTAGGTTTTTTAACGTTAATAACTTAGAAAAAATTAAACAAAATAATCTTATATTTATTTTATTAATTTTAATTCTTCTTCTTCTGCAGCTTCTCCCACTTAAGTGGGGTCACTGTTGATAATGAGTCTCCTCCACACCTTCCTATCTTGGGCTGTCACCACATCCAAGTTCTTCATCCTCAAGTCCTCTTCTACCAGCTCCCTCCATCTCTTCTTTGGCCCGCCCATGCTTCCGCCTTCCTTGCACATCCATCTGCATGCCCCTTCTTCCCACATATTCGTCCTCCCTCCTCATCACATGACCAAACCATCTCAACCTTGCCTCCTGTGTTTTCGCTCCTAAGTTCGTAACTTTCACTGTTCCCCCTGACATACTCATTTCTCAGACGATCCTTTGTGGTCACACCGCACATCCACATAAGCATTCTCATCTCTGCTACTTCCATCCTGCTGATGTTATTTTTCCTCAGGGTCACAGTTTCTATAGCATATGTCATAGCTGGCCTCACTACTGTCATATAGATTTTGCCTTTCAGATTGATCGACACCCTCTTATCGCATAACACTCCAGCCATCTCCCTCCAGTTCCTCCAGTCCGCTTGTATCCTGCATCCCACTTCCTTCTCAGCTCCTCCATCTTCTTCCACTGTTGAACCTAAGTATCTACACTCTCTCACCTTCCTAATGACATTTCCTTCCAGCTCCAGATCTGTCTCCTGTCTGCCGCCCACTGTGCAACACATATACTCTGTCTTACTTCTGCTCAGTCTCATACCTCTCTCTTTCAGTACTTTTCTCCATCTTTCCAGTTGAGTTCCCGCTTCTCTTGAATCTGCACACAGCAAGATGTCATCTGCATACATTGTCCAAGGCGCATCTTCTCTCACCTCCATCACAATATTAAACAGAAATGGACTTAATGCTGATCCTTGATTCCAGCCAACTGTTACTTGAAAACTTTCTGTCTGTCCCAGACAGGTCCGAACACTTGTCTTCACATTTCTGTACATTTCCCGCAACAACCTGACATATTTCTCCGGCACCTTCTTCTCCCTCAGGCACCTCCAGACTTCTTGCCTTGGCACTCTATCGTATGCTTTCTCCAGATCAATAAATGCCAGATGTAGCTCCCTTTATTTCTCTCGATACTTTTCCATCATCTGCCATAACCCAAAGATAGCATCTGTTGTTGATCTACCAGGCATGAAGCCAAATTGTTCCTTTGCAATCTCCACCTCCTTCCTCAACCTACCATCAAGAACCCTTTCTAGGATTTTCATTGTGTGGGACATCAACTTTATTCCTCTGTAATTTTTACAGTCTTGTGCATCCCCTTTACTCTTGTAGATAGGGACAAGAGTACTCTCCCTCCATTCCTCGGGTGTATTTTCCTGTTGGCAAACTTTCATGAACAGGTCCCATAGCAGGTCAATTCCCTCTTCCCCCAATGCCTTCCATGCCTCCACTGGAATTCTGTCGGGGCCCACCGATTTTCCATTTCTCATCCTCTTCATGGCCTCCGTCACTTCCACTCTACTGATGTTCTGCACCATCCCCTCAGAAGGCTGCCCATCTCCTCTGTGAGTCCTTACATTTTCCTCATTCAAAAGTCCCTCAAAGTATATTTTCCATCTGTTTCTTATGTCCACATCCCTCCATAATACTCTTCCTTCAGCGTCTTTGATCTGCCTCACATGTAAGATGCCCTTTGATTTTAATTATTATTAATTTTAATTTTAATTATTACGACATAAAAATAACAGTGAAGAATATTTTTTTAATATAAAAATCACAAAGATGAAAATAATGCTCCCGTTAACCATCTTCTTTCTGCTTATCTGAAGTTGAGAATGTTGATTCACGTTCTCTTTTTTCTGCAGAGAAGAATCTATCTAATGTTGTTTGGTGCTGACGATTTTTTCTTTGATATTTTTAAAATAACCCATCATGTTATCTTCGAATAATTTGATATTCTTGGTCACTACTGTCTTATTAGGGTGCCATTTTTCCACAATTGCTTGTGTTCTAACCCAAACAGAGACCAATTCTTGAAGGTCGGCATTAGAAATGCATCCTTTGGCGTCCTTCTCTTCCATAAAAAGTTCTTTTTCCACTTCTTTTTGTTGTTGATCATGAAGATGTTGAAGTTCTTCTGTGCTGAGTTCGGTTTTGTGATCATCTATCAACTCCTCTACATCTGCATCACTCACCTCTAATCCCATAGCTTTACCCAAAGACACAGTTTCATTTACAACAGACTCTTCTTCACAGCTTACTACTTCACTGACTGAAATACAATCTGGCCAGAGTTTTTTCCAAGCAGAAATCATTGTTTTAATAGAAACTTCTTTCCATGCCTTATTGACGATCCTTAAGCAATGAAGAATATTGTAACACTCTTTCCAAAATTCTTTAAGAGTCAGTTTGGTGGCATTGGTTATTTCAAAGCACTTTTGAAACATAGCCTTAATATACAGTATTTTTTTGAAGTTTGAAATTGCTTGCTGATCCATGGGTTGTATGATAGAAGTGGTATTGGGTGGCAAAAACTTTATCTTGATGAAACTTAATTCACCAACTAAATCCTCCTCTAAATTTGGGGGATGAGCAGGAGCATTATCCATCACTAGAAGAGCTTTTAATGGTAGATTTTTTTCAGTAAGATAAGCTTTTACAGTGGAAGCAAATTCTTGATAAATCCACTCAGTGAACAACTCTCTGGTATCCATGCTTTTGTGTTGGCCCTCCACGTAACACCGAATTTGCTTTTTATGAACATTGTTCTTTTTAAAAACGCGTGGATTTTCAGAATGGTAAACGAGCAAAGGCTTTATCTTACAGTCTCCACTAGCATTACCACAAAGCAGCAAAATAATTCTATCTTTCATAGGTTTATATCCCTATGCCATCTTTTCTTCTTTTGTGATATAGGTCCTTTTGGGCATTTTTTTCCAAAAAAGACCTGTTTCATCGCAATTAAAAACCTGTTGAGATACAAATCCCTCACTATTCACGTACACCTTAAAGGTTTTTACAAATTTGTCCGCTTCTTCTACATCGGCACTCACAGCCTCTCCGTGCATGACAACGCTATGGATCCCAGTTCATTTTTTTGAATTTATCGAACCAGCCTCTACTTCCTTTAAACTCTCCATTTTCAGTACTGGTCTGAGGTGTGCGTTTCTTAAGTTCACTATGCACATGTTTGGCTTTCTCAGAAATAATTCTCTCAGTAATGACGTCACCATGTAATCGCTTCTCGTTTATCAACACTAAAAGGAGTTTTTTCATCTCTTCAATAACATGTGATCTCCTGGAGGTCAATGTTGTTACACCTTTAGCCACGTTTGCTGCTTTTATTGCTTCCTTATTCTTAAGAATGCTACTTATCGTTGACTTTGACGTTTTAAACATTGTTGCCAGATCCGTCAAACGTGTATACCGTTTTCACGTTTCATGATAATTTCTTTTTTCATCTCATTTGTCGATACTACAACTTTTCTTTTAGGTTTTGTTCTTTCTGCATTCTTGGATGCCATAGGCAATAAAAAAAAAAATGTCAAAAACAGTTACAAATTCTCTACACAAAAATATCGTGCAATGACTAGGCTGTGTAAAGTAAGGGACAATGCACAGCAGACTGAGACAGACACACACTGTGCAGGCACGGGGAAGTGAGTGAGGGAAATTAGTGGGGGAGAAGCATACCCAATGGCGTTTCGAAACTGTTTAATGCTATATGAGTCTGAGTTCCTGGACTGTAGTTCGAACTTAGAAGTGCCGTTCGAGCTGCGAATCAAATTTCTTGCGTTCTCAAGCATTTGAACTCTGGAACGTTCGAAGTTAGAAGCATTCGAACTAAGAGGCACCACTGTATTTTGATTGTATAAAAATCTACATTAAAAAACAAATAGGAGATTAATAATAATGTAAATTTATTCATGTAGTGCTGTCATAGTAACCTGAATACCAATTGAGAGTTACAAATCAGAAATTGATGAAGTGCTTTCATGTTATCCTATACTTGTCTTGAAGTGTCATAATTAAACAGTTGTAAAATATTTAAGTACCCATACAGCCCTCTATAACAATGTTACCATTGAACTAGACAATGTGAATGGATACACCATGATACTTTTGGATTTTGCTAAGGCTTTTGACAGAATACAGCATGGCAGACTGCTGCATAAATTGGAGAAAATGGGTTTGGGTTATAGAATGCTAAAAGAAACTGATGAGGCCAGGGATCTTGGAGCATTAGTAGATAGGAAGTTGAAGTTCAGAGTCCATGTTGCAAAGATTGCAAATACAAATCAAAAGATAATTGCAATGCTGAAACGAATGTTCACATGTAAAGAAAAGGATGTTATTTTGTCTTTTTACAAGGCCTTGATAAGACCTCACTTAGACTATTGTGCACATGTCTGGTCTCCTGGTTTCTGTTGTGATTCTGATATATTGGAGAGAGAGTACAAAGGCGTGTGTTAAAAATGATATCAGGATTGTGGTATACTGATTATGAAGACAGATTGAGAATTTGTAGACTGCAGACACTAGCAAACAGGAGAAAGAGGAGTGATATGATTGAGACTTACAAAGTTCTGAAAATCTCATACAAGATTTTAATTGATGGAATTTTTCAATTTATGGTGGATGGAGAAAGAACAAGAGGGCATCCTTGGAAGCTGAGAATGAAGACCACTAAGAAGGGGGGGGGCTAGATTTTTCTGTCATAGAGTGGTGTGTGATTGGAATGGATTACCATTGGATGTTGTGAGTGCAAGCACTGTGAATGAATTGAAGAATAAGTGTGATAGCTGGTGTGTGTGTGTGTAGTATGTGGCCTCCCTCAATGAGTCTTAATAATAATAACCAAGGTTGACACTCTGCCTCCAATGATTCATTATGCAGCCATGATCTGAGAGGTTGTTAAACATGTCAATAAGAGTTTATGTGGAACTATAAAATGGATATTTATGAGACTTAGGAGGCATCTCAGCAAATTGCCATGAGAAGCTACAAGGAAAGAATGTAAGTAGTGCATGGGAAGTAGTCAGAGATTGTTTGAGAGGAGCAGTATCAGACTGTGTGTACCCATGGGCAGGAGGATAAACCAAGTAGGGGTTAAGTGGATGAGTACAGATATAAAGCAAAACCTGGGAAGAGAAAAAAAAAGAAAGAAAACATTCTGAAGAGAATTTATATATATATAAAGTGATCAGCATACTCATGAGCAGTACAGTAAGAAAAGCCACATCACTTTATGAAGATTATGAGAAAAGTTAAGTAGCCAAGATTTTTTTCATAGAGTTTTTTTGCTGCATATCAAATAAGATAAAGGATAACTTTAATGCTATGGTAAGAAGATGACAGAAACAAAAGGAATAATTGAGTTATCGAGTGATCACTTTACAAAGATGTATCACTGATGGAGATTATGCAGTTACTGATGTGAAAGAGAGTGAGGATTGAGGTAAATGAGCAAGATGTGCTTAGCATATTGAAAAATATCAATGTGAATATATCAGTAAGACTGGGTGGCATGTTGACCCACGTTAGCCTCTATATACAAATATCAGTTGTGAAGTGACTTCACATGCAAAAAAACCTAGTTCTGTCATATTTCCCATAAAAAATAATAATTTTTTCCCAGTATTCTTTTTGATGTTTATATTTTTTAATGCTTAAATTTCCAGACAGTTTGAGATTTCTCTTCTTGGAATTACCCTGACATCAAACCTCTCCTGGCATAAACAGATCTCAACCATTGCATAATCAGCTTAAAAAAAAAAACAGAATTTCTCTTTCGCTCAAGACATTACTTCACTCCTGAACAGCTGCTAACATTATACAAATTACAAATCTGCCCAGCTATCGAATACTGCTCCCACATATGGGGGTGGGGGCCCCTAAAAGCTCCCTCAAAATGTTTTACTCAATACAGAGGAGAGCAATTAGACTTATTAATGACACATCTCTTACCAGCTCACTCTCCCACTTTAGCACAGACGTTTTGTTTTTGCAATATGTATATTCTACAAATATTTCCATGGGAAATACCTATTTGAAATAACATCAATAATTCCTCCACTCAGTACTAAGCTCTTTGAACACGTGCAGTTGCTGCTCAACCTCCCGTCGCAGTGCACCTAAAAACAAACAGAACAAGTTTCTTTTCCTCCTCCTTCGCCCCTTGCAACTGCTGTATTGTGGAACAGTCTCCCTCCTGTTCTGTTTCCCAAGGAATACAAATTTACAATCATTTAAGTCAAATTCTTCCTTTACCAACCCACTACCCGTACACGGTACTAATGTACTATAGGTTGATCAGTCAACCTCTCGTGTATGGGCTCAACATATATGTATATAAAAAGAAAAGAAAACTTTGTTTTCTTACACTTGGATAAAGGATGAATACAAGAATATAATTTGAATGTGGATGGAGCAAGAGAGAGAGAGAGAGGGGGGGGGAGTAGCCTGCAAGAAATGACAGCATTGCCAGCCTGAAGGTGGATTTGGAGTGAGCTGTGGCAGCATTTCTGTTGGATGTTGTGTGTGTCACCATCAATATGTGGCCTCGCAGATTTTGGGCATGAATGTAGTCCAAAGGGGAACATTTCAAACATTGAGTGCTGCGATGCACGTTATACATGTGATTTGTATGTGCTGAACGCTGTAAATGATTTACTGATAGATTAAAGGTTTATTTATGTGCTGTTCAAGTTGTAACAGTATTTATGGCTAGACTAGGTATATCATTAATAATAAAGCACTTTGAAAATGAAATGAATATAGTATCATCAAATTCCTGATATATACATGCACAGGAAATTTGATGATGAGGATGTTATATTCATTTCATTTTTGGAGCACTTGATAATTAATTAATATAACCCTTATTTTACTGTATGCAATAGGTGCTTGAAGTCATCAAGTCCTATTAGATGAATCTGATTTTAGTTGTTTGAAGAAGTGGGTACACTATTAAGTTTGATTTGAGTGGTTCATGTGAGTGTAAATGATTGGGAAAGATATGATAGTGATCAAGAAACTTCACTGTGGCCTTTATCTCTCCCCTCTGAATTTATAGCTGTGATTTTTATTAACTATTTTTGTCCTGGTATTCTTGCTTGAATTACTTTTTTTTTTTTTTTTAATTTTAGAGCTTCAGCTTCTCTTACATTTTCCCTTAAAATTCAGGAAAAAAACCTTGTTTGCACAGTTAATCTGGCAAATATTTATTTATTGAACTAGTGATTTTCAGAAATTTCATTATGCATGTTTGACTACTTCTCTTAACTGAGAAGTTAAGAGAAGTAGTTAAAATTGATGATGAATTGATATCATTAGAAATATTGTGAAAATTAATTGGTCATCAATTTAAGATCTTCAGATTATTAAACTAGTATACTGTTAGCATTAAGCTCCAAGTTTTAAAATATAAGAACAAAATTTAAAATTTTTTATTACAAAGACAAATGAAAATTTTTGAAACCTAAAAGAAGCTCAAAAGAAAGAAAAAGATGTACTGCAATGTGGTTGCTTTTATTCACATAACCAATACTTCACTTGATATAGTACAAAAAAGGGTTATCCCCTTATTTTATTTCATTTTATTTTATCCTTTTTCATTAGCTATTACTTCAAATTCTAAAACTTTCATGTTTAGCTTTTTAAAATTGAATTTTGTTGATGATGATGTGTTGGTTTAACATTCTAAAGGTCTTCTTTGGCAAAATTTCAGCATCTCTAATTATTATTATTACTCTTCCTTAACTCATGCCTTTCAAAATGACTCAACTCATTCTGAAATGCTCAGGAAAAACAAGTTAAACTTTTATATAAAAACATCTCCAAAGATCAAGATACATTTTAAGTGTTGGCAGGTGCTCACACAAAGTCAGATATATATAGCTAATTAAAAATTTTCTTTCAGATTTGGATGACACAGAAGAACACATCTCATTGGATAAACACAAGTTGCAGCTGTCATCATCACGATCTGCATTATTGACCATTGTTACTGCTTTCTTTTCTTTAACTGTTGTAGGTGAGCAATATCATTCACATGCTGCTTTAATAAATGGATCATTTTTTATATGAATATGGTTGCATTTTTGAATATCGATGATTTTTATAACGTTCATATCACTCATAAATGGTTTAATCTTAAATTATTATAGTCTTCTCTCACTATAAAACTAAAAACAGGAATACATAGTCTAGAAACTGGAGTGTTTGGGATCTGTTTCTGTTGGTTTTTTGTCGCATCATAATACAATAATTCATTTAACAGCTGAAAGTTTTGTGGCAGGGAGGGTTGGAGAAATAACTGGCATATGAAAATAAAATGTTTTTTAATATATATACTATCCACCAACTGTCATGGGACATTTTCCCCCATCTCTGACTGCAGGAATGCAGATGCAACTATGCACTTGACAAATTTTGTTACTCTAAAAGGTATCAGCAGCTTGCCTGGTAATCATTTTGATTTATACACCAAATGATGAGTACACGATATTTTAAAAAAGCAGCGATTGCTGGATATCATTTCAGGAAAATGTGTAAATGTGCTGTTTTGCCAACAATTAAGCATTCCCATGTGTCCTGTTAGCATTTTGCTGAAAAAATGAAGTCCATAGGCGATACTGACTCCAAAATACAACCAAATGGATCTAGAACTGGTTAACAGGAGTTGTTCTTCAGGAATGTTGGTTATCTTGTATCACCTTGAGCATCAGAGAATCTGTGTTTGTAGATGACAATAGCCATAAATATTCTCATGTTTCCACTATATATATATATATATATATATATATATATATAGAAAGAATGACAGAATAACATGGATTTCAATGAATACACATTGTTTATTAGCATGTATGCAAACTCCAGATGATGATCTTCATATGAGGGTCAAAATATCATTTTGACCCTCATATGAAGATCATCATTTAATATAAACCATTTTAATATAAACCAAAATAATCGGCTGATTATTTTGGTTTATATTAAATTGAAGTTATTTTGTTCATTATAAAAAATTATTGAGACAACTACTGTTGTCTCTATAGTTTTTTTATAATGAACAAAACCTTCATGTTTTGTACTCAGAAGTAGGGGGACAATAGAAATCGATCCTATGGAATGATGTCTTACTTTATGCCCTTCTAGTCAATTGTTTTGAGTGTGGAGGATGTTTGGAGAATACTTTCTTATCTGGGTGTTTGTCCCATCAAAGAAGTTTCAAGGTGTTTGTATAATGATTGCTTCTTATGGTGTGAATTATCCACTGGTTATAGTGCTTGAAATTATGACTGCCAGATGCTATATTAATGTGTTTGTGCATGTCCTTTGTTTTAGCACTTTTATGATATTCTCAACTTGACACTTTCAACATCAAACACTTTATGTAAATAAGCACTTTGATTGCATGCTCATCATTGATTGAAAGGGAATGTTCATAGCATTAGCCTTTCTAGTGTTCTAGCTTTAACTCAACGGAACATCAATGTTCTGTTTATGTCTGCAAATTTTCGTGACTTTTATTAGACTAACTTTTTCTACTATACTTATAATATATCATTTAAAATAAAAGCAACAGATGAAGATTATAAATAACATGGGAAATGAAATAATAAATTCTGTTAAAGTTATAACTATTGTTTTTCAGGAAATAACATATACTAAAATATTAATTATGATAACTTTAATTAATGCTTTCCTATATTTAGGCAATGTTACATTGCCATCATCAGGGATCACAAAAACAATGATATGCACATGCAGGCATTAACACTGGACAAATTAGGCTGAAGAAAGGTGAAAGGTAACTATACTTGAGCCTGGAGTCCTAGTGGGCTAGATTGGGTGATCCTGGCCATTGGACAGAAAATCTGAGGATGAGTACTTCCCAAATTTGAGGCAGTCTCATGCACCCAAATTTGCTAAAGTTTCGAAAGTTTTTTAGGACTGAAGCAAATTCGAGGAATAGCTTCTCATATTTGTATTTGCTGTGGTGTAATAGAGTGGCCTTCTTTCAGCATATCCTGCAATTAATGTACAAAGCATGCATGGCAAGTCCTAAGTAGCTGTACTGGTGTAACTGGATGTACTCCTTGTGTTTGGAAATTCTGTTATTGGTTGTCCTGCCTGTTTGGTTGTAGTAGGACAGCTTACAACTGCAAAGGATCTGGTAGGTCTAGGAAATGCAGCTGATCTTTGGTGGAGCAGATAAGGGATGCCAGTTTTTTATGTGGTCCATGAGTTGTAAGGTTGTATTTCCTTAGGATTTTTGTCAGTTTATTGGATGTGCCCCAGATATATGGAATGGTGATAGATC
The DNA here is from genome assembly GCF_054136105.1 of Typopeltis vanoorti. Classification (NCBI taxonomy): domain Eukaryota; kingdom Metazoa; phylum Arthropoda; class Arachnida; order Uropygi; family Thelyphonidae; genus Typopeltis; species Typopeltis vanoorti. The sequence continues at coordinate 53,341,638 of NC_143557.1, read as the reverse complement.
TTGAGTGGTTTCTGCTCTAAAGTGGGAGGCAGGTTCTGATAACAGGCTTTTAATATTTTTGGGGGATATTTTTGGATACCCTCACATCCTTTTCCCACCCTCCATAAAATGAAAAATTTAATTTATTGAAATTCTGTATAACCCTTTCAGAAGTTTGTAACTCTCAATCATATCACCCCTCTTTCTCCTGTTTGCCTAGTGTTTGCAACTTACAAATTCTCAATCTGTCGTCATAATCAGTAACACACAATCCTGATATTATTTTCGACACTCTTCTTTCCACTCTCTCCACTGTATTAGAATTATCATAGTGTTGGATTCTGATTATGTAGAGATTAATTATTATTTGGTTCAGAATCCAACATGATCTTCCATCACAAAGGCTAGACTTGTAAACATTATTTAATGTAAATAACTTATTTTATAATTTAATATTCGTATAACTACCTTAATTTTGTCTAATATTTAATTATTTAATCAAAGATATATGTATTAATAATGAAAAGACTGTATTAAATATTATTAAGCTATTTTATTTATTACTATGTTAATATTATAAGAATTTGTATTTGATATTTTAACTGCGCATTAATTGAAATGTAAATATTCTTTATTTATTCCTATTTGTAGAAGTTTAGCGTTATGCAATACCTCAATTTTATTATATTTTGTTTGGCTGTCATGGAGACGTATGTAAGTGAGCGAGCACGTTTTTGGAACAGCACGTCGGGAAAATGTTGAAAATTATTGAAAAGTGTTTTAGTTAAAGAAATCACGAGAACAATTAGGCAGGAAGAACGCATATATAAATGAGGAACGCTGAAAATAAAGGGAGAAAGGAAACAGAGACAGAGAGGATTGGCATTAGGTTGGAATCGGAGCATTCGGGAATCACAGTGCGATAATAGAGAGTCGGCAAGTCACTCAAGCAGCTAAATAAAGTCTACTAGTCGAGAAGCGGTTAGCTAATAAGTTGTAGAATAACAATTATAGCTACAGAAGACAGCTGAGTGACTACTGAATAATGAATAGTGATACTAGAGTTGAGATTTAATTTCAGGGCCGACCTTTTAAGGACACACGGAATCTTTAAGCATAGCACGGAGTAACGAGAGAATAGTAGAGGCTGTATAGTTGAAGTTTACCAATAGCTGTGTTTAGAATTATAGTGTCTAAAGAATTAATTGAATGCCAGAAGAATGAACAACTCTGCATATAAAATCTCAAGTTAAGGCATTATTGTGTGTTGCCTTATTTCATGAGTGATCAGTAGTACTTTATGCAACAATTTGTTTAAGTATATTGTGACCGATGATTAATTCAGTTATTGCTTAGAAGAATTATTTTAACGAGTGCCGTTTAATGTTTAAGGTGTTTACAGTTATAAAGTGTTTGCGTATAAGTTGATGAAGAAAGAAGATTGTCAGTAAGATTATTCCAACCATTAATATTCCTATACAGAGAAGTGTGTGAGTTTCATCCTAGAATTTCCTTATACCAACAGTAACTGTTGCGGAGAATTAGCTGAAGTGTAAAATTAAAAGTTTTGTTTGTGAAGAGGTGTTAGTGCAAATTTTATTGTAGTTGAAACTTAAGGAACTGTGAGAAGGCTGTAATAGAGATAACAGATTTACCATTGTCTGAGTTTGTATGACTGTATTATCAGAAAGGCTGAAGTGTTTATAATAACTTATTTAGTATTTGATCTTAAGTGTAAAATTTTGATTTTAAAAGTAAATATTTGTTTTTGTTTATCTAAGGTTGTATTTTGCCTGAATCTCTTTTACTGCACCATTCATAAAATATTCGAACCAAAGCAGGAGTGATAAATAAGTTAAATATACTCGGCCAGTGTATATAATAACAACATATAAAGGAAGGGTAGTTGAGAGTTGGTTTATCTTCAATTCTTGAACTAATTCAGATATAAAGTGGCGCAGTCTTTAAATATAAATTTTCTTTATATTTGAATTAGAAATCAACTTACAACTTATCAATTAGTTAAGAACATCGTAGTAGTAATCATGTCGGATCCAAAGTATAGGTTAAGACGAAGAAGGATCCAACAATACAAACATGTAGACTAGACCTGCACACAATACACACAATAGTAAAGAGGCAAAATGACTTCCTTTTTTTTACAGATCAAGGTTTGTTTCAGCATTTCTATTCTCTGAGTTATATTTACAATTTTTATTATCTGACCCTTGAACTTTCACTTCCTGCGTACTAAAACTCCAAGATCCCTTGCCTGATCAGTTTCTTCTAGCATAATCCCACCAATACAATACGACATTGAATATCTAATCACACTGAAGTGCATGACCTTACATTTATTGACATTGAACTGATAGCTATTTTCACATGCCACAATTCCAGCCTATTCAAATCATTCTTCAAGTACCGCATATCAGCAGCACTCCTGATTAACTTGTATAACTTTGCATCATCAGCAAATAGCTGTGTGCCATCTGCCAAATCCTTCCCAAGTTCATTGATATACAGATTGAATAATACTGGACCAAGGCCTGACCAAGGATCAGGACCTGGTCCTGGGTCCTGATCTTTGGATCAGGCCTTGGTCCTGATCCTTAAATCTTGCAAACTAACTTTGTATGCAAGATTTAAGGTACATCACTGGTTACCTTAAATCTTGCATACTCATATCTCCCATAACGCCACTTTTTGATATATCAGTTAGCTGTTCTCTTATTCACGTTAATATTTTATAATCCAAACCCATATTCTCCAATTTATTCAATAATCTTCCATGCTGTATTCTGTCGAAAGCCTTAGCAAAATCCAAAAGTGTCATGGTGTATCCACTCCCCCTTGTCTAGTTCAATGGTAACATTATTATAGAATGTGAGCAAGTTGTTAAAACATGACCTTTCCTTAGTAAACTTATGTTGCTCATTGCAAAGTAGAGATTCTCTGTCAACTCATTTTTCATTGCGAACCCAAGTATTCACCACCAACTCCAGTGATACTAATAGATTGATAGTTGGATATATCAGTCTCTGCATATGATTGGGAATCATTGTTCTCATAACTTCTTCAAATGTTGGAACAGGTAGAAAGTGAATATTGCCAAGTTGAGATTATAGGTAGGTTGGTGGAGCAACTCCTCAGTGTTTCAAAGGTCTTTGTGGTTTGGGAAGTATGCAGACGGGCATTTTGTAACAGCCGATTAGATGTCTTCTGTAGTTTAGTCATATGGGTATCTCATTTGCTCTTTGGTTACAGAAAACTTGTGTTTTGATTCCATTTAGCTTGCTAGGAAGGCTTTTCATATGAGGGTAAGTTATCATGTTTATACAGAGTTGGCAGTTTTACTTTCTAGAAGCTAAGATTTTTCATCCTGCAAAACTGGCCAAAGAATATACACAGCTAACAGATGTAATACACTGACCTTTTAGTTGTGGCTAATACAGCTAAACTCTTGTGTTAGTGGCAGTCATTGGCTGAGTAAATATGGCCTGATCGATGTGGTGATATATTTGTAATTTTCCCAATATTGGGAAATTTTCCTTTTTCCATGCTTCATTGGATTTTACTCCTGCCTCAGGACAGTAGAAGAACACTTGCATCTCACCTCATTGATAAGATGAGATACCCCATTGATCTTATCATTAATAACTGTATTCAAAATGCCATTCTTTCCCTCTTTAATGGAGTATTGTAGATTGGTAAATAATACTACACTGTAGTTCTAGGTCACTTGTTTAGATACCCAATTACTATAGAATTATATAGGATGGATGTTCATATTCAGTGTTTTATATGTCAATCAAAGCAAATGATTTAACGTTTGCTCTATTTAAGAGTTGCACTCTCTATATCCACTTCTGCATGGATGTCTGTGAATAAAAGCCTATGTTTTTATCCATAGACATCTATCCATTGTTCCAACAATTGATGATTCTTGTTTCTAATGATATATGTGTTGAGTGTCAAAGAGAGGTGGGAAATTTATTACAGCTGATATATTGTGGATTGAAATGTATGGAAAGGGTATGCATTTCGAAGGGTTTTTGTGTTGATAGGATGAATAATTGAATATGAAAGGAACACTACCATCTTTGTACGAAACCAACTAATTCACTTGTAAAAGCTAAAAGAACCTTATAAAGTTCATATTATAACTTATTTTATGGTGATAACTCACAATGCCATATAAGAACAGAATGAATATATTGTGATAATATACTGTGCTACTGATATTCCTATGGATTTCAATTTAGCTTTCTTAGAGAGAACACGAGTCACTAAAATCAAGTAATTTTTGAAACAATTCGAAGTATATCAGAAAAGAGAACTAATGTTTTAGCATGGGCTAGATATATAGGTAGCTTTTTGGAGATTGAAGTGGTCTTAATATGTTTCAAATGTCCAGGGAGCTCATCTACTACCTTAATGGATTCTGTGTTAAGAGCCCTACACATGGAGAATTTCACCCAAATCTGTGTTGTTCCTCACATGCTACCATTTGAGCTCTCTTGAGACACACCTGGCAAAATAATGACTACAGGGTCATCACCAGGTGACCTGGATGCTTCCTGAAGTTTTGTCCATGAGTTGGGTCTAGTGTATTATCTACAGGGAGATTATAATTAAAGTTCACATTTCGAAAGTCTGTAATTGTAACTACTCATTGGAACTAGTTAATATTTAACATGATGATGTGTGTGTAGCAATGGAATTTATTTTGCACAAAAACTGTTAGTTCTAAAAGTTGCCACTAGGGTGGTTCATAGTGGGTAATTCAAAATATCACAAAACGTAGGGTACACATTGCACATTGTATGGTTACACAACATGCTCAATGTGCTGTCCTCCATTGTTTGGTGGCAATGTTGTCAAAACCGAAAGTAATTTCACTTAAAATGTTGTGGATATGGCATGTAATGCTGGTCTTGAGGTCCACAAAGGTGGTTGTGTGTCCATGATAGACAACATTTTGAGATGTCCCCACAGTCAAAGAAGTTCAGATCTGGTGAGCATTGACGACATTGTATGAAAATGTTGGCTGATGATTCTGCCCTCAGTAAAATGTATCTGAAGCAATTGCTTGACAGGGATGGCAATGTGAGGAGGGGCATCATCCTATATAAAAATCGTTGAATCCAGAAACAGATGCTGTTGAAATGTTGAAATCACCTGATTGGCTAAGGGAGAGATGCATATTGCTGGTCATTAACAGTGCTGGTAACAAGAGCAGCAAGACTCAACTCCCTGAAAAAAAAAAAAAGTCCAATAATGAATTCCACTAATGTAAAACTACACCAAATGGTGACCTTTGGGGAATGAAGCAGAATCTGTCACATTATGTGTGGGTTTGCAGTTGTGCATGTTCACATCACTGTTCAGATGGAAGTGAGCTTCGTCCAAAGTGTAGCTATTTTTGCATGTAGCTTACCTCTTACATTTTTCTCTGTATTTATTGAAGGCATCTGTCAACTTATTTACTAGGAACATTTGGTATGCTTTCTTCTTTTCCAGACTGCTTCTTTTAACTTTTTGTGTCAACCATTGGGGATTCCTATTTTTCTATCCTTACAGACAACTTCACCACACAACTCCCTAGCTGAATCAGTTGATGTCTTTTTCAAAGTTTGCTACTGAGACTCCAAGGTTTGGTTCTTATTTTCAAACTACTTCATTAATGTTTATTTAGTTGAGTCTACAGTTTACATGTAAAAGCTGTTCAACTTTAATTCTTTTTAAAACTTTCTTAGATACTGTTCTTTTTAATGTGATATCTATTTTTATACTGCTTAGTACTAAGTAATGGTCACTTCCTATTTCAAATTCTTTGTACAGTCTTGTATCCTGAGCTAGCATGATATCACTAACAACAATGTCATAATGAGTGAGGCTCTTCTTATTTCTTGTGTCTTATCTTCACAGGAACTTGAGCACATCTTTATGTTGGAACATGGTGTTGTTATATTCTTAAATAAATCAAGAACAACCTGCATGGATCCATAACTAAAATAACTGCTGTAACAAATTTAGCATGATTATCTGCAATAAAAAGTTATGAAAATAAATAGGAATATTGAAACTGCAGAACATTGCAGGAATGTGAACAGAAGTCTGAAATTTTGGAAGCAGCTAACCCATACTATTACATCATCCAACTAGTGTTAGCCTTTTTTACAAAATTATTTTGTATTCAATGCGAAGGGTCTCCTTCCAGTAATCTGTCCCTAACCCTTAAGCAATCCAATGTGCTTGTGGAAGTGATTTCTGAAACTAATAAAGAAATACTTTCAATTCCTTGAATCTGTGTGTATTTATAAGCACCAATTTAGTTACTAAATTTTTTCAGAAATGTAGAGGTGTATATATAAGTGGAACAACTCCTTGTGTTTATGATCACCACTAAATAGAAGTAGCCAAAATGTTGCAGGTATAAATACATATGTTTGCTGTTCTAGTAGTACACATTCAAGATATTTTGTTATGTTACTTAATTTGATATTTTGCCATAAGTGACAAAATGGAGATGTAATCCAGTATAATCTGCAGGAATCCATAACTAAAATAAAGCTGTAACAAATTTGGCATGAATATCAACAATAAAGTGACTGGTTATGAAAAAACCTATCTCTTTATTGTTGATATTCATTCCACTTCTGTGAACCACTTAAGAACTTATACTTTGGAGAGGGATGAAAAAATCTCTAACCAGGTAAAATAATAGACATTTTGCAAAATTTATTACTACTTGGAGTTCTACTCTTGTAATGGTGGGATGGAGTGTAGGCTTTTACAAATTAGACCAGAAAAGAAATTTTGAAATTGACTTTCACTTGCAGTAAAAATACTTTAATGGAAAATGTTATAAATAGCATTAACAAATATCGTATTATTAAAAATTAGATTCTCTCTTTCTATATATATATTATAATATAATATGTTTGTTTTATATTTAAATAGAATTTGTCATGAAGAGTTTAACTTGGATGATGTGGAAAGTTTATCATATTATTTGCAGTATCCTTCTGATAGATACTTGGATCTTATCAAGGTAAGCATGGGAATGAAATATGCTTATGAATTCCTATAAAAATTATGAGATCAATATATAACGTGATATAATTTGTGACTTTAGGCCTTTTTTATATTTTGTTTAATAATAAGATTAACAGTTTGTTTCTTAAATTAATATTATCAGGATTTATATTTATTTTTCTTACATTTTGCAATTAAAACAAGTCATTATATTTTCTATTTGTTTGTGCTGTATTAAAATTTAATAAGCTACATAAAAATCATTTTGTTTCACTATTATATTTATTGAAACAAAAGTTTCATTGATTGGCTGAATTTCTTCTAATATGAAACTCAGTGACACTTGATACTCAAGCCACATGGTTTGCATATGTAGCTTGAGTAACAAGTTTGTGACTCAGACTTGTACAGTTCCCTCATCTCCTCAGAAATTTTTGTTGTTCTTCAGAAAAGAGTTCAGCTGCCCTGACAGTCAGTTACAACAGATTTGTTAGTTGCTGTTTTTTCTCCAGATTGTGATAGATTCTTCCCAGTTTTCTTCTCATTAAATGGAAATTAAATATCACCTTATGATATAGGGTTTAATTTCTGCTGTGCCTTTTCCTATCATGAGTTGTTTGCATCCGTCTTCTTAGCCATTCTCTATAATTTCTTTATTTTATTTTATTATTTTTTTCAAATCTGAACATGAATAGCCACTAAGAAGATTTTATTTTTGAAGTACAAACTCTTGGTTTCAAAAACATCAAATTTTTGTTTTGTAATTCTTCCTTCCCCGCATCAGTCCTCACTTTTTCAGATTAGTCACTACTGTATTGATTTAATCATCATAATACTATAACAGATGTAGATACTTTATCTTTTCATCTCCCAGTCTTCTCTTCCCATTTGTTTTATAATTTTTGTATGGTTTTCTCTTACTTTATATTTACAATTTAATAATTTATTAGATCAAATATTGTCATCCATTTTATGTTCTCTCAAGCTATGTTTATTTTTAATAATTTTTTCTTTTGTTGAATTCACTTCTGAGATAATGTATATTTTTCAGCTCTTGTCATAAAATTCATTTCACATTTTTGATTTCTATATCTTGTTCTGTGAATATCCATATTTCACTTTTGTATAATAATTTAGTCTTGCTCTTTATTTTCAAACATGTTTTTTTTGGGGGGGGGGGTATGAAATTGGGTTTGTATTATGATATTATTTTTTTAAAATAATGGTTTCGCATATGTAAAGGAAAACTAGAAGTTATTGAATAATCCTATATATTTTGCTCAATGTAACATAGCATCACTCAGGGAGAAAGCAAAAGAATTAGCTACAACATCAAATATAAACACAAGATGAGTTGAATCATATAGCATATGCATACTCCCATATATCTTTCCTACTTACAGCTGAGTGAGTAGGAGGAAACACTATTTCATTTCCAGGGAAATTGGTATAGTTATATAATTAAAAGACTATAAACAATTAATTGCAATTACTTCCTAAAACTTAGAGATAGGCATACAGTCTGTTTGATTAAGATTAGGGCAGTGTGGGGATACACATGATTCAAGAAATAGACAATCAAAGTTGAACCTATTGTGGTGCAGCATCTTTGTTTAATTTCATTGAACTCTTTGTCTGGTGTTGATGGCATGAGAAGCAAGCCCTGAACCTTTTGATTTTACACCTTCAAATTAAAAAATTAGAATAATCAAAGAAAATGTGTTCAATGATTTGCAGTTCTAATTTATTGCATAGAAAATAATTATTACCAAATATGAACTAGCATAATCTATATCCGTGTACTTTGTAGATTATATAACCATGTAAATACATAAAAATGTAGCGTAATATAAATTATAAGAAAATTGTTATTTGAAAACATTCACAAAATTTGAATAAATTTTTAACATGGTTCGAAATATTAGAATAATGTGAAAATAAGTGCACAAAATTACAGTCAAAGGGAAACAACATAATAATTACTTTGCATTTCCATTAGCTTTTATGACCATTCATAAATGGCTGGGCATATTATTTACTAGTGGTTCACAGTCTTTTTTATCAAAACATGCCCATATGGTCTACAGACTAGAAACAAGTTCATTTTTGTTTGGGACGACTTCTTGAAGACATTTCTTCATAATTTCCCACAAATTCTCAATGGGGTTTAAATCTGGTGAGTTTGCTGGCCGAGGAATTAAACTGATTTGCCTTTCTTTGAGCCATCTAGTAGTGGTCTTGGAAGTGTGACAAGAAGCTGAACTGTGCTGAAAAAACAGGAAATTATCATCATATAAATCTTCTGATGCATAAAGTGCTCAAGAATTTCTTGGTACACTTTGGAATTGACTCTTTCATGCACAAACACAACCTACCTGAACCCTCTGCAGTCATACAAGTCCATACCATGGCAGAGGTTGCAAATTTCACCGAACATTTCATGCATCCTTTATCAAATGCTTCTTGCTTAAGATACCAAACGTGTATCCCTTAATGACCATGGGACACAAAAAACATTGCTAAAAAGTACCTTTTCCAGTCCTCTTGACCACACAACAGTCTTTGCTTACACCATCACACTCTAGCTGCATTTTGCTTGGAAGTCATAAGTGGATTTGTCTTAGGCACACATGATTTAAAACCCAATTTGTGAAGTTGTCTCAGCATCATAGATTTAGACACATTCACACCTAGTTTCTTCCATCTCCTGTGAAAATATCTTATACTTCAGGAAGCAATTTTTTTTTTTTTCACAAATATTCTTCAATCTCCTCTCATCTCTTGAAGTAGTTATCACCTTTTGACTGCTGTTGCAGTGATTATTTTGAAAACTCTAGTTATTAGAATGCTGTCAACTCATGCTTGCTTGAGAACATTTCAATTCCTTAGCTATAAACTGTTAAAAATTTGGTCTCCTTCAAACCAGTTTAGAAGTTATTTTCTTTTTTATCACCTGTTAAGAATAAATTATTACTTCTCTCATTGTGTGGTGATTATCAATCACCCTTGTTCTTGTCACCTTTGCTACTTTGGATCCAAGAACATCAAGATTATATAAGATTTCTAGAATCAGAAGGTTGAGGTCTTGCTTCTTATGCCATTGATAGCAATCACTGGAATCAAACATGTTGCACCACAATAGGTTTAAATTTAATCAACTGCTTCTTGAATCTTGTGAAGCCCTACACCACTGTCCTAATTTCAAATGAACAGACTGTATGCCTATTTGTAAGTTTTTGAAAGTAATTGCAATTAATTGTTTATATACTTTTTTTTCTTTTCTTTTCTTTTTTTTTTTTTTTTTTGTTTTGAAATTACTTAACTATATATACTTGTTTCCCTGGAACTTTAATAGTGTTTCCTCCTATTCTCTCATGCAACTGAAACATGTGGAGATAGGCTCACGTGGCACAACTCATTCTTGTATTCATATTTTAGATATTGTAGCCAATTCTTCTCTCTCTCTCCCTGAATGATGCTCATGTAAAATATATAGGAATATATAGGAGTATGTAATAAATTCTAGTTATTTAAAAAATAGTATTATGTCTATCATATTTACTCAAATATAACTCGCACTTTTTTTCTCCCCAAAAAGTAAAGTTAAAAAATCGTGGTGTGAGATATATGCGAGGATTTTCAGAAACTAAAGTTTTTTAGGAAAAACTAAATTGATGTTTATAATTAAATCCTCAGTATTCATTATAATTTATAATGGCTCAGATTATTTATAAAATGAATGCATTTAAATTTTAATTATCAATGTTATTGACTCGATCGGCTGCTTACCTTCATCACGCAATATTTTTGAATCTTAATGACAGTGCTTCTGTAATTAAATTAAAACAAACAGTTACATTATTGCTTATCAATTTATCATTTCGGAATCATACGATCACCGTGATTTAAAAAAAAAAATTGAAAATGGATATGACTTACCAAGGATCTGATATTTGCTATCCCTACTTCCGGTCTCGAGAACGGTTTCAAACTGTTCTAATTCAATCTTGAACCATTGTACCCCATTTTCATTTTACTTCCTTTCCTTTATTGTACATAGTGATCGCATTCATTTTACACAAATTATGTACTCTACAACCATGTTATAAATAATAATTGAACCATTTTACTATCCATCCACCCTTTTTCTTGAAGTCTTGCCTGAATTCCAGAGGAAATTTCCTCTTTGGCATTGTTTTCCTTTTGAATATTACTTAATTCTCGTAGAAAGGCTTATACGTTGGTTGCACATGATTACTAAATAACTTAAGAAATTCACAACATATACTGAATATAAATTAAAATAAACTTTAATATATACTGTAATCCTTTACTGTCACCATACCTGTACTTCAGATTTGTCACTTCAAATCTCTTTTCTCCTGATAATATTGAAGGACTCATACTTGTCACACAGATCACCAGGCCTTAGCAGAGCAATTATATCCTGCTAGATGTTTAATTTCATTACATTTTTCCCCCTACACTTTTTCTTTAGACTTAATCATCATTCTTTTCCCTTATCTCTTAATATCATGGTCTTTTCTGCCCTGAAGGGTTTTACTGCTTAACCATCTCTTATATGCGCTCTTCTTTTCTCCCGTTGACTCATCCATTCCGTATTTCCTTATCTCTTGCCTTCTCTTCAAAGGGCCTCTTCAGCAGCTCTGTGTATACATTTCCTTAAATGGTCATAGAATTCAGATGCATATCCCTCTCTGGGATAATCAAGATATTGTCTGATCAAATCCCATATACTGTTGTCGTGTATAGTCCTATTTTGTATCTGTGGATCTGAATAACTCTTAACAGCTATGACCATGTGAAGTACTTGGTCTCCTAGATATAGCAGGACACAGTCTTACTTATTATATAATGATGTGTCCCACATTCATCTTGCTATTCATCTTGCTATTGCTATTCACTTCTGTCTAGCTATCACAGATCAGGTATTGATTTAAGACTTCTAGTTGGTTGGGTCCATGTAACTTATGTCTTTGTGTTGACAATATCTATTTAGCACCTGATACTTATCATTTTCACACACCTGAATCAATCTATCCCCATTATCATTAACACGAGCTTCTCCATAACTTTTTACCACATAATGATTATCACTCTGCCCAACTCAACTATTAAAATCTCATAACCTAACACTAATGATTCCTTGCATCCATCTGCTTACTCATTCATTTCTCTAAGATCTTCAAAATACTCTTCCTTTTCATCAAGTGAGATATCTTCATGTAGGGCATAAGCTCTAATAATTACTAATTCCAATCTATGTATTCAAGAACTACTTATAACTTTTCATATACTTCTTCTCAGCTTTTTATTTGGTCCTTTCATCTACTTTTTATGACAATAGATGCTCCCACTTTAGCCCTTCTGCTTTTATCCATTCCACTCTATATATGTAGATATTTATCCATTATTTCAAAACCCTTACCTTTCTTCTTTGTTTCTGTTAGTACCATAACATCTACTTTTTGTTTTTCTGCTTCCTGAGTTATCTCACGATATTTAATATTTTGACTTCGTACATTCCATATCCGAAAAATCATTGTCCCATTTCTTGCCAAGTTGTTGTTGCCAATAAGATCCACTAACATTTCCTTTCTTTCTGAGATTTAGAGTAGCATTATTTTTACCCAGACAGGGACCTGGCCTGTTGTGGAACCCCAACCTGTTTGGGCCAAGTTACCAAGATTTCAGATTTACTTTTTCTTAGGCATGTCGCCAACCAAAGCTAAAGAGTTCATACATACCCCCTATCCTTCAAATACTCTGATATCAACAGAGTCGAAAGAAAAAGAGTTGATTGAGTGAGAAAGAGAGAGAGAGACCAAATAGAACAGCTAAAAGAAAGGAGACTAACTCAAAGTAAACAGAAGAAAGGCCAGACCCAGCTAGGGAACCATTGAGGAGCTACTTCTCTTGCTATCCATTTCAATATATTTAAACCACCCCACTGGGGAATGTACCCTCTAGAGGATTGTAAGGTTGTAAAAGTCATATTTTTACCTGTGAACACTACATCTTTGCTACAGCTAATGGACCAGGGCATGATTTCATTTTTGAAGGCTTATTATCCATTAAGAACTTGTGCAAGCTACAACAGGAGATGGTGTAATTCGTTGACTGAATTTCGGAAAAATTTTAACACTAGGCAAGCTATTGAAAATATTTTTGAGTCATGGCAAGAAGTTACAGTAGCTTAATAAGGGCTGTATGGAAATTTCTTCTTCCTTACTGCGCAAATGACTTTTATTGCTTTGAAAATCGAGATGATGATCTTATTGAAGAAATTAGCATCATTGGCTTTGAAGATGTTGATTTTCCCCCATTGCAAGAGAATGGCTGGACTTGTATTCATAGCCACTCACTGACACGGATCTTACAGAATTAAAATAACAGTATGTTCACAACAAGAAAGAAAAAATTGTGGCTGAAGGAGAGGTCTCAAAGCAAATTTTGCTAAAGAAACTTGAGCAGATGTTTTGAAATTTGGAAACTGTTAAACAACAAATTATGAATTTAGATCCGAATGTGGAAAGCACATGTTTGTTTACTGAACCCTAGAATTAGCTGTTGTAAATTTTATGAAGAGAAAAAGAAGGCTACAGCTGTTCAAACAATGCTTGAAAATACGTTTTGTAGAAAGTATCATATCCATTTAACTCTTGCTCTGTTAATACATAAATGTTTTTTTTAGCTTACTTGCTTTTCATTATTCTAAAGGCCTAAATTAAGTTTTCTGATGAATGTTCCAAATCATCATGGATGAATTAGAATTTTTCTCATTGGTTTTTAACTTCGATGTATGTAGGTTTGACATATATGGTACACTCTTTGCATGAATTAACTTCATGCCTGATGTGAAAGGAATCAGAACTGATAAGATTATAAAAAAACCTGAAGAGAAAGATATTGTAGATGTCTGGAGTAATTACTTTGAAAGATTACTAAAAAAGACAATAAGTGATAGATTAGTGGTAGAAATATTCAAGAGGAATGCAAGGAACACATACCAATACTGAAGCCATCAAAAGCCTGAAATGTGGAAAGGCAACTGGAATAGAATAGTCAACCAGAAATGTTCACATATGGAGATATAATAGTTTTAAAGTGTCTGTGCTGCTTAATTCATAAGGCCTTGGCAGAAGGTAGGTCAGGTTATGGATGATGATCATCATCATCAAATTCCTGCCGTGTACCCTCAAGGGGTGTACAGGATATGATAGTACTACATGAAAAATTCCCCATTCTCATATTTCCTCGCATCACTCTACTTGAGACTGCCTGCCATTCAAGAAGATTAGCCTTGTATTTAGTGTTGAATACTATGGCTACTCCTTCTTTTCCTTGATTGTTATTGCCTGAATATAACATTTTGAATATAAAATTTTGTATCGACATAATAGGGGCTATTATGTCGATCTGGTACTTATCTAATTAATTCTTCAGCTAGGTCAATTTCTTTGCCATTCAGGCTTCTTATGTTGATAGTACTGATCTTTAACTCTGATGATGTTGAGTTGGAGTGTGTTTTCAGATTTGTTCCAGTAGCTGACTTTTCACTGCTTGCCCTGGTTTCCTGGCGAAAACAACGGGAGCCTTGTTTAACTGGGCAATGCCCCAATTGGCATGAATTTCTGTCATTGTACCATCATTTTGTATTTTGGTTTAAGCCAATAGGAATACAATTTGGTCGGCTAAATCCCAAATTGCCAGTCCATCCTTGTTTGTTCAGTATCCAGGTAGATACGTAACAGGGTGCATCACGAGAAGGTGAGGATTGGACATTAGGTCAGAAACCCTGGTCGGCTCTTCACATTCCTTTGAAGGCTGTGTGGAGGTCTCCTCTCAGTTATACAGCTTTGACCCTTAAGCACCCCAGTTATGGATGATTATGATATAATTCTCATAGTACTCTTCTGTAAAAATGGAAATATACTGAATTTGAGAATCATAGAGGAATCTCCCTAATGAGTGGTCTGGATAAGATTTATGCAAATATACTTGAAAAGAAGCTATGAAAGATTATAGAAGAAAATTTTAGAGAAAAGCAAACTGGGTTTCAGTCACATGGAGGATTTTCTCTTTAAGACAAATAGTTGAGAAATCATCGTAATATAACAAGGATCTGTATAAGTTTTGTAAATCTGAAAAAAGGCATATGGCAAGTTACCAAGAAAAAAGCTCTTCAAAACATTATAGTTATATGGTGTAAATGGACATTTTATCAAGTAATACATAGTCTGTAGTTGAGTTGTAAGTCATGAGTTAAAATTGAGGGAGGTACAGGAAGGTGTTTGGATGTTAATCAGGTGTGAGGCAAGGATGCTCATTATCTATCCTGTTATTATCATCTGTACAGATCATATTATGAAGAAGAGTAGCATTAAATCTGATATCAAAATTAGGATGTTAATCTCAATTCCACTTTAATGATATGATGTTAAAATCCAAAATAAATCCAGTACAAGTGTGCAGGATTCTTTAACTAAATTGAAAAATTGCTGTAAGAAATTTGCATATGAACATCGAAAACATGAGCTGCATTTTGAATAGAGAAACTATAGAATAAAATTCATATTTACAAATTTAATAACACAAGACACATGTGCTGAAATGATTATTTTATTAATTATTAATAAAATAATACTTGACATTTTGACCCCTGTATTGAGGTCATCATCAGAAGGATACATGCGTATAGGGAAACAAGGTACATGCTCTAGTCCTGTACACTCATAAAATACATCTACATTGTTAATTAATATTTTTCCTAGCCTGACCTCTAGCGATAATTAAATAGAATAACATAAAATCAAAAAAAAAATAAATAAATAAAAAATAAAAAAATTAGGTAAATAGATAAATACAAATGTCTATAATTAAAGTAAACAACTACAATAAACTGCTAAAGTCCTCATGTGCTAATCTTCCAGATTTGTACAGTTCCGATTGTTATGCTAAGATTTCCTTCAGTTGCTATTGAATGTTTAAAAAAAAAACAAGTTGTCTTCTTGTAGTCGGATTTATGATGTATGTGTATGATGTATTTTTCTTCAGCTTGTTCTAGTTGTTATATAGGTTGCAAATGTGTCCTCCACATTCCAAATGTGGAGGACACATTTGCAACCTATATAACATTCTTGGAATAGTTAGGCCATCATTTTTGTTCAGATTTGGGTTGTGTTTGAGCATTTCACATGCTTCTTTGAATTTAATTGTTAATTAATCTTTTTCCTAGCCTGACCTCTAGCGATAATTAAATAGAATAATATGAAATAAAAAAAAAAAAAAAAAAAACTAAAAAAAAAGTATATAGAAGTAAAATATTTCAGCTATTTAGAAACAATTTTTGGTGAAGATGATAAACTGCATATGGAAATTGACAATAATATAAGGAAAGGTAGTATGGTGGATAGCCAGTTGAATAAAAAATATATGAAGTAAGAAAGAGATTAGTCAGAATATTCAAGACAGTGTTCAACTCAGATTAACTTATGGATCCTTAGAGCTGGGTTAGAAATGAAACAGTTGATCATAGAAACTACTAATATGAGAGTATCAAACTCGGCTATTTTGTGAACAGTTACAAGAGGCTGCTAACTAATGCATATTGCATATTCGGTCACATCCATATTGTAATACAGAAATTTTGAATCTTAGGTTCAAGAATTTTTGTTGAAAGAGGAGTCTGTTTTTTGTTTGTTTGTTTCTTTTGCTATTTTTGACACAGTGATGATACTCTGTACTTAATAAAATTGATATGCAGGATCTCTGTTAAAATTTGTCGTTTTTCAGTTTTTGCTCATTTGAATCATTTTAATCAGAATTAGGCAAAACAAAATTGTATCTGTGATATACATATTAGAAAATAGTTCTAGATTTGGTTGTTGTGATCACTTGTTTGTATTATATGTTGTAAAATACTGTGTTTATGCAGATAGCTATTGCCATTATAGGAATGATGTTGCTAATCAACTATCTCATTATAGGTGTTCATCCTTTGGAAAGAAGAAACTGCTGGTGTTGTTGCTACTCTTTTTTTTACCTGTATTACTCTGGCTATATGGTATGTTTATCTAGTGTACATGTTTGTGTATGTGTATGATGTATAGAAACAGAATTGTTTAAAGATAGAAAACAAGGATGAATTTTATGTTTTTCTTTTATATTGTGATTCATTTCAATATACATACAAGAATTCTTCATTCATAATGGGATTATTGTTTTTGAAGTTAGATATGTCACTGGTGAAAACATTTCTCACACCAAGCAGTTAATTTACTTCTTTGACAGAGTGAGATCTTGCTTAGTAGCACAGCAATATCTTCTAAATAATGATATCCGTGTCTGTCACTGTATAAGATGATATTTGAAGTTTAATATAAAAAAAAACGATGAAAGAGGTGGAGGGGGGGCATTTTGTACTTTGGTTATAAAATCTAACCCTCTGACTTTGGCAATAGAAAATGTCAACCAATCATCTAGTGCTTATAGTAATGTACTGTGTAACCGTATTAGGTTAGATGCAGGTATTGTGTTCTAATAAGCTTTTCTTTTATCTTATGTTAATTGGCATATTAATACAGTGATATATTATTTTATTAATATATTTTATATATAAATATATGTGTTTCAATCAGTCAATTTCCTGATATGTAGCCTCAAGGGGTGTTCAGGCTACTACGACATTACCACATGATTAAGTTCATATTATTATTAATCTTCTATCAACAGTTTTCTCCAAATTAGTTGATTACTTATCTCAGGATTCCAATATTGTACTGCCATATCTGACATTTCATTCTAAGGCACTTCTTACTGAATCAATCTACTTAGACTTTGGTCTTCTTCTTTTTTTTTTTTTTGTCATCAACCACCTGTTTTGCTGACCTTTCTTCTGTTTAAGCGACCATACCACCTTAGATTAGCCCTGCTCACATATTCTTGAATGCAAACTATCACAAGTCCTAATGTCTTCATTTTTAGTATGAATATGATTCTGTCATCAATGGCATTTGTTCAGTCCCCTAATTTTTCTCAGAACTCTCATATCTGTAGTCATTAATTTTTGAACAAGTGCTTTATTTCAATCCAACTTTTGGATCTCTAACTTAAAACTGGTTTGAACACTGTCTTGTATACTGTTGATTTAATGTTTTGGGTAATTTCTTTCTTATTCTGAATAAATTTATTCATCTGGCTCCTCACCATACTAGCTTTACTAATTCTGTTATCTATTTTCATATTTAATTTGTCATCTTCACTAAAAACTGTGCCAAAATAGATGAAATATTTTACTTGTTATATAGGCTCTCCATTTGAAATGCAGTTGATGTGTTCAATAATAAATTTAGTCTAATCCTTTATCCAAGTGTGAGCAAACAAAGTTTGCACCTGAAAATATCTTCAGGACTGGGGTAAGGTAGTATAACACCAGGCAACTCGTAGCAAAGGTGGACCAAGCTAACATCACTCCTATCTCAGCATCTTCCATAATGCAGAACACATCTCCTTGCGGATATGTCTAATGTTATGCATTAAGGGAAGGGCCACTACCCAGACTAGTTTCGACCTTTATTGAGGTCTCTTCAGTGGGAGCCAGGCCCAGAAGAAGTGGAGATACTAGACAGAAGAAATGGCGAGGTCATCTTTACCTATAGGAGTTGCCAAACGGTGTTTAATGCATTAAACAGTGTTTAATCCCTTAATGCATAACATTATACATATCCACAAGGAGATGTGTTTTGCATTATGGGAGACACTGAGATATGAGTGATGTTAGCTTGGTCCACCTTTGTTACGAGTTGCCTGGTGTTATACTGCCTTACCCCAGTCCTGAAGATATTTTCAGGTGCAAACTTTGTTTGCTCACACTTGGATAAAGGATTATACTAAATTTATTATAGTCTAACCAAATGAAAAATAAACTTTCAAAGATGTGTTCAATTTCTGCCTATTTTCAGTCTTATTACTGGTTTTCATTCAAATTTTTACAGCTGTTATTCACTTTAATAAGAGAATATTGGAGACTTACTGGATGTGTTCAGGAGTATATGATATGCATAAGACCAAGAGCTAAGTGTCATATCTCTGATTCTAATATCAGATTTAATGCCAGTTTCTTTCATGTTTTTTAATGTGATCCATATAAATGAGGAATAAGAGTAGATAGTGTTCACCCTTGTCTTACACATAATTCTACACTAAACCATCTTATTGTATTTCTCTGAGTTTTTCTTTATTTGTATTTCTCTAACTGCTGCCTTACAAGTTAAATATAGACTATGTATTGCTTTTTATAATGTACCATTTACCCTCTGTATTCATGTGTTAAGGCTTAAGTTCCTTGAGGACAGCACTAGAAAAGATTAAAAATAGGAAAGATTAAAAACTATTTTTAATGCTTCCAATATTTCATCTGGTCACCGAGATGTCTTCAGGGATTACAACTAACAATTGTAACACAAAGACAACACATGGCTGACTCTAGAGCCCTATCTAGGTTGTGTGCCATCTCTGGGCGATTGTAGGAGGCCTAGGTTGTAAATTGGGATCTCTGAGGATTAATGTTTCCCAAATTTTGTGAAGTTTCTTGCAACTGTATTTAGATTTCATTGATGTCTCAGTACTGCTGTTGCTGCTGCAGATCCCCAAACAGTCTTTCTTCCTTCAAAGTGTTCAAAATTTGCAGTTGTCTTGTTCAATGAGTGTAATACAAAGTAAACATTTTTGGAAATAAAATTTTGGAGGGAATTTTATACACACAGTCACCTTGGATAGGAAAGTGCCAAACTTTTGAGCACCTGATATGTGAAAAGCCATTTGCTATTTGGTGAACTGTGTGAAAAGCACTATGGAAATAAGCATGTTGGACAGAGTGAAAGATGTCTTGGTCACCATAACTTGATTGTGGCAGTGGTAGTGATTATCTCTGAAGAGCTAGGCCAAAGTTGAATTCACATAAGAAATGTCCTTTAAAGAATGAGCATATTTCAACGTTAAAACATTACTTAAAAGATCAGGAGTTCTAACTCCTGATGTAGTATTGCTTGACAGTCAAAGCTACATAACTGAGAGAAGACCTCTACATGGCCTTCAAAGGAATGCAGATAATTGACCAGGGCTTCTGACTTAATGTCCAGTCCTCATCTTCTCGTGGTGCACCCTGTTAGGTATCTACCTAGATACTGAACGGACGAGGATGGGTTGGAAATTTGGGATTTAGCTGACCAAATTGTTTTCTTATTGGCTTAAACCAAAATTTCAAATGATGGTACAACATGACAGAATTTCATGCCGGCTAGGGCATCGCCCAGTTAAAACTGGGCGTTTTAACTGGGTTAAAACGCCCTCAGGGTTCCTGGCGAAAACAAGACCCCTTGTTTTCGCCAGGAACCAGGGCAAACAGCGAAAAGTCAGCCACTGGAACAAATCCTAAAACTTACCCCACTCAACATTATGAGAGTTCAAGATCGGTACTATCAATAAGAAGCCTGAATGTCAAAGAAATGGAGCTAGCTGAGGAATTGGATAAGTACCAAATTGACATGATAGGGGTGACTCAAATAAAAAAGACAAAAACTGGTGAGATCTTTCTGAGCAATAAATACAAAATGTTATATTCAGGCAATGACAATCAAGAAAAAGAAGGAGTAGCCATAGTATTCAACACTAAATATGAGGCTAATCTTCTTGAATGGCAGGCAGTCTCAATAGAGTGATGTGGGCAAAGATGAGAATGGGGAACTGGACAATGAGACTTATTTGTGCCTATGGTCCTACAGCAGGTTCTACTAAGTTAGAAGTGGAGGAATTTTTGAAGTTTCAGAGAAAGCAACTGACACAATGAAAAAGGAAAAGTTGGTCCTTGTTATGGATCTAAATAGCAGAGTAGGAAATGATTGTCAGACATACAAAAATGTTTTGGGAAAATTTGGAGAAAAGAACAAAGTTAATAATAATGGCAAATACCTGTTGGATATCTGCTCAGGGCATGGGCTGGTTGTTACTAACACAATGTTCCAACATAAAAATGTGCACAAATTCACATGGAGAAAAGAGGCAAGGAATAAGAAAAGTCTCATTGACTATGTTATTGTTGATAGTGATGTTTTCCCACTGGTGCAGGACACCAGAGTGTACAGAGGATTTGAAATTGGAAGTGATCACTATTTAGTCTTGAGCAGGATAAAATTGAATTTCATATTGAAAAGAATAACATGTAAGAAAGTTTTAAAGTGAATAAAAGTTGAGCAGCTCTCAGATGTGACCTGTAGACTAAAATACATAAATATTATTGATGAATAAATGAAAGAGTTTGAGAGCAAGAACCAAACCTTGGCGATTCACTGGTAAGCCCTGATGAAAACAATGATTGATTCAGCCAGAGAGGGATGTGGGGAGGTTGTCTGCAAGGATAGAAAAATCAGAACTCCATGGGGGATGGAGGGAGTTAAAGAGGCAGTGAAGGAAAAGAAGAAAGCATATCAAAAGTTCCTGGCAAATAATTCAGCTTGTGCTCTTAGAGAATACAGAGACAAATGTAAGAAAGCTAAACACCGTGTAAATCTAGCTAAACAAAAGTCATGGGAAGTCTTTGGTAAGAACATAGAAAATAAATATCAAGAAGGTGGCAAAATATTTTGGAGGTTGTTGAAGAAGTTTAGAAATGGAGGAAAGAGTACTGCAAAAGGAATTAAAGATGATAAAGTTGACATGAAAACTGCAGAAAAAGATATCCTTGATGTATGGAGTAATTACTTTGAAAAACTGCTAAATGAAACAAGCAGTGATGACAGCACAGTAGTAAAAAACATTGACCACATATGCAGTCTGGATGACATATCCATACTTGAAGGAGAAAAAGCCATCAAAAGCCTGAAATGTGGAAATGCAGCAGGAGTAGATGGTATTCGACCAGAAATGCTCAAGTATGAAGGTATAAAAAGTCGTACAGTGGCTGCACTGCACAGTTTAGGAGACCTGGACAGAGGGACAAATTCCAGATAATTGGAGTAGAGCTCTCATGGTACCCATATATAAAAAGGGAAATAAAACTCAATGTGAGAATTGCAGAAGAATTTCATTACTGAGTGTTCCTGGTAAGATATATGCAAGTATACTTGAGAAACGGTTGAGAAGGATTGTGGAAGAGAAGTTCAGTGAGAAATCATGGGAATATAACAAAGATTTGCATTTAAGTTTTGTAGATCTTAAAAAGGCATATGATAAGGTGCCAAGAGAAAAGCTGTTCAAAACGCTACAGTTGTATGGTGTCAGTGGGTCATTATATAAAGCAATACTTAATTTTTATTTTAGTTGTACGTCAGCAGTTAGAATTGAAGGGCGTACAGGAAGATGGTTTATTGTTAAATCTGGTGTCAAACAAGGATGTACATTATCCCCTCTCTTATTCATTATCTATATGGATCACGTCATTAAGGAAAGTAGTATTAAACCTGATATCAAAATTGATGATGTTAATCTCAGCTCTTCTGCAGATGATGTTATACTTCTAAATAAATCCACTACAAATCTTGCAGACTTGTAGTGGATTTATATAATTCTAAATAAATCAACTACAAGTCTGAAGATTCCCTGACTAAATTGAATAACTGTTGTAATAGATATGGTATGAAGGTCAGCATTAAAAAGACAAAGACAATGAAAATATGCAGAAACATTGAAAATATCAACTGCATTGTGAATGGAGAACTTATAGAACAAGTAAAACATTTCGGCTACTTAGGCACGATTTTTAGTGAAGTTGATAAGTTAAATATGGAAGTAGACAACAGAATCAATCATGCTGTTAAGAAAGAAATTAGCTGTGTACAAGACAATGTTTAAATCAATTTTAACTTATGGATCTGAGAGCTGGGTTAAAAGTAAAACACTTGACCAAAGACTAGACACCGCAGATATAAGAGTTCTGAGAAAGATTAGGGGCATGAACGGATGACATCAATGGCAATGTGGTATTAAAAACGAGGATATTAAGAAAGAACTTGATATTGTTAGCATCCATGAATGCATTAGCAGAGCTAATCTCAGGTGGTGTGGTCACTTAAGTAGAATGGGAGATGAAAAATTAGCAAAACAAGTGTTCTCTGCCAGGTTGGCAGGAGAAAGACCCAGAGGAAGACTAAGATAGGTGGATTAATGCAGTAAAAAGTGCCTTAGAAGACAGAAATATAAGACCTTATAATATTGGAGTCTTGACATTTAACAGACTGATTTGGAGGAAAATTGTAGATAGGAAGTAGTAATGATGTAAATTTTTCATGTAGTACTATCATATCCTGTACACCCCTTGAGGGTATATATAAGGAATTTTATGATGATGAGTTCTAACTCTTGGAGATGTGCTGAAGGTTAAAGAAACCAAAAAAGTTTTTGCAATTTTTTTCAGAGTCAAGATTTAGAAAGAAATTAAGTGATTAGTAGATAACATATGGTTACTTATAATTAAAATTCAAAATACACTTTGAACATGCAAGTGATGCTGAGTTATTTAATATTCAGCAAGCATGAAGTCAGGTTTGTTAGAATTGTAAAGATTGATGGATAAATTGGCCACTCCACTTAGTCAGTGTAAACTTTATGAGAATAAACTGGGCCAAAATGCTACCGAAGTAACAGCAAAATATTTATTTAATGTGAATCTCACTCACAAATGGTTGTATACTTAAATATGTTAGAATTAGTAGTGGGAATGAGCTCAGGGTTAGATAAGCTTGGAAATCTGTCTTTAGTTTTTTAATTGGCTTCCAATCGTGAAAGGTTTTTGGTAATCTGTAGTACATTGGTACTGTGGATGTGCTAAGAATTTTTTTTTCTATTTTTTAAAATTAATTTTATGGGCTTAAGAGTGAAAGCTGTATAACTGAAAGTAGACCTCCACATAGGCTTTAAAGGAATGCAGAGAACTGACCAGGGCTTCTGACCTAATGTCCAATCCTCCTCTTCTCGTGGCGCACCCTGTTAGGTATCTACCTAGATACTGAACGAATGAGGATGTGCTGGCAATTTGGGATCAGACCAAATTTTATTCTTATTGGCTTAAACCATAATATAAAATGATGGTACAACATGACAGAATTTCATGCTGGCTGGGGCGCTGCCCGGTTAAACAAGCCCCCCCCCCCCCTGTTGTTTTCACCAGGGAATCAGGCGAATAGTCAGTTACTGGAAAAAATCCTGAAACATACCCCAACATCAGAGTTCAAGATTGGTACTATCAGCATACGAAGCTTGAATGATTTCAGGCTTCATATCCTGAGAAAGATTCAGGGATGTCTATGTGTCTTCCACCCGCAAAAGGTTGCAAACATTTGAGTTAAGGTTGAGTTAAGGATTTTTTTTTCTATTTTTATTGATTTTTATTTTCATTATTATTATTTTTACTTTCTTTTACATTGCCCAGAAACCCTGTTCTAGGTACCAAACATTAATCTTTTCAACCTACTTCAGGCCTCCAATAGGTGGGGCAGTGGTCTCACAAATTCATGTGCTACCTATATGATAATCACAAACATCGATTCCCATAGCAGGATTCAAACTTGTAGCTTGTTCGTTGGATTGCAGATATGGTATCCACCAGGCTAGAAAATTTGAATGATATTTCTGAAAATTTGCCAGTGGTTGTGCTGCATGCCATCGCCATCCTTCCTACAAGCAGCGTACAAGATCGCAACTAAATTATTCCCCTCTCGTATGTTCATGGTGCATTGGAAAAAATTCAAGTTCTCCATGCTATCTTTTTATCTATCTTGAAGAACACAAGAACTGTATCTGCGATCATCTGTATGGCAAGATTTGGACAGGTAGACTATGTTCTTGGATATTCACAGATGATTAAATGTGTTAAGACAGCTATGCTGTGCCTACAGAAGTTGCTAGAGGTCTAAGAGCCTATTGTTAGAATAGGCATCAGCTGCAAAACTACTCTCCTAATCCCACTATGCTGTATTAATTTGCCAAAGATTTGAGAGAGAGTGATTCTAAGACTACATTTAGCTGGCTCCAGATGAATGCTTAAATATCCAACAGATACTATTTTGAAGGCATTTATTTCTAAAAATCAGGAGAAGAAACCCCCCCCCCACACACACACACCACCACCATTCATTAAACAGTTTCTTTTTGCTATAAGGAATTATTTCTTAGGTCCATGTGAGTTCACTCTTATTGTACAAGTAATCTGTATTTTATAAGTATTGTTACCTAATGTTGATGATGGACAATTAAAAATTTATTTTTTACTGGTTTTGGTTAAGCATGTAGAAAATGTTTCTGTGAAAAAAGGCTTATAAGTTAAAAATCTCATCCATTAAGTCCTGAGTTAGAAAATGTGGAGCATAACCCCCAGAGGGGAATGATCTTTTTTTGGAATAATAGGGAGATACAAAGCGCACATTGAATATCTGTATATAGTCAGGTGAACATAACTTGAACAGTGCTATTTAATAGTACAACAGAAAAAATTTGTTGAAATTTCCTGTTTTTTTTTAACATTTCTCATGTACTACCATCTGTGATAAATATCTGAATCGATTATCTTATGAAAATGGATGATACTTTTTGGGGGCATGTTAAAGTTTGGAAACTATTGCATAAAATTACTGCATTTAGTTAATAACTAGTTAATAACAGAGCTAATTTATTAGGTATGTATGGTTAATGTATATAAAAATGAATGGCTGGATTTTTTTTTTTTTTTTTTTGGCAATATATTTTGCATTTTTCATTTTTTTATTTGGATATCAGTTGGCTTCTTGTCATCTTCAGTTAATTATTAAATTAAATCATTTTAAACTCTATTACAAAAAGAAAAAATGGAGAAGTATAATTTATTTTTAAACATGCCACTTTGTATTTTTATTTTTTAACTTTTAATTTATGTATTATGTATTAATGAAATCCTAAGATAGGATTTCACTCTCACAGTAATGTTTTCAAATAAACCAGTATGTTTTGCAAATTTATTTTTAATGTAATTTTATGTTCCACACAGGCTATACTCTGCCTATGGATAGTGTAAGTACTTTATCTAGTCCACTAAGTTATGCAACTGTTGCATCATCAAACTTACTGATGCAGTTGGTATCCATTATTACAAGAATATTTGCTGTACAGACAGACAGTCAGGTAAAGATTTTTCAGAAATACAGATTTTATAATATTATGACATATGTTTAATGAGCACTTTTTCTGTGTGTGTGTGTAGTGCAAAGGAAAAATGTCTACAGCTGTATTATTGTTAATATAGAATGCATGCATTTTTAAGAATTTTATATACAGGAATACCTCGAGTATCGCAGTTATTGTTGCCACGAAAAATACTGCAATAATCGAATCCGTGATAATCGGGATAAATAATGCATATAAAATGGATTATCATTGCCAAGGATTTTTCAAATCTATTAATTAAATTTTATATATGAAGTAAAAAAGAAATGTATTAAACGTGTTAAGTAAAAAATAAAGGTTCATTTAGACAAACACGATTATTCTTTAATCTCTATTTATATATAAGGAGTACATACAGTACATACAATTATTCTTTTTTGGATAAAAATTGGTGTAGAGTTGCCTAGTGGAATTTTTTCTTTCTTTTTTCTTCGTATAAAACTCGGTAGCAATGGATGGAATTTTCAATTTCCTGATGAACTTTCATTGATCACTCGAGATTAGGATCGCCGTTCAAGATTTTTTCTTTAAAATTTTCAGCAATTCTAAACATGTGCATTTTTAAGAATTGTCATTTAGACATACAGTAATATACCATTTATCCGACCTTGTCCGGAAAGCACCTTTTTTGTTCACTGATTTGAAGGATCGTTAACCTTGAGGGAATACTTCGTGCATTGCAGATAGATACTACTCTTTGGTCAATGAATACTTTTCATGTTATTGTTAAATTAAAGTATAATCACTGAAGCCTTCCTTCTGGTTTTATAAATTTGCAAAAAAAATATGAGTGAACAATTTCAGCATAATTACTTTCTCAAATGCAAACAAATGAAGTTAGCCATTACAAGATTCCTTAAACAAGGAGAAAGAGTTATCACAACAAACTGTAAACAAAAATGCTAGATTCACTTGCTATATTTTGCAATAATAACCCCCTATGGGATTATTATTGATTATTATCCTTGGTCTCCAGAAGTATCTGCACTTCTCATGTACAATGTAATGTGACATTGTCATCCTTAAAAATGAATTCTTTGCCTACAGCATCACCGAATAATTGAACATGACGTTGAAGACTTTTTTGCAATATTCACCAGGCATAGTCCATTTTTCCCCATCACTTGTAGCTCAGTGCATCTATTAAGCATAATGCCTCTCCACACCATGACCCAAGTACTGCTGTATCTATCCCTTTCAAGAACATTCTCATGATGGTAAGCAGCAGTACCACTTTCATTCTAGAACAAGTGTCATCTACAATCAGAGAAAGGAATAAAATGACTCACCTCTGTAAAGTGGACATTATACCATTGATGTCTTTTTTAATTTTCACGGATACAACACCACTGAAAACATGCTCATGCTCTATGATGAGCTGTGGATAAGGGGACACAAACTGTGGGCATTTAGGCCTACTTGTTGCACAGTTTTGAGATATCCACGTACCTGTGTTTAAGTAGAGCCTACTTACAAGCAGACCTGCTATGGAGCGTAGAGCTGTTATAAACAAAAATCCGTTTTCATGCTGCACAGTAGAGCAAGGGTGGCCTCTTAGCAAATGTCTGGAAACTCTCTGGCAATATCAATAATTCTGTGGCCTCCTTCAAGCATTCCAATAATTCTTCCTCTCGTGAAATCATCTAGATTTCTTTGAGACATTACAAGACACCTAAGTTTGCAACTTTATTCTTTCACAAAAAGGTCTTCCTTCAAACACAATTCACTTAGCACAGCCTTTTGCCTTTTATCCTATTGAGTGTCACCATGTGATGCCTTTGTGCATGATTCAAAAAGTTGAATGTGCACCTGCTTTCTACTCAGAATCGTCAGTTATACAAATTGCCACAAGCTGATTCATCTGAACTTGCAGTTGTAATCTTCAAAAATAGTGTTTGTTCTTTTGGATACTGGTGTATATACAGGATCAGTGACATGACATTAGCAGGGACACGCCAGTAGTATCCGGCACCTGTGTGCAAAACTTTAGTTGGCACCCCTATACCCCTACCCCCAATAAAAAATCACTTTATAAAAATGTATCAGTGAGTTAAAATGAAATACGAAATATATTAATTATAGGTTTATTGAACAAAAAGCAGAAATTACAAAAAAAAAGTGTATAAAAAACAATAAACATACAAGGATACAAAAACAACAAAAATAATTTGAAAAAAAAAAGTAAATAAATAATAAGATAAATAAATAATAGTAACTTACAAGTATATAAAACAGGAACATATTAAACATTATTGGGTAAAGAAATAGTTAAATAAATATTTAAGCAGAAAGAAAAATCACTTAGTGAATTGAACTTTTCTAGTTTTCATTAATGAAAATTGAAAATTCTTGAGTAATATCATGTATATCAAGTTGATCCAAAATATCTGACTCTATTTATATAATGGCAAGATTTGAAAATCTGTCTTGTACCATTGTGGAGTGCAAGTTTAGAAAAGGACTGTTCCGCAGATGCTACAGATATCGGTAATGACAAAAGAATCCGATGAGCAATTGTAAAGTTTGGATAAACTGTGATTAAGTCGTTTGAATAAATATACTGAATTATCTGATATATATCTTTTTTAAAATTAGAAATAAATGGTTGACAGTGTAAAATTTCTTCACATAAATCGTCTGTATCAATGTCTGAATGATTCTCATTTGTTAATTTTTGTCGTAACTTTTTACAACAAGATAATAAATATTCTTTATTTCATGAAGTACTTAACAAATACAAAAACTGAAATCAATTTATATTTTCTTTTTCATGTTCGTAATCAAATTGTGTTGTCTTTTTACATTGCCTTAGTGGTCTACTACTACAAAATACAGATTCTGCATCAAATTTTGCTGCAATTAATTTTAGCTTTCTACAATTTCTTTGAAAGTTTCATCAGACCTATAATCATTTAAAAATTGGTTCAGATCATTCAATGCATCTAAAGTAAGTTGGAGATTCATAGATGAAGACTGCAGTATTTTGCTGACAAAATTCATTTTATTTAAAATACCAAATCTTTGGTGCCTTTACTATCCTGGTGCCTGTGTGCATCGCACACATTGCACATATGGTCAGCATGCTCCTGGAAATTAGTGATGGTCATGTATATATTTCACTATTTTGGCTCCTTTTTGGTCTTTAATTTTTTTTTTTTTTAAAGTTTTAGGTTTCAAAATTTATACCCCATTTGATTCATCATTTTCCTTTTTTACTGGTTTATTTATGCACCACTACCAACACTGTCTTCTTACTTCATGTTCTTGGCTCAGTAAATTTGACTCCAAATATTTGTCATTCTTGCCTTCCAAATATACAAGGCATTTCTCTGGGGTTAATTAAAATTTTATATTAGTCCTTGAACTTAGTCTCTGGTTGGAGATACTAGGTAGCTCCATTACCTACTATTTCTGATTCCTGAAATAATATAAAAATATTATTTCAGGAATAAGAGGATTATTTTCAACAAAGCAAAAACTGTGATATAAATAAATCATTAAAGTATATATATTCAACTTATGTAATTGGGCATATTTAATTAATCAACTTTAAATTTGGTCATAGCAGCACATGTACCACTATGACACTACGGCTAACTGCATGGGAATAAAACTTTTATCATCACCTGCTTGGCAGTGTATAAAACTAAAGTGCAGTGCACATTGTTTATTTCCTACAAGGACAATTATAGTTCAGAAATAAATTAGAAGCACAGGTGCTGACAAGATGCCAAGAGAACTACAGAAGGTAGTGGTGGTGGAGGAAATCCAGTGCTCCAAACTAATCTCTTACACATATACAACTAGTTGCTTGACTGAAAGTGTTAGAAATGCACATTCCAAAACTCAATGAGTAAAACAGTCTTTTATTCCAAGTTTTTATCCAAAAAAGTAAATAATTCTTTTCATTTGATATTGTATGTATGGAAATAGACACTGTGAAATTTATATATATTTTCAAATATCTGTATTCAGTGGAGTGGGAAGCATTTTCTCCTAGAAGTCAGTTTCACATAAAGCAACCAGTTTTTGTGCAATTTTATGTTATTGTTAGTTTCATATATCAGCACCTAATTGATGCTATTCAGAAGAAAAGTGGGAAAATGTAGTTTTTAAGATCATTGATCTGCAAAGACATGATTTTTCTTCCCTTATATTACACACTACATCATGTGTTATTTTAGTGTAGCTTACGAGGGTGGTCTGAAAAGTTCTCAACCATAGATGGCAACAGTATTGGCATGATTTTTTTTCCTAAGTTGGTACATCTGTCAAAAGCATCCGTGTAAAATTGCAAATCATTCTATCAAGTAGTTTGTTTTATACAGCTGTCTGAAGCAAAAGTCTGTATCCCTTGAAATGGATAAAATCGAGTATCGTGTAGTTATAAAATTCTTTGTAAAAAAAAAGATTTAATGCCAAAAGAAATTCATTCGAAGTTCATAAATGTTTATGGGCACTCTTCTCCTTTGTTTTTTAGTAATTAGTAATTAAGAAATGGGCTGCCGAGTTTAAACTTGGCCGTACCAGCCTTGAAGATGATCCACGTGAAGGATGTCCAAAAAATGTAACAACACCAGAAATCATTGATCAAGTGCACGATATGGTATTGGATGACTAGTGAGTCAAAGTGCGTGAAATTGCTGAGACTATAAGCATTTCAAAAGAATGTGTAGGATATATTTTGCATGAAGAATTGCAAATGAAAAAGCTTTGCATAAGATGGGTGGCTCGCTTGATCACAGCAGATCAAAAACGCACTCTCATGAAATTCTCTGAACAGTGCTTGGAGCATTTTAACAAGAATAAAACTGATTTTGTGCATCAATTTATTACTATTGATAAGAATTGGATTCACCATTACACACCAGAATCCAAACAGCAGTCAAAACAGTGGACAGAAGTCAGTTGTTCAGCACCAAAGAAGACAAAGTCAGTTCTATCAGCAGGAAAGGTCGTGGCATTGGTGTTTTGGGATGGTAAAGACATTTTGTTTATTAATTATCTTGAAAAGGGTAAAACAATAACTGGAGAATATTATTCCGATCTTTTAACCAGACTGGATGAAAAAATTCGTGAGAAAAGGCCCAGTTTGCAGAAGAAAAGAATCATTTTTCACCAGGACAATGCACCTGCCCACAAAGGTGTTTTGGTAATGGGAAAAATAAGGGATCTACACTATGAATTGTTGGAATAGCCAACCTATTCCCCAGATTTTGCTCTCTGACTTCTATCTCTTCCCAAAACTAAAAAAACCCTTCCTCGCTGTCAGCATTTTTCTTCGAATCAAGAGGTGATTGCAGTTATAGAGGGTTATTTTGCAGATCTTACTGAGAACAACTACATGAATGGGATAATTATACTGAAGCAATGCTGTAATAAATCTATTAGTCTTAAAGGAGATTATGTTGAAAAATAAAAATTATTTTGAAATTATAAATTTATTTTTTCATTGTTAGGCTGAGAACGTTTCAGACCACCCTTGTATATATAAAAGAGCCTCTGTAGTTCAGTCGGTACAGATGAAGAGCTTTGGTCAGAAAGACCTGGGTTTGATTCCCATCCATGATGTGAGGAACCTTTATCTGGTCTCTTTTGACTAAAAGTGAGTTAGCATGACTCATACGAAGGTAGAGGGTTTTTTTCACCTGGAAACTCCTGTTTTTAATCCTTCAGAATAGGCAAACCGGCCCCCTGAACACACACACGGTCATAAAATATACAAATATCTAATCCCTCATTAGGAGAGCTCAACCTTTTACTTCAAAGGGACAGAGGGCGAGAAAGGGGAGAAGCCCCATACAAATAAATAAAAAAAATACACATATATATATAAAATCAGCTAAACGTCTTTTATTCCCATATAGGGAGTAAGCAAGTCCATTTTATCCCTATCTAACTTTTGAAGACTGAGCGTGACAGCCTAATCTCCACCAGTAGCCAATCAAAGATAGCTAGACTATCACTAATTATACATGATCTGGAGAAGAGAGGCAACTGACAAGTGTTGCCATCTCGTGGTCCTTAATCCTAACACGATGTGTACTGTCTGAAAATAGTGTGGGTTCTATGGTCGATTTTCTTGAGTTTATGGAACGAAAAACCCGTTTCCAGGAGTTTTTGTCTGTTCTAACAATTGTTCCAAGAACCACCTGAAGAATGTTTGCATAATTACCAAAATTTGTATGGCATATCTATGTAGTATACTCGTTATAAAAGTGGGTAGTTGTATGGGAATATGTGTAAAATAATTAAGACTTTTTTTGCTCATTAGTCATGATCTCATTATTTCTCTGCCCGTTGCAGTAAAGTTTGACTTTTATTGATTTTTTTTTGTTCTGGAAACCACGTTCTGAAGACCAAACATGGAACATTTTCAAGCCACTTCAGGCCTCCAACAAGCAGTACAATGGTCTAACACCTTGTGATGCAATTCATCTACCACCCAAAGAGAATCCCATACATCCATGATCATAGTGAGATTTGAGCCTACAGCCTGTTGGTTGGAGAGCAGATACACCAACCTGGCTAGCCTTTGCTAAAGAGTCCAGAATCTATTCTTTATAATGAAACTTATGACATTTGGTTATTACATTTCCCTAACTTAAATAAATCTGTTTTTCAGTTTTCTGCAATCCTGTCTTAAGTCAGAACTACATATAAAAGTTGGTTTTAATTAAATCTCCATGGCTAAATGCTGTAAGAATAGGCTAACTTAAAAGATGATTACTTACACAAAGAAAAATGTAAACAACAGTTATGTGTACCAAGGAAGAGAGAGACATTATTCTTTCTTCCTATAATTTATATCACATAGAAACAATGCACTTTGAGTAATAGTTTGGGTTTTATATTATCACCTTTCAGCAGTTCAAAAATAGATAGAATTACAAATGTAAAGTGCACAACAAAATGCTTATTGCTTAACAGTGCAAATAATATTGATTCAAAACAGTAGCCATACTTGCAACTGTAATCACAATCAATCTTAGAAATAGATAGCAATCCTGCTTGGTCCACTCATTACAAACTAAATTAAGTAATTAACAACATGCTGAACTGGTGTATTGATTTAAAAAAAAAAAGAAAAGAAATCTTGGCATACTCTCGCTCTTAGATTTAACAAACATTTCCAAACCTAGTATGCCTTTCTGCTAGATAATAATGGTTGAGTTCTCCTAATGATGCTGTAAGCATTTGGCTAAACTTTGGAAGCATCACTTGGCCATACTGAACTTTCATTATAAAAAAAAATGACGAGCAAAAACTCGTCTGCCAATCGGATATTTCAGCTAGTTGAGGTGTTTTATTGTTGACTGTCACTATAACTAACTATTGAAAAATTATTAAATGGATAAGAATCCTATATTGTTATATAGCCAGTAAGTGAAACTCAAGATCGA
Source organism: Typopeltis vanoorti (assembly GCF_054136105.1). Taxonomy (NCBI): domain Eukaryota; kingdom Metazoa; phylum Arthropoda; class Arachnida; order Uropygi; family Thelyphonidae; genus Typopeltis; species Typopeltis vanoorti. Next base: position 53,308,003 of record NC_143557.1, on the reverse strand, counting down.
TAACTACGATCTATGAGTTTCACTGTGAAAAACTATTGGCGAAGGCAATTCGAAGCAAAGGTGGAGCAAGATCCCTCACTATTCTTGATATTCTCTCATAATGTAAAACACAGCTAGTGTTTTAATGTAGAATTCTCATAATGTAAAATACTAGCCTTTTGGCTTTTTATTTTAATTATTGAAAAATTAGTCGTAGTCCAATGAGGTACACTGCTGTGCTATAGAAAATTCACTCTAGCAAACTACTATCCAGTATAGCAAACATGTATAACAAACAAATAATGATACAGTCATATAATAATGAAACAGTATAACAAACAAATAATGATATGGTCATGTCTCGTAATAGCAAACTCCTGAGAACCAAAGTTCCTTTGGTTCTCAGGAGTATTATGAGGCATGACTATATCATTATTTACAAATGTATAATGGAAGAAGCATTGTTTTTAGTGAAATTCTACTTAACATAGTATAGCTGAATTTTCAATTTGTGGTATGATGTAAAAAAAAAGAAATAAAAAAAAAAGAAAAGAAAAGATATGGGATGTAATGTAATATTCCTTAAATAAATTAAATGAGAATATTCCTAATATTTTAATATTATATGGTTTGTCTTCATGATATTACTTAAGAATTCTTCAATATGTTTTTCAGGTTCCACTTGAGAAGTCATCATCCTTTCCTTCTGATGTGTTTCAAGCAGAAAAGGAAAACACATCATTTTCAATAAGTTCGCTGATTACATCATTTTATGAGAATAAAAAATTATCATCTGCACTTGAAAAAATGAAAGAAAAATCCAATGTTGATGATGAATATATTAAAAAAACTATACATGAGATATTTAAACAAGAGTTGTCTAGCTTATTGACATCTTTGAATCATCAGCAAAAAATTTCTGATGTTCAACAGGTAATTATTTTGTTAAACATTCCGCTTGAATGAGATTTCTGTTTTCCACTTTATATTCACAAAGGAATATAGTGATATTAATTTTTAATTTTCTTCTTGAAAGGATACAATCTGACTTCCAGCAAGGTCAGAGTTGCATTGTTATTATATATAAAGGCTTTAAATTAAGACAAGGTTTTGTCATATCTCATGAGGCAAAAAGCAAGTGTTTTTTTTATTATTTGAGAATAGCAGATATTTTATTTTTTAAATTATTAACAGCTGTATTGTTCCCTACCAGCAAAATCTAGAAATATAGGAAATACAGTCGGTCCTCAATTCAGGATGTATGTGACACATGACGGGTTGCTTAAGGGTCAAAGTTGTATAACTGAGAGGAGACCTCCACATAGCCTTTAAGCGAATGCAGGGCTTCTGACCTAATGATCCAGTCCTCACCTTCTCATGGTGCACCCTGTTAGGTATCGACCTGGATACTGAATGAACGAGGATATGCTGGCAATTTGGGATTTAGCTGACCAAATTGTATTCTTATTGGCTTAAACCACAATATAAAATGATAGTACAACCTGACAGAATTTCTCAGTTAAACAAAATCCCCATTGTTTTCACCAGGGAACCAGGAACGGCGGAAAGTCAGCTACTGGAACAAATCCTGAAACACACCCCAACTCAACGTTACCAGAGTTCAAGATCAGTACTATCAACATAAGAAGCCTGGATAGCAAAGAAATGGAGCTAGCTGAGGAATTAGATAAGTACCAGAGCGACATAATAGGGGTGACTGAAACAAAAAAGACAAAAGCTGGTGAGATCTTTCTGAGCAATAAATACAAAACCTTATATTCAGGCAATGACAATCAGGGAAAAGGAGTAGCAGCCATAGTATTCAACACTAAATACGAGGCTAATCTTCTTGAATGGCAGGCAGTCTCAAGTAGAGTGATGTGGGCAAATATGAGAATGGGGAACTGGACAATGAGACTTGTTTTTGCCTATGGTCCCACAGAAGGTTCTACTAAGGTAGAAGTGGGGGAATTTTTTGAGGCTTTAGAGAAAGTAACTGACACAATGAAAAAGGAAAAGTTACTCCTTGTTGGGGATCTAAATAGCAGAATAGGAAATGATTGTCAGACATACAAAAATATTTTGGAAAAATTTGGAGAAAAGAGCAAGGCTAATAATGGCAAATTTCTGCTCAGGACATGGACTGGTTATTACTAACACCCTGTTCTAACATAAAAATGTGCACAAATTCACATGGAGAGAAGAGGGCAATGACAATCAAGGAAAAGAAGTAGCCATAGTATTCAACACCAAATAGGCTAATCTTCTTGAATGGCAGGAAATGGAAAGTTTTAAAGTGAATAAAAGTTGAGCAGCTCTGAGATGTGAATTGTAGAATAAAATGCACAAACATTATTCATGGAAAAATGAGTTTGAGAACAGAAACCAAACCTTAGAGATTCAGTGGCAAATCCTGAAGAAAACATTCATTGATTCAACCAGAGAGGCATGTGGTGAGGTTTTCTGCAAGGATAGAAAAATCAGAACTCCATGGTGGGCACAGGAAGTTAAAGAGGAAGCGAAGGAAAAGAGGAAAGCATATCGAAAGTTCTTGGCGAGTAAGTCAGCTTGTGTTCTTAGAGAATACAGAAAGAAATGTAAGAAAGCTAAACACTGTAAAACTAGCTAAACAAAAGTCATGGGAAGACTTTGGTAAGAACATAAAAAATTAATATCAAGACGGTGGCAAGATATTCTGGACGTTGTACAAAAAGCTCAGAAATGGAGGAAAGAGTACTGTAAAAGGAATTAAAGATGATAAAGGCGATATTAAAACTGGAGAAAAAATATCCTTAATGTGTGGAGTAATTACTTTGAAAAAAAATGCTAAATGAATGAGCAGTGATGACAGCACGGCGGTAAGAAACAAGCAGCAGATGTGGAATCAGGAATACATATCCATACTTGAAGTAGAAAAAGCCATCAAAAGCCTGAAATGTGGAAAGGCATCTGGAGTAGTTGATATTCGATCAGAAATGCTCAAGTATGGAGGTATAAAATTCTTACAGTGGCTGCACTTCATAGTTCAGAATGCTTGGATACAGGGACAAATTCCAGACGATTTGAAATAGAGCTCTCTTAGTATCTATATACAAAAAAGGGAAATAAAACTGAATGTGAGATTTACAGAGGTATTTCCCTACTCAGTGTTCCTGGTAAGATTTGTGCAGGTATACTTTTGAAACGGTTGAGGGAAGCTTGGTGAAGAACAAGCTGGAGTCAGACCAAATAGAGGATATCAGGATTAGATTTTCACTTTATGACCAATAGTTGAGAAATCATGGGAATATAACAAAGATCTGCATTTAAGTTTTGTAGATCTTAAAAAGGCATATGATAAGGTGTCAAGAGAAAAGCTGTTCAAAACGCTACAGTTGTATGGTGTCAGTGGGTCATTATATAAAGCAATACTTAATCTTTATTTGAGTTTTAAGTCAGCAGTTAGAATTGAAGAAAGTACAGGAAGGTGGTTTAATGCTAAATCTGGTATCAGACAAGGATGTACATTATCTCCTCTGTTATTCATTATCTATATGGATCACATTACAAAAGAAAGTAGTACTAAGCCTGATATCAAAATTGGAGATGTTAATCTGATCTGTTAGCTTTATGCAGAAATGTCATACTTCTAAATAAATCCAGTACAAGTCTGCAAGATTCCTTGACTAAGTTGAATAACTATTGTAATACATAAGGTATGAAAGTCAGTAATAAAAAGACAAAGACAGTGAAAATAGGCAGACGCATTGAATATATCAACTGCATTGTGAATGGAAAACCTATAGAACAAGTAAAACATTTCAGCTACTTCCGCATGATTTTTAGTGAAGATGGTAAATTAAATATGGAAATAGACAAGAGAATCAACAAAGCTGGTATACTAGAAGTCAGGCTGAAAAATTTATATGGAATAAGAGAGAAATTAGTCAAAACACTAAATTAGCTGTGTACTACACAGTATTCATGCCAATTTTAACTTATGGATCTGAGAGCTGGGTTAGAAAGAAAACAATTGAACCAAAGACTAGAGACTGGAGATATGAGAGTCCTGAGAAAAATTATGGGGATGAACAGATGGCATCAATGGCAATATCATATTAAAAATGAAGATTTGAGGATATTAGGAAAGAACTTGACATTGTTAGCATCCAGGAATATGTTAGCAGAGCTAATATCAGGTGGTATAGTCACTTAAACAGAATGGGAGAGGAAAGATTAGCAAAACAGGTGTTCTCTGCCAGGTTGGCAGGAAAAAGACCCCCAGAAGACCAAGATGTAGGTGGATTGATACAGTAAAAAGTGCCTTAGAAGACAGAAATATAAGATCTGGTAATGTTGTAGTTTTGACAGGTAACAGATTGATTTGGAAGAAAACTGTAGTGGTTAGTGGTGATGTGAGTTTTTCATGTTAGTACTCTCATATCCTGTACACCACCCCCTTGAGGGTACATGTGAGGAATTTGATGATGAAGGGAATTTTTTTTTTTTTAGGTGTGAAATTTAAAACTTATTCTAAGAAATAAGATGCTTAAGTAATTGGTACTTTCAACAAATTATCAGATCAATTTTTGGTTTTAGGTTGTTTCCTTCAAAGCCTCGGATTTTAAAAGTTTTTTTTAAATATTAGCAAGATATTGTGATCACTTGCTAAGCTAATCTATAACAAGTTTTTTTATGTTGGTTACCAAGTAAATCATACTTTACAAAAATAAAAAGCATTGTTTTTATCCTTCACCCAATCATGGACACCTGAAGTACCATCAAGACAGGCTATTTATGTAGTTGATTCACAATAGCAGACACTACTATAACAAAAAACACTCACTAAAAGAAACTACTAACAAATTCCTGACTAAAACGCCCTTGGTTGAATACTGTGGTAAAAGAAATTCACTGTATCGAATTATCCAGTATAACAAACCATATATGGTCCCTACAAGTTTGCTATATTGAGAGTTGGACAGCTTCATATCATGTTATCCAAGTATTGCACAGTACACAATATGTCGGTGTGTATTATGGAAAAGTTCACTACCTAGACTATTATTCAGATGAAAAAGTGAAGGCTTTTTCATCATAGGCCTACAGACAACAGAAGAGAAAAGACTTCGGTATCCTTTATTTGATGTAGCCAATGGCTATCTTTTTTAAATCTCTCTCATGCACCTGAAATATCTAAAGATCAGTTGGGACAAAATCCAGAGACTGTTGATACTGAGGCTGGCCAGCCTTTTTTATTAACTTTCTCGAGTTGCCGTTCACCACCCAGGATTGCTCTCTAGTCATTCCTGCAGTTGATCATGAGACTATGGTGAGCTAAGAGGATGGATAGTGTGAGAAACCTCACATAATAAGCATAGACAGGTATTAAAGCTTAGGTGCTAGTTCAAGCTCATAATTAGGTTTAATTGAATGAATATAGCATAGTAATTAAACTAATTTCCAGGGCAAAAACATTAAAAAGCCTTAAAAATGTCTTATCTTGGCTACATGAATTGGTGTGGTTTCGCTACATAGACAACATTTTCTTAATCTGGGAACATGGTCTGGATACTCTCAGAGTATTTCAAGAACACCTGAATAATATTCATCCTAATATCAAGTTCACATCTGAGTTAGAGGTTGACAGAACAACTCAAGTTCTCTATTTATAGGAAACCAACTCCTACAGACATACCTTCATTTTGACTCACACCATTATCCTCCGCAAAAGTTAGATCACCGAGCCCGGTCTCTTCTTTCAGAATTTAAAAATGAACTCAGTCGACTTCAAAGTACATTCTTACTTAATGGTTACTCAAAGAAGACTATAGACAAATTATTGTTTAACCCTCATCATCAACAACGTAACAAAGCTACCACTATTTCTAAAGGCAGTATTTCTATGTCATATATTAGTTCTATGTCCCCGAAATTAGCTAAAATTCTGATGAAATATAACATCAAGACATTCTTCACACCCCTTCCTAAACTGTTTAATCTTAAGTTGTCCTAAAACTAAATACAGCAATCTCAAATATCCTGGTGTTTATAAGATTCTTTGCATCTGCGGTAAACCATACTTCAGAACAGACGGAAAAATCAGTCGAACTATGTTTAAAGAACATCAATGAGATATCAAGTACAACAGAACTTGTGCCAGTGTCTTGTCTAGCCATGTTCTATTTTCAGCTAATTTGAATGAAGAAACCTTCAACATCAGGTACTCTGGGATAGAACTGACAATATTCACCATTATTGTGACAAGGTAGAGAGAAAAATTATAGAATCTAAAGAAATAATACTCAACCCCCATCTATATTAACAACAATCTAAGCTACAGCCTACCGGACTCTCACAGCTCTACTATTCAATATTGGGGTTCTCAAGATCTCATATGCAAGCATGTGCACAGTAATACAACCAGGGTTTGTTCTTCTTTTTGAAGCTCTAAGCTGAAATCTCTACAGTTTGTTTGATATATGTCTGTTTTGTTTTTTAAAATACCAGTTCCTTTCCGGTTATGATGGTATTTATTTGGTATTCACCTGAAGAATTCTAGTTTTAGACGAAACTAGTCATGCAAATAAAGTTTTTATTTTAACCTCGGTTCAAGTGATTCAATATTATAGAATATATACAATCATCAGCAGCAGCCATTGTCAATCCACTGCTGGATGAAGTTCTTTGCAAGATTATTTCAAAACTGTTTGTCTGTGGCTCTCCTTTCCCATGTCACTCCTGCAAATCTGATGATATTATCAATCCACCATGATTTAGGTCAGCATTGTGGTCATTTTTCATCTTGTGGAATTTAGTCCAGTACTTCGTTTGTCCATCATTGATCTTGTCTTCAAACAATATGTCCAATCCATTGCCACTTCCAATGTTTCGCTCGTATGATTTTCTTGTGTGTTGTTCTTAATTTTTGAATTTCCTTTTCATTTAGTGTCCATGTTTTACAGCAATATGTCAATATAGGAAGAATTCATTGGTTAAAAACTTCTTTAGGCATAATGGTAGTTAGTTTTTGAATATTGAATGTAATTTTCCAAATGCTTTCTACCCAAACATCATGCATATTTTAATTTTGTTCCATTGATATCTGTTCTCTTAAGGGTTTTTTTTTGGAGGGGGGGGGTATAAATTTTAGGTAAACTATCTATCTATCTATATATATATATATATTTTTTTTTTAAGCTATATATATATAGCTTAAAATTTATAAACCCCAAAACTTCTCTGCATTCATGGTAGATGCCTTCTTTTAAACTAGATAAACAGTTATCTAAATCTTTAACTCCCCTTACTACCCATACCTCATCTTGTAGAAAAACTTCCTTCCAGGAAATGATATCAAAATTTGGAGTTTTGATATCATTTCTTTATTCATTACCCCCTCCCCTACTTTTTTTTTGCCATACCTCCTTGTTCAATGGTTACAACACCAAAACATATTAACAAAATAGTTGTTCTTCACATCCCTCCCTCAGTACCGAGATTATAATAATGCTATTACTATTCCTTATATCTGGGAGACTTTAGAAAAATCTCTGCATTGCTTTCAAACCTTTTTTTGAAACTGGTAGCCTTATCTGCTCTCCTAAAGTTCCACTCCTCTTCTTCTTTGTTTCAGATGTTTATGAGGCTTCTCATTCTTGCAACTTGTCATATTGTCGACAGACTGGAATCTCTGCCTTGGTGATACATCCACCACAATTACTATCATTCAGGTTGAACTGGCCATGCCTTTGGATACTTTGCATAGAATCAAATGAAAAAAAAAAAAAAACTATGCTTAACTATTCAGCAAATATGAACTTGAAAGACTTTTAAGTTTTCGTATATTTAGATTTTAAAAACCAACCTAATCTAAATGAATATGGTTGTGTTAAAACTTCCCAAGATTTGCGAAACATTAACTCTTGGGCCTCCAGTTTAAGTTGTTTCACTTACTGTTTTGTATGTTTTATTACAGTTTTTATATTGTATCCCAGAAGATGTGTCTATGACATACAAAATGTCATAACCATTAAAGCTGTGTTTAATTTTTCTCTCCACTATGTTGATCCCATTAAAAATAATTATGAGAAAAATAGACAAAATTTTATCATCCCCTGATTAACTATTCTGCACCACTTGACGAGGAGTTTGGTATCTCCTAGAATTTGTCTTTCTAAATGTAACTGTTGACAGACTGAACAATAGAATTTAGATAGTATTTGTGTGTTATATTGCTGCTTTCAAAACTTATCTTGTAGTGAAGTAGCAGTGAGTATAATATTACAGGGCACAGATATCAGGGTGGATAAACTGGAAGAAGGTTTCAGATATGATTATGTTATACAAAAGTATCTACACTGGTGTCCCAAACCTGAAGATAAACACTATTTCTGAAGATTATAACTTCAAATTCAGATGAATCAGCTTGTGGAAATTCGTATAACTGATGATTTCAATTAGAAAGCAGGTACACATTCATGTTTTTGATTTGTGTGCAAAGGGGCCACGTGGTAGCACTCAGCAGGATAAAAGGCAAAAAGGCTGTGCTAAGCAACTTGTGTTTGAAAGAAGCTCTTTTCACAGAGGAATGAAGTTACAAACTTGGATGTCTTGTAATGTCTCAAAAGACATCACTAGACGATTTCATGAGGAGAAGAGTTATTAGAAACCTTGAAGAAGGCCACAGTATTCATGATATTGCTAGAGTGTTTGGAATCTCACATATCATTGTATCCAGGCTCTGGGAAGCATTTTAAACCAATGGAATGCGTTCCAGACATTTGCTAAGAGGTCACCATTATGCCACCATGAAGAATGAAGACAGAATTTTGGTTATAACAACAAAACATAATTGATGCATCACAGCAGATCGGCTTGCAGGTCAGTCAATTCAAGCATAGGTACACAGATATCTCAACAAACTGTGGCAAGGTGTGCGACAAGTAGGCTGTATGCCTGAAGGCCTGTAGTTTGCATCCCTTTATCAGCAGCCCATTGTAGAGCACATTTTCAGTGGCATTGTATCCATAAAAATTGGGAAAGACACCAATCGACTAATATACCCTTTTCAGAGTCATTTTAGTCTTTCTTCTGATTCTGAATGGCACTTGATCTGGCATGAAGGTAGTACTGCTTAACATTGTGAGAATGTTTTTGAAAAGGTTAGATTGGCAGTGCTGGGTTCATGATGTGAGGAGGCATTAAGCTTAATGGATGCCCCGAGCTACAAGTTCTGAAAAAAAGGATTATACTGGTGAACGATATCGCAATGAAGTTCTTCAACATCATGTTCAATTGTTCCGTGGTGCTGTAGGCGAAGAATTCATTTTTATGGATAACAATGCCACACCACATCTCATGAGCATTGGAAATACTTTTGGAGGCTGAGGATATTAATTGAATCAAGTGGCCAGCACATTACCCAGATCTGAACTCCATAGAACACATTTGGGATGCAATAGGGAGATGTGTTGGTGTTTGAAATTCCCCTCCAGAAAACAAGGCTTTATCCTTGCTTTGAAGGAGGAGTGGGCTAGTTTTCTTCAAGAACTCCTGAATCACTTGGTGCTTAGCATGGTTTGATGATGTGAGAGCTACATTGCAGTTTGGAGCAGACATATTCCATACTGAAATGTCTCTCCACATAGTTTTCTGTAAGCACTGCACATCACATCCTTAGAAAATTTGCAACTTTTGCCAAAAACTTGTTTGTACAAAATTTATAATGCATTTCTTGTGTAATATAATTTATTAGTATGCTGGCAATAAATTGTCCACATTTTTCTGTAACAATGAAGGTAACCTAAGTATCTCGGAAAATTAGGGAATCAAAGCAGAGGTGGTTTGGTTATGTTATGTGGCAAGATAAAAGTTATGTGGGAAAGCGAGTTCTGGAAATGAAGCCCCCACCAGGCAAAATAAGTAAGGAAATGCCTAAACAGCAGTGGCTGGACTGGTTAGTCTGAGGTCTTGGAGGTCTCCCTCCAAGACCTCAGACTAGAGGAGAACATGGCTTTGGACAGAATTGAATGGAGGAGGCTGATCTGCTGCAGCAACCTCACTTGAATGGGAATAAAGATGAAAAAGAAGATTGCTGATTTCAAACCCATGCTTCTTTCCATAAATGGTATTTTCACTCATTAATTATGAATATCAAAATTATTTTCCTCTGCTAATTAGAGTAGGAGATATTGCAAAAAAATGTTCTGTGAATAGTTGAATGTTCAACTTATTACATAGTCTTTACCAAATATCCACACAGTTCTCCAAGCAGTGTCTTGCTAGGATATTCTTAGAACTTCAGTAAATTTTATTAAATAGAGTAATATTGCTAATATTCAGCTGTGGAGGTTCGTGGCAAGAGGCTAATTATTTTTTTATATGATAATTCCATCTTCTTGGCAGGAGTTACTCATTGTTACACTCTGATACCTTAAGAATGTAGAATTCTCAGTTATCATGGTGTAACATGAAGAGAAAATAAAATAAAACCCCTGTATAAAAGCTAATAGATGAATTATTTAAAAGAAAGAAAAATATTCTTGCATCCAAGTAAAATATATATATAAAAAAAAAGTGTTTGTTGAACTAACTAATAAAAGAAGAAAATATTACAGTTGTGATATAAAACAATTAGCTAAGTAAAACAGAAAAGATTAGTAATAAGAAATTGTATGTGAGAGGCTAGAGATTAAAATATTAAGTAAATTCTTAAAAATTTGGAAGGGGGATTAATTTAGAGGCTAGCAAAAGAAAAACAATAGACTATCGCTCAGGGTCAATTCCCAGATTTTGAGACATCGTCACGGGCTCGCCGGCCCAAGGATGTTTGGCAGAAAAATGCCACCCTAATTGGTCAGTGAAGTCGAATCAAGTAAAGGGCGGAGAAAAGAAATTAAAGTGGGTGCCGTTAGGAGTCAAGGTATAAAAGGGACCCCCCAAAGAGGCTTTTTTTTTTTTCGGATAGTTTCTTCACGAGCTCCTTCGTATAGGTTTCACGTGGTGTTCCTGAGTAGCGGGATTGGAGTTATCTCCGTCATCACAACAAGGAAACAAAAGTGAGCAGGATTTCAATTCCGTATTTCCTATGGTAAGAAACGAGGAATGCCATTTAGCTAAAGGAAAGAAGGTATTATCTATGTGTTTCATCGTCCAGTGACAACTACGAGAAAAGGAAATCTGTAAAGAAGTCGGTGTCCACGTGATGAGTTTCACAGCCATGGTATAGATGATTCTAAAAAGTGTTCTTAAATCAAGTATGAGAAGTAAAGATCGTGTAAGCACAGTTTATTGCCAAAAGAACTTAAGAGTGACAGATTATAGGAGAGATCATATCAGGATAGTTCAATCGGAAAAAGGTAGAGGCCAATATAGAAAACTCGAGAGAAAAAGGTACTGTAAAAATCTCGTGTTAACTGAAAATAGTCTGTAATTGTAATCATTATTCTATTACTGAACTGTTGAAGAGACTAAAGAAAATCATACTAGGACTTTAGTACATGACAGATTATAATGAAAGTATGTCTGTTAATATTATATAAGTAATTACGTGTCCTGAGAACTATGCGTGTGTATTGTAACGTATAGGAAAGTTTTATATGTCAAAGTTATGTGTTAGTACAATGAAAGGATAATTTAATTTACATAGTTTTAGATAGTTAAATTGAGTGAGTTGATCACATATGTCCAGGTGCTACAGCATATAGTTTATTCAGACTAATATAGAGTTAACTAATGTGTTAATTAGATAAGGTATTATACTTATGGTTGTATGAGTTGAATTTGTTATGGTGGCATGATCGTAATACCCATATAGGATCATAGCTAAATACTTGTGATTAGATAATGTTATTTTGTAAATGTTTTCTTAGTATTGAATTGAATTATATTAGAAATTGAATTGTACCATACTAATGAGTTTAATAAACCTTTGTTCATTGATAAAACAGTTGTCTGAAATTGCTGCCCAATGCACCACTTGAAAAATGTACGAACCTAATCACGCGGGAAATTAATGTGTTAAATAACGAGATAAAGTGTCACAACTGCAATATTGTTTCGCATTCAGACATATTTTAGTAATTGCTCCTTGTTTTTGTATTTAATATCTCAAACTAAATGTCCCAAAAGGCGCAGCATAATATAAATATTAGGGACACTAAGGGGAGAAATAACTTAAATATTTGTATTTTTGGGTGATATCTCGTGCATAGATAAAAGTTGAATATAGATAAGCAGAATTTCACTAGATAGAATGATAATCATAAATTGGGACACAACATCATGAAGATACACGGAGGTAAATCAGTGGTGTAGTCATGTTCTCATATAATAAATAGGAAAATGGTGTATCACCATACTATAGATGAGAGATAGTCATAGAAAGTTTGTTCACTTGGTTACAAAGTAAATTATATTATTGTTTTTAACCTTTACCCAAGCATGAGCATATGATGTAGCATTATGATTGGCTCCCTGCATTTTAAGGCAGTTGATGCCATGTGAAACTAACCTAGTATTCCATAATGCACACTGCAGTTCATTTTGGACTTCCTTGGGGGGTCACATTATAATATTGTTACTTCATGTTTCAGCAAAAAGATAAAAACAAGAATATAATTTGTTAAAGTAAAATTTCATTTGCCAAGCTTACTTTCTGTTCATATTGTTGTTGGGATTATAAGCATCCCATGTAAACATTGTTGGAAAAGTGATAATACCTGGTGAAAAAAGTTCTTGTATGAGTAAGGTTTCGTCTCTAGATATATTTATGAATAGGATTGTCAAAAGGCCTGTAGGTTTTAGGTATCATATCTTTCATTTTTTTTTTCAGTAAAATCTCTGGAATTCTTGATGTATGAATCTATCCTCAATGTGATGGGCATAATTTAGATCAATGTCTTAATAGTTGTATATCAGGAAATGTCATAGAATATTAAAAATACTCACAGGATCTTGCATATATATATGTTCACATACTTATGTGAATTGATCTAAGCACTTTTGGTTGAATTTGGATCCCACACAAGTGCTGCAGTCTCCATATTTACCAAATGTAACTTCTTTGTTTCTCAGCTTTAAAAAAACAACATGGGATCAAAGTAGTTGAAATCATTAAAAGAAATGCTTATAATGAAGTAACGTTTGTACATTGTTTTGAAACCTTTTTTTTTTTTATGTTGTGAACAGTGGCAGTGTGGAGGGGAGGGTAGTTGCAGGAAATGCTTATTTTGATAGAGGCAAATCCTGTAAGTGTTATTCTATCTATAACTATCAAGTATCAGTCTGGATACTTTTTTTTTTATCACTAATCATATGTTGTATTCTTATATGAATATGTTTGCAGTAATATCAAAATAAGAAAAAGTAAGAAATGCTGTACTTCAAACTTTCTGAAATAAATGTACTTGATTGGTAATCAATTGTTTTTTTGCAGAAGATGGGCAAAGGCTCTATAATAACTACTTTATACTGCTTTAAGTCTATCATCATCATCATCAAATATCTGCCATGTACCCTCAAGGGGTGTACAGGATATGATAGTACTACATAAAAAATTTACATCATTACTAACTTCCTATCTACAATTTTCCTCCAAATCAGTCTGTTACTTGTCAAGACTCCAACATTACCAGATCTTATATTTCTATCGTCTAAGGCATTTTGTACCGTATCAATCCACCTATATCTTGGTTTTCCTCTGGGTCGTTTTGCTGCCAACCTGGAAGAGAACACTTGTTTTGCTAATCTTTCTTCTTCCATTCTATTTAAGTGACCATACCACCTGAGATTAGCTCTGCTAACGCATTCCTGGATGCCGACAATGTCAAGTTCTTTCCTAATATTCTCATTTTTAATATGATATTGCCATTGATGCCATCTGTTCACAACTCTGATCTTTCACAGGACTCTCATATCTGCGGTCTCTAGTCTTTGGTCAAGTGTTTTACTTCTGACCCAGCTCTCTCAGATCCATAAGTTAAAATTGGTTTGAACACTATCTTGTATACAGCTAGTTTAGTTGTCCAACTAATTTCTCTCTTATTCCATATGAATTTATTCAGTTGACTTCCCACCATACCAGCTTTGCTGATTCTGTTGTCTATTTCTATATTGAATTTACCATCTTCACTAAAAATCGTGCCTAAGTAGCTGAAATGTTTTACTTATTCCACATGTTCTCCATTCACAACACAGTTGACATTTTCAATGATTCTGCCTATTTTCATTGTCTTTGTCTTTTTATTGCTGACCTTCATACAATATCTATTACAACAGTTATTCAATTTAGTCAGAGAATCTTGCAGTCTTGTAGCGTATTTATTTAGAAGTATAACATCCTCCGCATAAAGCAAAGAGCTGACATTAATCTCCAATTTTGATATCATGTTTAATACCACTTTCCTTCATAATGTGATCCATATAGATAATGAATAACAGAGGGGAAAATGTACATCCTTGTCTCACACCAGATTTAACATTAAACCATCTTCCTGTACTTCCTTCAATTCTAACTGCTGACTTACAACTCAAATAAAGATTAAGTATTGCTTGATATAATGCCCCATTGACACCATATAACTGTAGCATATTGAATAGCTTCTCTCTTGGTACCTTGTCATATGCCTTTTCGAAATCGACAAAACTTGAATACAGATCTTTGTTATATTCCCATGATTTCTCCACTATTTGTCGTGAAGTGAAGATCTGATCCTGACAGCCTCTATTTGACCTGAATCTAGCTTGTTCTTCACCAAGCTTTTCTTCCACAATTCTTCTCAACCGTTTCTGAAGTATACTGGAAAAAATCTTGCCAGGAACACTCAGTAGGGGTATACCTCTGTAATTCTCACATTCAGTTTTATTTCTCTTCCTTTCCACATTTCAAGCCTTTGATGGCTTTTTCTATTTCAAGTATGGATATGTATTCCTGACTGCATGCCTGGTCAGTGTTTTTTTACCACTGTATGTCATCACTGCTTGTTTCATTTAGCAGTTTTTCAAAGTAATTACTCCATACTTCAAGGATATCTTTTTCTCCTGTTTTCATGTCACTCACCTTTATTATCTCTAACTCCTTTTACAGCACTCTTTCCTCCATTTCTGAGCTTTTTGTACAATGTCCAGAATATCTTGCCACCGTCTTGATATTTATTTTCTATGTTCTTGCCAAATTCCTCCCATGACTTTTGTTTAGCTAGTTTTCCACATTGTTTAGTTCTTACATTTGTGTCTGTATTCTCTAAGAGCACAAGCTGACTTATTTGCCAGGAACTTTTGATATGCTTTCTTTTTTCCTTCACTGCCTCTTTAACTCCCTGTGTCCCCCATGGAGTTCTGATTTTTCTATCCTTGCAGACAACTTCACCACAAACCTCTCTGGCTGAATTAATCAGGGTTTTCTTCAAGGCTTGCCACTGAATCTCCAAAGTTTGGTTCCTGTTCTCAAACTCTTTCATTTTTCCTTCAATAATCTTTGTGTATTTTAGTCTACAGTTCACTTCTGAGAGCTGCTCAACTTTTATTCACTTTAAAACTTTCTTACATGTCATTCTTTTCAATATGAAATTCAATTTTATCCTGCTCAAGACAATAGTGATCACTTCCAATTTCAAATTCTCTGTACACACTGGTGTCCTGCACCAGGGAGAAAACATCACTATCAATAATAACATAGTCAATGAGACTTTTCTTATTCCTTGCCTCTTCTCTCCATGTGAATTTGTGCACATTTTTATGTTGGAACATGGTGTTAGTAATAACCACTCCATGTCCTGAGCAGAAATCCAACAGATATTTGCCATTATTACTAGCTTTGCTCTTTTCTCCAAATTTTCCCAAAATATTTTTCTGTCTCACAATCATTTCCTACTCTGCTATTTAGATCCCCAACAAGGACCAACTTTTCCTTTTTATTGTGTCAGTTGCTTTTTCTAAAGCCTCAAAAAATTCCTCCACTTCTACCTTAATAGAACCTTCTTTGGGAGGACTATAGACACAAATAAGTCTCATTGTCCAGTTCCCCATTCTGATATTTGCCCAAATCGCTCTACTTGACACTGCCTGCCATTCAAGAAGATGAGCCTCGTATTTTGTGTCGAAAACTATGGCTACTGCTTCTTTTTCTTGATTGTCATTGCCTGAATATAACATTTTGTATTTATTGCTCAGAAAGATCTCACCAGTTTTTGTCTTTTTTGTTTCAGTCACCCCTATTATGTCGATCTGGTACTTATCTAATTCCTCTGCTAGCTCCATTTCTTTGCATTCAGGCTTCTTATGTTGATAGTACTGATCTTTAACTCTGGTGATGTTGTGTTGGGGCGTGTTTTCAGATTTGTTCCAGTAACTGACTTTTTGCTGTTTGCCCTGGTTCCCTGGCTAAAACAACGGGGGCCTTGTTTAACACCAGGCGACGCCACCTCCTGCATGAAATTTTGTCATGTTGTACCGTTATTTTGTATTTTGGTTTAACCAATAGGAATACAATTAGGTCGGCTAAATCCCAAATTGCCAGCCCATCCTCGTTCATTCAGTATCCAGGTAGATACCCAACAGGGTGCACCACGAGAAGGTGAGGATTGGACATTATGTCAAAAGCCTGGTTGGTTCTCTGCATTCTTTTAAAGGCTATGTGGAGGTCTCCTCTCAGTTTTGACCCTTATGTGAAGAATTCAATTCAATAATTAGATGAAATGATCTAACTAATGCATCAAATTTCAAATGTCATTAATGTGATAAACATACATTTAAATGAGATAAAGTATGCCTCACAGGAATTATTTCAGTGTTATGTGATTCATATGTGCAATTTTTGATTTATTCAGTAAGTTTAGATTAGGAATGTATGCGAGACATTTGTGCATCTTATTTTCAGTTCGATGAGAAATAATCAATACAGTATATTAAATTCATAATAGAAAAAAAAAAGCAATCCACCTTTGGAGATGACAAAACTCTTTCCACTAGAAATAAAAGGAACAAATTATAAAAATTAACACCAATGAGAAATAATCAACACAGTATATTAAATTCATAATAGGAAAAAAAAGCAATCCACCTTTGGAGATGACAAAAAGAAACTGTTTCTCTAAGAAATGTAATTCTGAATTATTGAGGCACAGAATAACTATTTTATGAAAAAACTTTGGAAGTTTTGAATAAAATAGTGTGACTAGACATTTTTAATGGGATTGTCCCTCCCCTTCATGCAGGGCACCTGTTCATCACTATCACTTGGAGGTCTCCTCCAAGTGATAGTGATGGTACTGGAACTCTTTGTTCTTATACTTTGTTTATACTTTTTTCCTATATTCTTCACTCTACTTTCCTTGAGTCTTTCTAACTATTCCTGTATTCCAGATCACTATCACTGGGATCTAATGCCATGTGGTGCAACCTGTGGACATCCAGAAAGTGTGTGTTGGGGGGGGGGGGGGATCCTGGTAGTCTTGCACTACTTTGGCCTCTGCTTCAGCAAAATGGGCTGTACTGGATGGACCAGCGAGAAACAATTGGCTAGTGGACATACCTTCATTGGTCAAGGATGTTGCAGTAAGTCTCTTTCCCCATAGCCTGGAGGACAGGACCACGACTGTATAGCATCTGGAGTAGTCTTGGCATTCCACTCCTGAGTGCCATCATTGCTTACCAGTGAATAGGCATCCATTTGTGGCACCATGGTGGTTGGGAAGCTCTGGTGCTGAATCCAACTCCTCCTGAGAATGAACACTTCTTCATCTTCTTGTTTATCAGGGTCACTCTACAAGTCCCAAGCAGTTATAGAAAAAATAGAACCATCCAAAGGGAAAAAGTAAGAAACAAAAAACATCAGATGCTGTAGCAAATATACCACTGTTCCTAAGGGTTTGGAAGGATTGGCAGGAACTCCAAAAAATGTAAAGAAACTGCATTCAGGAGATATCCTTATTGAAGCAGCTACAGCAGCACAGTCAAAAAAAATATTCCATGGAGCATCTGTCTTGGTAATATAGATTACAGTACCCAAACACACACAACTAAACTTTTCTAGTCATAAGAAGAATAGTGATACTTAAGGACAGGCATCTAGTTCCCACTACAAACACCATCCTTACCTTTAAAAAATCAAAACCATCAACATCTGTTAAAGGAGGACACCTCAACTGTCCAGTACAGCCATATATCCCAAACTCTGTACAATGTTTTAAATGTCAGAAATACGGTCATTCTCAAACTACCTGATGTGGCAGTAAAGAACATGAAAATAAAGGCTGCAAGATCAGAACACCAAAATGCTCTGTGAAGGAGACCCAGCCACCCGGCATATTTCTGAGCATGGCAAAAGGGGAATGAAGAAAAGTAGATAGGACAGTTAAAAACAGAGCAATGCATCACATATCACAAAGCAAAGAGGCAGTATACAACAAAAGGGGAGGGACAATCCCATTAAAAATGTCTAGTCACACTATTTTATTCAAAACTTCCAAAGTTTTTTCATAAAATAGTTATTCTGTGCCTCAATAATTCAGAATTACATTTCTTAGAGAAACAGTTTCTTTTTGTCATCTCCAAGATCAGAACACCAAAATGCTCTGTGAAGGAGACCACCCGGCATATTTCTGAGCATGGCAAAAGGGGAATGAAGAAAAGTAGATAGGACAGTTAAAAAACAGAGCAATGCATCACATATCACAAAGCAAAGAGGCAGTATACAACAAAAGTAGCAGCAGCAAATATTGGCGAAACCCTCTTATTCTTAGAAGGCAACTGTAAAGAATTTTATTTTTTAACGATACTTGTGACATAATGATTAGAAATATATATGCGTTTGCACAAGAATAATTTTTAATTTGCCAAATATTTCGGTCTGAATATTACAGACCATCTTCAGTGGCTACATAGGAATAGTTATAAAAAACAAAGTGGAATACGAACAATTGATCTAGAACGAGCCGCGTGATGTCATATCGCTAAGTATTAGAAGAGTAAACATTTTTAAAGTTCATAATTAATGATATTAATTCAGAAATTCATATAATAATCTTAAATAACATTAGACTAATATAGAAAATTTAGAAAAAAAAAAAAAAAAAAGTGTTATCCTGATTAAACTTTCCCAAATTTTTGATATAGATATACAGTCATTACGATTCAAGTTAGGCCTCCACACTTTCTTTAAATAAACGTTCAAATTTGTAGCGACATCTGGACTGGTGCTCTTGAATTCTTTTTTTCTATAGAACGTCCAGTTTGTCCTAGGAAAGATTACAATTACAAGGAACTTGATACACACCAGGTAGAGACAAGGTTGAGCGTTTATCTTTAGATGAAGGAAAATGGGTGGATAATTTGTTAATAGGTGTATAAGTGGCTGTTAAATCATATTTCTTCAGAATTCTTGAAATTGGTTCTGAAATCCCGGAAATGTAAGGAATTGGAACTCGACGTATTGAATCTTTGCTGTTCTATGTTGGATTGTAAGAATCGAAAAGATGTTGTGTACTCTTTTCAGAGAAGCCATTTAATTTCATGTGATGTTCGATAGTCGAAAGTTCTTTCTGTAATAAATGAGAAGTTGAATAGTTAGTTTTGGCTCGTCGGATTAAACATTTTATAATTCCTGTTTTTTGACAAGGATGATGAGCAGATTCTTTGAGACGACCTGTGAAAGTTGGTTTTCTATAAACTGTTGTTGTAAGAATACCAGAAGGTGAACGGATGAGAAGGATGTCTAAAAAAGATAACTTGTTGTCTTTTTCAATCTCTATGGTAAACTTTATACGAGGATATAAGGAATTGATACTGCTTAAAAAGGAAGATAAGGAGTCTCTGTTGTGAGGCCATACAGCAAAGATGTCATCTATATATCTAACCCGAAAGGATGGGTGAGGGAATATAGATGAGAACAGGACTTCTAGATGTTCTAAATAAAAGTTGGCAAGAGCAGGAGAGAGTGGACTTCCCATGGCTGTTCCTTCCACTTGGTTAAAATTTGTTTTGACATAAGAAATATCCAGAGTGCAATACAAAATCAAATAGCTTTATAATATCTTGTGGGAAGATGTCAGCAAGTAATTCTAAAGTCTCTTTGAGAGGTACATTCGTATATAAAGATTCTATATCAAAGATAACCATAAGATCTGTAGGTTGTAAAGTGATGTTTTTCAATTTGAAATCACACATTGGCAACTCGTGCTCTTTTTTGAAAAACTTCTGATTTCTTAAATAAATTGAAAAACATCACTTTACAACCTACAGATCTTATAGTTATCTTTGATATAGAATCTTTATATACGAATGTACCTCTCAAAGAGACTTTAGAATTACTTGCTGACATCTTCCCACAAGATATTAACACAGAACAGCAAAGATTCAATACGTCGAGTTCCAATTCCTTACATTTCCGGGATTTCAGAACCAATTTCAAGAATTCTGAAGAAATATTATTTAACAGCCACTTATACACCTATTAACAAATTATCCACCCATTTTCCTTCATCTAAAGATAAACACTCAACCTTGTCTCTACCTGGTGTGTATCATGTTCCTTGTAATTGTAATCTTTCCTACTTTGGACAAACTGGTCATTCTATAGAAAAAAGAATTTAAGAGCATCAGTCATCAATTCAACACAACAAACCTGAGAAATCTGGATTAGCTCGGCATGGATTAGAAACAAGCCACAACATCATTTGGTCCAAGACTCTCCTCCTACACAGATGTTGCTACAAATCTGAACGTTTATTTAAAGAAAGTGTGGAGGCCTAACTTGAATCGTAATGACTGTATATCTGTATCAAAAATTTGGGAAAGTTTAATCAGGATAACACTTTTTTTTTTGTAAATTTCCTATATTAGTCTAATGTTATTTAAGATTATTATATGAATTTCTGAATTAATATCTTTAATTATGACTTTAAAAATGTTTACTCTTCTAATATTTAGCGATATGACATCACACGGCTCGTTCTATGTGTGAATGATCAGTTGTTCGTATTCCACTTTGTTTTTTAAAACTTATTCCTATGTAGCCACTGAAGATGGTCTGTAATATTCAGACTGAAATATTTGGCAAATTAAACATTATTCTTGTGCAAATGTGTATATATTTTTAACTGTAAAGAAAGTTTCAGCCAGGACATTGACAAGGATGTCAATCCTGCCTTCTCGCAACTACAACATTGCTGAAAGATATAACTTGCATGATATTTGCACCACAGAGGGTCAAAGATACGCTTCCAGACTCTTTATTTGATGACTATCAACAGATAGCGTGGATACCTCTCCCCCCAGGAAGATAAAATTATCAATATACTGGAAATACAATTTTATTAATACACACCAGTATTTTACAATAAAAACATTTATTCAAACCTACCAGTTTCGCCAGCAAACTATCTGGCTTTTTCAAGGCATTACGGAGATATTCTCTTTCCATGCACCGAACTTTGTGTTCCATTAAACTATTTAAATTATACATTTTTGGTCGTTTTATAATAGAAATACAATTTTATTAATACAGACCAGTATTTTACAAAAAAAAAAAGATTTATTCAAACCTACCAGTTTCGCCAGCAAACTGTCTGGCTTTTTCAAGGCATTACGGAGATATTCTCTTTCCATGCACCGAACTTTGTATTTCATTAAACTATTTAAATTATACATTTTTGGTCGTTTTATAATAGAAATACAATTTTATTAATACAGACCAGTATTTTACAATAAAAACATTTATTGTAAAATATTGAAAAAGCCAGACAGTTTGCTGGCGAAACTGGTAGGTTTGAATAAATGTTTTTATTGTAAAATACTGGTCTGTATTAATAAAATTGTATTTCTATTATAAAACGACCAAAAATGTATAATTTAAATAGTTTAATGAAACACAAAGTTCGGTGCATGGAAAGAGAATATCTTCGTAATGCCTTGAAAAAGCCAGACAGTTTGCTGGCGAAACTGGTAGGTTTGAATAAATGTTTTTTTTTGTAAAATACTGGTCTGTATTAATAAAATTGTATTTCTATTATAAAACGACCAAAAATGTATAATTTAGATCAATATACTGATTGGCCTGAATGGAGTGAAATTTGGTGAAATTGTGGATATTTTTCCAGGAAGCAGAAGAAGAAACGATGGATGCTGGCCATCGACAGTTTTCAAGAAAAGAAAAAAATCCTTGACTAATGAAAACAAAACCACTCATACGAAGCCAGGTGATACCATCAAAATGAAATAATGGAAGCATTCCTACAATGGAATTGTTATGGATTCTGACAACATAGATGACATCAAGGCTCTCTTGCAAAAGTATGTTGCAAGAAACAGCTGAAACCAAGTGATGATCCTCCTCTTCATAAGGACAGGACAGGAGATGCACTTGCCAACAAACAAGTCACCATTCTTGTGAGCAACCATATCCTACTTTCAACAAATCCAAATTAAATTAACACCGGTATAGCAGCATTCACTATAAGACTCTCTTTTGGAAATGTCATAACTGTACGTTGCATCTGCCTCCTAGATTTTTCTCAAAATGACCTTGTTGATGTCATATTGCAGTTACCATTCCCCTTACTTTTAATGGGAGATTTAAATAGACATGATGTTCTTTGGGGGTAGTGCCCAAACAAACATTAGAGGAAGAGATGCTCAACAAGATCAATCTCTCCCTCTTAAACACGGGAAGCAGCACCTTCTTCCGTATGCTTGCCCAGACATTCACTGCAATTGACTTAACTATCTGCTTACCATCCCTTTTCCTGCTTTAAGTGAGAAACTGATGACAAAATATTTGGGAGCAATCACTTTAATGTGATATCTACTCTTCTATATGGGCAACAATGTACTACATCTCAGATATCACAGTGGAAAATTGAGCATACTAATGACTGGTCCACCTTTTCCTCATTAGCGGTTTTTGATTCTATAGCAGTCATTTCATCTCCTATCAGTGATGCAGTAAAGCTTGTAACAGTGTATTATTTCAGCAGCCACAACTGCAATTCCTAAAACATCTAGTTGGTTTTCGTGTTTTTCTAAGCCATGGTGGAATGTTCATTGTACAGAAGCCAAAGAACCCCAGAAAAAAGTTTGGTGCATTTTTCACAGTTACTCCACAACAAACCTAATTGCTTTCAAATGAGCTTGAGCAAGACACATCAGATGTCAGAGCCAGAAGGAATCCTAGATCCAATTTACTTCTTCTATATCAAGATCCACCCACAGCAAAGAGTTATGGGAAAAAATCTCAAAAATGAAAGGCAGATACACCATCTACTGCCACTCTATCCTCAAGCACAGTTGTTGATCCAACAACAAGTCTCCCCAAAAGTGTCAGCATTTGGGGAGGCTTGCAAAAATATCAGCAACATCTTTTTATTCCTCTGGGTTTCTTGTCCAAAAATACCAAGCAGAAAAACAACAAATCCATTTTTCTTCAAATGCTACAGAAGAATACAACAGACCATTTACCAAAAAAAGAAGAAATGAAAACTGCTTTGCTTAAATGTTGTCAAACTGCTGTTGGACTAGATAATATCCATTACAAGATGGTAAAGCATCTGTCAACATCAGGGCACCTGGCAAAAAAGGTGATTATAATCGCCTTTCCTAAGTCAGGGAAGGATCCAAAATATCCAAATAACTACCATCCAATTGCTTGTGCAAGATTCTGGGGAAAAAATGGCTAACTTTCATCTTTTATAGTTTCTGGAGAGAAACAACCTCTTTTTCCAGAACACAAATCTGGCTTCAAAAAATATTGTATGACTGATCATTTTGTTCCACTGCAGGCATCCATTAGAAATGCCTTCCTAAAATGCGAGCATCTAGTATCAGTTTTATTCGATATGGAAAAACATGTGGTTAAAACATTATTGCTTGGAAATGTGGAATGCTGAAAGACTTACATAATTTTAGTCTTAGATGGAATTTCTCTCTTTTTTTAACCAAAATCTTAACTAGCCAAATCTTTCAAGTTTGAGTGGGAACTGCCCTCTTCTACTTCTATAACCAAGAAGAGGGAGTCCAATGAGATTCTTACTTGTACAAATTTTGTATATGACTATTCCTTGAATCTGCCTCAGCGCTGAAAAACTTTCCAAACCTCATCAAATTTGAGTGCATGAGACTGCCTTAAACTTGGGAAGCATTTTTTTTTTATATCTTAAAATATTAGATATTTCTTAATAAAATAGTTTTAAATCATTTATTTAAATAATAGTTTTAAATCTTTTTATATTTTATATCTGTTTTATACTCATCTTTTACATTTGTTTTTTCTGCACTGTTTTTATGTTGTCTTACTTATTTATTAAATAGTATACTTCTAAGAATTGTTTCATTTATGATTTTTGTTCATTTTGACTTTTATATACCCTCTGTCCAAAAAGAAACCGAACTTTTGATAGAAAATAAAACACAGGCCAATTATAATTATTTAAATAATTTATTTCAATCAATATACTCTCCCTCAGCTTCGATAGAGTGTTTGGCATGGTGAATTAATTCGTTAAATGAGTTTTTTATATTGTTTTTGGAATACTGTTGAGGGTCATAGTTACTGCCGCTTGAACATTTTCAGTGGTGTCGTATCGCTTTCTTTTCATCAGCAAATGAAGTCGGGGGGAAGAGAAAGAAGTCACAGGGTGCTAAATCAGGTGAATACTGCAAGTGATCCAATGCACAAACTTGGTTTTTGCTCTAAAACTATCTCACGATGTTGGAACAATGAGATAGTTTTCGTTGTGTATGGCATGAATATCGTGATGCAGGCAGCTGGTCACTTTTGCATCACGATATTCATGCCGTACACAACGAATTCTTGCTATCAATCACTTCAAAACTTTGAGATAAACTCACCATTGACCGTTTGGCCAGGCAGAACGAATTCTTTGTGGATAATGAATTGCCCTTATAATCGTAGAAGCAAATCAGCATTGTCTTTACTTTTGACTTCTCTAAGCAACTTTTTTTGATGTCCCTCTTCTGGTGGTTTCCACTCAGCACTCTGGCACTTTGCTTAGGGCTCATACTCAAAACACCACATTTTATCACCAGTAACGATCGTTTCAAGGAAGTTTGCGTCCTTACAAGCAGTTTTAATGAGGTCCTTGCAGCGTGCAATTCGATACATTTTTTGGTCATCAGTCAACTTGTGGGGAACAAATCACGAATTCAATTTACGAAGGCCCAAACTCTCAGTCAAAATGTTCCGTACTATTGACTTTGGAATCGCCAATTCATCTTCAATCAATTTTATGGACGATTTTGGGTTTTCTTTGATGAAATCATGCACTCTTTGGATGTCAACTTCACTCAGTCCAGTTTTTGGACGGCCTGGCTTTTCGTCATCCTCAAGCATCTCATGACCATTTTGAAATCACTTAAACCACTTGTAAACTTGAGTATGGGATAAGCATTCATCACCGTATGCTTTTTGAAGCATTTGATGCATTTCAGTGAAACTTTTACCAAGTTTAACACAAAAGTCAATCGCAGCTCTCTGTTTGAAACTCCAGGAATTTTCCGACCGTTCGTCAAAACACACTGTCACTCTTGGCACTATAACTCGGCTTCTAATGAAACAAATGTCATAAACAGTTGACACAACACTAATGAAGGTTGCCGCTTTTGCCAGCAAAAAGATGCAACAGGCAGCGCCACTAGTTTCTTCTATTTTCGAAAAGTTCGGTTTCTTTTTGACAGAGGGTGTATGTATGATTTTTAGATCTATATAAGCCCCTTATTACATGTTTTTGGTGCAGTATGACCATAGCTGTCCTTGTGCCATTATTACCCCCCCCCCCCGAAAAAAAGAAAGATTGACCACTTTTCAGCCACTGATTTATTGTCCTGAGAAAATGCAGACTGGATGACAAATATCCTGTTTTATAGATGTGTTTTATTTTTCTTATTTTCATGAAAACTTTCTGATTTTTATAAACTTTCATCAACTCTAACATAACTGTGCAATTTGTGCCAAATAGTAATCAGATTTATCCTATTTCCAATGAATGTTAATGTAATCCAGATGTGATTCAGATGACTTTCCATATGTTAGTTTTCACCGTTGACATTATAATGCACATGAAACTTGACTTTTTTTTTGTAGCATTGCCAGGGCGATACACGCATGCAAATGAATTCTAGTATTTTCTTTGGTGTTTTTTAAATTATTGGTATGTTGTTTGTGGTGTAAACTCTTTAACATTATTTTGAAGGGTTTAGTAATTAATTATAAATGTAGTTTGTTGAAAATAGGTTGTGAGATGTCCATTGAAAGTTTCAGGGACACATTGAAACAAAAGTTCCCTTTCCTAACTGAAAGTTAACGTGGATGGTAAAATTTTCTGCATTATTTGTAGAGCTGAATTTTCTATTAACATAGTGGTTCCAATATTACACAGCACAATGCTAAAAAGAAGCAGTTACAGTAAAATGTGCAAGCCATAAAACTAATCTCTTCGTGACAAAACAACAAGATATAAATAGTGAACAAAAATGTTTTACTGCACAAGAAGGATTTTCTAGCTTTCCATAGTATAACCACACACAACCATTCATTTAGATCAGTGGATTTTTTTTTATGTTGAGCCCATACCCGAGTGGTGGGTTGGGAAAGAAGGTACTTGTTCACATTTGATTTGAATGACTGCATATCATATTCCCTGGGGAACATGACTGTTCTGCAGCCCAGCAGTTGCAGGATGAAGGAGAAGGAAAAGAAACTTGTTCTTTGAGTTTCAAGGTGCACCGTGAAGGGATGTTGAACAGCAGCTGCACGTGTTCCAATGAGCTTAGTACTAAGTGGGGGAATTGTTGATTCTATTTCAGATGAACATTTTCCATGGAAATATTTGTAGAATACATATAATGCAGAGACCGATCGTCTCTGCGAAAGTGGGGGAGTGAGTTGTTAAGAGATGGGTCATTAATAAGTCTGATTGCTCTCCTCTCTATTGAGTTGAGCATTTTGGGGGCCACAATCTCATACGTGAGAGTAGTACTCAATAGTTGGGCTGATTTGTGATTTGTATAAGGTTAGCAGCTGTTCAGGGATGAAGTAACGTCTTGAGCAAAAGAGATCCTAGTTTTTTAGAAGCTGAGGATGCAATGGTTGTTATGTGTTTATGCCAGGAGAGGCTTGAATCATGTCAGGATAATTCCAAGAAGGGAAATCTCAAATTGTCTGGAAATTTGGGTGTTGTCAAAAATAATACTGGGAGTAAATGGTTCCTTTTTATGAGAAATAAGACAATATTGAAATTGACTAGGCTATCTGAACCCCATTGGAGGACGGCTTCGAGATCAGAATTAAGGGCAGTGGTGGTTGATGTTCTATAGGTTGGGGTGAGTGGAGTAAGGTTTATCATAAGAAAGGGAGGAGTGCAATATGCTGTCGTCTGCAAAAACTGTGTATTGGATTGGAGGTAAGCTGAAGTAGGTCATTGATATATAGTAGGAAGAGGGTTGGTGATAGGACAGCACCTTGAATGGGGCGAGGATAAGGAACCATCCACCACCACACATAGTGTGCATCCAGACAGAAAGCTGGCAATCCAACTATAGAGGTCTTGAGATAGCCCAAATGATGGCAGCTTACTCAGTAAGCCCTTGTGCCAGACCCGGTCAAATGCCTTGGAGATATCAAGTGCAACCACGTAAGATTTGCCAAACTTCTCCATGGCATTTGTCCAGAGGTGACATATGTCAGTAGATCTCCTGTTGATTGGCAGCAACAGAATCCATACTGGCAGCCATTTATTACACAGTAGCTTCAAGGTAGTGTAGGAGTTGGGAATTGATGAATTTTTCCATTATTTTGGACAGGACTGAGGTGAGCAAGATGGGGCAGTAGTTGGACAGCAGTGACTTGTTGCTCTTCTTGGGAATGGGTTGAATATAGGTCAATTTCCAGGCTATGATAGATACCAGTGGAGTAAGACAGTATATAGGCGACATAGGACAGGAGTCAGTTCTGGTGCACAAACCTTCAGGACAATTGGAGGAATGCCACCAGGGGCCAGGAGACTTTTTTGTGTCTAATTTGGACAGTGTTTTACTGATCTCTGTCTGGCAAAAGGATATAGTGGGCAGTGTATGTTGGGCATCTGGAATGGTTGGGGACATTTGCCATTGTCAGTTATGCATGCATTGGAAGCAAAGTGTGAGGCCAGGAGATTGGCCTTTTCTGTAGGTGATGATGCAATGGAGCTATCTGGGTATGATTGGGAGTGGGAACAGTTTTGGGCAGAAGTTACGACCAACTGCTTTGGCGAGATATTAAAAGGCTCAGCTGCTGTTTGGACATGCTGCTAATTTCCTGCTTTTTGCTCTTTTGAACTCTGTTTTGGAAGCATTGATTGTTTTTTTTGCATTTATTTCAGGCTTGGGTATAAACTCTAAAGGAGATCGAGTTCTTGATTTGAGCCAATAATGGTATGTTTGGTTTTTCATTTGTACAGCCTTGGTGCATCTTTCGGAAAACTAGGATTTAGTTAGGGAATGACAGATCAGAGTACTGTGGGGAATGTATATTTCTATGCCAGTGAGGATTACTTTGGTTATAAGTTTGGTGCATGTATTTGGGTTGGCAGGTCGGAAGCAATAGTCTAACGATGGGAATGAGGCATAAAAATTGCAGAGGCTGTCCCACTTGGCACTGTTATAATGCCAAACTACTCTTGTATGGGAATGGCTGTGTATACGTTGAATGGGAGAGGAGATGAGCACTAGGTTGTGGTCAGAATTACCTGGGGGGGGGGGGGGGCTCTACATCTACTGTATATTTGGAAGGGTCATTGGTCAGGAAGAGATCTAGGTATTTGGAGAGTGGTGTGGGTTATCAGGTATTCTGGTTGACATCTGAACTATTTGTGTAAGGTCATTAGTGATGGCCAGATGTTTCAGCATCTCTGCATGCAAGATCTGTACAGCTGGAGGAGGAAAGCCAGTTGGTGTTGTGGACATTAAAATCTCCTAGGAGAATGATTTCACTGTTGGGAAAGTGGGACTGGAGAAAGTCAATTTTTAAGGAGAGGAAATTAGAACTCAGAGTGGTTGGTTGCATTAGGGGAGCAATTGCACATCTGCCATTATATTCTTATAAACTTATGAGAATATCATAAACTTATTCTCAGATTTCCATATGAAAGTATACTTCTGAATGTACTGGCTCCTTTTGCATTTTGTGAAGTGATAAGTTATGAGGCAAACATGTATCTGTTATGGTAGATTCGTAATATCACTCAAGCCTGAATCTGGTCTCAGTTTTGGTGAGGTATTTTATACCTATGATTACATGTGAAATTGTTGGAATTCCAAAATCTCATAGGAGAAACATCCGAGATATCAGTGGATTACGTTCTGTCCATATTGGAGATATATAAATTAACCAACAAGATGATAGCATTTTGCGGTGACAATGGCAACACAAACTTCAGTTGGATTGTGAAGAAAAGCAACAATTGTAATATATTGTTGTTTCCTTACTTACATATCCTGGGGATGCTGCGGTAGTGTAATATTCTTGGCACTTAATTTTATACGTTCCCCATCATGTTATCTATCTAGCTTAAAGAATTATCATTAATAAACTTCTCAATACCTGCATATATCTCTCTTCAATTAATACAAGGCACACATCATATTATCTATCTAGCTTAAAGAATTATCATTTAACAAACTTCTTAATACCTGCATATATCTCTCTTCAATTAATACAAGGCACACATCATGTTATCTATCTAGCTTAAAGAAATATCATTAACAAACATCTTAATACTTGAATAATCGGCTTTAAGGACATGTTATGATTAGTATAACATATTATAAATTTAGTTAAGAAAATTCACACAAGATTATATACAGGCGTTAGATAAAAATCATAACCCAAAATATTTCCTAGGATTTAGCTATACTCTTTCTTAGATGCAATCATCAAAATTCAGACAGAACAAGTCTCTAAAAGTTATTCTGGCTATTAATGTCCCTCTTACATGCATTTTTCCAGTTCTACGACCTATTCTTATAGCGTCACACAGTCTAAATAAAACTATATTTTAACTTGCACTCTCCATTTCCGTTGGCTGCGACTTCCTATGTTTCCTTTTCTTCGTCTCGCATTTTGGATCTCTCCTCCTTCAGGTCCTTGGGATAATGGCCATTCATCAGGTTGGCTCGGGGGATGTGGATGACGATTCATCGGAGTGTTAGTACACCGGCGAACGGTCGCGAATTGTCAGGGCCTTCATGGACTTAGATAAGCGGAACGGCTCATAGACAAGTTCGGTTGCTCCTCAGCCAATTTGTCCCCAGGTCATCTATGCTTCTGGGCTAAATGACGTCTCGCGGCATGACTTCCTCTTTGACACGTCAGAACATCGCTCTCAGGCTTTCTATCACATCATCTCCTCGTATGCTCATTTCTTCTCTGTGCAATAAAAACTCCTGTGTCTCTGGAAGTCCCATCTTATTTCATCAGTTTCGAGACCCTGGGTTCAGTTTTCTAAACCCCGTGCACTTATGCTAACCCCTTACGTTGTCATATGATTCCTGGTTCTGGAACCTTCGACAAGCCCTTTCTTCGTGTTCTAATCTCAAGTCAGCCAGCAGAACATCCGTTTGAATTTTGCCGCCCCCTTTTTGCATCGACCTTGAGGTCACTTAGGGTTGAACTTGTAAACAAAATTTCAAACGCCATTCTGACTGTAGAGCGTTTCCCTTAGCCTTGAAAGTTTTGCATCTTTTGTTCAAAGAGATAGTTAATTCCTGTTGGACTGTACACATGTTACATACAATACTAAATGTTAAGAGAAAAGACTATTTACAGGTGTTTTGGGTTCTGCCTAACTGTAAAAACTCGATGTGTTCATTATACAAAATTTATTCTTTTGCAGCAGATTTTTACACAATAATGTCTTTCATAAGTTAAGCATGAAACATGAAAATTAACATCTTTTGAGTAGGCTGTTCTACACGTGTTATGCATAATATTTGTAAACAAGTGTTGATATATTGCCAGTTGATATGGAAACTGTTATTAACAGTGTTTCAACATTTTTTCTTGTTTTGGTTATTAAAGTTGAGGTACTTAAATCTTTCTGAAATTTTGTTGAAGTGGAATACAAGCAAGTTTCAGGAAATGTGAAGATAAGATGAGATGGCTTTCCATGCAACTTTGTATGGAAAGAATGATTGAAATGTTTGATGGTATCAATTCATATTTTCTGTCACAAGATAAAAGTCCCAAATACTTCAGGAATTTTTTTAATAGAGCATAGTTTTGTCTTTGGTTCAAGTTCATTCACAGCCAACTCAAAATGTGTAATAACATAATCAGAAAGATTGAATGAGAGGACTTGTGGCAGTGAAGTGACACAAGAACTGATTACACTGACAGAACAAATGCTCAGTAGAAAGGAGCAACATTTTTTACATATGTTGTCTGGATCTCATGAATCATCTGATAGAGGATATTGTCATCAGAGAAGTTGAATTTACTGAAAATGTCTACACTTTCTGTGATACTTTCTAGAATATGTGGAAAACTGGGCCAAACCTTTTGCCAGAGCTATATGACTAAATGGATTTTGTTAAATATTCTTCCATCTTTAAATTAAAGATGCCAAGAAATTATATTCTTGGTTTCATCCTTTATCCAAGCATCATAAGACTAGAGGCTGGCCAAAGTCAGGCAGAAATAAGATGGTTGCATGTATGTTGTTCTGTGGTTCACAACTGTAGAACCAATTCCAGCAGTCACAAACAGTATCCTGAAGATACAGTGAAGGAAGGCCATGTGCTACAACTGCAGAGGATGATCACTATCTCCAATTATTTACTTGCTGAAACAAGAGTGCTACCCCAAATCAACTAGAGAATGTGAGGTCAGACTAGACCCAAGACTAGTGAGAGTTGGTGTTGTTTACAGGCAAGTCGTGATTTACTCTATAAAGCAATACTGAGCATGCTCTGATTTGGTAGTTTGGGGGAGGAAACTCATTGGGTGAACCCACTGAGCTATTATGTGCTTCCTAGCACATAATATAAAACATCACATAATTGCTGTGACTTAGAGAAACAAGGTCCTGGATCCCTATGTTTATCTCTTTGCAAGCAATAGGGGAGACATATCCTACAAGACAATAATGCTTGTTCTCATCAAATGAGGCTTGTGGACCAATATCTTCTACAAGAGACTATCATATGTATGCACTGACCAGCTAGGTCTCCTGATCTTAATCCTTTGAGCATGTGTCCAGTGCTCTAGGTAGATATGTTGCTGCTCTCACCCCTCCTCCCTCCACACACATGCAAAAAAAAAAAAAAAACTTGACAAATTTAGGAAAGCTTTGCAGGAGCAGTGATTGTTATTATCAACTGAGCTTCTGGACACCATTATGAACAGTATAAAACATCATTGTGGGCACTATTGCTGTGAAGGGGGGGGGTGACCACATTCCTTATTGAGTCAATATGGCAATCTTGTTTTTGACCATTGTCTTCATATACCCACTTGTTACTGAATTGAACTATTTATTTACAATTTTTGTGGGTGTTTCTTTCACATCTCATTTCATACTGCTTTTCACCAAATTGCATTAAATAGGCATCATACAATTTTTGAGTTATCATGATTTTTCTCTTTGCTCCTTAATTTATGGAAACCAGTATATTTTTTCTGACTGGTCTGATTTGCTAGTGAATTGCACTTCCACTCCTCAACTAATAGATTATGTGAATCTCAGTGCTGTCATGGATGTTTGTGTATGCTTTTAGGAGCTCAAATAGTTTAAAAAAGCTTCATATTTTGGTCTCTTAAGAGTTTCTGGATTAGTTAATCCTAAAACCTACCTGTGGCATTAATGTACTTTATGATATTTTATATGTGGGATTACTTTCCAGGACAAACAATATAACAGGTTAAACATCACCTTTAGATAGAAAAGAAGAACCTAGTAGTTCATTCATTATTCACTAGCCATGTATACAAATTTCATATTAGAAGTATTGAACAGATGTTAACAGATTTTTCCAAAGGAAAATTATGCATGATGGTTTATTCTTCCTTTCTCCAACGTTATTCATTTTAAATATATTGAAAGAGTACTTCATAGCTCTTTATTAGATCAAGCTGCAAGTAAAATTTTGCACTCTTGAACAAATACTAAATTACTTGGAATTAATTTAATATTTTGACATTTCTCTAGCATAAATCCGTATAAAGGAATACTCCAGTAATCATCGAGAATGCTCATATGAAAATAATGATTTAAAAGATGATGAAGCAAATGCAGAGAAACTGACTAGGGCTGCTGACCTAATGTCCATGCGTTATCCTCATGGGATATCCTGTCAACAAAGATGGGTTAGCAGTTTGGAACTTAGCTTACCCAACTGTATTTATCCATCTAGGGCATTGTCTGGTTTAACAAAACTCTCAATTTTTTTGATTATTTGATTTGTTTTCTAATGTGAAATGTATTTTAAGGTGTTGGCTGTTTTGGTGAGTTACAGAAGAATTCAAAGTATCTTGTCCATGGGACCAAATGGCAAATAAAATAGCCTTACAGTTAAACTTTGAAACCTTTTAGACTAAAGGTTTTAAGTTCCTTTTAAGTTGCTAAGTTCCTTGTTCTTAAAATGCTCCATGTAAAAGTTGGCCAAATGAGGGGGGGAGCCATTATAGCACCATTAATATTTCAGAAACATTGGGGGGGGGATGAATTGCCCATATTAAATTCACTGTCTCTTAGTAGTACATTGATAAATAAGGATGGGATATAAAACTAACCATTATGTCTAAATTTTAAGGATGTGATATTTACTAGAGATTTGAAATGAACAGAATTTTTTTTAGAAAGTTGGGAGTTATCTTTGAGGAGAGCAAGTGACTTAGCTAACTGCAGGGCAAGTTTATAAGTAGAACTGTATGCTCTCAAATATAGGGCATGGGAAGTATATTATTTATGAGTTTTAAGGGCCCCATAAATATGGGGTGGTTTAACATAAAAAAGGATTAAATTTGTTAACGATTTCTTTGTGCCAAGAAGTAACTTATAATTGAACTTTTTTTCACAGATTTGAGACAGTAGGACCTTGATCTATAATTTAAAATTATCATCTAGAAAATTCTGCATTTTATTTATTTTTGTTGTATTCTTATAGATTCATAATAACAGTTGTGTTATTCTTATCAGCTTTTGTTACCACAGTTTATGTGATATGTTGCTTTTGTGGTTTAGATTTGATCTAGGTTTTTTTTTTTTATTCTGAGGAAAATTTCCATTTGGCCAAAGCACATTGTGCTTGCTGAAGAGCATGTTTTCCAACTCTTATGCAAGCAAAGTAAACTATTGCTCTCTACAAGAAGAATTGATAAATAATTTAAATGCTGACCTGTGGTCTGTCCTATATCACATCTCGAAAGTTGCAGTGAAAAAGCATTTAGAAAAGTAAAAAGTGGGCACAAAAAAAAAATTGAAATCCTTAACAGTATGCTATGTTTAGATTGCAACTTTATCAAGATTACATGGTTATAAATTTATCATAATAGGCACTCAGAGAAGAAGCTACTAGTTTTCTCAGTCAGTCATAAATTTGCTGTTACATTGAATGATGAATATAGTACTAGTGTATTTTTCCCCACTGATGATGTTGATTTCATTATGGTGCAATTTTGGAAGTAATAAATAAATTTGCAATCAGCTTATAAGTTTGAACACTAAAATTATAGTAGTTGACAGAGAATCACTAGCTTCCAAGGGGTTGCAATTGAAAATTTCAAGACAATTCAGCAGGCTGACTTCTCTAAAACATTGTAGGGGTAACAAAGTCATCTCCATGTAAATTGAGACACTGCTTTCACTCAAGGAAGGCACTCCACATTTATAAGCTAGCTTTGCCTACTTAAAGAACAAATTGGCAACACATACACACTTTGCTTGCTGACACTAATGAAGCTATTCCTATGCCATCAGAAGATTTCATTCCCATACTGAATATTGACCTCTGGTGATCCTTTTAGACATCTCCTGCATATCTGCTGACTGGGAATTCCAAAAAATAATGTTGGTACATCCAAAAGTTTGTCAGCCTGGTAAAAAACAAAAAACAAAAAAACTCATAACTCAACAACTGTCTGAAAGTAACATGGGGAACCTATCTTATACTTCCCTCAGAACATACACCATTAATGCTGTAGTCATGCCAGAACTTCACTGTTACTTCTAGAAATATAATTGCTAATGATTTTGCTACAGATCAAGCGAGAGGATTTACAACCTTTCCACCAGTATTGCTAGCAATATTAGACTAAATTGTGTCCAAAATGCTGACACAGGTGAAATCTCCCAAAAGCAACTTGTCCAATAGACAGTCAAACATGAAAAAAAAAAAAAAAATAAATAAATAATCACAAAAGCAGATGTGATTTTTTGCATAACGTGCAAAAAATCGCTGCCTTTTTAAAAAGACTGATCTACACAAAGATTGAAACAATTTACAAATTTTTGAAAAATATCACCTCCTGGCTGTTAGTTGCAACAGATTCAAACCTTATAATTCTCCACCTTCTTCCCTAGATATATATGGGCTGCCAAACGTGCTGTTATGTCCAATTGAGATGGCATAGATTCACCCACCTATGCACCAATCACTCATTAACACCAAAGCTCTGTCTCTCATATTACTGGCAACATCCCTTCACATATAAAGTGGATCAGCCTACACAGCACTGATGTAATGGTCACTTTTAACATCTCATTATTTATCAATATTCTACTTAAAGATACCATTGATCTAATCCAACTTGAATTTCCTCCTGATATCACAGTCCTGTTTCAGTTCACCATGAATTCTGACTATTTCATTTGGTAAGACAAATTTTACTTTCTTCTCCTCTGACTAACTACTTCATGGAGATATTTGAGAAGAGTGCCTTAAACTCTGCCCAACTAGACCCACCATCTTGCCACTCTATGTAGACCTTGTGTTTTCTATTTGGCCACATGTCTTGGATTCTTTTCCATTTGAAGAGGCAATATCCAAGGATATACTTTGCTATAATAAAAAGCAACGACAACACTACCATTCTATGTACCCTGATTACATGATGACTAGATGATCCTTGGCTTTCATCATCTATGGAAAGCCTGCTCATTCACAGTAAACACATCGATCAAAACAGTATGGCATTATAAAAATCCTGGTCAGCAGGATAAAGATGATTTTCTCCTATGACATTGCACTTGCTTCTGAATTCAACCATTTTAGCTACATTCACCAGTTCAGAAAATATTAACACCCGATGATCTTCCCCACTTCAGATGTAGATTACAATTAACCCATCATCATCCCATATATCCATGGTGCCTCTGAACCAAGATCCTACAAAAAAAAAAAAAAAAATGTGGTGATTAACTTCAAACCTCACAAGAAATTAGCATCCTTTACCCCTATTTTAAAGACTAGTCACAACCTCTGGATTGGATTTTTATGGGAATTTACTGAGTATCCTTACAGCTTCAGCCTTTCCTACTATGGCCAGACAGCCAACATCAGGATTATGGAGCACTGCTGGATTATTAGACTGCTCCTTGAATCTGCCTCTGCTCTCACAAATTATCCTAACCTCAACATATGCAGTAGGTGGGAAACTCTCACCCACCTACTGGCAAAGAACATTCAATCAGGCCCAGGACTATTGTGTGTGTGCGTATCTGAACTATGGTATTGTTTCCCCGAATGATGCCAATTCCATTGAAATGACATCTTTGACCAAATGTTGAAAGTAATAATTAAATTAGTTTTGTTATTGTCTCTTCTACATTTTAATTTCCTGTAACAAGATGAGTAACAATCATCTTATAAGTTTGAACACCAGAAAACACACACTTGCAGTGTTATTTAAGTTACTGTTTTTTTTTTTTTTTAGGTGCATTTATCAAAATACATGTCATTTGTTTTAGTTTTGTCTGATTTTAGATCTCATTTTCTTATATTAATTTTGTGATAAATATCAAATATATTATTTCAATACTTTCAAGCATGATAAATTCATATTAAAAGATTCCCCAGAGACACACACATTTGATAGGAAGAATATTTATTTCATGAAATTGTAGCTTTCACCTTTTTCAGATTAAAGCAACACACAATAATTCACTTCCATCATTATTTAATAAACAGTGGAAAGAAACTGAGTGTTCTAGAAGCAAGTTCATGATAAGCTACTACTCTGAGGGCGGGGTGACAGAGATAATGATTCATTGGTTTAAGCGAAGCTAGGAACCTTGCTCTAGAGGCTTACTTTTCCAAGCCACTTCAGGGTAGTACATCAAGTGATGAAATTCATCTACCACTTTAAAGACATTCACAATTATCAATGACAACAGTGACCCCTAGCTTTTAGGTTGAACTGCTGAAATGCTATCTGCTCAGTCAACCCTTGCCATATATGTGTGCAGCAGGTTATAGTCATATCATGGTTTTTTCAGATACCTGGTCATGTACTTATGAAAGCAAAATTTTGGAATTGAGAAATATCAATAAAATATAAAATGATGGATGGAAGAGAAACATATGATACTGTTCCTGCTATATTAATGTTTTCACACGGTTTAAGCTTGAAGAAAGATTATATCAGAATAGAATGGACTTCCACATGCCTCAAACTGAACATGATGAAATTTCAGTAATTTAAAAAAATATCCATTATCTGTCGTTACTATTGTATGTTTCATATTTTAGTTATATCTAATATCCTAATCAACTTTTGCTTTTGTATATATCAGGCATTTGCATATAACACATTCTAGATTAAATAATAAAATTCATTTTACATTGAATTTTTTTAAATAATATTTATTGATTTTATTATTCCCCCCCCCCCCCTCTCACATGGTTTCACTTTTTTCTTTTTCTTTTTTTTTCCTTAACAGGCAGAAAAAATATTGCAGCATGCCCAGAAATTTGAAGATCTATATATACAGATGAAAACGGTTCTGTCCCATTCTCAGGTAGTGTTGTATGATTACATGCTTTCCTCCCACCTCCTTTTTATGTATCTGACTTAGTTGAATATGCTAGTGCATTGCAAATATTTAATTTTAATTGTATAGTTAATTAAATTCAGTCATATTTTAATGACATTTCAGTTATTTACTTCAGACTTATCATTGTGATATTAGATACCCATAGTGATGTTAAGCTATTAATGATATATCTGAGAAAGGGAGAGAGAAGACTGCTATCTAACTTCACAGAACACTGGTATGCATATTCTGTGAATATTTTGAATATGCAAGTGTGTAATATACAGAAAAGAGAAGACACCATGAGAATTGAGATTGACTGAATAGGTCGATTGTTCATGAATCATGCATCTGAAGTAATGCATATTATTGAAGATCCCATAGGTTTAGTTTAGGCAACAAGAAAGACACCAGACTACTAATCATCTTGTGTGACTGTGATAATGAACTACTCTACTCCAGTTGTTCATTGCTATTGGAATAGTGAAGTTGTAGCATTCTGGCTGTTTGCAATAATTTATCATTATATCTGTCTGCATAGGGAAATGTATATTTGTTTAATGTTTGGTATCTACTCTGAATTTGCTAATCTTCATCCTATTTCACAAAATCATTTACTCTTGTCATTCCTCCCCTTCACTGCTCATTATATTGATTGCTAGTGAAGAAGTAGGTGTATCGAGTTTGCAAACTTTTGCTGGATTAAATTTACCATTTAGTGAAATTTGCTCACATTTTAACATGTGTCTGCATGAGTGGAAACTGCTGTCAGGAACCAGCTTTGTCGTGTGCATATATATATGTTGCTTCCCTATTGGACAGTCATGTATTTAGAAAGCTTCAGAGTTGCAACTAACATATGGTATGTTAAAAATTATGTATAATATTGGATTTATTAGACCATGGTTTTGATAAAACAATTATTCATAATCTTTGACCCATTTCACCAGCTGTGTCTGTCTGGCTTTATCAAGACGAGAAAGGTTATACTAATATTAAATGCAAAAACAAAGACTGCAGTAACGACTTAAAAAACAGTTAAAAAAATTGGAGAGTACGCGTGACATCAAACGCATAGAGCGTGAAGACTTAGTCATTGTTATTAAGTCATATTTTATAATTTTTCGCTTCATTTAGTTCTGCTAAACTTAATGAATTTAATAGGTTTTTCCATATGTCTTTTAATATCATTCCCTGGTTTCTATTGAGGTTATCTCCTGTCTGTAGGACTACTGCAGCTTCTTTAAAGGTTCGACATCTGTAATCCTTTTCTATATATGGCATGGAGCTGTTGTCCTAATCTATTGAATGGTTTGAAGTTGAGAAATTATGTGCTAACCCTGATGTGTCAGTTCTATTATTATTGACATCTCCGACATGTTCTTTCTTTTGGATTTCTAGGCTTCGTGAAGTTTGGCCTATGTAAGTCAGTCCACACGTACATGGTATGCTGTAAACACCTGCATATTTGTAGAAAGCGACGCTATCCTTAGAGGATCTTAATAACCTTTTACATTAATATTTTTAACCTTTCGGACTACAGTCTTTCAAAACAAGAATCAGAAATTTTAAAAAAAGGTTTTAACTTTTCTATTGCTCCTAATCAGGTCCCAAAAATAGACTTCATATATAACATTGAGAAAGGTCTTTCTCCACTCTCAGAGACAATAGCAAATGAAATAAGATTCAAAGGTACAATCATCCTCTCTACAGCAAAACCACTGAGACAGAATATCACACCCTCAGAAAAGAAGGCAATTTTGAACTTAAAACGAAATAAAGACATTAAATTAAGGGGATAAAAAAAAAATCCCTTATTATTTTACAGCCAGTATGCGAAACTCTAAGATCGAAAACTACAATCTAAGAGTTTCATGCCAAAGAACTATCGGCGAATCCAATTATTGGTGGTCTCTTTGTTCACAAACGTACCAGTTGAGGAAGTCATTGAGATTATAAAAGACCTCTTTCCAAATGATATTACGCATCTCTTCCGCCACTGCCTCAAGTCCAACTACTTTAAAGTAAACAATATAGTATATGAACAACTAGAAAGCTTAGCCATGGGCAGTCCTCTGTCACCACCGTGTGTAGATCTGTTCATGGAAAAATTATAAAATGACATCCTAGCAAAAATAAATCCAAAACCATCAGTCTGGTGGAGATATGTTGATGATGTGTTCATTATCTGGAAAGACAAGGAAGATACCTTACATGAGTTCCTCCAAAAAATAAACTCTTTCCATCATAAAATTAAATTCATATTGGAATTGGAAAACAACCATCAATTACCCTTTTTGTATGTACTAGTTAAAAAACAAGATAACGGACAAATCAAACTTACAATCTATCGTAAACCTACGGATACTGGACGTTACCTCCATTTTACATCTAATCATCACTATGCACACAAACTTAGCATTATACAT
Source organism: Typopeltis vanoorti (assembly GCF_054136105.1). Lineage (NCBI taxonomy): Eukaryota > Metazoa > Arthropoda > Arachnida > Uropygi > Thelyphonidae > Typopeltis > Typopeltis vanoorti. Next base: position 53,267,598 of record NC_143557.1, on the reverse strand, counting down.
ATGCTAAAAAATATCATCACAAAAGAAGACGTACTTGCTGAGCTTTCCCTTATATCAAAGACTATCACAAAATGGTTATCCACAAAATATAATTAATAAAGTTCTCTATAGAAACAACCTCTGGCAGTACAGTGTGTATCATCCATCGTTATTCCTTATGCAGACTCAGTCTCCACCAAAATAGCTAGAATTATGAAGCCTTTTAACATCAGAGTTGTTTTTAAACCTACCATAACTACATGACAGTTATTAAGATCCCCTGAGGATAGCATCGCTTTCTACAAATATGCAGGTGTTTACAGCATACCATGTACGTGTGGACTGACTTACATAGGCCAAACTTCACGAAACCTAGAAATCCGAAAGAAAAAAACTTGTCGGAGATGTCAATAATAATAATAATAGAACTGACACATCAGGGTTAGCACATCATTTCTCAACTTCAAACCATTCAATAGATTGGGACAACAGCTCCATGCCATATGTCGAAAAGGATTACAGATGTCAAACCTTTAAAGAAGCTGCAGTAGTCCTACTGTTGGATTCTGAATATATAGAGATTTAAGTAATTATTATTTGTTTCAGAATCCAACATGATCTTCCTTCACATAAGTTAAACTTGTAATTAATTAATGTAAATCACTTGTTTATAGTTTAATATTCATATAACTACCTTTAACTTTATTTGATATTTAATTATTTAATCAAGGATATATGTATTAATAGTAATAAGACTCTGTTTTAAAATATTAAGTTTATTTTATTTATTGCTATATAAATATAAGAATTTGTATTCAACATTTTAACTGCGTATTAATTGAAATGTAAATATTCTTATTTTGTTCCTGTTTGTAGAAGTTTAACGTTATGCAATAGCTCGATTTTATTATAGTTTGTTTTGTTGTCATGAAGACATATGTAAGAGAGCGAGTGCGAGTTTGGAACAGTGCGTGAGGGAGAATGCAGAAAGTTTACTGGAAGGATTCCAGTTAAAGAGAGCACGAGAACAATTTAGGCAGGAAGAATGGATATATAAGGAGGAACGCTGAAAAGAGAGGAAGATTCGTTAGGTTGGAATCGGAGGATATTCTAATTCGGCATTTGGAGAAGGAATCTAAAAGGAGATTGATTCGGGGAATCAGAGTACGATAATAGCGAGTCACTCAAGTAGCTAATTAAGGTCCAGTAGTCGAGAAGCGGTTAGCTAATAAGTTGTAGAAAACAATTATAGCTATGCAAGACAGCTGAGTGACTACTGAATGACTAGCGATACTATAGTTGAGATTTAATTTCAGGACTGACCTTTCAAGAACACACGGAATCTTGAAGCATAGCACGGGGTAACTAGAGAATAAGTAGAGGCTGTAAAGTTGAAGTTTATCGATAGCTGTGTTTAGAATTATAGTGCCTAAAGAATTAGTTGAATACTGGAGAAATGGGCAACTGTGCATATAAAACTTCAGGTTAAGGAATTATTGTGTGTTACCTTAATTCATGAGTGATCAGTAGTACTTCATGCAAGAACGCTTGATTATGAGTATTGATTATGAGTTAATTAATTCAGTTATTTCTAAGATTTGTCTTAATGAGTGCCGTTTTTTGTTTAAAGTGTTTACATTTACAAAAAGTGTTTGCGTATAAGTAGATGAAGAAAGAAGATTATCGGTAAGAATATTCCTATACAGAGATATGTGTAAGTTTCATCCTAGAATATCCTTATAGTAACAGTAACTATTGCGGAGATTAGCTGAAGTGTAGATTTAAAAGTGTATGCTTGTGAAGAGGTGTTACTGCAATTTTATTGTATTTGAAACTTAAGGAACTATGAGATATTGATGTGAATGATCACTAAGGAACTTTATTAAATAGTTAAATGAACTGTGAGAAGATTGTATTACGGATAACAGATTTACCATTGCCTGAGTTTGTATGACTGTATTATCAGAAAGGCTAAAGTGTTTATAATAACTCATTTAGTGATTTGATCTTAAGTGTAAAATTTGTGATTCTAAATTAAATGTTTGTTTTGTTAATCTAAAGTTGTATTTTGCCTGAATCTCTTTTATTGCACCATTCATAAAATATTCGAATCTAAGTGGGTGAATTAAGTAAGTTAAATATACTCGGCCAGTATATATAATAACAACATATAAAGGAGAGGTAGTTGAGAGTTGGTTTTTCTTCAGTTCTTGAACTAATTCAGATATAGAGTGGCACAGTCTTTAAATATAAATTTTCTCTATATTTGAATTAGAAATCAACTAGCAACTTACTATTTTGTTTAAGAACATCATAGTGATTAACATGTTGGGTCCAAGGTGTAGATTAAGACGAAATAGGATCCAACAATACGAACAGAAGATGACATCAATAAAAACGATGGGATAACATTATTCCCTGGTTTCTATTGAGACCAGGGAATTATTGGAAAAACCTATTAAATTCATTGTTTAGCAGAACTAAATTACGCGAAAAATTATAAAACGGGACTTAATAACAATGACTAAGACTTGACGCTCTATGCATTTGATGTTACGCGTGCTCCAATTTGTTTAACTGTTTTTTAAGTCGTTACTGCATTCTTTATTTTTGCATTTAATATTAGTATAACCTTTCTTGTCCTGATAAAGCCAGACAGACACAGCTGCCGAAACTGGTCGACGATTATGAATAATTGTTTTATCAAAACCATGGTCTAATAAATCCAATATTATATATCATTTTTAGTGAAAAGGACCAAATAATAACTTCATAATATGGCATGTTAGTTGCAACTTTTTTTCGGTAGAATTTTATTTGTAAAATTTGCATTTGTGAAATGATACTGAAATTCTCAAATGCAATTTGATCTGATTTCAAGATATATTCATATGAATCTTTATTTGCTTGACATAAATTGTATATGCTTTCTGTACCCATTGGCTGCATTATAAACAGCTGTTTCACATGTTTTCTACCACTAAAACTTTGAAACACGATGTTAGGACAAATGTGTTTAGTTAGATACAAGTTAGTGCTATAACAGATTTTTTTTTTGCATGCATTTATGCATGCAGCCTAGTATCTGTGGAGGAGATTGGAGCATGATTTTCGTTATGAAGTGTCATTCCGGTTGTCTCTGATTACACTAATTATTGTTAATTATAGTACATATGTACATGTCTCTGTACTATTTAGTGCTACAATAAAACTCTTGTTTTTCTTGCTTCTGTTGTATAGTGTCTTTTGAGAACGAAATGTTTTTCATGCTATAGGAACATATTTATTCCATTATTAGAAATAGTAAAAACTCATCTATATCAATAAAAATGAATCTTTCTATGTATTATAGATCAATGGACTGCATCTATTGATCTGCAACAAAATACTAGAGTATGCAAGACATCTACTATTAATAATACAGAAGAGCCATTGCCAAAAAAAGAAAAAAGTTATTTAATGAACTTAGGATTCACAAAAGGGTGGATAATTCTGTTGATGATTGGAAATTATTTATGCATATGTGTATAGTATATTACATTGTAAAAAGTATAAACTGATCATCGGTGAATAAAAGAAATTTCTTAGAAAACTAAATGAAATTTAAATAAAATGTAGAAATAAATACACATAACATAGGTTTAGTCTTTAGAAAATTTCAAAACAAGTGTTTGTTAATTACAGGTAATCAAACCATTTTCTGTTTTGGCCATGATGTAACATTTTATAGAAAAGGAAATGTATAAGAAGAAAGTGAAATCTCTTTCACTCTCATAAGTTTTTTTTTTTTAATTATGCCATCATGTCTAGAGGTTATGTTATCACGTGTTATTTGTCCCACGCAACTTGCCAGGCATACATCTAATATTAGAAATATTAATTATTAATAATTCATTTGCTAGTAATGAAAGTATTCCTGTTCACACTTGTTCTTTCTCACCCTTACATTTCCCATTCTCACATAGCTCATTAATGATGGTTCACATATTTATACCTTTTAGTAATTCAAATTTACCAACCAGATATAGTATTCTTAATTATTGTTTTCTAATATATCCCAAAACAAACACATTACCCCCTCCTGTGGAAACTTGGTTACAGGCAAAGAACCAAAACAAATGTGATGCGTCTGCCAATACACAAGCACAAGCTTGCTGTGAGGCAGTGTTTTCTTTCTCCTGCCAGATGTTTAAGGTGGCAGTGAGAGAGTTTGATCACCTCAACATGCTCATCATGAGCATATTAAGTGCAATGACAAACTAATCTCTCTCGCTTTTTCTCTCTCTCTCTCTGTATTTGTTATTTGAAGTGATTTGTGGATTCTGCAAGCTGTCTTGCCTTTTGTAAAGGCTGTTTTTTTATTTTAATTAGCATAGTTTTTATAATTACTGTTATTTAATTTTAATGAAATCACAAAATAAAGTTACTACTATATATTCTAAGTATTTTTAATCTTTCTTCTTATATGTTTCTTTTTCCATATAATGTTACATCATGGCCAAAATAGAAAATTATTTGATAACCAGTGCCTGTAATTAACAAACATTTGCTTTGAAATGTTCTAAAGATTAGTGTAATTTACAATTTGTAAAATTGTAAATTCACAGTAAATTTGCAATTATAATATGAGTTATTGTGTAACAAAAACTTCAGTAATATCTGAAACTAAGAAAAAGTTTAAAGGCTCAAACCTAAATAATAATTATGCCAGACTAGCATAATAAATAATTATGCCAATCTGGTTGGCCGAGTTGTTAACTATCCAGCCAAAAGGCTGTGGGTTCAAATCCCACCATGGGCATGGATGTTTGTGATTGTCTGTGAAAGTACTAGTGGTGGTAAATGGCGTTGATGTTAGATGATGAAGGTTGGTGGAGTAGTGAGACGAAGAGTTCTAGAGTAGATGCCCTCTCTCGATGAGTCTTTGGACTCCCTGGAGGTGTGATGTAATAATAATAATATACAATTTTACAGTTGTGTGAGCAGCAACAAGATATCCAGAGCAGGGGTAGCATTGGTGTTATATAGAACCCTAGAAAAGAAAGTACTTAATTATATTTATTGGAATGAATAACCAAATCAGAATTAAATTATGAGGATATCTGTTATTGGAGTTTAAGCAGCAGTAGAAGGCAGTGAATGCTTTTACTTGCTCCTACAAGAAATAATGAACAAAATGGATAATTTGGACTATCTAGTGGTGATGAGAGAGCTAAATGCAAGGTGGCAGTACTAAAATTCAGTCAGGGGTTATACATGGTGAGCATGCGATGATGCAAAACCAGGGAGAGCAATAGTTGATAAAGGTGATGTAGATATCTTGCATGATGATTTAAATAAATTTGCATTGTGGGCAAAGGATAATGATTGTCAATTTAATGTTGCAAAATGCAAGGTTATGCATTTAAAGTTGAAAAGGTTGCATATTGTGTATCATATTGATGGTATTGTTGGAAGTTTTTTCACTCGGTTAAACTATTAATTGGGGATGCCAGGAGGTTATATTCTTAGTTTGATCCTTTATCCAGGTGTAAGCAACCACAGGTGCAAACTTTGTTTGCTTACACTTGGGGAAAGGATTAAAACAAGAATATAATTACTTGGCATCTTTAATTTATAGTATAATCAAATGGAAAAATTTCCAACATCTGTCTCTAATTCAGAGTATTTTAGGAATAAGATCCATCTTTTGGCTATTCATATATGGAAATATGACCTCTGCATTACTTCAACCTTGTTATCACTTCTGGGTAAGGCTCCCATTGATGAGACCGGTGTCTGAGTAGTGATCCTTCCCATAATTATCACTTCTGGGTCTGGCTCCTACTGATGAGACTGCAATGAAGGTCTGAGCAGTGACCCTTCCCATAATGAATAGCATTGTACATGTCCGTAAGGATATGTGTTCTGCATTATGTGATACTAAGGCAAGTGATGTGAAGTCATTATCTTCCGTATATGAGTTGCCCAGTCAATCACGCGATATCGCGTGTTGCGAGTTCTCGCCGCGTGGTCGATCATGCGTTACCGTGTAGACGTCGCTAACTAAATAAAAAAATAAAAAAAAATTGGCCACCACACGAAATTCCAATTTTCAGCTTGGCAATGAACGTTCGTTGCCAATCACGCGATGCGAGTTCTCACCAAATGGCCGATCACGCGTTATTGCGTGGACGTCGCTAACTAAATAAAAGAATTAAAAAAATTTGACCACCACACAAAATTCCAATTTTCAGCTTGGCAATGAACGTGTTAAGGTTCCTCACATCATAGATGGGATTTCTATTTGGTTCTTGCTAACCAAAGGGCTCTTCTATGCCATCTGATCTACAGAGGCTAATTCTAGCTTATCAGTTGGTAATATATCTTTTTGGTTCATATGTAGTGATTGATCTCTGATTTACAACCTTTTGGACTTACAACAGTGAGCTTGCATAGTTAGCTGTTTAACGTGCTTACCAAAATCAGTCTCGCCTTGTAAAACTAGGATATTTTAAGAAGTTACATTATATACCAAGAGATTTAATAAAACTTCTTAAAAATTATATTGTATTGTTCAAATGCTTTTGGACATTAATTTTTTTAATTTCTTTTTTGTTTTTTGTTTTTATTAATTGGATTTAATTCTTCAGTTATCTCAGTTGAATAAAAGTGATAACATCTCACAAAAAAAATATTAATAGCAACAGCAACAATACTTAATGGTATTGTTGCTGCTGCTACATTTCAGAGCTGTTGAATTTCAGAGGGAAATTTACCTTCTAAACAATTAAAATAATAATACCAGCTGCTTTTAAATTGCAATTAGAAAGGAATCAGTTGAATCATATGACCTGTAATGGTGTTTAAAAAAAAGCATTTTACTTTTTTATCCCTCTCCATTTTTGTCCATTTGTGCAGAAATGTTAGGATCCTTAAACAGAATAAGAAAAAGCTAATGTTCCAAAGTTGGTCAAAAACTGCTGAAAATGAAGCTTCTAGAAGTAAAGAAAACAGTCCACTCCCTCAGTTTAGCACTTAAAACCAAATTTCTCAAGAGGCATTTGGTTGAAACATTTGAATGATGACACATTTCTAAGTATCTGAAGAGGACATGAATCCCTTCATTTTAGCCCCATTGACTTGGGTATTTTGGAAGCCCTTAAACAGTATGAAAAACTTAGTAATATTTTATATTTGGTCATAATTAATTGAATAATGTGACATGGTGAAGTATTTGCTGAAACTGCAGTGCCTCATTGTAATAGAGCTTGAAATTCATATGGAATATTTTGGTTTTCTTGTAAATTATAAAGTTATAAAAATAATTTACAAATGTAACACATTTATTTTAAAATATTCTTAATATAGAACAGTGTAGAACACACAACTGTGTACAAAATAAATCATATTTTATTAAGACGTTGAAACATGTACCCAAGCCAGTACTAAGGACAAGAAATCAGAATGGAATAGTTAGAATAACGCATCAAGATAGGGGTGGGACAAAGGGACCACTGCATTTCATGTATACTAATGCCAGGAGTATTAGGAACAAGAAGGAAGAATTTTTGGCCTTGGTTTGCTCTTCCTGGCCACAGGTTATTGGCATTAGTGAAACATGGCTGACGGAAGATGATATAGTTAGTGGGATAGAATGTGTAGGTTATAGTGTGTTTAGAGGGACAGAGAGAATAAAATGAGGTGGGGGGTGTTATTGATGATAGCTGATGAACTGCAGCCAAGGCGAATAGAAGTTGTATTGCAGGATAGTGAAAAGAGCTCATTTGAGGCTATTTGATATGAGATTGAGACTAGCAGAACAAAATATACAGTTGGGTGCTGCTGTAGACCAGCTGATGGAATAGATGGTGGAGATAGTATGCATAAACAAATTGATGAATTGAGTGGAAGGAAGGTAATTATTATGGGGGATTTCAACTATGGTAACATTGACTGGAATGAGGAGAGGACACGTGAGGAAGGAACTGGATTTTATTCAGTTACTAAGGGATAAATATCTGAGACAGCATGTAATAGAAAATAGTAGGGGTTTGAGAGTGCTTGACCTGGTAATAGCATCTGAGAATTTGACTGTAATGAATATGACCATGTTGCCACCTATTGGTGAGAGTGATCATAACCTGGGAGGTGGCTAAAGGTGTAGAATTTTCGATTAAGACAGGGTATATGTGGAATTACCATGCTGGCAAATATGACAAGCTTAGGAGATTGCTTGGTTCAGTGCCATGGCATGTAAAACTGCAAGGGCTGGATGTCAATAGAGCATGGAAAGTGGTCAAGGAGCATTTGCAGGAAGTTATGGCTGATTGTATACCCAGGGTCCAAATAGTAAAACAAGTAAGGGTTAAATGGATAACACCATTAAGCTTGAGCTGCAGAAAAAGAAACAACTGTGGAGGGAATTTAAAGGGAAAAGTGACCTGCAGGCACATGAATGGAAGAGAATTTGACTGTAATGAATATGACCATGTTGCCACCTATTGGTGAGAGTGATCATAACCTGGGAGGTGGCTAAAGGTGTAGAATTTTCGATTAAGACAGGGTATATGTGGAATTACCATGCTGGCAAGTATGACAAGCTTAGGAGATTGCTTGGTTCAGTGCCATGGCATGTAAAACTGCAAGGGCTGGATGTCAATAGAGCATGGAAAGTGGTCAAGGAGCATTTGCAGGAAGTTATGGCTGATTGTATACCCAGGGTCCAAATAGTAAAACAAGTAAGGGTTAAATGGATAACACCATTAAGCTTGAGCTGCAGAAAAAGAAACAACTGTGGAGGGAATTTAAAGGGAAAAGTGACCTGCAGGCACATGAACGGAATAAAGTGCAGGCCAGAAGGGTAACGAGTGTGGTAAGAAAAGCAAAAGCGGATTATGAAAGGAAACTAGCTATGCAAGCTAAAGAGAATCCCAAACAGTTCTTTCAATGTGCTGCAAGTAAAAGAAAAACTATACACAGCAGAATGATTTTAAGGAATGCCGATGGCAAGGAGGTCACTGAATCAGTCGATATAGTGGAATTACTGAGTGAGCACTTTGCAAGACTATATCATCCAGGTGGTGACATTGAAAGAATGAAGGAACCATTAGTTTATACGGGAATTGTGGTGAATGAAGTGGAGGTGAATAGTCTATTACAGAACCTTAATGTGAATACATCTGTGGGATTGGATGGTATACCAGCACCGGCATGGGTCTTACGTGAAGCGACTAAAGAATTATCAGTGCCCTTCACCATGTTGTTTAATCTGAGTCTCGGGTTGGGTTTAGCCCCGAAGGTGTGGAAAGAGGGGAAAATAGTTCCACTGCATAAAGGAGGATCCAAGACTACTATTACAAATTACCGACCGATCAGCATATCAGGAGTCGTTGTCAAGGTCTTGGAGAAAGTAGTCAAGGAAAAATACAGGAATGGATTGATGAAAATGAGATACTGTATGGGGGACAGCATGGCTTTGTGAAGGGTAGATCATGCCTCAGTAACTTGCTCAAGTTTTATAACACAGTGACGGCTGAACTGGATAGGGTAATGGGTTTACAGTGCTACCTGGACCTGGCTAAGGCATTTGACAGGATACCACACGGAACTCTAATCCGTAAACTGCAACATGTGGCAATGGATATAGGGTTGGTGAGATGGATAGGTGGGTGGTTGATGGAGAGATATCAGAGAGCAGTTTATTCAGGAGTAGAGTCTAAAAGACGGCCTGTGACTAGTGGTGTGCCACAGGGTTCTCTTCTTGGAACCCTGCTGTTTAATTTGTTTAATAACGATATAGGGAAGGATCTAAGAGGAACTATTCATTTGTTCGCTGATAATGCCAAGTTGGGTAGGGCAGTAGTTAATGCAGAAGATGTCAAGATCTTGCAGGATGATTTGGATAGATTGGAGGTCTGGGCTAGGGAGAATTGATGTTAATTTAATGTGAAAAAATGTAAGGTTATGCATTTTGGGGTGAAAAGATTAGCAGCAGCAGTATACCACATTGGTGGAACTGTACTCCAGGAGATTGATGAGGCCAGGGACTTGGGAGTGTTGGTGGATAGGGAGATGAAGTTTAGGGGGCTCATTGCAAAAGTGGCTAAATCAGCTCATCAAATAACTTGGTGAAATTGCTGAAGAATACTTTGACGAGCAGATATACGCAAGTTATTGTTCCTCTGTACCAAGCCTTAATAAGACCCCATCTCGACTACTGTGCCCAGATTTGGTCACCTAGGTCTCTTCCTGATGGGGAGGAGGTTGAGAGGATCCAGAGGCAAGTGATCAAGGTGATAGCAGGTCTATGGAATGAACCTTATGAGAACAGGTTGAAGATTTGTGGGTTGCAGAAATTGGTTGATAAGCGGAAAAGAAGAGATATGATTGAGACATTCAAATTTCTGAAGGATTTCTATAGGATTAATTCAGAGAATATTTTTGAGATCAGGACTGGTGGTGGGAGGACTAAGGGACATCTATGGAAGCTGGGCAAGAGTGTGGTTAGTAAGGCCGTTAGAGCTGGTGTTGGATTCTAATTATGTAGAAAATAGAATAAATATTATTTGATTCAGAATCCAACATGAATTTCCATTACAAAGGCTGCGTTGTAAATATTATTTATTGTAAATAACGTAAATGTAATTTGATATCATATAACTACCTTAATTATATCAATTATTTAATTATTTAATCAAAGAAATGTGTTAATGGTAAATAGATTCTGTATTAATTATTGTTAAGCTATTTTATTTATTGTTATGTCAATATTATAGAAACTTATATTTGCAATATTAACTACGCATTTATTGAAAAGCAAATATTCTAATTATTCATATTTGTGTATAAAGCTTAACGTTATGTAATCACTCATGTAGTAGTAGAGCGTTGTATTACATTAGCGAAATGTTTGCGTTTATTTTGTTGTCATGGAGACGCACGCGTAAACAACCACGAATGAAGAGAGCGTGGCGTTCGAACGTAAGGTGGGAGTGAAGGTCATATATGAAGAAAGAGGAGAGGATTATTAATTAGAGAGAAGAGAGAGTTTTGCGGAGCCTGAAGGAAAGTAGGATATAAGCAAGGAAGTGAAAGAAAATTATAAGTTCTCTAGGGCAGAAATTCATGAGAATAGTGTTGAGAAGTGAGCCAAAACATAGTGAATCATATACTTAGCTGCAAGTGAAATAAGCTGTGGTTATAGAGGAAAATTGATGTCGTAATCGGATAAATAAAGAACTGGACATTCAATGAAAAATTCTGATTAGTTCCAGTTAGTCTAGGATTACGTCTTAATTCTGTGTTGCCCTGAGAAGAATATAATGAATTTATCTAGTTTCAGAAAAGTAAACAAGGAAAGATATCAGTGCCTTATTGATGTGTTTTTTTTAGAATAGTGAAGCGCAGTTAACAAAAGTTCAGTTAAAGCGTAGAAGAATTTTATTATGTGTGTTCCGCTAATGTAAATAAGTTAATTCATAAGTGTACTCGCAATAACTTGATGTATTGAAGATTTTATCTGGTAAGAGTAGTTGTATATGTTTGTCTATTCTAGCATTAACTGTAATAGATCTCTGATGCTCAAAGTCCGGAATAAGCTTGCTTGGAATATTGTCTACCTAGATTAGTGCCTGCTGTGAACTTAAGCATTGAACTGACAGATTTGTAGAGACTGACTGATTGTGAAGTTTGTTATTTTAATCTGAGTTAAGAAAATATGTGTTTTTGAAGTTGCAAATTGTTTTTGAGAATTTAGAACATCGAACTGGAATGAGAGACTTAGCGAGTTGTATTGAGTTTATTGTATTGTTTCATTTAAAAGTAGAATTATTGTACTTGTTATATATCATATATTAAATGTTTTATTTTGTTAATCTAAATATTGTGTTTGCCTGAATTCCTTATTATTGCACCGTTCATAAAAAATTCGAATCTAGCGGGTGCCCCAAATAGAATAATAGTTAATTCGGCCAGAGTAAATGAGAAGACTGCTAGCTAATTAAAGATTGATCTTACTATTTATATAGACTAATCTAAGATAGGGTGGCGCAGTATAAATATAAATTACCCTATTTTAAGATTGGTGACCAATTGTTAATTAGTTAATTTATAGATAAGTGACTTGAAATAAGACCACGGACTCGAAGGACAAGAGTCGTCACGACACTGGGTTCTTTACTTTTAGAGTGGTAAATGAGTGGAATAAGCTGCCAGAGTCTGTTGTGGGTGCTATGACAGTGAATGAGTTCAAGGCAAGGTATGATAGATACTGTTAGAATCTTGAATAGTTGTGTGGACATGATGTTAGGACCTCCCTCGATGACTCTAAGGACTCCTTGGAGTCACCCGTAGTAGTAATAATAATGTCTTAGCTGTATTAGCCGTGGGGGGGGTATAAAAGCGTTTGTTGTTTGCACTCACTTCCACAGTGCATAATTATCACTTCAATTATAAACTTATTACCTACCACCCATTATTTTGTTAAAAATGGCTGAGCAAAATGATATCCCAGAATCCATATCTTGGAGAGCCATTGGTCGATTAGAAGCTGGACAAATACAGCAAGTTATTGCTCAACCTTGTTATGTATCTCAAAGCATAATTTTGTGACAAATATCAGTAAAATATCCCCTTTCTGGACACGAGAAATGTTCGAAATTGTCTTCATGCCATAGGTTTATATGCTCGAAGACCAATGTTTGCATTCCACTACTGCAAATCACAAAAGAGCCTGAAGAATTTGGACACAGGAATACTTCAATTGGACATATGAGGATTGGACTCGTGTACTTTTTAGTGATGAGTTCAGGTTCAGTCTGCAACCAGATAACCAACGTATCTTGATATCGTGTGAAAGTAGAACAAGAAATAATCCACAATTTGTTTGTAGACCCCCCAACATCAAGGTGGGAGTTGATGGTATGGGCTGTAATAAGTATAGATGGCCATACTGATCTCTATTTTATCAGAAACGGTTCCTTAACAGTCCAAAGGTATTGCGATGAGATTTTGGAACTTATATGTCATTTTGGAACCTATAGTTCATCCATATTCTGTTGCAATTGGCCAAGAATTCATTTTTATGGATGACAATGCTCGTCCACACCGTGCAAATTTTGTACAAGAGTGGTTTGAGGAAGAAGGTATTGAACGAATGGACATGCCTGCCTGTTCACCAGATTGTAATCCTATTGAACATGCCTGGGATGCTTTAGGTAGGCACATTTCTGCTCAACTTCAACACCACGATCGCTTCAAGAGCTCGAAATTGCTCTCACAGAAGAGTGGGGAAATATCGCACAAGAACTGTTTGATCATCTTATCCGGGCCATGCAGTCAACATGTACTGCTATTAATGGAAACCTTACGCCTTATTAAAAATTAAAGCATTTTTGGCTATTCTTGTTAAAATTATTTCACGCTAAAATATATAATTTGTTAAATTTGTAATAAATATTGATTATTTAAACAATATCTCTTCATTTACACCCTATCCATAAGTAAGAAATATTTATTCATGTATAAAGTACCCAATAGTTATAATTATTTGCAGAAATTTATAATTATCTGACAGAAACTAAAATATCCCCTAATTGTTTTGAGCAGTGTATATTCAGTATTTAGTTCGAAATCGGTTCATTGGTACATCTTGTAGAAGTGTCTATCTACAGAAAAAAGAGCCATCTTTTCCATTTCATTTCATTTCATTCAGTTAGGCTGAGAAATTCAGCCTAACTGACCAAACTTATTCCATATTTGAACAGTGCAGGGTATAGTACATTTTCTTCAAAGTTCAAATGCTTTTAGACATAACTTTTTTATTTATTTTTATTACTTGGATTTAATTCTTCAGTTATTTCAGTTGAATAAAAGTGATAACATAAAGCATTTTGATAATGTAATTTGGTTATATTTTGACATGATTTTTCTCATCACTTGATGTAGCATATTTTCTATGTAGCCTGTATATATCTACCTGTTTTTGTTTTCTTTTTTTGTTCATACTACATATGTAAGTTTGACCAGGTTGGAGTGGAGATTTATATATTAAAAAAATTAATTATCTACCTGGATATTGAACAAATGAGAATGGGCTGGAAATTTGGGATTTAGCTGACTAAATTGTATTCTTATTGGCTTAAACCACAACAAAAAATAATGGTACAACATGAGAGAATTTCCCAGTTAAACAAGGCTCCTGTTGTTTCTTCCAGGGAACCAGGGCAAACAGCAAAAAGTCAACTACTGGAACAAATCCTGAAACACACCCCAACTCAACATCACCAGAATTCAAGATCGGTACTAACAATAACATAAGAAGCCTGAATGGCAAAGAAATGGAGCTAGCTGATGAATTGGATAAGCCAGATTGAATAAGTACCAAACAAAAAAGACAAAAACTGGTGAGATCTTTACTGAGCAATAAATATAAAATGTTATATTCAGGCAATGGCAATCAAGGAAAAGATGTAGCTATAGTATTCAACACTAAATACGAGGCTAATATTCTTGAATGGCAGACAATATCAAGTAGAGTGAAGTTGGCAAATATCAGAATGGGGAACTGGACAATGAGACTTATTTGTGCCTATGGTCCAACAGAAGGCTCTACTAAGGTACAACTGTACAACTGGAGGAATTTTTTGAGGCTTTAGAGAAAGCAACTGACACAATGAAAAATGAAAAGTTGGTCCTTGTTGGGGATCTTAATAGTAGAGTAGGAAATGATTGTCAGACATACAAAAATATTTTGGGAAAATTTGGAGAAAAGAGCAAGGCTAATAATAATGGCAAATGCCTGTTGGATTTCTGCTCAGTACATGGACTGGTTATTACTAATACCATGTTCCAACATAAAAATGTGCACAAATTCACATGGAGAGGTGAGGCAAGGAATAAGAAAAGTCTCATTGACTATGTTGTTGTTGATAGTGATGTTTTCTCACTGGTGCAGGATACTAGAACATACAGAGGATTTGAAATTAGAAATGATCACCATTTAGTCTTGAGTAGGATAAAATTGAATTTAATATTGAAAAGAAGAATATGTAAGAAATAGTTGTTGGAAGTTTTTCCAATTGGTTATACTATAAATTAAAGATACCAAGAAAATTATATACTTGGTTTAATCCTTTATCTAAGTATAAGCAAACAAAGTTTGCACCTGAAATATAATCACGACCATGTAAGAAAGCTTTAAAGTGAATAAAAGTTGAGTAGATCTCTGATGTGAACTGTAGACTAAAATACACAAACATTAATAAAGGAAAATGAAAGAGTTTGAGAACAGAAACAAAATCTTGGAGATTCAGTGGCAAATCCTGAAGAAAACATTGATTGATTCACCGACAGAGAGGCATGTGGTGAGGTTGTCTGCAAAGCTAGAAAAATCAGAACTTCATGGACAGGAAGTTAAGGAAGCAGTGATGGAAAAGCAGAAAACATATGAAAGTTCTTGGCGAATAAGTCAGCTTGTGCTCTTAGAGAATACAGAAACAAATGTAAGAAACCTAAACACTGTAAAACATGCTAAACAAAAGTCATGGGATAGACATTTTGTAAGAACATTGAAAATAAATATGAAGAAGATGGCAAGATATTTTGGAGGTTGGTGAAAAAGTTCAGAAATGGAGGATAAAGTGCTGTAAAAGCACTTTTTCCTCCATTTCTGTCAGGATCAGCTTTAGAGATGATAAAGGTGACATGAAACTTTGGGGAAAAATCATTGATGTATGAAGTAATTACTTTGAAAAATTCCTAAATCAAAGAAGCAGTGATGAGAGAGCACAGTGGTAAATAATACTCAACATGCAATCAGGAGTATATATCCATACTTGAAGTAGAAAAAGCCTGAAATGTGGAAAGGCAGCTGGAGTAGATGATGTTCGATCAGAAATGCCAAAACATCGAGTAATATAAGTCTCCAATTAGAAAATATCTCTAAAAAATAATATTTAGAAATAATCTCTAATTAGAAGCAATTAGAAATATAGGTATTATTTCTAGAAAAACTCCCATGTTACTCTTAAAATCTATTATTTTTATGGCTATTTTGCCTGCTTTTGTTTAGGAGTGCCCCTGTTTTAATGTCATTGGCTTTTTACTCAAGAATTCTTAGGGTATTGCAGATGTATTTTAGAGACAAATATATGTAGTATAATAGAAGAAAATTCGCACATAGCTTTTCTTGGATGTTGTTGCCAGTCTTCTTTCTGCGGTGTGCATATGTCTGCTGTTATGGTGTTGAAAGGGGGGGGGGGCTTAGGCAATGTGGGAGAATTAATTTGAAAAAATCCGGGTTTTTTTGTATAATATATAGATATATTATTTTTAAGGATGGGCAGAGCACTTTTTTGTAGGATGGGAAAAAGATGAAAAAAGGGAGCTGAAAATAGCAACTGTTTTTTTAGAGGAAGGGGAAGGGTTTATGGGAAAAGGGGGCCGGGGAGAGGTTTTTTTTGCTACCGAGCACTCATAAAACAGGCCATAAATGACAGATTTAAAAAGAAGCATCAAGCATATTCATATGTTCAAAAACAAAAAACAGATTGAAAACTTTACTGACCCCAAACGAATGGGCCTTTTTTTTTTTGGAAAGTACCCAATCACACATCAACAACTACATGCAATTAATAGAAGCTCGACACACAAAAAAAATGGTATGCACTAACAGACACACAATACGACAAACGCGCAGCTTCCAATCCTTTGGATATTTACCACCTCGCAACCCACACAAAACAATTCCATCATCAATCTATCACATCACAACCTCACACCCGACGAAATCACCATCCTTAACAAAGGATTAAACTTCACTGTATCCCCCAAAATACATACAAAACAAAGACATCATTATCGAGATCCAAGCAAAATTAGAGAATGACTCTAACAAAGAAACAATATTCCACAAAGTAAACAACATCATAAATAGTAAAATAGTAATAAAACCCAACATTACTCCCAACTTACAAAAAGCCCTATTATCATTAAAAAGGAACCTGAACATAATGATCACAAAAGTTGACAAAGGGGATACAGTAGTCATCACAAACCAAACCGATTACCACAACAAAATAGCAGCCATCTTAAACGACCAACACACCTACCAAAAAATCCAAATTGACCCCACCCCCTAACCTCATAAAACAAATCAACAGCATCCTACACGCCCTAAAAAATAAAAACAAGATAGACAAGACCACAATGAAAATCACAACACCCCACACTAAATGTACCCCTTGTATTGTAAACGAATGCTGTTAATTTTCTCTTTATTTTAAGTGTCTTTATTTTTTTTTCTATCCCTTGTATACTGTTATTCTTAAAACATTTATCTTTATACTTTATTCTAATTAAGCTGATTAGCTGTGTGTGCTTTCTCTCTCTGAATCTTTCTTGCTTATATTATTATGTACTATGTTTATCTACCCTTTGCACTATGAGTCTTATGCCTAAGATACTAGAAAATTTCTTTAATTTAGACTGCGCCACTAATATCATTTAATTAGCATAAAACTCAATAATACGGCCGGCAGATTTCTCTCTCTCTAACACAAATTCCTTCAATAAAACTTTACACAAACAGTCACGGTCTATTCTTTTACTTAACTTTACACTTCGGCTATCTCACTTAGTTTTCTGCTTACAAGTCGGCTTTATTTAGAAACAGTGCAGTTGTAAAAATAAACAATCAGGCAGCACTCCTTTAACAAAAAAAATCAAAACACATTTTATTTACATTACTATGAGGTATACATGAATTAAACAATAGGAAGATTGCTTTCTCTATCCATCTATAAAAATTCTTTAGCACAAATTATCACCTTTTTACTTCAACATTAATTAATCTCTTTAACTCAAAAACCTATTAACTCTCTACTTACAAATTTAACTTATTAAACTCCTAGTTTACTAGCTAAGAGGTTAGAGTTATTTTTACAAATTTGATATCAATTTGTAAGTGATAAGGACACTTCTTATCACTATTAAACAAAAATCTTAAACATCCTTCTATAACAACTATAAGAGGGAATATACAAAGGTATATAACTTACAAAAGCTCTGTATCGCACATTCAGTCAAAGGTCTTGCACATAAAGTTCTAAGGCAATTCTCTCATCTCATATCTTGAGCTTCCTTCAAGAAATCTGGCTTCAGAAATATCTCATTGGGAACATAGCGGGCTGTGGACTCGTACAGCTCTGGTAATGGTTATTCTCCCATGACAAAAAGAATAAAAACTTCCGAGCAAAGGTGCTTCGGGTAATTTGCCTTGCCCTTTCTCCTCTGCTTGGGCTCTCCAAAAATACCTGAACGACTGCCTCCTTTTTCTGCCGCCAGTTGTCAGTTGGGATCCCTCTCTTTAATGTCTGGAAACCTTCTCTTCTACGACGTTTGGGACTTCTCCTTTTGGCAATTTTGAGCCCTCTCTCTGGCTTGGAAGCTCTGTCTCTGCAACCGCTGGAGGCCCCTTCTCTGACGGTGACTGGAACCGGGAAGCTCTCTGGCGACATCTGGAACTGGGCAGCCCTCTGTCTCTCTGGCGACATCTGGAACTGGGCAGCCCTCTGTCTCTCTGGCGACATCTGGAACCGGGAAGCCCTCTCTCTCTGGCGATATCTGGAACCGGGCAGCCCCTTTCTCTAGCGACTTTTGGATCTGGGGAGCCCCATATGCTTGGCTCTGTCCCTTTTTATTATGCCTTCTCTGAGACCTCGCACAAAGTTTGTAATCCCCAAAGAATTCGGCATGATTCATTGTAAATTTCAAGTTCGGCCTGCTCTTTGTTCTCTTTTGTGCCTTCTTTTGATTGTAAGTTGCCGGCCATCGGAAAGTTGTTTGAACCTTTCTAACCGACTTTGGAGGTGTTTACGTGTAAAGCTTGTAAGCCTTTCTCATACACACAAAGTTTATAAACACCCTTTCTTATGCCACCATGTAGATCTATTACATACAGCACTGGAGGCAAAAACATTGCCTTTGTTTTTAACACTCTAACATATTCTTATTAAAGGAGTATATACGGTTAACTTCCAAAGGATTATTTACAAAAATATCTAGTATCTAGTACAAAATATACAGAGACAAACAAGTTATTTTTACAACTTTCTCATGGGACTTGACTTATGTAAAAATTGATGTAAAGTGCGTTGATATTTTTAAGCTACATCAAGTTTTTACCGAACATTCAGACAAATCAAAACCCACAAAGACGGTTACCCGATACGGCCAGTAGTCTTCTACAAAATCACCACCACAACACCTTTATCGAAATTCTTAGCCAAACTTCTCAAACCATTAGTTACAACGTTTAACTCCATGATAAAAAAATATGGACAACCTTTTCAAAAAAATAAATAGCATAACCGTATCCCAGGAAGACATCCTCATTTCATTGAATGCAGGTTCATTATACATTAATGTGGACGTTCCCGGAACATTAGACATCGTACACATGCTTCTCACAGAAGACCACACTCTCGTACAAAATTAACACCTAATGATATTATAAACTTAATCAAACTAATACTCTCAGCAAACTTCTTCAAGTTCAACAACAACGTGTATATTCAAATTTTCGGACTCCCTATGGGCCAAAACACCAACGGACAACTAGCGGAATTATTCCTAGCACACACAGAATCACTCCTCCTCCTCCTTCCCTCTTCCCCGCATCACCTTTTATGGCAGATATGTGGACGATATTCTGTACATTGGAGAATCTACACACACATCACCACCTTACAAGCGACCCTAAACAGCTACAGCAACAGACTAAAATTCACTATAGAAACTGAACAGAACAAATCCATAAATTTTTTAAACTTGACATTAATCAGAAAAAACAACAAAAAGCCACGAAAATATCCCACAAACCCACTCATATCGGAAACTACCTCCATTTCTACTCAAAACATCCATATTCTGTTAAAAAATCGGTCATCCTATCAAAATTCATAAATACAAGTTTTCAACTAACCATAATTATCTCAACACAGAAATAAAAAAACTAACACAAATTTTTAAAAATCGAACTATCCCACACACTTAATAAATTATGCAAACAGGACAGCAAAAACCATTAACAAAAACAACCCAACAACCAAAACAAACTTCCCAACACAAAAAGTTATCAAACTGCCATACATCCAGAACACATACAGAGCCTACAAATACATTTTCAAACAACCCTCTACCAAGCCCCCCTTTTCCCATAAACCCTTCCCCTTCCTCTAAAAAACAGTTGAAAACAGTTGCTATTTTCATCCCCCTTTTTTCATCTTTCTCCCACCCTACAAAAAAAGTGCTCCACCCACCCTTGAAAATAATATGTGTATATATTATACAAAAAACCCAGGTTTTTTCAAATTGATTCTCCCACATTGCCTACCCCCCCACTCCCCTTTCAACACTATAACAGCCGAAGTATGCACACCGCAGAAATAAGATGGGCAACAATTAGGAGAGATAGCCACTAGAGGGCTATATGGTATGTCGTGTTGGTGGATAGCTCCTGAACAGATAAGTGATATTTTGAGTAAAAATTGATGAATTTGCTTAGTATTTACATAGTATTGTTTACTTTTAGTGAGTCTGGGTGATTTTTTTTTTTTTTTTTTTTTGAGTATTTTAATAGTAAATTGATAGATACGATTATCTGTGCACATGGCTTCCATGAAGAGGAATACAAAGATGGTGTCCAGGTTGCCATATTTGTCTAAAAATCTTAACTTAAAGGATTTGATTCAGTGTACCGTTTGTAAAATGTATGCATTGAGGAGAGCGGTTGGAGTCTGATTAAACAACGATAGTGGAGTGAATGTATGCAAAAAGTGTAAAGAATGTGAGGATTTAAAGAGTGCTTCAGGTTGTGTGAATGATATCGTTAATGAAAGTGAGAATCTAGATATCAGTGATATTCGAGGTATGAATAGCGAAATTTGCGAGGTAGTACCTGATAGCTGTGAGAGTGGCATTGAAAGTGAAAATGAAGGTAAACATATGGAACGATTGAATGAATCATCGGAGAATAAAAATGATGACACTGACGCAATGAATGAGATTGCTTTTTTATGTGGAGCGATACATAGGGCAAATCGGCAGCTGGATCATTGGCAAAAATGTTTACCAAGCATACCGACTAATAATTGGCAAAAGTATGATAGAAAAAATAAAGCTATGATAGTGAGTGCAAACAAAATGAAAGAGTGTGTGTTGTATGGAGATTCCTTAGTAAAAGGTGTGTTAGTTGAGAGTTTAACAAAATCGTACCAACCCAGTTTGAACGTTAACAATGCAAGCGAGTCAATTAGAATGCAAAAGCAGTGGGTGAAAGAATTGATAGTGGTGGCAGGTACAAATGATTTGAAAGGAAACAAAAAGGCTATGAGTGAGGATGTGAAGGAATTGCTTGAGGTAGCAAAAGAGAAGAGTGAGAGATTTAGGTTGGTGAGTCTGTTGCCATGGTATGACAGTGAAGAGTATAGGAGGAGGGCCATAATTGCAAATGACTGCATGAATTATGTTTGATGAGTGCTGTGGAATGAGTTTGATGGGCAAAAGGATTTATATAAAATGGATGGTTTACGTTTGAATGGATTTGGTGTACGGAGACTTGAAAAGATGTTGTCGAATGTAGTGGAAATGAATGTGCAGAATCAGAGAAACTAGAGTTATTAAGGGGGGGGGGGGAGTAGATATGCAGATTTTAGGGAGACAGTTGAGTATGTAAATGTGTGTAATATGCCCAAGCGAGTAGGAAAGACCACGAATCAGAATGGGATAGTTAGTATAAGGCATCAAAATAGGGATGGGACAAATCGGCTTCTGCAATTCATATATACAAATGCCAGAAGTATTAGGAACAAGAAGGAAGAATTTTTGGCCTTGGCACTTCCAGACCACAGGTTATCGGCATTAGAGAAACATGGCTGACAGAATATGACACAGCTAGTGGGATTGAATGTGAGGGGTATGGTGTGTTCAGGAGTGACAGGGAGAATAAAATGGAGGGAGGAGTGTTAATGATGATAGCTGATGAGCTACTGCCAAGAAGAATAGATAGAGAAAATAGCACATTTGAGGCTATTTGGTGTGAGATCGAAACTAGCAGAACTAAATATATAATTGGGGGCTGCTATAGACCAGATGATGGAATAGATGGTGGAGATAGTATGCATAAACAAATAAAAGAAATGAGTGGAAGGAGGGTAATTATTATGGAAGATTTCAAATATGGTAACATTGATTGGAAGGAGGAGAGGACACATGGGAGGAAGGAATTGGATTTTATGTGGTTATTAAGGGATAACTATCTGCGACAGCATGTAATGGAAAATACTAGGGGTCAGAGAGTGCTTGACCTAGTAATTGCATCTAACGAATATGACCACGTTGCCACCAATTGGTGAGAGTAATCATAGGGTCTTGACTTGGGAGGTGGCTAAAGGTGTGGAATTTACAATTAAGACAAGGTACATGTGGAATTATCGGGCTGGTAAGTATGACAAGCTTAGCAGATTGATTGGTTCAGTGCCATGGCATGTACAACTGCAAGGGCTAGAAGTTGATAGTGCATGGGAGGCGGTTAAGAAGTGTTTGCATGAAGCAATGGCTGACTGTATACCTAGAGTCCGAATAATAAATCAAGTAGGGGTTAAATGGATGAATAACACCATTAAGCTTGAGCTGCAAAAAAACAAACAACTATGGAGGGAATTTAAGGAGAAAGGTGACCGACAGGCACATGAATGGTATAAAGCACAGGCCAGAAAGGTAACGAGTGTGGTAAGAAAAGCAAAAAAGGATTACGAAAGAAGATTAGCCATGCAGGCTAAAGAGAATCCTAAACAGTTTTTTCGAATATGTTGCAAGTAAAAGAAAAAATGTATAAGGTAGAATGATTTTAAAGAGTGCCGATGGTAGGGAGGTAACCGAATCAGTTGATGTAGTTGAATTACTGAGCAAGCACTTTGAAAGAATATATCTTCCAGGTGGTGACATTGCAGAAATGAATGGACCAATAGATTATACAGGAATTGTGGTGAATGAAGTGGAGATGAGTAGTCTATTGCAGAACCTCAATGTCGATACATCTGTGGGATTGGATGGTATACCAGCTCGTGTCATACGGGAAGCGGCTAAAGAATTGTCAGTACCCTTGACCATTTTGTTTAATTTGAGTCTCGGCTATGAGTTAGTCCCGAGGGGGTGGATAGAGGGGAAAATGGTTCCACTGCATAATGGAGGTTCCAAGACTGCTTTTGTAAATTACCGACCGATTAGCATATCAGGAATCGTTGTCAAGGTCTTGGTGAAATTAGTCAAGGGAAGAATACAGGATTGGATAGATGAAAATGGGATACTGTGTGTGTGGGGGACAACATGGTTTTGTGAAGGGTAGATCATGCCTCAGTAACTTGCTCACGTTTTATAACACAGTGACGGCTGAACTGGATAAGGGTAATGGGTTTACAGCGATTCTACTGGACCTTGCCAAGGCCTTTGACAGGATACCACATGGAACTCGAATCATTTGTTACATGCTGAATGAAGAACTTTATTAAAGAAATAATTCGTTCAGGATTTAATAAGTCAGAACTGCTTGTACTCGAGCAGAAGAACTAAAGTACTAACTGTAAATGGAAATAGAATTACCTTCTTTTAGTAGAGTACAATCAGATTATTAGTAGAGTACTTCTGCTCGAGTACAATCAGAACTGCTTGTACTTGAGCAGAAGAACTAAAGTACTAACTGTAAATGGAAATAGAATTACCTTCTTTTAGTAGAGTTGTAAGACCATCTAAAGAACTTTGTGTATAAGTTAGTATTATATTATATGAATGCATCATGTATACAATGAATGGGTAAGTTAGATGTAAACAATAGTCCAAAGGTCACGAGCGGGCCTGAGGCATTGGCAATCTAGGAAGACGCACACTCGGTTCCCGGAAGATGCTGCTATGATCTCGCGATGTGCCGAAGTTGCCATGGTCGATGAAAGTAGCGGGCGGGAAAAGATCACAGAAAAAAAAAAGTAAGAGGGCGCTATCGTGGTAAGAACAGGGTGCTAAAAGGGGGGGAAGTGAATGGTGAATAAAAAGGGTTTGCAACCCTTTCTCATGGCGTTTTACGCCTGTTTCCCTGGATGATGATTTGACTTCTCTCGTGGGCCGGTGGTTCCTGATGGTGTTTCGTGGCGATAGTTCGATATCGGAGGGTGCGCCTTTCCCTTCGATGTCTGAACTTCTGCCGGTACTAAAGCATGAGATGTCAGCAGATACGGCCTTTGCTGAAAGTACTGACGGAATACTATCGCGGACGTACATTATAACCGGCAGCTAGAGTTGAGGATGGCCCGAAACAAATCGAGAATAGACGAGGAAAAACTGATGACCATAGTGACCCACCACGTGGACGCAGGCTTATGGAGGATTCGAAAGGTAATTCAAACAAAGAAGGACAGTTCAGACGGACTGGGAGACCCTGCCCCAAGAAATGGTAAAGTACAGATTTTGTTGTATAATTACCCAGTCGGTAAAAGGGAAAGATGATTGTAGTGTAATAATCGAGTATGGACAGTATTTAAGAACTTTAAGTGATTATTAGCAGTGGCTAATGTCCATAAGACAAATTGTTAGGAATGATTATAGATGATTGTGACTAGTTTAATATGCAAGTCTAACACAGTAGGTAGTGTTAAACTGTGAATGAAATTATTATGTATATTTTGTCCTTCATTCACATTTAACATAACCTATCATATATTAAGCATGACTTGTTTAAAAATTATTTGTTAATCCCTTGCTTAAGAATTATTATTCATGTATTATTCCTGAATTTCATCAGCTATTATTGATTAAATAATTTTAATGTATATTTTACTATTGGAAGGACTCAGTGATAAATATCATTTATCTTATTTACCTTATTCCTTCAATAATATTATGAGAAATTATATGTATATAATTTAACATACCTTATATATATACTGTAACATATATTTTATTATTGTTAATTGTAAATGAAATGAAAGAGAAAATTAAGTAACTGTAATATTTTTATTAATGTTTTTCATTACTCAATGTAAAAGTATAGCCTTATGTAACATTACCGCGAATGTTTACGTTTTGTTCGTTGCCATGGAGAGAGAAATAAAATGGAACGCGCGTGGGTAGACCGTGAGCTTCGATAACAAAGGGAGAAGTTTTGAAGGGGAAAAAGGAAGGATATAAGCAAGGGGGGTGAAAGTAAATAAAAAGGACTGAAGGGCAGGAATTCAAGAGAGTAGTATTTAAAAGTGTGCTAAGACGAAGTGAAAACTTATAGGTAGCTGAAAGTAAAGTCAGCAGTGGCATAAATAGGAATTAGCTGCCGTAATTGGATAATTAAAGGACTGGAAGGTTAATGAAGGATTCAGAATAGATCCAGTTAGCTTAGAATTACTACTTATTTCTATGTTGCTTTTAGGAAGAATTGTACGGAGCTTAATTTGTTGTGAAGTAGTAAACAAGGATATCAATCTGCCCTATAGTTACCATCGAGAATTGTGGAGCGCGACAAATAATAGTATAGTTATGATCTTGAAGAATTCTTTTTAAATGTGTTCCATAGGTGTAATAAATATAATTTGAAGATGTACTCACATCAAATCTGACGTGCTGAAGATTAATTCCGGTAAGGACAGTCATATTTTATTTGTTTCTGTGTATGAAGACTTGAGTGATAGTTCCATTTTGCTCATTCTAACATTTACTGTGGCATATCGCCGAAGTTAGAAGTTAAAAATAATTTGCCTTGAAATGATATCTGCCTTGTTTAATGATATGATAAGTGCCAGCTGAGAGTTAAGTGTGGAGTATAACTGAGAAATATGAGCAAACTTATTAAACAAGAAATTCTGTTGTATTAATTTGAGTAAGGAATCTTGTAATTGAGAAAACTGTGAAACTTGTATGTAAAGATTTTGAAGACTGAATTAATATGAATGATTTGACCCGATGTACTAACTTAATTGTAATGTCTCATTTTAGAAGTGGAATTCATGTATTTGTCATATAACCGTATATTAAATGTTTTGTTTTATTAATTTCAATACTGTGTTTGCCTGATTCTTTTTTATTGCACCGTTCATAAATAATTCGAATCTAGCGGGAGCCTCAAATGAAAAATATTGAATTCGGCCTGAATGATTAGGGAGACTGCTAATTTAATTGAAAATTGATTCTACTATTTCATATAGACTAATCTAAATATAGGGTGGCGCAGTATAAATATAAATTTCTCTATATTTGTATTAGTGATCAATTGGTAATTAATAGATTTTATTAATAAGAGTACGTTACAACAAAATGGCGGATTCGAAACTAGAATGTACTTTCCAACAGTAGAATATTGATTAGAAGAGTATAATGTGTATAATATGTGTGTTTGTAGTGTATTAATCGAGTATGGGCAGTATTTAAGGACTTCAAGTGATTATCTAGCAGTGGCTAATGTCCATAAGACAAATTGTTAGGAATGATTATAGATGATTGTGACCAGTTTAATATGCAAGATTAACACAGCAGGTAGAATATTGAATAGTGTATGAATAGAATAGTGTATTAATCGAGTATGGACAGTATTTAAGGACTTCAAGTGATTATCTAGCAGTGGCTAATGTCTATAAGACAAATTGTTAGGAATGATTATAGATGATTGTGACCAGTTTAATATGCAAGATTAACACAGCAGGTAGAATATTGATTAGAAGAGTATAATGTGTATATTACGTGTGTTAAATCTCTAACTCAAGAGAAGGATTTATTGTTCATACGTTAGAGTATTAATCAGTTTGATAAAGTTTCATTTAACATGTCATTGAACTAATTGAAAGTGTATATTATGTCTTTAGATTCCAATAAATATGTTTTTTCTTTTATACCTGAGTTTTGCCTGTGATGTGAACCAAAACTACCACTCATTAATTCGAACCATTGCAGGGGGGAAGGAGGAATTGAAAGAAAGGTATAACATGTTGTTATAGAGGTTACGACTGCAAACCAGAATTTATTTAGCCATAGTAGAGCATTTGATTTATGAGTATATGCACTAAATTTATTCTTCTATGTGCACCAAAGGTCTGGAAAAGTCTCCCTGAATAAGAGTCCCCTCTATTCTAAGATATTGGCTGGCGCAGCATAAAAAAATAAATTTGTCAATATCTGAAGAGGAGATGGCCCCAGACAGAAATTAGAGGATTCATTTCTTATAGCAAGGAATAATTTAACAGTCAGGGTATGCATGCGAGAAAATTTAGGAATCGGCAGAGATATAGAATTTGCTTTCCTTATAGAATGAACACGTAAGAAGTGATACAGATATTAGAAGAAAATTTTGTAAGTCATGTAGTTAAAGTAGAGAGGTTAAAAAGGAATAAGGGAAGTTAAAATATTTTAGGAAGAGCGACGACAATGGCACAGACGAAATATATAACACAGTAAACTGGAGCAGATGGGGATGGATATTGGGTTGGTGAGATGGATAGGAGGGTGGTTGATGGAGAAATACCAGAGAGTGGTTTATTCAGGAGTGGAGTCGAAAAGATGGCTTGTGACTAGTGGTGTGCCGCAGTGTGCTGTTCTTCGACCACTACTTTTCAATTTCTTCATTAACGATATAGGAAAGGATCTGAGAGGAAGTGTTCACTTGTTTGCTGATGATGCAAAGTTGGGTAGAGCAATTGTGAGTGCACAGGATGTCAAAATTTTGCAGGATGATTTGGATAGTTTGGAGGACTGGGCTTTTGGAGTGAAAAGATTAGCAGCAGTATATCACATTGGTGGAACTGTACTCCAGGAGATTGATGAGGCCAGGGATTTGGGAGTGTTGGTAGATAGGGAGTTGAAGTTTATGGGGGCACATTTTAAAAGTGGCTAAATCAGCTTATCAAATCACTTGGTTGCTGAAAAATACTTTAACAAGCAGAGACAAACAAGTTATTGTTCCTCTATATCGAACCTTGCTAAGACCCCATCTAGACTACTCTGCCCAGATGTGGGCACCAGGGTTTCTTCTTGATGGGGAGGAGGGAGAGAGGATCCAGAGAAGAGTGACCAAGATGATAGTAGGTCTGTGGAATGAACCTTATGAGAACAGGTTCAAGATTTGTGGGTTGCAAAAATTGGTTGATAGGTGGAAAAGAGGTGATATGATTGAGACATTCAAATTACTGAAGGGTTTCTATAGGATTAATCCAGTAGATATTTTTGAGAATAGGACTGGTGGTGGTGGGAGGACTAGGGGCCATACATGGAAGCTGGGCAAGAATGTGGTTAGCAGGGGTGTTAGAGCTAGATTTTTTACTTGGAGAGTGGTGAATGAGTGGAATAAGTTGCCAGAGTCTGTTGTGGGTACTATGACTGTGAATGAGTTCAAGGTGAGGTATGATAGATACTGTGTTAATGTCGAATAGTTGTTCTTGACATGATGTTAGGGCTTCCCTCGATGAGTCTGTTGACTCCTTGGAGTTGCCCAAAATAATAATAATAATAAAAACAACATGAAAGAAAAGTATGTGCGAATTTTCTTCTATTATACTACATATATTTGTCTCTAAAATACATCTGCAATGCCCTAAGAATTCTTGAGTAAAAAGCCAATGACATTAAAACTGGGGCACTCCTAAACAAAAGCAGGCAAAATAGCCATAAAAATAATTAGAAATATTTTTAAAATAACATCAATCTCTTCCATAACTACGTAATAGTTGTCACCTTTGTTAATTCTTACTGTTTTGTTTACTAGCTTGTGTGTTTACACCTGAAAAAATTCTGTGCAATTGGGATGAATATAAATTTAGCATTTATAGATTATAGGAAAGCCTTTGGCTGTGTAAACAGAGATCAACTTTTACGAAACACTTGCTGATGATGAAACCCCAGGCCAAATAATAGTAACAATCTACAATGTTTATGGCATAGCAGTCAATTTAGGCACTGAAATATCAAAGTGGAAACCAATAAATTTTGGCATTTGAAAAGGCTGTACTTTAAAACCATTACTCTTTAATATATATATATATATATATATATATATATATGAGAGTGGTCTGAAACGTTCTTGCCCTCGACCATATATGGCAACACTATTGGCAAGATTTTTGTTTTCTAAATTGTTACATCTGTCATAAGCATCCATGTGAAATTGCAAGTCATTCTATCAAGTACAATTTTTTATACAGTTGTCTGAAGCAAAAATGTTGTCTGTATCTCTTGAAATGGATAAAATAGAGTATCGTGTGGTTATAAAATTGGTTGTAAAAGAAAAGAAGATTTAACGCAAAAAGAAATTCATTCGAAGTTCATAAAAGTTTATGGGCACTCTTCTCCTTTGTTTTCGACAATTAAGAAATGAGCTGCCGAGTTTATATGTGACCGTACCAGCCTCGAAGATGATCCACGTGAAGGATGTCCAAAAAGTGTAACAACACCAGAAATCATTGATCAAGTGCACGATATGGTATTAAATGACTGGCGAGTCAAAGGACATGAAATTGCTGAGACTATAGGCATTTCGAAAGAACGTGTAGGATATATTTTGGATGAAGAATTGGAAATGAAAAAGCTCTGTGCAAGATGGGTGTCATGCTTGCTCACAGCAGATCAAAAACGCACCTGTATGAAAATCTCTGATAGTGCTTGGAGTGTTTTAACAAGAATAAAACTGATTTTGTGCATCGATTTATTACTCTGAATGAGACTTGAATTCACCATTACACACCAGAATCCAAACAGCAGTCAAAACAGTGGACAGAAGCTGGTTGGTTGTTCAGTTCCAAAGAAGACAAAGTTGCTTCCATCAGCAGGAAAGGTCATGGCATCGATGCTAAAGGCATTTTGTTTATTAATTATCTTGAAAAGGGTAAAACAATAACCGGGGAATATTATTCTGATCTTTTAACCAGACTGGGCAAAAAATTTCATAAGAAAATACCAGAAGAAATCAGAAGAAAAAAAATCATCTTTCACCAGGGCAATGCACCTGCCCATAAAGGTGTTTTGGCAATGGGAAAATTAAGGGATCTGCCCTATGAATTGTTGGAACATCCACCCTATTCCCAATATTTGGCACCCTCTGACTTCTATCTCTTCCCAAAACTAAAACTTTTCTTCGTTGGTCAGCATTTTCTTCGAATCCAGAGGTGATTGCAGCTGTAGAGGAGTATTTTGCAGGTCTTACTGAGAACCACTACAGGCACGGGATAATGGTGCTGGAGCATTGCTGAAATAAATGTATTAGTCTTGAGGGAGATTATGTTTGAACAATAAAAATAATTTTGAAATCATAAATTCGTTTTTTCATCGTTAGGCCGAGAACGTTTCAGACCACCCTCGTGTATATACATAACAAACATGTATGGAAATAGTATTAAATCCTAAACATCTAAATGTTAACTAAATTATGAACTTGTATTAATTAGAATTGCTAAGGGTCAAAGTCAAATTACTGAGTGGAAACCTCCACATCACCTTTCAGGAATGTGGAAAACCAACTGGTTTTCTGTCCTGATGTCCAGTTCTCACCTTCACATCGTGTGCTCCATTAGTAGGTATCTAATGGGTACTGAATGAATGAGGATGGACTGACAATTTGGAACTTAGCTGACCAAATTGTACTTTTTATTGACTTAAACCACAACTGTATATGATAGTACAACATGATGAGATTTCGTGCCAGTTGAGGCATAGTCTTGTTAAACAAGGCACCAGTTTTTTTCAGGGAACCAGGGCAAACAGTGAAAAGTCAGCTACTGGAACAAGCTCCAACTTACAATATAGATGAAGAAGAATAAATCCAACATCAGAACTGAAGATAGGACCCATCAGTGTAGGGAGTATTAATGGTAAAGAAATTGAACTGTAGAAGAATTGGAAAAGTACCATGTGAACATAATTGGCATTACTAAAAAATAAGTATAGGATGCTATTTTCAGGCAATAATAATCAAGGAAAGGAAGGAGTAGAGACAGCATTAAACACCGAACATGAATATAAACTTCTTGATTGGAAAGCAGTTTCAAGTAGAGCTATTTGGGCAAACTTCAAAATGGAGAAATGGACAATGACACTTTATTTGTTCCTATGCTCCCATAGAAGCGTCTAAGGAAGAAGTGGAGGAGTTATTTTGAGTCATTAGAACAGGCAGCCAACAGAAAGAAAATGGAGAAAGTAGTCCTTGTTGGAGACCTGAACAGCAGAGTAGCAAATGAATCTCATCAGGCATATAGGAACATTTTGGTAGAGAAGTTCCACAAATAATGGTAGGTATTTGTTGAACTTCTCTTTAGGACACAGACTAGTCATTATAACATCCTGCTTCAACATAAAGATGTCCACAAATTCTTGTGAAGAGAAGATACAAGAAATAAAAGCCTGATTGATTATGTCATTGTTGTTCATCATTGTTGGTTCAGGATACAGTGTGTACAGGGGTTCGAAATTGGAAGCGACCATTACTTAGTACTAAGCAGGATAAAAATGGATATTATGCTGAAAAGAACAGTATGTAAGAAAGTTTTGAAAAGAATTAAAGTTGAGCAGCTTTTACAGGCAAATTGTAGACTGAACTATGTGAACATTAATGGGGAAAAAAATTGTAGCAGTTTGAAAACAAGAACCAAACCTTGGAGTCTCATTGGCAAACTCATTGAAGAAGACATTGATTGATTCAGTTAAGTAGATATGTGGTGAAGTCATACGCTAGGATAGAAAAATAAGAATACCATGGTGGGCACAAGAAGGCTGCGAAAAGAAGAAAGCATACCTACTGTTTCTTGCAAATACTTCAGCAGATGTCCTAAAAGAATTCAGAGAAAAATGTAAGTGAGCTAAGCTATGTGTAAAAGTAACTAAAAAAAAAAAAGATTGAAAGTATGGGAAGACTGGTAATAGTATAGAAATTAAATATCAAAGTTAGCATAATCCAGGATTCTCTAACTAAATTGAATAACAGCTGTAACAATGGCATAAAATCAGCAATATAGAACAAGTAAAATATTTCAGCTATTTAAGCACAGTCTTTAGTGAAGATGGTAGGTTACATCAAGAAATAGACAACAGAATAAGCCAAGCTGGTATGGTGGGTAGCCAGCTGAGTAAATTTATATGGAATGAGAGAGAAATTAGCCAAAAACACTAAACTTAGCTAGTATATAACCTTGTATACAGTGTTTAAACCAGTTTTAAGTTTTGGATCTGAGAGTTGGGTTAGAAATAAAGCACTTGATCAAAGACTGGTGACCACAGATTTGCATGTTCTGAGAAAAATTTAGGGAGTGAACCCATGGCATCATTGCCAGAATCATATTTTAAATGAAGATATTAGAAAAGAACTTGACATTATTAGCATTGAAGAATGTGTCAGCAGAGCTAATCTAAGGTGGTATGGGCACTTAAATAGAATGGGTGAGGAAAGGTTAGCAAAACAAGTGTTTGATGCCAAGATGGCAGCAAAGAGAATCAGAGGAAGACAAATGTCTAGGTGGATTGATTCAGTCAGAACTGCCTTAGAAGAATGAAGTGTTAGATATGACAATATTGGAGTGCTTACAAGTAATAGATTAATTTGGAGGAGTATTGTGGATAGGAGATTAATAATGTAAACTTAATCATGTAGTGCTGTCATAGTAACTTGCTTGTCATAGTTTGACTGATTTCCTTAGTCAGTCAAACACATTTACACGAATGCATAAACACACACAATGCTCTAAACAGTTAGAAATATTTTAAAAATGTCATCAGCCTTTTCCATAACTGCACATAGTTGTCACCTTTGTTGTTCTTACTGTTTTTTCTACTAATTTACTAGTTTGTATGTTTACATCTGAAGAAATCCTGTGCAATTAGAATGAAACATGGTGTTGTCAATTAGTAAATGTTATCAAATTATTCCAGTGTTTTGCCTTATGAACTTGAATCATATACAATTATTTATATATATATATATATATATATATATATGTGATTAAAGTTATTTTATTTTGTATGATAGTACAGCAGCCACTTTTATGGGGAGGTACTGCACCATCTCAATCCCCTCTAATTTTATCTGGGCATAGCTATGGCTGGGTCTTAGGTATTCCTTACTGTAATCAGTGTGTGTTTATGGGGCCAGTTTGCCTGTTCTGAGAGATGAAAAAACTCCCTATCTCCGTATGACACCGGCTAACTCACCTTTCATTGAAAGAGACCAGATAAAGGTTCCTTATGCCACGGACAGGAATTGCACCCAGGTCTTTCTGATCAAAGGGCTTCATCTATACCAGGGGTGTTCAACCCATCGATCGCGTAGCGATTTTTGGTCGATCTCTTGTGTATTCCTCCTTACTTACAAATTTAATTAAAACTGAAAACATAATATTTTATTTATCATTATTTTGTATTATTTTTAATTCGCTTTAAGTGTATTGCTATTGTTTATTTGTTTTTCGTTAAAATTGTCAAATCAGTAATTTTCTTATAAGTCCGGGTAAATGAATTAATTTGGATCAGTGGAAGTCAAACAGCGAGCCGAGTGAATACGCTTATAAGCAAAATGTAAAAACTCGATTGTAGCTTAAATATTAAATATCCCAAAGCACATTACATCGATTTTTTACTTAGGTTAAGTCCCATGTGAATATTGTAAAATATTCACATGGGACTTAACCCATCTCGGTATAGTTTATATTAGATGTTTTTGTAAATAACTTTTGAAGCTAACTGTATATACTCCTTTAATAAGAATATGTTAGAATGTTGAAAACAAAGGCAATGTTTTTGTTGCTGAAGCTGTACATGGCAGCATTAGAAAGATTGTTATTAAAACTTGTATGTATGAGAAAGGCTTGCAGGCTCTAAGTGTAAACATCCCCGAAGTCAGTCAGAAAGAGTTCAAACAACTTTCTGATGGCCGGCAACTTGCAATCAAAAGAAAGCTGAGGATAACAAAAGGCGTGCCGAACTTGAAACTTAAGATGGAAGACTCATATCGATTCTTTGGGGATTGCCAAACTTCATGTGAGGTCTCAGAGGAGGCCTAATAAAAAGGGACTGAAGCAAGCAGAAGGGGTCCCGGTTCCACAATTGCTGTCAGAGAGGAGGCTGCCCGATCCAGAGTCACCGTCAGAGAGACTGCCTGGATCCACGTTGCTTGAGAGAAGAGTTTCCCGCTTCCGGAAAGGAGCTTCTCGGTTCAAGACGTCGCTAGAGAGAGACTACTTCTAGGCCGCAGACAAGATTTCAAATTGCCGAAAGGAAGAGTTCCAATTACCGGAGAAAGGTTTTCAGGCCAGGTTTAATGTCAGACATTCACCAGTGTGTTGCGTTTTCATTACAATTTGATGAATCAAACGACTTCACTGATATTGCTCAGTTAATGGTATTTCAAGATTACTCAAGTAAAGAAGAACTTTTGAAAATTATACCATTATTGGGAAAGACTAGGGTAGAAGACATTTTTTCAGCATTTGATGAATTTGTGAAACAACATAAACTTCCACTTTTTAAACTTGTGTCTATTACTACTGAAGGTGCTCCTGCAACAATAGGTAATAAATCAGGCTTCATTTCATTATGTAAAAACGATGACAAATATCCAGATTTTTTAATGTGCCACTGTATTATTCACCAACAAGTACTGTCTAGTCAAAGATTGAACACAAAAGATGTTTTGGATATTACATTTAAAATTGTAAATTCTGTTCGAGGAAAAGCCCTGCAATGGGAGTTATTTAAATTGCAGGCAGATGATGATAGGGAACTTCTGTTGTACAGTAATGTTCGCTGGCTCAGCAGAAGTCAATTTTTAGAAAGATTTCTTGTATTAATTAACGATATAAAATTTTTTCTTGATGAAAAAGGAGATATTTATCCACAATTGAGTGATAAAAGATGGTTGTTACACTTATCATTTTTAGTAGATTTCTGTACTAAATTAAGCAATTTAAATTTAGGGTTACCAGGTAGAGATAAAAATTAAATTGACATGTTAAGTTCAATAAAAGCTTTCCAACAACACTTACTTTTATTAAAGAAAAATATAAATGACTGCAAATTTAGACATCTCTCATATTTATTAAAATATTTTGATAAAATCAAGAAATGCTTCGCTATGATTTAAAAGAATTTATTCGTGAAATAGAATTAGTTGAGGAAGAAATAAATTCAAGATTTAAAGATTTTAATAAAACTGAAATGATTGTACTAAATTTCTGTACTAAATTAAGCAATTTAAATTTAGGGTTACCAGGTAGAGATAAAAATTAAATTGACATGTTAAGTTCAATAAAAGCTTTCCAACAACACTTACTTTTATTAAAGAAAAATATAAATGACTGCAAATTTAGACATCTCTCATATTTATTAAAATATTTTGATAAAATCAAGAAATGCTTCGCTATGATTTAAAAGAATTTATTCGTGAAATAGAATTAGTTGAGGAAGAAATAAATTCAAGATTTAAAGATTTTAATAAAACTGAAATGATTGTATCTTTTATCCATAATCCATTTCAAGAAAACTTGAACATCACAGAAATTTCAAATAAAATTAGTGTGCTGTTTGATATAAACCAAGCTGAAGTAGAACTGAGATAATAAACATTCAGAATAGTTTACATTTAAAATCAGTAAACAATGAAGTCATTTGGAAATATGCACATGAAAAATTCCCAATATTAACTGATATTGCGCGAAAAATTCTGTTGTGTTTCCGATCGACATACTTGTTAGAATCTGATTTTTCAAATATAACTCTCATAAAAAATCGATTAAGAAACCAAATTATAAATGATCATTTGGATGATTATCTGCAATTTGCCACTTCGTCATATCAACTTGATTTTGAAAATATTGCGAGGTCCAAACAATGACAAATTTCACATTAACTTTTTTTTTAATCAACCAGCATTTCCTGTAACTTATGAGTTGGTAATCACATGTTTTTTCTAACTTTGGTTTTCCAAAATAGAGACATATATATATATATATATATATATTTTTTTTTTTTTTTTTTTGTTGTATTAAAATAATTAAATGTGATAAATAAATTTTTAAATATGCAAATAAAGTTTTTAGTTGTGTATTTTTTTAGTTGTTTATTTGTGCGTAATCAGATATCAGGTTAGGGGAATGTGATCTATATATGAGAGTAGATTGCTTTTTATAGAAAAGTAACTCACGTAGTAAAATAGGTTGAACACCACTGATCCATACCAACTGAGATACTGAGGCTCTGGTTCATGGACTATTCTGAAGTGATAGCCATCTTGATCCTTGTTATATGCTGATGATCTGGTATACTCCTGGCCAGTAATGAATTAAGTAGAGTATTTTGTGTGTCATCTAAATCTTATTGCAGAAAAATTTAATATGGGAAATATCACCTGTAAAAATCCAGATTATGGCCTTTCAAGGAAAGGAACCAGTTTATAGTAAAATGTTGATTGAATATACAATGCATGGGTAAGCCAGGTATTTGTCTTCATTACAAAGGTAATTAAGACATTACCCTCGTAATGTCTTCATTTGGACTGGCGAATAGGATGGATGAGGCAGACATTGAAAGCCGAGGTTGTGTATTGTTTGTTGGGTTTCATGTGTGTTGTCTTGCAAAATTAACACATCTCTGCTTAGTTTCCTGCAGTACCTCCTTTAATTCCTTCAGAACTATTGAATTAACTGCTGCTGTAACAGTTTCACCTTTTTTGAGGTACTTGGAGTATTACACCATCCATATCCCAAAAGACAATGGCAAGAACCTTCCCTGCTAGCTTTCAGGTTCAGAACTTCTTTGGCTGTGGAAAACCTTTGTCTCCCCACTCCATTGACTGTTATTTGGTCTTTGGTGTCATAATGATGAAGTCATGTTTCATCAACAGTCACAATACGAGCCAAAAATTTTGCACTTGATTTCTTAAAATGATCCCAAATCCCTTGAGATGACAGCACATGTCTTCTCTTTTGGTCAGCATTCAGATATTTGGGACCCACTTCATTGAGAGCTTCTGCATGTCCAGATGTTGGTGGATAACTACTCCAATTCATTCCCTGGATATCCCCAGAGTCTTTGCAATGTTTTTGGCTGGTATTCATCTGTCATCAAAGATCATTGCATGCACTTAATTTTTTCAGGTGTGATTGCTATGAAAGGTTTTCCTGACCTAGGTGCTTCTGTTGTCTCAGGATAGACACTTTTAAACTTGGCCACTCATCTAGCAACTGTTGGATATGCTGGAGCTCAGTCCCCTAAAGTCTCACACAAAGTTCAGCGAATCTCAGTTGCAGACTTTTCTTATAGCACAAAATACTTGATGACAGGCCCATCTCTGTATCTTTGAATTTTTTCAAACCTCTGACATGTCTTCTTATATATCCTAAAAGAAAAGAACATATTATTATAATTTGATGAAACATGGGAGGATAAAGGGTTTTAAGATACGTTGCTTTAGTCTCCATA
The DNA here is from genome assembly GCF_054136105.1 of Typopeltis vanoorti. Lineage (NCBI taxonomy): Eukaryota > Metazoa > Arthropoda > Arachnida > Uropygi > Thelyphonidae > Typopeltis > Typopeltis vanoorti. The sequence goes on along the minus strand of NC_143557.1, from coordinate 53,230,158 downwards.
ACTCAGTTGGTATAGATGAAGCCCTTTGGTTGGAAAGATATATGAAGAACTTTTACCTGTATATGAAAAAATTTTCATGACTACAGTCAAATGTGAACATAAATTTATTGCCAGCATACTAATAAATTATGTTACATATAAAATGTGTTATAAATATTGTGCAAATTAAATTGCAATATGGTTGGTAAAAGTTACAAATTTCCTAAGGATGTAGTTAAGGAATTAATATACAGTGCTTACAGAAAACTGTGTAAAGAGACATTTCAGTATGGAATATGTCCACTGCATCACAGTTCAGTTTCCGCCCTGAACTGTGATGCAGCTCACAATGTTGTACCATGTTAACCACCAAATGATTCAGGAGTTCTTGAGGCAAACTTTTCCATTCCTCCTTCAGTAAAGGATAAGGCCTTGTTTGTATCTTGGAGGGGAATTTTTAGCATCATTGGATCTCCCTATTGTGATACTGTGGATCTCCACAAATCCACAGATCCACTGTGGAGCATGCTGGCCACTTAATTCAATTAATATCCTATCTCCAGAATTATCTCCACTGCTCATGCTCAGAATTATGGTACTTATACATGTATACCTTTATAGTTTTGTGATTCTTGACTATTTGTCTTAAAATAAAAGTCTGATCCTGACCATTTTAGGCCTGAATCTGACTACTTGTTTTTCATCAGATTTCCCTTGCAGAAATTTTCTTAACCTGTTTTCAAATAGAGAAATTGCTCTATAATTCTCATGTTGTTTTATTTTTTTTTTCTTTATAATTAATTGTATGAGAGCTTTACTTCCAGTCATCCAGAATTCAACCTCCTGATAAGGCCTTCTGAATTAGCAGTATAGTCATTGTAAAATTTTTATTTCTACCTTTTGTATTTTTAACTGTATTTTCTATCATATGAATCATTTGTATATACTCTTGATTGCATTTCTCTTGAATATTTGATATCAATGCTTATCTCTTTTAACCACCTTTCAAAATAATTACTCCATACACCTTGATCTTCTCTGATTTGTTATGTCTTGTTTTTATCTCTCCTTTGTATAATGCTGCTATTTTGATTCAGTGGTCACCACTCTTTCCTTTACCTTATTATATATGTTAGCCTCTGTCTGCTATCTTTAACCCTTATATATCCCTAAATCGTCTGCCTAACACTGAGTATATGATCTTACTGCTTATCTGACAATTTCTAAGTTTTGGGTCCCCAGAAAATACCTATTCCCTGATCTCTATAAGTCATCCACATTCACTCAGACAAATTTATTTCCTGCGCCAGCCTGGGCTTTAAGGACAGAGTCAAACTCAGCCTAAGGATGGATATAGAGTATCAGATGCTACTAATATAATTCACTTGAAATCAGAAGCCGTAGGTTTTCCCTTTTGTCTGTTTGCAGTCGTGCCCCCTTTCCTTTCTTACTTAGGATATCCCCATGCACGCATATGATCACCAGGTTCGTATTTTTTTATGAAGGGTCTAAGTCAGTCTACATGGTTTATATATCCCTATAAACCATGAAGCAAGCATGGAAGGTAACAAACAAATTTAATGAATCCATAATTAATTACAATACAAAGACAAAATTGATATTTATGCTAGATTAAAACGCTTACGTTTCTCTCACTTTCTCATTCTTAGATAAACATGGATTTCTTAATCTCTACAATACTATTCCTTTAACTTATCAAATATTTAGTTTACAACTTGATAAGAGCCAGCTAAGTATTTGGCACATTATTAATCCATCAAGTAGGTCACGGCAGAATCTCCATTAAATTTAATAGTTCTCAGAATTCAGTCTAATGGTACGGAGTCATTCACACATATAATAATTCTTCATGTTAGTTTTTCATGTAGCTTTCAGAAAATTTTGATACCTTCTTGATATTTATCTTCTATATTACCAAATTTTTACCACAGATTTTTATTTTGCTACTGTATAGTTGTGTACCTATCTTCAAACTTATTTTTCCAGTAATATAGGTATATTTGAGTTTGCAGTGTACCTCTTCATGCTACTCAACTTTGATTCTTTTTAAAACTTTCTTACATAATATTAATTTTTATGGCTATTTTGTCTATTTTTGTTTAGGAGTACCTTTTATAATGTCATTATTGGCTTTTTATTCAATTTTTAGGGCATTACTGATATTTTAAAGATGTAGATATATGAAGAATATAAGGAAGGGATAATTTTGGACATACCTTTGTAGGATGTTCCTGGTTGTCTTATTGAGCGGCATTCAACGATATTACTGAATACGACTGAAAGAAAAGGGGTGGTGGAAATGTTGAGATAAAGAGATGTTGGGAGAATTGCAGGTTAGACATCTTCTTTAGTATTCAGCAATTGACCAGGTTCTTCTTTCAGTAGCAGAAACTTTCCTTCCACTCTCTTCTGTTCTAAGCCTTCTCTTTCAAGGTTGTGTACCTGTCTCCATTGAGCATGTCATCTAGCCTTGTTTTCCTTACTCTTCCTCTGGGTCTTTGTCTGTCTATTTTTCCTTCGATGGCATCTCTGATGATTTCATTTCCTCTCAGAATATATTAGGTTAGACATTAGGAATGTGAAATTCTAGGTTAGACATAAGGAATGTGAAATTTAAAACACTGGGTTTTAAGTTTCACATTCCTTATTGTTCACAGCCCACCCTTAAAACCCTGGGTTTTAAGGGTGGGCTGTGAACTCTTTGAAAGATAGAAATTTTTTGGGGAAAGGAGGATAGACTATGATGAAACAAGATTATGAGTAACAGGGTGTGAGCCTCACAAGGGAGTAACGGGACTCTTTTCTTACATAATTTTTCTTTTCAATGTGATATGCATGTATATCATGCCCAAAATTAAATGATGATCACTTCCTGTTTTAAATAACTTGTATACTGGGAACCAGTGTGAAGACCATTAGCAATAATAATGTAGCCAATGAAACTGTTATTTCTTTTCTGTTTTCTTCATTTGAAACTCTGCTGCATGTCTATATGTTGGAATATGTTGTTAATAATGACTGGTCCATGTCCTGAAGTACTTAATTATTATTAGCATGAATCTTTTCTCCACATTTTTCCTAAAACATTTTCATGCTGGGATTCATTTCCTGTTCTCTCATAATCACCATTGCTCTTCCTATTTATTTATGCCAGCTGCCCTGTGTAATGATTCAGAAAAATTCTCTTACTTCTTCCCTATTAGATCCTTCCAGTGGAGCATAGACAAAAATAAGTCTCTTGTCCAGGTTACCATTTTAAAATTTACCCACTTCGCTTGAAATTGCTACCATTCAAGAAGTTTATCTTTGTGTTAGTGTTGAATATTAGTCCTTTTCTAACTAGATCACTATTGCCAAAAATAACACTTTATAGTTATTATTTATAAAGATTGAACTTGTTGTGTCTTGCTAATACCAGTTCTATCAAAATAGTATTTTTGCAATTCCTCAGGATAGCTCTGCCTCTTTTTCTTTGATCTTATTATGTTGTTGGTGCCTATATTTTTGCTGATGGCAAGGTTATTTCCATTGGTTGACACATAACTGTTCACTTGGGTTCCTTGATGAAAACAGCAGTCCTTTTATTAGGCAAAGCTCAATTTATCATAATATCTGAACTTACTTAATCATTATAATGTACATGTTCAGCCATCCTCATTAGTTTCTTATCCAAGTGGATACCTGTTAAGGCAGTGCACACCAAGATGTGGATTGGTCATTCGGTCCATAGCCCTAGTCAGTGCTCTGCATTTCTTAGATTGTGTGGGATTCTCCTCCTACTTATCTTTGATTCTTAAGCAACCCTTTATAATTTTTAGTATGTAAATTTGTCTAAAATTATATTTGATATAAAATGCAGTTTGTTATGAATATTAGAGATATCTAGTATTATGTATGAATAAGAAAAGCCTTCATAGCTCAGTTGGCAAATGCAGTGTCCTGTTTAGAAATACCTGTAGTTTAATTGTGCCTGTTGTGTTCTTAAGTACAAAAAAAAAAAAAAAACCTTTAGAAGGGCTTTTCAGTTGAAGGTGAGTTAGCTGGTTTCATACAAAGATGCTAGATTCCTCCTTAATCAAGATATAGGATTTTCATTCTACAAGACAAAAAAAAAAAAAAAACTAGTCAGATGGTACACTTATTGACAGACATAGCAGAGCAAATTAACTAGCTTGAATTAGGTATCCACAATAGCCAATTGACTTAACATTTGCAAGCCATTAAGCTTACTGTTAAGGAGAAGATGAATAGGTTTAGATTTTTAAAAAAAAAAAATTAAATTTTGTTGTATTATTTACAGGTTTAATTATTAATCATACTTTTTTTTTAATCTTGGAATTTTGATTTAAAAGCACAGTTTTGTTAATTGTAATTGTATGCATCAGTCTGCTGAAATTTAAGTTTTTTTTTTAATTTTTACCCATGAAAGATTGTAAACCTATTATACATCAGCACTATGGGTAGTCTGAGGATATTTTAAATTATTTTTTCTTATATGTTTATTTTTTACATGATTTGCCACTTTAGCCTCTGGTAAGCAAGGCAGCAGTCTCACACAGGGTAATGAAATTCACTCTTGCCTAAAGGTCACAAACATGCTCGGAGCAGGATTCAAACCTGCAACCTGTTGGTTGGAGAAGAGATACATTAATCCGTGGCCAACCAGGCCAGCAATTTAATGGGACAGAGATATATAAAAAATGAACAAACAGTTTATTTTTGTTTGAAGGCAATTATGTGGTGGAATTGATATGTGTTACATATATTATAAATAATCTCTAATTTTTCCTCCCAAATTTATAATGCAAAAGGAGGAAGCACGTGATTTGAAATCAACCATTTTCAATACATTGCAAAAGATATCTTCTACAGGGTGGTCATGAATTAACTTTCCCTCTTTGGAGGCACCCGTAGCTAAAACTAATACACGGAATGAGACCACATTTTATATTGAGACTTTCGAAGGCATGGGGAGATGAATTCCACAAAAAAAAAAAAAAAAAAATTTAGTAACAAAAGTCGCCAACAGGGAAAATTTTGGCGCTGGTGGAGCTGAAAGCAATCAAATCTTTGTAGTAAACATGTAAAAAGGATTATGCAAATTTTACTGTGCTTACGTGACAGCATCACCACCAATTCCACTTAAAAAGGGATTGGGATCGTTCAGGCAGTTATTCGAATGACTGACGAATTGTGCCCAATATGCATCCTACCTTGCCTCAGTGTGCTTTACTTGTTAAGTTGTTTTACCTTAAACAGTGCAATGCCGTAGTGGCCCTTCAGGAATTTAGAAGGCTTCATATCCTGCATACAGGTCCTATGTCAGCTATAGCACTGAGAGCTATGATTAAAAAATTTGAAGAAACTGGATCACTAGGAGTTAAACCTGGCACAGGATGGAAAGCACTGCAAGAAGAGAGTAACAGACATTGCTACTGTGGTGTTTGACAACATAGGGACCACTACTGGTCCAAGCGCTCATGCCATAGCTCGCAAACTTGATATGGCTTATGGTAGAGTCTGGAAAATCTTACGGAAAATGCTTCACTTCTATCCGTATTAGTTCAGTCTTGTGCAAACACTAACTACTGCAGAGTATGATAAGTACAGACCTTCTCGCTGACGTTTCTTGCCCGAGTGGAGGTCAACAATGACTGGCCTTGGAGAATATTGTGGGGTGATGAGGCTCATTTTTATCTGAATGGGTCGGTCAACACTCACAACTGCAGAATCTGGGCACCTGAACATTCCGAAACGATCCATCAAGTACCACTGCATTCTCCAAAAGTAATCATGTGGTGTGGCTTCACAGCCAGTTTCATAATAGGACCATACTTTTTTGAGCATACTACCCCTACAGGTCCTATAACCTGCTCCATTACTGGAGAGATTTATCGACGAATGCTGGAAAATTTTGTCATTCCTGCATTGCAGCAAAGACAGTGTTTGGACTCCATAGGTTTTATGCAGGATGGAGCACGGCCACCCATTGAACGTTCAGTACAGCGCCTTTTACGCCATCATTACAATAATGAGAGAGTTATCAGTCAGTTCTTTCCGACGGCATGGCCGCCTCGATCCCCGGACATCACTCTATGTGACTTTTATTTAGCTGTGGGGGTTTTGAAATCCGTTGTGTATGCTGGTGGCGTTCCCAACTTGCATGTCTTGAAAGAGAACATAAAACGGGCTGTTATGAACATCCAATCTGACTCCTTACGCTCAGCTGCAGAGCATGTCGCACACCGGATGCAATTTGTTGTACACAAGAAAGGTCAGCACGTTGAAAATCATGTAGCTGGTCCAGGGGACCCTGATTCTGATGAATAAAACATTATTTCCTGTGAGTTCAATCGCTACATCAATTTCTGTGTCTCTCGCAAGGTGTTGTTTTAGTTTAATTATTATTATTCTTTTTAATGTAATTATCCGCTTGTTTTTGGCTCCACCAGCGCCAAAATTTTTCCTATCAGCAACTTTTGGTACTAAATCTTTTTTTCGCGAAAATCATTGTTAAAATGTGAATCAATACAATTCACTAAGGAATGTTTCTTTCATAATTTGACAAGTTAAAGCCCTTGAAAAGGATATGCTTGTATTTTAGTATAAGTTGTATATAGCCTGACAAAATTGGATACCGTAATTAGTGTAAAATGTGAATATTCCCGTGTAAAATACCTACTAAATTGTATGTTAGATAATGAATTTGTTATGTACATAATTTCTGTTAGAATTGAGATAAAAGAATTATTGTGCAAATTGCATATAACCAACTGAGATTATAAGGTCAAAGTATGCGGGCAAGACACCAGATTAGTAAGTTGCCTCAAGCGCGCATACGGCACGTGCCGACCTACATTTTCAGGGAAGACGCTACGAAAACTCAAGACCCACGAGTGCAAAGAAATAAAGTGTTGGGTGAAAAATTAGGGTTACAAGGAGCCTCGGTAGGGATTGATATAAAAGGGCTGGAAAATCTTCCCAGAGGAGTTTGCTTTGTCTGGAGTCTCTGTTCTCTCTCGGTGGCAGAAGTCAGAGGTGTTGGGTCGTGATTAGGGGGATCGTGGATTCCAAGCCCTACGATGAATGAATAGAGGATTTTCGAGGATAATGGCCAGGTAGCATGCCTTATGGATGCAGAATCGCCTCACGCTAAGAATATTCTAGGCATAGATGATCGGTATGCAGACTCCATAAGGACTAACCTAAGCTGACAGGAATTTTAGCCTTAACATAGAGAGAAGAAAATGTTTGGAAGGAAAGGAATCCAAGAATCGAAAGGACAAGCATGAGGAATCCTCGAGTTCAGTATAGTAAACCTTTAATCAAGTATTGTGTGAGAGGAAGGTAATTGTAACTTAAGAATCATAGACCTTCATAAAGTTTTGAGACTCTATCTAAAATTAAGACAGAACTGTGATATTTTAATTGTAGTCAGAGAGCAATATATACTATGTATTATAATTGTACTTGTGTTGATTGCTAGCTATGTTTAAGATCTGTAGAGATGTCTAATCCAGACAGCTTGATTAATACTTAAAAGTCATTATTGGTTTTATAATCTAAGAATGTGAGATTTGAATCTTTGAACATAATGTTTTTTGTAGTATTAATTACTGTGTGATGTATATTGATTAATTTTACTTTGTAATCTAGTAGTACAGTGATAATTGAAAGTTCTTTATTCTGTATGATGATTATTATGTTAAATAAACCTTTTGCTCTTATTAATTTGGTTGCCTGTGTCTAAGAATCTGATGCACCACTCATAAATTATTCGGATCTAAGCGGGAGATAATTGTTAATTAAGACGACAACTGCAAACATGGTTGATTGTAGAAGGTATTGATAATTGATAACTTAGTATAGAAATAGATTAGATTAACCAAGTGCATATCTGAAGGTTCACTTCTTGACTGAGAAGTTTTTCTAATCTAAGGGTTCTGGGTGGTGCAGCAGAACAAACAAATTTTCCCAGAACCTTAAGAGAAGTCAACTTCTGAAGCTTTGTTGCAAAGGTGTTGGCTTAACCTTGAGACAATCCCCCCTGTAGATCAGACTCATGCACATGATAATCTGAGGGGCTGAAGTATATATTAGTAAGACAAAGACACATTATAGGTGCTGCTGAGATTGGACAAATTATTCAAGAGATAGTTAAGTAAAGGAGTTAAACCATATTAAGTAAATATTACCTATTACCTACTACGACTTTACAACATCATCTCCCCATGCCTTCAAAAGTCTCAATATAAAATTTGGTCTTATTCCAGTTATTGGTTTTAGTTACAGATGCCTCCAAAGAGGAAAAGTTATTTTATGGCCACCCTGTATCTATTGTGATTTTCAAGACTTACGGAAGTAGAATTTTGGTGAAAGTTGAATGATTTCCAAGCTTGAATCAGATACCGTATGCTATTGCCCCTTTGTATTGATGCATTGTTTAATTATCTAAAAAAATGGGATGAAAAAATTTATGAAATAAATACTATATTTCTTTTTGCTTCAAAATACATTAGTCTATGCATTATGTTAGATAAGAGCTAGCTAATAAATATATGTATATTTAATATTCTCATAAATTTGGTAATAACAACTTTTCTGCATAAAAGGAATTCTTATATCTAATTTTTTATATATGTTGATGTAATGTTTGTAAATTTATGTAGCAATTGTCTCAAGAACTGCTAGAAGTAAAAGAACAGTTGCGAACACAACTAGCTGAGTAAGTATTTTATAATGAAGTTTAAATTAATTCACTTTTACATTTAATTAAATATGCACATTCTAATGAGATGGCAGGAAATTAATGTGAAAATCTGATGAAACACAGTAAAATATAGTGAAAAACAATAAAATATTAATTTTCAATAATCAGATTTTTATTTATAATACAAGAGTAATATGAGACCAGAATTTGAATATATAAAATAATGAAGTGTAAAGCTAAAAGGCTTCAATTGGGCATATTAAAGATATTCAGTTGGAGAATATTATGAATCCATCCATATTTTATTGCCAAAGTAAAGAAACTTAGAGGTCTCAAAACTTGTAAGTTTCTTAATAAAGAAACTTTAAAACTTTGTGTTGGCAATAAAGTATGGATGGATTCATAATATCCTCCATTTATCTTTAATATGCTAAAATGAAGCTTTTTAATTCTATTTTCATTATTTCATTATTTGATTATGTACCTACTGAGAGTTCACTTCTGGTGAATTTAACTTTCTGACATAGAATTGCTCTAGTATGATATTGACCACAGGTTTTTTTTTTTTTTTTTTTTTTTTTTTTTGTCCTCGGGTTTCTTTTTGATCTCTGATGAGAACCAACAGTTCAAAACAGCTGTTAGTCCAGTGAAACCTAATCAATATACTATTAAAAGGTGAATATATGAGCTCTTGGGCAGAGTTCATTTAAGTAGTACAAGTCAATGCATCTTCTATGCTGAAGGTGATATTTTCATAAGCTCTGTGATAAATTTTGATACCTTTAAGTTTCTTTACCTATTTGGTAGCAAAATATGGATAGATTCATAATATCCTCCAATTGATTATATAAAGATATATAATCTCAAAATATTATTTATGTAATATACTAAATCATATAGCTTCTATCCTGTATGGAAAAATAAATGAGAATTCCACTTTCATAATTCCATCAGTTCTTTCATCATGATTGTATGATAGTACTACATGATAAAGTTTGCATTATTATTAGCTTCCTATTGACAGTTTTCTTCCAATTCAATTTGTTATTTATTACATCTCCAAGATTGTCAAAACTCCTAAATCACTATGGATATGTTGGTCTGTCAGGATCTTGGTTTTCCTCTTGGTCTTTTTCCTGCTATCCTGTGATCATACTCCTTATCTGCTAACCTTTCCTCTCCAATTTTATTTAAATAAACATACCATCTTAGATTAGTCCTATCTACATATTCTTTAATGCTAATGATGTCAAGTTACTTTGATATCACGATTTTTCAGTGTGACCCTTCCATTGATGAAATCTTCTGCTTCATTGGGCATGTATTTAATAATTACTAATGCAGAGAGAATTTTTGCAGTTTTCACTCAAAGATAAGTAAATCAGTTTCATTGAAATCAGAGAATACATGCTTTGCAGACTACTCGGTAAAATATGAGGGAATAAAGTTAACTATCTTATTCTATAAAAATGAATTTAGATTAGCTACTTGGATGGAAATGTGTTATGGCCCAATTCATGCACAAAAGATATGGTAATTTATAGTCCCATCCTTCTTTTCCCTTGTATAAGACACAGTGATCAGGTAACTTGGCTTTGTGGAAACAAACCTAATTAATCCTGCCTACATAATCTTTATCTGTTGAGGTCATCTATTCTCTGTTTATCTAGTTTTACTTTTTTTCATGATGGAAAACCAGAGTTTTTGATTTTTCTTTGTGAAAAACCATGCTGCTTCCATATGAGTGGTTAACTCATTTTCATCTTAAAATCTCATATAAAGGTTTTTTTGCATCTTAGACTGGATTAACTCTGGTTTTTCCAGCCCAATGAGCATCATTATTACTGAATGATCTACAGATTGCAAAGTCAAGATTATTAATAGCTTTCACATCTCTATGATGTGTTATCTTCATGTATATCCTAAAATAAGCATAGTTGTGTATAGTTAAAGGCATTTGTATTATTCAAATATATCAGGTGCAGTAATAAGACATGTAAATTTTTATTTCTTTGTTGTTTATAGAAGCAAAAATGTAATTCAGGATGGTCTCATTCGAGATGAAATTGTAGAAAAAAACGTGAAGGAACTGCATCATCTGGAGCAGAGGATGGAAAACTGGATAGAAGTGATGAAAAATTGTTGTTCTAATTCCTCTAACTATTTAGCTACTGCAGAGGCCCATTTGGCTGGTCTTCTTTCTGAGGTAAAAGTTAGAATTATTATTATGCACTTCATTACTTTAATGTTTTGCATTTAAACGTTTTTACTTTCAAGTAATCATTAGAGTTTGGAGAATTTTCTGCCATTGAGCTATCTGTTTTACATGCAACCAGCACTAGCATTAGTTTGGATTCTTCAAGAGAATCATTTCTAGTCAAGGTAACTATCCTTATCCATTGTTGTAGTATACACTTCATTTGGCCATTATTGCACATTGTGTGAGATTGTTCTTTTTGTGAAGATGTCAGTAACAAATAATTTGAATGAAATTTTATGCAAAACTGGGAGTTGGGGAAGTAGGACTTCCCCAACTGCAAAGGTCAGAATATGGCACAGAAAGTTTAAGGTTGGTATTGCAATACTGCAAATTATTATCATTATTAAGAGACTTCTAGGAAGTCAGGGACTCATTGAGGCAAACCTTTTTTGTTTTTTCATTGTGGAAGTCTATGTAATTTACAACGAATTTATAGTATACAATCAAACCATGAACTAAAGTTTTATCAAGAAATTTTAAGTTACATTGATAATTGTGAAAGTTGAATGACAGCACCTAGTTTTTCCACTAATGCACCTATTAACTGTGCCTTGCTTGCATACCAGTCATTTGAACAAAATGATGATGCCCACTCCTGCTCTACTTTCTGATCTAGTACTTTCATACTTTTTTTTTGTTTCATTTTCAAAACAGTTGTATTGATAGAGAGTTGAAATTCAACAAGAATTGCTGCAGTATACTAAATGATATCCCTTAGAGTCCCAGTGCTGTTTCAGACATGAAAGAACTTACTGCATCAGTGGAAGGAAAGCTGTTTAGATAGCAATCTTATTGAATTGTCTTCTGCATGAGTTATAATTGTTCATAAATTACTTTCTTAAATTTTTGAATTGTACTTTTATGCTGCACTCTCTAAAAGCATCAAGAGTTGACAAAACCTCATCATTTAATATTTGTGACTGCAGGATAACACTTAAGTATAAATAGTTTTAATGATACATTATAAATATTGACAGTAAAACTAATTCTTTAAATGGTGCAGATGAAGTTAAATGTGTTACTTTGTTTTCATCAAACAGCATGAATCAGTTATAACTGTTTTTAAACTTGTAGAAGATTATGTTTAGGGAATTTTTATCCATAATGAGACTTGTGATGTATACATGAAATTAACAATGTATACTAAATAATAACTAAAAATTTTGTTAAAAATACAAATACACAAACTTCTTATAAGAAAAGTGCTCGATCAAGGCCTTTAAGTCTATGTTTATTTAACCTAATTATTGATGACATAATAACAGCATTTAGGAATAAAAGTCAAGAAAATTTAAATTTGGCTACATATGCAGGTGATGTAATATTGCTTGAAGGAAATGATTGGCCTAGGGAATGAAATTTAAATACCTAGAAATAATTCCAAACAGAAAATATATGGGTTTCCAGAGTCACTTGTGTGAGTGTTTTGTTAATGGGTTCAAGGAGAGATGTGAAAGATATTAGCAGTTAGTTTGGGTCTCCCATGAGGAGTCTTCAGACTTATGAGACGGATTCATTTATTTTAAAAATTAATTAGTTGACGTTAGCAGAATTTTTGGTTTTGTTTCAAGATCAATCAGTGCATGCAGTTATATAGAAAATGGAATAACAATCAAAATTTGTAGTATACATTATTATATATAATACATGTGTGCATTATTAGAGATATAATTTAGAGAGAGAAGGGGGGGGGTTGATTCTCCACCACTCCATTTTCATGAAACAATGGAATATATTGGAAACAGAAAAAAAATGTAGGAAATAATAAACGAAAGCTGGGAAATCATACACTGAATAGAAAACAAATAATTGGAGATTCTTATGCAGAACAACCATTAAGAATGCAAAATAACATGCAAAGTGCAAACAATAATAGCAGATATTAGAAATAAATGAACTAAATGAGCATGAAATCATAAAAATGAAATGAAAATCCAGAAATTAAAGCTAATGTAATATTTGAAATCTAAATCAATGTTTAAATTGTGAAATGTTACATTAGTTATTTACACAACATTTAAAAACCTGAGACTTCAGCACTCATATGGAGTAGCTGTAATATTCAACACTAAATACGAGGCTAATCTTTTTGAATGGCAGGCATTCTCAAGTAGAGTGATGTGGGAAAATATCAGAATGGGGAACTGGACAATGAGACTTATTTGTGCCTATGGTCCCACAGAAGGTTCTAAGGTAGAAGTGGATGAACTTTTTGAGGCTTTAGAGAAAGCAACTGACACAATGAAAAAGGAAAAGTTGGTCTTGTTGGAGATCTAAATAGCAGGGTAGGAAATGACTGTCAGACATACAAAAATATTTTGGGAAAATTTGGAGAAAAGAGCAAAACTAATAATAATGGCAAATATCTGTTAGATTTCAGATGAAGTAAAGCTCTCATTGTACCCATCTATAAAAAGGAAAACAAAATTGAAAGTGAGCATTACAAAAGAACTTCCTTAATGTGAATAGCTCAGGTATCATTTATTCAAGCATACTTGAGAACAGGCTAAGAAAAATTGTGGAAGGGAAACAAGCTAGATGCAAGCCAAATAGAGGTTGCCAGGATTGGATTTTCACTTTAAGACAAATGGTTCAGAAACTATGTGAATAGAACAAAGATCTGTATTTAAGTTTTACTTGTTCTTGAATTCATTCACACTACTTGTGCACACAACACATCCAATGGCAATCCATTCTAATCACGTTCCACTCTATGAGAAAAAAAAATCTAGATCTCACTCCCTTCTTGGCAGCATTCATTCTCAGCTTCCAAAGATGCCCTCTCGTCATTTCCCCACCCTCCATAAAATGAAAAATTCCATCAACTGAAATCTTGTATGATCCTTTCAGAAGTTTGTTTCATATCACATCACTTCTCATATCAACCCTCTTTCTTCTGTTTGCTAGTGTCTACAGCCTACAACTTCCCAATCTGTCTTCATAATCAGTATTCCACCACCTTGATATAATTTATAACACTCTCCTTTGCATTCTTTCCACTGTATCAGAATCACAATGGAAACCAGGAGAACAGACTTGTGCACAATAGTCCAAGTGAAGCATTATCAAGGCCTTGTAAAGAGACCAAATGACATCCTTATCTGTACATGTCAAAATTCATTTTGGCATTGCAGTTATCTTTTGAGTTGTATTTGCAGTCTTTACTACATAGCCTCTGAACTTCAACTTCCTATCTACTAACACTCCAAGATCCCTAGCTTGATCAGTTTCTTCTAACATAATCCCACCAATATAATATGACATTGGATATCTAATCATGCCAAAGTGCATGACTGACATCCATTTTATCATGCCCACAATTCCATTATTCAAATCATTTTGCAAGTACTGCATCATTAGCAGTTTTATTGTTGTACAGATTGAATAACTGTGGGTCAAAGACTGATCATTGTGGTGCACCACTGGTTACTTTAAATCTTGCAGACTACATCTCCCATATACCACTTTTTTGATATCTGTCAGTCAGTCATCCTCTTATCCATACCAATAGTTTATAATCCAATCCCATATTCTCCAATTTATGCAACAGTCTTCCATGCTGTATTCTGTAGCCTTAGCAAAATCCAAAAGTATCATGGTGTATCCATTCCCCTTGTTTGACTCAGTGGTAACATTATTATAGAATATGAGCAAGTTGCTAAAACATACCTTCTATCGGTAAACTGATGTAGTTCATTGCAAAGTAGAGATTATCTGTCAACCCATTTCTGAATGTGAGCCCTAATCAACTTTTCCAAAATCTTCACCACCACCACCACCACCATTCCTGAGATACTGATTGGTCGATAGTTAAATATATTGGTCTTTGCACCACCCTTGTTCAATGGGATTACCATACATTCTTTCCACTCTTGCACAGTCTTTCTCGTTCTGAGGCTGAAATTATATAACATGGTCAAAGGAATAGCCAGTTCAGCTGAACACACTCGCTCAGCATATGTGCTGGTATTCCATCAGTCTCTATTGCTGAATTCTTATTCAGTTTGTGCAACAACTCTGAAACCTCCTCCTCATACACCTCAGTGGATGAGGAGGAGGTTTCTTTATCCAGTGAAGAGGTACCAGTGAACTCAATGTTGTATTGCACCAGGTTGATATCTTTTAGCAAAATGGACACTCATTAGTTGGACAATCTCTTCTCCATGTGTCATCCTTACATCCACATTGATTATTCTTTCATATTTATTTTTTTCTTTACTTGCAGCAAAACGATAGAATTCTTTGGGGTTGTCTTTAGCTTACAGTGCCAATTTCTTTTCACACTCGGACTTGGCTTTCCATACAGTTGTGACACTTCTGGCCTGCTACTTATAATTTTCATTACGGACATCATCCTTCCACACAGAGTATTTCTTCCACATCATATTTTCTTATCTCTTGATTGATAAGATTACACTTCCATTTGATTCCTATCCTATTTATTTTTTGAACTCTCAGGACACATTCTGATGTCATTATTTAAATATTTTTTTAAAGGCATCCCATGCACTGTCAATATTTTTCCATCCAGTAACTGCTACCATTATGCTGAACCCAGTATACTCCTCAAGTTGATCATAATTTCCTGCTTTGTAGTTCAGCATGCAACCTTTAGAACATTCATGAACTTAGTCACTTCCCAAGTGAGTACCACATGATCACTGTCACCAACCGGAGGCAGAATAGTTGTCTTTAACACTCTTTGACCTTGTGTTCCTTCTGTCACATGTTGCTTGAGGAAGTTGTCTTGCAACAGCTTAATAAATTCAGTTTCATTTTTCAAATGATATTTTACTGCTACCCAGTTAATGTTTGGATAATTAAAGTCCCCTGTTATGATTACGCTTTTCATTCTCATTGTCTTTATTTGATGATGCATTTCTTTATCACTAGCAACTGATCCACCAGGTCTGTAACAACATCCCTGCTATGTATTTGATCTTGTTAGATTCCACCTCATACCAGATGGATTCAAGTCATCTGATAGCATGAGCAGTATGCTCCCTCCTCTCCCCTGTCTTGTTATTTTCAGTCCTCCTCCAGTTCCTTCCACCTTTCTCTGTTCTTGGTAACAGTTGACCAGTTTTTCCCACAAAATTTGACAATTCATCACTCCACCTTATTTTAGGACTTCCTCGGCCTCGTTTCCCTTCTTTTGGAATCCAGTTTGTTAGTGTTGTGGTCCATCGCTCATCTTCTCTTCTGGATAGATGTCTGGCCCATTTGCATTTTAGTTGCTTGTGATGAAGAATGATGTCACTGATATGAGTCTGTGGCTTCTTATCCAGGTGTTTCACTTCTTATCTTTTAATGTTACGCTTAGCATCAACCTCTCCATTTTTCTTTGAGTTGTTGCTAGTTTATTTGCCAGTGCTTTGCTAGAGACTAAGTTTCACAACCATATGTGATTGGAAGTTTACACTGGTTAAATGTCTTCCTTTTTAAACAGAGTGGGACATCATTGTTTTGAAAAATGCTTTTCAACTTTCTGGATGCACTCCAGCCAAGTTGAACTCTTGTATTTATTTCCTTTTGGAGTCCACAGTTTAGATCAATGAGATGACCCTGTCTATTCTTCCTAAAAATACTATATCCCCTTTTACACTCAGTGCCAGTTAGTATGTCTGATTCTGATAGCTAGGCCTCACTAATGCCTACAATCTGGGGTCCCAACATATTGACCAAGGCAACACACTCTATCCCTTTGTTTATGTAATCTTCTTTCTACATTTACTGGAAATTCTGCTTCCTTCATAAAAAATTCAATTGATTTTAAGAATCAGATTTCAAGTTTATGTAACAATGATGAAATCATTATACTAAAGGCACATAAAGGGAGAATTCAACAGTCATTTTACATAGTGCAGACTCTGACATCAGGATCACCTCCATGTTATCAGACTCTTCCACATATTTGGAAATGGACCATGATCCAACTTGGTCATCACACTTAAAAATGAATGATCTCCAGTACTTTTGAATTTACAAAAAATCTTAACTGAAATTTAGAGAGCCAATTACTCTGAGATTATATGGCATGACCAAAGTTCACAAGACAGACATCCCTCTATGTCCAATAGTTGATGGTGGAAACTCTCTAACATATCTTCTGTCTAAACACTTATCTTACCTTCTCAGACCTCATATAGGACATACAGACTTGTATTTGAAAAACTCAAAGCATTTTGTAGATAACCTTTCAAACATTCAAATTTCCCCATCACTTATATTAGCCAGTTTAGATGTAGTTTCATTATTTACCAACGTCCCTATCGAAGAATCAATAGATATACTTGGAAAACATAGTCCTCCAGGCATCACACCTTTTCATACATTGTCTGAAATCTTCATTCTTCACTTGGAAAGGAAACTTTTAGTACCAAATATATGGTCTTGCAATGGCATCACCTCCAATTGTCAACTTTTACATAGAAAAATTTGAAGAATCAGCTATAGAACAGGCAGTCTTAAAAGCATATGTAGGTGGAAATATGTGGATGACATCTTTATTGTCTGGAAACACACCCAGAAAGACCTGAAAGATTTGCTATATTTTTTGAATAATCACCATCTGAAAATAAAATTCATACTAGAAGTAGAAATGAACAGAAAATTACTAATCCTAGACATCCTTGTCAACGAAAACGTCACTCAAGGATTATCATTAGAAGTCTATAGGAAAGAAACCCACATAGGTAGGTACCTACAAGGAAGTTCATTCCATTATCCTCAACAAAAATTAGGTATAATCAAAACCTTGAAAAATAGAGCTTTAAACAAACGAAAAAATTATATCAAACAGAAACAAGAATTTCATATCCTATTTCATCAGTTCCTCCAAAATAGATATCCAAAAAAGGCACTAAAGAAACTTCTATTTTCTGATGAACTACCCCATGATAACACAGAAGTTAATTACAAAGGCAGGTATCCGTTTCATATGTTGACAGTGCATCAGGAAAAATAGCCATAATATTAAGGCACTCAACATCCGAATGGCATTCAAATCAGTCAACACATTACGAAGCTTTCAATTATATATTTGGTTTAATCTTTATCCAAGTGTAAATTGAACCTGAAGTATTTTCAGGACTGGGACAACTCGTGGTAAAGGTGGTATAAGTTCTCATCACTTGCTTTAGTATCTCCCATAATGCAAAGCACATCTCCTTGCAGACATGTATAATGCTATGCATTAAGGGAAGGGCCACTAGCCAGACTGGTTTCAACCTTTATTGAGGTCTCATAAGTGAGAGCTAGACCAGAGGTCTAGGGTGGAAGTAATGGAGAGGTCATATTTACCTATACCAGTTTGGTATAGGTAAATATGGTCTGACTCCCATCAATGAGACCTCAGTAAAGGTTGAAACCGGTCTGGGTAGTGGCCCTTCCCTTAATGCATAGCATTATACATGTCTGCAAGGAGATGTGCTTTGCATTATGGGAGATACCAAGGCAAGTGATGAGAACTTATACCACCTTTACCACGAGTTGCCCCAGTCCTGAAAATACTTCAGGTGCAAACTTTGTTTGCTTACACTTGGATAAAGGATTAAACCAAATATATAATTGGTAGCATAGCCAAGTGAAAAAAATTTCCATTAACTTACGAAGCTTTCTATGCTTCCCTAAATACAAAGTTCCATTTTATAAACATCCAGGTGTATATGCAATTCTGTGCTCTTGTGAGAAGATGTACATAGGTCAGACTGGGAGAAGCTTCAAAATCTGCTATAAAGAACAAATTGGTGACATTAAAAACAAATGGGAAGGAAAAAAAGTAAACTTATAGCAAGCATCCTGCATGCGATATTTAGAAGAGAATTACTTCAACAGGTTCAGGGAGTACTCTGAGGTCATTCACTCAAAAGGTACACTAATAGAATTCAAGGAATGATCTTTCACAACATTTGGAAATCATTAATTAACATGAGTAAAATGCAAGACCTGGAATGTTCAGCAATCGTATACATAGTTTATAGAGATTGCATGTAACATGCTCAATATTATTCATGATTAGATTATCATTCCAGTCTTTTCAGCCATAGTTATTAACTGCTGTCGGAAAATGTTTATTTTATTTTTTTTTTTTGCTGTTTTTATTTTATGTTAAATATCCTTCCAATGATGCTGTTAGTCATATAGACAGCGAAACATGTAGAGGAAATACATCTAGTATAAATAAACAATTGCATACAAGTTATAAACTTGGTTATTATCAATCAAAAGTACTAGAGTGTTGATACAGTAAGAAGTGCCTTAAAAGACTGCAAAATAAAATCTGATTACGTTGGGGAAATTTGGAGAAAAATTGTCACTAGGGTATGGATTTTCTGAAACCTTACTTTCAGAAAATTAGTAGAAAGTTGGTAATGATGTAAACTTTTCACATGGCACTCTCATAATACCCCCCCACCCACACACACATCTTGGGGGAATATCAGTCCAGTCTTCACATTTATTTCATTATGGAGATTTCAGTTAATGCTGTATTTTCATTTTTATAATTTCTTACTTTTCTTTTTCCTGTACAATGCATTGTTTTGTCATCAGGGTGCAATGTGTACAACATCCTGCCAGTTTGAGTTAAAATCTTCCAGTTGATTTTCTAATACTGTGTTTAATTGTTAGCAAATTCACAATTTTACTGACTATGAGGATCTGTAATGGAAGTTCAAATTATTTAATGTAAAATCTTATTTCAGATATTTAAGTGCAGTAACAATTAAAACTTTTTTTCCCATCAGATCATGAATGGAAGCTATAATGATAATCCCTCGGTATTTTCATCTTTCGGCAGCTGGTTGTATTCTTCCTTTGTAACTTCAAAAATTCTTGCTGACCATATAGCCGTGCTAGAAAAAGAGATAAAAAAAAGAACAGAGTCATTTCAAAAACAAGTTGAGGACGTTGCCAGTGCTGCAGCATTTGAGAAAACAAAGGCCTTATGGAAAGAGATGGAAGAAAAGGTTAGAACTTCAGGGTTTTTGGATTTTTCTGTTAGCAAATTAGGTGAACAGCAATGCATATCAGAAGAGAAAGTCAAAAATATCATTAAAGATGCCTTACTCATATATGATGCTGATAAAACTGGATTGGTAGATTACGCCTTGGAATCGGCAGGTAAAATATGAATAAAATATTTTTTATTTTGATGATTTGATTTTCTACTAAATTATGATACTGTGTATAATTGCTGGCTGATAAGTGCATTGCCTGATAAAAATATTGCTTATTTAACAGCCTGTCAGGCAGTGCAGTAAGCAACATCTTGATCACAGAAACGTCATGCGTAAAAATATATTGTCAGCTCTATTGGCTAATTTATAGTACTTTGAGAGATAATCATCATTTATTAAAGTTATATTAAAATCAATACATATTGACTTTTTCAGTGTTAACTGTTAATTGATAGGAGTGGTGAGCCACAGAAATCTCAACGTTCTCTCTGTCTGAATAAGCCATTGGCCAAATAAATGAAATAATAATACTGAGAAAATTGAATAAGATATCATGTATGAGGTGGTATCAAAAAGTTTCGAGACTAGCTTTGTTTACGAGAAATTACTTTATTTATCTACGTTTACACATGCTCACCTTCAAAATAGTCCCCTTGCATATCAACATAGCGTGCCCAGCATTCTTGCCACTTCTGGAATGTGTCCTGGAAGTCTTCTTTTCGAAGCATGTCAAGCACCTTCTGCAATTTGCGCTGGATCTCCGCAACGGTGACCTTTGAGCTGGATCTTCATCTTCGGGAAGAGGGCGAAGTCTGCAGGAGCCAAATCTGGCGAGTAGGGTAGATGCGGAAGTGAGATCATGTTGTTTCTGGCGAGAAACTCACGTGTGAGGAGAGCATGGTGACAGGGTGCATTGTCGTCATGGAGCACTCAGTTTTTCGCAAGCCACAGAGCTGGTCGCTTTCGCTGAATGTCCTCCCTCGCACACCTTAAAACCTGGCAGTAGAACTCACTATTGACGGTCTAGCCCCTGAGGACGAATTCTCAATGCACAATGCTGCGGACCTGCCTCGCCTTTTTCAGTCATGGAGATGATGGGCTCTTCCACCGTGAAGACTGTTGCTTCGTCTCAGGGTCGTACCTGTACACCCAAGTTTCGTCACCAGTAATGATCCTCGACATGAAGGATGAGTCATCCATGTCACGCTGACGGAGTTCTTGCAGACTTCGACACAGTGTTCCTTCTGCTCCTGGATCAGCAGCCTGGGGACGAACTTGGCAGCAACATGCCGCATGTTCAAATCACACGTGAGGATTTCCTGGACTGTTCCATATGACACACCAATAACGGCAGCAATGCTGTGGAGTGGTCTCCGATTATCCTCATGCACAATTTGCTGAAGGTTTCAACATTTTTTTAGGGTTGAGCTCGTTGAAAGTCTTCCTGATCTCTCATCGTCTTCCAGATGTTGTTCTGCTCTTGAAGCACGCGTGCCACTCAAAACACCTGGAACGACTCGTTGCAGCATCGCCATAAACTTGCCGAATCACGTCAAATGTCTCTGTGGCAGATTTGCCCAGTTTCATGCAGAATTTCACGTTTGCTCTTTGTTCTAACTTGCTGTCCATGATGAAATCGCAGATGTGGTAACGCAGGTGGTCAGAATAGCATCAGTTGCACAGCTCCCGATGTACACAGGATGGTGCCTTTTGGCACAGTGACTTATGAAGGTAGGTGCTCCCTGTGACTGTGCGTGCTGCCATCTGTTGGTGTGTTACAAACCTAGTCTCGAAACTTTTTGATACCACCTCGTAAGTAAACAACATTGAAAGTATTATGGGGAAATGAAATGAAACCAGTTTTTTATTGTTATTATTATTATTAACTGTTAAACAGTGATATTAGTTTTTAAAGTAATTCATTTTGCACTGCATCCCAGCAACCAGGTAATTTATTATTTAATTTATTAATTTACTTTATTTATGTATATTTTCATGCATTTGATTGAGTTGAGGACTTAAAATTTTCACAGCATTTATTTTTGAAGTACCATTATTGTCTGATGTTAGTATTGAAGGGATGTACCAGAAACAGCGATAAGGCAACACTAATTCATTATTATGTCATTACTTGTTTCTTACCAACAGTTTTCTTCCAGTTCTTATTTGTTGATGCCTTTTCTATCTTATTAACTGCACATCGAACATTGGTCTTTCTCTGGATCTGTTTCCTCTATTTGCTTTAAACATCTGTTTTGTTGTTCTTTCATCTTCCATTCTTAAATATTAGCAATTTCAAGTTCTTTTTTAATATCTTCTCTTTTTAATAAAATTCTTCCATCAAAGTTATTCATTTACTTCCATAGTTCTCAGAAATGCTCTCAATTTTTCTCAATATGTTTCCAGTCTGATCAAACGTTAAAATTTGAATACTATCTTTGTATACTCTGTGTTGATTTTTCCCTTGTTACATATATATTTATTCAACTGACTGATATTATGGTAAACACTTAACCGGGTGAAAAACATGGCTACTTGAAACTTAATCTTATTAAAAAAATGAATAAATATTAACAGCTGCTATTTCTCTAGCATGATCCTAGGTCATCAGATCAAACACAGTGCAACGAAAACAGTTAATGAATATTAAGTCATATCTAATTTCTCAGGGGATCACTTTGAGTACAGGTGTGGCAAACTCGAGGTACCTGATGCTGGACCATGCCTTACTTCATGTAATATACATCTGTTATATTATCTGTAGACTGGTCCCTCCTCTTCCTCCCTTGCTTCTTTCTTTCTTCTCTTCTTGCTCCTTCCCCCAAATGCTATTAGAGTATTCGAGGGATATCTTTCCTATTTTGCTGTGTCATTTCGTCTTGTGCTAACAGGACATTATCAAGTAGTGTAACATGATCAGGCCATCAAAAAATGTTCATACCGCATCGTCTGTTGCGCGGGTTACCAAGGGACGCGTTCGGGTTTTAGGTAGAGGGACCCGTTCGAAAAATATTTTACAGTCTCCCTTAGACACCACTCCTCAGCATTCTGTTAGAGGAAACTCCATCAATGGGCCTTCTACCCGTTTGGGGAGGTGTTTAGGGGCAGCGCAAAGAAATGGTTTTGCAAAAAGACGGAAATGGCAACAACAACGGCACCAGACTATGGCTTTAAGCAACTGGAACATCTCTCTCTCTCTCTGACAGGGAAGGAGTTGGAGCTGGTCGAGGAAGCCAAGCGCTGTCGGCTAGACTTAGTCGGGTTTTCTTCGACCAAGAGGAGAGGCTCTGGAACTGTCGAACTAGATAAGAGGTGGAAACTCTACTACTTTGGTGTGAGTCCGACAATGTCTGCTCAGGTGGGTGTGTGGGGGATACTCACAAGCCCCCCAGCTGTCAGACTGTGTTACCGAGTGGATTCCATTGGGGGGGGGTATGTGTGTTAAGGCTTCAGATGAAAAACCATGATTTGGCTGTGGTGCAAGCCTATGCACCTAATCTGGAGTCAGAATACTCTGCCTAGAGGAAGTGGATGCTGCTTTTGACAGGGTGGCAGACATGGAATCAGTCCTGCTAATGGGTGACTTCAATGCACATGTTGGAACAGATGACTAGACATGGAGGGGTGTGGTTGAGAGGAACGGCACCCCTGACCTTAATGTGAATGGGTTGGGCATGGCAATGGGCAATGAGAAAAGGACACCTTGGTGGAACCAAGAAGTCCATAAAACTGTCCAGGCAAAAAAGGAGTTCTACCTAACATGGCTTAGGGTCAGGTCACCTGAAACGCGTTTGCGGTATGCTGAGGCACGAAAAGCTGCTGCTGAGGACAGAAGACAGCAAAGCAGAAGGCTTGGGAATCCTTTGGAGAAAGATTAGACTCATCCTATGCAGATGCAAACAAAGTATTCTGGCAGACCATCTGCCACCTTCGAGGGAGAAAATTAATTGCACAGCAAGGACAATTAAGGCCTCTGATGGTGCACTTTTAACAACCGAGAAGGATATTCTCCACAGATGGAGGGAATACTTTAAGAGCCTTCTTAACCTGGGTGGCCCAGCAGTTGTGGACATCCAAGAGGTGCATATCGGGGCAATGACTAGTCTCACGGCAGAAGAGGTCCATTTAGCAATAAAATCGCTAAAATCGGGCAAGGCTGCTGGCGATAATGAAATTCGTCCCGAAATGCTAAAAGCCTTAAATCGAGACGGTGTTCTCTGGCTGACTCGAGTGTGTCAGGCTGCTTGGATATCTAGGCGAGCACCAAAGCAATGGCAGACAGGCATAATAATACCAGTCTTCAAGAAGGGAGACCAGAAGGATTGCAGTAACTATTGTGGCATCTCTCTCTGCTCAGCCTGCCTGGGAAAGTGTATGCTAGTTGCTTGGAAAGACGGTGCAGGAGCATAGTTGAGTCAAAGTTCCAGGAAGAACAATGTGGCTTTCGTCCTGGTAGAAGCATAACTGACCAAATCTTCACTTTAAGGCAAGTCTTTGAGAAATCTTGGGAATATGCCAAGAATGTCTACACATGTTTTGTGGACTTGGAGAAGGCATATGACCGGGTTCCTCGGGATAAGTTTTGGCAAATAGTACAGGCGTATGGAGTGGCTGGCCAACTATTAGCTGCCATCAAGTTCCTGTATGAATGTATGAATGCCCAGAGTTTTGTGTCAGGGTAAACAGCACAAAGTCTGAACCTTTCAGTCTCCATTGGTCTCCACCAAGGGTGTGTTCTGTCACCCCTCCTTTTCATAATATTTATGGACTGGATTGATAGGCACAGCTGAGGCAGTGAGTGTGTCAGAATTGGAAGATGTAGCATTGAACATCTGGTGTTTGCAGATGACCTAGTTCTACTTAGCTCTTCCACAGATGACCTCCAGCAGACCCTGGATAGGTTTGTAGTTGTTTGTGCAGACACCAGAATGAAGATCAATGTGGCCAAAACTGAAACATTTGTGGTCTCAAGACAACCATCCCAGTGCACTCTACATGTAAGTGGAGTCCCAATGAGGCAGGTGGAGAAGTTTAAATACCTTGGATCCATATTCACAAATGATGGAAAATGGGACATAGAGCTAGATACTCGAATTGGCTTAGCAAGCTCAATATTGCGGGAGCTTGGCCGTTCAGTAGTATTGAAGTGGGAGTTAAGCCAGAAGGCAAAGGTGACTGTCTTCAATACAGTCTATGTCCCCATCCTCACCTATGGTCATGAAAGTTGGGTAATCCAAGCGGCTGAAATGAGGTTCCTTCGAGGGGGTTGCTGGGCTGACAAGACTCGACAGAGTCAGAAGCTCTGCAATTCGGGAAGCCCTCAATACTCAACCACTGCTTCTCCATGTTGAGAAATCACAGTTATGTTGGTACGGGCACCTGGTCAGAATGCCACAAGAGAGGCTTCCTCAGGAGGCCCTAGCCAGAGGGTAGGAGGTCACATGGAAGGCCAAGGACTCGCTGATAGATTATATCCAAACCCTTGGGTGGGAATCCCATCAGAACACCTGAGCTTGGTGGCAGAGGAGACCATTGGAAGTTCCTCTTGCAACTGTTGCCCCCACAACCCAATTAGGAAAGGTGGGCCTTGAAGATGTATGTATGTATATCTAATGTTAACTGTTGGCTTAGTCACTGTATTCACTCTGATGCTAGTAAAGAAATATTAACTGTTAATAATTTATTAATTTTCAATGAGAGGTGAGTTCAAAAGCACTGTTTATCTGTTTTATTATTAATCATAATGACTCTTCTTAATAATGTAACTGTTCCATGTTGTATCTTGTACATCCCCTGAGGGCACATTGTCAGAAATTTAATGATGATAACTGTGACATAGCAACTTTAGTTATTCTGTCATCTGTTTCCATATTTATATTAGCATCTCTTCACTAAAGATTGTGCCTGAATAATTTTTAGTGAAGAGATGATTCTGTAGGATCCTGTGGCTAATAGAAACTGAATGTTCTGCAAGCTGGATTTCTCAGCTTGGAGAAAATGGATGCAATCAGTTTGTTCTGGTTGTTAAATGTCTGCAGTATGGCCTGTCTGGTCATACTCCAGACCCTTTGGTGTAATGCAGAATGGACAGTCTTGTTTACTGGCTTGAAAGCTATCTGGAAATCAAATTTTGTAAAAAAAACTTTTGAGATATATTCAAAAATGCCTTGTATATAAGGAATATACATTCTCTTGTTATTTGAGAATAACAAAAGAATGTATATTCTCTTATGTAAATGTATCTTCCCATAAACATTGACTTCTTATGAACAGAAAAACTGAGAGAGAGATCAGCTTCCATATTGGAAGCTGATCCAATATTTACAAGTGAAGGTAAGGAAAGACTTTTCTTTTTTTAACATAAATTTTATTTAGGGAAAAAGTTGTTGAGTTTAAGTTAAAAACCTGTCCAGTTCTTCACTGGATCATGGTCACAATAATGAGCACATCAACATAACAAAATCAAGTGGAGGACAAGGAGCAATAGTAGCAAAAAGTCACTCTTCCAAGTTTTTCCATGAAGTAAG
This sequence comes from Typopeltis vanoorti, assembly GCF_054136105.1. NCBI lineage: Eukaryota > Metazoa > Arthropoda > Arachnida > Uropygi > Thelyphonidae > Typopeltis > Typopeltis vanoorti. The sequence continues at coordinate 53,203,701 of NC_143557.1, read as the reverse complement.
TGGATATGAGTGGTGACCAGGGGTTCCCCTTGTCACCACTGGATATTGTTAATTGCATGTTAACAACATAAAAAAGTAGTCTTCTTCCTCCTGTTATTTCCTTAAATATCTTATACTAGTGTAAAATTGTCACTTCAGTTAGCATTAATTTTCTATTCCTGTTTTCTTCTTTTTTTTTTCCCCTCTGAAAAAAAAATCTGCAAGAGTACAAATCTGTGTGTGTGTGTGAGTGTGAGTGAGAGATGCATCGGATTTACTCAGTTATATGACATAAAGAAATGCGATGACTAGCAGCCAAGAGATACCAAAATAGAAATAAACTATTATTTGGATGCAGAACTAGTTTTGTCTTCTTAGAAGACTTCATCAGATACATAACATGAAAAGAGAAATGCAAAAATATACATCACAAGAGAACAGCAGCTGTAAATTAACTCGCAAATGTATTGCTGACATTTGAAGGCATTTTGGATGCCATATTATTGTTGGGCACATTTGCTTGGGCATGATCTCATGTGCACAAAAGCTGGACAGCAGAAGAGTGACAATCAGATAGGCTAAATATCTAAGGTTAGTATTAAGATGGACCAGATTGACGATAATCTCTGTCAATACAGCAATTCTTCTCTCCAGATCACTGGATGAGTGACAAAATCTTTATATATATATACATATATGTATATATATATCACTCTATTGTAATATAGACATTATAAGACTGTTTGTATATATTTAAAAAAAAATTCTCTACAATATTTTATTTTAAGTGACAGAGGAAATGCTTTCTTTTAGGTGGCAGTATTGTAAGTACACGGTGTTCAGAAACCTATCATGCTGGAACTGCCCGAATTAGTATATTTGGAATACCTTTTTGGTATAATACTAATTCACCACGAGTTGTCATCCAGGTTAGTATACATTTTATTTCACTGATAATCTAGATAAGAAAATTTTTATGATTAGAAAGAAATATTTTAATTATAATTATCATGATGTCCAGTGATCATTTTTAATATATTGGTTCAATATAGAGTTAACAAAATAATAGTGCCATGTGTTGGCATTTGGATTTGGAAAAAAGAGGGAATCTCTTAATTTGTTTCTTGGAAAAACTGGCAGTTGTGTTGTTTGGAGAAGGCTATTCTAAAGATAGAGATCCTCCCTAACTCAGTCGATATAGATGAAACCCATTGGTCGGATTCCCATCCAAGACGTGAGGAACCTTTATCTGGTTTCTTTCCATGAAAGGTGAGTTAGCTGGTCTCATACGCCGGTAGGGGTTTTTTCGCCCAGAAACTTGGGTTTTTCATCCTCCAGAACAGAAACCAGCCCCATGAACACACCCATCTACAGACATAGGACACACCAGGAGGCATGGGGCTAACCACCTTATCCTTGAGTTGCAGTTGTGAAGTCCAAGAATAGTTGGAAGGTTGTGAGTGCTTAAGTGCCTGTTAGGATCACTGATGATGATGATGATTCCAAAGATAGATGGAATAAAAAAATGACAATTTGGTGTTGATAACTGATCTTCTTATGCAAATAATAAATTATGACTATACTTCTCTTGTAAGCTTTTCTTGTTTGCTTAAACTACAACAACATATGACTGAAAAACCAGAATGTAATTTCTTTTCAGCTGTAATTATTATTGATGGAAAAACTTGGAGATTGATTATTCCAATAAAAGCATTTCATCTTGCCTAGAAATTTAAGTATTGTCAAAAGTAAACAAAGAAAAAAAGGCGTTTTTTTATTATTATTTTGCTTGGTTGATAATTTTTCTTTCCTTTAGTTTACTCACAGTAATTGTCCAGAGCAGACTGTCCTGTCCTAGGTTATGTTCTAATGATTTTAATCTTCTCATCTGAATATAGTTGAGAATTTTTTCTCATCTCTCCCGCTCATCTTTTTAAATCTCTTCTGTTCATGTCAGTTTATCACATTTGGTCAGACATGTTTCTATAGTAGCGTGCAGTACTCCATACTTCAGTATTCTCTTTCTTAAGGATTTATTTTTACTCTTTGTAGTGTGTGAGCTCTGCTTAGACATTCATGAATGCTGCTTTATTTATGGCTTTTTGTGATCATTTGACATTCTCTGTGATGAGGTTTCCCAAATATCTGAATTTTTAATTCGATCCAAGTGTGATATTTAGTCATTGCAATAAGTTTTGCCTTCATAGTATTGATTATTCTATATGCTTTTGCTGTCATGTTTAAACTCATTATCTGTGAGTCATTTTACTTTGATATGATGGCCTTGTCATCTGTAGATCTTAATTCCTTTGACAGTTAACCATGTTCCCTTCTTTCCTAAAGTAGTTTCCTTCATGTCATCCGCATCCGCAAAGATGTTAGAATGCTGGTGATAATAGCATCCTTGCTTGACAACTCTCTTGAAACTGTAGTTCCAACATCTAATGAAATAGCTGCTTCATGTTTGTGTTAGAGATTTTTAATGAAACATTAATTTGTCTCATTCTTCAAGTATCTCACTGATGCTATTAAATCTGTGTCCTCACTTTTGTGAAACAAACTAATTGGTCTGTTTAATATATTTTACCAGCAGCTGCCTACATTCTGTTTTTAATAATTTTAGAATTTCTTTTCTTGGGCATTGGGATCATTAGGGATGTTGTTTTATGGTCATCATCCTTCAGCAAGAAAAGGTCTTCTGCTGTTTCTAATAGTTCAATTTGGGATTCTGTTTATTCTAATACCCTTGTTATGTGGAAGAGATTTCAATCATCAAATTTCCAAAACTTTGCATCCATGTATTTCTCTGATTTTTTATTTTATTTTTATGTCATCACCTTCTTCCTATAGAGTTCTATTTTCCTCTGGTGTTTGATAATCTCCTGTTCTGAAAGCAGTGTTTTTTTTTTATCTGTGTTTGTATTGATATCTTGCAATCTTCTTTTCTTTGCTCCCCCCCTCCCCCATTCTTTTATTATCTCATGTTTAATCTACCTGTATTTCTTTTTTGCCATCTTTTCTGTTATTATTTTATTTTTAGATGACATTTTTTTCTCTATCTTGTCTGTTAGGTTCTTAGGTTATCTGAGGTTTCCTCAGTTTTTTCATTACCATCCAACAGTGTCTTTTGTGTATGTAATAATAGATTCTTTTAAGAATCTCCATTGGCTTGCTGTACTCACTTGTTTCCAATTTGGCCAGTTTATTTGGTTTTTTAATTATTCCAAGAATCTTAGAATTTCCATGTTCCATTTCTATCTCACTTTCCTTTTCTTTAATTTCTTAAGTTTTTGATTTTCATTAACATTAGTCAATGGTCAGAATCCACACCAGTTATAATTTCTCAGCAGGTTATCATCATCAAATTCCTGCCATGTATCCCCAAGGGGTGTACAGGATATGATAGCACTACATGAAAAATTTACATCATTACTAACTTCCTATCTACAATTTTCTTCCAAATCAGTCTGTTACTTGTCAAGACTCTGATATTATCAGATCTTATATTTCTATCATCTAAGGCACTCTGTAGTGTATCAATACATCTATATCTTGGTCTTCCTCTGGGTCGTTTTCCTGCCAACCTGGGAGAACACTTGCTTTGCTAATCTTTCCTTGCCCATTCTGTTTAAGTGACCATACCACCTGAGATTAGCTCTGCTAACGCATTCCTGGATGCTGACAACATCAAGTTCTTTCCTAATATCCTCGTTTTTAATATGATATTGCCATTGATGCCATCTGTTCATGCCGCTCATCTTTCTCAGGACTCTCATATCTGTGGTCAGGATGGTCTCCCATCCTTGTTCGTTCAGTATCCTGGTAGATACCTGAAAGTGTGCACCACGAGAAGGTGAGGATTGGACATTAGGTCAGAAGCCCTGGTAGATTCTCCGCTTCCTTTAAAGGCTATGTGGAAGTGTCCTCTCAGTTATACCGCTTTGACCCTTAAGCATCAGCAGGTTATAAGGTACTTTAATAAAAATTATCACATTATAGGCATTACTTAATTTTATTCTCTTATGACATCTTCATAAAAAAATAGTAGATTTGTCAAAATCAATCATCCCCTTAATAAAGCCACACACTGCATTATTCATTACACAATACCATCAAGGATATTCTAGATATAGATGCTAATTAATTTTTTCAAAGAAGACGGTATTATCAGATCCTCCTTTTTAAAATGCAATCAGTTGCCTTCAATATTATATCATTATGCACATGAGACATCCCACATTTTATCTACATAAGCACTCACTGAAAATTGTATGTGTTGATATTTAGTATATTCTGAAATCACACCATATTGAAGTCTTCTACATGTTGGATCGTTCAACATCATACTCATAAAGCTCATTAGATTTGTTTCTATTTGCTTAATGAATGAGTTTTTATATATATTTATATATATATATATATATATATAAACTTTTAGAATTCATGTTGGCTTTCCTAGTTAACTATTGCTCAAATTTCATTTTATGACCTTTAATTAATAATTAGATAATAATAATCATTTGTATCCATGACACTTCTCGGTTTTTTTCAAATTAGATTTCTTTGAGAACCGCAGTTCTCCTTTGGTCAGCTGTTTTGTTATTAAATTTGCTCTCAAAATTAATGAAATTTATTATGTAAAATATCCTTAAATGGATCTCATTTACCATTAATCCATTAATTTCTAACACTCCCTTTATCCTTTCACCTTTCTTTAGTCATATTCATAAAATTGACTTCCTTAAAACTGTTGTTGCTTCTTTATCACCATCTTCAAGATTTTGCTCTATCTGGCTGCTTAGCATAGGAATGTCTTTCAAAAACTGTTGATAATGACACATTTCTAGTCAAATATGAGAACTCTTCCCTAGTAAATGTCTCACATATGACATTTTTGATAACTTAATAATATATTATATTTTATTTATATATTATATTATATATTCAAACAAAATATGTCATTTTGATAACATCTTTTGTTTGAATGCTGTTTCAGTGATTGATTCCAAGAACTTTATCCTATCAAAAAAATATCTTCCATTCCCCTGCCTTGTACATCTGTCAGTTGAGGGTTGTAAACCCATAGCAAATTAGTACTATGAGTGGACTAAAGATTTTTCCTATTTTTATTAATTAAAATTTTATTTATTTATTTTTTTTTTTTATGTAAGTCAGAAATCCTCCTCTAGAGACCAAACATTGAACTTTTCAAGCCATCTAATGAGTGAGGTGTGGTCTCAAATCTGTGATAAAATTCATCTGCTACCTAAAATCAATCACAACCATCCATGCTCATGGTGGTATTTGAGCCTTCAGCCTGTTGACAGAAAAGATATGCAAACCAATCCAAAAGTGGCGATGATGGAGTCGAGCAACTCTCTTGTTTCTGGGTATCTTCATTAATTTGAAGATACCCCACAACATCACCATCAGCAACACTTGCTGTAAATTTCCTGTAATAATCTTTGACCCCCCTATCTGTCAGGGTCTTGTTCCCAGTTAGCATAAGAATTAATCTTGATTACTGTATGTCACCTTGATATTTCTGTAATTACAGACTAGCAGTATTGTGCATGGAGCAAAAGTGTGCTTTTTTTGTGATATCTCTTTTAGTTTTGTAGTTGATTGCAGAAAGTTGTACTCCACAGTGAATGAAAAAGCATTAAGTTTTGTATTCTAATTAAATAAATCATGCCTAAATAAACAAAATGGCTGGCCTGTCTCTAGTTGGTGACAGTGAGCATGCTGTGCTTATCTGGGAAGTGGCTAAGTGCATGGATATTCAATTCAGAAAAGATTACATGCTGAACTACAAAACAGGAAATTATGATCATCTGAAGAAAATATTTGGTATCATTTGCTGGATGGGAAGGATATCAGTAGTGTATGGGAAGTATTAAAAAGGAATACATCAGTGATGCAATATTGGTATGTGTTCCTAGAGTTTGAAAAATAAACAGGATGAGAGTGAAATGGTTGCAAAATCTTATTGATTTAATTAGCATATGATGATATGATTCCCTTATGGGCAGTACAGCACCATCCTATGAAACCAATCTGAAGCTATTCGTTATAATGTATTTTTGTCTATCAGTTGCATGTGTTTTCCTGGCCAGTTTGCCTTTTCTGGAGGGACGGAGTTTCTGAGAGAAAATAACCCTCTACTTCCTGGCTAACCCACCATTTGATTGACACCATCTGCTAAAAGTTCCTGACATCATAGATGGGATTTGAACCAAGGTCTTTCCAACCAAATGGCTTGTCTATATCACCTGAGCTATTGGAGGCTTCTGTAAACTCATTAAACATCATCATTATCATCATCATCATCAAATTCCTGCCATGTACCCTCAAGGGGATGTACAGGATATGATAGTACTACATGAAAAATTTACATCATTACTAACTTCCGATCTACAATTTTCCTCCAAATCAGTCTGTTACTTGTCAAGACTCCAACATTATCAGATCTTATATTTCTATCGTCTAAGGCACTTTGTACCGTATCAATCCACCTATATCTTGGTTTTCCTCTGGGTCGTTTTGCTGCCAACCTGGAAGAGAACACTTGTTTTGCTAATCTTTCTTCTTCCATTCTATTTAAGTGACCATACCACCTGAGATTAGCTCTGCTAACGCATTCCTGGATACTGACAACATTAAGTTCTTTCCTAATATCCTTGTTTTTAATATGATATTGCCATTGATGCCATCTGTTCACACCTCTAATCTTTCTCAGGACTCTCATATCTTCGGTCGCTAGTCTTTGGTAAAGTATTTTACTTCTGACCCAGCTCTCAGATCCATAAATTAAAAAACTGGTTTGACTAATTTCTCTCTTATTCCATATATGAATTTATTCATTTGACTTCCTACCATACCAGCTTTGTTGATTTCCATATCTAATTTACCATATTCATTCTGTTGTCTATTTCCATATTTAATTTACCATCTTCACTAAAAATCATGCCTAAGTAGCTGAAATGTTTTACTTGTTCCACAGGTTCTCCATTCACAATGCAGTTGATATTTTTAGTGATTCTGACTATTTTCATTGTCTTTGTCTTTTTATTGCTGACCTTCATACCATATATATTATAACAGTTATTCAATTTAGTCAGGGAATCTTGCAGACTTGTAGTGGATTTATTTAAAAGTATAACATTGTCCGCATAAAGCGAAGAGCTGACATTAACATATCAATTTTGATATAATGTTTAATACCACTTTCCTTCATAATGTGATCCATATAGATAATGAATAACAGAGGGGATAATGTACATCCTTGTCTGACACCAGATTTAACATGAAACCATCTTCCTGTACTTCCTTCAGTTCTAACTGCTGACTTACAACTCAAATAAAGACTAAGTATTGCTTGATATAATGCCCCATTGACACCATACAACTGTAGCATATTGAATAGCTTCTCTCTTGGTACCTTGTCATATGCCTTTTCGAAATCGACAAAACTTGAATACAGATCTTTGTTATATTCCCATGATTTCTCCACTATTTGTCGTGAAGTGAAGATCTGATCCTGACAGCCTCTATTTGACCTGAATCTAGCTTGTTCTTCACCAAGCTTTTCTTCTACAGTTCTTCTCAACCGTTTCACAAGTATAGGAAAAATATAGGAAAAAATCTTGCCAGGAACACTCAGTAGGGGTATACCTCTTTAATTCTCACATTCAGTTTTATGTTTCTTTTTATATATGGGTACTATGAGAGCTCTACTCCAATCATCAGGAATTTGTCCCTCTGTCCAGGCTTTCTGAACTGTACAGTGCAGCCACTGTAAGACTTTTATACCACCATACTTTAGCATTTCTGGTCGAGTATCATCTACTCCTGCTGCCTTTGCACATTTCAAGCTTTTGATGGCTTTTTCTACTTCAAGTATGGATATGTATTCTTGATTTATGCCTGTTGAGTGTTTTTTACCACTGTGCTATCACTGCTTGTTTCATTTAGCAGTTTTTCAAAGTAATTACTTCAAGGATATCTTTTTCCCCTGTTTTCATGTCACCTTTATCATCTCTAACTCCTTTTACAGCACTCTTTCCTCCATTTCTAAGCTTCTTCAACAGCCTCCAGAATATCTTAGCACCTTCTTGATATTTATTTTCTATGTTCTTGCCAAAGTCCTCCCATGACTTTTGTTTAGCTAGTTTTACACAGTGTTTAGTTTTCTTACATTTATCTCTGTATTCTCTAAGAGCACAAGCTGACTTATTTGCCAGGAACTTTTGATATGCTTTCTTCTTTTCCTTCACTGCCTCTTTAACTTCTAGTGTTCTGATTTTTCTATCCTTGCAGACAACCTCACCACATGCCTCTCTGACTGAATCAATCAGTGTTTTCTTCAAGGCTTGCCACTGTATCTCCAAGGTTTGGTTGCTGTTCTCAAACTCTTTAATTTTTTGTTCAATAATCTTTGTATATTTTAGTCTACAGTTCACATCTGAGAGCTGCTCAACTTTTATTCGCTCTAAAACTTTCTTACATGTTATTCTTTTCAATATGAAATTCAATTTTATCCTGCTCAAGACTAAATAGTGATCTTCCAATTTCAAATCCTCGGTGCACTCTGGTGTCCTGCACCAGGGACAAAACATCACCATCAAAAATAACATAGTCAATGAGACTTTTCTTATTCCTTGCCTCTTCTCTCCATGTGAATTTGTGCACATTTTTATGTTGGAACATGGTGTTAGTAATAACTAGTCCATGTCCTGAGCAGAAATCCAACATGTATTTGCCATTATTATTAGCTTTGCTCTTTTCTCCAAATTTTTCCAAAATATTTTTGTATGTCTGACAATCATTTCCAAATCTGCGCGGTTAGCCTAATGGTTATGCGCTTCGCAACCATATGCCTGGGGAGGGAGTGTCCTAGGTTCGATTCCCGTCGGTGACGTGAGGAGCTGAAGGATCTTCCTCAGCCATAGTCAAGTTAGCCAGTCTTGGGCGTGGACAGCAGGGTTTTTCCCCCAGTTTATTCTGGGGTTTTTCATCCCGCAAAGCAGACAAACTGGCCTTGAGAACTCAACACTACAGGCCATAGGATACACCGGGGCATAAGTCTGACCACCTTATCCTGTAAACGGAGTGAAGTCCGATGATCAATGGACCCTCGACACCGCAAGGTAAAAGAGGGTATAAGGAAGAAGAAGAAGAACACAATCATTTCCTTCTCTGTTGTTTAGATTCCCAACAAGGACCAACTTTTCCTTTTTTATTGTGTCAGTTGCTTTCTCTAAAGCATTAAAAAATTCCACTTCTACTTAGTAGAACCTTCTGTGGGACTATAGGCACGAATAAGTCTCATTGTCCAGTTCCCTATTATCATATTTGCCCACATCACTCTACTTGAGACTGCCTGCCATTCAAGAAGATTAGCCTCATATTTAGTGTTGAATACTATGTTGAATATACTACTCCTTCTTTTCCTTGATTGTTATTGCCTGAATATAACATTTTGTATTTATTGCTCAGAAAGGTCTCACCAGTTTTTGTCATTTTTGTTTCAGTCATCCCTATTATGTCGATCTGGTACTACTCTAATTCCTCAGCTAGCACCGTTTCTTTGCCATTCGGGCTTCTTATGTTGATAGTACTGATCTTTAATTCTGGCGATGTTGAGTTGGAATGTGTTTTCAGATTTGTTCCAGTAGCTGACTTTTCGCTGTTCGCCCTGGTTCCCTGGGTGCACCACGAGAAGGTTAGGATTAGACATTAGGTCAGAAGCCCTGATCGGTTCTCCGCATTCCTTTAAAGACTATGTGGAGGTCTCCTCTCATTTGTATAGCTTTAATCCTTAAGCCCTTATTAAACAAGAGATTGTTAAGAAAAGGATGATGTGGAAGGAATATCGTGTGCATAAGGATGATATCAAGTATGAAAATTATAAGGTACAGGCCCGATGATTTAAGCTGGTGTATGGAAAGCTAACTGTGAACACGAAAAGAAACTGGCTCTGTAAGCCAAAGTTAATCCAAAAAAAAAATTGTCATTATGTTGCAAGTAAAAGACAGGATGAATGTGAAAGAATTACTACTGAATATGGATGGTATGCAGGTCACAGAATCAGAAATCATTTTTTGAATAATGAGGGCCCAGTTTGCTAAACAATATCAACCAGTGTATTGGGGATTGGGGGGCACTAGAGCTATTGCATAAGCTGAATAAGAATTTGGCAATAGGGAACAATGGGTATTAGCATGGATGCTAAAATTATGTTCAGGTGAACTGGCTGTATAATTTGAGTCTCAGCACAGATAGATTCCAAAGGAGTGCATGAATATATCTTGTGCTGAAATTCCTTTGCATGTGAGTGAGGGCAGAGACTGATGTGTGTAACTATCAACCTCTATCAGCACCTTCGGAGTGGTGGTGGTGTACATTTTGGAAATGTTTTTAAGAGATTGAAAACAAAAATGGATTGAGAGCGAATCATACTTGCAATAAACAGCATGGGTTAATTAAGAGAAGGTGATATTTGAGTTAATCAAGGGAAATGGACATAAAATAATTCTTTTGGACTTTACTAAGGCTTTTTACAGGATAGAGTATAAAAGGTTTTTACATGAGTAGGCAGATATGATTGGATTATAAACTATTACATTAAAACGCTGGCAGATCTCAAAAAATGGTGTATAGAGATGTGTGTCTGCAAAATTTAAGCCAACCAGGGTTCATTCATTGATCCATTGTTATTCACTCTTTACATTAACGACATTGGGAAGGGTTTCACAGGATAGGATAGCTACTACTGTTTGCTGATGATGCAAAGATAGGCAGGATAATCAGGAATGAGACTGACATGCAGTACTTGCAGAATGATTTAAATAGGCTGGAATTGTGGGCATGGGAAAATGGATATCAGTAAATGCAAAGTCATTTGATCAAGCTAGGGAGGTTTCTTGGAGTGTTAGTAGATAGGAAGTTGAAGTTCAGGGTCGATGTAGAACAACCGGCTTCTGTCCACTGTTTTGACTACTGTTTGGATTCTGGTATATAATGGTGAAACCATTTCTCATCCATAGTAATAAATCAGTGCACAAAATCAGTTTTATTCTTGTTAAAATCCTCTAAACACTGTTCAGAGATTTTTATGCAACTGCGTTTTGATCTGCTGTGAGCAAGCGCAACACCCATCATGCACAAAGCTTTTTCATATGCAAAATATATTCTACACGTTCTTTTGAAATGCCTATAGTCTCAGCAATTTCATGCACTTTGACTTACCGGTCATCTAATACCGTATCGTGCACTTAATCAATGATTTCTGGTGTTGTTACACTTTTTGGACATCCTTCACGTGGATCATCTTCAAGGCTGGTATGGCCATGTTTAAATTCAGCAGCCCATTTCTTATTTGATTGTTGAAAATGAAGGAGAACCCATAAACTTTTATGAACTTCGAATGAATTTCTTTTGGCATTAAACTTTCTTTTACAAAGAATTTTATAATCGCATAATACTCAATTTTATCGATTTCAAAGGATACAGACAACACTTTTGCTTTAGGCAGCTGTATAAAACAAACTACTCGATAGGATGACTTGCAATTTCACATGGATGCTTATCACAGATGTACCAACTCAGAAAAAAAAAAAAATCTCGCTGATAGTGTTGCCATCTATGGTCATAGTCGAGAACTTTTCAGACCACCCTCGTACGTCTACTAATTGAAGAAGTGCAGAAACATCGATTGCTACAGTGGGATTTGAACCTGCAGTCTGTTGATTTGAGAGCAGGTGTACTATCACACTCAGCCAAACAAAAGGTTCGCATTTTAGATGAAATGTATTTTCATCTAAAATGTGAAATGAGAAATTTCTGATATTTAGAGATATAAAATTGTCAATTTTATGCATTAAGGCGGGGGGGGGGGGGTGGAACACTTGGCATAAATCTACACTGATCTGCAATGCTAATGGCAAGTATAATGTCAGCAGTGGTATACATGTTGTGATTTTCCTGAGATAGACCAGCTGCAGTTGACATCAATTGTGAAAACTTACATTTTTTCTCAAAAATGTAAGTTTTTTGAGAAAAACTGAGTACAAAAAACACTCATTTGAGAAAAGAGTGTTGGTTTTTGATGGATTTTCAGTTTTCTCCTATGACTGTAAGGAGTGATGGGAGAAAACCTAGAAAACAGGTGACCAGGTTTCTGTGAATAAATGAAAATTTTTTTCTCTATATTAATTTAAATATATTTTTATATATTTAAATATATAAATATTTATATATATTTCATTAAAAATAACAGTATATTGTTAGTATTACTTTCATATCTTTTCTTCCTTTTAGCCTGATGTGTATCCTGGGCGATGCTGGGCTTTTAAAGGTAGTCAGGGTTACCTTGTAATTGAACTTTCAGCAAGAATTCGACCTACTGGCTTTTCGCTAGAACATATACCAAAGAATTTGTCACCATCAGGAACTATTGATAGTGCTCCTAAAGAATTTTCAGTTTGGGTATTTATATTATAGGTTTCCTGTTAGTGTGCACATATATATATATATATATGTATTCATGAGCTTTGACTAGGTTATTATGATACATTTTAAAAATAGCGATTTAATGACTTTAAACTGTGATAAAATATTAAGTTTTAATGAGAACGATACAACTAGTTTCAGCTTTTTACAGCCTTCATCAGGTATTCACACTAAAGGTAGAAAATAATAATAAAAATTGAAGTTTCTAAAAAAAAAAAAAAAAAAAAAACTGAGAATCACAGGTAAAAAAGCAATACATAATTGACGTATAAAAATCGTATTACTCTGGTCTTAGCCAATATTTTTCTAGAAGACTTTGAAGAGAGAGCTATTTCAAATGCAACATTAAAACCTAAACTGTGGTTGCGATACATAGACGGCATCTTCCTTATCTGGGAATATGATCTAGAGGAGCTACAAACCTTCCTTGATCATTTAAATAATCAACACCAGAACATCAAATTCACGTCAGAACTAGAGACACTTTTTTGGACTTAAAGGTTGCTAGAATACCTGATTGTCTTAAATTTTCGATTTTTCGAAAAACTACTCACACAGTTAGATACTCGCATGCCTCTTCTCATCATTTCCCTCCACAGAAACTTGGTATTGTTTCCACTTTGGCCCATCGAGCAAGATCTCTTATTTCAGTAGATGAAGACCTTCAAACAGAACTCAACCATCTGAAAAGCATATTCTTAAACAACGGCTATTCTTCTCGAAGCATCACTAAACATTTACACCCACGTATCCAACCTTGACAAGAAGATAACTTCAATCCTATTACTCACATCCAATTGCCATTCATAAGCTCTTTGTCTCCTAAACTGGCAAAAATAATGAAGAAATTCAACATTAAACCCTACTTCACCACCCTACCAAAGCATCGTTCTTTTCTGAGTTCCCCCAAACCAAACACAACCAGCTTCAGTTTCCAGGAGTTTATAAAGTCCTCTGCAACTGCGGTAAACCTTATTATGGACAGACTGATAAGTCTATTTTACTACGTCTTGAGGAACATCACCGTGACATTTTTTACAAAAAAACCCGTGCAAGCACACTCTCCAGTCATGTTCTTTTCTCCGCTAACTCTAATCTAGAAGAGCTTCAACACCAGATAGACTGGAATCTTATGACTAATATCCATAAATGCAGTGACGAACTTGAGAGATGTATCATAGAATCAAAAGAAATAGTTCTGGATCATCACACATAAATAACAATTTAAGCTATAGTTTTCCTGATGCCCACAGCACAGTGATTGAGTTCTGGCACTCTTGAATCAGTTGCCACTCACTTACAACTCACGCTAGTCCTGCCACGCGGACACCAGTTCAAATATGACTGTTGCTATTCCTAATTTGATAATTTGAGAAGTCAATGTTTTTTATCTTGTTATTTTTTCAGTTTTTTGTTATTATTTACACACCTGAAGAAGTCTGCGTTCCGACGAAACTAGTCGTGTTATATTAAAGTTTTCTTAACTTTCTCGGTGTTCTTAGTCAATATAATTATTAATTTTTAAAATTTCTACAAGCCGAGTCAATACTAGTCACAATATATATATATATATATATATATATATATATATATATATATATATATATATATATATAATATTATTTTATTTCTTTTAACTTTTGAGCATCCAGAAATAACTATCATTTGCATGATGTTAAACAGTTTAATAGAATTGCTTGTTCTAAGAAACATCAACCCATTCATGTTGAACATGTATCATATTAGTCTGGCACTTATCTGAACACAATGCTGGAACATATTTATTTAGATGTTTTTCATAATTTCAGCATACCTGAACTATATGATAATAAATGCTTCTCTTTGGAGTACAGTTATCTCCTGCCCTATTTGGTCTCGATCCTGTAAGAATCCTAAAATTATCCAACTGAATAAGAACCACTTGCTTACACTCTTCCTCCTGCATGTTAAGGGCTTTCATTTCACAGATCTTGAAATGATTTAAAAGAAAATGCAAATGTAATAGTTCTTGAGCAGCTTCAAATCTATTATAAATGTCATAAACATAGATCTGCTTACCATCTAGCAAAGGTTTACCAAAAACAGTCCTTTTTTTTTTTCATTCTCGTAAGGAATATCTCACCTCATGCACTCTCGCTTTTGATAATCAGTTCTCCATCACCTTCCCCCACCCCATTCTGACAAAACATGCAGACAGTCTTGAATATACAGTCCTCAAAGGATCTGTGCACCATCAAAACTATCTTCATTCTTCTGAAGTGCTGTTCAAGGCAGAAAAGTAGAACCCCTTCACACTCACTGAATGAATTGTTCCAATCAGTTGTGCATGTAAGAGTTTCTTTATTTTTCAAACACCTGAACCAGCACCTTTTCTGTGTGAGGAACTGAGTAGGAGATCTCCAAATGCAAAAGATATGGAAAGCCTTTGACTGCCTACTGCTGGTAACTCCTAGCAGTTAAACAGTAATAACTACACGTACAAATTGCAATTATAAAAGCCCTTTCAAATATCACTGCTTCTCAAGAAATCCCAAGTTTTACTTGAAACTCCCACAGACTTGTATTTCAGCTTGCCTTCTGAAGCCTCTCCACTGCTACCGTCTGCCAACTTCAAGAAAACGTATTGTCTTGTTATCTTAATACATTCAGTTTCAACCTTTTCATATATATCCACATCTTCTTCATACCTACCCATGCTACTTAACTTCCAGTTGGATCTCACCTACAAAACAAAGCATATCGGACCAAACACAGTGAAGGTTGTAGCACAACATCTTGCTTTATCAGTTCTAAAAACAAAGTGCTTATCATATACTCCTCTGCCTGGATGCTGCCTCAAGTACACATCTAATCCCAAATTCTCCTCAAGACAACTACAGTTTTCCTCTTGGCTATGCTTCATGGATGATATTTTTGCCATTACGCCTGAATGTGAAGAATCTCTATGTTCCTAACCAAGATTGCCTGCACTCGCTCATCACCTTCACAATGAAGAAAATAAGAGGATGGAAAATTAGCCCTCTTAGACATCCTCGCATCTTGGAATTTACACAGCCTTTTTTGATGTTAAACCAAAAATTTTATTATTCTTTATTTATTTTATTATTATTGATCTGACAGATACAAACAAATTGTTTAATATAAATATTCTTACACATATGCAGTGTATAGCTTGGAGGTCATGAATAGCTGCACATGCATATATTACGAGTCATATTCCACACTGTTTTTGTGGTCAGTTTTGGTTTAACATGTGTTATGTAAAAGTGTGTGATATTTCATAGTAAATTGTATCCGAGAGATACTGCGACCTCCGATGTCAGTATAGTATTGGTTTAGTTTTATTTTTTTATTTACCATTAAAAATGACTGCAAAATATATATCGATTGGGTAATCCATCAGATGTTGAGATTCAGCGATTTTGTTATTTGAGTCCGATGATGAGAGTTGAATGCGAAAGTGAAAGTGATATTTGGTAGTAAATTGTATCTGAGAGATACCGCAAACTCCGGTGTCAGTATAGTATTGGTTTAGTTGTTTTTTTCTTTGTTTCTTAGTTCAGTAATTTCTAGATTGTAACTGAAAATAAATAAACCATCATGTATTATATTTGCAGTTTTTTTTTTTTTTTTTTTTTTATCACATTTTAGCACATACTGGTAATGAATGTATCTCTCAGATACACGACCTACGCTGCAATTTTTTCGACTGTGACCTCCGCAGGGTTAATTATGGAGGTATAAAAATTTTGCAGTGGCTACACTGCATAATTTAAAAGACTTGGTCACAATATTGAATCCCAGAAGGAGTACAGTTCTTGCAGAGAATAATACTAAATCATTAATGCTGAATAAAACTGAATTTGAGAAGAATATTATAGATGCATTTTAGAATGAGCATTCTAAGAAAGATTTAGGCAGTGATGTGCTTGAGTTACTCACTTGAGCTATAGTGTTACATTTCAAGAATTTTGTGAGACAGTTGTTAAATTGACAATGGCTATAAACCATAGAGTAGAATGCACTTCATTCCACATTAGCTAGCAGCACTGATCTGCCAAAGAGGGTAGCTAATATTAATTCTTCGCTAGACCTTACTTCAGTTATGGGCATTATTGAAGAATTCTCATATTGAAGAATTCAAATGAACAGTGTGTAGGAAGATAAACAGGCAGAGTGCTGTTAACACCATTAGTGTATACTATACATCATTTTAAAGTAAGATGAGATTAATCTGTCTGTTAACACAGAAGATATTTAAGCTCATTTCTTTAGATGGTGTTGTTTTCATAAATAAATCTGTTATTCTTCAAGGAACCCAGCCAATTTAAATCATTGCTGTGATCAGTTTGGTATGAAAATTAGCAAGAAAAAAAAAACATAATAATAAAAAAATAAAAACATCCATTGAACCTAGAACAAATAAAACATTTGAGCTATTTTATTATAGTTTTAGAAAAAGATAACTTAAGAAGTAAATAATAGAATAAGGCAGGTAGCCTTGAATAAATTTTTGTGGATCAAAGGGAAATGTGCTTTGCATTATGGGATACTAAGGCAATTGATGTGGCATCAACAACCTCTCTATGCAAGTAGCTTTGTCATGAGGATACTTCACATTCAAACTTTGTTTGCTTACACTTTGGTAAAGGATTGAACAAGAATAATTTCTTGTTAAGTATAATTTAATATGTGAATAAAAAGAGAAATTAGCCAAAGCATGTATCAGCATGTAAGACACTGTTCAAACCAGTTTTTACATAATGGATCAAAAATTTGCTTTCAAAATAGTTGATGAGGATCTGGAGACATATATGAGAATAGTATTTAAGAATCAGAAGTCTAATGTGGTATGGTTTTTTAAAAGGAATGGGGAAATTATAGAAAAATTAAACAGAAATAACCAGAGCTGTGGAGTCGGTACCTAAAACCTTAGACTCAGATTCCAACTCCTTTACTTATATATCAGTATAGTATAGGAAATAATAAATACTGTAATTATTTATTTCCTATATCGATTGAAAGCACTGAACATAAAAGACATTTCATCACTGCCTGTATGAATCATCAGGCTTCTTTTTAAAACTTTAACCTGTTAAAATTTGCTATTGTAATGTGTGTGTGGGTGTCCTTTAATCCCAATGTCTGAGTTATCATTTCATTGTTTTCATCAACAAATCTAACATTAATAGCAAAATAATTGACTCTCTGATGTGTGCATGCATCCATTTTAAGAAAGACAAAACATCCCTTCAGACTTTTTTGAAGTTCTTCTTTCTTTATTTGGCCTCGTAAATTATCAATCTCCTTATACCTTCTCTTTCCAGAGAAACTCCAAGTTTTCTAGCCATTTCTCAATTTAACGTAAAAAAGAGTGGTTGTGAAAAAAAAGATAGAGATACATCATTCTTCACTTCCATTTCAATGATTTGGTTTTTAAACTTTTCTAGCATCATTGTTACAGTAACTTTGTCACATGTAAAGAATCTTGGTGTTTGGCCTCTGGAATATTTCTGATCTTTCTTTAGCCCTTAAGTACAGGGAATGTTTTTATTGCTCTCTCTCTCTCTCATTCACAGGTTCTAACACTTTAGGATGAAAATGCTGCAAGTGTCTTTAAATTTGATGATTTTGTAAGTGCATTTTTATCAGAACCACCAAAACTAATTTTTGCATCACATGCTTTTTCACAATCATCATCTTCTATAATACATTAACACACACAACATTTCCCATCTGTTGTTATTGTAAAGTGTTCATAAACAACGGACTTTATTGATACTTTTTTGCCATTGCAAATTTTTTCATGGGGTACTGCTTTCACTAATATAATATATAAATTTCATAAAATGTTTTATTCTGAAATTTGCAAAGAACTTGAAATTAAAATATATACTGAAAAGATAACCTGAAAAAAATAGCTTAATCAAATTATTATCTGTGAAATAGAAAATTTTAACATATTTATATTACAATTTAAATTCATTAGGAGTTGGAGTCGGTATGTTTTTACAAACTCTGACTCTGACTGCACAACTCTGGAAATAGCAAAGAATAGATTCAGAGGAAGACCAAGGTATAGATGCATGGCTAATGCAATTTTGAGTGTCTTTACAAGGCAAGAAAGAAGAATTTCTCAAATTGGAGAAAATTTGAGCAATTTCCTGCTCACTTTGGAAGAAAATCATTGAAAATTATTTGTAAGGCTTTGTTTGTTTTACATATCAGATTGATAGTATACTTGCTCTCCAACTTGTTAGGATCAAATTCCACCTTGAGCTGTTTGTAAACCTTTAGTAGCAGATGGATTTGTCACATGGTGTAAGGCCACCACCACCCTTACTTTAGGGTCTAAAATGCCTACAAAAATTTCCATGTTTGGTCTCTTGAGCAGGGTTAATGGATTATCTAATTATTCTTTGCCTACTCATAGTGCTACTGCATTATAATATAGTTTTAAGACTTTTCTTGGGTGGGATTCATGTTACAAAAAAAAAAAAAAAAAAAAAAATCATTTTAAACTGTATGTCTCTTGAGAATATACACAAGAAAATGATATCAGAAATTAATTCCTAATTTATAAATTCCATAATATAGCATTCATATATCAATTAATTGAAGTAAATTTTCTGACTGCATGATGAATCCACATGCACAAGTCACATTTCAGGTTTGTGTCTTATAGCAATGTACCTCATTATTTAGTCATGTACTACTATTCATGTCCTGTACTGCTTATATATTAATTTTATATTCATTCACATCCTTGAAAGTGCTTTGATGACTATTTTGTATTTCTAATTGGACTCACTTCTGCCTCCCATTTTTTCCATTTGCTTAGATCATTATTATAAAATTATAGTAATGATGATTTCTGTAATGAACCATAGATTTTAAACCATAGATTAAGACAGTAAATCAACCCATACCACTTATTAGCCAATTAGTATTAGGTTCATACTTTAACCCAAATCAGATCACACTAATGATGAGCTAGCACTTGGAACTTGCTGCTAGCTCGTCATCAATATGAGTAGTTAAAGAAATAGCTGGCTTAGAGTATAAGCCAAAGAAAGTTGCTGATGAATGGCTGGTACCCACATTACTTGCTATTTGTAATCAGGTTAAAGCTTGTAGATTAGCCCATAACTCCAGAGACCACTACATAATGTTCTATTGCTTCACATCTCATGATGGTCTTGTTCCCCTGTTCTTTCTTGAGGCATTTCATTTTTAAAATCCAGCATAGCTGGATTTTATAATTGAGATGGATTTAAAATCCAAATTCATCTATTCAGTTAGTCCCTATAACAAACTCTTCAGGTTCTTATAGGAACTAACTATAGTACAGTTGATGACTTATTGAGATTGCTAATGAAGAAAGATAATTAAGAGATTCCCAATGTTTCATTCACTTTAAGTGAATAATTGTTTAAGTGTTGAGTGGAAAATATCCAACAAAGCATAGAAAAACCTGTCTTACAAATGTTATCTTTTCTTTAGGAAGTCTGCATATTGTTGTATTTGTTGGTATTCAAATCAAAGAAAAAATTTAACGAAGGAAGGAATAGAAAAAAAGCATTTAAAAGTTTGGGTTAATGATTCAATAATTTACATAAAATTGCTATCACAAGTAATTGAAGAGTTTCAAAATTCTTGTTCTCACTCACAATGGTTTGCGAATTTATAAAACGTTAGTGGAGATCAAGAATCACACATGTTAAAAGTACTGCTGGAGACAAATATGATTGTTATGCTTCATCAGGTCTCCAAAGTGGTTCAATCACAATGGCTAGTAAAAATATCTAATGTGAATATGTTTTTAGATATTACTTATTCCAGCATTTATAGTAATATTTTTCTGTATCTAGGGTCTGAGTGAAGAGAATGATTTAGAAGGACAGCATTTGGGTAGCTACAAATATGATGCAAATGGAGGCCCATTACAGTATTTTCACATTGAGGTAATTGGCATCTATTATTAACAAAGATTAATATTCAGAAACTATTAATGTGTTGCACAAAATTGTTCATTTATATATGTGCAGTTTGCTAATCCACAGATTAATTGTGGCATTTCCACAACAACGATTATTGACACAATGTCTGTCATACCTCTCCTTAAACTTATTCATCAACAGATCACTCACAACCATCTCTGTCAATCTTTCACTCATTTACCATTCTTCAAACAAAAAATCTATTCTTTATTCTCTTGCTGACCACACTGTTACACAACTTCGGTGACCTAACGTTATCTGTTGGTCACATATTTCACTTCTAAAGAAATCTTTTTGCATATTGAAAGATTTCTTTTACATCTTCTGCATAAACTCCCTTTATTAATTTATATATTTCTGTATTTCGTCTTTTCAGCCTATTCAAATTTTGTAACTTACATATCTCAGATTCTGATAAGGAAGCACTTTTTTTTATAAACTTCTATCCTCACTCGACAAACCAGTTACTATTTTGATCACTCACTTCTGAAGCTTCTCCACTACTTTCACCTCCTCAACAAACCCAGATGTTATCATTTCACTGCCTTATAAAGAGGGATAATTTCTTGCAATATGTCCTCTGAACTTCAACTCTGTCTTTCCCATTATCCCTAAATCCCTAGTCTTCAATTTCTTGAGTTCAAGTTCCATTTATATAATGCACAACCTTTAGTTTATTCATCCCAAAGTGCATAACTTTCCACTTGAATATAATAATAAACAACATATATGAGAGACTTTTTCTTTTGTAGAAATTTCCCAATATCAGTAATATATAAATGAAGACCAAACAAGAAGAAAATAGGAGCTACACGTAAGGCATGGTCTCAAATACATTTTGGTCCTAATGATAAGTTATATAAAATTGTCTAAGGGTAGGATAGATGAATAATTTCCCATATAAGGAGGATGGGTTTAGTCTATTGTTTCTGTTCAGTTTTAAGTTTTCTTTTAGAATAATTTGTATAATCGTTGAAAGTTTTTGTGTAGGATCTTAGTCATTTTCCAAATATTCTGTATTTGGTGGAGATGGCTTATTCAACAAGTCCAGATTATTGGAATCTGATGGAGTTGAAATGATCACAACAAACAGTTGCAGATCTGAACATTTTTACTGAAGTAATATTGGCCACAAGTGTCGGTATTTGATAAATACCACTTATCATTTGCAGAGCCTAGAAGGGAAAAAAGTTATTAACCATATGAAAAGCCACATTTGAGTCCAGCAGACCAAGTAGTTTGGTGATCCTCTCAGAAATACCCTTCATATATTGGGATGACAACTTCCCTGGAGTCAGGTGACTCAGAAACTCAATAACTGTTAATGACCTTGCTTAGAAAGGATTTAGCAAATCTGTTGGACAAGAAGCTCTTAATAAAATTTCTTACATCACAATCATAGAGCAAAGCATAAAGAATAAGCCCGACATATGAGATACTTAATGATGCTGGATCTTTTGAGAAGGATGGTGATGTGACTGAGCATAGATATAAAATCCTGTGTGGGTGTTCTTCCAAAAGCCAGAAAATTGAAGCTGCTTTCTGGCTGGCTAACAATAAGCAAAAAAAAGTATGCATTTTATTAAATGCATTCTTTTTTTTAGAATTAAAATCATTATTGTTGGATTCTGATAATATAGAGATTGGAGTAATTATTATTTGCTTCAGAATCCAACATGATCTTCCATCACAAAGGCTAGACTTGTAAATATTATTTAATGTAAACAACTTATTTTACAATTTAATATTCATATAACTACCTTTAATTTTATCTAATATTTAATTAATTAATCAAAGATATATGTATTAATAATGAAAAGACTGTATTAAATATTATTAAGCTATTTTAATTATTACTATGTTAATATTATAAGAACTTGTATTTGATAATTTAACTGCGCATTAATTGAAATGTAAATATTCTCTATTTATTCCTGTTGGTAGAAGTTTAACGTTATGTAATAGCTCAATTTTATTATGTTTTGTTTTGTTGTCATGGAGACGCATGTAAGTAAGCGAGCGCGAGTTGGAACACCACGTGAGGAGAAGGTTTATTGAAAAGAGTTTTAGATCACAAGAACAATTTAGGCGGGAAGAACAGATATATATAAGCGATGAATGCTGAAATTATAGAGAATTAAGAGATAGATTAGAGAGAGAAAGGAGAGGATTGGCATTAGGTTGGAATTGGAGCATTCGGGAATAACAGTGCGATAATAGCGAGTCGGCAAGTCACTCAAGCAGCTAATAAAGTCTACTAGTCGAGAGGCAGTTAGCTAATAAATTGTAGAATAACAATTATAGCTACGGAAGACAGCTGAGTGACTACTAAATAGACTAGCGATAATTGAGTTGAGATTCAATTTCAGGGCCGACCTTTCAAGGACATACAGAACCTTGAAGCAAAGCACAGAGTTATTAGGGAATGGTAGAGGCTGTAAAATTGAAGTTTACTGTTAGCTGTGTTTAGAATTGGAGTGTCTAAAGAATTAATTGAATGCCGGAAGAGTGAACAACTGTGCATATAAAACCTCAAGTTAAAGAATTATTGTGTGTTGACTTATTTCATGAGTGATCAGTAGTACTTTATGCAAGAACGTTTGTTTCTGTGTATTGGGACCGATAATTAATTCAGTTATTAATTAG
Organism: Typopeltis vanoorti; assembly: GCF_054136105.1. NCBI lineage: Eukaryota > Metazoa > Arthropoda > Arachnida > Uropygi > Thelyphonidae > Typopeltis > Typopeltis vanoorti. The sequence goes on along the minus strand of NC_143557.1, from coordinate 53,180,563 downwards.
AAGATTTGTTTAATGAGTGACATTTATTGTTTAAAGTGTTTACAGTTATAAAAAGTGTTTGCGTATAAGTAGATGAAAAAAGAAGATTTTCGGTAAGAACATTCCAACCATTAATATTCCTATGCAGAGATGAGAGTGTGTTTCATCCGAGAATTTCCTTATGTTAACAGTAACTATTGCGAAGATTAGCTGAAGTGTAAATTTAAAAGTTTTGCTTGTAAAGAGGTGTTACTGTGATTTTATTATATTTGGAACTTAAGAAACTGTGAGAAGACTGTATTAGAGATAACAAATTTACCATTGTCTGAGTTTGTATGACAGTATTATCAGAAAGGCTGAAGTGTTTATAATAACTTAATTAGTGATTTGATCTTAAATGTATAATTTGTGATTCTAAAATTAAATGTTCGTTTTTGTTAATCTAAAGTTGTATTTTGCCTGAATCTCTTTTACTGCACCATTCATAAAATATTCGAACCAAAGCGGGTAAATTAAATAAGTCAAATATACTTGGCCAGTATATATAATAACAACATATTAAGGAGAGATAGTTGAGAGTTGGTTTATCTTCAATTCTTGAACTGATTCAGATATAAAGTGGTGCAGTCTTTAAATATAAATTTTCTTTATATTTGAATTAGAAATCAACTTACAACTTATCAATTAGTTAAGAACATCGTAATAGTAATTATGTCGGATCCAAAGTATAGATTAAGAAGAAGTAGGATCCAACGTTATGAAATGATCATCACTTTTTTTTATTTTATAAAAAAAAAAAAGTGATGAGGAGTGATAGAAATCTTGAAGATCTGAAGAGAACCCTGCCATGCCACAGAAATATTGTTTTGGAAGGATTTATGCTATCAAGTCCACAGATGGAGTAGTGCCTTGCTAAGACATTGGTTTGTTTCTGTTCCAATGTGAATTGTTTCTATAGTGATATTATTAAGTGCTGTGTGCTTGTCAGTAATTTGTGCTCTGAAGATGCTAAGTAGAAAAACCAGTGAACCATTAGTAAGCTAAATAAATTAATTATACCTTTTTTTTTCTTTGTGTTGTTTATACCATGAAGTACCATTATGGTCAGGTCATTGCATGATTCCCACCTGGATGATATACCGTTCATATAATTCTCAATATTTCAACTACATACTCTCTCTGTTTTCTTTGTCATTTTCCAGTAATTCTTTCATATCCCCTCACATTCCATACTTTTCACTTTTTAAATAATTTGTTCTGGACAAAACCACTAACTCATTTACTCTCCCTTCTCATCAACCACATCTCTGATAATGAAATGAACATATAATATTGCCTCCTTACTCTGCCTTTTTCACTTGCTAATATTCTCCTTACTTTTTCCCCTCTTGTCTCTCCTTTCTTACCGTTTTCTGTCTTACCTTGCTGGATACATCTTCATGTGCCCAAGCCCACACTTTATCTTGTTAAAGCTTCTATATAAACCTTCTTTCACTCATTAAAGTCACCTCACTATTCTCCTCATCATTCTTCACTTCTTTTGAATTATCTTTTGTCTGATTTCACGTTTGTGGAATCTGAAAAAAGATGATTCATTTTTCCTTCAGCTTCACTTTGCTCTCTGCAACGCTCACCTTGACTGTACCTTTTTTTTTTTTTTTTTTTTTGGTTTTTTTTTTCACTTGAAAGTGGGAAAAAAAAAAAAGGCACAAAAATATAAGTTGAACCGCATTTCCACTTTGCACATACATTTCTGATGTTCGCTCAGATAATACGTGAAGTAGCCTTTTTTTTCTTTTTCATTAAAAAAAAAAAAAACCATTGTTGGTCTTGTATGACTTAATAAATGAATCATGTGAGACTATTACTATATGGACTTTACACACATTGAAGCAGGTGTAAAGTATATTTCACATTTTATTATATTATAAGACTAATCCTGGACAAGGTATAACAAATTAAAAATACTTATTTCAGTGCTATGTGAGGGTACAGACAGTCAAACAAAGATGGCTTTCTGGATTCCCATATCTCAGACGAGTAATGCTAAATGGTCAGGCAAGCCACCACCGCAATAATGGAAATAATAAAGGTGTTATGCAAATCTTGCAGATAATTTACATTGATCTTGAATCATTGATCTTTCTTATAACAGTATAAGGAAGTATACAGTAGTAAACAACAGGTTTGCTTTTGATCTGATGTCAGAACTACTCTAAAACAATCTTATTCCCAATATTCTTTTTTACAAATCCATCGAAATTTGGTATCAAATTTTTTATTTTCTACTTGTCAGCTAACATCTGAAACATTATTTATCAAGTCAAGAAACTCTAGATCTGTATCATTGTTTTCATCAGAATGTAGATTATAAATGTTTAAAGTGTTTTCACTTGGTTATACTATAAATTAAAGATGCCAAGAAATTCTATTCTTGTTTTCATCCTTTATCCAAATATAATCAAACAAAGTTTGTGCATGAAGTAGCTTCGTGACTGTCTGCTTATATATAGAGGCTAATGACTTCACACCAGTTGCCTTAGTACCCCATAATGCAATGCACGTATCCTTACAGACATGTATAATGCTATGCATTATACATGTCCGTAACAATATGTGCATTGCATTATGAGATACTAAAGCAATTGATATGAAGTTATTAGTCTGTATAGAAGTAGCCCAGTCGTGAAGGTACTTCACATGATAAAGGATGAAACTAAGAACATAATTTCTTGGCATCTTTAATTTGTCGACTATAGAGAAGTTTAACCTTTATTACTTTCAGCACTCTTCTTTTTGCTGTAGAAACATCCTTACCACTTCTGTACAGAAGATTATAACAAAGCTCTATATTTGTAGTTCAATTCAATAGTTTGTATGTTTTTGGCTTTTGATATAATGCATAGCATTATACATGTCTGTAAGGATATGTGCATTGCATTATGGGATACTAAGGCAATTGGTGTGAAGTCATTAGCCTCTGTATACAAGCAGCCAGTCATGAAGCTACTTCATGCACAAACTTTGTTTGATTATACTTGGATAAAGGATGAAAACAAGAATATAATATTGTGCAAAAAGTGAACATTACATGCTCTTTCTCATCTCAGTAGTGTTGGCATGAAGATATCAGTGAAAAAGTGCTGCATTTATTGTAATAGGACTAAATGTATCAGAGTTTATTCCTCTCAGTAAATGGCAACTTTTTTATGTTCAAATTATCTGTTTTAATCTGAACTGGTACTCAATGACTATATTAATCCAATGAGAGGTCACAAAACCTATACCACAGCAATGCTGTGTATGGACAAATGGTTAAAGAAGGAATCTGTTAACATGTTTTTTTTTTTTGAAAAGATGTGGATTGTATTCATTGGAGAGTATAAGGAAGATTATTCCAAAGGGCAGAGAGAGGTAGATAAAATGAAGGAAGAAGATCTGAAGGTGGTTTGATAAGTCTGGAGTCGAAGTGAGTATGGATGTTAATCAATTTACTATGAAATGGCTGCTCTGTCCTTACATGATTAGAGGAAAATGGAGGAATTGTAGTGACTAGGTTGGTGGAGCAGTACCATGAAACTGCCTACATAAAAATGGCATAATACACAAACAGAATCTCTCTCTCTACACACACACACAGGGGGGGGGGGTTCAAAATTCCACGTATAAACTTTGAGGGGAGGTAGAGAACATCAAAATCAACCATATTCACATATTAAAGCATGACCGGAAACGCCACCGGAAGGTACTAACAGGAACGCAAAGATACAGAAATAACACAAGGCAGTAAGTAGCGTAAAAAACTTTATTAAAGCGTAACTGAACAGTTCAATAGTAGTTGGATACATAATATGGTAAATGAGGTGCATGTCTGCCATCTCATGATTATTAAATACTTAAGGAATTCACAGTGTATATTAGAAATATATAAATCAAACTTTAATATATACTTTCCAATATTTTGGCCATCTTCATGGGAATTTAAGATAAAGACACCTACACAACAGCGTGCATGTGTCTTTATCTTAAGTTCCCATGAAGATGGCAACGTGATGTTGCCGAAATATTGGAAAGTATATATTAAGTTTGATTTAATTTATATTTCTAGTATATGCGTTCAATTCCTTAAGTATTTAATAATCATGTTTAACCAGTGTATAAGCCTTTCTACAAGAAAGTCTGCCATCTCAGTGTTTAAAACAATGCATGTGCTTCGTACGACGTCGAAAGCTTGAATGAGGAAGCCCCAATTGCTCACATGGAGCGCTGACGAACAGCACCACCTATCACTTTCCGGTGGCATTTCCAGTCATGCTTTCCTATGTGAATATGGTTGATTTTGATGTTCTCTACCTCCCCTCAAAGTTTGTACGTGGAATTTTGAACTACTCTGTGTATATATATATATATATATATCTGCAAAAACAAAAAAAAAAGTGATTAGAGGGATGCTGTGACAGAAGGGTGATCTATTAAATCAGATTCTCTTGCCTCTTAAATCCTAAAGTTTAAGAGTCAAGCAGGAGAAAATTAGTGCTTTGAATGTTAAAAAAAGTATGTGAAAATTACCCCTCCCCCCCCAAAAAAGGAAGGGGGGGAACATTATCTAAAAATCAGCAAGTATATTAGGAGCTTTCTTCTGAGTTATAAGATGGAACTGTGTTTTGATAATGTTGAAGCTCATTAGTTTATCTTTAACCCCATTTGAGAATGGAGAGTTCAAGACATTGGTTATTGAACAACTTGAATCATTCGAGTATACTACAAGGTTTCCTGAATGAATAGGGTGAATGGAGAGTGCAGTCATCAGCAATACCATGATTAGTATTTGTGCAAGTGGTTAAAGAAGAGAGTCATTGGACATACCTTAGAATGAGTGTAAATGAGAGTACAAAAACCCTGGAGTACTCTAACATTGATGAAGAAATCTAACTAGTGAACCATAATATGGTAAATTGATCATAAGACCTCAGTGCCAGTCATGATGGGAAACATAGTGCAACCATGTATGTTTCCCAGATATTTCCATGGCCTGTGTCCAAAGGCAAGTAAGGTTAGCGTGAATGCATTAATATTCCAATGTTGACATTAACAGTAATTATTGCTGTTACTCATCTGAAGTGTTTTAATCAGAAGCTATCCATGTACCAAAATATATTCCAAAATATTGTACCAAAAAATATAAAGACTTCCGCAGGAACGTATCTCATTCCGAGTTAGGAATAAGATACGTTCCTGAGAAAGTCTTTAAGTCGGATTTGTATGTAACTCGGATCCCTGATGCACAGCACATATACGGTAATGATAATAATAATAATAATAATAATAATAATAATAATAATATAATTGCTCATACGTGGCAATACAGTGTAATACTGTAATAATAAGTTACTTAAACTATTGTACTCTTCTTTTAATTCAAACAAACAGACCATAAAAATAAACACATACAAAAAGTATAGATAGGAGATAAGAGAATTTTTTTTTTTTAAAAAAAAAGAATAATTAAAGGTTAACACTCACTTAATGTTGCATTAATGTCTTGCTTATTTATTTTGAGGCAAGAAGGTAGGCTAACATTAATTGGAAGATGATGGAATAGGGAATAAGCCTTAAATGCAGAAATGATTCCCTGGCTCATTGGCTGTAGTAACAGTGTATTGTTGAGTGGTAAAAATATGAATTTTACATTCGGGTGTAAAAGTCATATAAATATATAAAATTGTGCACAAGAGACCATGTAAACCAGGGGTCTTCAACCTTTCAGACAGTGCGGGTCGCATTAAAAATTTCAATTAAGCCTTTGGGCCACTAAGCTATACTGCAGTATTTAGAATTGTAAGATGTTTGTTAAATTGTGAATGAATACAATTCACTAAGGAATGTTTCATTCATAATTTGACAAGTTAAAACCCTTGAAAAGGATATGCTTGCATTTTAGTATAAGTTGTATATAGCCTGACAAATGTTGGATACCGTAATTAGTCTAAAACTTGTGAATATTCCCACGTAAAATACCTACAAAATTGTATGTTAGACAATGAGTTTGATATATACATATTTTATGTTAGAATTGATATAAAAGTATTACTGTGTAAATTGCATATAACCAACTGAGATTATAAGTCAAAGTACGCAGGCAAGATACCGTATTAGTAAGTTTCCTCAAGCGGTCACATGTGTGCATACGGCACATGACAACCTAAGTTTACAGGGAAGACTCTACGAAAAGGCAAGACCCACGAGTGCAAAGGAATAACGTGTCGGGTGAAAATTTTGGGTTACAAGAAGTCCCAGCAGGGATTGATATAAAAGGGATGGACCCCCCCCCCAAAAAAAAAAAAAAAAAAAAAAAAATTTAGCTTTTTGTCTGGAGTCTTGTTCTCTCTCGGTAGCAGAAGTCGGAGGTGTCAGGTCATGATTAGGGGGATCGCGAATTCCAAGCCCTACAATGAACAAATAGAGGATTTTCGAAGCAACGGGCAACTCCCGGAAAAGATACCAGGTAGCGTACATTAAGGATGCAGAATCACCTCACGCTAAGAATATTCTAGGCATAGATGATCAGTATGCAGACTCCATGAGGACCAACCTAAGCTGACAGGAATTTTAACCTTAACATAGAGGGAAGAAAATGTTTGGAAGGAAAGGAATCCAAGAATCGAAAAACAAGCATGAGGAATCCTCAAGTTCGGTATAGTAAACCTTTAATCAAGAATTGTGTGAGAGGAAGATAATTGTAACTTAAGAATCATAGACCTTCATAAAGTTTTGAAACTATCTAAAATTAAGACAAAACTGTGATAATTTAATCGTAGTCAGTGAACAATATGTGCTATGTATTATAATTGTACTTGTGTTGATTGCTAGCTATGTTTAAGAGCTGTAGAGATGTCTAATCCAGACAGCTTGATTAACACCTAAAAGTCATTATTGGTTTTATAATCTAAGAATGCGAGCTTTGAATCTTTGAACATAATGTTTTTTGTAGTATTAATTACTGTGTGATGTATATTGATTAATTTTACTTTGTAATCTAGTAGTACAATGATAATTGAAAGTTCTTTATTCCGTATAATGAGCATTATGTTAAATAAACCAAATTAATAAGAGCAAAAGCCTTTTTATATCAACTCCTACCGAGACTCCTTGTAACCCTAAATTTTCACCCGACACGTTATTCCTTTGCATTCGTGAGTCTTGCCTTTTCATAGCGTCTTCCCCATAAACTTAGGTTCACGTGCCGTATGCACACATGACCGCTTGAGGCAATATACTAATACGGTGTCTTGCCTGCATACTTTGACTTTATAATCTCAGTTGGCTATATGCAATTTACACAGTAATTCTTTTATATCAGTTCTAACATAAAATATGTATATAACAAATTCATTGTCTAACATACAATTTAGTAGTATTTTACGTGGGAATATTCACAAGTTTTACACTAATTACAGTATCCAATATTTATCAGGCTATATACAACTTATACTAAAATACAAGCATATCCTTTTCAAGGGTTTTAACTTGTCAAATTATAAATGAAACATTCCTTAGTGAATTGTAGTCATTCACAATTTAACACTTTCCAGATTCACAAGGAATGATAGTTTACATAAAATCCTATAAAAATAAACAAACTCAGCTCTAAGAGCGTAGGTAGGAGTCGGGTTCCTGATAAGTAAATACAAATCAATACTTAAAAAAAGATAATTTAATGAAGAAAACATTCATTTTTTACGATGGCAATGTTTTACCTTGACCAGCTTGTCGATGTTGGCATCAATGTTGGAAGTCGCTATGCACAGAGTATTCTCGAGATGTTGGTCCGTAATCTGAGTTCTTGTCTTGGACTTCACATGCTTCATTCTGGAGAAGAACTGCTCACATAAGTATGTGCTTGCTATCAAAGCTCACATCTTCAAAGCATGCCAGCGAAGATTAGGGAATGTGTCCTCAGAAATGTAGTCTTTGTAAAATGTAAGCAAGGGCACATTGAATAATTTTTCTCTCAAAGAAGAGTTTTGGGGTTAAAGCAGCTCCATTTTTACTGAGCCTGACATTTCGGCAGTATTGACACTGAATGGCATTGAAATTAAATCTAAAAAATTCTAATTTTATGAAAATCACTAAATCTCTCTTTGAACTCACTTCGCAACGTCGCTGATTTTGTAGCGTATTCATCAAGAGATGAACAGTTGGACTCAGCGAGAAGCTGAAAATGAGTTAAGTCTTTTTTTGAGAGTTGTGCTTCCCAAAGTTTGAGCTTGGCCACAAAACCTTTAACGTGATCAAACAGAGTGTTCACCAGTTGATCTTTGGATTGTAGCCACGTATTTAGGTCATTCATATGCAACGAGATGTCGGTCGCAAAGTCAAAGTCTGTCATCCACTTCGGATCGTTAAATTCCTCAATCGAATTCCTCCCTTGGTTTGTATGAACTGCTGTATTTCGCTCCTTAAGTCAAAGCCTCTTTTAAGAACCTTCCCTCTACTCAGACAACTCACATCACTATAATAAACCACATCGCTACGATCTGCTTTGCACTCTTGGGTCAAAAACTCTTGGAATTGATGATGTTTCAATCCTCTTGCACTAATAATGTTGACGACAGTTACAATAACTTTCATGACATTCTCAAATCCAATAGTTTTTGTGCACAAATTCTCCTGGTGAATTAAACAGTGGTAATGGACAAAATCTTTACCTTCTAGTTCCTGTTCTTTCCATAGCAGCACAACAAACCCTTCATTCTTTCCTACCATAGCAGGGGCACCATCAGTTACCACACCCTCGAGGTTGGTTAAGCTGAGGTCAAAATTGGAGCGTTTTCTTGGCGGCTTCAAGAATATCAGTGCCTTTCATCGTTCCCTTCATAGGTATGAGCACTAGCAGTTCTTCTGTCACATTGAATTGTTGATCAATGCCACGGACAAAGATAGCCAGTTGTGCTGTAACCTTCACATCTGTGCTCTCGAAAGCAAGTGAATATGGCATAAATTCGGAGGACCGTTTTTTTAAAGTTTCTTCGATGTCATTGGCAAGTTCTTTGACACTTTGTGCTACAGTTACCCCAGACAAACTCGGTTTTTTAAACACTTCCTTATTGTTTGGGCACAGAATATCCCCAGCAGTGATGAGACACTCTTTCACAAACTCGCTGTCCAAGAAGGCTTTTGATTTTTTAGCAATTTTTTCAGCTTACATAATTTACTTTGACACACACTTCGCTCTCTTTCCTCTGCCTTTTAAACGTACCCTACCAGCATTTTAAATCAATTTGGAGACGGTTCACTTTGTCCGCATGAAGCTGTCCTTGAAGGTGATTGAAATTGGTTCCATGCTTTGTCTCATAGTGTCATTTTATATTGTATTCTTTTGTTACTGACACTGACTCATAACAAATTAAACACATTGGCTTATCATCGATCGGCACAAAAAATGACAAATTGGTCCACTTTTCATTAAAATCCCTACAAGAATCACTTGATTTATGCTTTTTACTCGTAGACGCCATAGTGATGAAAGTAATGAAAAAGTATAGTAATATAAAACCACAATAGGCTATGACTGACAGGACGAACCTGCATGCTCTTATACACGAATATCACACTGTTCACGACCGATTGATTGTGGATGAGATCCTTTTGTATTTATATGAAAATAACGAAGTATTGAGAACCTTCGAGATGTATCTGGAAGGCACTAGACAGCGCACTTGAACGAACTACTGCTTCAGCTATTTACCTGCGACATTAGTACTAGCTTATTAAATTAAGTACCGCTTGGCGCTGGTAGATGGCTGAAGTAGCATATCTATTTAATATTTATTTTTATAGGATTTTGTGTAAAGTATCAAATGCACAGCGTTCCTTGTGAATCTAGAAAGCATCTTACCATTCTAAATACCACAGTATAGCTTAGTGGCCCGCGGGCTTCATTGAAGTTATTTTTTATTTAATTGCGTTTTAATGTTAAGTAGTTATTTTTTCAAAATGGCCCGCAGGCCATGCATTGAAGACCCCTGGTTTAAACAATGAGACCAGCTGCTAGCGTAAAGATGCTGCACCAACAAACCGCTTATGCCATGCAGGTTTGTTTATATATGTGGAAGAAAAACTAGTTCCTGATTTATTAATTTTATTATTTAATTAATTATCCTTATGGAGAGCCTTGAGAGTTCATTCGTAAGTAGTATGGAATGCTGTAAGTCATGTCGTCCATAACCCGGGGGAACCCCTGTATATACAAAAAGAATAGCTTCTGGTTAAAAGAGGGAAAATATGAGTTCTGTATTTACTGAGATATATACCTTCATGGCAGATGGAATGATTTTTTTTGATTTTTTAATGGTCAAGATTATCAGTGTGATAAAGGGAATTTTGCAGGCATAGACTTCTATGGCTAATTGGTTCAAAAGACATATTTCGGTGATTACACCATATTTTTTATTATTCAGTTATACAATATACTGAAATAATAGTTCCCGACAAGTTTCGTAAATCATAGGATTTACATCTTCAGGGGTAAATAGTATAATTTAGAGTTTAAACAAGGGAAATTAATAAATACAAATCATAACCGTCTGGCTATTATAGCCAGATGATTATGATTTATTTTTATTAATTTATCATTTATCTGGCTATTATAGCCCAGACGATTATGTTTTGTATTTATTAATTTCTCTTGTTTAAGTTATACTATTTATCCCTGAAGATGTAAATCCTATGATTTACGAAACTTGTCGGGAACTATTATTTCAGTATGTTGTATAACTGAATAATAAAAAATGTGGTGTAGTCACCGAAATATGTCTTTTGAAAGGGAATTTTTTTAAGTAACTTAGATTTTTTTTTTTTTTTCAGCCATATTTTCCCTCCTTACAAGTGATAGACCATCCTAATAGGGAAATCAGTTTAGATCTCTCTCTCTCTCACACACACACAAAAAACACTGTCCAACAAAGTATTGAGATGGAGATAACAGTAAATAGAATGTGAATATTGCAGTTATTATCCATCAGCACTTGCTAGCATTCTCTGTATTTGGTTGTATTGATATAATTAAATAAATTCTATATATTTGTTATATTGTCATTTTTATAAAACGGTATACTTAAATTTAGTCATTTTCATATAGTGTTTATTTTTAATTTTAGGAAGAAAATCCTGATATTTTCTCCATTATAGAGCTTAGAATTCATAGCAACCATGGTAATATGGATTACACTTGTTTGTATAGGTTTAGAGTGCATGGCGAGCACCACTGATGCCCTAGAGTGAAAGGATCAAAGCAGCTGTGATAAAAAAAAAAAAAAAATAATAATAATAATAATAATAAAGACAATATGATCATGTATGTAAATGAAATACTGAACTATTACTAATTGGTCTACCTACCTACCTCAAGTGCCATTATTCTATTCAGTATGATTTTCATCACTTGGAGAAGTTGCTTTATGTTAATTATTATTTAAGTGAAAGAACAACAAACTGTGCTTAATAAAAAGTTCTCATGTTAGGTTGATGTTCAACATTGGCTCAAGGAAATGAAATAAAATTGCATTTTCTTTCATTTTTTCCAATAAATTGAATACAGTGAATTATTAGTTCATATATAAAATTGACTTAAACTTATAATGGACTTCAACTTTCAGATTTACAAAAAAAAAAAATAATAATAATAATAAATTTGAGTTTTTACTTGATTAAAAATGAATAAAAATGAATGTAAAGAAGTATTAGGATATTTTGTAAAATGTTTTATAAGTTCCTTTGAGTTTCACAGTCTAACTCTAGAGCACAAGAATCGTTTTTACTTAATATTCTAAATTTTAAATATTTATGTGTAGATTTCATTTGTATAGTATTTCTTAAGATTTCAGATGCCATTATTGTACAGTATATTGAATGTTTTATTTATTTTTATATAGTATATGGTTTTTCATTGTAATTACTCATGTTTTTAAATCAAAATAGAAAATATGGATGAATATAAAAGAAGAATATTATAACTCGTTATATAACTGTCTTGTCTCAGGTTCTCTGTGGCATTCAGGATTGTAGATACTGTATAAGGAAGAGTTTTATTACAATATGATTTTAACACTACTTTCTAAGACCACATTCTGAAGGTTACAATACAACCCTTATTCTTTACCCCTTAATTTTCATTCTTTCATTATAGACTTCTTGGCCAAATATCACTCTGAAAACTTCTTTATGTGGATATACTGCACTTATTCAGCAATATTTTCAGAAGTGTCAAGAATTATGAATATTACTTGTGTTGAACTAAAATAATAATTTAAGTCAACAGCAGGTTAACAAATATGTATAGATTTCATTATTTCTGAGCTATATAATATTGTTTCTTGGTAAAAAGTGCTCACGTGCACCAGACTCCAGTTCCACTCTTTTAAGAAGGAATGAGGACAGCAAAGAGAAATGCAGCATTTATATTGCACTCATTGCAAACTAAGTGAAATAATATTTCTTTTTGTGTTAAATGAGTTGAATAGCACTTGAGACTGTATAATGTCTTTAAATTTCGTGATACAATCTCAGACATAGTTGCATGATTTACCTACTTCCTACTCTATACTTAGTTGAAATTCTCTGCTGAGTTTAGTAACACTAAGTTTAGTAAATGGATGGGAAACAGAGTACTCAGAAGAAAACTAACTAATCAATCATGGCCCAGAACCTACTAACTCAGTGCTAATAAGAAAACACTCATTAGGTAAGTCATATACTGATTAATTATCTCTCTCTCTGCCCAATGAAATGTATATGAGTTTGTTCTCCTCTGTCTCACATATGGGTTCAACTAACTCAATCTCTACTATATTTTTATCTTCTGCACGTGCATGTACATATGTACGCACGCCACATACACATAGGTTATTATTATCTAACCTCTCTTTCATCCCTGAGTCATCTACTTTTCTTACAATACTTAAACGCTCAGTTTTTGTTGATGATTGAAAGCCATTCTACTTTTTCTGGTTTATGATATAAACTAAAAATAAGCACCTGATATTTATACTTCATTAATTTTTTATTATGCTTTCCTGAAAAAGTTTTCAACCAAATGCAGGAATCCTGTCATCTCCATGTACTGAACTAACTTATTTACTGCAACTAAATGTAAACTGGCATGAAAGAGATAACATGTATTATGTTATGTTATGTTACATTAACATATTCTGGTATTTTGTTTCTCTATTTGTACATCCAACTGATTGTTATAGCTCAATTAAAATGTGCAGGTATGTTACTAATTTTTCTTATGTCATATCAAATTATCAACAGTTATAGTCCTTTTTATGTGTCATTACTTCACTTTACTAGAAAGATATACTATGAGTTGACAGTCTGGTATTTTTTTATTATCTTTTTCCACAGAAATAGTTAATAAGAATTGGGATCTGTTCTTGGATATTTATCTTTTGAACAAGGGCTGGTATACTACACAGAGGTTTTGTAATATTTTGTGTGTGTGTGTGTGTGTGTGTGTGTGTGTGTGTGTGTGTGTGTGTGTGTGTGTGTGTGTGTGTGTGTAGGTTATATATAATATACTTTATTGTAAGTAACTGTAAATATGATATATTCATGATACACAGCATCGTTTCTGTACCACATGTGATTTATTTGTCAGTTACATTTATATTCTTAAATGTTATCTTCCATTATTCAGCACTAGTCTTTTGAAGAGCTTTTATTGGGGTTTGAATTTATGGAAAGTTATTTTTATAAACCTTTGTGATAAATCCCCACTAGAAATAACTCTTTTTTAAAAATTTTGTACATTAAAAATGCTTCGGCATATTGTATTCTTATGTAGTAGCACTTCCTTTTTTGTTTATTCTGAATGAATGTAATAAAATATTGCTCTTCAAAGCTAACGTTCCAAGATATTTGAAATTCATAATCAAAACTTAATTAAAAACTGTAATATATATTAACTGAATTCACATATCATCATTTTCATTACATGCCAGCAAATGTTGGACAATTGGTAGAGCCTTTGCTACTAATGGCTGATGCAAAAGTTAAGCAAGTTTGAGCGTGGTTAGTAGTTGGAAGGGGTTTGATGCTGTTGGCACACTCTCCCTGATGAGTCTGGACTCCCTGGAGGTGTCACATAATAATAATAAGTATTAATTTAAGCATTTTAGTATACAAAATTTGAGACTTTTTCAGGTATATTCAACTCTCACTACAACTCCTAGCACATACTTGGAAGAGTTTGTTATAATGGATAGTTTGCTATAGTGAATTTCTTTTAGCATAGTATTGTAAATGTGGTGACTTTGGCCAGGACTTTCTGGTTTGTTGTAATGGTGTTCACTATAGTTAGTCAACTGTTTTTCTACCTAAGATTGCAATATGACTAAGAGTGCCTTTAGGTTGTTATTTACACGCTGTATGAGGGTGGTCTGAAAAGTTCTCGACCATAGATGGAAACACTATCGGCAAGATTTTTTTTTTCTAAGTTGGTACATCTGTCATAAGCATCCATGTCCATGTGAAATTGCAAGTCATTCTATCAAGTAGTTTGTTTTATACAGCTGTCTGAAGCAAAAGTGTTGTCTGTATCCCTTGAAATGGATAAAATTGAGTATCATGCAGTTATAAAATTCTTTGTAAATGAAAGTTTAATGCCAAAAGAAATTCATTCGAAGTTCATAAAAGTTGATGGGCACTCTTCTCCTTCATTTTTGACAACTAAGAAATGGGCTGCCGAGTTTAAATGTGGCTGTACCAGCCTTTAAGATGATCCATGTGAAAGACGTCCAAAAAGTGTAACAACACCAGAAATCATTAATCAAGTGCATGATATGGTATTGGATGACCGGCAAGTCAAAGTGCGTGAAATTGCTGAGACTATGGGCATTTCAAAAGAACGTAGGATATATTTTGCATGAAGAATTGCAAATGGAAAAGTTTTGTGCAAGATGGGTGCCGTGCTTGCTCACATCAGATCAAAAACGCAGTCTCATGAAAATCTCTGATCAGGCTTGGAGGATTTTAACAAGAATAAAACTGATTTAGTGCATCGGTTTATTACTATGGATGAGACTTGGATTCACCATTATACACCAGAATCCAAACAGCAGTCAAAACAGTGACAAAAGCTGGTTATTCAATGCCAAAGAAGACAAAGTCGGTTCCATCAGTAGAAAAGGGTCATGGAATCAGTGTTTTGGGATGCTAAAGGCATTTTGTTTATTAATTATCTTGAAAAGGATAAAACAATAAGTGGGGAATATTCCAATCTTTTAACCAGACTTGATGAAAAAATTTGTGAGAAAAGACCTGGTTTGCAGAAGAAAAAAATCATCTTTCATCAGGACAATGCACCTGCCCACAAAGGTGTTTTGGCAATGGGAAAATTAAGGGATCTGCACTATGAATTGTTGGAACATCCCCCGTATTTGGCTTCCTCCGACTTCTATCTCTTCCCAAAACTAAAACTCTTCCTCACTGGTCAGCATTTTTCTTCAAATCAAGGGGTGATTGCAGTTGTACAGGGGTATTTTGCAGATCTTACTGAGAGCCACTACAGGGATGGTATAATGGCACTGGACCATCGCTGGAATAAATGTATTAGTCTTAAGGGAGATTATGTTCAAAAATAAAAAGAATTTCGAAATTATAAATTCATTTTTTCATTGTTAGGCTGAGAACTTTTCAGCCCACCCATGTATATCCCAAGAAGTTGATTGGAATTGACTGGACCCTCCCAAAATTATTTCAGATCATTCTCAAAAGAAATATGAATAAAAATTAAAATGGTAAAATTTATATATATATATATTCAATGTCAAGTCATTCAGTCAATAATATGCAAAAGGTTGCTAACTAACTGTCTATACACCTGAAGCACTAGCTTTAATATGTTTTATATTAAATTTGTCATCCATACAATGCATTTATGCATTGTATGAATAACAAATGATAATCACTAAGGTTGCAAGACTCTATCTTATACTGCATTTTTTGTTGTTTCTGTGATCACTGGATACAGTTGAATATATCAGCTCATTGTTTGACATAAGTACAGAGCATATCACTGCACTTTAATAAATGTCTGATTTTTAGCACATACAGAAGTGCTTAGCTTGATGACTAGATTTTACTTTAGATATCGTTGTGCCTATGGGATTTTGGGTAATACTTTTTGATAGTGTGTTATAATGAGTGAACTTCTTAAATGGTGTTTGCTACAATAAGTCATATGAAATAAACAGTGACAGCATGGCAGTAGAAAACATTCGAGAGGAATGCAGTCAGGAATACATATCAGTACTATATATATAGAAAAACCATCAAAAATTTGGAAAAGAAGCTTAAGTACAGGGTGTTCGGGATAAATTTGACAGTTTCGTAAGGAAAAAGAAAATCTTCTTTGTATCTATTAAATTTAATGAATTGACAAAAAAACATTACAGGCAGAGTTAATTACAATACTATCAACAAGATTTACTCAAAATAACTACCATTAGCATCGATCACAGCTTCAATTCTGCTTCGGAACCTCGAACAAGCTGATGCTACAGTCTCCCTGGGAAGGGCCGCAAAAACTGTTTTAATTTTATCCATTAACTGGGCTTTTGTATTACTGGAAGTGCGATTGGTGTCTTTTTCAACTGCGCCCCATACAAAATAATCCATGGGGTTAAGGTCTGGGGAGTTTGGAGGCCAAACATTTGGACTGGTGAAGTCGTAGAAATTTTCAGACAACCATTTTTGACTTTTCCCAGAGGTGTGGCAAGGAGCCGAATCCTGCTGCCATACATACGGCCTACCATTGGCTACCCTTGTTATCCAGGGCTTGACTACAGTTAGCAACTCCACGAACAAAGCCCAAATTCCAATGCCAGGGTTCTTCAACACCTGTTCCTGCAGATTTGCGAGGAATTCTGCTGTACGAACGCAATCAGATCGTCTGCTAGGGATCTTTCTTCTTGCTACATCCTCGTAGTCACCATTGCAAGTCTCTAGTTCATGCCTGATTGTTTTTACTGTATTCAGGGAGCATTGGGCAGCAGTCGTAATATCCTTATTTTGATGGCGGGCACGAATCATCATGATACAAGTTATTCTCTTCCATGATTCAGGTGGGTTCCAGCTATCCATCCTTTCTGACATCTTGTATATGAATGAAGAAGGGTCCAAACTTTTAAATGAAGAGAAGTGTGTGTTAATACATGTAACTTACGGAAAAATATAATTAATTATAAATATGTCAAATTTATCCCGAACACCCTGTAGGTGATATTTGACCAGAAATGCTATGAGGCCTAAAAGTTCTACAGTTTTGTAGGATCTGACATTACTTCCTTGGAACAGGATTCTCTGACCAATAAAATTGCATTTTTTTTTTTTATTGTATACCCATTTTCATATAACAAGCCTTTTAAAATCAATTTCTTATTGAATTATTTGTCTTAAAAGTGTTTTTATATGCTATGATTATTTGTAAGTTTTTTGGATCTATAGTAAGGCAGGGTGTGTAAATATCTATTTGTATGTATAAAAGTCAATCTTTAGGGATTCTTGGAAGTAATAAATGACTAAATGGTCATTGTTTTTCTTCTTTAGCTTTACAAGTAAACTGGATCTTTGAATACTGAATTTTGAATTATCCACTGTATGCACCCAGACTAGAAGATGTTAATGTATCAGAGCCAATATTTTTGATTGTAGAATGCTTATTTGATAGTCTTTTTTTTTTTTTTTTCAAAAGATCCCAGGAAGGAAATCAGGAAGCTAATTGCCATTATACTGGTTTACTTGTATATTGCTTCTGGTTGTTAATTAGGAATATCCATATTCCCTCTGTATACACTAGCGATGTTCTGTCTAGTTTGGTGTCGGTTGTTGTGATTTTGTTTTCAGGTCCTCTTTTATTTTGTTTATCCATCTAATTCTGGGCCACCCTTTGGATCTTTTACTTTCCATCGTTGTATTTTAGGGCTTTAGTTGGTAATCTTTCTGTTTCCATTCTGGTTGCATGGCCAAACCATCGCAGTCTTCTTTCTTGAATTTTGTCTATTATTGTTATTTCTTGTTTTAGTCGTTTCCTTATGTCTTCGTTTCTTAGTCTGCCTGGCATAGATACTCCAAGTAATCTTCTTAGCCAACCCATTTCAGTAGTTAATAATTTTTTATCTTCAGCCTTTTTGAGATTCTAGCATTCGTTTCCATAGAGTATTGGGAGGACCATTGTCTCATAGATTCTTACTTTTGTTACTTGCTTGATGTCTCTTGACTTCCATATTTTATTAAGTCGTCCAAAAGTTTGGGATGCTTGACTGATTCATCTGTTTATATCTTTTGTAATTTCACCATTGTACTCAATTACTTCTCTGAGGTAGGTGAAGTTTTCTACCTGCTCTAGATTCTTACTATCAATTTCAATTTTCAGATTGGTGTTTCTTTTTCCTATTTGCATACTTTTTGTTTTGTCTATATTTATGTTTAATTCAAATTTTATACATTCTTCCCTTATTTTATCAGAAATTCTTTGTAGATCTTCTGTGTAATGCAAATTTTAAATTTGTTATAGTTTTCTCATATATTTTGATTCTGAAGTCTTTTGTTTAAGGCCTTACCGGTTGCTTCTTCCAGTGTAAGATTGAACAGGTCTGGTGACAGATTGCATTCCTGTCTCATCCACTCTCTGTGTGGAACCAGTTGGTTAAGATGTCCTCCACTTGTGCTGTACTTTCAGATTTCTCATATAGATTCTTTATATATTCTTATGATTTTGTTAGGAATTTCAAATTCTTTCATAGTTTTCTATAGTTCTCTTCTGTGGATTGAATCAAATGCCTGACGAAAGTCTATGAAATTTATATAGCAAGTTTTGTACTCTAGTGTCTTTTCTGTTAGCTATCTTAAGGTGAATAATTGATCATTTGTGCTTCGTCCTGGTCTGAACCCTGCTTGTTCTTCTCCTAATGCTAGTTCTATATATGGCTTAATTTGTTTTTGGAGTACTTTCGTAAAAACCTTACTTGGAAATACTAAGGAGGCTAATGCCTCTGTAATTATTGCATTCTGTTTTATCTCCTTTTTTGTATATAGGAGTTATAGCTGATTTTCTCCAATTAGTAGGTATTGCTTCATTTTTGTAGATGCTTTCAAATAATGTTTTTAATCGTTCCAAAAATTGTTCCTTTCCTGTTTTTAAGAATTCTGCATGTATTTGATCAATACCAGATGCTTTACTAGTTTTAAGTTTATCTTAACTGTGTGCTATTATTTCTTTAGTAAAGATATTTGTTTCCTCTTCCGTTTCAGTGGCTGGAATAGTAATATTCTGAGAGCTGTTTATATTATATAAGTTTCTAAAGTATTCTTCCCATTTGGCCATTCCTTGTTTTACTTTCAGTTAGTTGTCCCCTCTTTGTTTTTGATCATTATCATTTTTGTTGTTAATATTTGTTTATATAATCCATGGAGGTTATTTTCTTTTGATAGCTTCTTTGCCATTTTGCATTTTTCTTCTAACAGTTATTCTTGTTTCTTTTAACTAGTTTTCTAATTTCTCTGGGTAATCTATTATATTCCTTTCTGTTATAGTTCTGTTTTAA
Source organism: Typopeltis vanoorti (assembly GCF_054136105.1). Classification (NCBI taxonomy): domain Eukaryota; kingdom Metazoa; phylum Arthropoda; class Arachnida; order Uropygi; family Thelyphonidae; genus Typopeltis; species Typopeltis vanoorti. Next base: position 53,160,977 of record NC_143557.1, on the reverse strand, counting down.
TTTCATGCTTTTCCTTTGATCGCTTAACCTTTTTACATCATTTGAGATCCAATCCTTTTTACTTTCTGTGTGACCTATTGTATTTTCTGCCAATGTTTTTCGATGTTTATATTCTGTTTTGGTAGTTCCTTAAGGTTTTTATCTAGTTCTAGTTGATAGTTTCTTGGAATATTGTTGTCTTGTAGTTTTTTTACATTGTCTCCTTTTGATTTTAAAAGTGCTTTCAGATTTTAATTTTATTCTTAGGTTTGCTAATACTAACTTATGGTCTCATCCACAGTCTGCAGCAAAGGATCTGCAATTTAGGATACTTGATTTCCATCTTTGATGTGCAATAATATAGTCTATCGTATTCTTGGTTTGTCTGTCTGGTGATATCCATGTTCATTTTCTTTGGGGTTTTGGTTGTTTAAAGAGAGTGTTGGTTATTGTTAGTCTATTATTTGAGCAGAAGTTTAGCAGTCTTTCGCCACGTTCATTGGATTCTCCATACCCAAACTGTCCGATTACTCTTGGACAGGTATCCCAGTCTTTGCCTACTTTTGTGTTTAAGTCCCCCATTACAATTAGGAGATACTGTATTGACTTGATGTCTGCTGTACTGCTTTTTGCAAATCTAAATAGATTTGCAAAAAGTCTATCTTCTGATGATGTTGAAGTTGGTGAGTATACTAATAATAGTCAGTGATCCAATTGATGTTTTAAATCTTGCTTTAATTATCTTAGGTGAGATAGGATTGTAAGACAATAGAGAGTTTTAAGCCTTTGATTTTAATATAAACTACTCCCTCTTGGTGTTTGTTGTCCTCCCTGCCTGAAGTTAAAATTTTGTACTGTCCATGGTGAAATTCTCCTTTTCCAGTCCATCTGGTTTCACAGAGTCCAGTCACTTCCCATCTGTAGTTGTCTAATTCATGCAGTAGTATTTCCAATGCTCCTTCATGGTAAAAAAGAGTTCTAACATTCCATGTTCCTATGCTTGTTATGTTTTTTCTGTCTACTAGGATGTTTTGTTCCAATAACATATTTTTCGTCTTCACTATCTTGGTTCCCTAATAGTGCATGCGACCCTTGTTTGACCAGGCGGTAGTTGAGCCAACATATATCTTTAGGTTGGTTAGAGTGAGTTCATTTGGTTTCAGTGGTTAGGTTTCATCAAGTGTCAACCACCATTCCTTGACTTGAATTCAGTCACTCCTAACATGGAGTACAGATGCTGTTTGCAGCCAATATACTGAGGTCATCATCTACAATGATGTTTATGAATAGTTATGCCACATCAAAAACATGTTATAATGTATCTTTCTGAATTAATGTTATGAATTGGTTCAAATTTATAAAAACACCATTCTTGCAATGTGGTTCTGCAGAAATTTCAAGAGATAAGTTGATTGCATCCACAGTTGATCTTATTTGTATGACTGGCTTGTGGATTTTTGTGCTACCATATAATCTAGGAATGCCATAGGTTGTAGTGAACTTAAACCGAGTTGGACATTCTAAAATAAATATGTTTAACATTTTTAAGTATTGGTGTCATTTATTTCTATCCTCATGTCTCTAGGTCCTATAGTGTTTAACACTACTTTGGCATTTCATTTGTCTGCATGCGGTATCATAATATCTTTGTTTTGTCAAGATATTTGAATGCATCACATTCTTCTTTGGTAACTGCTTCCTGTTACCAAAACTACTTCCTGTTACTGTTTATATGCTCAGTCACATCATCACTGAACACAAAAACTAGGGATTATTGGAACCATGGCATTTAGAAATACTTTTTAAAGTTTGAATGCAAAGTATTTTCATTTTATGTGCAAACTGTTTCACTGTACATCAGATATGTGCAGTGAAACAGGCAGCAATCAACAGTAAATCAACTAATGGTTAAGTAAAGTGCATATTTCAAATATTAATGCTGAATCTTATAGATATTATTACCCCAAGACCTCATGGAGTCAGACTTATCTGGGATCAAAGACTCATCATATGTACTTGTGATTTGACATAAACTTGTATGGTGGATGCCTTTCACTCGTAACAGTCTATTGTATTTTCTGAACATTGTATGGTAAAAAAGAAAACCATAAGGTTTGTAACAAAGTGTACATTTTGCAGTGTACACATTGAAAAAATAATTATGGAAACCTCCATTTTTCTTGAATATTGCATTGCTATCGATAAACTGTAATATACAGCAGCAACAAGAGATGCATGCGAAATGAGTTGTGTATGCGGTAAACAATGTAGATGGCGTTGATGTAGATGATAACGATTGACATACCAGATTGGTAGAGTCTCTGCTACTAATGGCTCAGTTAAGTAAGTTTGAGCGCGGTTAGTAGTTGGAAGGGGCCCAATCGTTCGATGCTGTTGGCACACTCTCTCTCTCGAGTCTTTGGACTCCCTGGAGGTGTCAAATAATAATAATAGTAGAGGTTTGGAGTAGTTGGTGGAGATGGAGAGTTGTAGAGTAGATGTCTTCCCTCGATGATTCATTGGAGGTGTCACAAAATAATGTTTAAACTCCAAATAAGGTTATCCTAGGCTGCCCTATTAGTCATCAAATCAGCCCATGTGGTTGCATTATAAATGAAATATCTTGAGTCAGTCGTACATGCCTTGAAAAGTTCAAATGTGATCATGAAAAAAAAAAAAAAATCAGCAGTCAGATATGGGAGAATGCTGTGGAATACATACTGTTCTTTAGAATAGGGTTCACAGATTATCTCACTTTTAGGCCACAACATGAATGAAATTCATTCAAGGTTGTAAACCAACCAATTTGTAAGATAATCTGAGAACCATTTAAAATGCTTTAATTCAACTTGTATGGTATGTTATTGGACATCATTGGAAAACTTTAGTATGAAGTGGCAAATCAGATTAAGTGGTTCACAGCTGTCAGTCAAATGCTATTTACCAGATTGTGTAATTGCATCTGGTGCAATGACAGTGGAGTATTATATTTTACATTCTGGAGAATATTGTGTTAACAATGCAGAATTATTCTGAACATTTCCAAAAACACTACTTCATCAATTGCCTAATAATATGTACCCTCAAGGGGTGTTCAGGTTACTATGACAGCACTACATGATTAAGTTCACATTGTTATCAATCTCTTATCAACAATTTTCCTCCGAATTACTCTGTTACTTGTTAGCATTGCAATATTGTCATATTTAGCATTTCATTCTTCTAATGCACTCCTGACTGAATCAATGCATCTTGACCATGATCGTCCTGTTTATCTTTTTTTCATCTTGCCATCAAACACCTGTTTTGCCAACTTTTCTTCTACCATTTGTTTAAATGACCATAAAACCTTAGATTAGCCCTGCATATACATTCTTGAATGCAAACAACATCAAGTTCCCAATGTCGTCATTTTTAATATTATGCTACTTATATTCTAAAAATAAAGCAGTTTAGTATCAACATGATGATACATCATGTTATATGCAAAGACTGGAAACATGGTTTAAAGAAATGGGAAAAGGTTAAGACTGGCTAGTGCATGGTTTTGTGAACCTGTGGGAAAGGACGTTGGTGTGAGAGTGAATTCAACATAGTCATCTCGAAGAGATATGTCCGTGATCCCATAAGGGAATAAATACCATTTTCGGCTATATACTTTCGAACAAGACCCAAGCAAGCGTAAGGTAAAGTATGCATAAGGGCAACAGCGCTATCAGTGGCAATCTCCCTCGTCAGTCAGCACGTGTCTTCAACAGTTCCTCTGTTGATTTTGCGTTTGAGAAATGGGTTATATTTGTGTGTTTATCGTTAAATATTTCGCGATGTGTTTGTGCAACATGATCCCTACAATCACAATTAAAAAACCTAGTGAAGAATCACAGAAAAAGGCAAGCAATTGATCTTGAAACGAAATTGCAAGTTAAGAAGCTGGTAAACCCGTCAGTGTGATCGCACATGACTTCGGCTGGTCTCATTCTACAGTTACGACTATTTTGAAAAATATGGATAAAATCGTGGAGGCTGTGAAAGGATTTGCTTCCATTAAATCGACGATAGTGACGAAGCAATGACAAGGTCCTATCAGTGATATGAAAAAGCTACTTGCATCATGGATAGAAGACCTGAACCAAAAGCACAAAGCCCTTAGCACTGTGACCATAACCGTTAAGGCACTAAGTCTCTTCAACATGTTGAAGGAGAAAGCAGAACCCGACTATGACTACGAATTCAACTCTTCTTCAGGTTGGTTCATGAGATACAAGTAGTGTTTTGTGCTGTATAATGAGAAAATGTATGGGAATATTTTTTTTCCAATTTTTCCACAAACTCCTTGCAAAAATTGGAAAAAAATTATTACGGAGGGTAATGAAGATGTGATTGTGAAGTAAGATTTGGGTGATTATTCTCCTGTTTTATAGTGGCAGTAACACAAAGTACAGTTTTAAAATAAGGTTTAAAAATTAAAATGACAGTATACTTATTATGGTTAAGTCCTAACCCCTATAACTCTGTTGATTAAATGAATCGACTTACGTCCGACTCGACTTTCGTTCCACACCAACTAAAATATCAGGAATGGGTCAAAAGACCTGTCCACTTATCAACATTTAATGGAAGTCCAAGGAAAATGACATTGTAACTAAAAGAAGACCAACAATATACAGTGTTTGCGAAGCATCAAAAATATTTAATATAGCATGTTGCGAAGTGTGCATTTACCAAGTCATGATTATCATGACTTGGTGATAAAATTGATGGAAAGCCTGCATTTCTATTGAACTCATTGTTTTGCATTCATTAATATTTATGATTACTGTTATATAGTCATCCTTTTTAAAAACATCCTCTGATGCCGTTTATTTCCCAAAAAGGTGTAGGCAGAGCTCCTTTAAATCTAACTAGTTAGTAGCTGATGGGTAAATATAAAAACATTTGTATGAATTTTAGTATTACTTTATTTTTACATGGATCCACCTATCAAAGTTGCAAAATTTGTACTGTGGGTGGGCTAAGTGTTAGCTATTCTAGAAATCCTTCTCAAAAGACATGGATTGTTTTCTAGCTCATCCACAGTACTAATATCAAAATTCATATAAGCAAGAAACGAGTATTTTTTAGATTCATCCATCCTTGGATACTGTTTACATGTTTGGGGTGCAAATACTAGCAGTCACAATAACATCTTGAAGTTCTTAATGTTGTGCAAAGGAGAGTGATTCAGCTGAAAGATGATTCCTGCATACCTGATTTCAGCCACTATTTTACCCTTTTTGGTTTTAGCAGGCCTCTGAGCCCACCATTCCTTTTCAGTTCATCTGCAAACACATTAAATATGCTTCTCCTCGTCCTAACTTATTACATCTGCTTCTGCTGTCCTCTGGAACAGCCTTCCACATGACGTTTCCTTACACCATCCAGCTCTTCAATAAAAAAAATCATCTCACTGTACTCTTTTTTCTGGAAGTAACAGAGTGAGGGAGTAAAGATATCATCACGAACCATGAGCTCACTGCCCATTGGTGTCTGAAGCTTCCTTCACTATCTTCTTCCTCCTTTCTTTGTCCAGTGGACAGTGTCGCAGTTTCTGTTAACCCATTCCACACCAGTCGTTTATATTATCTATCCATTCTCTGCATGGTCTACCTCTTCTGTTTACACCATAATACCAAACATCAATGTCTTTATCTTCTGGTCCTCACTCATTCTGCAGATGTGTCCAAATAATTGAAGCTTCCATTGTATAATCTTCTGCATTAGATTCCCCTTTAGTTGTTTCTTCCTATAGAGCTCTTCATTTGTGATTTTCTGTACCCATCCTATTCTTAGAATCTTCCTGTAACAAGTTCTTTCAAATGCCAAAATTCTTTTTCTTGATTCCTTATTTATTACCCATGTTTCAGATCCATACGGTACGCTGCTAAAAATGCATGTTTCTAGTACTTAGTTTTTTTTTGTTTTTTTTGCAAGCTGATCACTTTACCTTTCCAGATGTTATCCATGGCCTTCATATTTGTTCTTCCCTTTGCAATACTGATCTTTATTTATTTTATTTTTTTACAGTCCAAATCATATGTCATTTTACTTCTCAAATATGTGAATCATTCTACATTTTCTATATATCAGTTCCATCCACTTGGATCTTTTTTTTCATGTTCTTCGCACCAAATACCATTGTCTTTGTTTTTTCCAAGTTCATAACAAGTGTAAGCATAAATCTCTCCCCTTCTCATTTAAGTTTAATTTTTTGAAAGTTATCTTTTGTCTTCTTCAATAATAACAGTTATCTGCAAATCTCAGATTATTAATTCTCATCCCATGTACTGATATTCGTTTTGCATCTTCCTTCATTTTATCCATTGCTCTTTTTAAATGTGCAATGAAAATGCTTGGTGATATTTGGTCCCCTTTTTTAGTACTCTGCTTGTTCTAAACCATTTCCCCAAATCATCACCTATTCTAACTGCTACAATTGCATTTTTATAAACATCTTTTATTTTTAATCTAGCTATTAGTTTTCTAACAATTCCATAGGATTCTAGCACTGCTAATGTCACTTTCTGGTCTACTGTGAAATGCCTTCTGAAAATCAGCAAAGCAAGTATATATGTTTTTGTTTTTTCCCTAGCTTTCTCTGCTATTAACCGCATTGTCAAAATTTGTTGAGGTGTTAGTTCTACTATCTTTTGTAAATCCTGCTTGCTCGTCTGCAAGGTGTGCTTCCAATTGTGTTCTCAATCTTTTTGTCAATATCATCACCTTACCAAAGTGACTTGTCATTCTATAATTTTTACATTCTAGCTTATTTCCTTTTTTGTATAATGTCACTTATTGATTTCACAAATCTTTCCATACCATATTACATAGTTGGCGCATTTCTGTAACCATACTTTCGGCACCTTATTTAATCATTTCTTCAATGATGTTATCATTACCAGGATGTGTTGTGTTTTAGCTGTCCTATTGGTTTTTCTACCTCTCCATTTTAAGAGGACTGCAAACGTAATGTTTGCAATCTTATTAAAATGTCCATATCATACTCATCAGTAGTGCACTCAGGATTTAATTTTAGGGGGTAGGGATTTGGAAAATTTTCTAGTGTTTTTTTTTTCTTTTTCTTTGGGGGCATGGGCCCCCATCTGGTGCGCCACTGATACTCATTACCTGGTGGTGATATCTGTTTAATTCTTCAATCGGCTTCCGAACGCTATCTAAATCTAGTTTTTTTTTCATATAACTCACTACAGTATCTTGTCCACCACTATACAATTTTATCTTTATTCATCAATATTTTGCCTTTTTCATCTTTAATTGTGGTCTGTTTTGGTTGCCACCTACTATTAATGGTTCTCATTTTGTACACCTCCCTAGTTTTATGGTCTTCATAATGCTATTCTATATTATTTCATTGTGCTTCTTAACCATATCATCTTATCCATTCTGACTACTTTTTTCACCTCATTACACTTTCTTCCACATTGCTCCTCTGTTTGTTTTGATGTATCCCTTCTTATCTTCAACATTTTCTTCTATTGTGCTAACTTCAGTGTTTCTTATCTAATCCAATTCTTGATCTTCTCTTCTTCTGGTACTGTTTCTTCAGCTGCGTCTTCTACTACCTTAATTACTCCTTTCATTCTTAGATTCGAATTTTTTTCTTTGAACACACTTTTAAGTTTTTCTTCTAACACTGATAAATCTCAGAAGTGTACCTCTGAGATTTATCATAAAAAATTTACTATTGTGAGTAAATTTTTTATGATAAATGATCATTTTTAAATTTTCACCATGTATGGTATAGCTTCTATAAGAAAAAGTAAATTTAATAAAGACTTAATAAAAGAATTCGTTTCTTAAGAAAAGAAAATCTGATAACGAACACGTAGTGTTACGGATATTTGCAGAACAAACTTTTCTGTTTTCAAAAAATTTCTGTCTTCCATTTGTAAAATAAGTAAAATTTTCTGTTTTGCAGAACAAAAATTTTAAGTAAAGCTGATTGTACAAATAAGGATGTTATTTGGTATGGCGACTCTATCACAAAATGCCATTGTTGACCGTGTTATAACTTCAAGTTTTCCCAGAGCAAAAATTAAAGATATAATAAAATGCAATGGAGAGAAAAAAAAAAGTGATCGTAATTCTAACGATAAATTCACTATGACAGGATATGAAAAGGTTGCTGGAAGAAGCGAGAGTGAAGAGTGATAAAGTGAAAATCATAAGTCTATTACCTAGATGTGATAGAAATTAATTAAGAAGGTCTACGAAGGGGAGGTGTCTGAAAAGTCCTGATAAATATCTAGAACAAAAAATGATATTAGAGCAACTTATATAACCACAGGAAAGAACATACGAGGATATGAGAACGTGAGTTACTTTCATAACTCTGCTACTAGGATGTGCTTTCTTCCAATTATATCAATTGCTTTAATGTCATTTTGTTCTAGGTGTTTATAAGAACTTTCGAGATCCCCGTCATATGATAGCAAACGATTCGATGAGCAGGCTGTGTGGAGAAATGTGTGCGAATTTTTGGATGTGGGGAGTGAGCTTTGAATGCGTTTGTCATGGTAGGAGTCTTAAAAAACTAATAATTGGTATGAGAACTAACACAGAGTGTGGGTAACTAAATTATGATTGGAGGAATGGTGAGAATCTGTGTGTAAGAGCAACAATGCTATGTAACTATGTTAATGATTGGAATTGGCATTATCATGAGAATGATTATGAGGAGAGAACGATTTTGTATGTTCGTCCGGTTGAGTCCTGTCAAGCATGTACAAGGATATCTGCGTAAGGCACTAGATAAGAACAGAGATCTGCAAGTCGTCGAACTGTGTCACGCAGTCTCCAAACAAGAGTTTCCGTGGTCAATACGCTGGGACCTCATGTTGTAAACATAATAGATAAGGGTACAATATTTTAGGAAGGATTGACATGATAGGAAAGGAGGAGATGTGCTGCTAATTATACTAGATAACTTGAATCCAGCTAGAGTTTATACCTATGACTGAAGTAGTTGTAACACTGTTTCATATAGAAGTGAGTTCCAAGCCATCTGTTATGAGGTGGAGTCTAATAAGATCAAATACATAGTCAGATGTTGTTATAGACTTAGTGGATCGATTCCTAGTGACGAAGAAATGAATAAAAACAGGGCTCCTGGTTTCCATGGTGATTCTGATATATTCATGAGATAGTGTTAAAAAGGATATCAATATTGTGGAAGGGTGAAAATTGTTGACTTATAAAAACAGATTGAGAATTTGCAATCTGCAGACACTAGCAAACAGGAGAAACCCCTACTTCAGTAGGGGTCATATTTCAGTAGATGGAATTTTTTATTTTATGGAGTGTGGTGAAAGGACACAGGGGCATCCTTGGAAGTTGAGAATGAATGATGTCAAGAAGGAGGTGAGGGCTAGACTTTTTTTTCCTCTCTCTCATTAGAACGGATTGCTGTTGGATGCGGTGTGTGTAAGTAGTGTGAATGAATTCAAGAACAAGTATGACAGCTGATGCGAATAGTATAGCCTCCTTGCACGAGTCGCTGACTCCCTGGAGGTCTCTCTCTTAATAATGATAATAACAATAATATTTGTTTGTTCGTATATTTCAAACTACATTTTAAAGAATGTTTATAACATTAATTTTTTTCTGCTTTTTATTTCTTGTAGTTGGTCAGTTGGCTTCTAAGTGGCACAGTTGTGAGTGTTGTTATGATAATTGATAATAATTTTTAAATTTTCACTATATATGATACATCTTATAAATGAAAAAGTAAATTGAATAACTTAAAAATAATTTTTTTCTCAAGAAAATAAAATGATAATGAACAAAATATTTGAAAAACAATTTTCTGCGGTCAATCCGAGACCGCTGTTTTGACCCAGTTTGTCTCTTAAAAAAAAAAAAAACGTTTTGTCTTGGCTTCTCTTTATAAAAATCTGGTCACCTTTCAGGGCTGGATCTGAGGTTTCACTGGCTCTTAAGAGCTCTAATTTAAGTTTTAATCCAGGTATGACACCTTACATTGAGCTGAAGTGGTGGAGAACATCTTAAAATTGAAGATAATCAACGATTGCAGTGATCAGCATGATCACCAGACTTAGACCGGATTAAACTTATGTAGAACGCCCTTGCATCACAATACATTCCGACAGTCACTGAGTTGAATAGGGAGAATAGTTACAAAGGCGTTTGACAAGTTATCGCATTAAACTTTCTTACACAAATTGGAACAAATAGGTTTGGAGAGGAAGTTGGTGCTGGATAAGAGCGTAGCTGGTGGATAGAAATTAGAAGTACTAATTTCTATCCACCAGAAATTGGACTACTGCTGTTTAACTTGCACAATAATGACATAGGAAATTATCTTAGAGGAAATATGAATGTCTTTGCCGATGTTGTAAAACTAGATAAAGCAGTAGTTAATAAGGATGTTCTAAATCTCAACATCTTGCAGGATGATTGGCAAAGGAGAATGGCTGTTAATTTGATATTCAGAGTTATGGATTCTGGGATGAAAAGATTACTTGCTGCGTACCTCTCCTGATGAAAATGGATTGATGAAATTAATGAGACTAAAGGATTTAGAAGTATATACTGACTATTAGTTAAATTTCAAAATACTGAATACGTGGCTAAAATATTTCATAAAATTATGTGATTATTGAAAAGGTTGAAAAATAGAGATAAGGAAATTATACTTCTCTCTCTCACACACACACACTTTTTCTCTTTCAAGTTTTGTTAGGTGCTATCTAAAATACCCACCATAGATATATACGGATTTCTTGGAAATGTGAAAGAAGTGGAAAGGATCCAGAAGCGAGTGATCAAGATGGCAGATCTCTTATGGAATGCTCCTATGAAGATAGATTGAAGATTTGTAGTTACAGAAAGTGATTGATGGAAAGGTGAATATGAGTGACACATAACTTACTTAAAATAGTTTATAGGATCAATACAGAGGAATTCTTTCAGTATATGATTGTGTAAAGAGACTTCGGAGCCCTTCCTAGAAATTAAGTAATAGTATTAAGTTGTATTAAGTAGTATTAAGAATGTGAGCAGTAGATATTTTGCCTGGAAAGAAGCAAATAAATGGAATTGGTTACTAAAGTAAGTTATGAGTCTGGAAGTGATGGTTGACAGTAGACTGGAGTTTAGAGGGCATATTGCTAGTGTTGCAAAGGCTGCTTGTTATCATAGAAGCACTGCGATGTGCTGCTATGATAACAAGTACTCTAACACGTAAAGATAAGGAAGTGGTTGTGCCGCTGTATAAGGCACTGGTCAGGCCACACTTGGACTATTCTTCTCAGATCTGGTCACTTGGTTTTCAATGTGATGTGGAGGCATTGGAGAGGGTCCTGAGGCGAGTGACTAAGACAATATCAGGAGTTTGGAATGCTGACTTTGGAGAGAAGTTGAAGAAATGTGGATAGCAGAGTTTGGTGGATAGGAGGAAGAGATGTGATATGATAGAGACATTTAAGCTAGTGAGAGGGTTTTATCAGATTAATCCAGAGGGAATTATAAAAGGAGAAAAGGTGAGAGAAGGAGAACGAGAGTTCATCCCTGGAAGTTATGTAGAAGTGTGGTGAAGAGGGTGTGAGGAGTAGATTTTTACATGGAGAAGTGTCAGTGAATGGAACGTATTACCAGAATGTGTTGTTAATGCAAAGAGTGTTAAGGATTTTAAGATTTTATATTATAAATATGTTGTCAGTTGAATGAACCTCACACGATGAGTCTGTCGACTCCATGGAGGGTGGAATAATAATAATAATAATAATAATAATAATAATAATAATAATAATAATAATAATAATAGCGAAGTGCACCGAATGTCAAAATAGATAAGTTACTGGCACTTTGTTCATTCACTTAATAACAGATTCTATTTTGGGATTTCACTTTTGCCAAGAATAAATAAAGGAAAATTTAATTATGTTATTTTTACATAACTATAAATCTATTGGTATGAGCAACACTTATTTGTTGGGAAAAATAACTGACTCTTTTTAATTTTGAAAGAAAATGTATTGAGAAAAGAAATCTGTATTTTGAAGTAAGGAACTCACGCACCAAAACTTCTGAAGAGTTGAAAATCACCGCCTTACATGCGGTATTAATATTACAAATGGTCCTTAAAAGGATAAAGGTACTGTACCCTTGTATTTTCTTTATAAAGTAGTTTCTCTCACTTTGCTCTTTTCTTGGAACCATGCTAATATTAAAAGTAACTAATTTTTAAATTTACAAATAACAGTTAATATTTCCAGATATTTCTTCATTTATTTATTGAATTTAGACTAGGTGGCGTCGCATTCTTCGGAAATCTAGTTCTCTACTCTAAGTTGCTTAAAGTGAATATTGGAATTGTAGTTTTATGCTAGTGTATTACGTGCCTTATTGGATTTAATAAGAACTTTTATGTGACTACATTCCTGTAATTTTCGATACTTCATTGTTGGTAATTATCAGCTATCTTAAAGATTTTTTTTTTGCGACTGTTGTTAAGCCTAATTGACCTTTCTGCTTCTCGATAATTGGATTATTTCTTCCATATTTTTATAAAAAATAGGGTAAGTGTTTTACTTTATATTATTATTGTTTCGAGACTCATTTTAAAACTAGCTGCTCATTTAACATTTAAACTGTTGCATTATTGAGAGAGAGAATCCCCCCCCCCCCGCCTCCACACACACACACAAGGCATAACTGCACAGAATTTGGCATTATATTATTACTTTTTTATTTTTATTGAAAGTGGTGTTTGCTTTCGGTTGTAGATTGTGAAATGCTTGCCGATCTTTCAGGTTTTATGTTAACTGAATTGGATAAAGAAATATGAACACAACGGTGACGAGTATTGAAAGGCAAGTTTATTGCATTTATAAACAAAGGTAATGTTATTTGATATAAAGCTAGAGTATAATCCAGACTAACGGGAATTCTCTAAGAAAGAATTCTTGTGTTTAAATTTATTGTGATTCTTGTAAGAATGATACGATTGTCGAAGTAATTATCTTCCTTCCTTCCCCATATAATCGGGTATAAGCATAAAACTCGTTTTACTCTAATTATTATTACCCGCAATTGGACTTACCCTGTGAAAGGGCCGTATGGTATCAGCTACAGTTTGTGTAATCATGACTGGTCTGTGTATCACATTTATTTGAGTAACATGCTTAGAAATCCTGCTGAGAAGACTTATGTAAAATAATACGTTATTCATGCACTTACCGTTCAACATGTCGTGAGCATCTTTGGTATATTTGCATCATGCCGAGGATGTTCACGATACGTCGGTCCGAAAATTCCGTGAAAATATCAGTGTTTTACGTAATCCGTTTTGACTTATAACTTGGAATGTCAACTTTCTGTCTCTCAATGAAAAATTCCTCGATCAGCGTCTGTTAGTAACTACGAATGGGAACATTGTGTTGTAACCGTTTCCCTAGTGGACACCCCCCCCCCTCGTTTTTTTTTCTTCAAAATTCCAAATCGGCGCCAATTTCTCATACGTTTTCGTATTCTAATTTATAATGCTTTATTACTCCAAAATGTTTTCCTCAGTTAAGTTTACATTAAATTTACCAGAAATAATATAAAAATGTCCATTAATATCAGAACGCGATTAGCGAAGAAACGTGTGAATTATCTGTTGCTTGTTGATGTATTGTCATACGCATTTAGACTTTTACGGTATTACCTTTATTATAGTGTATTTACATAACAGCCTAATAATTCCACTTGTGCAAATCATTTACACGCATAGCTGCCATCGTGGCTCTACCATATTCGAACTGATGTATCTAAGGTCATGAAGCTGGTGTATTACATGTTCTCTGGCCTAGACGTTTTTATTATCCTATTTTTCCTGTTCAACACTCATGTTTCTCGACTCCTGTTGTACGTGTTTTCACGTAGAATCTCTTCTTTTATTCCTACATCTCTCCTAGAGCCTCCATATAGCAATCTCCGAATGATGACAGTGCATGTTTTTCGGAAAGCCTAGGTACAAATATCATCAGAAGACAGCTACCATGGCACGAAACTACAAAATGCAGAGAGCGGGGGAGATGAGATTTAGATGGGCTCAACAAACTTTCTTTCTCAATTCCAAAGGTCTCATCGAAAGCTTTTTTGCTGTGTAGAAGGGAACAAAAAATTCGTACATACGAGGATGGGAGACATTCCGAGATCAATATTTTTATCAAACCTGAGATCTCTGTCGCGTTTTACCAGGGACCAGTACATTTAGTCATCGTTTAGTTCATGACTCAATAAATACAGCGTGTTAAAGATGAAGCAGCAGCTAGGGCCATAAAGATCATCCTAAGCATCCTCCATGAGCCAAATCGTTAATTAAATTTTGATTTATTGCGCAAAAATAAATCTACATTATAATTATGCCAATGAGTGGTTGTAAGTGATATTTGGATACCCTCTGCATAAGAGAAGCATTTTAAGTATAAGAATTTCATATAATTTTCTTGCACTGTAAAGTGTAAGGAAATTTCATGAAATGAAAAGGAAACGATTGAGACATCCGTAAAATTAATGGACTGTTATGGGCAAAACAAAATTAAACGATTTTGTTTTGCTATGAAGTTTTGTAATTAATCCCACCTAGCAAGAGAGAAATTATTTCGAACCACTTTGCTGAAATCGTTCCATTATACAGTCTTTAACCAAAAAAAAAAAAAAAAAGGTGTATAATTGAGCTTTGCACCTAAAACTGAAAATCACTTAATTGAAGCGTATGCATATGTACAAATGAAATCGCGCATGTACTCTATTTTAATTATTTCCAATAAGTTGGCTGAGTGGATAGTGTATCTGGTCTCCAACCGAAATGCCCCGGTTTCGAATCCCACTGTTACATGAATTTGCGAAAGTCATTAGATTAGAAAATGAATTTTGACCAATAAGAGAATACTATCTTGTTTATTATAGACCCGAAGTGGCTTGTAACAGTACTATATTTGGTCGCTAGAACCGGATTATATTAAAGAGCCTCCGTAGCTCAGTCGGTATAGACAAAGCTCTTTTGGTCGGAAAAGCCTGGGTTCGATTCCCGTCCAAACCAGGAATTTGGTCTTATCCCTTTCGAATAAAGCTGAGTTAGCTGGTCTCAAACGGCGGTAGATTTTTTTTTTCAACCCGGAAACTCGGGATTTTCGTTCCCAACAACAGACAAACCGACCCGTAAACACACGCATCTACAGATATAAAAATTGGCTTGACATTGTTCTAATGCAAAAATCGAATTTTACCTGCATTTGTGATAATTAGTGACGTTACTATATAAGGTGTGATTGCAAAACGAAACGTTCATGATTATCTGCAGTCATTTCTTGCTAGGTATCTTATTTGTACCAAATGATCTGATTAAAATGACTGGACAGATTTTAGTACAAATCCTAATTAATTATTAAATTTCATCACTACAAATTTGTTTCTAACAGGGATACGATTGCAACCTAAACTGAATCAAACGGCCGTGGATTCTCATGTGTGCCATAAATTTCAAATATGCTTTAAATCCATCCATCCATATCTGAAGTAATTTAACATATGTTTTTCGATTTTTTTTTCTCCCTTTGCGCTACTGCATCAGTAACCAGTAACGAGACCTGAGATGTCACAACAATTTTTGTAAGGATTCTGAATACAATAAATCCATCCATTCGATGGATGGACTGATAAAATCAGCCCGCCCTTAATATTATGAAATCTTAATATCGCATTGGGCTTGCGCATTTTGCAAAATGTACCTCAAATGGATGCTAGCATAATATAGCAAATACGGTGTTTGACATATGAGTCAAATGCTTGTACACGTAGATTTCTGTGGTTAAACAGTTCTGTAGAAAGTTTTCGGTATTGAGACCACATGTAATATAAATAAGGAGTTTACTAAAAATAAGCAATAAAAAAACCCCGATAAGTTTCGTGCTTCGTCCGATACCCTTCGAAGACAGGAATTTAGTTTGGTCTCTTTCAACTAAAGGTGAGTTAGTTGGTCTCAAACGGAGGTAGTGGTACATAAGGTTTTGTACAACAAAAGCCTATTAATAATTAATTACACATATTAGATGTTTTTGATAACTTCAAGTTATCAGACTTAATTCAAGTAGCGCATTCTTCGTTCCTTTTAATAGACGTGCTTGATACATTGTATTCCCTGCCTCATATTTTTAATGAATTCCTTATTTATATTACAACGTGGTCTCAACACCAAAAACTTCCTACAGAGTCAAATGCTCTCCTTTTTCATTCCATGCAGTTTTAAAACACACTTTGTACTGTTATTTATGCCTCAATATCAGGAACATTTTAAAATTAGAACAACGATGTTGTTCGGTGATGGTCGCCTGTTCTGCCATTTGGTCTTTCGAAACTTTTCAATTCTTAAAGGGACTTGAATAAATTAGTATTGTGGATGACTGCCAGTTCAATGACACAAACGTTTATGCTTTGTACCAAAAAAGATTAAATGTCTGGTACTGTATTGGCGAGCTCGCACTGCAGAATTGATGCAAGTAGGGGAGATTCTGAATCCATGCAAGAAATCAAAAGGATTAGATAGTCAAGATGCAGGAATTTTTTTTCAGTAATGAGAACACTAATAAGGAAGGATAAATAAGTATATGTGTTTAGGGTTTCAATTAAATAACATATATGGTATCTAATCGAAATCCTAATTTATTTATTTATTGTTGTTGCTATGTAGATAGGGATGTGAGAGGCTGGTAATGAAGGTAATATCCGGATTACAGGATATTGACTAGGAGGTAAGCTATAGTAGAAAATGTGGACAAAACTTGGGGATAACAGGAGAAGGAAAGATATCTATATAATTTAACAAGAGGATCGTGCAAAGTAAACAAAAAGTTTCATAATGTGAAAGGTGAAGAGGGAAACAAGGGATCATCTCTACAAGTTAAGAGATTTTGTCGTTTGAACGTTAGGGTTAACACCCCTCATAATTATTCATATAGAATTCAGTACGTGTTATGTTGATCAAAGCTGAACCCTCCATTGTTTTCCCGAGAACAGTTGTGATGTCTGTGTTAAAGTTATGTTATTCAAATAACTCTGAGTGGCGATACTTTTATAACAATCTGAAAATGGAGTCTTTGATAGGTTTATACCTGTTTCTATTAAATTACGATCTGTCTTTGGCATAATTTAACCTTTGTCAATTTTTTAAAGTAAATGTTCTAATTGTGAAACGATTAAACAACTTTTATTACAAGTCTTAATACCAATCCACTGAAAGCTGAGTTATTGGAATACAAAATGTCGATTTTGTACCTTTTGTGAATGATCTGATTAAAACAAAAATTGGGACAGCTGTACTAGTTTTTATAATGATTCCAAATTTAAATAAAATCCGTCATCCAGACAGAAGTTTCGAATTAATCGCATATACTATAACCAAACAAAAGTTGGGTTATAATATATAACTCTAACTCTAAATATTCGATTAGGTTCAGTTTATACTGAGAAAAATCACTGTTGAGTGAGTCAACAAGCCAACATTGGTAGATAGCCAGTTTCTATCCGTCGTCATCGCCGAGGTTGAGGGAATTAGGTAAGATGCGATGTTTCTAATCTAGACTAGTAATTATTTGCGCTCGTATTTGTTGTGCTGTTTATTTTGTTGAGTTTCAGGATTAAAATTCTGGGAGTCCCTGGAGGACGATTTTCTTTCTTTTATTAATAGAAAGAAAAACATAGTGTGTCTGCTCTGAAGGATAGCTTCACTTATCAGCTCAATCCACATGGGAGGCTGACAAAAGGTATAGTGCACCAGTGCTGTGTATGTGATTAAGAAGAAAGTAGACCTGTCAATATTTTTAAACAACTGGAAGTACAGTCCTTGGAAGAATACAGTGCGTGGAAAGACTACTCCAAACAAGAAATAGATGGAATGAGTGAGGAATATGGGAAATTGGTTCGGTAAGCTTAAAAATGGGCAGTAGGCATGTTGACTAGCGTGTGTTTACAGACTTAAGGGAAAGTGGAGGAATGGTGGTAGTCAATTTCGTAGAAAACATCGCCCATGAAAATACCTATCGAAGAAGAATAAGGCACCAAAAGTACGAGACTGGGGGGGGGGTTGGAAGAGAGTGAAGTTTTAAGCATATTTAACTGATGATTTCCTCCCCCCGGAGAGTATTAAGCATATTTAAGGAGGTCTATTGTTTTTGGAGTAAATGTATATCACACCCCAAACGTGTATACTATATTGTTGCGATTTAAGTTCGGAAAAATCAGAAAAATAACTCGAGTAATTCGTGGATCAGTCGTAAAGGGAAATTTTATATTTCTGTTTGTCATGTAATATAATTTTTTTGCCAGCAAAAATAAAGAATATTTATTTTTCAGTAACCATTTATTACATTTAGTGATTTTTTTTTTTTTTTTTCAATACGCAAGCATATTTCTAGTCATTAGGTCCTAAGAGTGCAAATTCTAGGATCTCATCTTCTTTAGAATTATGATTTCGTACATGATAAAATAAATCTTTATGTTTGTTATTCTTATTGAAATCCTCCAGATGATCTCTCATACAGTAGGCTAGTTGGCGATCGCACTCGCAAATGACAGCTTCACACGGGTTGTTATTATCACCTAAAAAGCCAGATAAAAATATATTGCCATTATTACTAATAAAAGTCACTCTACCTAAACATTTTTAATAATAATATTTGAAATTGAAACAGTTTAAGGTTATGAGTTGGTTATCTGTAGGTTATCTTTACGTAACTTGGGTTCTTATGAATGTCGTTGTGGTAAATTTTTTAGCCTGCTTATTGGAGTCATGAAGTGGCTTGAAAAGTACAATTTTTAGTAAAGAACCGAAAGTTTATAAAACTTTCGTGAGTGGTAACTGACGTTAAAAAATGAACTCACCTCTGGACATGTCACTCCCCTTTCTTACTACTGAAGAATTTCGCAGCACAGTAAAGTTTTTTCCACATAGATTAAGGTGTTCAAAAACCTTTTTTTAAACTTTGGAACTTTCTTTCTTTCTCCATTTCACGCGACTTGCATTAGATCTGAGTATGGTATTTTCGTAATAATTTAAAAAAAAAAAAATCAGCATTTTCTGCCTGGTTGGCAGAGTGAGTACACGGTTTCCGTTCTGTAGGTTTGACTTCAAATACTGCTGTGTGGTATAGATACTTGCGAACTTCTTTAAATGGTTGATGAATTTCATCGTCCTGTGTGAAACCATCGTCTCTCTTATTGGAGACCTAAGTGGCTTGAAAATTTCCATTTTTGCTCTCTAGAGCAGGGCTCGAGATTATTTACCTTTACTCCACCCGCTCTGCTAATAGATTTATAACCTTTTTTTATGTTATACTTTTAACATTACCATGCTTCCTTTTCATCTGAGTGTTTTATTTAGCTCGATAGAAGAAACACAATCATTACCTTCTCCCAAGAGATGATATATACACCACATAATCCTGCTGTAATATGAAATCAGAATGGCGCCTTTCATTACTATTTTTTTTTACATGCCTTTTAGTTGAAAAAATTGACCTGGATTCAAATCTCATCCCTGATTAGAATTTCCCACACCTTTTTCAAGTGAATTTTCTCGTTTTAGATGGAGGAAGAGGTGGTATACTTCTTCCATATAGGCTGCGCCTCTGACAGATGAACAGGGATAACCAGACTAGATGTAACCATTCACTAGACTTACAGGAAAGGACGAGGAAAAGCACTTTGTGTATGTGTGGGTGTTATTTAACTGAAAGCACCATTGAACTAGAGCACTGAAGCCAATGTTTCGAGAAAATATGGTACCTCCATTTAACCATCTTATCCTCTAATTAAATAGTGTGCAAATGATTAAGTTAAGGGGATAATAAATCCCTCATTAATTTACAGCCGGATACAAAAACTCGGAGATCGAAATCATCGTTTTTCGGCATGAAACTCTTAGACAGAACCGGCGCTAGGGTCATTGCCGCCCGCATGCAATTTCTCTCTAAGCGCCCATGTAACGATCCGGGCGTGTGTGGTTCTTTTACGATAATAAAAATTTAAATTATTTGAAATTTCTTAAATAAATTTTGACAGAACAGCCACACGTTGGTTCGCTAAATGTAAGGAACCGGGGGTGTTGACTAGGCAGGATAATCGTTAAATACCCGAATATGCAAAAAATTCTCAAAAGTTAAAGCAAATTTTGATAAAGCCACTTCACTTTAATCGTTGAACATAATGATACAGGGATTATAGCCTTCTCACCAACCCGAATCGCTAACAAAATGAAAATGAATTTTAATTAAAGTTAAAATTTATTTGAACTAAAGTTTAAAAAATGTTTGCATTTTATAAGTTACTAAATTCTATTCATGTTAAAAAAACGTTTAATTTTCTTGACCAAAAAGCTCTGGAAATACTTTTATTGGGATTATATTGATCAAGTGCATATAATAACAATTAAGTTATACCAACTAAGTCTGTTGGCATCTTCAGGGTACATAACTGATGTACGGCACTAAAAAGTAAAAAACTGTTACAAACTATAATCAACCGATTCCGATTATATTAAACAAAGATGCCAACAGACTTAGTTGGTATAACTTAGTTGTTATTATATGCACTTGATCAATATAATCCCAATAAAAGTATTTCCAGAGCTTTTTGGTCAAGAAAATTAAACGTTTTTTTTTTTTTTAAACATGAATAGAATCCATGGGGAAACCAAAAGTTACAAAAGTTACTGTCACAGGAATCAAAGCAAATAATAATGGTCATTTTCTCGGTTTTACTTGCATAAGTTGTGCAGTCTAAAATTATGGAATAATATTTAGATTTTCGAATTGATAATAAAATTGTATCCCTGATTGCGTCACTTAAAGTTTCCAATATTTCATTTTGACTGTCTTTACTCAAATAGTGTACCTCTATTGTTTCGTTGTAGGGCCCTTTCAACATGATTTTCCGTAACGGGATCAAACTTCGCAAACAGTTCGACTAATTTTAAAAAATTGCCGTTATTCCTTCCATATAAATTATCAGATGATCCGCGAAAAGCTAAATTTTGGCTACCAAGGAATTTTATAATTTCAATCAAGCGTTCTAAAACACTCGTCCAATGTTTCTTTTCCATTTCATACATGCGTTGAGTCTGGTAATCAACAGTAGTTTTGTTTTTTAAATTTTTATCAAGTTCCTTTCATTTTAAGAAATTTTTCATGTGAGTTAAACTAGTCTCATGTCTATGTAAAGTTGTACTTACATTTCTCCAATCGTTATAACCTTCTGCAAGACTACTTATTTCAGTAGGTGCGAAAAGTTTGCAACAAAAGAAATAAAACAGAATTTAAAGTTTCGGAATAAATGAGCCATGTTCTTGGCACGAGCTCCCCGTTTTCCATTTTTCTATTATAAAACGCGTCGCTAAATTTACAATCATATGTATCTCTGGGATATATATTATATTTTTCTTTTGAACAGGCCCCATTTCAATTAAAACAACTCGTAATTTTTCATCAATATTTCCCTATTCACGTGGATCTTCTAATTTGTTGACCACGAAACTAACAATGTATTAGTTTCGTGGTCAACTACAACTAAATCTTCTCCTGTTTTTCACTTAAATCATCCTTTTTTTTTTATCTTGTTCAATAGTTGCAATAGTACTTTCATGCAAACTGGATGATGTGCACGGTTCTTCAACTGTGATTTCTGATGTATCGAGTTGGTTACAATCTACATCAGAATATTTTAACAAATTTATTAAGAGCCTCAGTTTGTTTCTTAATATCTGCTTCTTTCTCAGCATGACGCTAACGATTTTGTGCACCGGATAACTTTGTTTTTAATTTTTTAATTCCATTTCTATTTTATGCCCACAAGAAATTATTACACAACACGACACAGAGACGAAATAATAGTCCGCACTGCTGTACTGTCAGTAGCCTACTGAGATGCATACGATATGACTAGTTAACTAGCAACAAATGTTTTGTATAGATTTTTGTATTCACTTTAGATAGACTGCAGTAGACACAACAAATCTGCAGGCAAGCATTTACCCCGCTCTCGCTGCAAAATTGTAAACAGCCAGCTGATCAAAAAGGCGGCAATATACAATATTTTTAAATTTTTATTCGGTGTATCCGGCCTTATTTTAATATTGATCATTCTAAAAATGTTTTGTTTTTATGATAAAAATTTTGTTTCTTAAAAATTAACTTATGAACCGTGCACCGGAGGCGGCACCTGCATGCTCTGCATGCTCGCTTCAGTCGGCCCTGCTCTTAGATTTTGATAGATTTCGGTCTCCGAGTTTCGTATTCGGCTGTAAAATAATGAGGGATTTTATTATCCCCTTAACTTAATTTATGCCACCGAAAAAATAGCCTATTGGTTCTTTATAGTGCAAATGATATTTAGGTGTTTTGCTTGAAGAGATGCATTCTTCTGACCCTTATTGAAATCATTACCGATGCTCTCTTGGAAATTTTTGCATGCCTATATGAATATATCTTGATTGCAATTCGATCTCCATCGTTCATAATAAATGCTTCTACGAGTACTCGTTTTCTACATTTATTCTTATCGATATTGATCAGAAATGTTTCCAATTTACTGGTAATTCAGTTAAATACCCCTAAAACATTCTCTACTCCCTGATTCCTGTGTGGTCACCTACATATCATCATGTAAAGCTTTCTTCAGGCCACTGCTGGACAAATGCGCTTCCATTTTAACCGATTTTGTGCATCTCTTCACCGTAAATGTACATAACATCTATTTATCTTATCGTTCCATTTTACCACTAATCTATCTAGTTTTTGATAACCAGTTCTTGGTGTCCATTCGGTTCTCTTTGTCTATCTGTTGTCATACATTCTCATCAGATGTCCTGCCCAGCGACATTTAATGTTGCCTTTATTTGTACCTTAATGAATAATATTATGCAAAATGTTTTCTTGAACTCTTCATCCTTAAGAACAACTCTCATTACTAAAACGTTGTTTGAAAAATAAAATTTGCATTAATTTACATCTGACACAAATTTAACACCATAACTGAGGCCATGCTTTGCCAAAATGTTAACAAATAAGGCCCTACTTTACTTTTTTTTAATTAATCACTACAGTCACTAGACGGTTTGTCATTCAATACAAATTCCTGACTTTTTACTTTTAGGAACTTTTCGTCCTAACAAGCAAAATAAAAAAGAACATTTCCAGTTCAGTTTGCAAGAACAAAAATTCGGATGTGTTTGTGATGAGCGACAAACAGCTGGGTTTGAAATATCATTTGTTGGAATAGGAATTAAATAGCGAATAAATATATGAAAATATTAATTTCGGTTTGGCCCCATTTTATAATTAGAGATGAGAATGAATAAAAATGAGCGTTGAGGCATAAACATTTCATACTTTTTTGATCATTTTATCTTAATTAGAATATCATGTACTTAGCAGTAATGTTCATTGTTTGTCTTGAAACTTTATGTAATTTGATTATTTGGTCCCCTTAACTATAGGAGCCAAGAAAAGCATGACTTTTTTGCAATTTAATTTTTAAGCTGTTTCAGGGTTAAAACTATAGCAGTTTAAATTCTTCTCCTCTCCTAAACTACATCTAACTACCCTAGGGTTTTGAATAAGATATCAAAGAAGGATACTTACTGCAAACGATGGTTTTATCGTACATGGTCCATTTATATTTTGAAAAGTAAGTGCTTTTTTTTTCACCTATCTCAGCACATTTTCGTGTCGCATCATCGTAGCAGCGGTCGTGTATCTTGCAGCATCTATAAAAACGTGGAAGCATTACTGTAGACAGTTGAAACAGTAACAGCAATTATGTGAGGCAACTTTATTTGGATAGTAAAATCACTAAATGAACGTTTCAGAGCTCACTACTAGAGAGTGGAAAAAAGGAGGAATATAATTAAAAAATGAAGTATTCATGATACAAGTGTGCAGTATTTGAAATTCATCGAGTTTTTAGGAAATGGAAATATATAAAATAATTCTAAATGCATTTCTGTCTTATGATTAAGAAATATTCAAGTATCGACATTCTAGGATGAATAGATGAAAATCATATTACATAAGGCATTAAATAAAATTTCAAAACTTTTTCGTTACTTGCACGTTTTAGTAAATGGGAGTTGAATTATGACGAACACAGTTTCATTCAAGTTCCATGCTTATCTAATCTAGCCATAAAATGTCATTGAAGCATATATTAGATAAGCATGGAACTTGAATGAAACAGTGTTCGTCATAATTCAACTCCCATTTACTAAAACGTGCAGGTACGAAACGTTTTTGAAAGCAGGTTTGATGTAGGGGGAGTATATTATAGAAACTACTCAAGAATATTTCATGAACGAATAAAAAAAATAGCTAACATCTTTTATTCCCGTAATAGGAATAAAAGAGTAGGCGAGGCCGTTTTAGCCCTACCTAACTTTTGGAGACTGAGTGGGCAATTCAGTCTCCACTGGTAGCCAATCAGAGATAGCTGGCCCAAGTCTGTCACTAATTAAGCGGCACGCAGTGAAGAGGCGGTTCAACAAGTGCCGCCATCTCGTGGTTCCTAACACAATATATTTAATGTCTAATGTCTGAAATAGTGTGGGTTCTACGATCGATTTTCTTGAGTTTACGGGACGAAAAACCCGAGATTCCGAGAGAAAAAACTCACTTGTTTGTGCCAGAGACCGACTAGCTGGGAACCGGTCGAAAAAAGGCTTAAAAAAATTTCCTCTAGTCGCCGACTAGATTTGAAAGCAAGTCTTCCTTCGTGCGCTCAAGCGCCACATCCACTGAGCTACTTTATTATAAACTTTTGCAATTATTTACATCATAATGAATTCTATATACAATATATACATTTGTTATACCATTATTTCAATCGAAGTTTCATTTTATATTATATCATCATGTTATAATGTAGCTGTTACATTACTGTTCTCTTAAAATGCCTTAACTTCCTTTACTTATAAACAGGGAATCTCATCTGTTAGTTACATACACATTATTTTCTCTATTACATCAATTAAGGTATAATTCAGCTTTTTTTTTTTTAAATATACAGTTAATTCTATTTACATACATATATATAATTATATATCACACTTATTATATATTTAACAATCTATATATTCTACAAGATAAATCATATATACATCTGTACAGCGAAATAACATTCGCATGCAATGAAGTAGGAGAGCACTTTTTTTTCCTGCGGTAGGAGATCTGTTCCAAGTGACTCAGGTGCTGTTTCCTCTGGTGGAGGTGGAGAGTTAGTATCCTTCCGATTTGCCCCATTTCCACTAGGAGTGATAAAGGTGTCGTTCTGTTGTTGGTTGGAGGGTTCATCTGATGTAAGGTTGGAGGTTAAGTGTGTTCATTCTTCTGGACTGGATCGAATTGGTGATCTCCTCCTGGATGTAGTGATGTAATTTCGATATTGTTCCAGGACTTCCCTTCCATTCTTCCCTTCCATACGCTTGGTCGCACCTGTGAGCCCAAATTGCGTACATCGTTAGGATTAGAACAATTGTTTGCACCCTGTTTATATGTTTTCCTTTTAGCCAGAATAACATTTCTTCATTGATTACTTTGATTTCTGGAAGCCATCTTTTAACGGCTTTCCAAGTTACTTCTGCTTCCTTGCAATATAACATTAGGTGGTATAGTGTTTCCGGTTCCTGGCAAAACTGACATGTTGCATTCCCTTCGTATACCTTTAGCCACTATCCACATCTTGGTTGGTAGGCAGGCATGGTGTACTTTAAAGAAGAAGGTTTTATACTTTGGATGTATTGGAAGCTTGAAGATATTGTTTAATACCGGACTGAGTGTGATTTGTCCTCTTCTTAATTCTCAATGTTGTGGTATGGGAATGGTTGTTCTGCTTAGTTTGTAGTATGTTGCTTTTGTTTTTTTGACTTATTAAGGTTTCAGTGTTAATGCGCTCTGTTACAAATACGTATCCCTCCGCCATCTCTGTAAACATTCTGGGAACTCTTCCATGAATCTCTGGCATTGTGCTGATTATTCTGTGTGGAAGGCATTTCTGTAGGAATGCTATTGCATATCCGTGGTATGACTTGGTGTTTGCTGTTTCTGCAGTCTTCGCTCTGTTGATAACTGTTTTTAAGTGGATATTAATTAGACCTAGACCTCCTGCTTCTAATTCGTGAAAGAGCGTTGTTCTCCTCATCGGTTCGTACCGAGAGCCCCAGATGTATGTGGCGCACAGCCTGTGGATCTTGTCTGCCCATTGCCCATGGTATGGGATGTTGTTCACTTTGTACCAGATGCGAGAGGATAAATATACATTGCATATTCGCGCTTTTCCTCTTACAGATAGTTGTCTTGGGCGCATAGTATTTATTTTCCACGCAACAGCTGCTTGGAGTTCTTTCCACTGTTTTTCATATGTTTCTGGGGCGCCTATTTTAACTCCCAGAACCGGTAAGTATTCCTGAGTTCTTATGCCTTGAGGAATCTCAGGGTTCTTTTCCCATTTTCCTATTAGCATGCAATGAGATTTATTCAGGTTTACTTTCAGGGCAGAAGCTTTTGAAAAAGGCGTCTAGTAATTTCATTGACTCTTCAATGGATGTTTCCGTCTCTAGGGTTAATGTGATGTCGTCAGCATATGCCAATATTTTTGCTTGGCTCTCCCCGTGAATGTTTGTTCCCTTGATTTCTTTGTTGGAGTTGATCGCTCTGACGACTGGTTCTAGTGCAAGGACGAAGAGGGCCATAGAGAGGGGTCTCCTTGTCTCACTGAGCATTTCATTTTAAAAGATGCGGATAGCTTCCTGTTCACGATTACTTGACTTTCTGCATTCTCGTAGAAAGTTTGCAGCCAGTTCCTAAATTTTGGGCCAAATCCCATTTCCTCTACAACTTTGAATATATATATACGTAGCTTATGGTGTCAAACGCCTTTTCTATATCCAAGCCTAGTAGGACACAGGGTTTGTCAGTCAGACTGTAGTACTCGTATACTGATCTTAAATGAGTAATTGTGTCTGCTATATTTCTGCCTTTAATTGCACAAGTCTGTGCGGGAGATATTAATTTCTGTAGATACTTCTGTATTCTATTGGATAGGATTTTTGAGATGATCTTGTAATCGGTGTTTAAAAGTGTTATCCCCCTCCATTGCTTTGTCTTTTAATTTTTCTGTGTCTAAAGTTTTCGGGATAAGTGTGATGTACTCTGTGCTGAATCTGTCTGGTTTTATTTGTGTTTGGTATATTTCTTGCGTCATTCTCATAAATAAATGCTCGAATTTTTGGAAGTAGTGCTTGTAAAATTCGTT
Organism: Typopeltis vanoorti; assembly: GCF_054136105.1. NCBI lineage: Eukaryota > Metazoa > Arthropoda > Arachnida > Uropygi > Thelyphonidae > Typopeltis > Typopeltis vanoorti. Next base: position 53,133,638 of record NC_143557.1, on the reverse strand, counting down.
TGTAAGACCGTCTTCTCCTGAGGATTTCTTGTCTGGTAAATGCCTTACTGTTTGCCTGAATCCTGCTGCTGTTATCGGGATGTCAATTTCTTCTGTCTCTTTCTGGGTTATCTTAGGTATGAAGGGGAGGAATTTGTTTCTGTCCCGTTCCTTGCTTTGTTTTTCCGAAAACAGTGTTGCGAAGTATTCGTGAATAGCATGCAGTAGTTCCGCATCTTCTTGAATGATTTTCCCATCGTAGTGTAAACATTCTATTCTCTTTCTTTCATAATTTCTTTTTTCGAAAATCCAAGCTGTGGATATTTTACCCTCATCATTTTCTATGGTTCTTAACTGGGAGCGGAGCCACGCTCCTTCTATTTCCTGAAGTTGTTGCGCCTTAATTGTTTCTCTAATTAGATTTATTTCTTGTTTAACTTCTGGTTTGGTCCGATCCATGTAGTACAGGCTGGATAGTTTCTTTAGATCTGTCTCTCTTTCTTGGTTTTGCTGGTGTTTTCTTTTAGTGCTAATTTTTATGGCTGCGTTTTTAATTTTTCTTTTGAAAGTTTCCCAGGCTATTATTGGATTGACTATTTTCTACGTCTGATATTATATTTTGTACTTCTTTGTTGAATTTTTCATCTTTCGTTAAGTTCTGATTAAATTTATACAGTGGGAAATTTCTGTTGACGAATTTTGTTCTTTTTTCCTTGTGAGGGGGTTGAAATTCTGCTATTACCATGTAGTGATCGCTGAAAGTTACAGGGATATGTTCAACACTGCTCGCAGTGAAGCCTCTGTATTGGGACACGTAAACCCTGTCGATTCTTGAGGCGTTTCCAGGAGCGAAATGTGTGAACTCCTTTTTTCTTGGATGCAAGAATCTGAAGGCATCTGTTAGCCCGCAATCTACAAAGGTCTTGATGTGTCCTTTCTGTGGCGCTTGTGACCCTTTCTCCTGATCAATGAAGGGTTGTTCCACGAAGTTCATGTCACCTGCAATTACTGCTATGTTCTTCTGTTGCAGATTTTCTTTGATTATCTGCCAAAATGTTGTTTTTTCTTCACGTTTTGTTGGACCGTACACATTCATTAAGGTTATTATTTGATTGTCGAGATGTATGTCAACTTCTAGGGCTCTGTGCCTGACATAGACTTCGTGGGACAGCAGTTGCATGTGTGGTGCCTTTTTGATAAGGATAGCTACTCCACCGCTAGAACTACTGCTGGCAGGTTCATTGATTAGGATGTAGTGATGGGCTAGTCTTTTTTCTAGTCGTATTATTGGCTCTGGCGCGTGAATTCTTGTTTCCTGCAGCATTACGACGTCTGGCAATTTTTGTGAATTTCATTGATCAGCAGGTTTTGGCATTCTTTGGTATTTATCCCGTTACAATTTATGCTCATTAACTTCATTTTGGTTCCGATTTGTTCTGTTACAATTATTCGGGTAGTTTTATGTTTTGCTTCTGGCTCTGGTGGTATTTGGCGTGACCTTAATTTTTGTTCTTCGCTGTGTTTTGGGAGCTACGTTTTGTGTTGCTGGCGACTTGCTACTTGTTTGCCCTTGGGATTTCGGATTACAGGTTATTTGTGACTCATTTAAAGTTTCCTGCTTGTCACCTGTACAGTTCTTTCCACTAATCTCTTCCCTCGGTAATGGCTCAGGGCGACTTTCTGGAATTTCACTTTCTCTGCCTTCCCCCCTCTTATCGTCTGATATAGACATTTCTGGAACAGTGGTTTTGTTGTCTTTTTGTAACGTGAAGTTTTTTTTCTTCCCTGTCAGTTGATGAGTTGTTGCTTCCTTTGTTATTCTCCCTATTTTCTTCTTTACCTTTGTTATGCCCATCTGTGTCTTGCACATCCTCTTCTCCGCCTTCTATGTCTGGGGACTCTTCGTTTTGCCTCAATATGGAAGCGTACGTGCTACCCTTGCATTGATCTGCTGTATGACCTATGCGGTTGCACTTTTCACATTTCGGCTCATGCGGTGTCTGCGTAGATGTCCGATTTTTTTACAGCGGAAGCAGGATGGCGGTCTTCCTGGGACCACGACTATTCCCATAACCTTTTTCACTCTTATAGTATATGGGATGTCGTCAATTTTTGCACCTTCGTTGAGTTCTGTGACTAATTTTTTTTTTGTTGCTTAGGACATGAGACCAGTCATCATTCTTAATTGTTGATATATTTTCCAGAAATTCTATTTTTCCGAATCTTTCACAGTGGAGAGCAACCAAGTGATTTGGTATGTGGGGTGGCATCCAGTGTATTAAAATTTCTAATTTTCTACATGCATTTATATTAATAATTTCACAGGTGCCATTCCTCACTTGGATATTCCCCATGCTGGCAAATCGTTCTTTAACGGTCAGTTGTTTGAACGACAATAGAAAAACATAATTGTATTTTAGATGACCTAAATGCCACACATCACTTCCTTTAACTTTGTTTTCCGTAAGGCTTTTAATTATGTCCTCCTCGGTGTAAGGATCGCATTTTGCGTCACATTTTAGAATAACAGTTTTAGACCAGTCTATTTCGGGCGGTAAGTTTAGCGATTTTAATAGGTCCTGCGAGTTAAAACCTTCAGACCGATTTTCTTGTTCACTATCTGCTTTAGGTTCAAAATTGTTATTTCTATTCATTATGCTATTCATATCACGAAATGATTGAAACCAAGAGGTACTTACAGTTTCTTCTAACCTTCGCATTACCCTGCGAAGCTACGGTTGATCTTCAGTCTTCCTCTGCTGCCTGCAGCTTGGTGGTCGGGGCAAGGGTCGCGCGGATTACTAATAATAGGGAGCACTAGAAAACACGTCTGCACTCTATGAAAGCTAGAGGCACTCTGTTACATCCACTGAGCTACATATATTTTATTAACAACAAACCATCTATGTACAATATGAATAGGAATATATATATATATATATATATATATATATATATATATATATATATATATGTATATATGTATATATATATGTATATATGTATATATATATGTATATATGTATATATATATATATATATGTATATATGTATATATATATGTATATATGTATATATATATGTATATATGTATATATATATATATATATGTATATATGTATATATATATATATATATGTATATATGTATATATATATATATATATGTATATATGTATATATATATATATATATGTATATATGTATATATGTATATATATATATATATATGTATATATATATATATATATATATATATGTATATATATATATATGTATATATGTATATATATATATATATATGTATATATATATATATATATATATATATATGTATATATATATATATATATATATATATGTATATATATATATGTATATATATATATGTATATGTATATATGTATATATGTATATGTATATATGTATATATGTATATATGTATATGTATATATGTATATATGTATATGTATATATGTATATATGTATATGTATATATATATGTATATATGTATATATATATATATATATATGTGAAATGGAGTAAAACCAGGTTTAAATTTGCTTGGTATCTTTAACATATATTTATACCCAAGGTAAAAATACTTTCTACATTTATATCTCCTCCAGAGATTTTTATTTAATAAGGTTAAAACACCTTATGGTAACTTGTTTTGGCGAAATACTTACAAGCTCTGTATTACTAAATCTTGGTATTTCTAAGCCTAGCTCCCACTGACGAGACCTCAATAAAGGTCGAAACCGGTCTGGGTAGTGGCCCCTTGCCTTTAATACAAAACATCATACATCCCCTTCTTGGAGATGTGTTTTGGCATTAAAGGTAAATATTAAGATTAGTGATCGGAGCTTGTTCCACCTTTGCCACGAGTTGCCCTGTTCCTGCACTACCTGTGGGATCAGTTAGACTTGCATCAATTGCAGGCGCAAACTTGACTTTTAGTCTGTTTGCTTACTTGGGAAATGGAGTAAAACCAGGTTTAAATTTGCTTGGTATCTTTAACATATATTTATACCCAAGGTAAAAATACTTTCTACATATATATATATATATATATATATATATATATATACACACATCTATTTACAATTATATACATTTTGCACATAGTATGCTCATTTTAATTGGCATTTTTTCTTTGACATTTCTTTATAGTTTCTTTTTCACATTGTGTCTATTATCTGTGTTCATACAATCTTTTTTTTACATGATAATCTGCTCAGTGCCTTGCGTTTCCTAAAGTCCTTATACTTCATCTGAACATTTTCCCCCTTCAATGTGTCATGCATTGATATCATTCTATCTTAATCACTTATATTAACATTTAAATTACTATTTCATACATCCTATTTTTTCTATTTACAATTATATACATGCTGTACATAGTATGCTCATTCTAATTGGCATATTTCGTTGACATTTCTTTATGGTTTAACATTGTGCATATTATCTGTGTTCATACAATCGTTTTTTTACACGATAATCTGCTCAGTGCTTAGTGTTTCCTTAAGTCCTTATACTTCATCTGAGCATTTTTTTTCAATGTGTCATACTTTGATATCATTCTATCTTAAGCAAGCACTTATATTAATATTTAAATTACTATTTCATACATCCTATTTTACATCTATTTACAATTATATACAGGGTGTTCGGGATAAATTTGACATATTTATAATTAATTATATTTTTCCGTAAGTTACATGTATTAACACACACTTCTCTTCATTTAAAAGTTTGGACCCTTCTTCATTCATATACAAGATGTCAGAAAGGATGGATAGCTGGAACCCACCTGAATCATGGAAGAGAATAACTTGTATCATGATGATTCGTGCCCGCCATCAAAATAAGGATATTACGACTGCTGCCCAATGCTCCCTGAATACAGTAAAATCAATCAGGCATGAACTAGAGACTTGCAATGGTGACTACGAGGATGTAGCAAGAAGAAAGATCCCTAGCAGACGATCTGATTGCGTTCGTACAGCAGAATTCCTCGCAAATCTGCAGGAACAGGTGTTGAAGAACCCTGGCATTGGAATTCGGGCTTTGTTCTTGGAGTTGCTAACTGTAGTCAAGCCCTGGATAACAAGGGTAGCCAATGGTAGGCCGTATGTATGGCAGCAGGATTCGGCCCCTTGCCACACCTCTGGGAAAAGTCAAAAATGGTTGTCTGAAAATTTCTACGACTTCACCAGTCCAAATGTTTGGCCTCCAAACTCCCCAGACCTTAACCCCATGGATTATTTTGTATGGGGCGCAGTTGAAAAAGACACCAATCGCACTTCCAGTAATACAAAAGCCCAGTTCATGGATAAAATTAAAACAGTTTTTGCGGCCCTTCCCAGGGAGACTGTAGCATCAGCTTTTTCGAGGTTCCGAAGCAGAATTGAAGCTGTGATCGATGCTAATGGTGGTTATTTTGAGTAAATCTTGTTGATAGTATTGTAATTAACTCTGCCTGTAATGCTTTTTTGTCAATTCATTAAATTTAATAGATACAAAGAAGATTTTCTTTTTCCTTACGAAACTGTCAAATTTATCCCGAACACCCTGTACATGCTGTACAATAGTATTCTCATTCTAATTGGCATTTTTCTTTGACATTTCTTTATGGTTTCACATTGTGTATATTATCTGTGTTTATGCAGTCTTTTTTTTTTTTTTTTTGCATGATAATCTGCTCAGTGCTTTCTGTTTCCTATAGTCCTTATGCTTCATCTGAGCTTTTGATTTTTTTTTTTTAAATTTAGTATGTCATACATTCTATCATTCTGTCTGAATTATTGTTGTCATTTTATCTTAAGCACTCATATTAACATTTAGATTACTATTTCATAAATCCTATTTGTTTCTATATGTAGTTACATTTAACTGTTTTCTGGTAGTATTTTATGTCTTCCTTCTTGGGTTTGTGCTATATTTTTTTTTTGTCGTCTTAGGAAACACTTCTTAAATAATTTCTTCTCTAATAAACCTGTGTAATGTTTGTTTTTAAAATATAAAGGTTTGGTTCATACATTATGAACTTATCGTAGAACTTTAAGTGCTATTTACATATATCATATTTAAACAAATGCATATAATTACTTTACATATACATCATTAAAATGTGGTCAAGCATTATATATATTGTCATTGTATATATATATAATGCTCTTCCATTATATATATTGTCATTGACATTTTTGAAACATAAAACTAAACTACAACCTCCATAATTGACCATTATTATACACAAAGCTACAACCAATTATAGTATAAAGCAATTAATATACAGGTGATTATACAGCTTAATGAGAAAGTATATTATATGTGTTTCTTTTGCTTACGTATATTTATTTTATTTCTTCGCGTTCTATAGGAAGTTTTGTATGGTTTTGTTTTAAGTTTTGTATTTATGGTGGGGCTTTTATTTCTAAGATCTGCAGTTGTTCTTCGAATTCTGAGATGAGACCTATTTGCCGCCATTGGTGTTTGGTTATTTTGTTTCTGTTTATGGTATCTGTGATTGTCTCTTCTAATATGTTGTTTATTTTTCTGAGTATGTCTGGTCCTGTTTCCCTTCCGTAAATTTTGTCGCATCTGTATGGCCATATCGAGTACATGGTTGTTATGGTGATGATTGCCTTAGTTGTGTTAATGGTACCTTCGTTTAACCAGAATAATGTGTGTTCTGTTATGGATTATTTGTGTTTTATGAGTGTTTGAACGGTGTTCCATATTCGGGAGGTGTGTGGGCAATACATCATTAAGTGATAAAGTGTTTCTGGTTGGGGGGGAAACTGACATGTTGCGGGGTTTGAAGCTGGATCCCTTTCGCTGTGCACCATATTTTTGTGGGCAAACAAGCGTGGTGTACTTTGTAGTAGAAGGTTTTTAATTTGGGGTTTATGGGCAGACTGAAAGCTTTTTTAAGTGCGTTTGATAGTCTTAATATGCCTCTTTCAATCTCCCGGTGTTGTGGTGGGGGTATAACTGTGCGCGTGAGTTTGATGTGTGCAGCTTTAGGTCTCATCTTCAAAAATTCGTTTATTCCTATGTATTTATTAATAAAGTTGTAACCTTCCGCGATCTCGTGGAACATTTTTGGTGTTTTACCACTCGAATGCGGAAGGGAACATATTACTTTGTCGGGCATTATCTTCTGCGTATAGTATATATGCGTTCCACGCTTTTTCCTCTGTGTAAGCTCTCTCCATGATTTTCGCTCTCACACTTAGAGTTTTTAGGTGGACGTTTATTAAACCGTGTCCTCCAGCCTCAATGTCGTGGAATATTGTGGATCTTCTGATGGGCTCGTATCGGGATCCCCAGATGAATTTTGCGCACTCTCTGTGTATTCTGTATACTCTTTACCATTGTAGTTGATGTTGTTTATGAGGTACCATATCTTTGAGAGTAAGTATTGATTGCAAATTTTAGCTTTACTTCGTAGGATACTTGTCTATGTCTCATCTGTGTAATCTTATTGGTTATTTTTGTATGTGCAAGCTCCCATTGTGTGTTGTGTTGATTTGTTCCCCTATGATGATCCTCAGAAGTGGTAAATGGTCGTTTATTTTTATGCCGTTCGGCATGTGTGGCCTGTTTGCCCACCTGCCGACGAACATCGCATGGCATTTTTGCAAGTTTACTTTAAGTACTGACGCTGTTTAAAAATTTTTAAGTATGTTGTAAGCGAGTGTGAAGGACTCGGGCATTGTTACGGTTAGTGTCACATCGTCGGCGTAAGCGAGCACTTTTGTTTTTCCTTCACCTCCTATGTGAGTGCCCACTATGTTTTGATATTTCTTGTAAAACCGGTTCTAAGGCGAGGCCAAAGAGAATCATGGAGAGGCTGTCTCCCTGTCTGACTGAGCAATTAAGTTTGACCGGTGCAGACAGTTTTTTGTTTATGGTCAGGCGTGACTCTGCTGTGGTGTAGATATTTGAGATCAGATTTTGAAATTTTTTCCCAAACCCTGCGGGAAAAAATGATGACTTCATTTAAGTACTAATGATTTACTGAGTCAAAGGCCTTTTCAATGTCGAGACCAATCAGTAGGCATGGCTGTTGTGTTGCCTGGTAGTGCTCGTATATACATCGAATTTGTAGGATAGTATCCTCTATTTTTCGGCCTTTTATTCCGGAGGTTTGGGATTTGGATATGATCTTGTGTATGTGTGTCTGCACTCTTTCAGAAATAATTTTAGTTAAAATTTTTTGGTCCGTATTGAGGAGTGTGATTCCTCTCCATTGTGTCTCTTCGACATCCACTGAGCTACACAGGCTCGGTAATAGTTGTTTTTTTACAGTATCTTTTATGCTATCCATTCGGCCAGCCAGGAGGACTCAGCCAACAGGCTGAGGATTCGAATGGTACAGTGGGTATGGATGCTTGCAGGCAGCAGATAAATTTCATCACCTGGTATGAGGCTACCATCCCGCTTAATGGGGGAGGGGAGCTGAATACTCGAAAATTCCATGTTTAATCTCAATGGTTTCTTTATTATTTTAGGGGTTTCATGCTCCCCTGGAGGGCACGTCCTGGAGTGGCGGATAGGAGAATGCCTCTCAGATATAAGTGGTAGGAGGAAAATGAAATACCTCCCGTGGACAACAGAAGCGTCTGCTCCATAGTGGGCGACTGCAAACAACGTCTCTTCCCCATGTTAAGGTCGGTCAGATGGATGTCGTTTCGCTAACTGAACACGATTAAACTCTAGTGCAATATGGAAGTGGAAAGGAAAAGTACAATATGCCAGTTCGAACACCGCCCGAATAAACAAAGTTTCGCTTACCCAACTGAGCGATCGGGGTTGGTTGACAAGTTAGCTACCGAAAAAGTGCAATAAAATTAAAACCGACAAGAGGCAGGCCACATGGAATATCCGTACTTTATGGGCTTCTGGAAAGCTGGGCTTACTTTGCTAGACTAACTTTCAAGAAGATGGAGTGATACTGATGTGACATCCTTGGATTAGCGAAGACGCGCTGGACAGAGTCGGAGGAGAGATGAGAAGTGGAAAAATCTTTTCTGGCATTAGTATAAAACATGAGGTAGGAGTTGAATTTCTTCCCAGTAGAAGAGGAAGAGAAGCATTATTAGGATACAGACTACTAAATGAAAATACTAATGGTAAGATTTGCAACAAGACCACTTAACATCACAGCGGTTCAGGTCTGTTCATTCACTTCAGAAAGTACTGAAGAAGAAATATAGTTATTCTATAGCAAGCAACTTGGAAATAACTTCGAAATCAGTACCAGAGAAAGATATACTAATTATTGGATGAGATGGGAATGCTAAGATTGGAAAGGACAATGAAAGATAGGAAAGAATAATGGGTAAATATGAATATTGCGAAAGAGGAGAAATAATGTTTAATTTGCCTTACACAATGACATGTTAATTGCAACACAGAATTCCAACAAAAAGACTGCAGGAAGTGGACACGGCGATTACCGGATGGAAGAACTAAGAACATGCTAGACATGACCCTCAGAAGCAAGAGATGGGTCACATCAGTTTAGCAGTATCGAACACTTTAAGTAGCAGACGTGGAATCGGATCATGGCTTAGTGATTACCAATATCAAGTTGAAAATCAAGCGACCAGTGAAGGCACAGTTTTAAAGAGATACGAGGACACTGAGCGAGGAAATTTCAGGGAAAGGGTATAGGAACATTGTCGTGGAAGAACTGAAATTCAAATACTGTGCTGAAAACCGAAACTTGGTATGGCTACTTCAGGAAGAACTCCACGTCAGCAGAGTTAAAAATAGCTTACTAAGCTTTGGCCTCTCTCGGGCTAATTACAAAATACTCTTTGGGTCCTTGTAAGGCACACTGGCGGCATAGAGAACTTACCAGAGAATGACTTCTCCAATCCCCAGGTGTGGAGTTGGATAGTACAGGATATTGTTTGAGGGACTTATGGTACAACAGGCGGGACCAGAGTATGTAGCACTGTTTGCAAAGGTTTGCAAAGTGAAGTTAGAAAAATAAAATACCCCCCCCCCCCCCCAAATTGCAACCTTTCGTGGATAGGTGCAAATAGGGAGAGATAAGAATATTCAATGATTTCCATTTGGAACAAGATAACTTTAGGAATTCCATCTGTCCCGCACACGTTTTTTGAGCACCGTTCATGCTATGTACTATTGTCATTTGTGCATCTCAATTCGTTCTTGAGGGGAAATAAAAGCAATATGCCATTCACTTTCCCATGATTATCACGTCATTATTTACATTTTTATCATCAGGTTAATTGCTAAAAGACAAATCTCATGGTTTCGGTAATAATTATTACCACACATCAAATACTGAAAAAATGGAGACATGTTTTGATTCCACCAAATTAAATGTCCGTTATAAAGTAAACCCTCTAAATATTCCTGTACACATTATTTGACTTAAATCTCTTTTTGCAGGGTAATGATTTATTGTTCCCCAATTTTACTAATATTCAATTTAAACAATTTTTAAATTGCCTTCAATTGTTTTTATTTGAATGTACAATATGCGTAAAACATTAAAAAATAACAGCCTGCCTTCAAAATTTTAAATCTCTGAACACGTCAGTTGTAACTGGTAATTGTAATTTCTTATGTTGATACATTAATATGTGTAAGGTTTAATTTTTGCTTGAAAACAGTTATTTAGTTCATCATTTCGGAAATTTTGAATTTAATGTCGCTGTAAAGCATGTAAAAAAAAAAACGCTAAATCTAAAAGTCAGTCATTATCTTCTTCCCGCTACTTTAACGGGAAGAAGATAATGACTAACCGCATGGTTAACGAATCATTAACCATGCGGTTAGAAATTTTCTTCCTTTGAAATCCCATGTTTCTCTCCTCATCTATCCGCAAATCTTAATGAAATATACTTGGTTATAAACATATATATAATGTGGTAACAAGTCATTTACTATATTTTGGTAAACTTTGAGAGTATTCACCCATTGAGTTTAGCTAAGGTCGAGCACATTTTTTTGGTTTATGGTGTATATATTTTGTAATGCCTTATTTGAATGCATTGAAGCTTAAGCCAAGATTGCTATTTTATCGAATTATTTTAATTCCTTTGCGATCGGCCCAAAGAATAACTTTGCTTATTCTTACGAACATTGCTGTTTTACATATTTAGCTTTTTCAAAAACCGAGACAGATATGCATCTATCTGGTAGTACGACAGTGTTTTGGCATTGGGAATATATTCATAAATAAAAATGTTGCTTGTTTCTAAACTGTGCCATATGCGTGGGTATACAGTATATGCACCGTCAAAGTATACGAAACGCAAATATTTATGTTAATCAGGCCTAACATCATTCATATAAAATAATTGCCCAGAGATGAATCACAGGTAACATGAAGCTAATGTCTCAAACAAGGCGTCCAAAGGTGTCAAGCCTCCTGGACCACTTACAACAACTATGATAAATACAAAACTTAAAAAGCTTCCTGCCGGCTCGATCGTCGCCTGGGATAACAAGAATCGCATTGCTTGTTTGGGTGGAGGGCAAGCTTCGAAAAATAAGTTACAGTCCCCTAAACAACACTCGCTCAAGATATGTTCCCTAAACATAGGACTATCTAAATCCAAAGCCGAAATCTTTGGCAAAATAGCCAAAGACAAAGCAGTTGACGTCTTGGCTCTGCAGAAAACCCATGTGCCTGACACAGTCCACAATAGACTAAAGATCCGAGGTCTAATTCTCGTGTCTTATAACTGCAATCCCAAGCATGGCCTGGCAACCTACATCCGGCCTCACCTCAACGACATAACTCAATGTCTACTTGATACAGAATACTCCATAGGTATTAAAGTTCCAAATACCACCATCTACAATGTCTACAAACCACCATCGCAATCCTGGCCTGATCAAATGGACCGGCCACCACCTCACCCCCTGCTATCTATGTTGGTGACTTCAGCTCTCATCACACCATGTGAGACTATTCCTCTAACAACCGGGACGGCAATAATCTAGTTAACTGGATGGATACATATAACCTATATTTGGTTTACGATGCCAAGCAGGAGGGCACTCTCCACTCAGCCAGATGGAACAGAACCTACATCCCAGATCTGTGCATAGTCACTAAAGACTCAGAAGACCACCCTCTGCCAACAACTAGAACCAACCTCAACGGATTCCCTAATAGTCAGCATTGTCCTACACTAATAGAGACAAGCACATCAATCCTAGTCATCAGCAGAACACCAATAGCTAGATGGAACCTTCGCAGGTCAAACTGGAATGCATTTCAGAAACAAATCGAGCAAACCATTAGAACAGTTCCACCGACCCCTAATTGCTATTCAAGATTTGTCAAACTAATCAAAACTGCTGCCAAAGTCTCTATTCCTAGAGGCTATAGAAAACAATACATCCCATGTGGAATAGAGAAACAGAGAAACTTTTAGCCAAATATTAAGAGACTGAAGACCCAACTGTTGCTAAGGAACTCATAACACTGGATAAAAACAGAAAGGCAAGATTAATCTCAACCATCCATGAACTCGATTTCACCACATCTATCCAGAAAAGCTGGTCACTTCTGAGAAAATTAGGTGGACAGAACCAACAACACACAAAACAATAGAGAGAACTCCTGATCAAATTGCTAATCATTTATTGAAGACCTCCAAAATACATTTCAGCTCTATCAGGAAAATTGCTGTGCAGTCTTCCATCAGACATTTCCTGAACTTGTACACCCAGTATCTCGGGAAGAGGTACAGGTAGCCTTAAAACTCACAAGAATGGCAAGGCAGCAGGAATGGATGGTATCCTCCTGAGTTTCTAAAACATCTTGGTCAACAAGGCCAAACATGGCTGGCAGGCCTTTTCTCAGAAATTATAATGACTGCTAAACTACCAAATCTGTGGCGGGAAGCCAAAATAATTGCCATGCCCAAACCAAGGAAAGATCCAAATTATGTGAAAAATCTACGACCTATCTCCTTACTTTGCTCCACCTTTAAGCTCTTTGAAAGAATTCTCCTTAAAAGAATTTCACCACTCATCGAAAGACCCAATTGAATAAGCTGGCTTCAGGCCAGGAAGAATTTGCTGTGACCAGGTCATGGCCCTGGCAAAATAGATTGAAGCAGGCTTCCAGAAGAAACTTAAATCTGGATCCACTTTCATTGACCTAACATCAGCTTATGACATAGTCTCGATCAGGGGCCTCCTCCTAAAGCTAGGAAATATTATAAGGTGCAAAAAAAAAAAAACTTTCCAGCTTTTTGAATCCATTCTCTCCAACAGAAAGATCCTGGTCCATAAAGACACAGAGCCCTGAAGGAGACCGTTGTGAAGCAGGCCCAAATTCCTTCACAACGGTCTCCTTCAGAGCTCTGTGTTATCTCCTTTACTTTTTAACATCTACGTGTACGACTTACCACATACCAGCTCAAGCAAGTATATGTATGTTGATGACCTAGCCATCCTATATCAGTCTACCTCCTTTGCCAACCTGGAATCAACCTTGAATACAGACCTGAACATCCTGGAAGAGTACTTCAAGCAGTGGTACTTGAAGCCAAATCCAACAAAAACTGTGTCCACAGTATTTCACCTGAACAGTGCAGAGGTGAATCGACACCTCAACCTTTGTGTGGAAAAATGGTAACACGAGCCTCACCCGAAATACCTTGGAGTGAGCCTGGACTGAAGCCTAACCTATAAAAGGCACATCACCAACCTATACAGCAAAATTAAAACGAGAAACATCATTTCATGGCTTGCTGGAACAATCTGGAGTTGTGGTGCAGAAGTCCTAAGGTCGTCTGCACTAGCCCTCGCATTCTCTGCAGCAGAATATTGTGCCCCTGTCTGGGAAAGAAGTGCACACACTAACATTATAGACACCCAGCTAAAGTCTACCATGCGCATGGTTATTGGGACAGTCAAGAAGCATCCCTCTCTCCTGTCTGCCTGTCCTATATAACATTGCTCCACCAAACATACGGAGAAGACAAGCCTCGATTAAAGAATTTAATAAAGCAATGAGCAACCCACTCCTGTCCCTGCACCATACTCTCATAAATCCACCTAGTTTTCGCCTAAAATCTAGAAAGCCTCTCTGGTCCATGGACGAACTCTCTTCAGCTGCCCTGCCATCAACACCTGACATGTGGAGAGAATACTGGTCCAATAATCTCCCAACAAATGACTTCCTGGTAGAAGCTGGGTTTGCTCTTCCTAGGAATATTTGGATCAGAACTAACTAGGGCAGATGTGGCTACCTACTACATAAATGGGGGCTGTTAGACTACCCTTATTGTGATTGTTCTGCCATGGCTCAGACAATTACTCATATTGTGTACGACTGCCCAAGGCGCTAATTTCACGGTAGTAGTCTACAAGGTGATGGATGAGGCCTTGTATTGGCTTTCCAGACTGGACATTGACTTGTAGTTGATATGGTGGTTATGGAGGAAACAGAAGATCAAGGTCCCGTTTCACCACGAAGACGTTACTTGTAGTCACTCTCATATTTCTCGTCGAAGTATCAACAGAACTCCTCCTCATGCTAGAAGATGGTGATGCAACGTGAAATGGGTTTTCTCTAATGGATCAAGATTTTCACACAAGTCACAACTGCTCTCTAATAAAATCTCAGATACAGCTATATTTGTGTTGTGATGTGTTGAGAGAACATGCAGTCTTGTCATATTTGGTACAGTGGGATGATAATTTTCTCTGGCTTGATTATAACAAATTATTTTTGCTTTTTTAAAAAAAAGGAAGACTTGGAAAGCAGTTTGTGTCTTTTATGTAACGAACTTTTCCATGTTAAGATTTTCATTATTTGTTTCTGGATATTGTGATTGTATATTTCACTTGCCAGTTTCACAAAGCCATATGCATAAATAAATTGCTGCGAAGAGAAATAACCATTGCAAAACTGGAGAGAGGAGGGGGAGTAGAGAGGGAGACCTGTGCATTTTTATCTGTCGAAGGACGAGAGATTTCTATATGTTCCATTGATCCATAGATAACAATTTATGTATTTGTATAACTTTAGGAGAGAGAGTTTTCATTCAACGAATACTTTTAAAAGTATTAATTGAATATGTGAAAACATGTAGGACACAAAATGATTTTTTTCCTTTTTAATAAACAGGATATCTGTACGTCAGTGTAATTTTCATATAAATCAAAAATATGAAAAAAAAAAAACAAAACAAAACAGAAAGTTACCATTTTTCTTATTGCATTAATTTTACCTGTCTATTGTATCAACTGGCCTTCCAGATCCTCCAAGTCCACACCAATTCCCATAATCTACAAACTCGAATGGTTCAATGCCTGTTTCTGATTTTACCATCTTGGCTAGTTCTATAATGTTCCTTTTTGCTCTTTCTAAACTTGTACTACCTGTCAGTTAAAATAAAATGGTAATTTCGATCACTTCTGAATTTTCTATGTTATTAGTACTTACGTTTATTAATAAGAATTGAAATAACTATTACTTAACATGGGGAGCCTCTCTGAGCTAGACCATTGCATGTAACACTAGTCAGTGATTGGAATTTGTTCCAGCATACTTTGTGTGGGCATCTTTTTTTGAACAAAACTTCTCTCACAAGGGAAGCATCAACGTTATCAAGGCAGCTTCCGTAGTTGGCTGCCTTGATAACGTTGATTCAAGAATGTATGTAGAGAGGGGGGGGGGGTGGTACATAGCATATAAATAACAATAAACTACAAAAATAAATACAAATCAAGTTTGATGTTACGCAAACATTCAAACACTATCTTAATACACGTTAATTTAACTATTACTAATTTCTGTGGTCTTTCCATCTGTTGAATAGTGAAACACTATTCTTAATTCTGCCATAGGCCTAAGGTGGATGACCAGACTGAGTTTAAATTTAAGCGATCATTGTATTAAGAGATCTATAGATTTGTTTTTCTTCACTAGAACTGTTTCAGGAAATAAAAAAATAAAGGTCGACATTTGACCAGTTATAATAAAGGGAGGTTCTAACAAACATCCGTATTTGCCCTCGTTATGATCTATTCCAACCTCACTGGCTTTGGCAATCCAGTGAATACTAGATTAAACTAGTGCAACTTCCAAGTAGGAGATGCTTCCCCCCCCCCCCCCACATACCATTTTATACCTTTACGAGGTAAAAATCTCCCGACGTTTATCTAGTTATATCTCTTAAAAAATTTAGGCATGATATGAACAATTATAATTGAAAAGTTAAATCTTTCCCTGCATTGAAAACTCGGCAGAAGTAGTCTGTGATGACTTCCTCCTCTTTTTAGGTAACTGTAAATTCCTTATGAACCTTTTCGTCCATTAGTGACTGTGAGTAGAACTTCAGGAAATAATTTGATAAGTTTCCCCCTGAGGTTTGAAATCAGTAAATGTTATCATTGTTATAGGAATTAGTTATTTATTAACTTTTAATACCCAGTTTCACATGTGAAGTTATATTTAAAAAAATCTTTAACACTGATAATTTAGTAATCTTATTTTAAAATTTTCTGAATTAATCAAACATATCAAATTAATTCGAAGCGCAAAGTTTCAGAAGTCCGTATTAATCTAACATTTTTTTAAAATGAATTTTTGTTTCGGTATTAGGCATGCCAGGGAGATGCTTTGAAGTTGTATTTATACAACAGACTGTGAGAGGTGTGTGTGTGTGGGGAGTGATTGTATGGCTTTACAGGGAGAGATACAGGAAAGTAAGCGACTACCGAACTTCTGCTGTGAAAGTAGACGTGTTTTTTTTTAACTCTCTAGGAGTAGCAATATGAAAAAAATATTGTATACAGCACAGCAAAATGGGAGTGTAGAGAAACTAAAAAAAGTGTGGGAATGGATGTAGAGTGACAAGAAAAGAAAGATTGATTAGATTTATTATTTACATTTGACCTCCATGGAGTCAGAGACTCATCGTGAGAGGTACTCAATATTGCATACAATGCTCATCCAACCGCATCTTAAACTGATTCAATATGTCCACAACACACTCAGGCAATGCATTCCACTCACCAACCACCGTCCATGAAAAATCTCTTCCATGTCTACCTGTTAACATCCTCTTACCAACTTATATGTCTCAATCACATTCCCCCCTCCTATTTACGAGGCTCTGCAACTTACATTCTCTCAATCTGACCTCGTACTCCACATTTCAAAAACCACTGTATCTTGTGAATCTTCTGCACCCTTTCCAAGATATCCTCGTCACCATGAAAACCTGGCGACCAAATCTGTGCACAATAATCCATATGAGGCCTGATTAAGGCGTTATACAATGGAATCATAACCTCTATTTCTGCATGTCAGGGTTCTCCGCATCATTGCCATTATTCGATGTGATGTCTTCACAACTTGTGCAATGTAGCCTCTGAATTTCAGGTTCTTGTCCACCATCACTCCTAGATCTCTCATCTCCTCTACTTCCGTTAGCTTCCCCACCAAGTGTATACTTTGCATTCCATCATTGCTTACCAGATCTCAAAACCTTACACTTGGCAACATTGAACTGACAGTTCCACTTACTTGCCCATTCATGCAATCTATTCAAGTCCTCTTGTAAGGCATTAACATCAGCCCGACTGTGCATTGCTCTCACCAGTTTTGCATCATCCGCAAACAGATGGATATCACTAGTTAAACCCAACCCAATATCATTAACATACAAATTTAATAACAATGGCCCCAAAACTGACCCCTGTGGCACACCACTGGTGACCTTTCTCTTTTGAGATACTTCCCCCCCCCCCCCCCATATACAACTTTGTGATACCTATTTGACAGCCAGTCACTGATCCAACACAAAATTCTGTTATCCAATCCCATCTGCTTCAATTTATTTAAGAGCTTGTCATGTGGCAGTCTATCAAAAGCTTTTGTAAAATCCAAGTACACCACTGTATATGCATCTCCTTTGTCCGAGGTATTTGTCACCTTGTTATAGACATAAGCTAGTGAAATATGATCTCCCCTTAACAAACCCATGCTGATAACCACAGAGAATACTGCTATTATCAACCCATTTCTGTATCCTACTTCTCGCCAATCTCTCCAGAACCTTCACCACAACTCCAGATATGCAAACCGGCCTATAATTTGAAGCTAACAGCCTTATCACAGCCTTTATGCAGTGGAACAATTTTACCCTCCTTCCCCTCCCTTGGAACCTCTGCTGTTGCAAAACTTATTAAACAGGCATGCCAACGCAACTGCCAGTCCCCTGGAAGATTCCCTTAAGATGCGTGGTGTTATATCATCAAATCATATCACCTTATTAACATCAAGGTTATTTATTTGTTCAAATACTTCCTGCTCACTCACAATTAAGCTATCCTCTCCTACGTCCTCTACAATTAAGTTCCTCATGATTCCACCCTGATCAGGATAAAACACACTTATAAATTGATCACCTCAACAATGACTTCTGCAGCAGTTACCATTCTACCACTTTTATCCCTTAACTTCATCTTTCCATGGTCATTCTAACTTCTACTTGCCACATATCTAAAAAATTCACTAGGGTTTTTCTTAGCCTGATTTGCCAGTTTCTGCTCATACTCTATTTTTGTTTTCCTTACTAACTGAGTCGCTCTCTTGGCTTGTTCTTTATGTTCTTCATGTGACTGATTACCATTATTCATCTTGTACTTCCTCTAAAGTACTTTCTTTTTCCAGATTTCATGCTTAATCTCCACATTCATTCATTTTACACCAACCTTATTCAGCCCTTTCGCCTTTGGGATACATTCGTACATTGATGCTGTTATGTATTCTTTGTAAGTATGCAGCATTTATTTCCTTACCGCTCAACTCCTCGTTCCATGTTATAGCTCGAAGTTGTGTCCTAAGCTTGTCATAATCACCAGCATTATAATCCCACATATATCCTTTCCTTGCATATGACTAGCCACAACAGAGGTGATTACTTCATGATCACTTTCACCAACTGCAGGAAAATGTGAAACCCCTCTAACAATTACATCCTCTGATGAAATGATCAGATCTAGAACTCTTGATCCTCGCGTCCCTTTTTATGTGCTGTCTGAGATCGTTATCTCTCAAGAACTCAAGAGATTTTGAGAGATTTAGTTTGGTTAAAAATATTCCCCCCCCCCCACACACACACGCCCGTCCCTACGCCTACGCAAAGAACATTTATACCAGATTTTTCAAACCAAAAATCTGGTATAAATGTTCTTCGCGTAGGTATAAATTTTTCAAACCAAAAATCTGGTATAAATCCGGTGTCATACAAGGCAGAGAACACTCTAAAATAGAAAAACAGAACCATTTGCTAGATAAGGAAACGCTTTTTAGATAATATCAAATTCAAAAATAAAATAAATAGGGATAAAAAACCACTTTTGATATAAATTTTGTCATACTATCACTGATCCACACAATATAAAACATTAATAAAGACAGCACAAGGTTTGACATCCGTCAAATTTTTACTTTTAATCTTCAATATCGCACGGTTCCATCTGTATAATAAAATAAATGCTGTAGAATATTCCCGTCCTTCTTTTCCTCCTTAAAACCACGCTCTGATTCACTAATTTATAATATTTTAAATGTTTAACACTTTCATTGCCAAGCTGAAAATTGGAATTTCGTGCGGTGGGCAAATTTTTTTTATTTTTTATTTAGTTAGCGACGTCCACGCGATAACGCGTGATCGGCCGTTTGGTGAGAACGTGCATCACGCGATAACGCTTGATTGGCAATGAACATGTTAAACCATCAAATATTCTTACGGAAAATTTTCAGTCCTCTTTGAGTATATCAATCTACTTAGCATTTTATTTTTTCACATTAATATAAATTCCAGTTATACTATGTGATATCGCAATAATTAAAAATGGTTACGTTATATTCTGTAAATTTTTCTGTTACACTTCTGTGTCATCACAAGTGACACTTAATATGATGTCATTAGTAGTTTTATTTCTTAATTACCTCGGAATCAAACTTGATATTTGCTGTCTGTTAATTTGTAAACAGGCATTCCTGTCGATATTCAAATTGCTCAGGTATTTCTTCACTAGGAACCTAGACATTTTCCTTGGAGTTTCGAAATATGTTTTACCTATCAGTGAACAAACACTTATAAAAGGTTCACAACCACGAAAATATTAAAACAAAATAGCACTAAAAATCTATTTAAAATAAATGGAGCTTAACATTTTAGTCATTGAAACCAACATATTACTCCATGCTAACACAGCCATAGTAATACTAAAAAGCCAACACCAGGAACCTGGTGCCAAGAAACAAACATAAGCTACCAAATACCACTGTCCTCAAAATGAAAATAAAAAAAATCAATGAATAACATAGTCCATCTTATAAATTAATAAATCCAGTTGTTAATTATATAAATACACACACCTAACGAAAAACACTATATGATCCCTAGAAAAACAGACTTATTAAAATCAAAAACTACCACTTCAAACATTACTACTAAGAACTACTTAAGACATTACACTGACATCACAAAAAAAAAATTATAATAATAAAACCACCATTCCAAACAAACAAAAAAAGAAAGAAAGAAAGAAACATTATTTAAATTAAGGGGATATTAAATCCCACATTGTTTTAAAACCGAATAAGAAACTCAAAGATTGGAATCAGAGAGTTTCATGCCGAATATAGTAAACTATAAAGTACCGGCGATCACTAGCGTGAACTAATGCAAGTGACCCTAGTACGTAGTACAATACCGGACAACTCGTAGCAAAGGTGGTAAAGTTCTGATCGCTATTCTTAGGTATTTTCCATAATGTAAAAACACATTTCCTAGGATATGCTGTTATTACATTATGGTGGGAGGTCACTACCCAGACCGGCCGAAATGAAGCTTATTAGCTCTTTATATTTAAGTAAAGAAAGAAACTTTGGTAAACATAATGAGTGCCCAAATAACATTACTTCCAGTGAATTTAACCACGTGATACATAGAGCACATGATTTTGTTGATATTACGGTTATCGGTTAGCAGTAGTTGTAAACTAAAACTGTAAGATATTTTCATCTGAGTGTAAGATCCAGCCAGCCTCGTGGTCTTACTTGCTTGGGCAATAATTTAAACAACCCAGTCCACTCCTCTTCTCATAACTTTAAACCTTTCGAAATTTCTTTCCTATTCACTTTCGCCTGCTGGCATTGTAAACCATTAAATTCAAGGTAAGATCTCTTTGTATTCCTTTTATTAATGGTTCTTGGCTTGCCGCTCTGTGATAGTAGCCAATGCTAACTCCCAAATAGCACAGTATGTGTCCAAAAATAAAGTTATATAAAAAAAGCTATTTCATGTTAACAGCATGTGTCCTTTCATAGTACTGTGTTTATGACATTTTTATTTATACTTCTACATAAAGTTAAAAAAAAAAAAAAAAAAAAAAGTAATTTTTGTAGCGTTAACTCCGATACTGAAGTCGTGATAGTCGCTTAGTATGTTCTTCCATTCGTATGCGCGATTACCCCTTCATTCCATTTCTCGCACTAGATTTCTTATGTGACTGTAGTTTTATAGAACACTGCTAATAAATATTGACTTATGGCATCCTTCGGATATTAGTAGTTGGTATTGACAGCTAAAATTTGAATGCGAGTATTTCAATTGAGCGAAATATGAGTGAAGTTATCATATGACAACGCTGAAGGTTCCGTGTCAGAAATAGAACTTCTTATTTTCCTCGTCTAGTAAAAACGTAAACTAGCTTGAAATCACACGCACCCAGACAAGGTGGTGTTAAAAGTACCCAGCGTACCTATTTACAACTTATTTGTCATCATTAGTTCTTGTTATTTTATGTGTACACTTTATGCATAAAATTCTTTTATTTACTTATCTGCAAGATCGAGAAATTTTATTAGTGGACACTTTTTCTTATCCCTACTCCTAATAACGGAGTTGAAAACTTTGCGCTTTCGAAATAGTAAACTGAATCATTTGCTTTCATACTTTTTTACAGAAGATCTGAATCGTTCTAAATTTATGTCGGTTATTTTAAAGTGCAAGAATTACTTTTTTTGGTTTTCAAAAGATGCGCTTTATATCCACTGAATGGACAAATTATAAATGTCATTTAGTTATTACAGCAATTAAATACTATTCTTTTCTTTTCTCACGTGTGTTATTATCCTTTTGGGTTCTCACATTACTGGGAACTAAAAGGACTGACCACCAATGGCAGTATCCATCTCGTTAACTCCAAATAATTATTTTGCTTAATATTTCACATTAATAAATACAATGTCTTTCTGTGCAACCATATTTAAAGCCATTTGATTGAAGTTATAACATTATAACATTTATCGTTGTAGATTAGCGCTGTTAGTAATTTAAATTATTGCTTTTTTATTACCAATATATTCATAAACGATATTACAATGTTAAAAAACGTTTAATTTTCTTGACCAAAAAGCTCTGGAAAAACTTTTTATTTGACTTTCTTAAGAAAATCAACTCTCTACACCACACAATCAAATTCACTCTAGAACTTGAAGAAGATAACCAATTATCATTTCTGGACACTTTAATCAAGAAGCTTCCGAATGGTGGTATCAACCTCTCAGTTTACCGCAAACCTACCAATACAGGACGTTATTTACATTTCACTTCCTCACACCACATTTCTCAGAAACTTAGTATTGTACACATGTTGAAGAACCGTGCCTCTTTCCTTACAACAGATCAACAAGACCTCCAGGAAGAACTATCCCCGATATCCACCAACCTTACCATGAATGGATTTCCCTCGAAGACTCGTCCACAAGATACTTTTCTCTGAACCCCGACAAAGACAAGATGATGTACGTTATATTTCTACTATCGTCATTCCATACTTAGGGACAGTTTCCAATAAGATTGCTAGACTCCTTAGACCACATAAAATAAGAGTGGCCTTTAAACCCACAGAAACGATTAGACAATTCTTAAGATCTCCAAAAGATAGCCATCCTTTCTCCAAATATGCTGGAGTTTATAACATACCCTGCTCGTGCGGCTTGAATTACATCGGCCAAACTTCAAGGAGCCTTGAAATTAGGCAAAAAGAACATATAGGTGTTCTTTTTCTGGGTAAAAAATTGGGGTTAGCGTTTCATTTCTCAAGAACGAACCATACCATAGAGTGGGATAGAAGCACAATTCCTTACATGGAGGAGGACTTCCTCTCCCGAATTTTTAAGGAGGCCACAACAGTTGCCCGCTGTACACAAAACCTTAACAGGAACCAAGGACTAATCTTGCCCGTGATCTGGAAGACCCTTATCAGATCCTTCAACTCGCCAGAACTGAATTATAGTGCCAACTATAGAACGTTCCTAAATAACAAGTGAGATCATCCACGCTCTATGAATGTATTGGACGCGCTCTGTTCTTTGTTTAATATAATTGGAATCGGTTGATTTTCGTTTGTAACAGTTTTTTACGCTCTATGAATGTATTGTACGCGCTCTGTTATTTGTTTAATATAATTGGAATCGGTTGATTTTAGTTTGTAACAGTTTTTTACTTTTTAGTGCCTTACATCAGTTATGTACCTTGAAGATGCCAACAGACTTAGTTGGTATAACTTAGTTGTTTATTATATACACTTGATCAATATAATCCCAATAAAAAGTTTTTCCAGATATTACAATGTGTTCGCTGTTCTCCATTGATTGCATGATATAGAGGGATAATGTAAAGGATGCAAATGTTTTATATTCTTAAATTTTGCTGTAATGCATAATTTAAAACAATTTATAATGTGTAATGAAATACTGTAGTTAATCGATAAAAATAGGAAGTCTTGATAGGAAGAAAAATTTACTGATACTAAGAGTTCATTTGAAAATTCACTGCCAAAAGATGTGCTTACGAGCATCACTGATTATTATCATAATAGGCTAGTTTCGAATTCAATCTAGGACGGGAAGAATGAAACGCCCTTTTATTAGGACGTTACATCTGAAAGTGAGTTAACCAGGTGCAAGTGGAGGTGGGTTTCCTCATTTAAACTAAATTTCTTCTTCTTACTTGATAATCACACACCTGTCGGAGATCACACACGTAGTTGACAGACAAAACGCGTGGCGCTGGTTGTCTCATCGTGTAATATAAACCAACCAAACGATTAATTACTTATTTGATTGGCTAGCGAAATAGTGTCGTTTAACTGTATCATATAGTTTTCAATATTCATTACTAGCTTATAAAAAAAATTAGTTTGGTGCTTTGGGGGTAAAGGTGCGATAGAGATACATGCAAACATCGTAATAGAAGATCCAGACAACATGATTCTTCGCCAGAAAGGCTTGGATTTATTCATGCAGAAATGACGATAATAATTTTAAATTTGCCTCCAGTTGCATTTTGGTATCAGTATAACTGCATCAGGCTAATTATTCATTATATCGCAATAAATGTAAAACGGAAATATTATATTGATAACGGGAAGCTTTAAATGATTCACTGAAATAACCACATTGAACCTTGTGTGTGTGTGTGCGCGCCTGCACGTTGGAGGGGGGGGGGCTACTAAACCGTACTAGACTGGTTATCACGCAACATGCATCGTAAAAGAAATACGTGATTGTGTTCCCTGGCTGTTTTGTTTGATTTCCGGTTCTGCAACAAACCTGAGTCTTCATGAGGTTAAAGCCTCATTTTTGTACAAGGCCGTCTACCTCACTTTCAATTGTACAGTACTATATAATAGTTTTTCGCATTCTGGACGTAGTTCGAACCCAAATGTTGCATCATTTTTGCGGCTGAGATTGAGAAATAACGGAGTTTTTTTGCTTTTGCAGACCGGATACAGTTTCGAACCTCATTGTGATGGTATTTAGATGACAGTTGATTTTTAATTTTAGACAGTTTTGCTTATTGAACGTCGGAAGAGTAAACTGTCCTGATTCTCCAACCTTAACCCATCCACTGCACTTAATAAGCAGAGTAGACACCGAGAGATTAAAATCATCTGCCAACCAAAAACATTAACAAATAACTATGCTGCAGCTGGTTTCGAAACTACAGTTTGACTTTAAACGAAATATTCACTGGACCATTTAAGTTAATGAATCTGGTCTCATTAGTCGAGTGGATAGAGTCTTTATGCTTATTCCCCAAAAGATGAAAAATATTGAACCCTGCTTCCCGGAATTCGAATTTGTATTCCTGAAAGACTCCATATCGTACCGTTACTTAAGTAAAGGTACTAATATTAGAACTCATCAACCTTTCTTTGGCGGGATTCGAATAAGAAATATTAAATAACGAATATCACTAATTTAATATTGCAAAGTCACAAAAATTACGCTACATGTATACAATTAACACCCATAATTAGCGCATCCCCTTCCTTCGTCCACCCGAACGCCCATATAAAATATTTTCTACAGATTACATGAATTAGGCTTTCTGATGTATGAGACCAACACTCAACAAATGCTGATAAGCGTAATGAGCATGACACCTCTTCACCGGACTCAACTATTTATCGGTATATGTGAAAAACAGTTACTTTGGTAAATCATATGTTGCTGTAAAATCGTAGGAAAATAGAATAGGCTCTTCCTTGCTCCTCCCCCACCCGAGTCGAGTACTTATTTGCCGGAAATAATGCAACATCCTCCATTCTAAAAAAAATTCTGTAGTTTCAAAATTAACTGTTTAAAAATCAGATGCCTTTTTTGCTTATATTGAAAAGTGTTTAAAATATCTCTTTTTTTTATCACAAAAGGCTAATTTGTTCAATATTGCAAAGTTTTTTGAAGATTGATCTGAACTGGTATTTTATTTTGCTCCGAAGATTGCCAATTAATTACAGCTAGAGATGATTTCATATCTGCGAAAGTGAAGCATAAACTAGCATAAATGAAGAATAACCTCTTTCTCAGTTGGATAGATCTGGTTCTGCTACTAGGAACATTTCATAGGCTGTTTCAAAATGGAAGTAAGTTGAAGTCGATGGGTTTTCCTCGTAGAAATGTAGATTCCCATCCCCCCCCCTTGCAGAATAATCAAACAGATACAGATCGTACGCAACAGTTAGTTAAGGGCATTCTATATTTACATCTTCACGATAAATGAGGGGAAAAATCCATTTGTCAGTGAATGGAAAGTCATTTTAATAGGTATTCAAGACAACTTGATTGTAACAGTATAAAGTATATATTATAGTATAAAGAGTATAAGCACGATTGCATTGTCTTCTATTGGTAAAAAGCTCTGTTTTTTAATAGACTAAGACACTGTGTTGCAACAATAGTCTCAACTTGTACTATCAGGTTGCACACGGCCGTATGCTTCCTCTACAAACATATGTTACATTTTCAAGAATGAAAGTACATGAGCCATTTCTTGCTGGTCGTTCAACTATTGAATGCAGTAGAGATGAAAATAGAAACTAGGAATAACCATGTTCCTTTCGAAATTTTTAGTTTTTCTGATCTAGAGGGGGACAGAAAGACCAAATGAAATGGGGATCGTATAGCACTCGGTGTGTGTTGAATCTCTAATATAAAAATAAATAACATGGGGGAGTGTTTATACATAAATAAAAAAAAAGATTATTATTAGTGAAATTTATAACAAAAAGATAATAGAAGTAGTTTGAGTAAACATATAAAGTTTATGAAGAGAATTGCCTGTTACATATTGGTTTTACATGAGTTAGTGGTAATCTTCGCTATGACTGACCGACAACAGGTCATATGGTTTTGAGATTACTTACCTCTGGGTGATTCAGTATTCTACTCAGGAAACATAAAAAAACTAGCCTCGAAACATATTTTATATTGTTTTACTTTAGTATAAACTAGTTTTTGAATAATTTTTCGGTGTTCTAATTATTACTCGTACGTTCAGAATATTTTGACTTTTCTCTTGTGATACAGCAACAGAGTTCAAGTGCTTAATGAGAGAGAGTGCAAGTAATGTTCGGCAGTAGAAATGGGAAAACAACAAAAACGTAAAAAAAAAATTATAATTTTGATCCATCAGCAAGTGACAAGTTTATTTTCTCACCGTTTAACCGCAAATATTTAATTTCATTATCACTCAATGAATAAAATAGTGCCACGAGGCAAAGCGTCTTTAAGAAATAGTTTTGGAGCAGCAACCTGAACACTAAATTTGAGGATTGCTCTGGGTAAGCATTGTATATCTATTGTTGCTATTTCTATCTTGAGATCGAAACTAGTTTCCATCATGATTCTAGTTTAATTTCAAAGATTTCTTCCCGAATGTAAGTGAGTGGATATTATTTGAAAACTTTTGTCTACCATTCCTGATCACGTTAGTTCTGAAAGCAAGGTTTGAATTCTTTATATTAAACATTTTTAACGGTTTGTACCCTTTAGTAGTGAATGGTTTTTCTTCTCCAGTAATATACCTAAATTAAAACATCCGAGTCTTTGATCATTCGTCGGTGGACGTATAGCTTCTATTCCGAATCCTTTTGCATCATTCATAATATTAACTATACGTTTATCCTAATTCTGTGCTGTACCAATGTAACGGGTGGTGATCCACTCGAGATATACATTATTAATCAGCATTTCCTTTATTAATGCAGTAGTGTCGTCGAAGTGTCAACCATTTACATTTCATGAATGCAGATATCTACAGTACTTCAAACAGTCAACTGTTGTAATCAACTGTTTCCTGTCAACTGCTACCTCGTGGCTTTCTGCCACGAGGTAGCAGGTGACAGGAAAAATCTCCTGGTGTGTTTATAATTATCCCTGAGGCAGGTAATGCCGAAAGGTGTCATCATATTATATTTGTTTGCTTGCCAAGTTTTTATTTTAAAAAATTATGCGACTCCTACTTACGAAATGTAGACCCATTATAAGTTGGTACCCTGAATGGACAAAAGGTTTATTATTATTATTGTTATTTGATTTTCTTTATTTGAATTTTTTTTCCAAATTTTACATAATCCAGAAACCCAGCTCTAGACTAAACACGGATGCTTTTTAAGCCACTTCATGTTTCCAATAAGCTGGGTGGTGGTCTCACACCGTATGATGAAATTCATCTCTTAATTAAACTTCGTAAACATTCATGCTTTTCAACGGTATTTGAACTCACAGCCTCTTGGGGGAAAAATCTGTATTCAATCCGGATAAGTTAGCCTTATCTGAAAAAAAATCGTAGGAATTCCATCCGTCATACTTAGAATTAATCTAAATCTTTTCCTGTTAGCGTTACCCAGCACTGTAAAAGAAAAGCTAAAATTATAGACCACGATTTCATTACTTTTGTGTTTTTACATACAGACTTAGTCATAGAATGAAAAACAGTAATTTAATTGGAAGGTGATAAAACGAAGCTGAAGTAGAGTTGAAGTTGCCAATTTCAGTTACATTTTAAAAACTTGTATTTTAGTAGGATTACTCATATGAACATATTAAACATCTTTCAGCTACTGTCTGCATTCAGAAGTGTATAAATTCCTAACAAAGTGTCATAAAGTAATTTGTTGAGAAAGATTAATGCAGATTAATTTCAGCAACTCTGTATTAGAATATCTGTCTGCTCATGAGAAAGAATTAAAAAAAAATAATGGCTTAAGGTATTTTGAAAAGGACATTTGAGCAGTGCCTACAATGATTTTGAAATAGGTACATGGTGTTCAAGACTACAGTAAGACTTCTTTGACTACGTAAAGAAAAGCCTGATCAACAAAGAATTTGAATCTAAGAGCAAATAATTAAAATATCGGACTTTTTTTTATTATTCCAGTTCCTCAGGGTTACTTCGCTGAGAATTGTTCACTGTAAAAAATCATTTAGAATCCTAAAAGAATTTTGTAAAGCAAATGCAAAAGAATTTTGTAAAGCAAATGCAAAAGCAGTCAAAATTCGAACTCCGGCATGCAAATCCTAAATATTTCGTTTCCCCTTGTAATTACGTATTCCTATGTGAGGCAACCAGCTGTAGTTTCCCGGCTTGCTAACATTTGATATTTCCCTAGTTTCACTGCTCATCAACTCTCCTCACTAAAGTTTCAGTAATGTTTTAGGTTTGGCTCATGGACCTGATAAATTGTTAAAGACGATCCAAGCAGTCGGATTGTCTTTTAGATAAATTCAGGTCTTAACCAACATAGTTTAATTCCTTCTTTTCATTCATATGAAATTTGTTGACTACTACTACACTAGTCTGGTGACGATGGCTTCGTTTTTATCCACGCTGGAAGCAAGATGTTCATCCGTTAATACTAAAATACCTTGGAGTGATAGTGGAGCAGGTGCTAGATCTAGAGAATGAGGCGCTGGTTTTATAACAGATTCGAAGTTGGCATAGGGTGTCAAATGTGTATTTTCCCATGAAAGCATGCATTAATTCGCGAGTATTTATCGGGTTCTGCTTTTCTTTTTCATCTTTTTTTTTATTATTTTTTATTTATTTTTTATTTACATTTTTTTATTATTTACTAATTCTTGCTGAAGTATTTAAAAAACACTCCGAAAAACCTACACATCTGTTAAAAACACATTAAGAAAAAATATTGTTGCCCGTTGTACATAAACGTGAGTGCCTTGCTGTTTATAGGGCTTAGGTTGTTTGTACGATTTTGCTCCAAACTGTTTCTTTGATCCATTAACATAATTACAGTCTCTCTTCCAGCAACGTTGTTCAATTGGGATTCCTCTGAGCGCTTCCATCTGTATTGCATAATTTCTTAGTATAGAAGTTAGCTGCCGATTTCAATTTTCACTAGGCCTACGCATCTTTTTGCGTAATTTTGATAAAATTTCATCCGACTTATGAGTATCATAACTGTTACACAATAAGTTGGTCTTACAGGCTTTCCCTGCTATCGTTGTAAACGGAACATATTTCCTGTTTATATATATACTAATTTTTAGATTTATGATAACTGCCATTCATTTTCTCTGCAGAAGATGTGATATTTCTGCTTAACCCTTACAGCCAAAGCTTGTTTGGCTATTTGTGAATATCAGTGACCTTACGACAGGTGATTTTCATCACCCTATGCGAGACCATCATCGAACGTATAGAAGACCTGAAATTACTCTTGAAACTTTTGCATATTTGATTTCTCGATTAACTAACCTTTCATTCATAGATTTAAAACCTTTCCTTGGTATGATTGACATAAATATATTCTTCGTCATATATTAGTGATTAGTAAAGAAACTAACCTCTAATAATGCAGTTGCACTTTCGTATTATATGGCATTTACATCAATCTTATTCCAGTGTTAACATTTTGTGAGAGAGAATCTCATTCACGCTGCTCAAAAATCTGCCTCGCGATCTAGAAACCTAAACTGTTGCAGATCACTAAAACACGAATTATGGAAGATGAACGACATAATTAATAAAGCAAGATCATCCACGCGACATAAAAACACAGAACGTACAGTAACCAAGCCAACACTATCCAATAAAGCACAAAACAACATAAATGCTGTGTATAGATATTAAATGGATAAGATAAAATAAAAATATAAAATAATGGATAAATGCTGTGTGTTAATTTCGCTCTCTCCGTAAAGGCTTGTACTAGCTTCGAAGCCGGTTGATTACATCTCCTGCTCATCTTTTCACTCCTCATTTATCTTCATAAGATTGCTTTCGTCTGTATTTTGTAAAGTGAAATACCATTCGTAATTTATTAAACAGTTCTAATATGTTAGTACTAATTGTACAATTTCCCATACAAATGTTAAAATAATTGCAATATCTCAAATTATTGCACATCTGTATGTGCTATCCTGCAAGTCATATTAATATCCTTTAGTACACGCTGCTCAATTAGTAACTATTCTCGAAGACTAATGAAACTTATATTTATTATTGAAAATGGTTTCATTTCCCCCAAATAATATTTGTATACGTTAGCCTGTAGTTTATCCGATTAAAGTACAAGACGTAATCCCCTCCCCATGTTATCCTGTTCCACATTAAATGGTGATCATTTCATTTTTAAAATACTAACCTCTTGAAATCTGAGGTATCATTAAGATATCACTATCAAGAAAAACACATCAGTAATACTTTTCTTATTTCTTGCGTGTATTCTTCCATGTGTATACACGTTTTGATGTAGAAACATGGTGTTAATAATGACATATGTCTTGAACAGAAATCCAGCAGATATTTATCAATTAATTGTGCTTCATTAGTTTTGGTTGCTTTGGCCATAAGTGTTATCCCAAAGCTCCCAAAATATTTCTGCATGTTTGAGATTTATTTTTTATCTCCAACAAAGATCTCCCATTTCGTGTTTTTTTTTTCTTTATACTCGTATTAGTTCTGCTCCAGTTCTTCACTTCTATTTCTTCCTTCCTAGAACCTTCTGTGAAACCGCAGGCACAATAAGATCTCATTATGCAATTTCCCATTTTGAAAAATGCCCACATCACCCTGCTTGAATATTATTATTATCATTACTTGACACCTGCAGAGAGTCCTAGACTCATCGAGGGAGGGCACCTACTCTACAACTCTCCATCTCCGCCACTCAATCCGCCATCTACTGTGTACCACCACCACTAGTATTTTTCACAGACAATCACAAACATCCATGCCCACGGCGAACCCGCAGCCTTTTAGCCAGAGAGCGGATACGCTAACCATTCGGCCGACGAGGCCGGCGTGTCATCCAATAATTATTAGAAATATTTTGCTTGTTTTAAAGTCTTCTTTGGTTCAGCAAAATCAGTTATGTCTACATGATTGTTCAGTAATTCATCTCCTAGGCCCACTTTGTTTCATTAAATTGTTATAATAAACTCTAATTGTTTATTTTGGATGCTTAATAACGGTTGGTATGTTTCTTTAATATCTCTGTTTTTTTTATCCCTATCCTCCATATTTTTATTAAAAGTGCTACGCGATGTAAAACACAAAGCATTCAGTTATCACGAGTACCTTCCAGTTTTAAACTTTGCAAACATATTTTAACGTTCTTGGATGTACTGTTGTTGTCACACACACACAAAAAAGAAGTTTATTTTTAGGTTTTTGCCGCAGAATCTGTTATAACCGATCGCATAGTAATTGAAGGACTCGGAGTGAGTTCGAAATGCATTTTAACTGAAATTGAGCGTATACAATTTTACTTTTAATATTCATGGGTATTGCGACTTTTTAGATATATTTCGGATATCTTCTAATTTCCCACCATATTGGGATCCTCCCTAATGTAGTATGAAATTTCGGGGTTTAAAATATTCAATCTCGTTATTTTTTCTAGTTTTTATTACATTTATTTTATTTAAAATAAAGAGCCAACATTTATTTTAGTTTCATATTTTTATTTTGAATTATTCGAACTTCTACGTTATTTTTAATCAGTTAAAATTTAACTTTCAAGTTCTACGAAAACTTGAACTCAACTCTTAGTGTACTGTGGACACGAAGAGAATTGGGAACTGTTGCTGCTGCTGCTTGACCTGATAAAGGCGCTGTACCTTCCCATTTGTTAACGCCTTCTTCTTAATATAAACTATCGTTATCAGCTTGCGATAAAATCCGTGTTAGTTGTGCGACTTTTAATGTAATGAATAGGAGAGAGAGACTATTTGTGAGATCGCTACTAATGGGATCCATTATAATACACACACACACGGCACTCCAGAAAGAGAATCATAAATTGGTTATTCGTGAAAGCAGCAAGCGTATTACAAATGAACATTCGCTTCTTCAGATTAGTGAATTCATTGCACTAACACGTAGCTTCTGTTGTCAGCATTAAGTGAGTCTCCATGTTTAGAGAGGAGAAGGTAGTAGTAGTAAATATTTTCAGTACATGTCAGAGGGCTGCTTATTCTTATTTGTGACGTTTATTTGTTTTTAATAAATTATTTCTTCCGTTGTTTTAAAGCATCTAGTAGGTGCTTATGCATTTTGCGCAATGCATCTACAATTGCCGTATATGTTTAACTACCAAACCCAGTCATGGTGGATGAAGTAAATCCATTATTAAATTATCGGAAATATTGTAGGATATTTTTATGGTACATATATATGCACGCATGAATGGTGGTCGTGATATTTTCTGTCTGGGGAGAGCAGGAGTGGATTTTGCTCTTATAAAAACGATTCATTCATCTTCCCTCCGCACTATATTTATTAACGCATTATCGATAACCAAAATTCAGTGCGCCAACAATATTTACCAAACTAACAATGATATAAACGTCGTATAAATGTATTGATTTTTTACACGAGTGGTGCACACTCTTGTTTAGTAATGCATCCATGGGGATACTGATCACCATCCTTAAGAATAGCATATACATGCCCTTTGACTTCTCTTCGCGAAGGATCAAAAGGCCAGATTGTACTGATTTACCAGTCATTTTGACATTTCTCTCTCTCTCTCGTATTGACATTTTGGCAATGACCCAAGTGATTTTACTAAGTATAGATTATCTTTAGGAAAACCGACCCCTATGTATGCTGCATCAATATATGCAGGATTCCTATCAAATTATAATGAACTGATATTAGATGAAGTTTAAAGTTATGTTTTAACGAACCTGACATTGACAGCTGATCGAAATACTGAGAATGAAAATTCTCTAATTGCTATTAATTGTTTATGTACTGCTGCTGCTGATGATGAAAAGATTATTTTAGATGGGCATTTTTCAGTGCATGAGGCACATTTAGTTGGAAAGGAGTTCAGTCAGTAGCCGAATTTCTGTTAATTTTAGCATTTAATTTCTGTCGTATTTCTGAGTTGACATATTACGAGCTTAGTGGCGTGGACCAACGTTTCCCAAAGTGTGCTCCGTAATCCTGTGTGGGTTCTCATGAAAAAAAAAAAAACGATCCACAGAAAATATAAAAATCCAAATATACCATATAACCCTCTCAGTAAGGAAAAATCAAGGTTTAATCGGCTACTAGCGAAAATATACTTTTTTTTTTGCTATAACAGATCTGCTTATCTAATTCAGTAAACTACATACATTATATATAGTATAAAACTAAAATGAAACAAAAGGACTGCAAATTTCATTTAAATCATATAAATGAAGTATTGAAAGTAGGAGTTTGAAAAAAATTAAAATTTGGGTAGGACTGGAAGAGAATTAGAACTATGGAAGACTGCAAATTTCATTTAAATCATATAAATGAAGTATTGAAAGTAGGAGTTTGAAAAAAATTAAAATTTGGGTAGGACTGGAAGAGAATTAGAACTATGGAAGAAAGAATATACTGTACACAGCAATAGAAGAAGAATCTAAAGCAACAAGAAAGAAATAAGATTGTAAATAACTAGAAGAATCTATTCAAATAACATAGGAAAATGAAACTTCAGAGAAACAACGAAAGAATAACAGTTGAGTGCAGATTTTCAGAGACAGGCTAGGAAATATAACAATTGCAGGGAAATTGAAGAAAGTAATGTTATAGACAGAATAAGCGATCTGTTTAGAATGATAAATGAAGTTGCAAGAATATTTTTCTCTAGCTTAGGAGTTCTATAAAAAAATAGATTGGGAAAAAGTTTGATAGAAGAAGAAAAAGTGAAGCAAAAAAGAGTATGTATACGATTTGTACAAGAAAGATATTGATACTGAAGGAGAATATGAAACGAGAGAATTTGTTGCGGGATCTATGATAATAAAAAGTGAAGTGACATGAGCAATGGAACAGCTGACAAAAGTAAAAGCTCCTCAAGCTGATGGAGTGTCATTGGAATTATGGAGTGTAGCTGGGGATGAAGTGAATATATTAACTGAAATTTGACAACGGCTTTGGAAGAAAATATACTAGTCTAGAGATGGGAAAACATCAATATTCATTCCAATTCCCTAGAGACTGAAAATTTTAGCAGCATTACTTTAATTTGGTACAAGTAGAGTTATGTTGAAAGTGATCCGAAAACGCTGGGAACCCTATCTGAATAGAAAGGTTTTAAGAGAGCTAAAAAAACTACATAGCCTCCTTAGCTTAGTCGGTATAGATGAAGCCCTTTGTCGGAAAGACCTGGGTCGATTCCTGTTCGTCTGACGTGAAGAACCTTTATCTGGTCTCTTTCAACTAAAGGTGAATTAACCGGTCTCATACGGAGGTGGAGGATTTTCACCCGGTGACTCAGGTTTTCATCCCTCAAAACAGGCCAACTGGTCCCGTGAACACACACCACTACAGTTATAAATATACTTACGGCAAGGAAGGCAACGGGAAACCACCTTGATTCATAATCATCTCCCTGTTTAGATCACGACAAACTGTGGAATGTGATAACAATGGGAATACCTGAACATATTGAATATATTAAGATAATGGCCGGCTTCGACAAAGATTCAGTAGGAAGATCGGTGGCAGAAAATAACGTAAGGTATGTAGATAATATAATCCCCATAGCAGAAACTAAGGAATATCTGGAACAGTTATAAACATCGGCAAAACAAGAGATGGCTTCTGGCCAGTGTTTTTTTTTTTTTTTTTTGAAAACTTTAACGGTACTCATTCTTTGCTAGGCTAGCAGGAAAAGTAAAAATTAAAAGGATGTAAAAAAGAAAACGAAAATAATTTTATTCACTAATTTATTACTTTCAATAGTGATTTTGGAATAGACACATCAAATTAAGTATATAGCACTCAATTTTCAAGCATAAATTAATTATATAGGTATATAAAAATAATAAACTGTAAACGATAATTTCAATAAAAGTTTATATATATAGCAAATATTAAAAAAATGAAAATATCTTCACAATAGACCTGGTGAAAATTTAAATTTCTTTAAATAACTGAGCTTATTTGCCTACTAAGTAGATGTGTAAAAATGACTGAATTTTACAAATCTTTAAGTGTACCGCATCCGTATGTCATTCGTCACTGTTAATAACGGTGCGGTTCGTTATTAACCGTTGCATACCGCTCTCCCCCCCCCCCCCCAAACATTGCTTCTGGCATTTTGTACGCATTTATGATCGATTGAAATAAAGTGTTTGAAATTGATGATTTACTGGAGTCCAAAATACGAAATGATGGTCAATGGGAAGATAAAATTAAAAGGATAACTATGGGGGGGGGGGGGAACTGCTAAACCTTACAAATCTTATGTAAGATATAGATGTTAGAATTGTGCTAAAGCAATGGTATTTCCAGTAGTGATGTATGAATGTGAAAGCTGGATTATTAAGAAGAATTGGGTGATTTGAATCATGGCGGTGGAGGAGACTTAAGAATCTCATGGACCATAGGAATGACTGATTAATAAGAAAGTGTTAGAGAGTATAAAGACAGAATACTGCTTGGAGCCATTGATCGATGAACAGAAGTTAATGTACTTAGGGTATATTATGTGAGTAGATAAATCATTTTAAAAGGAAGTTAGGAACGATTGAGGGCATGAGGAGGAAAGGAAGACAATGAAAGAGTTGGATGGAGAAAGAGGAACTTACTAACATGAATTTCGAACTTCTGAAAAAAAAAAAAAGATGGGAGACGAATGAGATGAGGAGTCTTTCTTCACCGGATTAATAAAAGTTAGAAACCACTGGATGACACGTAACAACAAATTTGAATACATGGATTGCAAAAATTTATTCTGAAAAAAAAAGAATGCCTCCAGCTATGTAAAGTTTGGCAAATGCTATAGGCAATCAAAATTCGGTGACTGTTTGCATCAGTATTTACGAGTAACAATCTGTGGTTTTTTTATAACAATCTCGACTTTCACACCAGAAAACCATTTTTGTTCAGGCTGGAGGAAGAATTGTGCTGTTTTTTTTTTTATAGAAAAGCCTTTAAAATTCAATATTTATTACAAGATGTTCATAAGAAATTGTCAGTATACAGTATTTGCTGTTTTTCCTTTCTATATATGATATAAGGAAATATCTATCACTTTTTTTTACCATAGAAGGATCTTTAGTATGGATGTGTTCGCATTATATGAAAAAAAAATAGTTCCCTACCAAGGAAGTGATTTAGATAAAATGGATTGAAATGTGACTTGATATATCTATTGTTGCTTTGTGTCACATTTATCTGTCAATCTGGCTTAAAATTTGTTAAGATGCATGTTATTAAGACAGACCTCCAGGAAGTTAGGGACTCATCGAGGAAGGCCATATACTACTATCAGCTATCATACTTGTTACTGAATTCATTCACACTACTTACACACACCACATCCAATGGCAGTCAGTTATAATTAAGCACCACTCTATGAGAGAAAAATCTAGCTCTCACCCCCATTCTTGACGGCATTCATTCTCAACTCCCTTTCTTCACCTAACATAAAATGAAAAATTCCATATACTGAAATCGCGTATGACCCTTTCAGAAGTTGGTAAGTTTCAATCATATCACTCTTTTTCTCCTGTTTGCAAATTTCTGCAGTCTACTAATTCTTCATAATCATTATTCCACAATCCTAATAATTTTTAATAGTCTTCACTCACTGTATCAGAATCACTATAGAGACCAGACCTACGCACAATAGTTCAAGTGAGGCCTTATCAAAGTCTTGTAAAGAGGTAAAATTACTTATCCTTACATGCCAAAGTTCGTTTCAGCATTGCAGTGATCCTCTGAGTTGTATTTAGAATCTTTTAACATCAACTTCCTATCTACTAAAACTCCAAGATCCCTAGCCTGATCAGTTTCTTCTAGCATAATCCCACCACTATAATACCACATTAGATATCTAATCACGCCAAAGTGCATGACTTTACATTTATTATCATTGAACTGACATCCATTTTCCCATGTCCACAATTCCATCCTATTCAAATCATTCTGCAAGTACTGCATACCAGCAGCATTTCTGATTACCCTGCTTATCTCTGTGTCATCAGCAAATATGTGTATGTCGCAAGTCAATTCCTTCCCAATGTCATTAATGCACAGATTGAATAATAATGGGATCAATGACTGATCCTTGTGGTATAGCACTTGGTTATCTTAAATCTTGTAGACTTGCATTCCCCATATACCACTTTTTAATATGTCTGTCAGCTATCCTCTTATCCATTATCTTACAGCTTTGTTTGCATTTATATACTAGCTACTTATTGCAGATATTCTCATCCGATTTGAGTTTTCAATGAATACAAAAAAGGAGGGGGGAAAAGATAAGAAAAACCAAGCACCATAGTTTTCTTTTATTTCTTCTGGGCAGTACAAATTAAACCACATCAAACGGATATTAAGAAACTGCGAGGTAGTTTTAATGAAAGTTAAGAATTGAAGCGAAACTTTGAAACAGTCTCCTCCTTCTTCACTAAAAATTTTAATTGTTCAGCAATATGAGAAGAAATATCATTTTGAGATACAAAAGTTATGTGTTCGGAAAAATTAACAACTGAATTTAAATTTAAATTTTTGTTTAGCGAACGCCGTTTTTTTTTTCTTCAAAGCATACTTCAACATTACAATTAGGAGTTTGGACCAGTAGTATCAACATATTAGAATACCTAATACTGCGTTAGGAAATTCTGATATTTCGGAAACTCCTTGCTGTGTATATCGTGACTATCCAAGTCCTATTCATTTCAGGTATACAGGTAGAGAACCAACTCTTAGACCCAGTTATGAATTGATACACTTCCTATTTTCAGTAATTGTCAGTTGGAAGATTTGAGTGAATGGGGGGGGGGGGCTAGTGGTAGCTATCCCCAACTGTTGCCATGGTAGAATGGCCACATTCAACAGTATTTCAGGTATACCGAGAATGGTATTATATCTCGAAACAGTTGATCAGGAAGACGAAAGATCTATAGGAAGCAAGTCGCATAACTCCGAGAGAAAGTGTGTGTCTGAAAGCAGTTTGCTACGCCCACTACCCCAAATTGGATATAATAATTGTTGAAACCAGCGTTTTCCATGATTTGGAAAACGAGCGTTTTATGAAGACATTAGAGAAACGGAGAAGTTCCGCATATGGTAATAAATTTCTGTTCGTATTATATTATTTCATGCAAGCGGATGGAAAACAATATAATGACAATAATACGAAGCCGCAGATCCATCATGGTGGTGGTCACAAAACAAAAAGTAGGTGAAGTGATAATGAGGAAGGACTTCCTGGCATTCCTTTGATCCGGTAGCATCGTTGTCTTCTCGCCACCCTAATCCGAGGCCCATTTGTGTTGCTGCCCATCAAACACACATTGCTTGGAAAGAAATCAATAGACACCCCCACGGGCAAGGTTCCTCGTGCCATGTAACGAGTCACGTGTTCATACACGTGATGCTTCCAAGTCAGTGCAACTGTACTGTGTCCGGGTGAACGCACCATGTCGCAGTTGTCGAGGTGCGATTTTAGGAACAAAATGAAAAATTGCTTAATTAGCTGCCCTCACTCACTCAATCTCAATCCTATTAAACATTCTTTGGGATGTGGAATGAGATGCTTGTGACAGGGATTCGTCGTCTTTGACTCAGGAACTGGAGCAATTCATCCTGTGCGTTCCTGAGGAAAGGTATAACTGCGGACTACTCGTACTTCGGAAACTCAATAGGTTGTTCTCCGAAGCCGAGGAAGCTAAATACCGAAATAGAATTGCAGTTGTCCGACCGTCTATTTGGATGTATATCGCTAAGAAAATGGCCAATCAGTGTTTAACCAGTATTCAAGAATTGTTCATTAGTTAGATAATGCGCTATTAAATATTAATGTGGGGTGCTTAAGGGTCAAAGCTGTATAACTGAGAGGAGACCTCCACATAGCCTTTAAAGGAATGCGGAGAGCCGACCAGGGCTTCTGACCTAATGTCCAATCCTCACCTTCTCGTGGTGCACCCTGTTGGGTATCTATCTGGATACTGAACGAACGAGGATGGGCTGGCTGGGATTTAGCCAACCAAATTGTATTCTTATTGGCTTAAACCAATATACAAAATAATGGCACAACATGACAAAATTTCATGCCGGCTGGGACGTCGCCCGGTTAAACAAGGCCCCCGTTGTTTTTGCCAGGGAATCAGGGAGAACAGCGAAAAGTCAGCTACTGGAACAAATCTGAAAACACACCCCAACTCAACATCACCAGAGTTAAAGATCGGTACTATCAACATAAGAAGCCTGAATGGCAAAGAAATGGAGCTAGCTGAGGAATTCGATAAGTACCAGATCGACATAATAGGAGTGACTGAAACAAAAAAGACGAAAACTGGTGAGATCTTTCTGAGCAATAAATACAAAATGTTATATTCAGGCAATGACAATCAAGGAAAGGAAAGAGTAGCCATAGTATTCAACACAAAATACGAGGATAATCTTGAATGGCAGGGTTTCAAGTAGAGTGATGTAGGCAAATATGAGAATGGGGAATTGGACAATGAGACATATTTGTGCTTCTGATCCCACAGAAGGTTCTACTAAGGTAGAAGTGGAGGAATTTTTTGAGGCTTTAGAAAAAGCAACTGACACAATGAAAGAGGAGAAGTTGTACCTTGTTGGGGATCTGAATAGCAGAGTAAGAAATGATTGTGAGACACAAAAATATGTTGGAAAAATTTGGAGAAAAGAGCAAAGCTAATAATAATGGCAAATGCCTGTTCGATTTCTGCTCAGGACATGAACTAGTTATTACTAACACCATGTTCCAACATAAAAATATGCACAAATTCACATGGAGAGAAGAGGCAAGGAACAAGAAAAGTCTCATTGACTATGTTATTGTTGATAGTAATGTTTTCTCCCTGGTGCAGGACACCAGAGTGTACGGAGGATTTGAAATTGGAAACGATCACTATTTAGTCTTGAGCAGGATAAAATTGAATTTCATATTGAAAAGAATAATATGTAAAAAAGTTCTAAAACGAATAAAAGTTGAGCAGTTCTCAGATGTGAACTGTAGACTAACATATACAAAGATTATTGAAGAACAAATGAGAGTTTGAGAACAGGAACCAAACCTTGGAGATTCAGTGGCAAGCCTTGAAGAAAACCCTGATTGATTCAGCCAGAGAGGCATGTGGTGAGGTTTTTATCCTGCAAGGATAGAA
Organism: Typopeltis vanoorti; assembly: GCF_054136105.1. Classification (NCBI taxonomy): domain Eukaryota; kingdom Metazoa; phylum Arthropoda; class Arachnida; order Uropygi; family Thelyphonidae; genus Typopeltis; species Typopeltis vanoorti. Next base: position 53,092,672 of record NC_143557.1, on the reverse strand, counting down.
AAATCAGGACTCCATGGTGGACACAGGAAGTTCAAGAGGCATTTGAAGGAAGAGAAGAAATTATATCAAAAGTTCCTGGCAAAAGACTTATTTTGATAGTCAGCAAAAGCTGACTATCAAAATAAGTCAGCTTTTGCTCTTAGAGAATACAGAGACAAATATAAGAAAGCGAAACACTCTGTAAACCCAGCTAAACAAAAGTCATGGGAGGTCTTTGACAAGAACATAGAAAATAAATATCAAGAATGTGGTAAGATATTCTCGAGGTTGTTGAAGAAGCTTAGAAATGGAAGAAAGAGTGCTGTAAAAGGAGTTAGAGATGATAAAGGTGACATGAAAACAGGAGATAAAGATATCCTTGAAATATGGAGTAATTACTTCGAACAATTGCTAAATGAAACAAGCAGTGATAGCACAGTGGTAAAAAACACTCAACAGGTATACAGTCAGGAATACATATCCATACTTGAAGAAGAAAAACCAATCAAAGGCTTGATATGCGGAAAGGCAGCAGAAGTAGATGATATTCGACCAGAAATGCTGAAGTATAGTGGTCTAAAAGTCTTACAGTGACTGCACTGCATAGTTCCGAAAACCTGGACAGAAGGACAAATTCCCGATGATTGGAGCAGAGCTCCAATAGTGCCCATATATAAAAAGGGCAATAAAACTGAATGTGAGAATTACAGAGGTATTTCCCTACTGAGTGTTCCTAGTAAGATATATACAAGTATACTTGAGAAATGGTTGAGAAGGATTTTGGAAGAGAAGCTTGGTGAAAAACAAGCTGGATTCAGGCCAAATAGAGGCTGTCAGGATCAGATTTTTACTTTACGACAGATAGTTGAGAAATCATGGGAATATAACAAAGATCTGTATTTAAGTTTTGTCGATCTGGAAAAGGCATATGACAAGGTGCCAAGGGAGAAGCTATTCAATATGCTACAGTTATATGGTGTCAATGGGGCATTATATCAAGCAATACGTAGTCTTTATTTGAAGTCAGCAGTTAGAATTGAAGGAAGTACAGGAAGATGGTTTAATGTTACATCTGGTGTGAGACAAGGATGTACATTATTCCCTCTGTTATTCATTATATATATGGATCACATTATGAAGAAAAGTGGTGTTAAACATGATATCAGAATTGGAGATGTTAATAGCTCTTTGCTTTATGCGGACGATGTTATATTTCTAAATAAATCCGCTATAAGTTTGAAAGATTCCCTGACTAAATTGAATAACTGTTGTAATAGATATGGTATGAAGGTCAGCATTAAAAAGACAAGGGCAGTGAAAATAGGCAGAAACATTGAAAATATCAACTGCATTGTGAATGGAGAATTTATAGAACAAGTAAAACATTTCAGCTACTTAGGCACGCTTTTTAGTGAAAATGGTAAATTAAATATGGACATAGACAACAGAATCAACAAAGCTGGTATGGTAGGAAGTTAATTGAATACATTCATATGGAATAAGAGAGAAATTAGTCGAACACTAAATTAGCTGTGTACAAGACAGTGTTCAAACCAGTTTTAACTTATAGATCTGAGAGCTGGGTCAGAAGTAAAACACTTGACCAAAGACTAGAGACCGCAGATATGAGAGTTAGGAGAAAGATTAGAGACGTGAACAGATGGCATCAATGGCAATATCATATTAAAAACGATTATATTAGGAGAATACTTGACATTGTCAGCATCCAGGAATGCGTTAGCAGAGCTAATCTCAAGTGGTATGGTCAATTAAACCGAATGGGCGAGGGAAGATTAGCAAAACAAGTGTCTCTTCCAGGTTGGCAGGAAAACGACCCAGAAGAAGACCAAGATATTGGTGGATTGATACGGTACAATGTGCCTTAGACGATAGAAATATAAGATCCGATAATGATAATATTGGAGTCTTGACAAGTAATAGACTGATTTGGAGGAAAATTGTAGATAGGAAGTTAGTAATTATGTAAATTTTTCATGTAGTACTATCATATCCTGTACACCCCTTGAGGGTACATGTCAGGAATTTGATGATGAAATATGAATGTAATATCCAGAAAAATTCTTATCTGCTTTTTACTAAAAACGATGGAAGTAACAAATGAAAATGAACAAACAGTTGTGTGAACGTAGGTTACGTTGGCATGTGATTGTTGTTACGTATCGAGTACAAATAAAAGAAGTAAAGCGTTTTGTACGTTTCCCTCGGTAGCGTAGCGTCGCTTCAGTGTCGTGCGCTTGGTAAGCGAATGGTCTTGGTTCAAATCGCGTCAAAGGATTTCTTCCGAAGTGTTTCTCTTACTACCAAGTTAGTCGATCTTGGGCCGAGGCAGTGAGGGAGAGGGTTTCCCCCTCACACACTCAGACAGATCGACCTTAGAACATACAAATACACCCTCACACACACACCCATTCTTCTAAAATTTGAATTCTTTGCAATTTCTTGGCAAAGCTCGTTCTCTTAATACAATAAGTATACTTCTGCCATGGCTCCTTTCACAGATGATTGTATGTGCCTCAGAGAATGAGAACTTAACGGTATAAAAAACTGTACTTATTTTAATTTAATTGAGATATAAATCGAATCTGCGGTATTTTAATGTATAAATTGATTTTAGAATAAATAATCTTTTCAATTTTTCAAACGTCTGTCGAAATGCTTCTTTATAGTATGGGATTGAATATTCGCATAGATAATTCTCATCTGAAGGATTTTATGAAATCTACAGCAATTTCACAGTCTTGATATTCTTAAGAATTTTAAAATTACATTAAGAATAAGAACTTTATTTAAAATAAATTCACTTTGTAGATTGTTAACACAAGTTCAATTGAAGCGCAGTTTTCTTAATTGTTAAATAACTGCAAGTTGGTTACGGGTAAAACTACGATGAAATACGTTTTGAACGGCATGTAATCATTACTCTCAGCCAGCCAGCTTAACGCCTAAGGTTATGGTTAGAAAACAGTAGGGATAAAGGAATAGGAAGAAAATTACGAACAGAAATACAAAAAAAAGTTATATCGTATGACTCTTTTCTGCTGTCGAGTTTCCATTAACATGGTTCTTTATGCTTTATTGACTATTTAATGTTACAGAACGTGTACAGGATAACGTAGAATATAGATCCAATGATTCGTTCCCTTTTACACTTCCATAATTAAGAGTTGTCATCTTGTCTTTAAGATATCCTGAAACCTAAGGCGAATCGTGTCGGTTTTGAAAGTTGTACAGTATAAGATGAATTTTTTAAAAAGTTTCCATGTAATATCTATATACTACACTCTCCTTCCGAACATTGCGACATTTACCCTTCTTTAAATGTCCCGTTTAGGGCGAGGAACCCTTATTTTCATTTCTCTTCTGGTCTCGTTCTGGCGTGGCAGAATTTTCACACTCGAAAATCCGTGGATTTTTATTTTCGCAAAACAGACAAACAACCAGATGTAAATACATGCATTTAACAGATTATAATACTTACCTCATGTCTTTCACTTACTTTAAATGCAACGAACTAAACTGAAGCATTCACTGCCTGAGTGGATAGCATTTCCACAACAGGCAAGGATTATTTTCATGCCTGTTGTTGTGGAAGTACTAACATCATCCAACACGAGACTACTACTTTTCTCATTGAACGCCTGAACTGGCGTGGAAAAACGTACCTTGTTTTGGCTGTACAACAGGGTTCCCATTCTCTTGATCTACTCACAGCACTGGTGGAACACCCAACAAAGAAAGGTTTTCAAATCTTGGATGAGATTGTTGCACACACACACAAAACACACGCACACACTAGGAGGCTCCTCCCCTCTAGCGCCTACGGCGCCCAACTCCCCGAGTTCCGGGCTGGTAAGAAAAAAACGTGACATACAAACGTTTCAAATTTCGGCTTATCTTATATATATATAACGTTCTAAAAAGTTTTAATGTTTTTTACAGTTCTTAGTACCGCTTCTAGTATGGACAAAATACGTCTACAGTAGTATCTTGCTAATCCGAACTAATAAAAACCGTTCTCGTTCGAATTAGCGAATTTCCCCCAAGAGACAACAATAATTAGCGTTTAAGACAAAAATAATCAGATTCTAATGGTGCATCAATTTAATTCTGTAAATAAATTTTATTTTATTTATTCATATGGAGTTTCCTCCCTTTTCTCCCCCGTCCCTATTGGGCCGAGTTGAGTCCCCCTCATGAGGGTTAAGTATTTATGGCTATAGATCCGTGTGTGTTGACGGGGCCGGTTTGCCTGCTTGCGGAATGAAAAACCTCAGATAAACTGGGGGGAAAACCCTGCTGCCCAAGACCGGCTAACTTGGCTTTAGCTGAGGAAGATCCTTAAGCTCCTCACGTCGGCGACGGGAATCAAACCCAGGACACTCCTCTCCCAAGCATATGCTTGCGAAGTGCAAAGCCATTAGGCTAACATACTGTAATCTAAAATTACTTAAAAATTAATACAGTACACAAGTTTATTTTAATAAAACATTTAGTTTGTATGTACTGTATTGTTGAAGATTCTGATTTAATAAAATTTCATACTTCAGTACATAACTTAATTTGCGTAAAAAATACCACTTTCTTGTACATAACACAAAAAAGTCTCACAAAATAATACAAAATAAAAAAATGTTTTTTTTTCTTTGTAAAAAAGTGACTGATTTTCTTTTGCTTCTTGAAAGCTAAACTTTTTTCGAATGCTTCTTATCGGAGCTGCATTAGCAATAAAATTTTGTGGAATGGCGTACCATTCTGCTTATCCCATTCTACACGCATGTTAAAACTGTCAACTGCTTCTTCATGTTTTATTTTATTTTTATTTTTTTCGAGTCCTTTATCATCGTCTTCTTATTCATTCTGCAGCGTCATATTTATAATTTCAGCATCTAATTTGATTCCGAATTTACTTTCGGTTTTACCTGTAATCCATTCCGTAACATGTGTTTGTGAATTTCAACATCTGGATTTATATTTTTAACCAAATTATGCACGTTTTGAATTTCCTCTTTTTGTGTATCACCGTAGTTATACTGTACTGTAATAATAAAATAAATAATAATAGTTAAAATAATAATTATTAAATAAAAATAATATATAAAAAATATTCTTTTTATATAATTTCCCCCCCCTTTCAAACCACAATTCGGATTACTGGATGGTTCGGACTAAAGAGGTGCGGATTAGCGAGATGCCACTGTATTTATGTAGCGGTCTTTAGCATTTTTGAATCATTTCAAAAATCTTATAAGCGTTTTATAATATAGAGGCAATGCTTTTTAAAACTAGTGGTAAGGGAAACCCCCCAAAAAAACGTTGCAATTAATGGAGTGTAACAGCAGTCATCACTCGGAGGAGGGAAGAATGGTTAATCGCGCGAATATATTGCAGTATAATGTAATATACTGCAATATTCTGAATTTTCGAAAGAAGTTTAGTTAATTTTGTATTGAAAGAAAGCGAAAACAGAATGAAGGCATGTCAGTAGAAGTCTGATATAACTTTGGAATACTTTATATTATATTCTTCCAAGAGTGCTAAAAGAACATTATACGAATGGTAAGTAATGAGTATATTATGCTATATCTTGTTTATAAATAGAATTTTATCCAGGCTTTCTCCTGAGGTGTTAAAGAACTTGAGTAATATCAATGGAGTAGCCGTTGACGATCCCAAAATATCGACAAGTTGACTGACCGCAGATGTCCGATTTTATCACTCTCACTCGCTTTCTACGTCACTTCCATATATTTCACAATGGGGTTACCAAACTAGCGAGACAGATGACCCATATTAAGGTAACTGGAGGTAGTTTGGCTGGTTTAAATGGTATAATTCGTGCTTACTCCAGTAGCTCCCGCATATTATTCATGTTAACATACTTTCTCTTACTGTTAGCCACAGTGCTATGTGGAAATGTCTGGACTAAATCCCTTCTGAAATATCTGTTACCACTGATAATTGTGTGTCAAATTGGCCAGGAAACCTGCAAACCAGAACGTGACATCTTAACTTTTCCCTTTCCAGTCCCGAGGGCATGGAATATAAGGATGCAACTTCCTGTTAAATTGCACTTATAATTTGATTGTTCGCTCATGTATATGAGCGCATCACAAATAACGGAGAAAATTTCGATTTACATTTCTTTCATGTTTACAAATCTACCGTAAATTTCCATTTAAAAGGGAATTTAATTTGTGAAATGGGAAGTACTTGTTTCAGAAAATTTTCAGGTGAAAACTTATGCAGTTTTTTTTTCCTTATATCTTTAAGATATAACATAATATACTCATTACTTACCATTCGTATAATGTTCTTTTAGCACTCCTTGAAGAATATAATATTAAGTATTTCAAAGTTGACGAGCCCCACTTAAAAATAATTAAAAAGAAATTCACAAGCATGTTTCATTTTCTATTTAGTTTGTTTACTTTTCATTTATGGAAGAAAGGAAGTAGACACATACACGTCTCTCCTGTCTATGCTTTAAATAGAGAAAGTAGACAACGTTTCTTAATGCATGGTTTGATATTCTGGAGAAAATCAAAGGTTTTAAAATTAACACAAAGTGATGACTTGTACAAATAACCTTCATGTATAATCACGGGTATTACCTCTTCGTGTGAGCTTGATACGATGATATATGTATCTTCTGTTCATTCTCCTGATATTTGCCAGAATATACGCCATTATTTTTTTTTACTCACTATCCATTCGTACATTACAAGGTCATTTAAGGTTGAGTTTTGGAAAGCGTGTAATTAGATTCTTTTGTCCACCACTCTAAAAATTATTCCAGTTTGGCTAAGCAGAATTTGTTGAATCTGATTCTGTTATTTAGTATGCTGTTAAATTTATCGAGTCATTTCAATTTTGGTTCGAAGATACTATTTGTAGCATCTGTAAAACAGACATATGTAAAACGTTGTTAGCTTATTACTTTTTTAAGTTGTGTATGTAAGTTAACACGTAAGGAATTAATTTCAGTAAAGTCGTAAAAAAGTGCGTAATTCATAATGGAATTGATGTGTAGGATGTTCGTTATCACAATGATTATAACCTAATCATTATATTCATTCATTTTATTTAATCATTAAATTCGGTGAAGCTAAGGAGGAGTTTATTATTAAAATCATTTTGGAAATAAAAAAACAAATCAAAGTATAAAAGGGAAAACATCATTTAAAAAAACGGAATTATAACGAAGAAAAAAAAAATCTTTGTTAATTAGTCTTCAACTTGACTGGTTGAATACGGAAGATTATCCATATTATTATCCCTCAAGTGGATTAATACATTCACTTGACGTCCCCCACTTAAAAATAATTAAAAAGAAATTCATAAGCATGTTTCATTTTCTGTTTATTTAGTTCTATTTTCAGTTTATCTTATATTTTTTCACTTTAAAATGGTGATCCTAAATACTTTCAGTCACTGCAAAAGTTATTTGGAAACGTTTTGCCTATCTAAATGAAATCAAAACTGAAATAGATGGATAAATTGTTGTGTACATCTTAAATCCTTTATTTAATAAATTCCATCCAGCCTTAGACTTTGTTTCTCTTCAAATGGTCCGATTGAAAATTAAGGTGAATACAAAATTTTGTATTGCTTTTAAATATGGTACGTTATTTGAATAAAAATTTGCACGGCTAGTTTGTTGAGATGACTTACTTAATGGAAAAAAATGGATCTAAATAGGACTTATGCGTTTTTGCGAAAAACACCTAAAAATGATACGGTTAAATTTAAATTACGGAAAGAAATTACTTTTTTTAAAAAAAAAATATCTACCCCTTACTAAAGAGAGATACTTGGATTTACTACTCCGAACCACATCCTACCATAATTCATAGCATAGCTTGAGTGACTATGATCTTCTCGAATATCCACTGTTAATTCGTTTTTCAATCGCCTGCGCAATAAAATTTATTATTTATCGGAAACAGTCATCAAGAAGTTTCAAGGTCCTTCATTCTACGCATTCGGAGAAATCCGAATATTCGAGTTCTTAATCGATCTTTCTCTCCACAGTTTTATTGACTAGTTTTGTCTAGATTTTCTTTTAGATTTGGCGTACGACGTTCGCCATCACGTCCAGAATATTCGCTCACAGCAGCTTTTCGCTGTCATTTTCATTTCGGAAAGCGTCTCTCTCATTTCATAACAAGTTTTATAGTCTTCATATCTCATAATTATTGCACACGTGTCGGATATCCAAAGATGTGACTGAAATCACTAAGCTCTACTTGAAAGTATTGAAAGAGAAAGGTATAGAAATAGAACATTTGCGCAATTTTAGTGAAATACTGGACCACAACACAGCATCTAAAAGTACTCTCTTAGTGATATACTTATTTATTTTTAAACGCAACTTCACTTCTGGACTACCAATTCCATAAGACATACCGACCAGATACATTTAATTAGTAATTTCTTTGCTGTTTATGAGTTACGCTTTAATTTTATTCAATTGTTTTACTTGTATTGTACTAAAAGACTTGTACTAAAAATACCGAAAAGCATACTGCCACACAAAGCAAAAAAAAAAAAAAAATAAAATAAAATAAAATAAATAATAATAATAATAATAATAATATATATATATATATATATATATATATAGAATTATCACTTTCAGTTCGATGTAGCGATGGAATATTTAAACAAAGTATCAATAGGATAATGATCAAAATTATATTTAATCATATAATCCATAGAAACTAAATATTAAATTGCTGACGAGCAATCAAAATATATATGACCAGCATTCAGTTTGACATATAACGCAGATTCTCTATGGTTTTTTGTTATGATACATTTGTGCTAATTCAATCCAATGCTACTGTTAAAGAAAATCAGTTTGCGTATGTTAGGATTTATATAATCTTTAGGGTCAGTTAGCAAACACTATTTTGTCTGCACCATAGCAGTAATAGTATTAAAATAGTATATTTAATATACTAATAATATAAATAGTATATTAAAATAGTATATAAAATAATAATATAGTAAATACTATATTAAAATAGTATATATATATATATATATATATATTCACATCTTTCAACATTGTATTAGTTAGAGAAAAAAAAAAAAGCGGCATTTCAGTAAAGCATTTTGGGCATCTGATATTTGAAGCACTTAGTTTAGAAATGGTCCAGGTAGTCATGGATATTCTTCAAATGAATGAAAGTTTGTAGGGAATTCAAGTTATACTTTTAGTATACCAAGTTATGAGTGGTTAAAATGACGTTTCTAACACAGCACTTCACTTCGAACTGTAAAAATGCTGTTTAATAATTCTTAAAAATGTGGTTATTTTTATAAACAAGGATCAAAATTTTGTGAATGATTTTTAATGCAATACAATTATGGATACAACAGTTGCAAAAGAATTATTTCCATGTTCGTCTTTTGTAATAATAAATATAAAATATCATTATTGAATTAAATTACCAGTTACAAGATTCTTCAGGCTCAATGTTAGCTAAGAAATTTCAAGTCATGCCATTATAAAAGAGGACCTAAAATTTCACTAACAATCTGTATGATATAAGCGTTGCTTATATTATACAGATTGTTAATGAAATAGTAAATAAGTACAGTTTGTTAAGAAAATAGCATCTATATTATAGCCGCGGCGGCTATAATATAGATGCTAAGATAAGAGAAGTAACAAGATAAGATTAACAAGACAAATTAAACAGAAACAGATGAAGTGAAAGAAGGTTATGGTTATTAGTAAATTATGGCGAGGTACTTAATATAATTACTTAATTAAATTGAAGCCATTTGAAAATTCAGTTTGTGAAGTAATTTCAGATTAAATAACAAAAGTCAGTGTTCAGGAATAGTTATAATAGGGGCTATAACTCTCTGTTTATCGGGAATATATATATATTCCCTATAAACAGAGTTATATACCCTATATTCCTTATAAACAGAGGTAAATAGATTAAAAATAAGAGTTAAGAAGGATGGAGATATAATGAAATATGTTTGAATGGCATCGTATAAAAATAGGTGTGCCGAACTGATAATACGAAGGCGATGGAATGTGAGGTTTGAAATGTCGCATTAGAGTAGACGATCACTAGAGTAGTCGTGCCATTATTATGGTATAAGACTTTTCTGTGTCGCAGCATACAGTGGAATGTGCATGCATTTAAAGAAGTCCGCCTGTTTTATTGGATGGGTGTGCTTGCCCTATCCAATGTTAGAATTGTAACATTTCCTATACTATTAAATTCTTTGAATTTATATGTATATAATCTATGCGTTCTTCATTGTACCTCGCGATTGCGTCACACGCTCAACTCTGTGGTTAATACCGTAACCTGTTTCAGTGGCAAACGTGTTATGGTGCTAACGGAAGAAACTGTATGTTCACTTCTATAGTTATGATACTCACCGACCACTATCGAGCCGGCCAAGAGGTACAATAAGGCACAACTACTCCGTAGCATGTCGGAGCCTCTGGAGCAATGAATACCCCGTGGATGAACGGCGAGCAACAGCCAGGAACAGGTCTACTCCTCTCTGAGCATCGCTTTGACAAATGCCCTTTGATTCAGTCTACACGTGACCTACATGGCATGCGTAGACGACGCCAGTTGCTTAAAGTGAATGAGCATCCTGATTTTTAGACTCTTTCGTACTGTGCTGGTTTCGTTTCGAAGAAGCAGAGAAAGAGAGAGGGTGTTTTCCTTCGATACAGTACACCTTTAGATTTCTCTAGAAGTTAGGGAAGCTTCGCGCGCGAATATTTCTCATTCCTACGCATTGTAGAGCATTGCTTTGAGTCTAGGTTCTTACGTGCAACATGTCAAGGTGTTAAAGGAGAAATGAAGTAGATGATGGAGGAAAGAGAGAGAGAACAACGTTTTAGTGATAAGCTTGCGTGCATCAGTATATGGGAGTTCGTAGGAGTTTAAACTTCAAGATTTGGTTTATGTTAAATACTTAAAGGTTTTTTTTTTTTTTTGTCGAGTTGAGTTTTTAATTTAGTGTACCGGGAAGATGTATGTTTAATTCTTGTTTAGAGTCTCGATACGAGAATTTCAAGTACCAAATTTGTCTTCAGGAGAGAGATTACTCACTGCCACAGACAGTGACTTCAAACATGAATACAAAACTAATTTTAAGTAAAAATAATAAAATATTTATGGATCGAAATGTAATAATCGGATTTATCTAAAAACATTATTAAATACCAGACCAAAATGCAAAGAATAAAGCAGATAATGAAGTTATTTGCTCATTAAGTCACTCAGAACTCTTTATTTAGTTTACTCTGCTAAAAGGCTTTGTAGTGCTTCAATTAATTTATATATATTTTAGTGCTTATCTGAAGCGGAATTTGGTTGCTTTTTTAAATTTGTTGTACCCTGTATTTTTGTGGTATTCAACTGAAGGTTTTCTTTTTCTTTCGTTAGCAGTGAAAGGGAGTAGTTAGCATTAATTTTTTGTAGGAATGATCTCATAATTTTTGTGTATGTTATTGATTGCTTCAGTTTTTGATATGAGGAATAATTATATGTAGTTTTAAGAATATAAGGTGAGTGATGTATCGCTGTATGTGCCTTCATTCTTCACAGGCATGAGCGATGAACCATGCATTTTGCGAGGAATTGTTTAAGAGCTTTTCAACTTAAAATGAACTAATTCATCTCATACCGAAGTGATGGGCAATTTCCTCTGGAAACTTGTGTTTCATCCTGAAAAACAGACAAATCAGCTGAGGAACTTAGGCTATTAACATACATGATACATTTTTGTTTGCCAACTTGCAGTTGTAATTCTGTATAAGATAAACTCTGCCATTGACTAATTGGTCTGGTTTAAGTGTTAATTTGCGTTCCATTTTTAAGTCATTCCATTTACTTCATAAGTTTCAAAATTTCTGGGATTCTTTAAAAAGTTGCATACGTCAACTTCTGGGAAATTTTAAATCCCCCCCCCCCCCTTAATGTTAGAATAAATAAATTTTAGGAGTTACAAATGCGACATTCTCTTTTAGAAATGTTTTGTAGTTCAACTTCACAGTAATAAATTTATGACCCAGAAACTGGAATGAGGGAGAAACAAAAATCCTAGATAAAAGGTGAACTGTAGACGCCTCAAGAAAAAAAGCAAGTTATACAAAACCTAGCAGTGCGACACTGGAATTACATGGAGTCACTTAAGTTAATTCCTTTAGTTAATTCCTTAAGTTAATTCCAATTGATTGCATTGAAGCACTTTTCTGTACTTCTTCATTCATCAGAGAGTAGTCTTGTTAGTTCTTTTCAATTACAAATAGTTCGTGACTAGTATACACCCGAATAGAAAAGTAGTAGAAAAACAATATAAGAGTCAAGTGACATTGCTTTCTCGGTTACCAAGGGAACAGTTTTTTGACGTCATCCTAGCACGCATGGTACAGTTTGTGAAGACTGAACAGTAAAAGATGCTACAGATGATATATTCCTGGTAAATTCTACGTGAAAAGACGAGTTGGATTGGGGAAAAAAAAATTTAAATCAGCATAATTTTAAATTATATATCATGCTAGCATTAATAAGGTTATATAGGTAATGCTTTTTACGCGACTTCTTTGCCGTGAATGCGTGTGATTTTATTACTCAACTTTGACATTCAAGTATAATAGATTGAGCAGCTGGTATTCGTGCAGTTATATTTTAGCATACAAATGAGAAATAATATCGATTAGACTTATGGTGTTATATTTTTGAGAAATTTGATGCCTCCTCGTATTTTGATATACAGTGCGTCACAGATGTTATGTTGTAAGAGGATGATAGAAGTCTTTCATCAAGGAACAAGCACATGATTAATTTGTGTGTGCGAGAGAGAGAGAGAGAGAGCGCACTGTATTTTCATACATTTCAGTGGATGTATGGTGATTAAACTAATAAATCGTGTATACGAAACACTCAACAGTTTATTGACATGTAACTTTTAGCACGACATTGACCTTTCGTACTTGGAAAACGATAACCTTGACCTAACCTTCTATTGTACTACATGTGTTTGCACTGGAAAGGGTAAATCGGAAATCATTTAAAAAGGATCTAGCCATCGGATGTTTCTGAGTAAAAATTGAATTTTGCTTAAAGAAAGTTAATACAGATGTCAATGCATGGTTGTGCACATACTGTTTCTTCTCACGTGCTCTCACTGTTATGGCAGCTCTGATAACCGACATGGTGGCATCGTGACGTTGTAATTTTCTGGATGAAATACTGACATAAATGCACGTAATTGCTATATTAGCACGTAGTAGATATCATTATTGATTAAAATGTTGCAAAGTAATGATTTATTCAAATTGATACAAATTTAAAATACACTATCATAAATCTAAAATATTACATCGCATAATTGTAAATTCACACATATCATGCGCATTCACAAAGATCTGGGATGTTATCTTTTAATTCTGAATAGCAATCTTATTTTAATTAAAAATTGTGCACTGATATATTAATATTTCTTAACATTCTGTTAAGACAAATTTTGCATTCAGATTTATTAAGGCTTTTGCATACAGACACCTCTGAGACTAACATAATTTTAAACAAAAACACGTATACAACAGTAAAAATTAGTATTTATTACTCACAAATATTTCGTTTTAAGTATCGTAAATAAACATCAGTAGGAGCTGAAGAACAATAGTAGAAATTTGAATACAAACGAATAGAAAAATGTGTGCATTACACTAAGAATCCTAAAGATGCAGTTAGTGTAGGACAGCAAATTAGTTAGTACATTTATCTCCAAACATTTTGAGTACAAAAACAGTCATTACGATTTGAGTTGGACGATGAAGTAAGGACAGTTTTGATATTATCACACTGAATCTCGTGGCTAGTGTTGTCCATGCCATGTTGAGCAAATACAAGACTTATGAGGTTTGAACTAGTTTGAAATGCGTGTTTTTGACTGATCTTCCCGTTTGGCTAAATTCTAACAAGTTGTAAGAACATGGTACCTTTTTTTCTTTAAATGTAACAGTTTGTTCATATTTTATAATAATGCTACGGATTTAAGTTGGATAAAAGGAATGGATTTACTATGATATTGTTTTGGATATTGCTAAGGCATTTGAGGATATCACACAAAAAAGTTATTGCATAAATTGGAGGATATATGATTGAAATGTTGAGTGGGTTGCAGACGGACAGGTATCAGAAAGTAGTATGTATGTGTGGGGGATAAATCTACCAAATTGAAGGTAGCGTTCCACAGGCATCAGTCCTTGGACCGCTCTTCAGTCTATATATAAATGATATGGGAAGGGTATGAATGATAAGTTCAAATGTTTACCAGCAATGCAAAAATAGGCAGAGAAGTTAGGGATGCTACTCCAGCACTTACAGAATGACTTACTTAAGCTGTAACCGTGGGAATATTATGAAGTAATGTAAGTACTTTGTAAGCACGTAAGTAAGTAATGTAAGCATATTATATTGGGTGAGATTATGCTTGGAGAAACTGATAAGGCTAAGAATCTTGATTAGTGGATAAGAAGTTGAAGTTCCCGTGCCAAAACTGCAAATATTACTATTACTCAGATAATTGCGATACAGAAACGAACATTGACTTTTAAGGATAAGGAATTCATTTTGTATCTTTACTTGGTCTTGATACAACGCAAATGGACTCTGCACAGATTGATCCTGCCGGGTTCCGAGGGGTTGACGAAACTATGAAAAGGGTGCAAAGTGATTATCGGGATTATGGAATGTAGATTATTAAGAACAGATTGAAGGTATGTGGAGTGCAAATATTGGTAAACAATAAAAAGAGGAGTGATGTGATAAACGCATGTCAACTTCTGAAGGGATGCTATAGGATACCAGTTGATGGAATTTATTTTGTTATATGGAAGTTGGGGAGAGAAATTTTTCCTCTCAAAGAGCAGTGCGTGAGTGAAATAGTTTTGAAGTGATGAGCGCATTTAGTGTGAATCAGTTTGAGAAAGTGCCATACCTTCTCAGACTCATGGGTGATGTATGGCTTCCGTCGATGAGTTAACTCCCTAGAGGTGTCTCTGATGTGTGTGTGTGTGCAATATAAACTCTGAATTAAAAATCTAAAAATTGACTAAAGTATCCTCAGAAGTGTTTTCACACAAATTTTCCTTGACAAAATGTGCATTATTACACCTTGTAAAGTGACGTCATCTTATTGCAAGAGCTGGATTTAGAACCGTTTTTGTCTCTCTTTCCAGCATGGTGTATACTTGCTGTTTCCTAAGGCTCTGATTAGATTAGATTATCACACTAACCGTTGTAGTACAGAAGTCAGTTTTAGAGAATACTGTTTTATATTACTTGAAATGTCTTCCTTTATGACAATTAGCATTATCCGTACATTTAAAAAAAGTAGTGCATTTTTTATAATTATTAAGATAACGGAAGGAAGAATAAATCCAAAATACTTGACATTATAAGAAACAAAGAATATTCTTAGAACGAATTTTAACGTTTACCAAATATATAATTATTTAGCGAACTGAAACTGGTTAGCGCAGACAACGTAATTGACAAGAAAAAAAAACACTGTTCAACTTAATTAAAAATAGTTTGATTTACTAAAAAAAATGAAAACATCCAAACAGCTTTGGCAAATTTCAGTAATTCAGCAGTCAGGGTATGGCCAGTTAAGTTTAATTATTAAGTAAGCTTATTCTAGAATAATATTTTATTTATATATTTTATTGTGATGTTGCAATTATTACTGGAAATGAAAAATAAATGAAGTGGTCACAAATATTTACCTATGTGCATTAATTTTGTCATTTTATTGCACTGTAATTTCTGTATCTTTCGTTTTGATGTCATTGATTTCTTCACTAACTGGACTTATCTTGAAGTTCTGTATTAATCTTTTAAACACATCGCGATGGAAATATGTCTCATTGAAAACTTTTTGCGCATCCAATAAACATTTCACTAACGAACGATCACAGTTGCATAGCAACACTCCGCAGTAGTCGTCCTTTACTTTTACTAATGGAGAAAAGGAAGCAACGATATATTAAATATTGGCATGACATCTATATACAATAAGAAACATTTTGCTTATTTAGAACACAGTTTGGGAAAAAATGCAA
Source organism: Typopeltis vanoorti (assembly GCF_054136105.1). Taxonomy (NCBI): domain Eukaryota; kingdom Metazoa; phylum Arthropoda; class Arachnida; order Uropygi; family Thelyphonidae; genus Typopeltis; species Typopeltis vanoorti. The sequence continues at coordinate 53,076,549 of NC_143557.1, read as the reverse complement.
ATCGATAACATTGCTACTGCAGAAGTGTGGGTTTTGAAATTTATGTACTAAATCCCCCCTTCGTCGGGTGTCAAAATAGCGTTTAATTTATATATGCATCTTTTCCATGTATCACGGTTTTGCGAGAGTAGAGCCCCTCTAGTTCTTTATGAGAGTGGCTAACTCAAGATGAAGAGCTCTTTGCATCTCCTAGACGGAATTGCAGCTAGGGCTTTTCAGTTGGGGTGAGAGAAATTGTCGCTCCCGATTGAGTTACAAGGCTCTTTCACACACACACATCCCCACAATACTATAGATGGATTTAGAGCAAGAACGGAGAAGGAACTTAGTAATATTCTTTTAGAAGGGCTTCAAGTTGTCAAGTTTGTTCTTGTTGAATAAAAGCTGGAAAAGTAGGCACATCAAAAAGAGGCAGAAGAAATGAAAGAAGGCGTTCTCTAGTGGCTTTGGACTGTGTGTATGTGAATACTGATCAACTTCCGCACGTTTTTTTATAGAGGGAATTTTATTTTCTTCCCCGTCCATGAAAGGAAGTAAACTTGCAGTAGATCGGCATCATAAGTTTAAGATTAGATAATCAGGGAAAACTCTCTTCCATTAAACATCTATTCAAGCTATCAGAGAAGTAGTAGCTGAGCATGAAAATCATATGTCACTTATGACATTGGCAAATATTTGTATAGCAGAAGGATTCAAATTCACGGCACAGCCTAGAAGTTGAGGGACGGAGGGTGTTCATTTGGCCAAGAAAGCCAGGTAAATTAAGAAATTTTGAATACTACTTTGTTGAGTAATGGTCATCGAGCTTTAGAAGAAAATATAAGCCAGGAACATACGTTTATATGATAGATACCGTATCTCTTCTGGATAGAGAACGAAGGATTTTCAAGAAGCTTTTAATACATCGCCCCAAATGTGGGTCATTCGACGTGAACCATCCACGAGAGAAGTAACGCCAATTTGAAAGGAGGATGGCGCCTTTTTGAGGCTGAGTGGTTTACACCAGGAAATGGCTGGAGTTAAATGTTAGGTTAGCCTTTAACCTACCCGTTCATGTATGAAGTGTTGTACCTTGATTTTTTTTTTTTTTTTTAATTTACCTCTGTTATTGTTGTTCCCCGAAGAGTAAATGCAACAATTGGCATCTAATCGTTGTATCAAACATTTTACTATTTCTGTTAAACGCATGTTATATGCTTTCCACAAGTAAAGGGTTCGAAAATGGAAATGTAGTTGTAAATACGTTGTTCGAGTTCAATCTTTATTTAGTGTCTACAGTAGCAAACAAATAAACATGACCTATTAATAAAAAATAACAAGCACGTGAATATACTAGCTTATTCTATAAATACTACTACTACAAATATATCACTTCTGTGGTGTGAATATCTTGGTTCTTTTACTTGAACAAACTAGCCTAAAATAACACAGCCACAGTTTTCCGTACTTAGGAGATCAAACTGGTGTGCTTGGATATGCGAATAGGTAGATTACATACTACTAAACTATAAATGGTAATCAGTCATAATAAAATATTAAACCTTCTGATATTAATTTCCATTTTTACAGGCCAAATTTATTATTTCCTGAGTAGAAGATAGAAGATGTGTGTATGCTGTAAATGCACCTGCACGCGAAGATCTTACCACATATTAGTTGGGAATTTTCTAGTTTCCAGTTGTACCACCATAGGTAGAGAGCCATTGTAGGATACTTGCCACACGCACCCTTTATGTTGTCATAACAGAAGTCATGATCCTTACAGCAACTAGAAACGAAAGGTAAGATCAATAATTTGATTAGTTTGGTCTTAACTTAAAAGTACTGATCAACGTATTAGTAGTAAGAAAATGTTTTTTTTTTATTTTTTATCTAATCTTTTTTTTTAATAAATGCAGCACAGAAACTTTGGCTTGCTTGCCATCGATTTCGAATCAAAATATATTTCTTTACTTGGAATAGTTAACTTTTCTTAGCATAAACATATCAAGTCTAATAGTACTCATCTCCGAAAAGGCTATGTTTTTCTTAGCAACTCTTAACCCTTTAAAAATTATAAATCTTCTCTACCTACAATAGAATTTCTTCTCTAATAAGGCATATCTGAAAACTAGCTGAAATCTATAGAAATCGTATAGGATTTTTAAATATATGCTAATAGTTTGCAGAGCTCTTAGACTAGAAGAGATTTAGCATGTGAGAGCTACATAATGCTGTCCTGAAGTATATTTTAAAGTTGACATGATTTTTCAATAAAAAGAGAAATGTGCATATCCAGTCCTTTTTCATTGGTTATATATTTATGCCAATGAAATTGTAAGACTTAAATGTAAATATTTATACCTGTCTATTATTATTATTAATAATATTAGTTCACTGAGTTGTTACGAACCTATAGCACATTTATACCGCAGTAGAATAAAGCGTTAGATAATCAGAAAACCCTAAAGAGCAAATTTTTTTCATATAATCGCAGTTCTTTAATAATCGCTGTGGGTGTTACACCAGAGAGAGAGAGATCTGACATTTTCATATAATACGTTCTGCGATTTCAGATTAGATAAACAAATTCCGTGTGATGATACAGCGTTACCCCTTTTACGGTACCATCTAGTCCCCCAAATTTTATCCGGGCTCCAGAACCGGCATGGTCTGACGAATCAGACCTATGGCTGGGTCAGTATTCCTGACTGTAATCCGTGTGTGTGTCCTCGGACCGGTTTGCCTGCTTGCGGGATGAAAAACACCAGATAAACTGGCGGAATAAACCGTGCTGTCCACGCCCAAGACCGGCTAACTTGGCTATGGCTGAGGAATATCCTTCAGCCCCTCACGTCGTTGACGGGAATCGAACCTAGGACACTCCTTCCCCAGGCATATGGTTGCGAAGCGCAAAGCCACTAGGCTAACCGCGCGGACTTCACATTAGATTACAGAACGTCATCCATCGTCATGCGTCGATTTTTTTTACAGCGTTTTTACACTCTATTCTCATAAGTATTCGGTAATCTTGAAGATTATCCAATAATATTGAAGAATATTAATTTTTACATGAAAATTAATAATGTGGGCGCATTGTTAATTGAATGCACAGCAATGATTGATTTATCATAAAACTTTCAGATAGATCAGAATTTGCTGCATTCCTCTTTTAGTGTTTTGGGAGGAATAGGGGTGGGGAGAGAGAATTGTTATTGGCCCCACTTTATCCAGGTTTCTAGATTGTCGCGAATGTGACTTCAGGTAACAGAATATGCTATGCAAGATATAATGATCTAAATTAAAAGAAAGCGCACGTCATTAAATTTCATATCATCATATAATACGATAGGGCATTTTTTATGATATAACAGTCCCAATCCGAACAACAAGAAGCAGCTTCATACCCTTCCTTTTTTGAACCCAACAGCAACAGTGCGCTGTAGTGGACAGTATTCTGCCAACCTAAAACTTATATGGTCTTTAGCATTAAGTAGTGTTACTAGGCTGGTAGTATCTCTGCTCCAAAAATTAAGGTCATACAACTCTAGTACGAACGACATACACCCGAAGTGGAATCTATCTTCTCCTCTCGGGAACGGTGGTGTATCATCCCAAAAACAAGCAACCGAGCCGGAAAACATACATAATACACTAGCCTTATAGTCTATACCCTTTAGAACTCGCATAACAGTCATTCGGTTGGTTCATTAAACTAGGCGCATTCGTTTTTCTTTAATATCTGAATTTTGGAATAACATTCTTTTGTTTTCAGAAAACGTACTCCCAAAGGAACGTCTCTCCCTCTCTCTGTGTGTGTGTGTGTAATAATAATAATAATTGGCATTGGCTAATTGAAACCTGCGAGAGTATTATCTCAATAGCTTTTCGAGTATTGGTTACTAATAAAGCACCGGTCTTTATTGCTAATGCAGAAAGATATGCGAATATGCTAGAGAAACATTTCAAATAATCAGTTTCTGTGTGTTGGAACCATGTTAATGTAGTATAATAACTTCCTTGTACGATATTGTAAATATTCTTATTCATCTCATAATTGCGGACTCTGCATATTGCTCTGTCATATGAATAAATAGTAACAAACTGGTTTTAGGCATTCATCGCAGTATTTATTCTAAAATGTTCATACTAATGAAAGCAATATTAGTATTTTTAACAGCTAGTTAAACATTCATCTTAAAACAGCAGTAATTAAAGATCATATAGATATTTTAAGTGTTTTCTCGTTATTATTTTCGAACGACGGCAAACGTTGCTAATATAGTTTTGCTGAAAGTTAAACGAACAAGTGAATGTCCTCTGATTTGAGTACAATGAATTGCCCACGTCTGATTTGAAATGAAGATGCGTAAAATTTTATTAAAAGCAAACACATCTTCCTCTTAAAATGTGCGTTGAAATATAAACTTTCCATTAGACCGGCCAGCCAGTATTCCCATCAAAAAGCTATCTCAGCGTGGAAGATATTCATGCATCCGTATCATAAAATAATATTAAATCTGAAAAAGCATTGATAATACATTTAGGTAATAATCTAGTTAATCTGATAGATTAAATGAAATGTACTGATCTGATCTTTGATAGTGTAAAATATTCTTTATAGTAATATATGTTATATTAGATAATATACTTTAAATTCATATGTATTTTCTGATAACTATATAAAAAATCATTTCATTGCATTTTGTTCTGATGGAGCTAGTGTAATGTTAGGAAACAAATCAGGTGTTGCAATCAAACTTCTACAAAAATTTCCCAACGTTGTGATTTAACATTGTGTAGCTCATCGTTTACACTTAGCATTAGACGATTCGATAAAAAACATTAAAGAAATAAATCATTTTGAAATATTTATGGATAAATTATATGCTTTTTATCATCAATCACCAAAAAAATCAACGAGAATTAAACACGATTGCAAAAGACCTTGGTATCGAAATTTTAAAGATATCGGCGTGTGTTTGGACCACGGTGGGCAGCTCGCGGTTTACGAACGGCTCTTGCTTTGTGGAGAAATTACCCAGCTTTATGCAAGCATTTTGCATCGAACGATTAATATAAGAGCTTTTTAACCGACTTCTCAATTTGGAAGTTTTAAAAGATCTAGCATTAATGATTGATATCCTACAGGAATTATCATATCTGTCAGAAGCTCTACAAAGTCGCAATATAAGTATTATAAGGGCTAAGTTAGCCCCTCTTTTTTTCCCTTTTTTTTTTTATGGCTCGACGATGCGAGCCCTTTGTTAAAATTTCCATAGCTCACCACCGCGCCCAAGGATCTTCCTCAGCCATAGCCAAGTTAGCTGGTTTGGGGCGCTGGCGGTAGGATTTTTTCCCCAGTTTAGCTGGGGGTTTTTTCATCCCGCAAGAAGGCAAACCAGCCCCGTGAACACACACACGGACTACAGTCATGAATACCTCCAATAAGGATGCAGCAGAGGAGTAGCGTGCATTATTTCGCCGTCACTCCTCATTAGGAGGAGACCCAACCGTCTGTAGCAGATGGAAGAGAAAGATATAGACAGAATATACGTACAAGAATAAATCAATTTTATACTAAAGAACTGTGACGAATTGTAACTGTCATTCAGTTCATTCGCATGCCGGCCTGGTTGACCGGGAGTGGATAGTGTGTCCGCTCTCCTGCCAACAGGTTGCTGATTCGAATCCCGCCGTGGGCGTGGATGTTTGTGATTGTCTTTAGGTGGGAGATGAATTTCATCTCTCACCTAAATTTACCTGGTACGAGGCCACCGTTCCACTTATTGAAAACTTTGAAGTGCTTGAAAAAGTTACGTGTTCGATCTCTGGTGCAGGGCTTCCCGATTATGGGGAAAAATACAAAAAAAATATAACTCCTTATCCTAATCCGCTGTACTAACGTATTATAGGCTTCACTTATGGAAGTAACATTAAAAAGGTATTTATTTATTATTTTGGGGGTGAAGAGAGCCTCCGTAGCGCAGTCAGTTTCGACGATGCCCTAGATTCGAATTATGTCTAGGACACAAAGAATCTTTGATGATGATTAGCCGGTCTTATACGGAAATGGAAGGGTTTTTCTCCCAAAAACTCAAGATTTTTCGTCCCATAAAACAGGCAAACTGGACAGAAGAACGTGCGCAATTTACAGACACAGGACACTACGAGAATATGGATTAACCACCATATTCATCAGATCTGCTTTCGAAACCTGAAAACGGGAGGAAGTTTAAAGACGAAATTGGGATGTTTTTTTATGCAATCAAGAGCGAAATACCTTTAGATTTTCTTCACCTCCGTACGTTCTGCCCTCTAGTCCAACCTATCCGACAACTGATTTCAACAGGTATGCGCGCGTTATAAGAGTAATTTGAAGGATGAAATGAATAAATAGAATATTTTGGAAAACATTCTAACACAGAGAGAGATAAAGATATCAATGATATTTTAGCACGCAACATATTTCTTACCTTTAGTTTCCAAATATTTACTAGACCAGAGGATATCAACCTGTTTTCGCAAAAATCCCCTTTTTCATCATCATTATCAAATTCCTGACATGTACACTGAAGGGGTGTACAGGATATGATAGTACTACATGAAAAATTTACACCATTACTAACTTCCTATCTACAATTTTCCTCCAAATCAGTCTGTTACTTGTCAAGACTCCAACATTACCAGATCTTATATTTCTATCGTCTAAGGCACTTTGTACCGTATCAATCCACCTATATCTTGGTCTTCCTCTGGGTCGTTTTCCTGCCAACCTGGCAGAGAACGCTTGTTTTGCTAATCTTTCCTCGCCCATTCTATTTAAGTGACCATACCACCTGAGATTAGCTCTGCTAACGCATTCATGGAAGCTGACAATGTCAAGTTCTTTCCTAATATAATCGTTTTTAATATGATATTGCCATTGATGCCATCTGTTCACGCCTCTAATCTTTCTCATAACTCTCATATCTGCAGTTTCTAGTCTTTGGTCAAGTGTTTTATTTCTGAGCCAGCTCTCAGATCTATAAGTTAAAACTGGTTTGAACACTGTCTTGTATACAGCTAATTTAGTGTTCTGACTAATTTCCCTCTTATTCCATATAATTTATTCAATTGACTTCCTACCATACCAGTTTTTTTGATTCTATTGTCTATATTATTCTTACATATTAAATATGGAAATAGACAACATATTTAATTTACCATCTTCACTAAAAATAGTGCCTAAGTAGCTGAAATGTTTTACTTATTCCACAGGTTCTCCGTTCAGAACACAGTTGATATTTTCAACGATTCTACCTATTTTGATTGTGTTTGGCTTTTTATTGCTGACCTTCATACTATATCTATTACAACAGTTATTCAATTTATTAAGGGTATCTTGCAAACTTGTAGCGGATTTATTTAGAAGTATAACATCGTCCGCATAAAGCAAAGAGCTGACATTAACATCTCCAATTCTGATATCATGTTTAACACCACTTTTCTTCATAATGTGATCCATATATATAATGAATAACAGAGGGAATAATGTACATCCTTGTCTCACACCAGATGTAACATTAAACCATCTTCCTGTACTTCCTTCAATTCTAACTGCTGACTTCAAATAAAGACTACGTATTGCTTGATATAATGCCCCATTGACACCATATAACTGTAGCATATTGAATAGCTTCTCCCTTGGCACCTTGTCATATGCCTTTTCCAAGTCGTCAAAACTTAAATACAGATCTTTGTTTTATTCCCATGCTTTCTCAACAATTTGATGTAAAAGTAAAGATCTGATCCTGACAGCCTCTATTTGCCTGAATTCAGCTGTCCTTCACCAAGCTTTTCTTCTACAATTCTTCTCAGCCGTTTCTCAAGTATACTGGAAAAAATCTTGCCAGGAACACTCAGTATGGAAATACCTCTGTAATTCTCACATTCAGTTTTATTTCCCTTTTTATATATGGACACTATTAGAGCTCTACTCCAATCATCGGGAATTCGTCCCTCTGTCCACACCTTCTGAACTATGCAGTACAGCCACTATAAGACTTTTATACCACCATAGTTGGCATTTTGGTCGAATATCATCTACTCCTGCAGCCTTTCCACATTTCAAACCTTTGATGGCTTTTTCTACTTCAAGTATGGATATGTATTCCTGACTGTATGCCTGTTGAGTGTTTTTTACCACTGTGCTATCACTGCTTGTTTCATTTAGCAATTGTTCGAAGTAATTACTCCATACTTCAAGGATATCTTTTTCTCCTGTTTTCATGTCACCTTTATCATCTCTAACTCCTGATGCAGCACTCTTTTCTCAATTTCTAGCTTCTTCAACAACCTCCAGAATATCTTACCACCACCCTGATATTTATTTTCTATGTTCTTGCCAAAGAGCTCCCATGACTTTTGTTTAGCTAGTTTTACTCAGTGTTTAGCTTTCTTACATTTGTCTCTGTATTCTCTAAGAGCACAAGCTGACTTATTTGCCAGGAAATTTTGATATGCTTTCTTATTTTCATTTACTGCCTCTTTAACTTCCTGTGTCCACCATGCAGTTCTGATTTTTCTATCCTTGTAGACAACCACACCATATGCCTCTCTGGCTGAATCAATCAGGGTTTTCTTCAAGGCTTGCCACTGAATCTCCGAGGTTTGATTCCTGTTCTCAAAGTCTTTTTTTTCTTCAATAATATTTGTGTATTTTAGTCTACAGTTCACATCTGAGAGCTGCTGCTCAACTTTTATTCGCTTTAAAACTTTCATACATGCTATTCCTTTCAATATGAAACTCAATTTTATCCTGCTCAAGACTAAATAGTGATCACTTCTAGTTTCAAATCCTCTGTACACTCTGGTGTCCTACACCAGTGACAAAACATTCCTGTCAACAATAACATAGTCAATGAGACTTTTTTATTCCTTTCCTCTATTCTCCATGTGAATTTGTGCACATTTTTATGTTGGAACATGGTGTTAGTAATAACTAGTTCATGTCCTGAGCAGAAATCGAACAGGCATTTGCCATTATTATTAGCTTTGCTCTTTTCTCCAAATTTTCCCAAAATATTTTTGTATGTCTGACCAATCATTTCCTACTCTGCTATTTAGATCCCCAACAAGGACCAACTTTTCCTTTTTCGTTGTGTCAGTTGCTTTCTCTAAAGCATCAAAATATTCCTCCGCTTCTACCTTAGTAGAACCTTCTGTGGGATCAGAGGCACAAATAAGTCTCATTGTCCAGTTCCCCATTTTCATATTTGCCCACATCACTCTACTTGAGACTGCCTGCCATTCAAGATTATCCTCGTATTTTGTGTTGAATACTATGGCTACTCCTTCTTTTCTTTGATTGTCATTGCCAGAATATAACATTTTGTATTTATTGCTCAGAAAGATCTCACCAGTTTTTGTCTTTTTTGTTTCAATCACCCCTATTATGTCGATCTGGTACTTATCTAATTCCTCAGCTAGCTCCATTTATTTGCCATTCCGGCTTCTTATGTTGATACTACCGATCTTTAACTCTGGTGATGTTGAGTTGGGGTGTGTTTTCAGATTTGTTCAAGTAGCTGACTTTTTCGCTGTTCGCCCTGGTTCCCTGGCGAAAACAACGGGGGCCTTGTTTAAGTGGGCGACGCCCCAGCCGGCATGAAATTTTGTCATGTTGTACCATCATTTTGTATATTGGTTTAAGCCAATAAGAATACAATTTGGTCAGCTAAATCCCAAATTGCCAGACCATCCTCGTTCGTTCAGTATCCATGTAGATACCCAACATGGTGCACCACGAGAAGGTGAGGATTGGACATTAGGTCAGAAGCCCTGGTCGGTTCTCCGCATTCCTTTAAAGGTTACGTGGAGGTCTCCTCTCATTTATAGAGCTTTGACCCTTAAGCACCCCATCCTCTTTTTCGTGTTAGAAAAATACTCGCAGCCATCAGTAAAAATTTGTCTTTGTTTCAAATGTTTAAATACGTAATATTTACCCACGATGCAAAGAGTAAATTCATTATATCGTCTGCTTTCGTGGGTTTAAATGGAGGAAACACACAGCCTGGAGCGAGTTGACCTTGTTTTGCTGTTTTCTGAAAATCAGACTTGTTACAAAAAAAAAAAAGAGACTACTCCGGAGTGAGATACAATCCTCATATTAGAACAGCATCAAATATAACAGATAATTTTTCTTTTTACATATCAGCTGTAAATACCTGTCTATTGCATCAATGGGTTTTCCTCCTCCGCCAAATCCACAATAGTTACCATAGCTATAGAGAGGTAAAAATTTCTGCGCTACCTTAATAAACATCATTGCCATCTGCACTATATTCCGTTTTTCTCTGCTTGTCAGCTTCGTTTTCTCATCTGCTAGACTAGTGCCATCTGTAAGAGATTTTACAAAACAGAAATCAGTATATAATCTTAAGGGCTATTATTTATGAAATTAGTGTCGATTAATGAAGTCCATTTCACTGTTGATAATGATCGAACCAAACTATATTAATATTACTATTACAAATAATGCATTTATAGTTATGAATTTTGCTTACATTTCTAAATTGATAGGAATCATACTGTATTTTATTTCAGAAGATCATAAACTTCGTTATTTAGTTCATTTTATACTTGAAAAAGGAACAACAAAAATCATCATTTAAATAGTTTCATAATGCGAAATTTTATTTGCAAATGAGAAATTATTGGATATCATTTCCTTCAGTTTCCTCTAAGCATGTAAAAACATGAGCATCTACTTGTCACCATCCAGGTCCAATTCAGCTTCAAACTGATCAAACTAACTTCTCATTCTCTCCTCTCTCAGTTCTCTGGTACAGAAATGGCTTTATTTTCACTGTTTTCCCTATTAACTACGATTTCAAATACTTTAACAGGTTCTTTCTCCTTAACCACTCGCTTATTTTTTTTTTTTTTGGGGAGGGGGATTGTTGTGCTATATGTAAAGTTTTCAACCTTTCACGTGTGGCTGCTATCTGAAACATCTGAAAATTGCTATCCTGCGTCTATCGGGCAGGATAGCAATTTTCAGACGTTTTTCAAATTAAACTTGTTAGATAGCTGAGAATAAAGTTACTAAAAAGTGCGTTTGTATGCTCATTGACTAGATTTTATAAGAACGTTTCACGCCTAAGTCGAGGTAACACTCTTCATGCAGGGGCGACTTGGTTTTATTTCCCCATCCTTCTCTCCTTATATTCGTAAAATAGAATAGCTGTTATTCGTGCTGATAGCCTAATTATCTCTAAGCAATACTAAACAAACAACTAAAAATGAAATTTTAATCGAAGGATTATGTGAATAAGCATGTGCTTAATATATATATATGTGTATTATATGTGTGTGTGTGTGTGTGTGTCATTTGATGAAAATCTTTGTGAGAACTACAATCCTAGTATAAAAAAAAACACACGTCGACATTAATCGATTTTAACATGCGACATAACCGTCTTACTTAACTGTATTATACAGGTTTGGATTATTATCTGTAAATTATCATAAATTCCGCATACGACAAACAAGTTTACATTGACAACTATAGAAGTCAATTTAAAAGACCATTGTTCTAATTGTTGTAAGATATGTTTTAAAAATGCTGATATGGATTTTGCGTTGCTGATATCGCAGATTATCAGCGACGTTTTACATATCGAGGAATTCAGAGTGAAAGTACGTTTATCGAGAGAGAGAAATATTTCTTAGTATTATCACCTTTGGAGATAATACCTGACAGCCGAAATTCCCTGATTGGCTCAACGACAATCACCGATTAGATTCATAGTCTTTTTACGGTGAAGCTTAGTTCATCAGCAACAGTGTCAAAAACACACTCGCAGCTCACACATGAAAAACGAATCTTCATGGTGCCGAAAGTAATTTTTCATAATGCATTCAGTGTCATTGGGTGGTGTGGTTATGGCATCCTCATTGATCAGTTATTGGTCTTCTTATAGGTGACATTTATCTTTAATTTTTGAAAGACAAAGTTGCTCTACTCTTAGGTGATGGGATCATCTTATGTATTTGCAACCCGAAGGAACTCCCATTTATTTTTCTAGTACAGTACTGTACTATTTCTTTAGATTGTGCTGCCATCTCTCGATGATTGGCGCATTACAGTTTTGTACAACTGTTTTTCCCGCAAGACTGCGTTCCTTTGCAGGTAAAGAGAAACCTCATCGAGAGATGGCAGCACAATCTAAAAATGTACTAGAAAAAAGTTCATATCGCCGAATTGAAGCCAAAGGCTTCAATTCGGCGACATGAACTTATTTAAGTTAAGGGATATTACATCCCATATTGTTTCATAGCCGAATAAAAAACTCAAGGAGTTTCATGCCGAATATAGAAACTATATAGATATCCAGGTATTTGCTTACGCTTGGAATCTCCTAACTTTATATAGTTTCTATATTCGGCATGAAATCCCTTGAGTTTCTTATTCGGCTAAGAAACACTATGGGATGTAATATCTCTTAACTTAAATATACAGGGTGTTCGGGATAAATTTGACATATTTATAATTAATTATAATTTTCCGTAAGTTACATGTATTAACACACACTTCTCTTCATTTAAAAGTTTGGACCCTTCTTCATTCATATACAAGATGTCAGAAAGGATGGATAGCTGGAACCCACCTGAATCATGGAAGAGAATAACTTGTATCATGATGATTCGTGTCCGCCATCAAAATAAGGATATTACGACTGCTGCCCAATGCTCCCTGAATACAGTAAAAACAATCAGGCATGAACTAGAGACTTGCAATGGTGACTACGAGGATGTAGCAAGAAGAAAGATCCCTAGCAGACGATCTGATTGCGTTCGTACAGCAGAATTCCTCGCAAATCTGCAGGAACAGGTGTTGAAGAACCCTGGCATTGGAATTCGGGCTTTGTTCGTGGAGTTGCTAACTGTAGTCAAGCCCTGGATAACAAGGGTAGCCAATGGTAGGCCGTATGTATGGCAGCAGGATTCGGCCCCTTGCCACACCTCTGGGAAAAGTCAAAAATGGTTGTCTGAAAATTTCTACGACTTCACCAGTCCAAATGTTTGGCCTCCAAACTCCCCAGACCTTAACCCCATGGATTATTTTGTATGGGGCGCAGTTGAAAAAGACACCAATCGCACTTCCAGTAATACAAAAGCCCAGTTAATGGATAAAATTAAAACAGTTTTTGCGGCCCTTCCCAGGGAGACTGTAGCATCAGCTTGTTCGAGGTTCCGAAGCAGAATTGAAGCTGTGATCGATGCTAATGGTGGTTATTTTGAGTAAATCTTGTTGATAGTATTGTAATTAACTCTGCCTGTAATTCATTAAATTTAATAGATACAAAGAAGATTTTCTTTTTCCTTACGAAACTGTCAAATTTATCCCGAACACCCTGTAGGTTATAAGTGGAAGAATTGTCGCTGTTCCGTAATATTATTTATTTCACACTGGTCAACTGACGACAGTAAGCAATGCGTGGAGACACCACGAAAGATAGAAAAAGGCATGCTGATAAAATGGAAAGAAGGAGCAATGTTTTGGTTCTTAATTTCTGTTTTCTGAAACACTTGCAGTAAATGCCTCACCGAAACAGTTATAGACAGGACCGATATGAGGGATTGCAATGCGGAGTGATCTCTCCAATTTAAAAAAAAAAATATATATATATATATATATTGTTTTATAAAATCCATCCATAACGCTGTATAGCGTGGATAATTAAAGCTATATTCATCATCCTTTCAGAGATTGACAAATTTGTCTTGTTCCGGAATCATTCCACCTTTTTTTGTTGATCATCTACGTGGTTTCTATATCGACCAACTAGATGGTATCTTTTTTTGGGAAGTCTCGATTTGCCCATTCTTTCAATATGCTCGATGCACTTCATTCCGTATTCTTGTATTTTTGTCTAATACTCAATCTATTCTTAGTTCTTTACGCATTGCTACTTTTTTGTTTGTGTCAGAGCGCATAGCTTGTCCGACAAACAATGAACTGTTGTGCCAATTGTGAAGTTCAAAGTGCAGTATGTCTGAATGGGGATTTGTAAGTTTTATCTCTCTATAATGAAACAGTCTTTTGCTTGTTTAAGACAATTGCAACGAATATGCTTCCGTAGCAATACTTGGTTTGCATGTAAATTATACTTGACAAGAAATTTTCTTGTTTTCATACTTATTTTACGCGAAAAAAAAAAGCATGTGAAATACATTTTTTAAATAAAGACGAAGTTTGACTTCACATTATGTTTTCCTACTATCCCATAATAATAATAATTATCATTGTTATTATTTTTACGGCATCTCCATTGAGTCCAGAAACTCATCGTCTGTATGATGGTTGATTTGGAGACCCAAATCAACCATCATACACACAAATCCTATTATACCTCTCCTTGAATCCACTTACCGCCAGGAACTTACAACCAATTTGACATTCCATTCACTCATCACTCTTCACGCAAAAAACCTGATCCACACACTTCTATTAACCACACTCTTGCATAACTTCCATGGATGGCTCCTAGTTCTCTGACTATTTGTCATATATTGAAAAAGTTCACTTACATCGATTTTATAAAACTCCTTTAATATCTTAAAAGTTTATGTAACCCATAAGTTTTCAACCTATCCTCGTAGGGCGTATTCCACAGACCTGTCATCATCTTGGTCACTCGTATCGTCTCTATATCCTCTCGACCATCTCCTGGTCCCCAAGAAACCCAGGTGACCAAATCTGTGTGCAATAGTCAAGATGTGCCGAATCAGAAATAATTTCCCTGATTCGGCACATCTTGACTATTACGCATAAATTTCCTGCCATCTATGTGATGCACCATATGCAACCTTTTCAACCCGAAGTGCATAACCTTACATTTTGCAACATTAAATTGATAGTGTCATTATCATTTTCACACAATGCTAATTTATTTAAATCATCCTTCAGGATATTTACATCACCTTTATCAACTACTGCTCTCCCCAGTTTTGCATAATCAGCAAACGACTTCTTATCCCTCTTAAATCTTAGCTTATATCATTGATATACAAATTAAAGAGTAGTGGCCCTAGTACCAAACCCTTAGGTACTTCACTAGCATTCTAGACACCACTCCACCATATACTACCCTCTGATGTCTGTCCTTTTACAAAGTTATGCTTCTCACTATAGAGTATCGCATCCATATCCATCCATTGTTGTATTTTACCTTCTAATACTTTAACAATCACTCCCGATATATTAATTGGGCTGTGGTATGCTACCTCTGTAGCATACCACAGCCCAATTGAAGCAACCTTTATGCAATGGTACTATCTTACTTCCTTTCCCCACTTCCTTGGAACCCTACCAGGGCTCAGACTTAGATTGAACAACTTCGTCAGAGGCAATGCCATTTCTCTTGCACATTCACGTATTACACGGGCTGATATGCCATCCAGTTCCACTGTGCTATGTTCACATTCATATTTTTTTAATATGCTGAACACCTCCTGTTCATCACCACAATGTTGATATGCATCTGTGTAACATCAGCAACTGTAAACCACCTGGATGATGCGCCTTTGCATGATCACTCAGCAACTCAATTGTTTCTTTTGGTTTAGTCACCTTCTTATCATGAGCATTGTTTAAAGTCATTCTACCATATTTTCTATTTTCCTCATACTTGCTACAGAACATGAAAACTTTTACTTTGGCCTGTTTGGTTAATTCTCTCTCATAGTTTGATTTGGCCTTCCTTACCATACTATCACCCTTATTGCCTGCACGTTGTACCACTCATGAGTATGGTGATCACTTTTTTCTTTATATTTCTTGCACAATGTTTTCTTTTTTTGCAGCACTTGCTTTATATCCCTACTCATCCACTTAATTCCAACTTGGTTTATCCAGCTGACCTTTGGTATGCAGTCTGATACTTCTACTCTCAATCAATCTCTGACCACTTGCCACGCACCACTGACATTCTTTCCTTGTAGCTTCTCAAGCCATGATGGCATTGTTCCAAGATAACTCCTGAGTCTCTCATAATTACCAGCCTTAAAGTTGAACTAGATAGTTCAAAAAAATCCTAAACTTCATATGTTTGACAACTTTTCAAAACAAGACTGCATGGTCACTCTCTCTCCAATTCTAGGCAGAGCTCCTGATGCAGTTATCAGATCCAAGCTCACAAACCCCTTGTCTCCTCTATAACATGTTGTTTCGTGTAATTATCCCTTAGCAACTGTATAAATCCCACGTTCATCTTGCCATGCCCACCCCCTTCCCACCCTCCAATCGATGGCCCCATAGATTGTCTCCTATAATAATTGGCCTACACTCATTGTGCTACTCTTCCGATAAATAGCATCTACATCTTCCAATGGACCGCCTGATCTTTAATAGCACCCAACAACATATTTTGTACTATTTGCCACCATCTAACACTAGACAGTCTCAAATGAACTATCTCCATCAGACCTAAAATCCTCTTTCATTACTAATTTTATTGGTTGTAATTCTGCAGCTATCATCAGCAATGCCCCACCTCCTGTCCTGCGTCTCCTATCCTCCCTGAAAATACAATACCCTTTACATTTTATCCCTGTAACTATATCATTTCAAGTCAACAAGGTCTCACTGATGCCAATAAGTTTTGGCCAAATCGAGCATACCAATGTCCAAAACTCCTCATCCTTATTCCTGATACTTCTTGCATTCGTGTAAACATTCCTTTGTACCCATAATTACCCTTGTGTAATATCATTACCAACCCATTTAAATTGGAGACCTGTGAAATCCTGTTCAGCATTGCATAATCATTATTGTACCCATGCTCGTTAATCACAGGGGGTGGCCAGACACATGCTTGATTTCTTCATCATCATCAAATTCCTGGCATGTATCCTCAAGGGGCGTACAGGATATGATAGCTTGCTTTCATCCTTCCTGATATTTCTAGATTTCCTCCCTTTGCACTACTACACTCTCACTAAAGAACACTTTCTCCAGACATCTAACTCTATATATCAGTAAACTGCATACACCATTCCTCCTGCACAATCTTCTTATTGACAATCATGGCCCTTCTTCTCAGTTCTCTCCTATCATACCTTAGCAGCAGACTCACAATCTTTACTTTCCTTTCGTTTTTGCTTCAACTATCATATCTTCTCTCATTGCATATTTCACACCTGACAAATCATTTGTGCCAGCCAATATAGTTAACACGTTCGCTTCATTCTTCTGCGTACTCACAGTGTCATTAACATCCTTTAACTAAACGTACAGCATTATTATACATAACGCAGAGCATAGCATTGTAATTATGGTTGTATACATATATTATAATACAGTACTATGTATATTGCAGCAATATGTGATACTGGAGTAAATTGTTGTGAAGTCAACCACATGGATATACAAGTAACTTCTCTTAAATGTTTAACGTGCAAAATTTTCTTTGCTCACGCTTGAATACAATAAGAATATAATTTGTCAAGTATAATTTGCTTTCCTTCCTGACTAGAACAAACAACAAACCTCTGTCTACAGTTGTCTCTAATCCGCAGTTCTATAATAATTTCGTTTTGTTAGTGTTTACCAGGTGGCAGCATAGTCATTATGTATTCCGGCTGACAACAGCACAATACGCCAGAGTTTTTTTTTTGTTTTTTTTTCCTCCACTTGTGTGCTGCACTAGTATTCTTTTAGGGTGTATAAGTTGAACTCAGAGACAAAAAAAATATTGCCGACGTGTTATAAATCAGCATTTTGCTGAAATTTTGTGATTAAATTATGCCAGTAATTATTTGTTTTCCTTCCCTCTCAGTTGCTAGAATATAATGCATTCCAAAAATTTATCATATAGCTTAAGTGGTCTCAAGGATTTCTGGTTTCTTTTCACGTTCTTGAATTATCTTTGAGTGAAGTGTCTACTTTTGGTTCAGCTTACTCAGCATTACTTAGTGTGGTTTTTATTTTATATTACCACCAAGAAAGATTATAATTATATAGCAGATGAGTACTGTGGGTACGCCAAGAGCTAAGTAATCCATAAACGCTGCTCTGGAAACTAAATGGCAATTTTTCAAACTTGTTCGGGCTTCTGATTAGCAAAGTGGTAGTTTAACATCAGTGAATGTAATTCATTTACGACCTACAGGACATTGAAAATATCCATGTCTGCAGTGAGGTTCGAACACTGCCTGTTGGATTGGTGGAAACTTGAATACTATCTTCTCGACAAACAAGCTAGCAGTTCTTTATTCGATTTTCTTTTACGACGGGCTTAATTCATGGCGGAGACGAACTGTCGTTAAGTTATTCAGCGACCTGTAAAACTTAATGACAGTTCGTCATTAAGTATTTCAGGTCGCTAAATAGTTTGGTGACTGTAACTTGATGTAAACTAAATCCAGTGAGTTGGACGGATTAGCAACGATTTCGAAAATCAAATTTCATTAAAATTCATTCTGGCAAGCAGTATGGCTTGAGATGAACAAAATAAAAGAAATCTGCGTGTTTCTAGGCATTTTACAAAGCGTGCCTAAAATGAGATAGAATCGCTACATTCCATAGTTATCAATTTATTTAAGAATACGTATGGTTTTTATCTGTGTTATTTCTTTATTATACATAAAATTCATATCATATTTATCTAATATGGTTATTACACTCATTCCTTTAATCTTAAACGATCTGTAACATTCAGAGAAACTTAGGAGATATTGTACTTGGAAATTTGTAAAGTGAATGTGTTATTATTCCTTACCTGCCATCCTAGTGTGAAAAAAAAGTGACTGCGAAAATTCCAAGTGCTAATACTTAAATTGCCCTAGAATTCTTCATTTAGACGAAATAATAGTTCGATTCCTAAAACTTATGTATAATTTTAAACTATTCAGTAATCTAGGTTAAACAACTCTAACATCGCTTCATCGTAGTCTGTAATCAGATCTAAATAATGACATTAAGATAATTGCGTTATTACATTTAAAAAAATATTAGCAGTGAAATATAAAATGCATGATACATTCATCTAATTAGAACTACTAATGTTTGATGAATGACAATAATGCTCTTACCACACTTTTAAATGAAAATTAATTTAGTCAGAAAACACCTCGAGTCTTAGTTGGTAGAAAGATGTAGTTATATTATTAATATAATTAGACTGTTGGTTGGAGCAGATATGAAGTTGTCGTGATATAGATCCTATTTGGTAAGGACTTTTCTTATATATAAACCGAAATGTATATAAGATATGTAAATAGCCCTTTGTAGCTGACGGGATCCTTCATAGAAGGCACGGTGGAATGGCCAGACAATCTGATTGATCATGGAACTCATTACTGTAATAAGTAAGATAGTTGGCTGTTTTGATAGTTGCTTGATGCCTGTAAGGCCATTCTCTTTAAAGCTTTGGTTAAAGCTAAATGTTCACCGATGAAGAAAGCATCTCTCTACACAAGCTTTGATAACCTGTTTTTTAATTGACTGTTACGAGAGACCTGCCTTTGCTGAAATGCACCTACGTTATGCGCCTAAATATGCTCCTCTTATTTTATATCAGTTAAAAGTTTGTGATAGCTTAATAAGTTTCATAATAATATTGCTTTGAGATATTGTTAATAATGATAAGACTCTAGAAAATAAAAGTGATGTACATTTCTTCGACCGTGTATTCATTTTTGTCCTTGAAGGATGATCATTTTATGCACAAAATTTCGAGATAAGGAGGAGATTAGTTCCTCTATAGACCAACTATTCTCCTTCTCCCTCAGTTTCTTAGGCATTACGTGGTTATTCCGAAGATACCAGCCTTTCGAAGTAAGGTATTTTCATCTACTGACCTATAAGTATTTGGCAATATTTGTCAACTTAGTGTTTTCAGATTTTCTTCATAATAGTAATTTTGACCTATTGGTTGATAGCTGGCATATGGCATTTTGTATCATTGCGATAAGAAACGAAACATTCTAGACCAACAAGATAATTGTTTGAAACTTCATTTTCATTATTGCTTTCTTCTGAAACGTAATTCATTTGATTGTGCTCGAGTACATGTAGAATTTAATGCTCCTAAACTGATGAATTATTATATTAAATATTTCCTGTTCTCGTATTCGTTCCTAGTTATAAAGCAGTTTTTACCTGTGAAATTCTTAAATCTGGTTTAATGTTGATTACTTTTACAAAGGACCGGGTATATAGCATAACAAGAATTATCAGCTGCAACAGAAATCGCAGGATATTTCATCCAAGAATAGGTACGTAGGAACGCGCCCAGTTAATTGACAATACAGTGTCTTAGTAGCTTCGGTCCTAATTCTAAATAAGAACAACAAACAGCAAGTAATATACGGATGAAATTTCAGGAAAAGTGATTGCTTAAGTTCTGAGGGGCGTTTATAAATTAATAATTATATTAATTTTCGGACCTTGTGGACCTACGTAAAAAATTAATACCGCAACGTACAGGTATGTACTGTTGATGTAAATATTGTAAGCAGGATAAGCAATTTCCTCAAGTAGCGATAAGACAATACATTTAAGATCAATATAATTCAATATAATCAATATAAAGTTTTACGTATCATTCAAAAGGTATGTTTCGCATTTTTCGAGACAATCAACTTTGGCTCGAACAAAATCTCGTTGTAAGAAAGTAAAAAGAAGGTAGTAAGTAAGAAGGGCAGTACCGATTCCAGATTCTCATTGTATATAAGGTCGAAATCTATAGCAAATATCTCCTACTGACAGCCGAGAAATATGTAGACTAGATCTCCGGAAGAAGACTTGGCCTATGCTTACCCTAGGTGAAAATGTTTCTCGTTGTACTTAGTATTATGAGAGAAACAGTTTTTATTCTAAGTAACTAATAATGCGTTTATAATAATTTGTGTATACGGTATCTGTAATGGCTTATGAAGAGCTTATAATTATGTTTTATATATATATATATATATATATATATATATATATATATATTGCATGCGCGTATGTTAACTGGGGTGACTGTCGTATGATGTTTATATACACAGATGGCACGTTTATGCTTACAGGTGTTCGTACGACAATAATCGTTCTTATCACGTTACTCTATTATTCGCTAAACTAACAAAGACTGAAATTAGTGTGACTTACCAATTTGGTGAATCCATGTGAGTAAAATAACCGCTAGAAGTATTCTAGCCATGACTACAAGCACTAAGAAAAACTAATTATACAGGGATTGGTATTCTGAAAACACATTTTATATTATGCTTAACTTAGGCATAACTGCTGTTCCATCTGACGATGTACGTCACTTGACGTAAAATTTGTAGCACTGAAAGGTGTTTCCCGTACCACTCCTTTTATGCCTATACATGATTTATATGAATATGTAGAAAATTACCTAAGAAGGTTTCATTCTGTCATCAACAACTATTAAAAGAAATATAATGAGTATTCCCAGTTGTTTAATAGTCTAGTTAGTAAACAATATCTGCCTCGAAACTCAAAACTTTTTTTAAAAGGAGGTTTCTGTGGTATTTGCATTGCTTGAAAGATAATCGTGCATTTATTGCATGGTACTGGAATTCCCCCCCCCCCTCCCTGAGATGGTTTCATTCTGGAACTCTGATGATAATCAAAAGTAATAAACAACCGTCACCCCAAATGAACAGCATTTATAAAAGTCGAATATACGAATTTTCTTTTATGAAGTAAGAATGATATTTATTATTCCTTTCTTTTAATTGTTTATAGTGGATGGGAAAGCTGAAAAGAAATAAGCGGTGATAATGAAATTATAAGACTGGTAAAATCCTCCAACGCCTTCGGGAGCCTCTATACCTCGGTCGGTATCGAATGCTGTTTGGCGAGAAAGAGCTAGGTTCGAATCCTGGGAAGGGAAGAATGCTTTTATAAGAGCTTTTCGACTGAAGATGAGTTAGACGGTCTCGTAACACGGGCCTCATAGCCTGAGTTGCTTCGACCGTAAATTGTAAACAACCAACCATCCAACGCATTTTTGGTTTCCCAAAGGGAGTAGGCAGAACTATTTTATCCCCAACGTTTAGAAATCGGTAAGTAACTGTCTCCACTTTATCATCTGTAGACTTTACGCGGACAAGAACATGAAAGGAATCTGCCGCCATCTCGTGAACCTAACTGTAATTCTTATTATTTCCTGAAATAGTTTACAGTTGATTTTCCTGAGATGCATGGTTAAAATTCGACTTAACGGATGAAAACTCTGCTTATCTGTGCCAGAGATTGACTGATCCAGGAAACCCTCTGTTTAAAAAAAAAATCTTACGAAAAACGTTTCTCTAGTCTTCGACTAAAATCGAACTCGCAATGCATTTTTCCTGGTAGTTTAGCAGTATGGAAGCGCCATATTAGGATATGCGCACCACTAGGTCATTCGTCTTTTCGTGGACATCCTCATAAAATTTCCACAGCGGATTATGGGAATGATGCAGAGAACACTGACATGTAGAAGTAGAGATTATGATTCTATTGTACACAAGGCTTTGATCAGACCGCATATGGATTATTGTACACAGATTTGGTGACCCGATTTTTAAAAAGATGAGTTGTTGTAGAGGGTCAGAGACGATTGACTAAGTCGGTTTCTGGTCTCTGGAATGTGGAATATGAGGACAGATTGAGAGAATGCAAATTGAAGAGCCTAGTGGATAGAAGGAGAGGGGGGGGGGGCATGATCGAGACATAAGTTTGTAAGGCGCAATTGCAAAATTAATGTGGATGAGATTTTTTATAGAACGTCTGGGAACAGAGGGAGAACAAGAGGCAATCCCAAGAAGCTGTATAAGGAGGGTATATGAGGAGTTTTTTTTACATAGAGAGTGGTAGGTGATTGGAATGCATTGCCTGAGAGTGAGGTGAGTGCAGAGACAGTGAATGCGTTTCGAGGTATGATGAGCTGTGCGTGTGATCTTCCACGCACAGAGTGGGACCTTCCCCGATGAGTCTCTTGTTTCCATGGGGGTCTGCTTAATAATAATATACATATCAAAATATAATGTCTCTTATGGAGGTGGAAGAATTTTTCATCCCGAAGCACATGCAATTAACAGATAAAACACTGGCCTCATAGCCTTAGTTGCTTTGGTCATGCCTCCAAATAGTTCACCTAGTATGCATATGTAATTTTGTTATGAGAAGACTGTTTTAATAGCCCTTGTCTTCCAGTCGAATGTGCATTCGTCTTGAAGTCATTTACTTTGCGTGTGAATATTTACAAACTTCACTATCGATTAAACTTAACCAGGCTAATGATTAGGAGGGACGCGTTATCCAACAAAGAAAGACATTGTGCATAATAATTAATTTATGTGCTAAATTTAAAAATAACATGTCATGCATCTTGATAACAATGATTCATTCTGTGGTACATTTAAGGAGCTCTTCTATAGATAAGATGACTTGAGAATAATGTGTGAGATTTATTCAAGGTACATGTATATTTCATTTGAATGAGCAACATTTTTCATCTTGAATAAGCAGTGGGATTGTTTCTGGCTGCAGGATATGTGTTTATGACTTTGCTGCTTTCCGTGCAAACTGTAGTAGTGATTTTCTGATCACTACTTCTCCATCGTTATACTTCATGATCTGTAGTGTTTAACAATCGTTAATACGAATCATTTATGTTCAATCACATCTTTTTATCATACTTTACATGTGTTCTGCCTGTTTCGAGTGTGCTTAAAATATTTGCTCAAAATTCTTTATATATATATATATATATATATATATAAGGAGTTTGTTAAAAATCCTTGTATATACATACATATACAAAATTTTGTATAACACAGTAATATTATCAATTTTTAAAAAAAAAAATCTGTTTTTAAGAAACCACGCAGAAGTTACATTTTTGAAGATGGTAAGAGAACAAAACGTGCATGGAAAAAATGCATCTTTTTTTTTTTTTTTTTTACATTTATATTTGTCCTCTTACAGGTTTCCAAAAATGCGTTACTTTCCGCATGTTTTATAAAAAAATGATTTCTATTTGAACAGGTCAGTTAAATAATACTGACCTATTTCAGTTATATAATTATGAGCAGGAAAAACGTACTCAAGATGGGAGAAACTCTCGAAGTGTGTGTTTGTGAGGGAGAAT
Organism: Typopeltis vanoorti; assembly: GCF_054136105.1. Lineage (NCBI taxonomy): Eukaryota > Metazoa > Arthropoda > Arachnida > Uropygi > Thelyphonidae > Typopeltis > Typopeltis vanoorti. The sequence goes on along the minus strand of NC_143557.1, from coordinate 53,052,433 downwards.
ACAATCCTTGAAAGGTTATAAACCAGTCGTACATTAGTACGGTCGGTGAGCACGTTTTTCTTTCCGAAGATGTTTACCAATAGAATAACTGCTCTTAGTACAACAGTAACTTCGAGATGAACAAATCTGTCTTTATCTTAGCAAATCAATGAAATTACCTTCTTATTTCTCTTCTCTTCTTATGTGTTCCCCTAAATTGACATAATGTTTTCTCTGGCAAACCGATTTTTAACACACTCATTTGGTGATTGTGTACATCTATATAGTTATTCAGACATTGTAGTTTACATGGAAAGATATCTTAATAGTGGCCAGATAGCTTATTTTTAATGCAATCTGAGTACTTGAAGAAATGTACCTCTTTAACGAAATGTTATGGAAATGAAATCGATTTAGAGAACGGTGTCAAGGTAATTATCGCACCTTCTTGAATAGTAGGTGAAATGGAATTGGTCAAGTCGCTAATTTATAGTAATAACTACTGTACAAGTTAGCATTACAAGCGTTTATCTGCAGCTTCCAGTGAGTCGTTGTGAAGAATTATTTTGGTCATGGTTTAAATTCTCTCTCGAGACATCGAAATCTCCAATACTTATTTTCATGAATTCTGATGACGCCAACTTCATTCTAGATCACGTATAACTTATTTTTGCGAAAGAGTGTGTTTGCTCAAATAAGAACGATAGTACCAATTTCCAGATAGAGAGATTTCAAAAATAACTGAAAATTTAAATCGGACGTTTCTTATTCGATATATAAGAACCTTTATAAACTTACAGTGATAAAACTAATCTATAAATATTTTACTAAATGTCCAAGATTTCTTCTCTCTCTCTCACTCACACACACACTTTTTGAAGTATCTTGAGTATCAAAATTCTTTTTTTTTTTTTTTCTCACAGAGCCTAGATACTTAAGATTGCCATTAATAGCTGTAAATAGTTTTAGTAATTAATTATCTTTAAAGCTGTTAAATAACTTGGACTCTTAATTTTCGGAAATAAACGTATTATGTTTTATTTTCATTAACACAGTATATATTATCTACAAACAATACAGTCATTGATACATTGTTTTAGTAGTAAGCCAAAGAATTATGAGAAATTAAGCCAGGGATACATGAGAACATTTTACAGTTGAAATCTTCAATTACATCGAGATTCCCTTTCTATGCTTAAATATTTTTTTTTCTCGCCGGCAAAAGTTGGTCATTGGTGGAGCCTCTGCTACTAATGGCTCAGTTAAGTTAAGAAGGGACCAATCGTTCGATGCTGTTGGCACACTCTCCCTCGATGAGTCTTTGGACTCCTTGGAGGTGTCAAATAATAATAAATTAACCAAAAAATATTCTTTCTTAAATTTTATAAATGTGCAAGCGTGTACACTTCAATCAAATAAGCTTTAAATGTGTACAAAAATTAACATCCGAACACTATCCGGGAAATGTTTATTTGTTTCCCACATTTATAAAAGAGCAACTATAAATATATTTATCATCCGAAACAGCGTCTGTATAATTTTTGTCTGCAAAAAATTCGAACTTCAAACACAAGCATATCATCAAATACAATATTCTCTATCACTAGACATTTAATAGAAATGAGCTCTGAGAGACAGCAACGCAAGGCGTAATAACCAGTAATTGGTAGTTACAAGAAGCACATATCATAGCAAAATATATTCAGACACAAATGTCGATAAATGAATTATTCAAATCATTCGAGCAGAAACTACACATTCGACAGTTCAAACGTAGTATCCACACAGATTGAGTTGCACGCTACGCCTGATCGAATGAACGAAAGGGCATTATGAGAGGGCCATGAAATTAAATTTGTTTTTTGATTTACTAAGTACTGTGCCTTTTACCAGATGACAACTTCTATATATTCAGCAGTAAGAAGAAACAAATTTAATTTCTCATCGGACTACCAGCCACCGAGAACACTTACTTCGACTAGTAATATCTATGACAGTATGGTGCCGACGTAATTTCGGCAGAGACGAGTAGCACTGTATACTTTACTTAAAATGTCAGAGAATTTCCAAAAATAAAATAGCATATGTTTACACACCTGTAAACATATAGAAAACTTATGGAAGGGGCGGGAAAAATCAGCTGGATTTTTCCCGCCCCTTCACCTGAGCATCATAGCTGCTCCTGAGCATCACCTGAGCATCATAGCTGCTCCATCAGTCGCAAGGTAGAACGACTGGAAACATGCTCATATTGTACAGAGGGGTGCAGAGAAGACTTTCTGCTCATCCATGTTAAGGAGGAGCAGCAAAAAAAAAAAAAAAAAATCAAAACGTCCTCAACACTAGAAGATCTGGGCAGCATTAACTGAAGTGACATTGTTTATGCTACTACTGTAACACGTTTATCAGTTACAGCTGTATTTCCACCACAAATGGTCTAGCTTGCAGAATGGAGTCATGTCATGTGTTAATGCTGCTATACGTAGAAGTGGCAACAGCGGTAATGCTCTTTATTCGGCCAGTAATTTTCATCTCTTTGGACCACTGAAGGAACACTTGGTTGGTACATCACTTCGAACTGCGTGTTATGCATATGTCAGAATAAAGTCCTTCAAATTAAGGTAACGAGAATAAGTTCTTGTTACTTTATTTTCTGAAACACTCGCATTTTTCTGCCCGTCTTCAGCAGTACACATCCAGATGTCATGCTGAAACAGAACGCTTACGTAGACATTATTGAACAAATTACTGCTAATTAACAGAAAATTAATCATTTAGTCATCACATTGCTAACATATGAGTTACGTTTAACAAAATTTCTAATGCATATTCTGCTCTAACATCATTTCACGAGAAAATTATAATAAATAAGTTGTTGCTATAAGAACAATTTGAAGATGTTTATTATTTTGAAAAATTCAAAATAATAAACTTCTTCAAAGATAAATCTATCTTTGAAGGTGTTTATACGTCATAAATTCACTCGATCTGAAAACATATATAATAGAAGAAACTTAAATGATATGTAGTAAACATCTATCTTAGTGGGCAATTAAAGTTATGCTTAAGAATAATGTATTACATTTGAGGTCCTACGATGTTGTTACACCTGATATCTTGAGAATATAGTATTCTCAGTTATCATGGTGTAGCGTGAAAAATAAATAACCTAAATAAAAACCCCTGCATAAAAAGGATAATTTAATTAATAAAATATTCTTGCATCCAGTATAAATTGAGTAAAATGTAAAGGTCTATTGTTTAGTTAAGATAACAAAAGAAAAGAATGTATTAAGATGTATTATGACTAAACAAGGAATTTGTATTAAATAAGTAGCTAATTAATATAGTAATGCGATTAAGAATGAAAGAGTTAAGTGCATAAGTATAAAAGAATGAGTCATGAAATACGCTATGTAAGAGGCTACAGATTAAGCATTAAGTAGAATTCTGAGAAAAGGTTTAAAAGGGGGTTAAGATAGAGGCTAACAAGAGAAATAACGGAATATCGCTTAGGGCCTATACCCGGATAGAAACTTCGTTACGAGTTGCCGATCAAAATGACGTATGGCGGCCAAATGCTACCCAATTGGTAGACAGACGGAAGACAAGTAGGAGGTGGGAAAAAGAAGTAAGAAAGGGCGCCGTTAGGGAGGCAGCTATAAAAGGGTTGGTAAACCCCCCCTCGTGGCTTTTCGAAGAGTAGGCTCTTTTGGGTTTTGGGGAAGACGTTTAGATAGTCAAGGAGGCTTGAGGCCTTTTTGCCTTTTGCCAGAAGAGAAGAAACGTTTGGATAGTCGCGGTGGTTTGAGTTTGGTTTTCTAGTGGATTTCACGGTGTTCCTGAGTGGAGAGATATGGCTTATATCCTCATGCCACAACAAGGAATCGAAGGTGAGCGGGAAAGCTATTCCCGTATTCCTATGTAGAAAGCGAAATATACCATAGAGTCATAGGAAGTTGTGAAAATATCGATGTCCTCGTTTCGGATGGTACAGCCGATGGCGCAGATGTTTATATAACCCTGAATTGCAAGAAGTTATGCAAACAAGTTCGTTCAGTAGAAGGTAAAGGCCCGTAAGTGAAGCTAAAGAAAGGTATTGTGAATTTTGTCTTATGTTAACTAGAAGTTGTTTGTGATAAGTACCATTGTCATAATACGGAACTGTTAAAGTGATTAGGGAGAAATTATAATAGGACTTTAGGATTTGATAGAGAGTGTTAAAAGTAAGCTAGCTAGTGTTGATAATTTGTGAATAATTAATTATCCTAAGAATCTTGAGTGCCTACTACATTGTAAAAGGAAAGTTAATGACATAGTTGTGTGTTAATGAAGTAAATGGTTTTGTTAATGTTGAGTTTGATTAGTGTAAATTGAGTAATCAAGTAGCCTGAGGAATTTGAATGCCTAGTGTGATGTGTAGAGAATCGGAATTTGTCATAAGTATGTGCTAGAGTAGTTAATGATTTTGTTAGTGTACTTGAAGTTGAATAATCTAATAATGTGTGGTGATCTAATTTTTCCATGTTAAGTGAATTCATGTTTTGTATGAAATTTTGTGGCGGAATGATGGTAGTAACTTTTGTCGAATCACAGCCCAACTACTTGTATTAAGCTAATTTTAGTATGTAAGTAATTTAGTTGAGTATTTTGATATGTACCATGTTTAGAGAAATAATAAACCTTTTATTTAATGATAAAAAAGTTGTCTGATATTGCTAATCCAATGCACTGCTTAGAAACATTCGAGCCTAACCACGCGGGAAATTAATGTTAAGAAACGGGAAGTTTAAGGAATTAATGTTGAGTAACAAGGAATAGTGTCACGACTGCAATAGTTACACTTTCAGATATTTGAGTTCCTTTTCTCTGTTTATGTATAAAATATCTTAAACTAAATATCCCAAAGGGCGCAGTTAAAATACAAATACTAGGGATACTACGGGGAACAATAGCTCAGATATTGGTAGAAATTTTGGTGATGTCTTGAAAGTAGAAGTTAGGAGAATATAGACGAAGGCAGTTTGTAAGACAAACAAAATCATAAGATAGGGACATAACAATGTTCAGTTTACACACTAACTTACTCTTGAACGCAAAAATGTCTTGTATGGTATCGGTATGGCATGGAGATTTACGAACGCAGAGCTTTTACTTTGGCACGAGTTACTTTGGTAAGTCGAAATGTCTTCAGTAGTACAATACCAAGGCAACTTACACTGAAGGTCTTAAGAGCACTCCATAATCGCTGTATCCACTTTCGTTTACTTGACACTTTTGCATATTCTTAATAAGATAGCAAGATTTCAAATGAAAGATTTAATTATTCTCCCGGTATGGCATTTTAGTCCTAAATGTTGAACTATAACGCACATCCTCTTGTGGTTTACTTGGGACACATGGATTAAACTAGAAAATAAATAATTACGCATTGCAGAATAAAAAGGAAAATACAAGCACCATATTTTATTAACTAAATTATCCTCATATCGTGTAAATCTTTGAAGATGTTCGTACCTATTTGGGCTTTGCGATCGGTATATTTTTCTATAAAAATTTACAGAATCTGCATTAAATGTTAGATTAGGTTACTTTTGGCTTGCCATGGCATCATGAAGTCTCTTGGATACTGCATCAGTCACCCTGATGCAGCACATAAAACCTGGACTTTTTTGTCATAAAAATACTCTCCTAAAACACTAGCCCAACAATCATTTCCTCGCTTATTAAGAATGACTTATTAAGTATGTCCTTGCTGATTCGCGAGTTGACATCATGACACACACACATATATATTGAAAAGAGTAAAGGATTTTTCCACTCGACTTCCTCGTATTTGAAATGTACTTTGGGTGATTTCGTTTGCCTTCTCTAGCCTTAACATCTTATTTATATGATTTTCAGTTTAAAACCTTTTCTCTTTGCAAAAGTAAAACAACTCCCTAAATATGTATTCGTTACTGTTTTTTATAGTCTCGCCTAAGAAAGGTTGGGATTGTGAACCTATATCGTAATACCATGGGTGGGCTAAATATTCCGAAAGCTCTCCACTAGAGAACAAGCATGACAATCTCCAGTGTGAGTGAATAAAATCATCAGTCCACTGCCTGTTATGTCTACCTGAAGACTCATCCACGTTCCAGCTAGGTTTCGCGACGTGGTTGGATAGTTGAAATAAACTTTCCTTTTCGTTTAATAGGCGCAGTACTAGTATATAATGTTTTTTGAACGTGAAAAATTTTTAAGTTTGTATTTTTCTTTGTCTAAGGTTACACATAACTAACATCTAGAAATGTTAGAATTCCAAACTTTTGGGAAAGTTATGAGTTTTATGCAGGAAGTTTTATATGTGAATACAAACACAGTGAACATGCTTGTGAACTGTGCAGACATTAGTGTGAAAGAAAACAAATTGGCCAGATTCTCTATTATACTATAGGTTGAACTTACTTCCTTTCTTTTTCACTCCCAGTTTTAAACTCATTTGGTACGAATTTGTTCCATGGCTTGTCCCATCTTGAACCGCTTTAAAAGTCGTTGAAAGACATCTTTGTGAAAATGGGATTCTTGGTAAACGGACTGGTTATCTAATATGCATTTCGCCAGTGTGCGATCGCAGTCACAGAGTAACACTCCACAGTAGTCATCAGCTTCCTTTTTTTCTGAATAAATTAGAATGCAAAAATTAAAGTATCACAAATCGAGGTGGTAGTTGTACAAAACAAACGTATTCATTCTTATGCTATTAACAAACTTGACTTCTTGAGAAGGAGTGGGGTGAAAGTAATAGAATATATTTCAATATCAAAGATAATATTTGTGATTATTATTATTAAAATTAATTTTAATTACTAAAATTAAATTTTGAATACGCAGTATGATGATTATTATTATTACGTGACAAGGTGCCCAAGGCCTCATTGCGGGAAGGAGGGCTCTACTCCACACGTCTCGACATCTTCACTACAGTACTTATTTCTCCAGCTGCACATAACGACACTACTGCCATCAGCACACAACACCATCCGCCGCCCACCATCAACGACAATAGTATTTTCTGTCTATAAATTGTGTTTCTGCGATTTAAGGTGATAATTTCTCTAATATCCATTTAATCATGACTTGTTTCATGATTAAATGGATATTAGACTGTTTCAAAGCATTTAAATTCAGCAATGGCTTAAAGCCCTGAATTTTAGTATTAATTAAACCTTATATTAACTCTACGAAATGACACTTGATCTAGATATCGAGATATCCTTCTGATTATTAAATTCTGCATGTGTCGTAATATAATAGAATTCATAGCTCACAAAGCCGTATTATTTTTACTACTGTTATCGTTAACAGTATTGTTACCGTTACTTGAAAATTTGGAACACATTATCTATTCCGTTTTTCACTTCAAAAATAACTATATGCAGGAAACAACATTGTAATTGTGTTGCTAGCTGACTTAAAATTATGCGTGATATTAAATATATACAGGCCCGGCTGGTGGCGTGTGCGAAGTGTGCAATATACACAGGCGCCGCAGAAGAAAAGGCGCCTAAAAGATGTCAAAAAATATGAGATAAGAGTTTAAACGAACAACGAATGGTACAAAATGGTGTGTATATATATATATATATATATATATATATATATACACACACACACACATACCGGGTTATAATAGTTAAATTATCGGTACTCTTGAATGTGGAATGTTATCAGAGGCAATGTTATTCATGTTTATGACTTCTTTTTTTTTTTGTGGTTTGCTAAAAAAAAAAAAAAAAAAAAAAAAAAATCACGTTGTTCAGAAGCGACGCTACTCAATGAGTTGTCAGTCAGTAAATGAGGCATAACAAGCAGTGGGTGCAACTCGAAAAGAATACCTCGAACCTTACCAGAGCGTGAACCTAATTCTGAATCAGAGCTATGAGAACAGTAATAATACCGCAACTGAAATTACATAACTTTATCCCTTTCCAGGCGCAAATGAGTTAATGACATGGTTAGCCGAGTGACTTGTGTATCCGCTCGCTATCCTGTAGGGTAAATATCTACGAATATTCTTAGATGATAGACAATTTTCATTGTGAAACTACTATTGCTATTGGAGGACTGAAGCGGCTTAAAGTTTCATGTTTGATTTCTGGATTATATAACCCTTACCCACTTATAGTACTGATGTAATTTATAATAGACATTATAAATTTATAATGAATCTCACCCATAAGACTTGCAAGTCTTTTATGGGTGAGATTCACATACAAAAAAAAAAAAAATCTTAATTAACTGTAAGAAGTTGAAAATGCTGTTATAACGGATGGAGAATATTGTGCATCATCAGCAGCCATATTTTTGTTAATTCACTTGTAGATGATCTTCACGTTTTTGTTTTTATGAAATATTCCCTATATTTCATAGGGAATCTTTCTAAATCATTTCGTGATATAATAGGAGAAGAGGTGTTCAATTCCCCCCCCCCCCCACACACATCCCTTTTCCGACTGCCAGTTAATTTCAAACGCTTCATTCTGGAATGGTGTACTTTTCGCAGTAAGATACTCATTTTGACTCTGAGGGATATCAAATATCCCATTTAGCCTGTTTAGGGCATGCGATATTGTTAAAGTTACCCATTTCTCTGTAATCAGTTGTATTACTTCTCAGCACACAGAAAAAAAGAGAAAAAAAAGAATCAGTCTTTTCTGTCTAATGAACATCTTTTGTATTCCATACAGAATTATTACATAAAAGATTATAATTATTATAATGCGATATAATAATTACTGATTGAATGAAAGCCAACTAGAATTTCTTAATTCTGTGTATGCTTTTTATTCCGGGATTACGATGGCAAGAAGTGTTAAACAGAAGCGAGCGTTAATCTTTTAATATATACGTTCATCGTTTGACATTTTCTTGATCTTGGCAGTGAATGAAGTATACAATTGGCTTATCCAATCAGGGAATGATCACTGAAGTCTTATAAAGTTGTTGTTAGAAAACTAAGCATGATTGCTTGCATTTTTCTGTCTCCCCTTCCATTTCTTTCATTTACTCTTTATTTATTTTTCATAACAAACTTCTTAGTTGCTAATTGGTACAGTCGTTTTGGATTGTGTTTAGACAATGATATCGTTAGCTGGACAGAACCTGGCATGGGTTGGGACCATGTTTAAATGCCTTATATTTTTAAGTCTCTCTTTCTCCTTAATGTTATGAACAATATTTTTCCATAATACTTATTTGAATATATCCTGGCATATTCAAATAATTTTTTTTATTGATTTTTGCCCTCGGATTTATATAAAAGCATCCTGAGAGGACTGATGTTTAACTATTATTTGCCATTAATCAATTTCAGTAGAAAGTGTTTTTTTTTTTTTTAATGGTGATTGACAATATAAATGGCAGGTAGTTTGAGATAACCATTCTAGGAAAGACTGAAGTGACTTGAAATAAGTTCCATATTTGTCTTTATATCAGAGTTTCCGCATTATTTAGCCTTAGCTCATCTCTGGTGCTAATGTACAGTAGGTACATTAGCACCGTGGATGAGCAAAGTGAATGAGAAAAATGTTAGGTACGTTATTTTTCCAGGTTGCACTGGTTTATCAACTGAAAAATTGACAAAGAATAAAATACAGCAGTTCATGCGAAATATCACATAAAATGTCACAAAGAACATTTTTTAATCTAATGATGGATTGCTAGATTAACTATCAAAATTATGAGTCAAAAATCTGGGTTTAAACATTGCTTATGATTTTTCTTATAGTCAGTCAGTCAGTCACGAAACAGATACAAAATCATGTCCAGTCAAGTAACTTTTTATAGGAGACAAACACACAAACAAATGGACCCCACATTATATATAAAATACTTGCCACATATTAGCTGATTTCCTTCCAGTCTCCAGCTGTACCACCATAAATAAATGGAAAGCGAACTGCTTCCGCAAGCACCCATTATCTTACCATAGCACCGATCATGGTTCTTACAACAGCTGGATAAACGAAAGAAAAGCCAGATGAAGAATTTCATTGATATTTAGGAAGAAACAGTGTAGCATCCTTCAACTTAATTATTTACAAGTCAACATGTATTTATTTCTGTTAAAATAAAAAAAAATATATTTTGAAAACTAAAGTGGCAGGTATTATACTAAGCGAATATAGGATGGGATGATGTACTACAACATCCTCATTTAAGAGTGTTCCGAAATCTTGATGATTGATATGAATATTCCTCGGATATTGTGTAGCAATTATGAAGTTTTTATTCTAATTATTAATTGACGGCTCCAAGAGGATTTAGATTTTTTTATGAGAGCATTTAGAGAACATTATGTACATTTTATGCCTAAGACCAGAGAAAATCGTTAAGACTTATACTAAATAATTTTCTTCATTTCTGTAGAAGTATAATTATTTTCTTGGATTTAATTTTATATTAATATCACTACATTTATTACACATTATTCATCTACTGAGGTATAAACATGGAAACATGGTTTCTAATTTTTCAGATACTTTTGATTGAATCGGAATTGATTTATTCTCAGAAAAGAAGTTTAATTCTAGAAATTCCAGTAATCTAATTTTTATTAATTTCTATAATATTCTGTTGTTGTTTTTTGGGGGTGGGGGAGGAAACTGGAAGAAGAATAGAATTCGTTTATAATTAAAGTCAATTTTGTTTCCAATTTATAAACCTATGTTGCTGAAGCCTTCTTGAAAATCTTATGGAACTATGCCAGTCATCAACGATATGTTAAAAATATAAATTAATGGCTGCATAATGTAAAACTGGTATTCTTTGCCAGTTTTTAGCTACAATTGCTACAGTTCTCTGCATTGTAGTCTAAAGTTTTAGTAGAATTTAAGAAATTTAATGAGCTTTTTAATTTCATTTTCAAAATATGGAAAATAGATGCATGAAGTTATTTCTTTCGGTGTAAGATCGATGATTGCCAGATTAGATCATACATTGAACAAAGGATTGTTCAACGTATGATCTAATTGGATTTGTTCTTTAAGATTCGTCCCAAATAATCGGCTGTCCCAATTAACCAGATTCTCGTGTGTGTGGGGGGGGGGGTAAAATTCCCTTTTCTTCTAATATAAGCCATTTATACTTACTTATCTATTGCATCAACGGGTTCTCCGTCACCACCATATCCACAATAGTTACCATAACTATACAGCGGTAAAAACTTTTGCATCACTCTAATCATCATTATCTTCAGCTGTAATAGGTTTCTTTTTTCCCTTTCGGTCTTTGCTTTTTCTCTGAGGTAAGCACCATCTGTCCAATAGGAAACAAATTATCATTCACTAGTCTATCATCATGTATTATTTAGTATTATTTGTATTATTGACGAAAGACAGTTTGAAATTAAATCATTGGGATTAAACGAAAGTGAAAGGGTGAAAAATTCAGCGCATCCCAAAACCGTTCTGCAGAGAGTGATAGGTGAATCCAGTAAAATCCATTAAGGTGTGATGGCCTATAATTTGATGCACGTATGTGTAAAAGTACATCAAAAAATACTACTTCTAATCTGAATTAGTTTTTTTTTATTTTTTTTAATTCCACTGTCTAGTATGAATATTTAAACTAGTTGTCAGTCTCTTTGGGTGCATTACCGAAATTTCATAATGAAATTCGCAAATTTAAGAAAATAAAAAGTTTAGAAAACATCTTCATTTTTGTAGTTTGTAGTGAAATATAAAATCTTATTAAGTATTTATTAATGATTGCACTAAAGAAACAAGGATTTGTCTCTAAAATCAAAACACTTGGATTCTGTATATCTTGGAGAGGTAGAATTTGAAAACAGACCCTCCCCATCACATCGTATTCTTTGTTGCAAGTATATGCCAAAACATAAACTTGTTAAGTATTCGGCAAGTAAATTGGCAACTCACAAAAATACCATACATAGAATCCATCAATTATGTACATCGATTTAAAGAAACAAGCGAAATGATACGATATCTGACCCAGTGCAATAAAAACCAGGGTCTCATCTTAAATCAGCTGTGGGCTGCATATATAAAAGACTTTCATATTAATGAATTAGAGTCTGAGAGGAGTTACGCATCACATTGCAACAGTTAGGCCATCTTACTACGACATTCATCATCTTATTCAAGTTTTGATTGAATAATGACAGTTATTATTTGGAAATCTGTCTGTGAATACATTTTTTCTCTTTGTATTTTAATATAAAAATGGATATTAATGTTATGCGAAACTAGTAATTAATTAAATAAAGTGATTTTTTGCTGAAAAAAAACAAATATAAAATAAGGTTTTTCGTGGTACTTGCCAGACAAAAAAATATGGACATATCAAGATACAGAAACATTAACTTGTTTGCTAAGTATTGTTCAATGATAAAAAAAAATGTAAGATAAATATTTGAAAAAATGTAAGATAAATATTAAAAAAAACTATTCAAGTTCTTGCATATTTTATCATATTTACAATAAGAAATTTTAAAAAAAATTAAGTCTAACCAAAAAGTTATTTAATTTTCTTTTGTTAGCACCTCTGCATGTCTCTATTTAAAAATAGTTACAGTAGTTTTCCATTATACCGTTGTCCTTATTATGAATAATCGTGCACCCTACTAACTGCACCAAGGGTTTCAGAAAAAGAATCCATGTTTGAATGAAGCGAAACATCAGCGCCATTGTTTCCACTACTTTATAGGTACTTGGCTATACGTTGATCCACTAGTTCTTTATAGTTTTCAGCTTTATTGTTGTCTCAATAACTCTTCAGAGGTATCTTTAGTGATTTCCAGATTATTCGTTCTATTATTATTATTACGTGACACCTTCAGGGAGTCCTAGGACTCATCGCGAGTAGGCACTCTACTTCGCTAAATACATCTCACCCTCTCCACTATTTAATTCTATTACTATTACTACTACGACACTACTGTCATCAACGCCATCTACCGCCCATCATCACCAACAATAGTATGCATTTTTATAGTGAGACATTTCGAATTCTTCATAGTACATTTTTAATTTTGATGTCTAACAAGCATATACCTTCCTTAAGTTTAGCTGCTGCAATTTTTCGGCCTTCTTACACTTTCGTGCCTGAATATAGATCGATTTTTGTCTTACCCTTTAACAAAGTTGTTCATAAGATCTAATTTAATATGTAGTGGCTGAAGAAATGTTTTCTTGGGGTCAATAGTTATCTTGGCATAATGTCAAGTCATCCAAATCTAAAATCATGTTGCTCATCATTTAATTTAATATCAATGATTAATTTATAATTTCTTGAATGAGTTTTGCCCAGATTCAAGGTACATACATGTTTTCTATTTATTTTGAACCTTTTTGTTTAAAGAAATACTTTTTAAATAGTTTAAATGAAACTATTTAAAAAGTAACTATTTATCTCTTCTTTATTTTAACAGCTCATTCTTGAATTTTGTTTGCTTTGATGTTATTTCTTAATCTTCACCATCTTTCAAGTTTTCAACAAGAACAGTTTAATAAAGTTTCAGTTAAGGATTGTTTCTTTGGTTAATTAGAAACTGGAAGTTTTTTTGGTTTCTAATTAATCTCCATATTTTCTTCTATGCCGTAAAAATGGTGTTCGAGCTGTTTTGAATAGCTATTCCTCGATTCTCTTTTTATTTTCAGGGTGTTGTTACTGGTTTAAGAAATTAGTTTTTGTTTTTCTTTGCCTATTCCCATTTTCATCGTTAGATTTATCCTATAGATGTGCCAAATAAGGCTTCTTTTGTTATTTTCCCCAGCTCTTCTTTTTACCCCTTATTTTCCAGCTGTTCTCTCCCCAACCCCTAAGTCTTCATGTACGGTTTGTTTAATATTCTTAGTGATTTCCAATCTTTGATTCAATTCTGTGCTTTCATCAAAATGACTATTTTGTTAAATTGATATTTTATTCTTTACTATAGTGTTTCATATTTAATATTATTTTTCAATTTTTTTCCCCGTGAATCGCAATTTTCCAATGAGTAATGCATAATCGTCCGCGCCGTTAGCCGAGTGGCTATTCGCTTCGCAACCATATGCCCGGGAAAAGAATGTCCTATGTTCGATTCCGGTCGCTGACGTGAGGAGCTTGAGATCTTTCTCAGACATAGCCAAGTTAGCAGGTCTTGGGCGTGGACCGCAGGGTTTTTCTCCCCAGTTTATCTGGGGTTTTTCCTCCCGCAAGCAGGCAAACCGGCCCCATGAACACGCGCTTCTACAGACATAGGACACCTCCAAGAATAAGGAGTAACCAACCTATTCCGTAGAATTTCGGTCCCGAATGCCGACACGGTAAAAAGTGTAAGTCTACGCGTGAGCGTAAATCAGGAAATGCATAGTCATTTACTACATCAGCCGATGCTATCATTTATTTCTTCAGGCTTAATATTTCTGTTATGCATGAGCTTCCAAATAGCCATGTAAAATGTAAAATTCTGTAAAATGCATTGATAATGATACTGTTTAATGTTAATTAACTTCTTTAACTAGAGAATTAAAATTAAATAAATTAAAGCATCCTCGTTGATTGAATGATATAACATTAAATCAAAAAGACGACATAAGGAATATACTCGAATTTAATTATTTTGCATTTCGTTGGTATTTCCAATTTTTAGATTTCTTTATCCGACACGTTGTGCCGTATTGTTAATCCAGTTGCAATCTCGTTGTTGCATTTAATCATCATCGTGTATCGTCCTCACTGCGAGGGTGCAGCACCATGTCCTTCCAGTCATCTCTGTTGGCAGCTACTCTTTTTGTTTCAGTATAGTCATATGATCCTGTCTATGATCTTACATCATCAAACCATGTCCTTCTTTTTTTTTTTTTTTTTTACCTCTTGATACTCTTCCCATAATCCTTCTAAAACTGTCAGTGTCCTCTGTCCTGCTGATCCCTTGTTTCCTTTAGCAACCTAATTTTATATCTCAAGCTGATAACTAGTTTCATAATGTTCTCCTGCGTTAGCCCTTGAATAATGATGTGGCTTTCATGTTGTCTGGTTCAGCTATCTCTTATCACGCTAAGATTCAAGGAGGAGTTAAAGAGGGCTAATCACTCATTTATATCTGGTTCTATTTATTATTATTATTATTTTTATTCACATAATTGATACACAGTCAAAACAAGATATCATATAAATAAAAATTTGACTCGTGATTCAGAACAATTCCGATTCTACCCAAGAATCTAAGAATAATCCATCAGGTAGCGTCGTAAAATATGCACTGTTCAAAGTAATGCTATTTTTTGTAGGTCATATGGGGTCACTTCATTGATTTTTAATTGCTGTAAATAGTTGGACAGCTTCTTTGAAGTTTACCGATAACTAAATATGACTTTCATGTGTTAAAGCCACAGTGGGCAAACTTCGATTGCCAGATCTCGATATTTAGTAATTTTTTCAAGTTCTTTGTTGTTATCACTGGGTACTGCCATATCGATAATCCAAACCTATCGATGTTTGATAATTGTAATGTCAGGTTTATTGTGTTCCAAATGCCGATCAGTTTGTATTCTAAAGTCCCAGAGAATTTTTGCTGTTTCGTTTTCCAATACTGTCTCTATTTTATGCTGCCACCAGTTATCAGAAGTAGGAAAGCCATATTTTTTGCATACATGCCAATGAACTATTTTGGCCACTAGATTATGGCGGTATTTATAGTCAATTTGAGCTATTTTGCTGCAGGCACTGATTAGATGTTCTACAGTCTCATCTTTCTGATCGCATAATCTGCATTTTCTGTTATTATCGATGTTGAAAATTTTTGCTTTGATTGCATTAGTTTGTAATGCCTGTTCTTGAACTGCTAGAATAAATCCTTCTGTTTATTTTTTAATATGTCCGTGTTGTAGCCATTGCCATGTCTTGTTCCGTAAATTTTGTCCTCAGTATCTCGAAGAAATTAGCCATGCAAGGGTTTATTTTTCCAGCGCACGCACATATCGGATATTTTGTTGTTTCTTTTTGTAATCGGATTTGTTTCCTCTTGTGTAATTGCTTGAAGCATTGGCTCAGAGATATTGTCGATGTAATTTCTTAAACCAATTTCTTCTTCTTCCACAGTCTGTCTCATTTGCAGCAGACCCCGTCCACCTATTCTCCTCAGTAGGTACAACCGATCAACATCACTTCATGGATGTAATGCATGATGCATAGTCATTAGTTTTCTAGTTTTGCGGTCTAAGTTTGTCCAGGTCTTCTTTTGTGCAATTTATTATGCCAGCTGTGTATCGGATCACTGATATAGCCTAAGAATTCATTGCTCTAATTGTGTTTAATCCGTTTAGTTTTGTTTTCAGAATATTTCTAACTCTTTTGATGTATTCTGATGCTACCTGTTGTTTAACTTGCGAGTGTAGAATATCATTGGCTTCTAATATTCCTAGGTATTTATAGTGTTCGTCAGCTGAAATTGCTTTTATATATTTCTCTTGATCAAAATTAAAATTTCTGGTGTCATTAAGTTTTCCTCGTTTAATAGATAAAATTGCGCATTTATCTAAACCAAATTTCATTTTGATGTCCTGAACTGAAAATACGAATTATGTTCAATAAAGAATATTTGCTGGGCCGATTTTCCATATAGGTTCAAGTCATCCATATACAACAGATGGGAAATTTTAATATTACATTTAGGAATTTCATATCCAAGTTTTATTTTCTTCAGAATCATAGACAAAGGTATTAAAAAAAAATGTTGAAGAGCAATGGTGACAAGGAATCACCTTGGAAAATTCCACGTTTAATGCTGATATCTCTAAATTGTTCATTATTCACTTAATGTTGTTTTCCATGATTTCATAGCACTAGCCAGAAACAAACATATGTTTTTGCTAATTCCAAATATTTTTAGTGATTTTAGGATCCAGGAGTGTGGGAGGAATCGAATGCTTTCTTGTAATATATCCATGCCATGTTTAAATTATTTTTTTGTCTTTTTGAGTTTCTGAGAATCATTTTATTAATAAGGATCTGGTCTTTTGTTCAATCGGATAAATCTGATTATCTGATAAGTAGTGGTATATGGAATTTGCTATGTTGCAATGAACAGCTTAAGCAAAGTTGGTAGGCATGTTATTGGACGATAGTTACTTGGGTCTGCATCCTTATCCTTATCTTTCATGAAGAGAAAAGTGCACCCAGATATCATCCAGTCTTCCACTGAGCCAGACTGCAACAAATAATTAAATTGTTCTGCCATTCGATCATGTAGGCTGGTTAGATGTTTTAACCAAAATCCATGTAGTTCGTCTTTGCAGGTGCACTCCAGTTTTTTAATTTTCTAGCCTTGAGAACTGACCATTTCTTTAGTGATAATGATATTTTGCATGATAATAATAATTATTAATTACATTTTTTGTAGAAAAGAGAGCACAAGTACTCAGTTTTAGTAAGTAAATGAATATTACATTGTTCATTTACTTAAGAATGAATATTATTAAAATGAATATTCTCGAAAGAATGAATATTACATTGTTTTGCTTACTGCAAATTCAACGATAAAATGGTCTGCATGTTCAGCGCTGTAACTGGCTATTTTGGGGCGCGAGGAAAATTCTAATTATGCATATTATTCGAAGGGAGAGAGAATGCATCCTAGCTTTCAGTTTTTATTAACAATATTCATGCATGAAATAACAGAAATATTTTTTACTTTGTTTCTGTATATATTGTACTTTTGATTTTGCTGCCTGAGGCGATTTTCCCGTTTACTTTTTTTTTTAGTTACGACACTGCATAATTCACCCGAATGTTTGCCTGTGTTAATATTAGAAGAAGAGTGCGTAGTAAATTGGAACAGATTTTTGTTATTTCAGTCTTTTTTTTCTTCTTCTAAATAACTGTTACATGTACATCTTTCCGGATAGAAACGAAGGAGTCTACATTGCTCGTGGTTCATTTATGCATATTTGAAAATGGTTTGTTATCTTAGACATATTTTTGGTCATAATTTCATTCTGTAGATCAAGATAGCTCTGATATTTTATTTTTCCATTCGAAGTATCTCTGTAAGGCAGAAACTATACTCATTTATATTAGGTTTTTTTTTGGCTTCTCTTCTTCTCTCTCTATTAAGTATTTTAAATAACTAGCGAACACATTCCTGTGGTAAACACATTTTGAGGATTTCGTAATTTTCTGTACAGCAGTTTGTTTTGGTTAATGATTTTTTTCCCCTCCTGATATATCTTAATCTATCTTAATTTTCATCGCAAAGAAAAGTCGCTGGATCTAATTTTTTTCCTCGCGTATTTAGGTAGACAAGCCTTTTAATGGTATTTGTTGTTATGCTTTTCAATGTAAGCACCAATTAAAAAAAAATCTTATCGTAAAGAGTACACGAAGAAATTGAAATTTGAAAATGTATAAACATGATGTAAACATTAAATCAACTTTCTGATAACTATGCCTATCTACAGCTGATTGCTAGAAAAACAAATGGGATATTCTGTTTTTTTATTCCACCAAGCATAGTTCGTACGTTGTTAAAAGAAATCGTAGTAGCTGTTCTTGAGATAAACTACAGAAAGGAAACCAAATTTAGTCCCAATTAGAATTTCGCGCGTCTTGTAACAGGGTATAATCAGGATTTTTTCGTTGACCGTTCCAAAGTTTGCACTCAGTATTTATTTATTTTTTCCTTTATCAGTTAAGTGCTGAACTTAATTTTTCTTAAAATGTGTATCCTCTTGAATTTTCTGACAATTATTTTTAGCTATTAAGGATTTCATTAGGTTCTGCATTCAAAAGCCAACCTAAAGTACTAATGCTCGACAGGGCTGCGAATTTTTGGGTTAGTATTTACATTCAAAATGTAAAGCAGTTAAACAAGATTTATACATATTCCGTATATAGCAGCATCCAACTCATTGGTTCTGATATTTTCCTTATTTCGTTTTCTTCTAAAATTACTTTACCGTGAACTTATTTTATATTAGTTCATATATGGGAATGTTAAATCTAAGTTAAACTTACCACTTCGAAGCAAAACCATGAAACTCAGTAGCAGGGTTATTTTCACTTCCTTCATCTTAGGGCAGGTGTTCTGCTGAACGATTTGACTGTTTGCTATTTTAAATGCAAAACTACGTATGAGGTGACGTAAACGTTGGCAGATGTTCTTTCATTTTCAGTTCATCCTAGTAAACGAACACGGAAATGTAATACATGATTTGTTAAAATTACTTTTGCAATACAGGGATCGACGGGAAAAAAGAGGACATTCAAAACAGTATACCAAACGTGATTAGGTAGTGAAGAAAAGATCAATTATGAAAATTTGCGTATTTTTTTATGATGTCGCGAAGGAAATAGACCAAGGTAATGGCTATTACAAGATGTTTCAGCAAAGCCTTTTTGTTCTGCATAAGAGCAGATTATCAAAAATGCTTGAAGATGAATAGGAAAAAAAGTTAATAGATAGACAGTAAGTAGTATTTGGAAGGGAGTAATAGAGTATTTAGGGTATTGACAAAGAATTTAATTTTGGAAATCATATTGGCAACACAAGTAATAATAGTCCAACAACTTATAATTGTCAGTTTCATGAAAAGAAGCTTCACTTGTAAGAGAAAGAAAATTGTGATATAATACATGTGAGATATATAAAACAGAATGATAACAGTTCACATATACATTAAGGGGATAAAAATCCCTTATTGTTTTTTTTCAGCAAGTAAGCGAAACTCTAAGATCGAAAACTACGATCTAAGCGTTTCAATGCCGACGAACTATCGGCGAATCCAAGCGTAAGTGACCACTTGGTAGTGCCACACCAAGGCAACTCGATGCAAAGGTGGAGCAAGATCCCTCACTATTCTTGATATTTTCTCATAATGTAAAAACACACAGCTCCTAGGAGATGTAATACTGCTTATCCCCTTAATTTATCAACTTCCCCAGAAAAATAAAATATCCGTTTGGCTTTTCTTCTTAGTTCACATATACATTTGAGCATGAATAACGATAGAAAGCGCGTATTTGCTACTACGTTGCTTGTTAGTTCGTGGACTGTTGTATGCTGCCGGTAACTATGTGCGTGTCGTGATGAATTAGAGATGACCAGACCTCATGTAAAATCATCCTTCGTTTTTGTTGCACTATAGAAGATGTTTCGTCATTTCAGCTGATTCAGTTTTTTAGTTTATTCAAGTAATTAACCTGATGATGTGAAACAAAGATTTTCACGAAACTAGTCTAAAAATCAATGAAAATAGTGTTTCTTGTTCAACTTGTGTAATTTATAACGAAAAAGATATTCCTAGCATGCCCTCTCTCCACAGAAGCCTACGCAACTAATACTTTTGCGCAAATCTCTGAGACCAGTTTTACTTGCACAGGTTTTTAATATATACCAAGAAAATCATGTATTCGGAGGAGAGTCTCTCTAAATGCGTGGAGAGATCGCATCTAGATGATCGAGACTCATTTGGTTAGTTGAATTTGTTCAATTTATATAACAGAAGACAGGGAATATGTTCAATTGTAGTTTGACTTAGTTCAGGACGTATGTAACATTTTGTTGCACTTTTCTTAAATGACTGTAGTAGAAGGCACAATAAAAAGAAATAATTAAGTAGTTTCGGCTGGAGTATAGATTAATTAAAATGTACGTATAATAATTATTATTACTTGACACCTCTAAGAAGTCTAAGGACTCATCGTGAGAGGGCACACCACTCCACTGCACAACCCATCGTCTCCTCTACTTAATCCTACAACAACATTACTACCATCTACAACCCACCTCCACCACCAACAGTATTTTTGTCTGTAAATTGCGCGTGTTCTCACAGTCCATTTATCTGCATGCGGGATAAAAAGCATGAGTTTTCGGGAGAAAAAAGCCCTGTTACCTCCATATCAAGAATCATTAAAGCAAAAATTCGAACTGTAACTTCGAACTGCTGTAACTTCGGTTCTAAAATATTAATGATCCGCTACTTTTATTTAACATAAGTATTCGAGACACGGCATACTAAATGTGAAGTTTAACTTCTGTTAATATATAAACTATGGCAGTTTGAAAAGAACTAAAATGTCTAAAAATCATCCCCCCCTTTTTTTCCCTAAGGCAATACTGACACCTAATAATTTCTCTATGCCGATGAGAAGGATTCGCATCAACCGATTTAGCTAAATCTGGACTATAGTTTTCTTAAGTTCTTTATTGAAAATTTCAGAACAAATAGACAAAAATGAAAGGCGTTGTATGTAGCAGAGCGTGTTTGCTTCCTTTTACCGGTCATATCGTTCGACTGATTTTATCCAATTTTGAATACAGAGTTGACTTACTATACATAACTTGTAGAGACCAGAGAAAACGTTTATCATGAATTTTGTCTAGCACAGCACCTGTTGGGCTTCATTATAACATCAGTAGTTTGTTATAATGAGACTCGACTCTGGTTTCTAGCATTGCTTTAGGTCCATAAAAATATACGTTTAATCGGACTAAAAAAAAGGGGGTAATGAGTACGCTTCTTTGAGTCGCATTGTTCAAATTATTCAAAACAAATTTGGAATATACTTGTTTCCCATGAAGGGTTGAAAAAGAGTGAGATGGGGGGGGGGAATAAATGGAGAGGTTCGCATAATAAGGGGAGGTCACATAATTCAACCAATTTCGACAGTCTTTCCCTCGACTGTTTGTTTTACCACTTCCTGCTTTCTCAGTACTTTGACTCACTTTTTTACACGTAAAATTATTTTATGAGATCTAATTTAGCGCTAGCGAACATGTTGAGAGTGTTGTGTATTTTTATATAAATATGTAAAAATAAATAAATATAAGGATTTGAGAGGATGAAGAAGATAAACCAGACTTATAAGTTGGGTGGTAAATCTTAAGTTATCGTTTCGGTCAAAATAGTTAATTACTCGGTGTATGATTAAGTTATAGTCAGTCTTGGATTTCCTTATTTTTTCATAAAACCGGTTTTGAGCACATTTGGTGGTAGTAATATGTTCTGTATAAACATGAATTTGAATAATTCGTGGAGTTGTCTCCATCCCAGATGGGCTTAGTATCCTGGCTTAATATTCCTGGCTGAAGGCTGACGATCATATTAAAATAACAGCTAATGCCAATTCTTATTATTATATTTTTTGCACGAAAGAAGTCGAATATGCTTTGGTAGCATTGAAATTGACAAGGTTGTCCTCACTTCATGGAATATGAAGATCGCTGTTGAGGGCATTGATTGTGGATGACCTTTTAGTTTGGAATGTATACGCACTAGTTCCTCAAATGAAAAAGAGGAATAGTGTGTTGTCAGTAGCAAACCTATAGATAGGATTTGAGGTATGTAAATGAGGAAGATCAGAGCCGAAAATATACTGGGATCTGGCATTGGAAGGTTGCATCCAGTAGCATTAAAGATCAAATCTTAAAGTAAATACGTTCAATCCTATAGTGTAAGGAAGACAATTGCGTGCAGTGTCTATACTTTCTTATTTCCACCTTTCAAAGCTAACCTCCTGGCATCATTCTCCGATTACAAATCTTACATACATAACCACGTCACATTTCCTCTTACTAAGCCAAGAACATTCCCCGTGTGGCGGCCGGGAAATAAGAATTGTCTCCCACTGTAGCCCATGTATGTCGTATGAAGCGACTAAAATGGGTACCCAGTGCCTAGGGGGGGATATAGCTAGGTCACCCTGTCTCTGGGGGTTATAAATACGGAGGCCTGGTCCTCCAGGTTGGGGTTGGGCATAGAGCTGACGATCCCACCATGAAAAAAAAAAAAAACAACTTGTCACGAACTCTAAAGAAATAACTGCTGGATGAACTAAATGGCGACAAAATGGCAAATGTCTTAAGGTTTTAGGATTCAAAAATTGGAGGACTTTGGCATTGAATAAGGAAGGCTAGCAGAAGTTTCTGAAGAAGACCAGGATCCACACAGGACTGTTGAGTCAATGATTAAGCCAATAATATTTCACTGAATGCTTCTTTTGGCTTTCCGAAAGAAACTAGAATGATTAATAGGTTAGATATATAAAGTTTTCTGGTTCTACAGCATCCCTTCATTTGCGCTATACCTTCTTCATGAACGACTATATTCATCCCATTAAAAAAGAAAAAAATGCGTTGTAATATTTGAAAGTCCATTTCGTCCATCCATAACAGTGTTATCAGGTGAAGATTCTATTTACATGTGTGTGAAATGAGAACAAGGCTGGATGGAATTTTCTTAGTAATACACCACCTGGCCTCATATCGCAAGACAATATTTGTGTTCGCTTTCTATCGAATGTGCGTATGTAGTTTCACTAACACCATAAGTAAATTCTAAATATAGACATGTTGGCAGTTGGACACCTTTTTTTAAAGCTTTATGTGTAGAATTTTTATGAGTTTAGGTATTTTTTTCTGGTAACTATCTCGCTTTATTTTATCGTGTATCAAACGTGTAATACTGTATGAAATGTGAATTTTGGATCCGCAAAAAAGTTTCTTTAGTGTTTTAATTTTATTAGTGGATAGCGTATTCTGGAGACCATGCATTGAATTTCAGAATGCAGCTTCGATTAAAAATGTCCCATGCTAATATGCGAGTTTATAATCTGAACGCTCTGAATTTATAAAATTTAGAGCGTTCAGAGATCATCTTAAATCATCTTAATTCGCTATTCTAACAGTAGCTCTACAGAGTACTTTGGTGGCATTCTAAATTTGAGCAGATTTGGGAATTATATAATGTTAGCACCTGTACAGCTAACATTATAGATAAGCTGATTTAGTTGGTTCATCCTCTGAAATAGCAAAATAAGGTAGCAGAAAGAAAGTACGGTTAGTGATGTAACTAATTAATTAGTATCGGTTACCTGTATAGTATGTAGGTTTATGATATTTATAAGTCAATAACAAAAGAGCTCGGTGAATAAGTCAGAATTTTCTAAATGTGGATATGATCCAAGACAATCATAAAAAAAAAGTTGCATTTCGTAATAGCAGTCTTGTAAGTGATGCTCTTTATCACAGTTTCTTTCTTATCTTATGTGATATAGACAGTTTATTTATTGTCATCAAACCTACACTTTTGTTTACCGTTTCGAGTAGTTCTGCTTAATTTTGAAACTGAAGTGTTGTAAAGAGATGATGGATTATTATGATGAGTCACCTATTACGGATTTTAATCAAAATCTATAATAGGGTATTCCTCATCGATTAATAATTCGCGCTTTAATTCGTACGAACAAATATCATTCTCTTTCATGAGAACAATAGCGATCACTAGTCTACTGATAGCACTCAATAAATAGCTGCATCTGATAACTGTTTATCAACAGACATCCATTGTTTTGTAATCCTGTATATATGCAGATCAACCCTCTCCGCATGTGCATTCATCCAGAATTCCCGATGATGATTAGATAACTTTATAAATTACTTGCTGGTGCAGAAGTGTATCCTTTCACACTTACTGTGACACTTCTTTATGTGATCGCTATGTCTGTGCTAGGAAGTCGTATAGCTACTGTCTTCTTGCTCCTCGCAGGAACATTTTTCTTCGGGATACTCCCAATCTTCGTGCGTCGGAGAATGAAACCATGCAATTGCAAATCGGGACAACATGATTCGAAATGTTCGGCCAGGTATAGTAACATGGTCACTTCATTTCTCATCTTCTTCGGTGGCGGGGTATTACTTGCCACGTGCCTCACCCATTTACTTTCGGAAGCCCGAGAAGGTTTTGAGAAGTACCAGCAGTCAAAACGAAATCAACCCAAAAATGACACCAGCAAAGACGCAGCGAATCCTGGAATTTATTATCATCCCAGCCAAGAAGAGGAGGGAGAACATGAGGAATTTCCCATGCCGGAATTTGTGGCATGTTGTGGATTCTTTGCTGTCTATTTGATTGAAGAGCTGTTGCATCATTTTCTAGGAGATCACCCTGGACATTCTCATTCATCAGAAGGAGACACTGTCAGAAAGCACACTTCTTCTAATTCCCTGTGTGTAAGTGGATCTTTCGTAGCTTCAACAGGAGACGTTTCTCTTCATTCCCAAGATGGTCAAGAAGAATCTGAGGGAAGCAGACCCCCTACCGTGTCCATCTCTATCACCCGAAGCGATTCCGTTTCAAATCCTCCCGGAGACGACCTGCAAATGCATGCACAGAGAGTTGTCGACGTTGTGCGTAAACATACTAATTCTATCTCAAGCTATACAAGTGGATCATTCAGGGCGCTTCCTGCGGATTTTACTCCATCAGGAGAGCATCGTTCTAGAGGTGATCGAAAGAGTATTGTTCAGCACGAAGTTTCATCGAAGTGTGACGACGGCCCTTGCGCAAAAGACGACGAACCTCCTGTCCGCTTTACTCTGTCAGGATTATTCACAGTAGCCGCACTATCTTTTCATTCACTGTTCGAAGGATTTGCTGTGGGACTCCAGTCCACAGAATCTGGAACCTGGACTTTATTTTTTGCTATTGCAATACACAAATTTGTTATTGCCTTCGTTGTTGGGCTGGAAGTATTGGCCGAAGGTGGACGCGAAAAGGTGGTACTGGTCTACATGGGCATCTTCTCTGTAATGTCTCCATTGGGTACCGTCATGGCGGTGATTACTGACGAATCCCTCAGTGGTTCCTCTGAGTTAATCGTTGGGGTTCTGAATGCCATTGCTACTGGAACATTACTGTACGTCACATTCTTTGAAATCCTCCTTCGAGATAAAAATTGTCAATTGTCTGGTCTCTTGCAGTTTCTTTCCACTTTCCTTGGATTCGGATTTATGGCTCTTGTACAGTTTGGAACAACTAACTTTTAAATAGGTAAATATGTGAATATTCACCCATGTAAAAAAGCAAGTTACGAAATAAATACCTTACTTTTTTTCTTGGTGTGTTTGTAAATGTAACCGTTATTCGTTTAAAATTTGATAAACTGTAAACCGAAACCGAATTAAGAAATATATATTAAAAGTAGAGAGATTATTGATATCATAATACTGGAGTCCAATTATGTGCAGTAGTGGTAAAACTTAGCGTCACCGTAACACAGTCGCAAAATTTGCTCTTTGTCTTATAAATAAGGCAAAGAGCAAATTCAGGCTTCATCTCTCAGAACAGTTAAACCAGAGGAGATCACATGTGGTTATTTGCTTTGGACATAGTTTCAACCAACCCAACCCTCAGTGAACAGCTCACTGAGTGATTTCATCAGCCTGATCAAAGCCTGATAATTTTATACACATCATTTTCACAGGTCAGTTTTCTGTGCATATAACCTGGAAAAGGAATGGATTAGGGGGAGGGAACATAACTACATTCTTCATTATATGTTTGATTTAATGCTATCACACACATCTTTATTAAATTCGAAATTTTGATCGAAATATCACCCGATGTAATTTCTGGGTGCCACCATTCATATTTAAAGAAATGTGCTGATCTGAAGTAACTTGAGGATTATCTGACTGTACATAACCTGTCAATTCAATGTTGGAAAACCCAATGAAAATGAATCTATTCAACAAGCAGAACTTGAAAATAAAAATGAGCAAAATAAATACTTACTCAATCAATTATTGTTTTGTTTTTTTTATTGCGTGACATCTCCAAGGAGTCCAAAGACTCATCGCATAATATACTTACTATATTATGCGATGCATAATATAGTAGCATGCTTGTATATACGCATAAACGAAGCTAAATGTTTTTCTTAAGTAAATATTATCTGAAAATCGATGCGGAATAAAGAAGTACTTAAATATAGTATCATAATCATAAAATAATTGTATTTATTTTACAAGAGAATATAATTATTCGCAACGAACAAGCGCCTGTAATCCTTCTCGGTAATCAAGTATTTTGTTACCTTATTAATTCCAGAAATAGATTAATATTCATTTCTAACGATTCGTGTAATATTCTCATAGTCCAGATTTTATCGGTTGCTGTTTGACAAAATTACATATCTTAATGTTTTCATTTCAGTTTTTGAATTAAGTTTTTTTTTTTTTTTCTCGGTTGCTAACTGAAATTAAACTGTATAAATACTGTCAGAAAGCTTATATGTCTAGTAGAGTACTTATTTCGATAATTATAAATTTTTGTAGTGGAATTTTCTTATGCAAATCCCTATGATATATTTTGATTTAAACGCTCATCGTAATCGAATTATGCATAGAAAGTCCTAAAACGTTCAGCTTTGAGTGTAAGCAAATTATTTCACGACTTTCAAGTAACATCTTACGTGACTGGAAAGTCAGGTAGGATGTTACTTGCAGATTTGCATGTTTTCATAAAGACGTGTAAATACTAAAGGGCTGATTTCATTTCTTTTATAAACCTTAGAAAAACTGTCGATCGTTTTAGTTAGTGATGTTATACCGTGCGATGAAAGTTTTAAGATATGTTTTTGTGTGGTGTACGTTCAGCACACCAGAGTTATTTTGGTTTTGAAATCCAAGGTGACATCTGTAGATATCACGCATCACCGCATGAGGGTGGCTTGTTTAAAGGTATTAAAATATTGTCTTTATAAAACTTTTGGGTGGGGTTTCATAAACCTTCCCATCAGTAAATGCATTAAGAAAGATATCTGTATAGAGTAAGCGATTCTGTTCCAACTTGCGGTGTTAAGCTGTCAAGATATACACCCAAAGGCGAAGTGCTACAGGAGAAGATGCACACCATATTTTTAGATGGCTTATATACTAGTTTTACTCACGCCAATCCGGGACGATTGGTCGCCCTACTTACTTCGGACACCGCTACACAGAAGGGAGTAATGGCAGTGCATACATGAAATCCGTATTGCGACCATCATTAATACACATTAGAGTGAATCCGGTCAGACCTTTTCACCATGCATTTTTGGTGAAACAATGGCATTCGCAAATTTTGCGAATGCCATTGTTTCATAGAAACTCTACCTCAGTTTTCTCGATGAGCTTTGTTTATATCTTGAAAAGGTTGTAAAAGTAATACGCAAGTATGATACTCATATGGATTTCATGAAAGCATCGTTATTACTACCATTCCTGTGCCTAAAGGTGCAATGACACATGCAGCATATTCAAATATACTAGAATTAGTGGTTT
Organism: Typopeltis vanoorti; assembly: GCF_054136105.1. Classification (NCBI taxonomy): domain Eukaryota; kingdom Metazoa; phylum Arthropoda; class Arachnida; order Uropygi; family Thelyphonidae; genus Typopeltis; species Typopeltis vanoorti. The sequence continues at coordinate 53,024,358 of NC_143557.1, read as the reverse complement.
GTAAACTGTTAAAATTTCAATAAAATACAGTCCGTTATACCGCTGGATAAAAATTGAACTACGTATTGTGAATGAACTTGATAGAAGTGTCATCATTTGACTAATTTTCAATATTTAATTCTGTCAATAGTACAGCTGCATTGAATTCTTGACTTGGTCTAAAATGGACGTATATGTTATTATTTTCTACGATACCAAGAATTTGGCTACGTAACTAAGTGCAGTTACTTGTAAAAGGACCTTTCGAGAACCACATAGAAAAATGACATAAATGGTCATGATAAAATATAGTGGTCCAAAAAGTTATCCTTTATATGGAGAAAAGAGACATTCAATTTGGGACACAATATTATGTTAGCAGTCATTCGAATTCTATATTATTTTCTAATAACGGGTGTGAGTTGTGATTATTAGCCTCTTGATGCGATGGTGGATTGCTTACTATGATTCATTTGCCTTGGGAAGGTCTCGAAGTTCTAATTCGTCTTAATTTTTTTTCTCTGCAAAACACATACACATGTCCAAGGGTGTTTATATAGACATTTTCCACCCACTAATAGTTAGCAAGGTCGCAAAATGAATAGGTTACAGTTACTTCCTGTAAGTGAAGACAAAATGAGCTAAACGGACTGGTCTATACTCTTTATTAATACGTATTTAATATGAGCATCCATATCAAATACAAAAGCGACTTATAATTATGGAGATATGAAATGCTGAAATAACCTGAAGGTGAATTTGAACACTCACATAATAAAATCTGATATTTTCCACCATTGTCTCAAGAGGGAAGAGTGTTTGGCATTAGTGAAACTTGGCTGACAACAGATGTGGTTATTGGAATTGAATGTGATGGGCACAGAAATTTCAGAGAGGATGGAGGAGATAGAACGGGGGGGGAGGAGTACTGCTGATGATAAATGAAGAGTTGCAAGTGAAAATAGAGTATTATATCAAGAAGATAGACGTGTGAATGGTAGTTCATTTGAGGCGATCTGGTGTGAAATAATGGCCAACTGAATCAGCTATACAGTTAGTTGCTGCTATAGGCCAGGGGATACAAAGGGTGATGTAAAATACATGCATTAGCGCAATGAGTGTAGGTCGAGTAATTATTATGGGAGGTTTTAACTACAGTGATATCGACTGGAAAGAGGAAAGATCACGTGGCAAAAAGGAAATGGAATTCCATACACCTTCTAAGAGCTAATTACTTGAACTGAAGGGACTCGTGGTGTGCGAATGTTAGATCTGGTCATATACGTAGAAGGCCTATACGTAAGGCGTCCACATTATCTCCGACTTGTGAGAGTAATCATGTGGTATTCACTTGGGAGGGTGCAAAATTTGTGGATTTTTCTCTTAAGAAGTGATATATACGGAATTGCAAGATAGGCAATTATAACAAGCTACGGAAGCATCTTACAGCCGTCCCATGGCATACGAAATCGCAGGGGAAAAAGGTTCGCAATGCATGGGATATAATCAATAGGTGTCTGGAGGAAGCAATATCGAAATGTATTCCCATAGTCAGAAAGATAAATGAGGTAGCCGTCAGATGGATGACTAGTAGTATTAGGCGGGATCTGCAAAAAAAAAAAAAAAATGCTATGGAGGATTTATAAGGAGAACGGTGATCTGCACACTCACGAGCAGTACAAAGCTTATGCTAGAAAGATTACCAGCATAGTAAGGAAGGCTAAATCAGATTATAAGAACACCATAGCCAAGCAAGTCATAGGAAATTCCAAAGAATTCTTCTACTATGTGGCAAGTAAGAAGAAGAATGACTTTGGAAGGATAACTTTAGTGGGCGCTGATGGTGGTGAGGCAACAGTCAGGTAATAGTAGACTTTTGAAAAGTGGTCACTCAGTAACTATCACCCGAGTGAGGATATTTCTGTGTCTTATGTAGCAATAACTGATATGAGAATTAAAGTTTATGAATCACGGGTACTTCGGATATTTCGGAATGTAAATGCAAATACTGCTGTAGATTTGGACGGAATATTAGCTCAAGTATTACGTGAATGTGCAAAGGAATTGTCAATGCCTTTAACTTAAGACTGAGCTCTGGTAAGATCCTTAGTGAATGGAAAGAAGGTAAAAATAGTACCTTTTCAGCAAGGAGGCTCTGACTGCGCTAGAATATTACAGACGAATCACCATCTCGGGAGTGGCAGTAAAAGTATTGGAAAAGTTAGTTGAAGACAGAATCCAGGGTGTATAAGAATGTGATACTCTATGAGGAGGTGACAACACGGTTTTGTTATAGGTCAGTCTTGCCTTATTAGCCTTGCCTTTCCCTTGTCCAGCTCAGCTATCAGAGTGACAGATTTTGCTAAGGCTCATGACAGGATACCCCATGGAATACTGTTACGCAAATTAGAAGAAATGGGAATGGGTATTAAACTGAGATGTGGATATGAGAATGGCTCATGGACAGATATATAAAAAAAGTAGTGTATGGAGGAGAAGAATTCAGGATTAAGCAGGTAACCTGTGGTGTGCCCCAAGGCTCTGTGCTTGGACCATTATTGTTTAATTTGTACAAATGATATATAGGAAATGAATTGAATGTAGATATTCGGTTGTTTGCTGATGATGCAAAGTTGGGTAGTGCAATAATTAATCAAGCTGATAGAGAACTGGCGGTATGTGTAAATGATAATGGATATCAGTTCAATGGGGAAAAGTGTAAAGTGACGGAACTGAACTCCAAAAGATTGATGACGCTAGGGACTGGGAAGTGTTGGTGGATAGAGTTGAAGTTCAGAGGGCATATTGCTAAGGTGTCCAAGATACCTCATAGGATTACTTGGCTACTGAGGAATACGCTAACATGCAGAGATAAAGAAGTTATTATCCCTCTTTATAAGGCGTTGATACGTCCATATCTGTGCTTAGGTCTAGTCGCCTGGATTCCTTGGAGATGAAGAAGTAGTAAAAAAGATTCGAGGCGAGTGACCAAGTTAGTGAGTTGTGTAAGGAATGCTCCCTACATCGATAGATTGAGAGTTTGTAGGTTACAGAAGTTGGTCGATAGGCGGAGAAGAGGAGATATGATAGAAATATTTAAGTTACTAAAAGGTTTTTATAAGATTGATGTAGGGGAAATATTTTAGTGGTGGAAGAAAAAGAGGTCATACCTAGAATTTAAGTAAGAGTGTGGTTAACAGGGGTGCGAGGACTAAATTTTTCACTTGGAGAGTGGTAAATGAGTGGAATACGTTGTCTGACTCAGTTGTGAGTGCTTCGTTTGTCAATGAGTTCAAGAAGAGGTGTGATATTGTGTGGATAATTTGGGTCTCCTGCGATGAGTCTACTGACTCCATGGAGATGCCCGTATAATAATGAGATGTTGACAGGTGACTGAACTGCTTCGATGTCCGCATTGTCATGTAATGCCTGTTGTATTAATCTAGATTCCAATTATTACGCAGTTCAAATGAGGATTAAATTTTCATGTATTTTTCCTTTGGAATTCCCGCATAAAGGCAACGTTACTCCGATTTTTGGTAGATAGACATTTGAAACTACAATTTGTTACTGTATAAAAATCCTAGATTAAAATATTTACTTCTATATACTGCAGTGATATTTGATTTTTTCATGGACATCAACAGTGGAAGGATTGAACCTTACACTGACATTAGTGAGATAAAAGATAATGGATAAGTAATCTGTTTACTTGTAAACGCACAAAAGAAGCTGATTAAGTGTGTCCGAAACACCTTGACATTTCGTATTAGCATATACAGGTGTTTGTTTCCACAGATGCACAGAAACAATGCGATCTTTAAGATAGCTTTGTTCACTTATTATCTTCCTTTATCTTTTATCTGTTGTTTTAGTTTAGTTTTAAAAAAAAAAAACTTATCGCGAAGCTATGGCATGTTTTTGAATAATCTTTTAATCTAAACCGAACCTCAGTTATATTTGAACTCAGGTTCCTATCTTATATTTTACACTGCATTCTGTCAAAATCTTCTTTTCATGGCCTTATAGGAGTTCTTTCTTAATATGGCCTCAATACCTACTCCGCTCGCACTGTGGATGAATAAACTATGCTAGATGGAGCAGGTGGTTCAGGTGACCAAGGCGAGGGGGGAGGGTAGAAGAGCAGTTTACTGATCATTTCATTTTTATGTGGCTCCTACCCGCCCACAAAACATTGATTTGTGAACCTATAGTACATCTATACAATGAATGCGTTAAGAATTTTATTTTTATTGATTTGTCCCGGAAACCTTGCTCTAGACATCAAACATTGAACTTTTTCAAGCCATTTCAGCCCTCCAGTAAACAGAGCGGTAGTCTGACACCGGGCAATGAAATTCATCTCCCACCTAAAGACGATCACAAACATTCATATCTAGGGCGGGATTCGAACCCGCAGCCTGTTGGTTGGAAAGCAGATATACTAACTACTCGGCCATCTTGGTTGGCATTGTAGTGAAGTAAGTTTTATTCTCAAGGAGAACTGAATGAAATTGGTGCACTCAAAATACTAAGTACTCTGGATTCCAGCAATGCGGTTAAACTAGATGAGATTTTGCCACCCATTTCCTTGTGGTTAATTTAAGAGAATGTAATAAGAGATTCAGATTACCACTGACGTGGCTGTTTAATAAAAGCTTTGCAACTGAAAGAATTCCCTGTAGAAGGGAAGGGAGAGGGGGTGATAGCACTATTGCATAAGAAATATTAAAATGGAGGCATCATACTGCAGACTACTTTGTATTTCGTAACAGGAATTTTGAAGAAAAATACATACTGTATACTGTACTGCATTATTTTCTCGTATTTTAAAAAAGATTTTGACGGGTTTTCCACGTAACAAAGTATAATTAAGCTAATGTATGATATATCCATCTAGGGTGCTGGGTTCTAAATTTTATCTGATGATTATCAGTGTGTGTATAGAAGAGCAGGATGAACAGTAAGCAGCCACTGGGTTTTCAAAATATTTTGGATTCACTTGCGTGTTTAGAAAACGCTTGGCTAACTGCTTACTCAACAATTATACTCGTATTTCATAATCTTGTTTTGAAACTGAAGTAACGGTTGTATAAGCACGAGATCTGCACAGTCTGCCATTTTAGCATGAATGCTGCTGTTGGCGCTAAATACGGCTTTATGTTTCATACATTGTAATAAACGTCAGAGTAGCCACATTTATAAATCGGTGTTGCTGCACGTGCACATTCAACATCAGAGGAAGATAACGGTATTCTAGTCCAAGTGGTTATTAATTCTCTTATTTCATGAAGGAGAGAAATACTTCAGTGTCTGAAATATATATGAATTAGAGGAAATAAGGATTATTAAACATTTGACCGCGCAGTTAGCCTAGTGGCTTTGCGCTTCGCAACCATATGCCTGGGGAAGGAGTGTCCCAGGTTCGATTCCCGTTGTAGACGTGAGGAATTTGAGGATCTTCCTCAGGCATAGCCAAGTTAGCCGGTCTTGGGCGCGGTCAGTAGGGTTTTTTCCCGCCAGTTTATCTGGCGTTTTAACCCCCCCCCCCCCCAGCGGCAGGCCAGGCGACGGGTCGGTTGGGAGTAGTACTAACAAGAAGTCGCATCTAAGTAACACGCGGACCCTGTATAGGAAGGGAATAACGCGTAGAAAAAGAAGAAGGATTATTAAACATTTAGGCTACTGTAGGAAAATATAATTATTACAATAACGAAATATAAAAAAATTAGCAATTTATTAACTACTTATAATTGTTCTACACCTCCGAATCAGAAAATTAGAATAATCAAAGAAAATGTGTTGAATGATTTGCAATTCTAATTTATTGCATAGAGAATAATGAGCATCATCTAAATTTACGTACTTTGTAGATTATGTAAACCATGTAAACACATAAAAATGTAATATAAATTATAAGAAAACTATTATTTGAAAACATTCACAAAATTAGAATAATTTTTAATGTGGTTCAAAATATGAGAATATTTCAACTTTTTTTTATTGCTTTTTAATGAGAGCATAGATCATTTGCTAATCATGGGTGGAACGAGTTCTAATAACCGGAATTTTCAAAATAACCTGCAATAGTAGTCGAAAGGTAATAACTACATCAACAGATGAGAGGAGATTGAAGAATATCGTGAAGAAAATCTGCTTCCGAAGTATAAAGTATTTTCACAGGAGATGGGGAGAACTACGAGGGTGGTCTGAAAAGTTCTCAGCCTAGACCATAGATGGCAATACTATCGGCAAGATTTTTTTTTCTAAGTTGGTAAATCTGTCATTAAGCACCCATGTGAAATTGCAAGTCATTCTATCAAGTAGTTTTTTTTATACAGCTGTCTGAAGCAAAAGTGTTGTCTGTATCCCAGTGTTTCTCAACGTGAGGCAATTAGAAAATGATGTTGCATTCGTCACCTCATCACTGATATGCTCAAAACACTCACCATTGTCGGCGAGGGGGGGGGGGACATCAAAATCGTTGAGGTGGGGCATGATCCAAAAAACGTTGGGAAATACTGCTGTATCCCTTGAAATGGATAAAATTGAGTATCGTGCGGTTATAAAATTCTTTGTAAAAGAAGGTTTAACGCCTAAAGAAATTCATCCGAAGTGCATAAAAGTTTATGGGCACTCTTCTCCTTCGTTTTCGACAATTAAGAAATGGGCTGCCGAGTTTAAACGTGGCCGTACCAGCCTTGAAGATGATCCACGTGAAGGACTTCCAAAAAGTGTAACACCAGAAATCATTGATCAAGTGCACGATGTGGTATTGGATGTCCGGCAAGTCAAAGTGCGTGAAATTGCTTAGACTATAGACATTTCAAAAGAACATGTAGGATATATTTTGCATGAAGAATTTTTGCAAATGAAAAAGCTTTGTGCTGCCGCGCTTGCTTACAGCAGATTAAAAACGAACCCGCATGAAAATCTCTGAACAGTGCTTGGAGCGTTTTAACAAGAATAAGACTGATTTTCTGCGTCGATTTATTACTATGGATGAGTTGGATTCACCATTGCACACCAGAATCCAAAGTGCAGTTAAAACAGTGGACAGAAGCCAGTTGTTCAGCAAGAAGACAAAGTCGGTTCCATCAACAGGAAAGGTCATGGCAGCGGTATTTTGGCGATGCTAAAGGCATTTTGTTTATTAATTATCTTGAAAAGAGTAAAACAATAACCGGGGAGAATATTATTCCGATCTTTTAACCAGACTAGACGAAAAAATTCGTGAGAAAAGACCCAGTTTGCAGAAGGAAAAAATTATCTTTCATCAGGACAATGCACCTGCCCACAAAGGTGTTTTGGCAATGGGAAAATTAAGGGATCTGCACTATGAATTGTCGGAACATCCACCCTATTTCTTCCGAAATCATTTTTCTTCGAATCAAGAGGTGATTGCAGCTGTAGAGAGGTATTTTGTAGACTTACTGAGAACCACTACAGGGATGAGATAATGGCGCTGGAATAAATGTATTAGTTAAGGGAGATTATGTTGAAAAATAAAAATAATTTTGAAATTATAAATTCGTTTTTTCATCGTTAGGCCGAGAACTTTTCAGACTACTCTCGTAGGTGTCTAAATCTACTACGTTTAGACGACGTCACAAATTGGGTTTTAAATCGTGGCATGACCTAAGACGAAGCCGATTATGACTTCCAAGCAAAAGGCAACTAGAGTGTGATGATGTAAGCAAAGACTGTTGTGTGGTCAAGAGGACTGGAAAAGGTACTTTAGCGATGAAAGTATATTTCCCATAGTCATCAAGGGATACGTGTTTGGCGTCTTAAGCAAGAAGCATTTGATAAAGAATACATGCAACTTTCGGTGAAATTTGCAATCTCTGTCATGATATGGACTTGTGTAACCGCAGAGGATGCAGGTAGGCCGTGTATTGTGTACAAAAGAGTAAATTCCAAAGTGTAGCAAGAAATTCTTGAGCACTTTATGTTACCGGCATCGGAAGATTTATGTGATGATTTCCTTTTTCAGTAAGATTCAGCTTCTTGTCGCACTTCCAAGACCACTACTAGGTGGCTCAAAGAAAGGCAAATCAGTTTAATTCCTTGGCCGGCAAACTCACCAGATTTAAACCCCCATCTAGAATTTGTGGGGAATTATGAAGAAACATTTTTCAAGATGTTGATCCCAAGACAAAAAAAAGATGTTGATCCCAAGACAAAAAAAGAACTTGTTTCTAGTCTGCAGACCATATGGGCATGTTTTGATAAAAAAATAAATTAATTAAAAAAGACTGTGAACCGCTAGTAGATAATATACCCAACCGTTTACGAACGGCCATAAAAGCTAAGGGGGATGCAACAAAGTACTAATTATCAGGTTGTTTTCCTTTGACTGTAATTTTGTGCATTTATTTCCGCATTATTCTAATATTTTGAACCACGTTAAAAATTATTCTAATTTTGTGAATGTTTTCAAATAAGTTTTCTTATATTTATATTATAATTTATAGCAGTTAATTTAATTATATTTATATTACATTTTTATGTGTTTATATGGTTATATAATCCACTTTTTAACAACATTAATGTATCAATTATAATTATTAAGTTGTTACTTGAACATTACTTTGTAGCTCAAAGTCTGAAATATTTCGGACTTTTGAATAACGAGATATACATACTGGCCATTGAATCTTCATCAAGAAGTTGTAAGATTTTTGCTATATAAGTCATGTCCGTCTTTCTTAATTTCTGTTAACTGTTTATACCAAATGATAAGTGACTCATTGATACTGAAGATCACCCGAGACAGACTCGTGCTTGCGAACCCTCCTGTATAATAATAAGACCATTTGTTGTCACATCATTTTATTAACAAAAGCACAAAAAATAATACGGAAAAGAATTAGCTGCCGAAGAGAGATGCAAGAGCATGAACTTGTTTTACAAATTACATTATTAAGCTTGGTTACACTCATAATGATAATCTTCTACTCGGTAGAATTTAAGTTCATCATTAGTTAAGCTGTTGCTACCTTCTCAATAGAAAATCTGTATTCTCCATGGTAGTAGAGTCTGATATTTAGAAAACGGATATGCATCACTCATATTTTAATGACGACATTTTCCCTTCGGTTGGAAAGATCTGGTTTTGAATCCCAAGTGGTATAAGAGGAGATTTTTATAAAGGATTGTTCAAACCGAATCACAGTTTTCTGTTCACACGAAATATCAGGTTCTCCTCTCCCGAAATTCAGTTTATATTTTTTAACAAGCTGAAGAATACGCATAATTAAGAGACGTTAATATACAGACTTTCATATCCAATATATTGTCTGTTAATTGTATATATATTTTGTATGTACCATCTTTTTAATTCTGTCCATGTTATGGTGGGATAGTTACATATACTGTAGGAGAAATGTTATATAAAGGCAGTGTTTTGTCTTGTTGACTTAAGGTTTTTAATCATTTATTAATGACTACCAACCTAAAATATTTAATCACTTTAGGTTATCAGCAAAAGTCAGCGGTTTTTAAAATAAGCGATTTAAAAAATGCAATATGAATGTGAAAGAAACAAAAATCTGTCTTCAATAAAGACCACCTGTGAGTTCATATCAAGTCTGCATATACCACAAATACCCAATTTCTCTTGCATTCAAGTAGATGCATAATAAAAATGGCTACTAATCTCCATCTTCCCCCATTCTCTGTAAAGATTAGCCAACCGCATAGGTATGTTAATGAATAGCTTTTTTTCTCTTCGGGTTAGTGGCTCCGAATTAAAAAAAAAAAAAAAAAAAAAAAAAAAAAAAAATCGAATCCACCATATTCAAGGGTCTTGTAATCAGCTATTAAGAATAGCTGTTATATGGAGCCATCAAGGATATTTATCCTTGAGGATTCTTCTGTTATTTTGACGTCAGTACTACCTAAGGTTCACATCTTTGCTCCGAATTTAATATTTATTAACTCTGAAGTCCTTTTCAGCATCAAAGATATTGCAATTGAAAATGCGATAATCTTAGTTATTGGTGGTACCTCTTGATGCAAGCCAATGAGTTGTTTAGAGAATATTTTTCACACAATAGGACATGGAATTAACAGTACTTTCTGTTTCTTTCTTCTTCCATCCACATTTAAGCTATCGACTTTAATTTAGCATGGTCTATTCATTTAACAAAGCTACTTTAATTTAGCATGGTCTATTCATTTAACAAAGCTACACGAACCTTCGGTAAATAAGGTAGAAGGGCAAGTTGTCAAGCACTGCTTATTTTGAACTTTCTAAACGGGTCATCATATGCGTTCTCACCGATTTAGTACATTTTCTCTTCCATCTTGCGTGAAGTGTGCGAACATTTGTGATTCTTGCGTGCTTGCAGACACCTTTCGAAAACATTATTAGATTCACCCCACCCTCTTTTTTTTCCAACAAAAGCATGTCTTGGGTCAGTTATATTCCAATTTTCTTTCAAGAATAATCCCGCTTAAGAAAATATCTGTTTCTCCATGTAGGTATATAAGTTATAGAACGAGGTCATCGGAAAATATTATATAATGGTGTCTGTGCACATCAGCATTCAACAATGTTGGAAGAGCGACACACTTGAAAGTAAATAGTAAGTAAATTTACCACACAGAAAACAAAGGTAGTTTTCTGTCTGGTAAATATGGTCTATTTTCCTGATAAACCTTAGACACGTAATTGTAACCTCCGCCAACGCCATATATTAGGACAGTGAAGAAAACACACACACACACATAAAAAGAAATAAGGGTTTCTGGTTTATTTGACACCCTTATTTCTTTTTTATGTGTGTGTGCGTTTTCTTCACTTGCCCGCGATTCGTTTGACCGTGCTTGCGACAGGCTGAATATGTGACGAAGTGTTCTCATCGTTAATGACTTACCATGAGAGAGTGTGGCGCATTTCATTTTAACCCTGCGCAAAACGCAATAGTTGTATTTCTCGCCTTAGACATATCCCCTTTCCCTTTTCTATAAGATGTGTAATACTTCATTTATATTCCTGGATTACATGATGTTCCTTTTAGTCTGCTTTATTCCCCCCCCCCCCCTTTTTTTTAACTCAACGTACATGCTGAATACAATCAATTTTCGTTTTCGGACAAATATGTGTACTTTTTTCTGCAGAGAATTAAACCAAGATGATGGCAGGTGGTGCTGTTCTAGCAAGGATTACGAAGTTGTCATACAGCAACTAGATTCATTTGTTTCTCGTCTTTCGTTCTTTCCTTTTTTTGCTTCTACTTCTCGTACTGCATTGACACGTGAAATATTTTAAGATAATGTAAGACGTAATGGGGTGCGACCAACCTGTAAAGTAATCATCAGTAACCTGACAAACAACGTAAACACGTACTAAGCGTGAAAAGAGTTTCTCATTAACAATAAAAACAATTTTCTCCCTCGCCAGACGCTACTTATGAATTTTCAGAACTAGGCAAGAAGTTGAATTTAGATAGATATATCACACTAACTGAAATTCAAAAAATTTCTTCTCTTAAATACTAGCTCGACCTTTCCTAATTCACGGCACTATACAGTAGAAATTTTAACAGAGGTGAACCAATGCATAAAATTAATTTTCTGTATTATACTCAGAATAATCTTGCTCAATTTTTTTTATATATACAACACCATTTGGTATAAATTTATCATTGCAGTGTTTAATTAACAATGCTTATTACAATATTTTTCTCTCGGGGGGGATCCTGGCTGGCGGATAGGAGAGCCAACCGTGTGTGTGTGTATATATATATGAATATATGGTGGGGTGGTCCGATTATACTGAATAGGGACTCGTGGACCAACAGGGCCATAAGGAACAATCATCTTGATTGCAAGGGAAGTGGCATTCCCATTGACCCATAGCTGGATCTATCCTCACCTTCTTCTACTTTGAGGAAGATTCACTCACTTTAATCTTTCCTAGGCCTATTCAGCCAACTCTTCTTATTTTATGAACCTTATGCTATCAGAGTACTCGAGGGACATGGGATCTTTCCATTTCTGGCCTTACAACTATGTCCCCTCTATAAACACTTACTATAATTCTACTCTATTCTCCTGCAATCTACTCTTTCCCCTTACCTTTACTATAATATACCCAATTCCTCCTATGGGTTTAAATTTGGAAGAAGGCTAGTTCAGAAGTCTTAAGGTAGCAGCCCTACCACTGAACTATTCCATCGTCAGGCTAGTCACCTGACATGGAGAACATAATTCTACTTTTAAGGTGATCAGAAAAATGTAATCGGAATGAAACTATGGAAAACGACCCATGTAATGGAAAAGGTAAAACGAAAATGGAAACGATAAAATATAATACATATAGCAAACTGAATGTAAGAGGAATAGCATATAAAGAAATAGAATTAGACCCAATATTAAATGAAAGAAGTTTTAATATAGCCGTAATCACTGAAATAAAAAAGAAATTAAAAGGAACTATAAGAACCGAAAATTTTAAGCTGATATACAGTGGAGTTGACAGAGACCAAAGAGCACAAGCAGGAATCATGATTTAAATTCATAACTCCCTTTCAAAACAGTTAAAACATTATAAATTATGAAATGAAAGAATAATAGAAGCTAGAATAAAAATAGAAAGAGGTTATTTAACAGTATTTGGTTTATATGCCCAGAAGAAGGAAGAGAACAGGATAATATTTGATTTTTATAATCAGCTACAAAATATATATAATAAAATAAATAAAAATGATTATGCAATTTTAGCAGGACACTTAAATGCAAGAATTGGAAACACGAAAATTAATAATAATATAGGAATACGTATAGGGAGAACATACTCTAAACAGGAATGGTAAAGAATTGATTGACTTTGTTGTTTATAATAACCTAAAAATAATGAATTCTCTCAATAAACATAAAGACATGCATAAATATACTTGGGCAGCAAGAGGATGGAAATCAATATTAGATTATTTTATCTTAAATGAAAAGACATCAAAGTTTTTGATAGATGTTAGAGTTCACAGAAGATATGAAATGAGCAGTGACCACTTCCTTGTTAAAATTAAGATTGCCATCTTAATGGCTACAAGTAACAATAACAGAAAGAAAATTTAAAACATTTGTTTATAAAACTATAATATTAAATGACACAAATATGCAATGGCTATATGAACAAAGAATTAACCAATATCTAGATAAAATAAAACAAAAGAAATAGAATGGCTTAATATAAAAACGACACTAAATGCAGCAGCAAATGAAAGCTTAGGAAAGACCAAAAAATTCAATAAAAGGAAAAAACTGAAGATATGGGATGATACAACCAAAGAAATAATCAAAATGAAAAAAAGAAGCCTATCATAAATGGTTAAGCAGTAAAAGAATAAGAGCCATAGCTAAAAAAGAAATCAGAAAAAGATATAGAGAATCATTGAACAAATTCGTTTCTAATTTAGAACATGATTTATATAAAATAATACCCAATGTATATAAGATTTTGAAACGCCTAAATGCAGATACTAAAGAAAACATAAAAGTAAACAGCGAAATGAAATTAGAATTTCTAAATTTCTACATAGAATTGTGGACAGATATATATTTTAAAAAAGACAACTGGCAAACACTTAATGAAAAGGAAATAACTAAACAAGAATTAGAAATCAGCCTGAAAGAAACGGGAAATCACCTGGAGAAGATAAATATGCAGGAACAAGATTCAAAGAAAGACTCCTATTAATTTTAAATAAAATTTATACAAGTGGTAATCCCCTAATAGAATGGAAAAAAGCAATTGTGATTCCTATTTTTTAAAAAGGTAATAAAGATGACCCTAAAAACTATAAGGTATAAACATACTAAATTCCTGTTACAAAATATATAGCAGAATTCTAAATAGCAAACTAATGAAATATTCCGAAAACTCTATTTTAGAAGTACAGAATTGGTTTAGAAAAGGACGATCATGTCCTTTTCTAATGTATAGACCCAGCCTTTTGCTAAAATTAATAATAGAGAAAAGAATACAATTTAGAAACACATACTGCATTTATTGACTTTGAAAAAGCATTTGGCAAAGTTAAAAGAAGCTGAGATAAAGAGCCAACAGGCTTCACTTCAACGATGCAAAAATTATTCAAAATTAAGTGGATGTTGAATCCAACATTATTTCTTGGCCGAATAAGAAACTGTAAGATAGAAGATCTAAGAGTTTCATGCCGAATGTAGAAATTATACATAGCTTCGGCAAGTCCAAGCATAAGCCAGCACCTGGTAGTACATGCTAGGGAAACTCGTAGCAAAGGTGGATTAAGATCCGATCACTGTCCTTAGTATTTTCCCCATAATGTAAAACTCATCACCTAGGAGACGTATGCTGTTATACATTATGAGAAGAGGTCACTACCCAAACCGGTTTCGACCTTTATTCAGGTCTCATCAGTGAGTAGGTAGACCAGATGTAAATACCAAGTGATATGGAGGTTATATCCTTATCCTTACTGTACGAGTTGCCAAGAGGTGCACCACTAATTAACTGAGATATAGAGCCAACAGGCTTCACTCCGGCGATGTAAAAATTATTCAAAATTAAGTGGATATTGAATCCAACATTATTTCTTAGCCGAATAAGAAACTCTAAGATAGGAGATCTAAGAGTTTCATGCCGAATGTAGAAACTATACAAAGTTTTTTACATTATGGGAAAATGCTAAGGACAGTGAACGAAGCTTAATCTACCTTTGCTACGAGTTGCCCCAGCATGTACTACCTTGTACTATGTTGGCTTATGCTTCGACTCGCTGAAACTTTGTATAGTTTCTACATTCGGCATGAAACCCTTAGATCTCCTATCTTAGAGTTTCTTATTGGGCTAAGAAATAATGTTGGATTCAATATCCACTTAATTTTGAATAAGTTAAAAGAAGCATTTTATTTAACATATTAAATGAAAGACAAATACCAAATAATATCCTAAAAGCTATCATAAGTATATATGAAAATAATCAAATACAAATAAGATTAAATCATGAGCTATCATATACGAGAGAGATAAACCAAGGGGTCCCACATGGATGTCCCCTCTCAGCAACTCTTTTTAATATTTACCTAAATGAAATAATAATAAAATGGAATAAAAATTTCCGTCAAGGTATTAAACTTTCTCCTAACTGTAGTTTTAAACACGCTCCTTTTTGCCGACGACCAAATAATAATTACAAAATCTGAAGTTAATTTACAGAAAGCTGTTTTAGATCTAAATGAGATAGCCAAAGATTATGGTATGATAATATCAACAGAAAAATCAAAAACTATGGCCTTTAAAGACGAGATCCAGCAAGAACTAAGATAGTAATAGATAACAAGATCTTAGCATAGGTGAATTCATTTAACTACCTAGGATGTATGATCACATATGAAAATGAAAAAGATATAAATGTAAAAATTGCAAAATATTTCAAAATAACAGGTGTAATTAACTCTATATTTAAACCAAACCTAGTTCAAAAACAAACCAGACTAAAAGTATACAATACATTTGCCCTACAGTCCTAATGTATGGAAGCGAAATCTGGACAATAAAACACAAAGATAAACAAAGATTAATAACAGCAGAAATGTTCAAGTTTATGAGAAAAACTGCAAAGTACACTCTATTTGATCACAAAAAACACGAAGAAATTATGAAAGAATTAAACCAAGAATCAGTAATAGAAAAAATTAAAAAATATAAACATGAATGGATGAAACACGTTCAAAGAATGAAAATAGAAAGATTACCAAAACATGTTACAAACCATTAGGAAAAAGAAAATCAGGACATCCTCTTAAACGATTCAACGATGACTTCTAAGGCCTGAACAGCCCACGCTAGGCCTAAATCCTTGATACGCATGATGATGATTACAATAATTTTTTTTTTAAAAAAATCTAGTGTGTTGCCTGCTGAAAGAAAATGGATTTACATATATTGGTATTTTCAAAGAAACTGTATTAGCCACGTTTTTTTTTTTTTACTCGATAGTTATGTATCACAGTCATTTGTTACAACCTTCATTGTTAAAGAAAACTAAATTCTGCATTAGACTGGCTGAGTGAAGTTGACATTCCATACTTAAATAACTGACAAAAGTTAGCCATAGTATAGTATATCCTGAAATAATTTCACAACTGAAAAGTAACATTACTTCTTGAAATGCAGTCGAAAATGATTAATTTTCACCCCAAGTCTTCTTCAACCTTTTGGTTCTGTCCACTGCTGGACGAAGGTTTTCCAGACCACTCGGTTTTCTGCCTCTCCCATCCATCTCACTCCTGCAATTTGTTCCAGTTCATCCCTCCACTTTCTTCTCGGTCTTCCGCTTTCTCTTGCTCCATCCAATGGTCTCCACTCTGTTGTTTTTCTAGTCTATCTCCCGTCATTGCACTGGCAATATGGCCAGCCCATCTCCACTTAGCATGTTTAATGTATTTTACAATATCCGTGACACATATTTGAGATCTTATCCAGGTATTTGTCTATTTTGGCAGCTTTTCTTTGGCAATCCTCAAATTACTCCAAATATATACATATATATATATATATATGATATAACTTGTTCTATTTCATGGTTTTCAACTTTGGGTTATGTATTTATTTATTTTTAATCCAATTACTCTGGAGGCTTCATTTAGCTGATTTAGCCTTTCTTCCAGAACTTCAAGATCATCTGCAAATTTCAGATGATGCAGCCTTTCTCCATTTATGTTTATTCCTTTTGTTTCCCAACCAAAGCCTACTTCTAATGCAGCTGTAAATAGTTTGGGAGATATAGTATCAACTTGCCGGATGCCTTTTTGTACTGCAAACGTTACACTGTTTTTATATAATTTAATTACTGCTTAAAATCTGGTTTCATACTGGGTGACGAAACTCGTTGACTACCGAAAAGTTTTCACAAATATCCGTCGCGATGCGATTCGAATCTATAGCCTATTTGATGGGATAGCCGAAACCCTGTTTATTCGATAAGCAGTGGCGGAAAAGTGTATTGTAAGATGTTTGATTTGAACTTTTTGAGATTTTTTTTTATTATAAATTTTAGAACTGATTCTCTAGAACTACATATCCGCTTACCAACCTTTCCTACGACTTCATATATTATCTTGTATTTAGTGCGTCGCCATCAATTCAGATATTTATGTATATTTTTTTAAAAATAGAAAGCAAATACAAAATCCTATTATAATGTCGATCTAAATTAATAATTTGAACTGGGTACACTGTTGTTAGCAATGTATGATGTTAATTACAGGATTCGTCAGTGTACGTTCTGTTGTTTAATGTTCAACGAGTTTCTATTACACGAATTTTGATTCATGCGTGCTAATTAGGCTAATACATGAAACTGATCCGAGTTCCACTGTATAACAGTAGTGCTTGACGCGAAAAGTAGAGAGCATGACCTGGGTTATGAAAAGGTAGGCGCGAATGCTGAAATATACCGAGTAGTTTTCTCAGTTTTAAGGAAATAGTATTTTCATTCGTTTTCTTCTTCTTCACTGTTAAGCTTAGTTGCTTGTAGTGCCTCTGTCTTCCTCCGCTTCTCTTTGGTATTGAGTTTACTTTCTTTGCCCATCTGTTATCCTGCACTCTTTCTATATGGTTTTTCCGTTTTTAGATCTAATCATTTATTCGCTGTATTTTACAATTTTCTCTGATTTGTGAGTTCCTAATTTTATTTAATATTATTACATCTTAATGTTTTCACCTCAGTGGTTTTACTGATTTGTCTAATTTTTGTAGTTGCTGCATGTTTTTCACTCGTATTATTGTAAATAACAAAAACACAGAACATTAAGATAAATTTAACAAAAAAAAATTATAAAAATTAACATTTTCAAAGTATCGTTGAGTGAAAATGAATCAAACTATTATTAATACTTCAAGTAATGATATTAACAAATATTAATATTTGTTGGTGATGGAACAGAAGTTAGTGTTTGTACTAAGAACGAAGAGAAAAAACGCAGTAGGTATGAATTGATGCCTTCCTGAGGCTAACTCGCATCAGTCTTGTTTGATTGAGTAGTTAGTACCCGCATACCTTATACCATGTTGTGGGTTTTTGAATCCCGCTTTGTGAATGTAGGTAGAAGATGAATTTCATCGCCGGTATGAGACCACCGTTCCGCTGATTGGATATTCAAAAAATTTCCTTATTTGGTCTCTAGAAAAGAGTTCGTTATTACGTAAAGGAAAGAAAAAAAAAAACTTAGTACACTCATGGTAGTAAATAGGTTTACAACCTTTTGTAGATGGGAGTCACATTAAAAAAAAAACTGGAGATGAAAATCATCTAAGAACTGTCCAGTTCAAATAAAAAAAAATAATGAATTAAAAGGATAGCTTTTTTATTATGTAAAGAAGCAAAACGGTATTATGAGTGTATACAGGATGGCCCATAAGTCACAGAGGGTTTAAAATGTGAATAACTCATTAACAAAAATCCTCTAGGTTCTGTATTTCATTATAGAAAAAAAAAGTAAACATTTAATAACTTTTTATTTATTCTTTTTTTTTGTTATAATGAAATACAGAACCTAGAGGATTTTTTTGTTAATAAGTTATTCACGTTTTAAATTCCTTAGTGACAAGTGTGTGTGTATACACCCACACGTATTATGTGCAATCACACCTATAATTAATAGAGTAATATTGCATCTGATTAATGCAATATTACTCTATAAAGCATTGGATAAGATAAAATACGGATCCACAATGGCATTTGGGAGGAAAAAATTTTCCCCTCCAAAAATTAAAGTGTGTATAATTGGAAAATAGCATTATAGTAATGGGGATTTCTAAACAGTAAATTTTTGCGCCATATCTTATCATAATAAACTTAGTCTGATAAAAAGCAATATCCGTCAGTAATTATTTAGGACGCTGATCCTAGTTTCGTGTGATTCCATAGCGGCAAACTGACCTGGATTTTTCTACAAATTCTTGCATTGATTAATTTCATATTCCAGTTTGGTAGTGTTTCCAACCAGTCAACATCTCATACCTATAGGTGGGAAACAGCTGGGCGCTACGAAATTAGGATGAACGCATCCTGAGCTAGTCATTGCAAAGAAGCGATGTCTAATTTGAGATTTCTTCTGGACGAGAGGCGGTTAGAAGTTATAGAGCAGTCCCTGAATTTATTTTTGGAATTAATACTGCATGCAAAATTTTCTGTAGTTTCTATTGGATATACTCTTGTAGCTCTGCCCTCTCCATTGTTTATACATTATCAAATAAATCCTGAATATGATTATTAGAAACACAGAGGCACAAGAATTGCTAATAATAATTTATTAATGCAGATATTTAGACCTGAATCTAACAAGCTATCAGCATCAGTGCACAAGCAAATTCACGAGATGAAGCAAGAACAATGGATTGTTATTCCCTTTCCCTAAAATGAGTCAAGTGCTAGATAAACATCATACAGCCGATGGTAAATTTTGTTAGGAGCAGGGCCATCCCATTCTGGATCAGTATAGCTGTGGTACTTCTGTCATGGGAAGCCCGCGAACAGCTATGAATCCTACTGAATGTACACAGATATTCAGTAATAGGTAAACTTAGTTCTTCTTCTTATACGAGGGGCGGTATGAGAGTAATATTTTTTTTCTTTCGATTCGACTGTGGTAGAAAACTTTACTCTAAACTGAGTGGAAATTTGTAATCTTATATTTTACTATCGTGAGTGACGTTGCGATCGGCTGCAGCACACAAGTAGTTCAAATTGGCAGCTGTTATAAGCAGAGAGTGTGGTGATTTGAATTCCTTGTTGCGGAAGACGGGAGTCCAATAGCAGTTCATATTGATCAGAAAAATATGTATGAAGACGATACTGTTGACATGAGTACTGGATCAGACACATCATGAGTGGCGAAACTGATTAGAAACAAATCTCACACCAGTTTACGCACAAGGGATACAATTGCAACATTGGTTTGACTAATCTTTCCCATTTCGCCTATAGCCTAGATCTGACAGCATCCTCTGGCTACCACCTGTTTGGCCCTCTGAAGGATACACTCCGAGGACGAGGATCTTAAACAAGCTGTTCACGAAGAGCTTCGAAGTCGAGACTTTTACGGGGTAGGCATACAGTATGTCACTTTTTTTTTTTTTTTTTTAATGTGGCTCCCGCCCACGAAATATTTCCATAAACTTATAGTACATTCTTACGGTAGGAGGACTAAGGATTTTTCTTTCTTTTTTTTTTTTTTGTATATTTATTTTTTAAGTGATCTGGAAAACCTGCTCTGGAGACCAAACATGGAACCTTTTCAAACCCTACAAGACTCCAGTAAGAGGGATGGTAGTCTCATACTGGGCAATGAGATTAATCTCGCCCCTTAAGTTGTGGTAAGCACATAGAGAATAATGGAGACTGTTGAAAAATTACAAACTGCTCGCGAAAGATGGACGATTTATCCATTTAAAAACCACTATTAAATTAAGTATATTTCTTGAGGGGGGGGGGATAAAATAGGACAGGAGAGTTTTTTTTTTTTTTTACTCACCCCTCGTACTTTAAACAGTCGATCAGGATCCATGATGAATTAAGACGCACGCAATGATGTTATCATCTCACCCCTTTAGAGTAAGAGGGGAAATGATCTGAATGTGATACTGAATGCGCATGTAATTGTTAACAGGTGGTTTCCAGACTAGTCCTGCAGCTATTTTAAACTGTTCTACGAATTAAACTTTAATGTCATATGAACTTCTGGCACCACTGACGTTCACTGGTGTCAGATTAATCTGCTTTTTTTTTATTTGAGATGCCGAATTAGTATCACAAGTCAGTTATTTTTAGTTAAAATAAATTTAACTAAATAGTTCAATGTCTGTTATTGATCTCATTATTTGGTTCCTTGAGTACACACTGCAAGAAATGTTATTGTTCAGGTGTACACTCGTTTCTGACATCTGAAGAAGGAAGGTTTTAATAGTATGAGCTGAAGAAAAGGAAGTTGACGCTCAGTGGTGAAAGTTATAGAAAGTGGGTTAGTTTCCTCTAGAAAAGGAAGAGCGTGCACAGTAGTAGATGCTCTTAAGAAAGTGGGTTAACTTCCTTTAGAAAGGTAAGATTGGAGGGGGAAGACAATAGTAAACATACGTGAACATTTTTGCCGCTGAAATTAGGATTTTGACTGCACCCTATATATTAACTATCAAAACGTGTTAGACGAAGAAGAAAGAATGCACTAAAGAATCAGGAGCTGAGCGTGAAAGGGTTAGTATGCATGTATGACTGCAGAGTACAGTCATGCGTTTAGATTAAGCACGATAGTAACAGTAAGTGAACGCACGCAGAAGCAACTTGACTACTAAAGAAATGAAGTTCTGCTTGGTACTGATGTTCTCTGCAATATTTCTTCATACGCAGGGTGAGTGCTTTCTTTCATTACAGTTGCCTTTTGCAATGTGAATGTTAGGGTTCTCAAAGCACACGAAAACTATTCGTGTGAGTTTTCTCGACCATTATCCTCTATCATTAGATTGTGGAAACGAAAACTATTTTGCGTCAAGATTTGTTTCCTTCGCAGTCGTGTATGTATATCAGGGATGCCCAGTGAGGCTATCCACAAGTGATAGTAAAAAAAGAGTCACATTTGCGATATTAGCGAAACTTCAAAACAGAAATATCTCCTGCTAATGAACCACTTCTATCAATTTAATTTTATTTGAGCTAGCCATGAAAGAGTGGTATACGAATTCTCTTCCAATGTTTATAATGATAGACGAGCATTAATGTTAACTGAAAACGAAAAATTCTAACTAGCTGATGGAATATTGATAATCTGCTACGAACCGACTAGTGTAGTGGGCATGAAGAGAACGTGTGCTATGGCAGTGCTTCCTTATCTTTTCTAAGTAATTCATTTGAATCCAAAAAGCGTTTCTGAGAATGTAATTTTTAATTTGGAAAACAATTTCAAAAAATACAATACTTGTCACTCTTTTGGTTTGAAATATGTAAGGAAGGCAAAATCACATTACGAGAGAAAATGAATTGAGCAGATTAAAGGAAATCTAGAGATCTTTTGCTGTGTAATCAATACAAGAAAGGATAACTTTGACTAATACCGGATGATATGAAGTTGGCGACAACAACAGAAAAAAGCTAAATATTAAGCGATCATTTCATGAAGTTACAACTTCCAAGAAGAAATGATCTTGTATGTTGTAGAGAAACATGAACTGTGGGAAGTGGGGAGGGGAGGCTAGAGAAATAGCAAAATCTTGATGCCAGTGGAATTAATTAGGAATAATAGCTTGTTATGGATATTGTAAAAGTTGCCAATGCTTTTGATAATAGTAAGACCCCTCTCTCCCTTAAAAAAAAAAAAAACGATCTGCACAAGGATGGGTTGAAACAATAGAGCCAGTGAATTATAGATAGTTATTTCCGCCGTGTAGTTAAGATACTGGAAAAGTTGGTTCGAGCCCACTTTCAGAAATGCGTATAGAGGAATATGTTACTCCGCTAAAGCACAATAGCTTTATTAAGAGTCTTGTCTTGTTAATTTCCTCACATTTCACTGGTGGAATACCATAGAAGGCAACTGCCTAAACTGAAGCATGAGGGCTAACGAACAGGTATAAAAAGTGATGTATAGGAGAGCAACATCAAAAAAGAATGATGTTACCATTGGTATCGTAGGACTCTGTCTTTGGAACCACTTTGCTTTTAATTTGTGTTCTAATGATATTGAGAAGTTGAAGAGAGATATTCGGTTTACTGCCTTGGTGCTCCCCCCCCTTTGATAAGGATGAAAAGCATATACAATACAAGAAAGGATAACAAGTCTTGGAGTCTGCAAGCCTATTTGAATATACTGCTGCTATGTGAAAATGATAAGGGATGTTCATCTCAGTGTTATCGAGTGTATTCTGGATATTACTCACCCCCCCCCCTCACAAGTAAATATTGTAAATCTATAGTGTTGGCTGGTCATACGTATGTGGTTGGGTTCCTCCCCCTCACACACATTTGTCATCTCACAGATCGGATAAAAAAATACACAGAATTAACAGGCCAGTCTCAAAGCCAGCCTGGTTCGTGTAGTGGTTACTTTACTTACAATATGCGGATTTGAATCCTACCATGGGCATGGATGTTTGTGATTTATTTAAGTAGGAGATGAATTTCATCACCCTATGTGGGACCACCTCTTCGATTACTGGAAGCCTGAAGTGGCTTGAAAAAGTTCCAGAGTTACCAGACCGTGTAAAAAAATATACAACAGTTAAAAAAATCTGTAAAATAATAATTAAAAAAAAGGATTAAAAAATTCTTAGCCTGCCCACGGTACTGATGTACTATAAATTTACTTTTTGTGGATGGGAGACATAAAAATGCATAAATTGTTTTGGCCATAATTTCAACATGTGGTTGAATTTGGTCAATAGAATTCGAAATTCTGAGTGAGCACCAAAGTTGACGATGCTCATTCATCACAAATCCCAAAATAAATTTGTCCTTTCCAACCTATTGTTTAGAAATGCATTGAAAATATCTCTGTAATTTGTCATGATGCTACATCAGAGAATCTTTGATTAAAACCGAATATTTAAATGAAGGTATGTCATAATCATTGTGGTTCCAAGGTTCGTCAATTTCTACTTAGCTTTGTCATCGTATAAGGAGTGTCTGGTAAATTTGCCAATACTTCGAGATTTCAACCAAAAAATTAAGCAGCAACCTAAACAAAGCGGATAAACTGGCCCTCAAATCCATAAAAAAAATAACCGTGACATTATTATCACAAAAGTCGATAAAGGGAATGCCACTGTTGTTTTAAATCGGACAACCTATATTGAAAAAATGAACCATTTGGTATCGTACCACAACACCTACCAAATGGTAAATTACAACCCCACGCAACGTAACAAAAAGAAAACTACTGAACTACTTAAATCAGTTAACACGTGGCCGGAAGAAACAATTAAAAAATTAATGCCGCAGTATGCCCGCACGCCCAGAATTTATGGCCTGCCAAAAGTACACAAACCAGACACGACATTACGTCCAATTGTGGAAGGAATTGACAGTCCGAATTACTACTTAGCCAAAAAATTAGCGGCCACACTCAAGGAATTGGTTAGTCATTCCCTACATAAAAAATACACAACAATTCATAAACAAAATTAAAAATATTACATTCAACGACCAAGATTTATTAATCAGCTTTGACATAACTTCCCTTTTCACCAATGTCCCAATCAATGATACTATCCTACTCTTACAGAACATATTTCCATACGACATCACGACCCTCTTTGCCCACGTACTCCGCTCCCGATATTTCGTGTGGCAAAACAATTTTTACCTTTTCAAAAAGAGGGTATCGCCATGGACTCACCACTCTTCCTCCCCCCCCCACCAATAGCGAACTTTTATATGGAAGATTTTGAGCAACGAGCTCTAGAATCGGCGTGCCTAAAGCCCAAAATTTGGCTCAGATACGTCGACGATATTTTCGCCATTTGGCCCAACGGCCGCCAAGCACTAGATACATTCCTTAGCCACCTGAACAAACAACACAAACGCATCCAATTCACTATTGAAATTGGGAAAAAAAAACCTCTCTTCCGTTCCTAGACACACTTGTCACGTCTTCCTTCAGGCTGTCTCTCCTTCTCAGTTTACCGCAAACCTACACACACAGGCCAGTACATACACAAAACTTATCACCACCCAACACAAAAACTAGGGGTCATAAGCACCCTTAAACACAGAGCTCAAACCATTGTTCAAATGAACAAGCTCTTAACCATGAATATGAGACCATCAAACCTACCTTTATAAAAAATGGATACAGTATAAAAACCATTCACAAGATCCTCCACAAAGATACCACTAATAACAAAAAAGATTTCAAGAATGCTATTGCTATACCATATGTTAGAGGCATTTCAGAAAAAATAGACAGAACACTACACAAATACAACATCAAAACCACCTTTAAATCCCCGACAAAATTAAGACACCTACTCAGTTCTTCCAAGGATCCCCTGCCATACTTAGCCCACCCAGGGGTTTACAAAATAGATTGCACATGTAACATACCATACATAGGGGAAACAGGGCGAACCATCCTAATCAGAAAGGATGAACACAAACGTCACATAAAATACCTCCATTTTGGAAAAACCGGCCTTTCTGACCACGCACTCCAAACATACCACAGAATTGACTGGAAAGGTACCAAGTTCCTACACCGCACCAAAACCTGGTTCGAGCGGAAATTCAAGGAAGCATGTGAAATGCTCAAACATAATCCGAATAAAAATGATGGTCTAACAATTCCAAGAATGTGGAGGACCCATCTATAACCTTCATAGCAACCACGAAGAAAAATCTCAATACAAGAAGACTTCAGGTTTTTTTCCCCTCCTGAACATTCAATAGCAACCTGTACTGTACAAATCCAGAAGATAATCGTAATATAACAATATAAACTGTATTATTCCAGAAGAATCCTAGTACGTGAGGACTTTAGCAGAGTTTATTGTAGTTTTTATTTTAATTTTGTTTATTTAATTTAATTTTTTTTTCACTAGAGGGCAGGCTAAGAAAATGTTAGTTAACAACGTAGATGTAATTTACTTCTATAGAGTGCAACAGCATGTAGCTTGTTCTTATACACATGTATCCTTCTGAAGATGACCTCAATACAGGGGTCGAAACGTAAAGTTATTATTTTATTATTAATCAGTAAAATAATCTTTTCAACACGTGTGTTTTGTGTCCCTAAATTCATAAATATGAATGTAGTTCCAAGGTTCGTCAATTTCTGCTTAGCTTTGTCATCGTATAAGGGGTGTCTGGTAAATTTGCCAGTACTTCGAGATTTTGTACCTGAGCCACCCACTCAGAAATAATCCACAAATATAGGTGTAATTCTCAGCAATTCGGGCTGTGGCTATTACTTTCATCGCATGACGAGTTATGACGCAGAGCAAGAAGCTTAGCGCATGCGAACGCGGAAGGAGTTTTAGTGAGGAGAGGATTTCTTCCAGTAAAGCAGTGTCATTTACTGAACTAATTATTGGAAAATAATTACATTCTGCAGTTTATTTAGATGACTATCCTGACACATTCGTGTATACCGAAAGTGTAATCTTAAAGAAATGCGAGCATCATTAACATGTCGAATATTGCTAAAGTAGTTAATTTCGTATATTCACCCTGTTCTTCACATAATCACGAACATGGAAATCTAGAGACAACGGTAGCATTCTGTGGATTTGTGATTCCGGAACTGATCATCCAGATGTCGCATGATATTCTCAATGAAATGCGGATATGCCTAGTTTACATATAAGTAGTACATCTTTATTTGTGTTTGTGGAAGAACATTCTTTAAGTCATAGTAGCTCATGTTACAACAACCAAACATGGCTTGCATTTAATTTAGAGTAAATCATTTTCGTTAATTAATTATAATAGTAATACTTGAGCATTTTGAGATCACATTGAGTGTGGAATGTATAACCATTAGAATCCTTTCTTTTAAGCTTACACGGTGATCCGAATGCATTTTTGAAAATTATGGAGACAACTACCGTGTTTGAATAAAAACTTTAGGTTAATATAACTAAAATCTGCATTCGTCGTTTCGACCTTTATGTCAAGGTCATCTTCTGGAGCATACCACTATACACAGAAAACAAGCTACACAACAATCAAACTGGTTTGTTAAAGACACTGCCCAACCGCTACAATAATTGTTGGCCTGACCTCTGGTGAAAAAAAAAATTATACATCAACGCTAGAGTCCTATTATTGTTATCTGTTGGTTGTAGAAATACATCGGGCACAACAACAACAGGTATCTATCTATATACATATATTAACATCATGTACATTCCAGCCAGTTGGTATGGAATGGTTTCTAATACTAGCTGAAGATTGGCTAGAGTCCTGACTTATACTGGATCTTATATATTAGGTAGGCTGAATGTGTGCCATCCAGATCCTTGGAATTTTTATGCCATCTTTGTTGTTATTTGGGTGGTTTATCAGGATTTCGCAGGCTTCCTTAGGTGGCAGGTTTTTGTGCGGTGTAAAGAGCGGGTGCTTTTCCAGTTGATTTGGTGTAAGGTGTTGAGTGCATGGTCTGAGAGGCCTGCTTCACCATAATGGTTATAATTAATGTGTCCTTTCTTGCTTATAGGGATTGTCCGTCCTGTTTCACCAATGTACGGTAAGTTACAGGTGCAGCGGATGTGCTAATGGGAGGAGAGGATCCTTAGAGGAGTTGAATATGGTTTTAAGTTTAGTGGGTGGTTTAAAGGTGGCATTGAGGTTATAATGTTGTAGGAGTCTGTTGATTTTTTCCGATAACCCTTTAATGTATGGGATGGCTATGGCTTTACTGTAATCTAGATTAGTTTTTGTTGTTGTTTTATGGAGTATTTTATTAATAGTATTTTTGTTATAGCCATTATTTATGAATGTGTCGCTGATGATTTTTAGTTCTTGTTTCAGGGCTTGCTGATTAGAGCAAATTGTTGTAGCTCTGTTTTTAAGGGTGTTAATGACTCCATATTTTTGTGATGGGTGGTGGTATGAATTAGCATGTATGTATTGGCCAGTGTGTGTCGGTTTTCGGTAGACCGTGAAGGATAGACTGCCTGAAGGAAGACATGTGACTAGTGTGTCTAGGAACGGGAGTGAATTTTGGTTTTCGATTTCGATGGTAAATTGTATGCGTTCGTGTTGTTTGTTCAGGTGGCTAAGGAATGTGTTTAGCGTTTGTCGCCCGTGCGATTGGGGGGGGGGATAGTGGTGAGCCCATGGCTGTACCTTCTTTTTGTAGGTAAAATTTGTTTTGCCACACGAAGTAACCGGACTGTAGTACGTGGGCAAAGAGGGCCGTAATGTCGGGCGGAAATTTGTTCTGTAGTAGGAGAATTGGGTCATTGATGGGGACATCATTAGTGAAAAGGGCAGAAACGTCGAAACTGACTAATAAGTCGTCTTTGTCGAGTGTTATGTTTTTAATTTTGTTTATAAAGTGTTGTGTGTTTTTTTATGTAGGAGGGGGAATGACCTACCAACTCCTTGAGTGTTGCTGTCTATTCCTTCCTAACAATATAGCAGATAAAATACGACTAGAAACTAGTAATGTCCTGAACACTAAGAAAACCATACAGAACAATCTCACAAAAAACAGAATTAGCAGCAATTAAGTCATTAAAAGCCAAACAAAACTTAATAATAACGAAAGCGGATAAAAGCAATGCCACTGTTGTCCTTGATAGGTCAACATACGTACTTCAAATGAATCAACTAGTAGCCGATAACAACACATATGAAATGGTAAATTATAATCCAACAAAAAGGATAAAACAGAGAGACTACCCAAGTCCATCACTTCTTGGCCACCAGAAACGGTTAAAAAAAACTCAAACCCCACTACGCCCTTCCCCCCAGAATATATGGGGTCCCGAAAATACACAAACAAAATGTGCCCCTTCGACTAATCGTGGAAGGAATAGACAGTCCCAATTACCACTTAGCTAAGAAATTAGCGGCAACCCTCAAGGAGTTGGTAGGTCATTCCCCCTCCTACATAAAAAACGCACAACACTTTATAAACAAAATTAAAAACATAACACTCGACAAAGACGACTTATTAGTCAGTTTCGACGTTTCTGCCTTTTTCACTAATGATGTCCCGATCAATGACCCAATTCTCCTACTACAGAACAAATTTCCGCCCGACATTACGGCCCTCTTTGCCCACGTACTACAGTCCGGTTACTTCGTGTGGCAAAACAAATTTTACCTACAAAAAGAAGGTACAGCCATGGGCTCACCACTACCCCCCCCCCCCCCCCCCCCCCCAATCGCTAACTTCTACATGGAAACCTTTGAGCAAAGGGCTCTTGATTCCGCCACGCTAAGACCGACAGTCTGGCTTAGATACGTAGACGACGTGTTCGCGATCTGGCCGCACGGGAGACAAACGCTAAACACATTCTTTAGCCACCTGAACAAACAACACGAACGCATACAATTTACCATCGAAAACCAAAATTCGCTCCCGTTCCTAGACACACTAGTCACGCGTCTTCATTCATGGGCTACCGAAAACAGACACACACTGGCCAATACATACATGCTAATTCATACCACCACCCATCACAAAAATATGGAGTCATTAACACCCTTAAAAACAGAGCTAAAACAATTTGCTCTAACCAGCAAGCCCTGAAACAAGAACTAAAAATCATCAGCAACACATTCATAAATAATGGCTATAACAAAAATACTATTAATAAAATACTCCATAAAACAACAACAAAAAACGAATCTAGATTAGTAAAACCATAGCCATCCCATACATTAAAGGGTTATCGGAAAAAATCAACAGAATCCTACAACATTATAACCTCAATGTCACCTTTAAACCACCCACTAAACTTAAAACCATATTCAACTCCTCTAAGGATCCTCTCCTCCCATTAGCACATCCGCTGCACCTGCAACTTACTGTACATTGGTGAAACAGAATGGACAATCCCTGTATGCAAGAAAGGACACATTAAATATAACCATTATGGTGAAGCAGGCCTCTCAGACCATGCACTCAACACCTTACACCAAATCAACTGGAAAAGCACCTGCTCTTTACACTGCACAAAAACCTGGTACCTAACGAAGCCTGCAAAATTCTGATAAACCACCCAAATATTCGGATGGCACACATTCAGCCTACCTAATATATAAGATCCAGCATAAGTCAGGACTCTAGCCAATCTTCAGCTAGTATTAGAAACCATTCCATACCAACTGGCTGGAATGTACATGATGTTAATATATGTATACTTGTTGTTGTTGTGCCCAATGTATTTCTACAACCAACAGATAACATTAATAATAGGACTCTAGCATTGATGTATAATTTTTTTTTTCACCAGAGGTCAGGCCAACGATTGTTGTAGCAGTTGGGCAGTGTCTTTAACAAACCAGTTTGATTGCAGTGTAGCTTGTTTTCTGTGTATAGTTGTATGCTCCAGAAGATGACCTTGACATAAAGGTCGAAACGTCGAATGTAGATTTTAGTTATATTAACCTACAGTTTTTATTCAAACACGGTAGTTGTCTCCATAATTTTCAAAAATGTATAATTATTAGATGTGAGTGCATTTTGGGTGAGTGTGCTTCTGCCATCACATGAATTGAGCGAGACTGAGTAAATGCATCATGTGTTTTTTGTTTCCTGAAATAAGACTTCAAAATGTAGAATCTGATAATTCAGGTCAAATATTATTCAATGACCAGCAGTTATGCATCAAATCAAAATGGAAAAGTGTGGATAGCCAGTCCTTCTCTAGACTTTGAAAGAACTACTGTGTAATCAACACTTCTCTGTAATGTTTTTTCTGAAGTGACTTCACTTATCAAACACATGAACAAAAAGAAGTTTCTGACGGGAATATGACTTATCCAGAAGTTGGGTAACGGGTTAAATAATTTAAAAATGCTGCTCTACAGACCTGAATAAATTGAAAAAGTTCCATATTGGGTCTAGAGCCTGAAGCAGGGTTGTAGTCTCACATCAGGTGATGAAATTCATCTACAACCTAAATTCTGACATGATGCAAGGATATTGCATGCTAGTAATTTGCTCGTAACTAGTTCAAGCTTTAATGTAGACACAGCAGGAAGACTGAGATTTTGATATGCCTCACATCTTGACCAGCATTGGTACACACTTCTCCAAGACATGATGCATTCAGTGCAGCTGTCTGGATTAGGAGACTAAATAATCTAATCAAGGAAATGAAACATAGAAATCACCCCATTTGTTTCTCTTATAATGCATGCTAGAAAGTTTTTTTTTTCCCTTCCTATGTGAATCTTCACTAGCAAAGACAATGCTCTATTGTGATCTGTTTATTTAGAAGATAAACAGCATCCATTTAGCAGTGCTTTTTTTTTTGAGGAGAGTGGTATGGCATCTTTATATTAACAGTGATGCATGACATAACTTGTACAATAAATTTATGCTTTATAAACTGCATGTTATATTATTTGCTGTTATTCCAAAAAAAACATTATCATACTATGAAGTAAAAATATTAGTAAATCTGTTTTCTTTTCGTATCCTTTTAATTTTCAACTTTTCTGCTAATAATGAATGAGTACCTCTTGTTTTACAAAACAAAAGCACTGCTTAGAAAGATCACTGGTGACAGTAAATGCCTCAAGAACTCTACATCCCTATAATTAAAAAAAAGAAACCAATTCAATGTTTCTGAACATCAAAATGCTTGAGAAAAATGACTTTTCTATTAGGTGAATTAGACTGAAGAAAATCAACATACAAGCCATAACATGTTCCCATGTTAATAAATATGTGGATGTGAAGTGTTCATTGAAATTAAAGTAACATTTGGATAACACAAAATAAATTATGTTTCATATCTTTCTTCCATTTGGCTGTTTGGGGAGTTAAAGGAAGAGAATATTCCAAATTATGAAAGCTGAGAACACTTGCAGTTTGTATAGGCCTGTAAGTACCACTGATGAAGGAATATTTGTGAAATGGATCTAGATGTCTTTTTTTTTTTTATATAGCTTCCACCACATAAAAGATTTTTTGTAAACCTATAGTATATTCATACCATGTGGGCTATGATTTATTTTCTATATAGTGTTACAAACCCTGCTCTAGAGAACAAACATGGAACTTTTTCAAGCAATTGCAGACCTCCAGTAAGTGACGCAATGGTCTCACAGTGGGATTCAAACCTGCAGTCTGTTGGAGTTGGCTAACTAGGCTGGAAAAATATGAATCTGAATTAATCGATTCTCTACAAAAGTGCTACAGACATGGAGGCATGTCCCATTCATACACCACTACTCCGACTCCTTGCAGAACAGTTACAAGCTGACCTGGAAGCCTCCTAATGCAATACCATTAGGCTTGATTTAAAACTCTCTAGTGACTAGTCTGTAGGAAAACCGTATCCTTGAAAAGAAGTGTTGACTTTATGGTGCCCTGCATACTTTGACAAACAATACTCATATTGTATATTTGAATAAATGGAGTGAAAGAAAATCAGGACTTTGCTTTGGAATCCAAAGCAAAGTCCTGACCACTTAAAGCCTCTAGTAACTAAAGTGGTAATATTATGCTGGGCAGTGAAATTCATTTATCACCTGATGCAAGAGGTTTGGTATTTCCAGTCATGTGGAGAAGTCAAAACATAGGTCAGATTGCCATAAATGTCTGGAAACCTATAGCATAAACTAAAGGTTAGTTTTATTTATTTGTAACCCACAGTACATGTTATACTAGAGGAGGGTTAAGGTTTTTTTTTTTTTTTCAATTTATTTTTATATAGTCTGGAAACCGTGCTCTAGAGACCAAACATGGAACTCTTTCAAGCCACTACAGGCCTCCAATAAGTGAAGCAGTGGTCTCATACCACACAATGAAATTCATCTCCACATAAAAACAATCACACACACATATCCATGTCCATCATGGGATTTGAACCCACATCCTGCTGGTTGGAGAGAATGTATGCTAACTACTCAGCCAACCAGGCCAGCAATTAAACCAAGAAGTTCTTGCCCTAGGAAATATGTTTACAAAATCACACTGGGATTTTAATCTGAAGACTATTGGAGGGAAAGCCACAAACCACCGGAGATTTCAAAAAGAGACTATAATATAATATTTCAGATGTAGAATATCAGCCAGCTTAAGTAACCAAGTAGACAACCACTTTGTTACTGAAAGATTATGGGTTTGACTTCCACAGATGCATGAATGTTGCAAAAGTCTTTAGATAGTAAAAGATTTTCACTGCTCAATGCAAGACCATGCTTATTGGAAGCATAACTGAATTGCCAATGGGGAGGACAGAAGTGAGACCATGTGTCTAGAATAGGATTCCTGGTTCATCTGTCTCACCTGCATTTCTCTCTTTTCTCTTAAATTTATTTAAGAGAAAAGAGAGAAATGCAACTGAGATAAACTGAAAAAAATAAATTCTGTACCTTCCTCTTTTTTTCAAAGAGTGAATTTAAAGTGCTATGTGATAGACTGACTTACATAATATTTCGCATGAAGTCAAAGATCTTAAGAAATATTAATTCAAAATGATTTATACATTTCTCCTGAATATAAAACCCATAAATATCTAATTCTGTAAACATTGTTTCTTTAGGGCATCGGCACAAGCGAACTGCATTATCACTTGCATCAATGGTTTGGCACACGACAAGATTATTTCCAGCAAAGTTTGCACCTTACGGCCATTATTGTGGACTAGGTGGTAGAGGAGATCCATTGGATTACATTGATAAGTAGTTATCTATAATTTAGAAAATGTATTTAATTCTTGCCCAAGTTAGATTTTTGCTGAATTTATCAAAAGCTTAATTATACTACAGTCTGAATATCATACTATGAAATCTAATCCTGGCATTCAAAATAATTTAAACTTTCATTTAGTAAAGGATGGTTAATTGTGACATATGTAGTAGATTTGTTGCAAAAGTTACTACCATATATAAAAGTTTGCATTGTACTCTCAGATTTAGACCTTAAAATGTCTCACTGTATCTATTCCTAAGGTACAGTTGAGATTAGAAGTATGTTATCATAGCAGAGGAAGTAGTTGATGATATTATGGTCCTATCACTTAAGGAGATGAGGTTAAGTAAAGTATTATAAATGGTGGGTGGGGGGGGGTTAACTGATAATACAACTAGTAGAAAATTTATGGAGCACTTTGTTACAGTTTTCTAAAGCAATATTAATGGGGATAAGATCTTGTATTTAATATAATATCAAAGGAATTAATGATGATCCTCAATAATTTCTTAGAATCCCTCATATACTAAAGGTTTACAGAAACCACATAAGAAATTAAAAAGTAATATCTGGCAAACATTATTTAATGGAAGAGCCACTAAGCTAATGTAAAACAAGATTCTTCTTAGGAGTGCATATTAAAAAAGCCTGGGGAATTAACTGGATGAATAATCAAGTTCTTAAAGAAATAAGTTATAAAAAACTATTGAAAGAGTATTGATATGATAAATCAGTTCAGTATAAGTAACAACTAGCATTAACTAAATTAAAGATTGTAAAGCAATGTTCAAATTAAACAACTAGCTAGGAATACTAAGATTAATACAATTCTCTTATAGACATATAAAAAAGGAGTAAGATTAATAGAAACAAATTAAGCATAACCAGTTGATCTGGAACATACATTAAGGGATCTAACTATGGTTGCAAAAGTATTTTACAGTGTAAACACTAATCAGTGAGAAGGGAAAAATTGTTCGAAGGGCAAGATTTATCTAACGATAATATAGAAAGAAGAAATTTTTGATGTCCTAAAATCACTTGACAGTTGATAAGGTTAATTCACTTTTGATCATCTTCAATGAATTGCTGAGATTGGGAGTAGCTCTTTTTGACTAGAAGTTTGCATGGTTATTGCAATCAAATTATAGACCAGTGAATCTTCTTAGTGTTATAAACAAAGTAATGGAAAAATTCGTTAAGAATTGTATCTAAGATAGTATTCACAGGACTCATTTGTCAGGCATAGCACAGAATGGTTTTGCTATGGGAGATCAGGTTACGACAAATTCAGCTTACTTTTTTTTTTGATGAAGTCATGCGCTTAATGCACCAAACAGACAATGATGATCATCTAATGATATGGGTAAGAAGTTGTATACAAGGTTTGGTATTTGGACTCTTGTTTAATACACAGTATTTGTAAATGATTTCAACTATTAAATTTTTTCTTTGTTGATGGTGTCAAGTTATTTAGTATCAGTAGTCACTTTTTCTGGTGATCTTAAAATACTGGAACTTAAAATACTAAAAGTTCAGCATGAACATATAATCATAAACAATATCATTACTGTAACTCTGAACTGAAAGACTAATGGAAATTAGACTCAAAACATTAAAGCCACATATGCACCAGAAGAGGAGAAAGAAGACAGCAAAACTTTTTAGAAAGAACAGAAAGTGATAGATAAAACAAATAAAACAGACTGCTTACTACTAGCACGGAATTTAAATGTTAGAATAGGAAATGCATAAAGCAATTTGGTAAAGATATATGGAATCAAAATGGACACAAACTGTGAGATTTTATAATAATATGAGAATAATGAACTCTGTATTTGAACATAAAGAAATACATAAATATACATAGTCAAGGGATGTAAGTCAGTTATTGACTACATTATTGCGAATTTCAAATTAGCCAAGATAATTGTAGATGTGAAAGCATATTGCGGCTTTGAATTAAACTCAGATCATTTTATGGTATTGGCAGAAATTTCATTTAAACCATAAAATGGCTAAAAATAAATAAATAAAAAATAAATGGAATAGAAACAGAGGACTATGAAACTGAACAAAGAAATAGATAATAAAAGGAGAGTTACTAGAATGGCTAAATTCCAAGACAGTAGAAGCAAAAAAAAACAAAGAGAGAAGGAACAATTTTGTAACGGAACTAGAAAAGAATATATCTAAGACACAACCCCGATCATGTATTTCATCATCATCAGCAGCAAATTCCTGATATATATATCCTCAAGGGGTGTACAGGATATGATAGTACTACATGAAAAATTTACATCATTACTACTTCCTATCTACAATTTTGCTCCAAATCAGTCTGTTAAATGTCAAGACTCCAATATTATCATATCTTAGTCTTCCTCTGGGTCTTTTTCCTGCCAACCTACTTGTGTAGAGGCTTAAGTGCTGTGAGGACATTATGTTGGAGGTTTAATGGATTTTTTACAACACTCAAAAAGAATTAAAATAGAATTTAATACTTCTTATATTTCGTCCTAGTCACTAGGACATCTACGGGGATTACAAAAACAATTAATGTAACATGCACACAAAAACTTACAATACCAAGCCCAACCATGTGGGTGACACTAAAGTCCTATCTAGGTGGAGTGGCCTGGAATGTAAGGTGGGACCTCTGGTGATGAGTGTTTCCCAAATCTTTGGAAGCTTAATGCAACTGTATTTATTTAGATTTGGTTGGTTTCTGAGAGCTACTGCTGCTGCTTCTAAGAAAAGTCTCTCTTTCTTGAATTTGCTGTGGTGGAGCATAGTAGTTTTCTTCCATGATACTCTGTGGGTGGTGTCCAACACATGGTCAGCCGAGCCTGAATGGCCATAGTTGTGTTTAACGATGTACGACTTGTGTTCCTCCAGGCAGATGGATGCTGATCTGCCTGTCTGTCCAAAGTATGCAAGCTTACAGGAACAGGGTACTTTGTAAGCTCCAGGCAGAGAAAGAGGAGGGAGCTGATCTTTCGTAGACTGGATAAGGGTAGCAAGGGCTTATATGCTGTGTGTAGGTTATACTTCTTTAGTATCTTGGCTATTTTTTCCGAAGTGCCACGGATGTAGGGTATGGTGATGGCATTTTTAAAATCTTGTTGACGAGAAGGACAGGGAATGGGGGAGGAAAGTTCTGTGTATGTGGTTAAGCTCAGTAGTGAGGCGGTTCCACTGGAACAAAGATTGTGGGCTCTCTTGGTAAGAGTTTTAATGATGCCATATTGTTGCGAGGGGTGGTGGTGGGAGAGTTTGTGAATGTATCTGCCTGTGTGTGTGGGTTTTCTGTATACAGTGAATGTAAGTGTATCATTAGGCAGGCGTGTGACTAAGGTGTCTTGGAAGGGTAAACAATTGTTCTTTTCCTTTTCCATAGTAAACTGGATTTTGGATGTAGGCTATTGAGATGACTGAGGAAGGAGTATAATGTGTCTGGGCCATGAGGCCAAATAGAGAACACATCATCTACATATCTTAGCCAGATAGACGGTTTGAGTAGGGCTTAGTCTAAGGCTTGTTTTTCGAAATATTCCATATAGAAATTGGCAAGGGGGGGGGGGTGAGAGAGTGGAACCCATGGCAGTTCCCTCTATCTGCTTGTAGATTTTGTTCTTCCAAGAGAAATACCCAGAGTTGATGGCAAAGGAAAAGAGATCTAAGATGTCAGAGGGAAAAACGTTTTCTAAGAGAGATAAAGTGTCAGTTAAGGGAATATTGGTAAACAATGAGGAGATATCAAAGCTTACTAATATGTCTGTATTATTCAAGGTTAAATTTTCTGTGAGGGATTTAAAGTGGGTCGAGTTTTTTATATAGGATGCGGAATTTCCGGTGAGGGGGGGACAGAGAGTTGGCCAGCTGTTTAGACAGTCTGTAACAAGGTGCATTGGTGGCGTCTACTATAGGCCTGAGTGGGGAATTGGGTTTGTGGATTTTTGGTAAACCGTATATTCAGGGGGAACGGGAGCGGAAAGGTTTAAGTTTTTTCGTGACGTCAGGGGACCAGGAGTTTACTTTTTTAAGTAAGATTTTTAATTTCTTAACTTGTGTTTTTGTGGGGTCGTGTTCTAGCGGGATGTAGGTAGCGCGATTGCGGAGGATAATGTTCATTTTACGATTGTATTCGCTGGTATTAAGAACGACTGTGGCATTACCCTTATCCGCTCTAGTGATGACGATACTTTTTTCTTTGCGTAGTTTCAGGAGAGCCATGCGTTGGGCATACGATAAGTTACTTTTTGGAGGTGAAGAGTGAGCGAGGATGTTGGCCACTCGAGTCTGATGTTGTTGTTGGCTACCTCCGACGGTAAGCGACCGATACCCCGTTCAACGTTAACCATTACATCGAGTACCGGCACTTCTTTCGGGGCGACGGCAAAATTACGGCCGAGGCAAAGGGCACTGACGGCATCATCGTTGAGCCTTTTGAAAGAGAGGTTTATTACTGTCAGGAGCGGTTGAATTTGTGGTTGTGGTTTGTCTTTAACCAGGTTGCTGTATTTCTTGACGTGTTTGTTTTTTATTTTTTGTAATTCTCTCTGTGCGGAAGTTTCCGAAATGCCAGAGAGAATCGACCAAAGTTCAGGGTTAAGAACGGTGGAGAGCTCTGAATGTAGGGAGCTAATGGCGGCGTTTGTCACTGCGAGGGCGGCACGAGTAGAGGCGATTTGCTCGCGTAGTAATGCCAGGCTGGCACGTTTATATATACGGAGTGCTTTTTTGGAATGGAAATTGATCTTCATTTTAACGCAGTTTGGTATCACTCTTGTATCCCGACATCTTTTTAAAAAGGCCAGCCTATTTAGTTGTCTAGATAGTCGTAGTTTTCACTTACCGTATTGCTTGGATTTGCGTGCTAAATCTTCTCCATGGATGATTAGAATTCTTGTGTAGAGGCTTAAGAGTGTTGTAAAAAATCCATTAAACCTCCAACATAATGTCCTCACAGCACTTAAGCCTCTACACAAGAATTGTGTAGAGGCTTAAGTCTCTACACAAGTCTCTAAATAAGTCTTAACAGTCTCTACACAAGAGGCTTAAGCCTCTACACAAGAATTGTGTAGAGGCTTAAGTGCGGTGAGGACTTAAGTGCCTCACTACTGAGCTTAACCACATACACAGAACTTTCCTCTCCAATGGCTACAGCGAACACAGTATCAAAAAAATAATCAATTCCTCCCCCATCCCTCTCGTCAACAAGATTTTAAAAATGCCATCACCATACCCCACATCCGTGGCAATTCGGAAAAAATAGCCAAGATACTAAAAAAGTATAACCTACACACAGCATATAAGCCCTACCACAAACTTGCTACCCTTATCCGGTCTACAAAAGATCAGCTCCCTCCTCTTTCTCTGCCTGGAGCTTACAAAGTACCCTGTTCCTGTAAGCTTGCGTACTTTGGACAGACAGGCAGATCAGCATCCATCTGCCTTGTGGAACACAAGTCGTCGTTAAACACAACTATGGCCATTTCAGGCTTGGCTGACCATGTGTTGGACACCACCCACAGAGTATCATGGAAGAAAACCACCATGCTCCACCACAGCAAATTCAAGAAAGAGAGACTTTTCTTAGAAGCAGCAGCAGCAGCTCTCAGAAACCAACCAAATCTAAATAAATACGGTTGCATTAAGCTTCCAAAGATTTAGGAAACACTCATCACGAGAGGTCCCACCTTACATTCCAGGCCACTCCACCTAGATAGGACTTTAGTGTCACCCACGTGGTTGGGCTTGGTATTGTAAGTTTTTGTGTGCATGTTACATTAATTGTTTTTGTAATCCCCGTACATGTCCTAGTGACTAGGACGAAATATAGGAAGTATTAAATTCTATTTTAATTCTTTTTGAGTGTTGTAAAAAATCCATTAAACCTCCAATAAAATCCTGCCAACCTAGCAGAGAACACTTGTTTTGCTAATTTTTCCTCTCCCATTCTACTTAAGTGACCACACCACCTGAGATTAGCTCTGCTAATGCATTCCTGGATACTGACAATATCAAGTTCTTTCCTAATATCCCCATTTTTAATATGATATTGCCATTGATGCCATCTGTTCATGCCCCTAATCTTTCTCAGGACTCTCATATCTCTAGTCTTTGGTCAAGTGTTTTACTTCTAACCAGCTCTCAGATCCATAAGTTAAAATTGGTTTAAACACTGCCTTGTATACAGCTAATTTCTCGCTTATTCCATATAAATTTATTCAGTTGACTTCCTACCATACCAGCTTTGTTGATTCTGTTGTCTATTTCCATGTTTAATTTACCATTTTCACTAAAAATCGTGCCTAAGTAGATGAAATGTTTTACAAGTTCTCCATTTTCAATGTTTCTACCTATTTTCATTGTCCTTGTCTTTTTAATGCTGACCTTCATACCATATCTATTACAACAGTTACTCAATTTAGTCAGGGAATCTTGCAGACTTGTAGCAGATTTATTTAGAAGTATAACATCACCCGCATAAAGCAAAGAGCTGAGATTAATACCTCCAATTTTGATATCAGAATGTGATCCATATAGATAATGAAGAAGAGAGGGGATAACGTACATCCTTGTCTGATACCAGATTTAACATTAAACCATCTTCCTGTACTCACTTCAATTCTAACTGCTGACTTACAACTCAAATAATGACTAAGTATTGCTTGATATAATGCCCCATCGACGCCATACAACTGTAGCGTTTTGAATAGCTTCTCTCTTGGGACCTTGTCATATGACTTTTCCTGATCTACAAAACAGATCTTTGTTATATTCCCATGATTTCTCAACTATCTGTCATAAAGTAAAAATCTGATCCTGACAGCCTCTATTTGGCCTGAATCCAGCTTGTTTTTCACCAAGCTTCTCTTCCAAAATCCTTCTTAACCATTTCTCAAGTATACTTGTATATATCTTACCAGGAACACTCAGTAATGAAATGCCCCTGTAATTCTCACATTGTTTTATTTCCCTTTTTATATATGGGTACTATGAGAGCTCTACTCCAATCATCTGGAATTCGTCCCTCTGTCCAGGCCTTCTGAACTATGCACTGCAGCCACTGTACGACTTTTATACCTCCATACTTGAGCATTTCTGGTCGAATATCATCTACTCCTGCTACCTTTTTCTACTTCAAGTATGGATATGTATTCCTGACCAAATGCCTGGTCAGTGTTTTTTACCACTGTGCTGTCATCACTGCTTGTTTCATTTATCAGTTTTTCAAACTAATTACTTCATACTTAAAGGATATCTTTTTCTCCTGTTTTCATGTCACCTTTATCATCTCTGATTCCTTTTACAACACTCTTTCCTCCATTTCTGAGCTTCTTCAATAACATCCAGAATATCTTGCCACCTTCTTGGTATTTATTTTTTATGTTCTTGCCAAAGTCCTCCCATGACTTTTGTTTAGCCAGTTTTACACAGTGTTTAGCTTTCTTACATTTGTCTCTGTATTCTCTAAGAGCACAAGCTGACTTATTTACCAGGAACGTTTGATATGATTTCTTCTTTTCCATCACCGTCTCTTTAACTTCCTGCGTCTACCATGGAGTTCTCATTTTTCTATCCTTGCACACAAGCTCACCACATGCCTCTCTGGCTGAATCAATCAATGTTTGCCACTGAATCTCCAAGGTTTGGTTCCTGATCTCAAACACTTTCATTTTTTCTTGAATAATATTTGTGCATTTTACTCTACAGCTGACATTTGAGAGCTGCTCAACTTTTATTCTCTTTAAAACTTTCTTACATGTGTTCTTCTTTTCAATATGAAATTCAATTTTATCCTGCTCAAGACTAAATGGTGATCACTTCTAATTTCAAATCCTCTGTATGTTCTAGTATCCTGCACCAGTCAGAAAACATCACTATCAACAATAACATAGTCAATGAGACTTTTCTTATTCCTTGCCTCTTCTCTCCATGTGAATTTGTGAACATTTTTATGTTGGAACATGGTGTTAGTAATAACCAATCCATCTCCTGAGCAGAAATCCAACAGGTATTTTCCATTATTATTAGCTTTGCTCTTCTCTCTGAATTTTCCCAAAACAATGTTGTATGTCTGACAATCATTTCCTACTCTGCTATTTAGATCCCTAGCAAGGACCAAATTTTCCTTTTTCATTGTGTCAGTTGCTTTCTCTAAAGCCTCAAAAAATTCCCCCACTTCTACCTTAGTTGAACCTTCTGTGGGACCATAGGCACAAAGTCTCATTGTCCAGTTCCCCCATTCTCATATTTGCCCACTGACCTACAAAATAGACGAACAAAGAAATAAAGAAAAGGTAAAAATGACTTTCAAAATCTCTGGACTGATAATAAAACAGCAAAAGTTTATACAAAGAATTATCAAACAGAAAATATTACAATATCAGGACTAAAAAATACAATAAATAAAATGAAAAACAGGAGAAGACAAGATAAACATAGAACTGTAAGAGGTGTAGTTAGCAAGGGTGTTAGAACCAGGTTTTTTGCTTGGAGAGTAGTGAATGAGTGGAAGAGGGTATATGACTGTGAATGAGTTCAAAGCAAAGTATGATAGATACTGCACTGATCTTGGATAGTTCTTGACATGATGTTTAGGATCTCCTTGGAGTAGCCCATAATAATACTGGCAGTGGGGTGGTTTTTATCCTCATAAGCATAAAATTGACCTTGAACACAAATTTCTGTTCAAGGTCAGTTTTTGTGGTTCCCATCCACAAAAAGTTATCAGTAAACATAAAGCACATTTGTACCATGGGGGTGGGCCAAGGATTATATATATATATATATATATATATATATATATTTATTTACAGTCTAGAAACCAAACATGGAACTCTTTCAAGCCACTTCAGGTAATGTGTGGCATTTATGCCAGTGCTGCCTGAGATGGACTTATGTCTCCTGGCGTAAGGCCAAAAACAAAGTGGTAATATTACCACTGAGGTTTTGCATTTAATTTCTTAGCAAGTTATGAATTTCTCCAAAATACTATGGCAACTTTGCTGACAAAATAATAGACATATATATATATGGTTAAGTATTAGTATAATCGGTGAAAATATGACATAATAGGAGCTTGATAGTATATGACAGAAAGAGTTAAATATCCTGAAATGCAGACAGATTTCTAACTTTATCTGCATTGTTTTATTCATTGGTCCAGTTTAATTCTATTAAAAACAGGTTAAAAGAAGATAAGGTCAGTGCACCACCAATGTCTTATCTCAAACAGACCTACACTACTACCAGTGTTGTTTCCTTATCTTTTTTTTTTTTTTTATCACCTAGTATCAGTTATGCCCAGCTTGTTTTTGAATTTCTTTTTGACAAAAGTTGATTACACGATTGAATTGCAGTAAAAAAAAAAATATGCATTGTAAGTGTCTAACTGAAATTTTTATAACTGAGTTGAATATTCTTTGTCTAAATTAGAAATTAAATCAATCTCTTGCAGCTGTGATTCATCATGCTTCAAGTAGATATTAACCTCAGTTAGATTGAGTTATTTCTTTTGGGGTTTGATTCTTTTATTATTATTGGTATTTTCTGGGAGTCAAAGGATTTGAGGTCCACACACCCCATTATACCTATTAATTTAATTCATTGAAAATGTGCTCTGCACCCACTGGCCAACCAATTCTGATCACTCATCATCGAAAGAATATAGCACCTACACTTTTGCTCCACTTCAAGAGATCACCCCTTGTTCTCTATCATTTTGACAAGTACTGAAAAATCATGCTGATCTTGATAAGCTGTCAAAAGGAAAGGACAGCTTATCAAGATCAGCATGCATTTCCTTACTTCATCATCACAACTTTCCACAGCTCTGATATCCTGTTAATTACCTGCATTTTTCACCCTTGCCATGTAAAACCTTGAAAAGAGAAGCAATGACTTCTTTATTTCTGCAAGTGGTCTGTTTCTCAGTACCACAGGTTAGCCTGTGTTGTTACAGCCTTTGTGAGGTGGTCTCCAAATTCAAAGCCCTTCCAGTTATCATTCAGTTATCCTTGCAGTACAGTCCTATCAATATACACTACTTGGGAAAAAGTTAGGATACCATGGTGTGAGGAACAAACAGCTATGGCATCCTCCTTAATAAAATGTAGTGCCTTCTTTTACTGTGATGACTGCAGCAACCCTATGGGGCAAACTTCCCACAAGTGTACAATAGCGATCAGTGGGAATTTTGAACCATTCCTCATGTAATGAGGTGGATGTCCCTTGACCTTACCCGACACTCAAGGTTCATCCCACATATGTTCAGTAGGGTTGAGATCAGGGCTCTGTGGAGGCCAGTCAAGTGTGGTGATATTCATGTCCACAAATCATGCAGTTAGAGCAGGGGTCGGCAAACTTCTCTGACCGTCAACCCCTTCAAGAGTTTCTTGACTTTTTATCGACCCCCTCTATTTTACTATTACGTAATTATAATAGGACAAGCAAAAAAGACGCTTGTGAGTTTTTAGATTGTTTATTTTATAGTTACAGTGTTTCTTGTATGTATAATATAGTATATATTATTATATTGGCTTAATGTCAAAGGGATACGTTTTTGTTTTTGACGTCCTTCTTAACATTGCATATTTGATAGGAGGGATAAATAATATAGAAAATATAAAATTTTATTTAGATAACAATAATACAATCTTCCCATAGGATGTACAAAACTACCAGCCCTGCTCAACTCTTTGACATATTGAAGTTTAGTTCATGAATGAATAACGATCGAATTATAATATGTATGTTGATGAATTTTAGAACATTAACGCTCACTTGTATGTCGATGTGCAAAAATAAAACTGGGATCGGATACGTATAAGTAAATAAGCAACCACGCATGTGTTGCAATCTCGCTCCCACCCCGCGGGAACCACCAACATCCGTTTATTGGTAAATACGTCATTTTGGCTTATATGATTGGCCTCCGTTACTATTTTCTTGACCTTGCTCCATCTTACAGGTCCTATTCATGTCACTGCTTCCACGATTCACTCTTAATTGCGTTGTCAATTAGGATGGAGGTAATCCAAGTTAACTGAATTAAATATTACCAGTACAATGATGTCTTATATTTTTCTATCGACAATTGAGTTACAGCCTTAGACAGTGCATTATCTGGTTGAAAGACACAACAGTCAGTTCTGTAGAAATGCCACAAAGCAGGAAACATTGCATTGTCCAGAATGCTAAGAAACCTCTCAGAGTTCGGTGTTTGTAACACCGCAAACAGAGGTCAGAGTACAAACTAGGCAAAACAAGACCATAAAATCACACTGCCTCATCTGAATTTTGCACCAGAGTTAGGCACTCTGGTAAGAGATGTTTACTGGGTGTCCATCTGCTAGCCAG
This sequence comes from Typopeltis vanoorti, assembly GCF_054136105.1. Lineage (NCBI taxonomy): Eukaryota > Metazoa > Arthropoda > Arachnida > Uropygi > Thelyphonidae > Typopeltis > Typopeltis vanoorti. The sequence goes on along the minus strand of NC_143557.1, from coordinate 52,979,649 downwards.
TGGGTGTAGCATGATTTATTGCTCCATCAACTGCTTTTCAAGTTTTCAAGATGACAATGCATGTTGGTTCAGGTAATATGGGGCTTACATATTGCAGTCCTACCATGGAAAGCCATGTTACAAGCCTTGGTTCTAAATGTTTTTGTGCAGATTCATGTTCCAGTCAATGCCTGGAACTCCACATTCGACATGTCGTCTGACGAACAGTTTTTACATATTATCCTTCATAGCACCTTAGTTATATTCAGTGAGTCTTCCACTGCAGGTCAGTATGGTATCACTGCTTGTTGATCTCGGATGGCCCAATTTGTCAAACAGATAGGTCTGCAACATGGCAGCCTATCACAACATATTTTTCAAACTCCATCAGTTCCCTTCTTGCAGCCATTTCACCTGGACACAGTTGCACTGACTTGGGAGCATCATATTCCTCCAATTTATGTCGGCTACCAATACATGACTCGTTACGAACAGTTTTCACATATTATCCTTCATAGCACCTTAGTTATATTCAGTGAGTCTTCCACTGCAGGTCAGTATGGTATCACTGCTTGTTGATCTCGGATGGCCCAATTTGTCAAACAGATAGGTCTGCAACATGGCAGCCTATCACAACATATTTTTCAAACTCCATCAGTTCCCTTCTCGCAGCCATTTCACCTGGACACAGTTGCACTGACTTGGGAGCATCATATTCCTCCAATTTATGTCAGCTACCAATACATGACTCGTTACAAAGCACCTTGCTCATGGGGGTGTCCATTGACTTCTTTCCTAGCAGTGTATGTATGGTATAGAGCAAGTATAGTACAAAGCATCCATATAATCTTTTTTTGGACATGTGGAATTTTATCCTAAAAAAACAAACTAGGTATGCCTCTGCAAGAATTAAGTCATCTTGTTTTTCACAATGTCATTGTCACCTCTCTCTCTCATACAAAAAATGTAAAATTATCCTTGAGAGTCCAATGACAGTGGATAGAGAATGGAGGAATATACCAATAGGGCTCTTCTTCAAAAAACAGCAAACTATTAAAATAGAATGAAACTTGCCTAAAAATGATATTCTTGTTTTATCCTTTATCCTAGTGTAAGCAAACAAAGTTTGTGCATAAGGTACATTTACAACTAAAATTAGGCTGCTTTTATACAGAGGCCAATGATTTGTATTTCATAATGCAAAGCACAAACACCCTTTCACACATAAATAATGCTATGCATTATGGGAAGGGCCACTATATGATTTCTGCATTAATTCAACTTTGGTATGTCTTCTGGCTCTCACTAATGAGATCCCAATAAAGAATGAAACTAGTCTGGGTAGTGGCCCTGAATGTACTTCATGTCCAAACTTTGCTTACATTTGGATAAAACAAGAATATAATTTAATGTAATTGGCAACCAAGTGAAAAAAACTTTCTACAGCTATTAAAATAACTTGCTGGCCTAGCATCATTGAGAATGAATGAAGCAAACCTCATAATACAGATGCAAAAAATGCAATTGCCACATGAGTCATCTGCTGAATCATTACATATTTTTTTTTCCTAAAAGAGTAAGCAGGTGAAGGTAAGATAGGTAAAAACAGTGATTAAGGATGTGGGCAGTATACATACATGGGAGTTATATATACTTAACTCAGGTTCATCCCACAGATATTCAATAGGGTTGAGATCAGGGCTCGTGGAGGCCAGTCAAGTGTGGTGATATTCATGTCCACAAACCGTGCAGTTATAGCATGGTTTGTTGATACATATGTTAACATACATACTGAATTGCATCAATCCAGACAAAGCACTGGTATTCCAATCTTTTAGATTCTATGTCACTAACTTGTTTTCCATCCCAAACAACAAGTTATGATTTTTATTATAACTTTTTCACAAAATATGAGCTGAATGCTAAGGCACAGCCTTCTCTTAACAAAGTCATGCTACCAATAATGGAATTTGGACTCAACAAGTTTTTCCAGGAGATTTTAGTTAGCCCTTAAAAGCTATTGACTGGCTCATAGTTTGCTACATCTTTAGCACCAACCTTATGGGAATCATCTTTTCTCTTGTTTAGGTTCTCACACACAATGAAATTCAAATAGAAATTTATTAACAAGCTGTGGGATTGAATTGTCAAAGTCCTTAACCATACTGTTTGATCTATGTATCAGCTCTGCATTAGTCCTGAGGGTGTGGAAAGAGGGGGAAAATAGTTTTATTGCATAAAGGAAGATCCAAGACTGATGTAGCAAATTACCAACCAATCAGCATATCAAGAGTTGTTGTCAGAGTATTGGAGAAGTTGGTCAAGAGCAAAATACAGGAATGGGTAGATGAAAGTGGGATACTGTATGTGGGTAGCATGGGTTTTGTGAAGGGTAGGTCACACCTCAGTAACTTGCTCATGTTTTATAATACAGCGACAGCTGAGTTGAATAAAGGTAATGGGTTTATCGTGATGCTGCTAAACTTTGCAAAGGCCTTTGAATCCTTTGACAGGATATCACATGGAATTCTTACAGGACATGAGGATGGTTGGTGATCAGGGAGTAGAGTCCAGAAGAAGGCCTGTAACTAGTGGCATGCTACAGGATTCTATTGTAGGACTGCTACTGTTTAATTTGTACATTAATGATATAGAAAAGGATCTCAGAGGAACTATTCAGTTATTTGCCGATGATAAAAAGTTGGGTACAGCAATAGTTAATACAGATGATGTCAAAATTTTGCAGGATGATTTGGATAGATTGGCAGACTGGGCAAAGGAGAATGGATGTCATTGACTTGGTTTAATAGTTCTTGACATGATGTTTAGAGCCTCCTTAGATGAGTCTGAGGACTCCTTGGAGTTAATAAATTGTTAACCAGTTATCTATTCCACCTCAAGTGACATGAGTTGACACCATGGTGAAGTGATTAATCACGTACAGTTGGAGTGAGTTACTGGTAAGGAGATCGGGCATTAGATTTAGGGAAAGGATTGGGATGAACTTGCCAGGTGCAGAAAACCATTAGTAATCCTTGTGAGACTAATGTAATCCAGCTGAGCACAGCCTCCTTGTGCTTACAGGGATAGTTCATAATAGTTATTTGAAGCACACTTAGTTGACCACTCTTTCTTGTGCTTATTCTTATTATTCAGAGAGATCTATTCCCTAAAATACAAACTTATTTATTACTGACCGTTACAAAAAACAAACTACATTATAGCCTGTTTCGACAGCAAACTGTCTGGCTTTTTCAAGGTGTTTACGGAGACATAAAAACTAGTAAATGCAAATTGAAAGGAACATTATTTTAATTATATAAATGGCCAAATATGTTTAGTTTAAACAGATCTATTTCCCATTTTCAAAAATTAATTACCCTACAAACCACAAGTCCTTTTTGTGTTAATCTCTCAAAAAGATTTCATTATAATAGTTTTAAAATTAGCATTAATATATTCTGAAAGAATGTTGTATCTTTATGTCTGGATAACATGTAACTTTAGTTTTATATTAATTGAGAGAGCAACTCTGTGGTTAATTTTGTAAAAGCAAGTTTTTGCACTTGGGATCAATATTTATCAAAAGATAATTCAATTTTACTGATGTGTAGAGATAAAATTAATTGGTTTGTAACTAATGTTTCATCTTTCAGGTGTTGTCAAATTCACGATGATTGCTATAGTAAAGCCAAAGCTCATACTTGTACACATTATCATCTTATTTTAACTCAGTATAACTGGCATGCCAATGGAAATCATATTTTTTGTGGTGAGTAATGACCAAAGTGGAATTTATGATATCAATCTTCCTTGGGGAGGGGGTATGTATAAAGCTCTTGTTGATACATGTATATTAAAGTAACAGAAAATACAAACAACTACACTGAGCACAATACAGGGAAAAATTTTTTTTTCTTGCAGTGGTAACTTGTAGGTATTTAAGTGCCACTAATTAAGATAGGGCCTTTACTAGAATCTGTACTCAGGGTCACTATAATCTGTTAATGGCATGTGTTCTCCTGCTAAGTTCTCTGTTTTACAAGGAGAAAAATTACCTAATTTCTTGGGAAGGGAACACTGCTAATTCATCTTCATTTGAAAGACACTTATAAATGTTCCTTGCATATCTTAGGTCAAAAAGACCAAAGGATATCATCACTACATAGGTGCTCACATAATGAGGATAGCACACATGCATAGAGCGTGGAAACAGAAATAAGTCAAAAATGGTAAATATAAAGCACATCGTAACAGAGACAATTCTGGAAGAACATTTTAAGAGAGTAAAACAATATTTTAGATATCAAACAATTTCTTTACCATAAAATCCTTTGGTCTACTTTAATAATCTAAACACACACAATAACCAAATCAGTTTAAGCAGCACTTCTGTAACTGAGTTGCTGTATGTGCAAGATCATATCTGGTGGAATTTTGAGGACATTATTCACTTGTGTAGTTCCAGAAAGGTATAACATCAACCTTGATCTATTTTCTTAACAAACTAAAATTAATGCACTCTTTACATGAGCAATACTTGGTGCTAATCACTTGAAAGTGGATGCTTTTCTAATAAGGCAGCACCAAACCACACAGTAGTTTGGATGTGAGAAAAAATTGCAGTCAGTGGCTCACTTCCTGCATGGAGATGGTGCTTTGTCAGCTTTTGGATTTTTGTCTTCTAGGGTCAAATTTGGTATTGTAAAGGAGCTGAACTGATTAGAGTAATGGACCAAGGCACAAAACAAACATATTTTGAAAACTTTTGAGTTATGTTAACTTAGGTCCTCAAAGGATAGGAACAATTAGATTTTTTTTTTTCACAGTTAGCTCTTTGTGAAATTGTTATGATACATACAGTGTCGTAATAGAAAAGCTAATTAATATAGTGACAGATATATTTGTTTTAAATGTAAATAAATTTAAAACCTGCATGACTATTTACATACATACTGGCCCATATTGGGATTGCAAACTGCTAGGTTTTACAATCTGAATTTTCTCATTTGACAAAAATAAGTTTTTATTCTTACTAAAATACATAATTGTATACCTGATCAGTATTTCTCATATTAAGAAACATTACCACTAGAAGTTTTCTAGAAACATTTTTCCAAAATTAAGTAGCATCAACCACTTGTCTTATATATCATTATACAAATATTTTCTGAGATCTTTGCATCAAAAGAGCATCTTCACTGTCCATGTAACTAAGTTTAAATAGACATTTTTATGATGCCTATTTTGATAGAAACTGTCGTGTTTCCCAAAGTGTAGTTGACAGTCCAGTACCACTCCTCAGAAAATATATTCATGTGCATATGGCATGTGAGCTAGGAATAGAGAAAATTGAGCCATACTAAGCCATAAATGATTAAAATTATGCATAAACACATAGTCTGGGACTGTAGCCTATCAGAGATACAAATACCTTGTTTTTATTGGTAAGTATGTAAGGCTGGGGGGGGGGGGTACAAGTGAAGTTATTTAATTATCTAATTTTGGCCAGTTAACAGCCTTTTGTGAGTGAGATTGTATATAATGTAAGGAAAATTATCAACATTCAAATCCAGACTTGCAAAAATTAAACAGGCTATTCATGTTCAGATCTCTAGAGTACTTAAATATATCAATTTCAGAGAAAAGGAGTAGCTATAGTATTCAACACTAAATATGAGGTCCGTGCGGTTAGCCTAGTGGCTATGCACTTTGCAACCATATGCCTGGGGAAGGAGTCTCCTAGGTTCGATTCCTGTCGATGACATGAGGAGCTCAAAGATCTTCCTCAGTCATAGCCAAGTTAGCCAGTCTTGGGTGTGGACAGCAGGGTTCTCCCCCCCCCCCCCAGTTTATCTGGGGTTTTTCATCCCACAAGCAGGCAAACTGGCCCCATGAACACAGCCACGAATATCACCCTTAGGGGATGCAGCAGAGGAGTGGCAAACTGGCTGCATTAATACACCAGTAACCCCTCATTAGGAGGGGAATCAACCCATCCTAGGGAGGACGAGAAGGATAGGAATATGAAGATAATCTTCTTGAATGGCAGGCAATATCAAGTGATGTGGGCAAATATCAGAATGGGAACTGGACAATGAGACTTATTTGTGCCTATGGTCCCACAGAAGATTCTACTAATGAAAAATTTTTCGTTAGTAGACACAATGAAAAGGAAACATTGGTCCTTGTTGGAGATAATGGTAAGTACCTGTTGGATTTCTCTTCAGGAGATGGACTAGTTATTACCAATACCATGTTCCAAAAATGTGCACAAATTCACATGGAAAGAAGATGCAAGAAATAAGAAGGCTCATTGACTATGTTATTGTTGAGAGCAATGTTTTCCCACTAGTTCAGGACATTAGAGTATACAGAGGATTTGAAATAGGAAGTAATAACTATAAAATTGAATTTCATTTTGAAAAGAAGAGTGTGCAAGAAAGTTTTAAAACAAATCAAAGTTGAGTAGCTTTCCAAACTGCATTGCAGACTCAAATACATCAACATTATTCAAGAAAAAAAAAAAAGGGGAGGGTAACACAAGAACCAAACCTCGGAGATTCAGTGGCAAACCCTGAAGAAAACATTGATTAATTCACCCAGAGAGGCATGTAATGAAGTTGTCTGTAAGGATAAAAAATTCAGAACTCCATGGTGGACTCAGAAAATTAAAGAGGCATAAAGATGTCAAGGAAAAGAAGAAAGCATATTGAAAGTTCCTGGCAAGTAAGTAAGCTAAATAAAAGCCATGGGAAGACTTTGGTAAGAACAGAGAAAATAAATCTCATAAAAGTGGCAAAATATTCTGGATGCTATTGAAAAAGCTTAAAAATGGAGAAAAGAGTGTAAAAGCAATCAGATTATCAAGATGGCAAGAAAACCGAAGATAAACATATTCTAGTTGCCTGGAGTAATTACTTTGAAAGACTGCTAAATGAAACAATGTCAGCACAGTGGTAGAAAATACTCAGTAGGAATGCAATCAGGAATATATACTTGAAGAAGAACAAGCCATCAAAAATGTGGAAAGGCAGCTGGAGTCTATGATACTCAAACCAGAAATACTCAAAAATGGAGGTATAAAAGTTTTACAGTGGCTGCATTGCATAATTCAGAAGATCTAGTCACAGGGTCGAATTCCAGATCTCATAGTCCCTATCTATAAAAAGGGAAATAAAACTGAATGTGAGAATTACAAAGGTGCACATTTTTTATATGGATCACATTATGAAGGAAAGTAGTATTAAATCTAATATCAAAATTGGCAATGTTAATCTTAGCTCTTTATGCAGATGTTATATCTTCTTGAATGGCAAGCAATATCAAGTAGAGTGATGTGGGCAAATATCAGAATGAGGAACTGGACAATGAGACTTATTTGTGCCTAATGTAATGTGATCTTAGTAGAATCTTCTGTGAGAAGATTCTACTAAGGAAAACTTTTTCAAAGCATTAGAGAAGGCAACTGACACAATGAAAAGGAAACATTGGTCCTTGTTGGAGATAATGGTAAGTACCTGTTGGATTTCTCTTCAGGAGATGGACTAGTTATTACCAAAAATTTGCAAAAATTCACATGGAAAGATGGAAGAGATTCACAGGGAAGATGAAAGAAATAAGAAGGTTCATTGACTCTTGAATAAATCCAGTACAAGTCTGTAAGATTCCTTGAGTAAATTGAATAAATTTGGTATGAAAATACAATGAAAAATTGAATAAATTTATATGGGATAAGAGATTCTTGTAGAGAAGCTTATACGTAGCTTTTAATTTTCCAGGAAATGACAACATATATTAGAATATTAATTAAAAAACTTTAATCAATACCTTCCTATATTTCAGCAGTGTTACATTGCTAGCATCAGGGATCACAAAAAACAATGGTATGGGCATGCAGGCACTAATAATGAGCACCTCATTTGCTCATTGGGATAAGAGAATTGGTCAAGACAGTGTTTCAAACCAGTTTTAACTTACAGATCTGAGAGCTGGGTTAGAAATACAACACTTGATCTCACTGAAGACCACAGATATCAGAGTTCTGAGAAAAATTAGGAGAGTAAACAGATGGCAACAACAGCAGTATTGTATTAAAAATAAGGATATTAGGAACGAACTTGACATTATTAGCATTCGGGAATACATTAGTAAAGCTAATCTCATATGGTATGGTCACCTAAACAGAATGGGAGAGGAAAGATTAGCAAAACAAGTGTTCTTTGGAAGGAAAAAAGACCCAGAGGAAGACCAAATGTAGGTGGATTTATACATAAAAAAGTACCTCAGAAGACAGAAATATAAAATCTGTTAAAGTTGGAGTCTTGAGAGATAACAGATTAATTTTGAGGAAAATTTTTGATTGGAAATTAGCAGTGGTGTAACTGTTTCATGTAGTACTATCATAATATCCTGTACACTTCTTGATGGTACATATTAGGAATTTGATGATGATATGAAATTTCACTTTCAGGACAATGATTTTATGTTTTTTTTTATTGGAAGGTAATAAATGTTTCAGTAAGGAAAAATCTATCTATCTATCTACACACACACACAACTAAAACTGCACTTGAGCACAGTCACAATTAAGAACCTTCTATATCACAAATCATCTATGCAAGTATTGTTCAATCCAACTCATAATGAAATAAGTGCAAATTTCTGTGATGCTCAAGAAAAATTTCATGAATGGAACACAATTTAGTGACATTCTTTACTGTTATTGAACACTGTACCAGTGACTGAATTAGAAACTTTTACTTTACATATAGACAGGTGCGACTGTCAATATTGATCTCGTCAATTCCCTGTGCATAATTTGGAGATATGGGTTGGGAACAGCCTTCATTAAAGGTTTCAAATTGCTGCACAGGAAGCTCTGTTTGTCCATACAAGCCTTCTCAGGTGCCAGCAATCTCATTCCTGAAAGAGCACTTCTTAGGACCACAGTTATATCTCTTAGACAAGCAATTTGGTTTATTTTTCCACCAATTTTAACCCACGATGTCTCACCTTTTGAGAACCCAATCAGCTCTACTCTTTTCAAAAATCATGGCTCCAGCTGGACAGGCATCCACAATAAGCCCTTTATTGAACTCTGAACGATCCTCTGTTTTTCCCTTCATTGACAAAAAAAATTACTGACCAGTAGAATTCTTAAATAGTTGTCTAGGACACGTGATGCACACAACCAAGCATTTTGCATTTACACATATGTTGTGTAAGTGACAATTACATACTTCTGCATAAAGGTTTCTAATTCAGTGGCCAGTTATGTGTATATTCCATTATTTTTAATATTGTTCATTAGCTGCCATTATGGGTTTGGCTTATGGATTATATTTGCTTTGAATTCATTAATGAAAAGGAGAGATGGTATCATATCAAAATTTTTCTACAAAATGGTCATTTCAAATTTTTTTTATTTTTTTTTAAAGTAATAAGATCAATCACTAGTTATGGTTAAAACACCTTATCAATTTTAGAAGTGCAACTTTTGGTGATAATGATTTACCTAGATTACATATATGTCAATTATTCATTCAAAACACTTAACGTAATGCTTTATATTAACCTCCCTACTGGCCAATGCGGATGAAATAGTGACACCAAATTGCACGTCTTATCCATGTTATTCAATGGGTTTTAGAGCTTCGTATCCAGATTTATCTTGATGTCTATGGACGTTGTGGCCGGTTGGGGGGGAGGTTAAGTTTTAGTAACTAATTCCATCAAAATATGTTCCAGCAAGTGACATTTGAATAACCATCAGATATAGTAATTGCTATAACATCAGAACCCAGGGTTCTCAAGGGATTTTGTTTAACTTCCATGATATGGTTTAAAAGAACTAGTTCTCATCTAATCATAGAAGCTAAGCAAACATCAGTTCAGTTAGTACGTGGGAGAGTGACCACCTGGAAACCCTGGGTGCTTTTGACAAAACCATAAGATATTATTAATACCAGACCTCTATGGAGTCAAAAGACTCATCATATGAGGTACACACAAATCTTTGAGTGAGTTTAAAGTACAGTTCAATGACCTGTGCTTTAAACTCACTCAATGTATCTGCATTCACCACAATATCAGGCAGTGCATTCCATTTACCAACTACTCTCCATGCAAAGAATTTGCTCCTTATGTCCCTATTCACACACCCTCCTTATACAGCTTCCAGGGATGTCCCCTTGTTCTATGACCTTCTCCCCTTTTATGAAAATTTTCTTCTTCCACATTAACCTGGTAGCAACCTGTTATCAACTTAAATAAAATGCCTCAAGGATATACCCTCTCTTCTCTTTGCACAAACTGCATTCCCTCTATCTGTCTTCATATCACTATGAGAACCAGGGGATCAAATCTGTGCACAATAAACCATATGATGCCTGATGAAGGTCTTATACAATGGAACCATAACCTCTTTTTTTCTACAAGTGAAGATCCTCTGCACAACTTGTGCAATGTGACCTTTTAACTTCAGATCCTTGTCCATCACCACCACTCCAAGTTCTCCTCAACTATCTCTGAAATTTCAGAACTTTATACTTTGCAACACTAAAGTGACAGTTCCATATTGTTATCCACTCATACTATCTATTCAAGTCCTCCTGTAAGGCCATAGCATCTGCTTGATTCTCCCCCCCCCCTAGTTTTGCATCATCTGCAAACAGTTGTACATCACCAGTTAAACTCATCCCAATATAGTATACACTCTATTGCTTCACAGGTAAAGAATACATAAACAGAGGAATTTACTCTAGATAAGAAATATACTTTATAAATTATTCATTAATTCTTTGTTTATTTTTATTTCAGATTCAGCAGATGATTTGTGTGCACAATTGGTGTGTAAATGTGACAAGGAAGTGGCTTATTGCCTTGGAAAGGCAGCACGCACATACAGTTTCCGAAATAAATTCATAGGATTCATAAGAAAGTTTAACATTCCAGAAAATATTGTACATTTTTGATATATGCAGTTGTTCATGCCTGCATACATCTCATTCAGGCCAAAATTATTATTAATGAAAAGCTATAGAAATCTGAAACAGTATTTTAATACTTATCCAAAAGATGAGCCATAATGTTTTCTGTTCAGCTTCTTCAATAGTGACTACCAGCAAAAGGTTTATTCTTTTCTTTTATCAAATAGGTTTCCAAACACTTCAGTGAAGGATATAATACATATACTTATTGGTTTCCATAAATTAACTTAAAAAGAGAAAAATCATGATAAACTCAAAAGCCATATGATGAATTTTTATGTAATATGGTGAAAAGCAGTATGATATGAGATGTGAAAGAAACACCTACAAAAATTGAAAACAAATAAGTACATGAAGACAATGGTTAAAGTGCCTCAATAAGGAAGGTGGTTACCCTCTGTGACTGTTGGAATTGGTTACACAGTACTGTGACCCACAGGACGATTCTCATGCAACCACGGCTACCTCCACCCGACTTTGGCAGGCCACCTAAATTCATTGGTTAAATTTAGGTGGCCACCTAAATTCATTGATGTCTTGTAGCCATATCCAAGAATTTTGTTATCACAAAATGTCTTAGTCTCACTCTAGACATGAAATGGGAAACGAGTCTAAAGCACCTGCCTTTATACCATGACTCATCTGCATATACCCCTGACAGTGCCACTCAATTTTATACAATAACCAAACTCAGCATCACTTTTACACATAATGTACCTAACTTCCATATGTCCCCTCTGCTGCAGAGTTATTACTATTTTTCTCTTTGTTCCTTAATTTAAGGAAACCAGTGTAGTAAGATCTTAGCAACCAACTACACTAAAAATCATCAGTTCTGTCAACAGTGTATTAACTATAGTGGTGTTCATCTGTTTATGAGGAAAATTATATATAAATCCATTTCTTTGTAACAGATAAGTAATTCAAAACAAAGCAGTCTTGTGGTTAATTCTTATGAAAATAATATATAACAGATAAGTAATTCAAAACAAAGCAGTCTTGTGGTTAATTCTTATGAAAATAATATAAACATCTTAGTTGTATTCCACTGTGTATTCTTTACCTGAATTGGTACTTGATTATCAGTAATTTAGAGCAGTGGTTCAGAATGGTTTCTTTGTCATTTTTAGCAATTACTGAAATTGTGAGAAAAAAAAATGAAACTAATTTCTGTTCTACTTGGAGAATGTTAGAGATGCTAGACTAAATATTTTAGTTTGATACATGTATAAAAGAAATTTATTTTATGTAACTACTTACTGAAAAGTGTGATATGATTGGTATAACACCTCTTCAAAATTTGGAATTCTTATTTATTTAACAGTTGCATGCTGTGCCATTTGAAGTCTCTCACATGATTATGGGAATCAAGGCCTAACTTTGAATGATGATAATTTTCTACATGCTTAAATAGAGGATGTTATCATTCCAAGTCAGGTTTTAACTTGCATGCAGTTAAAGTTAGAGAGTACTATTTCAATAGCAATCACCTATTAACAGATCAGAATTCCATAAAAAAAGTTTTGTTTCATTTTATTTATTTTTTTGAGGGCTGCTGACCTACTGAATTGAATTAACTTGGAAATTACTACTACTTGGAGAAAGATGCAAAGATCTGGCTGAACACATCTCCTCTCCAAATAGCAATATTGTAGCACACTTTTACATAGCATTAGTGTCAATTTATTTATTTATCATTATTATTAAACCAAACCTTTGTGGAGTCTTTGTTTTAAACTCCTTTACATCAGGCAAAACATTCCACTGACCAACCACTCTCCATGCCCACACCCTACTTATACAGCCTTCCAGGGATGTCTCATTGTTCTCTCTCCTTCCCCATTCTATGAAAAGTTTCTTCCATATTAACCTGGTAACAATCCTTTACCAACTTCATTCTCTCAATCTATCTTCATATCCCGCATCACAAAGACCTTAATCTTCTCTGGACCCTTTCCAACATATCTATCCTCATCACCATCAAAACCAGGAGACCAAATCTATGCACAATAATCCATACGAGACCTCATCAAGGCCTTATACAATGGAACCAGAACCTCTTTATTTCTACAAGTTAAAGTGGTCTGCATCATTGTCATAATCTGATTCACAACTTGTGCAATGTGACCTTTGAATTTCAGATCCTTCACCACCACTCCAAAGTCCCTTATCTCCTCAAGTTCCTCCAAAATTTCCCTACCAAGAGTATACTTTGCATCCCATTGTTGCCTACTCATACAATCTATTCAAGTCCTCTTGTAAGGCCACAACGTCTGCTTGATTTCTCGTTACTCATTCCACAGGCCACTCACCATCTTGATCACTCGCCTCTGAATCCTCTCCACTGCTTCCTCATCCCCAGGGGACCAGATTTGAGCACAGTAATCCAGATGTGGGTGTATCAAGGCCTTATAAGGAGGAATAATAAGGTGTTATTCAATGGCCAAGTAATCTTATGGGCTACCTTAGCAATATGTCCTTTAAACTTTAACTCTCTGTCTACCACCACCAAATCTCTAGCTTCATCTATTTCCTGGAGTAAAGTGCCATCAATGTGATACACGGCTTGTAATCTATTTATCCTAAAATGCATAACTTTACATTTCTTGACATTAAACTGACAGCCAACTTAAATTGTCCTGCAACCTCTCCACATCACCTTGATTACCTAATTTCGCATCATCAGCAAACAACTGAATATTTCCTTTCAGATTATTTCTGATATCATTTATGTACAAATTAAACAGCAATGGTCCCAACACTGAACCTTGCAACACACTGCTACTGTTTTTTGTCTCGATTCTACTGCCTCCATATAGCACTTTTTGATATCTGTCCAGGAGCCACCCTCTTATTCACTTAACCAGTGTCATATCTATCCCCATTTGTTCTAATTTGCATATCAGAGTTCCACATGGTATTCTGTCAGATGCCTTTGCAAAACCCAGCAGAATCCAACTCAGTTCTATTATAAAAAGTTAGTAATTTACTAAGGCATGACCAACTCTTCCCAAAGCCATGTTGACCCTCATACAGTATCATATTTTTATCTACCCAATCTTGAATTCTCTTATTTACCACCACACCTGAGATACTGATTGGTCTATAATTCGCTACTGTAGTTTTAGAATCTCCATTGTGCAAAGGGATTATTTTGCCCTCTTTCCACTTCCTTGTAACTCTACCAGAGCTGAGACTTAAAGGGCCAAGTCAGAGACATTGCCAGTTCCCTTGCACATTCTCGCAAAACTTCCAATTCATCCACCTCTGTTCCCACATTAGTGTCTGTCACATATGTTAAAGCAGTAACCTCACTTGGATGATATACCCTTGCAAAGTGGTCACTCAGTAACTCAACTATTTTATCCACTTCTGTCTCTTCATGACCATTATCACTCATTAAGGTTAATGTTCCATGGTCATTGTTCCTCTTACTTGATACATAACAAAATAACTCTGGGATTTCCTTGGGCCTGCTCGGCTAGATTTTTCCCATAATCTGATTTTGCCTTCCATGCTGAGCCTTGTACTGTTCATGATTTTGCTGGTCACCTTTCCTTTTATATACCCTCTAAAGCATTTTCTTCTTCTGCAGTTCGTGCTTAATGATATTACTCATCCATCTAACTCCTACCCAATTAATCTTCCTTACCCTACGTATACAATTTAATACTTCTTCCTCTAGATGACCCTTAACTAGATCCCATGCACTACAGTGTTTTATGCCATGGTACAGATTTAAGCTTTTTCCTAAGCAAGTCATAATCAATTCCACAAATACCTTTTTTTTTTTTGTAGACTATTCCTCATGTTTTACAATCTCCCTCATCAGGAGGGCATAGTCACCTTGGTTATGAATAGCTCTTCTGATCCTATGACCAGGTCCAATACCCTCCCATCCCTAGTCCCCTCCGTCATGTGCTGCTTAAGTAATTACCTTTTAGTAGGTGTATAAATTCTATTTCCTTCCTGCCATGTGATCTTTCTTCCTTCCAATCTATATCTCCATAGTTGAAGCCCCCCATAATAATCACTTGACCTGTACTCATAGTGCTAATTTGGCGATGCATGTCTTCCAGCTCATCTGTGGAACTCTCTGGCCTACAACCAACTGTTTATTTTGTCTTACTGGCCTTAATCTCATACCAGATTTCTTCAAATGAACAGCCACCCTCCAGCCTGTCTCATTCTTTTTGACTGCAATTCATCTGCTATCATCAGCAGTATTCCTCTCCCATCGTATCCTCTCTATCTTTTCCCTGAAAATACTAAGTCCTTCATATTCAAGTCTCAATAATGCCTATAACTTTTGGTGAGGATGCCAAACTAATGCCAAAAACTCCTCCCGATTGTCCCTGATA
Source organism: Typopeltis vanoorti (assembly GCF_054136105.1). Taxonomy (NCBI): domain Eukaryota; kingdom Metazoa; phylum Arthropoda; class Arachnida; order Uropygi; family Thelyphonidae; genus Typopeltis; species Typopeltis vanoorti. The sequence goes on along the minus strand of NC_143557.1, from coordinate 52,964,318 downwards.
CTTCTAGCATAGTATATAGGAACTGCAGCATCCCTTGTCCCCCCACCCACCTTTATTTTCTGAATTGACTACCCCATTCGATATTTTTGCTTGAGAGAGAGACTGGATTCCTGACTTGGTCATTCTCACACTCACTTGCTTCATAGGTGCCTTCACACAAACTCATGCTTCCACCCTAATTGCTTAAGTTTTCTGAATGTGCAGTTCATCATGCTCAGTGAACAAAGCTCTCTCCAGACACCTAATACCAAAACCATTTAGATGCAGTCCATCAGTGTTGTAGAAATCCTTCTTTCCATATAACAGAGAACCACAGATCCACAAAGCCTACATCTTTCCTTTTGCACAATCTACATATAGACTCATTGCTATCAGTGCCTTCCTCCTCAATTTGCCTCTATCATAGCATGGTAGGACACTTACGATCTTTACCTTTTCGCTCTTCAGTTTAGACTCATTGCTATCAGTGCCTTCCTCCTCAATTTGCCTCTATCATAGCATGGTAGGACACTTACGATCTTTACCTTTTCGCTCTTCAGTTTTGCCTCTTCTAACAACTCCTTTACATCCTCCCTCATAGAATACTTCTCATCTCTCAATCATTTGTACCAACCAAGACAACATTTCCTTCAACTTACCTTTTTGAATCTGGATGGGATGTCTAATATTGTGAATTTTTGCACCTGGGAAACATGATTTTGTCACACTTCGTTAAATACTTTCATGACCAATGAGTCTCCATACATAATTTTCTCCTTAACTTGTATTTTTGTTTGTTCGGTTTGGTCTTTATTATTCATTTGGATCTACTCTTTCTTTCTTTTTTCAGCCCTGCTTAACTCTTGCCACTTCTGCAATTTTTCAAATTCGCTCTTTGTCCTATGTAGGATATCATTTAAGTGCTCTATTTCTATGACCACAAGTTCAACATTAACAACATCATTTTCCATCTTAATGTGAGTATTTGTTGTGTTCTCATCACCTAACAGACACTCACTTTTGAAAAATGTAATACATTCTCTCTCTCCAGTTTCAATTTCTTTCCACATATTCTTTAATTTTCTCAATGAATACATTTCACACACTGCACCAAATAAAATCCTGCAAATTCAAATTGTCGGACAACATCACAATAAAAATGTTATAAATACTCTAAAAACACGAAAATCTATACTAATGCACTAAAATAGATTAAAAAAATCACTAATTTTACACAAGTGCTAAATTATGATCACTCACAATATAACCTTGAACTGAATTATGCCCATCAAAATCAACTCTTAGTCTTATTACAACATACCATAGGTAAATGTTGTAATAGCCTGTACTTATTGCTACTTCTGATGTAAAGAGCAAGATGTACTCAATTCTTTTAAGTTACTTTTATCAAAATGGCTTATTCCACAAATATATTAGAATGGAATAATACAACCAGGATTTTCTTTAATGGAATTGTATGTAAACTTCATTAGAACAGAAGGATGAATTGTAAGTTTAAAATTATAGATTTCTACAATCAAGGAAAACAAACAACTAGAATCTATGAAAGAAAAAAGGTATAATTAGAATTCCATAATGTTGAAGAGGGAAACGTCAATTCATGCATTGACATCTTCCAATGATAAATCTTTAATCCTTGAGAAGTGGCAGTTGTATTATCAAAAAGCAAGTAAATATAGAGAGTGTAGGCAACTTTAATCAACCCTTAGCAAATTTTCCTTTTTTATGTATATATTATTCCTGATCTGTAGCAAATGTGTATGACTAGCAGTTCTCAATAAACATTAATCTGCCAACACTGCAACACCCCAAGTTTCACTTCAAGAAATGGATACATCTAATCCAGATTATCATCATCTTTACTTGTGGGGTAGAATGACATCCTTATGTTGTAACAATTACAATTTAACTTCAGCTCTGGCAACATCACTGCACACAGAATAGTGCGAAAAGAACAAAATGGAATTTCACAATGACATGATTTTTTTTATTACTCCTGCTGCCAAAATTTTTGACAAAAAAAAAAGATGTGGAATTGGTAATAGCATAAGACTTATTAATCACAGAAGCAGCTGTCAAGTGTATATTGCTTTAATCTACAATTATTTACACTTATCATGACTGAGCTTTGACTTGCTCTTCATTTGCTGTGTTATTTTCATCCATGTTTTTGTTACTTACAGATTTACTTTCATTCTCTTTGTTTTCTGTTTCTGTTGTCTCTTTTTGAGCATTTATGGTTACAAGTTCCTTACTAGGTGACTGCAGTGTGAATAAAATAGGAATCTCACCAATTTTAGGATTTGTATTCTGAAGAAAGCGAACCCAGGAGAGCAGAGTGTCTTTGGTAGAAGTTCCTGTAGCACACATGGCCATAACAACACCATCACTTTGTTCATGAAGTGTAGGCTTCCTTGAGACTGCAGTTCCTTCAAACACAGGAAGAGGAATTTCAGATACATCTATAATGATAGCAATAAATACGTAATAGAAAATTAGGTATTATTATTTCTTATTAAGGCACTCCTTATTGATGCAGTAGTTGGGGATATTACTACTAAAACTTAATAAGGATGTTATTCTACATGGAAAGATCATGTTAATTGATTACTTCTTTTACAAATCTGAACTAGTAATGATATATGCAGGATTTTGGTGAGTGGATGGGGTCTTAAAAACTAAATTCTAATGGATTGATTGCATCATGTCAGCTAATTTCAGAGTTAAGAATAATAATAACAAATACAAGAAAAAAATTAAATGTGTACAATCAAGTGTATGCTATCAACTACTAAATTCAGTATAACAATGAAATTATCACCTCTCAAAAGTCTGTTACTGTAAAAACATCAGAATGAACCAAAAACCAACAATATTAAGTACAACTGCATTCTCTCTCTTTAACATTTTTCTTTATTTTATCATCATGATCAATTTCCTGATATGTACCCCCAAGGGCTGTTCAGGTTACTATGACAGCACTACATGATTAAGTTTACATTATTATTAATCTCCTATCACCAAATTTCCTCCAAATTAGTCTATTATTTGTAAGCACTCCAATATTGTCATATCTAACATTTCATTCTTCTAAGGCAGTTCTGATTGAATCAATCCACCTAGACCTTGGTATTCCTCTGAGTCTCTTTCCTGCCATCTTGACATCAAACACCTGCTTTGCTAACCTTTCCTCATCCCATTCTATTTAAGTGGCCATACTACCTTTCATTAGCTCTGCTTACACATTCTTGAATACTAATAGTGTCAAGTTCCTTTCTAATATGATTCTGCCATTAATGCCATCAGTTTACTCTCTTAATTTTTCTCAGAACCCTCATATCTGTGGTCTCTAGTCTTTAATCTGTGCTTTATTTCTAACCCAACTCTCAGATCCATAACTTAAAATTAGTTTGGTGTTTGGGCTGATTTCTCTCTTACTCCATATAAATTTATTCAGCTGGCTACCCACCCACTAATGATAGGATACTCTCCATTAGACTTGAGGCTCAGCCTACCAATGTATCAATTGTGGTAGTTTATGCACCCCACACGGATAGGCTTGAAGAAGAGAGTGAAGAATTCTATGAAAACTTACAAACTGTTTTGGACTGCCTACCAAAGAGAGACATACTGTACATCTTAGGAGACTTAAATGCAAACGTGGGAAAGAGTATGAGAGTCAGGCCGGAGTGTGGCATGTTTGGTCTGGGTGAACGTAACACCCATGGTGAAAGATTGTTGGAATTTGCCCGTGCTAACAGAATTATTACCAATACCTGCTTCCAGAAACATCCACAACGGACCTATACTTGGACATCTAACATTGATAGGTCAAGGCACCAGATTGATTACATCCTGGTTCTCCAGCAGTGGAAGACAAGCATCTCTGATGTGCATACTTGTCCTGGAGCAGATTGTGGTACAGACCATCAGCTGGTAAGAGTCAAAGTAAGACTAAGACTCCAAAAACTTCCACGTCAGACACATTCCACTAGATGTTAGAGTAATTCCTAGTGGATTCACAGAAGAAACATCAACTCGGCTGGATGATTTTTTGGAGACCAATGAGGAAATCTCACCAGAAATGCTTTGAGAAGGAGTCAAGATGATAATACAGGATACAGCGAAGACGTATCTCGGCCCCCATAAGAAAACCAAGAGACCCATGGATATCGGATTCAACATGGGAACTAATCAAAGAAGGTGGTTGGAAAAACAAAGAGACACAGGGACTGAAGAATACAAGAGATTACATAGAGAAATCAGAAGCGCCATCAAGCAGGACAAGGAAAAGTTCTATATTAATAAATGTGAAGAAATAGAGTTCCAGATGAGAAGGCATAATTATAAAAGGATGTTTTATTTAGTTCGTGACTTAAAGCACAAGTTTAAGCCTAAATTGAATGTTATCAAAGACAGGAATGGATCATTACTAACAGAAGAGTTGGAAATCAAAAACAGATGGAAAGAACTGTGAGGAACTGTACAGCAGAGTGGATAAAGAAAATGTGGAGTCCTCCCACCAAGAAAAGTTTGATTTGGAATCTCCTCCACTTAGGCATGAAGTTGAAAGAGCAGTTAAGCAGCTCAACAGCCCCAGGTGCAGATGAAATCTCAGCAGAGTTAATTAAGGCCACAGGGGATGGAGGGATAAGAGTGTTTCATAGATTGATTACAAGGATATGGGAGACAGGATCATGGCCTAGAGACTGGAAGAAGTCAGTTTTCATATCACTACACAAGAACAGTGATATGAAGGCATGCAAGAATTATAGAACTATTAGTTTGATATCTCATGCAAGCAAAATTTTATTAAAGATCATGCTAAATAGGATTGAGGCAAAGTTGCCCGAGGAACAAGCAGGTTTTAGGAAAGGTAGGGGCACCAGAGATCAGATCCTTTGCCTTAGAGATCATAGAAAAATATAAAGAATTCAGACTCCCTCTGGTAATGTGTTTCTTAGACTACTCTAATGCTTTTGACTGTGTTGAGCATGTGAAACTGTGGGAAGTAATGAAAAGAATGGGTTTTCCTCAACACACTATCAGGTTGATAGCCAACTTGTATAAGGAGCAAGAAAAACAGGTGTTGGATTGACTGACTGGCTTCAAGTTGGAAAAAGAGTTAGACAAGGATGTTTACTTTCTCCTCAATTGTTTAGTATATATGCAGAGGACATCATGTGTGAAGCATTGGATGAACTCAGGACAGGAATTAGGATAGGAGGTAAATTGATCAGTAATCTGAGGTACGCTGATGATACAGTGCTCCTTTGTAATGACATGGAAGAACTAGGACTAATTCTTGACAAAGTTGACAAGATCAGTAATAACAGAGGACTTCAACTCAATTCTAGCAAGACAAAGATCATGGTTCTCAAAGGAAAAACAAACAGAGAAGCTCTTGAGAAACAAGTGTATCTTAATGGAGAAAGAATTGAGGAAGTCAGCAAGTTTTGAGTACCTGGGATCCATTATTAATGTGAAGAATTGCTGTTCAGAAGGAAAAAGGTTAGGAATGGCTAAAACAGCAGCCATTCCTAACTATCTCCAGATCTATCTCCATGGGAACAAAGTTGAGGATTTTAGATGCAGTTGTTTTTCCAACAGCGACTTATGGATGCAAGACTTGGAACCTAAAGAAGTCAGATAAGAAACGGATATCTGCTTTTGAGGTGTGGTGTTACAGAAGGCTGTTGAGGATATCATATACCGAAAGGCATACAAATGAATGGGTGTTAGAAAAGATTAGTAGAACTTTAAGGCTCCTTAAGGATATTGACAGAAGAAAGTTAAAATATTTTGGACACATAGAAAGGATGGAAGGAGGACTACTCAGAACAGTAATAGAAGACCACAAACACTTTTAACAACAAAGATGTTTTATTAACGCTGATTTTCAACTCAGCATCATCAGAGCACAACACACATGTAAACACGACAGTGAGTGAGTGAAACAATATAATTGCAAAAGACAAAAGATCTAAAGTCCTATTTTTTTGGCGCCATCTAACGAGGAAAAAAAAAAAAACCAGCAGTTATCCAGGAGTTTTTCTTAGGATAACCGTCTCCCAAATTTTTGGCAAATTAATGCAACCATATTTGTTAAGGTTGGGAGAATTCTTCAAAGCCATTGTTGACTCAAAAAATAATCTTTCAGATCTATAACGACTCCTAAATAGCACATTCATTTTCCTCCATCTAATCCTGTGTGAAGGAGTGTCCAAAGCGTGGGCTGCCAGTCCCGACTTGCCATAGTAATAGTAGCAAATGTATCTTTCATGTTCTTCCAGGTGGATGTTCACTGATCTTCCTGTTTGCCCATAATAGGCCAAATCACAGTCACACAGAACTTCATACACTCCTGGGTGTGCTAAAGGGTGAAGTTTATCCTTAGGCGAGCGGATCAGAGTTGCCAGGTTGACATGAGGTTTGAAAGTGGTGCGAAGGCCATGTTTCAACAATACTTTGGCTATCTTTTCCGATGTACCTTTGATATAGGGAATAGAAATGGTCATGTTGTATTCTTGTGTATTAGGGGAGGGCAGAGTAATGGGCCTATGTAGTATTTTATCTATTTTGTATTGTAGCCGTTGGCTAAGATTGTATGGCACGGGTATTGGAGTTCAGTGGTCAGAGCTGTATCGTTAAAACAAATGGCTCTGGCTCTGTGTGTAAGTGTTTTTAAAGCGTTAATAAAACATCTTTGTTGTTAAAAGTGTTTGTGGCGTTATTAATACCGTGAAAAATAAGTCACGAATAACCATCAACACCTAAGCTTATCTGTTAGACAGTAATAGAAGGTAAAGTTCCTGGAAAAAGAGGCAGGGGTAGACCATCAATGAGATGGATGGCATGTGTGGAGTGACTGATCTTCAGAGAGTTGAGGCTGCCAGAAAAGCAAACAACAGGACTACATGGCAAGGCCTGGTGTGGAACATCACCGAGCATCGGAGTGACCACACGGCATCTGTAGATGCCCAGTGAACATAGAGGCTACCCACCATATCAGCTTTGCTTATTCTGTTGTCTATTTCCACATTTAACCTGCCATCTTCACTATAAACTGTGCCTAAATACCTGAAATATTTTACTTGTTCTATAGGATCTCCATTCAGAATGCAGCCGAGGTTTCAATATTCCTGCATATTTGCATGCTAAATTTGTTACAGCTATTCAGTTTAGTTAAAAAATCCTGGAGACATGCAGCAGACGTCTTTTAGGAGTACAACATTATCTGCATAAAGCAAAGAGCTAAGTCCGACATCTCCAATTCTATATCAGGCCTAATGCGATCCATATAAATGATGAATAAGAGTAGAGATAATGTGCATCCTTGTCTTACCCCTGATTTTACATCAAACTATCTTCCTGTATTTCCTTCAATTCTAACTGCTGACTGACAGCTTAAATATAGACTATTTATTGCTCCATTCACCCCATATAATTGTAGTGTTTACAAAATTTAAGTACAGGTCCTTGTCATATTCCCATGATTTCTAAACTATTTGTTCTTAAAGTGAAAATCTGATCTTGACAACCTCTATTTGGCCTGAACCCAGTTTGTTCCTCTCCAAGTTTATCTTCTGCAATCTTTCTCAACCTCTTTTCAAATATGCTTGCATAAATCTTACTTGGAAGACTTAGTAGAGAAATTCCTTAATTCTTACATTCAGCTTTATTCCCTATTTTAATAGATGTGCACTATGAGAGCTCTACTCCAATCATTGGGAATTTGACCTTCTGTCCAAGCCTTCTGAATTATGCAAAACTTTTATACCTTCATACTTGAAATATATGAAAATTTTCTCATACAGTAAAAATGTAGTTCATCCTTAGCTTCTGGACACCAGTGTAGATTAAAGATATCACTGATTGTGAGTGGTAGCAGGCAAAATATTGTGTATGTAACTATGGGAGTAAGAAGAGTTGATGGTATGGCTGAGTGCTTGAACGGTAAAGGCAAGACAGCAGGCAAAAATGGCAGTGAGTTAGTGATATTGATGGGTAAGACAGTGTGCATATGTGGTGGTAGTAAGTAGTAAGAGAGTGGAGTGTAGCTGAATGTGAGCTGTAAGACAGTGGACATGCAAGATAGTGAAAATGGCAGTGAGAAAGTAATTGAAGAGATGAAAAAAGCAGAGTTGGTAAAGATGATGGAAGAGATTAAACATATCAGGAACAAACTGAGAAGAATTACAGATTTGCATGGGAACATGAGGAAGAATGGGACAAAAAATTTGAAAGAAATATCAAATGATTTGAGAGTGGCAATTTATGGGGATTCGATGGTAAGAGGTATGGTGATTGCTTAGGTGCACAAGATCTGTTTCCAGGAGGTAGAACGAGCAGAGTGATTGAAACATTGGATAAGAGGAGAGTATGCGAGCAAAAAAGTTGGTAGTAGTAGTTGGCACGAGGGATTGTCATGAGACTGAAAGGTAACAGTGAGTAGTTAAGGTAGTCAGAGTGTTGCCCAGGTACGATAATGATGAATGGTATGCTAGCAGAATTGTGTGAGGAGAAAGGAGTTCATTTTGCGAATGTGTGGGACAGACACATCTGTATAAAAGAGATGGGCTACATTTGAATGGATTTGGTGTGAATCGGTTGGAGAAACTTACTGAAGTGAATGTAAGGCCTGAGGAAGCAAGAAATGTTGTGGAAGAGCAGGAAAGTATGGGAGGTGAGTAGCACGAGTGAAAGAATGAGAGAGAAGGAACATAGGATAGACAGGGGAAACACTGAGAAGTGCAGATGATGATTTCACAGGAAAGGATTAAGATAGCCAAGGATTGGAGGTGACATTGAAGTCTGGGAAGGGGATAATATCAGTGATGATAGACAGGAATGGATGTTGGGGGGGGGGGGGGTCAGAAAGTCATATCTGAGAAGTGGGGTCAGTGGGTCTTGTTATAGAAACAGAAATGAGCCAGTGTGTATGTTTACGAATGCTAGATGTTCAAAACAAGGGGAATAAAATTCTAGAATTGTTAGAGTTAATTTGCCCAAACATTGTTGGTATAAGTGAGACATGGCTGAACAAGGATGATATTGCGAGTATGTGGATTACAGACTGGTTAACAGGAGAAAGAGGGGTGATATGATAGCAATCTATAAACTTTGAATTGGTGTTATGGCATTTCAAATGATGAAATTTTTCATTATATGGAAGGCAGGGAGAGAACACGGGGGCATCCATGGAAGTTAAGGTTAGTCTCAGTCAAGAAAGGGTTAAGAGCTAGGTTTTTCTCCCAGAGAGCAGTGAGTGAGTGAGTGGAATAATTTGTCCTTATGGGTAGCGAGTGCATCTAGTGTAAATGAATTTAAGGGAAGGTATGATAGCTGGGTTGGGTAATTTACAGCCTCCCTCGATGAGTCCTTGACTCCCTGGAGGTCTCAGATAATAATAATAATATTCTGACAGGAATAGAGAAGGAGGGATATGTAGTCTTTCATGAAGAGAGACAGGACAAAAATGGAAGAAAAGTGCTGTTGATGGCAGAGGAGTTGTGCCCATCCAGGGTGGAGATGCAAGGAGCAAATACTGACAGTGGTTTTGAAACAGTATGGTGTTGTTAGATCCTGAATGCAGAGCTTTACAAGTAAATTCTTTATTCAGGATTTAACATGACAAACTACTACTTATTAAGGAGATATCTGCACATCAGCTAATAATTATAAAGTGTTGTTTTATGTTTTGTAATAATGCATAGTCCATGTGTGCGATATAGTGAGAGTTATTGTTAGGTTATTTGTAATTCCCAAGTAAGCTGTCTAATACATTGCGAAATTCTGAGAAAAATTATAAGTAGTAATCTGGAATAATCGCGTATAATCAGTACGAGTCGAGCATAGCGATGGAGGCTATACCTACGCAGAAATATGACGTCAGAGCGCCTACCTAGAATAATGTAACCGGACAGGTTAGCGAGAGTGTAGGATCACCCAAGGGGCATGAACGATGGGGTTCATGGGTGAAAACCGCATTGAATAGAGGGCGCCCGAATAGGGCAAATAAAAGACGAAGCACGACGTTTCAGGGGCCTTTTGACCTTTTTGATCTTTGAGTGCTGGATTTGAGTTTTAGGGGGGGTTTGTCGGACAATTCGTGAGAGAGCGGTGGGTCGGCTGCGGTAATGATGGATGGCAGGTTCTTTTCTTGAGAATGCTTGAAGATTTTCAAGCAGAGCTGATCGCGATATGACGGTCCATGTGGAATCGAGCCTTAGCAGAATGTCCCATTGGAGAAAGTTTCCTGCGGAGCGGTAGACAGCATGCAACAGTCGGAAACGATTAGAAGAAAAGGCGTAGTACATCACCAGGTGCAAAGACAGCCGAAGAATATGCAGCACAGTAATCCAGACCTACATGAGATGGCGGCATGAAATCTGAAAGGATCCGGTAATGTAAGAGTTTTAGTTCTATGTTAAAATTTGTTTAGAAGAAAAGGAAATTTATGTGTGTTGTAACTAAAGGACACTAGTAGAGAACTTTTAGTGAGAATTTGACTGAATTAATTAAGCCCTTGTGGAGCAAAGAAGAGTTGTTAAATAGGCAGTGATTTGTGAATGGCTAGACTTGCTTAGATAAAATTTAGAATTAAGGTAATCATTGATAGAGTATTAACGAAAGTGTTAAATAAGTATTCTGTGAGTAACTTGTGAAGGGAATTATATAGTAGTAGTACTTTGCTTAAAGCTAATCTTATCCTTTCATAATCGAAGGATTTAACTTGCTCTGATTCATTGTGCTTTAGTATTACCCTTAATTTAGAGTGTATTTTGAGTATTTAAGCTTACATAACTGTAAATGTTTTGTGTTTTCCAATAAACATGTTTTATACCTGAGTTATGCCTGATTACGAATTCAAACCACCACTTATGAAATTGAACTGCTAACTGAATATGCACAGCGCTAGCGTGAGATAAATTATTGTGTGTGTCCCTTTAAATTTTGAATTATTTCCCTGAACAAGAGTCTCTTCTGTTATAGGATATTGGCTGGTGCAGCGAAATATAAATTTTGCCAATATCAGAAGAGGAAATAAATCTGAATTAGTATTTTAGTAGCATGACAATAGATTAGAAGGAGAGTTATTATAGAGGTAGAATAAGATATAATATAGAGAGATAGCGATATAACAATAGAGTAGCCAGTAGGATCTTGATTGTATAAGGTTTTAGGTAAGCGAAAGGATCGATTCAGGAAACGGTATCTTAATGTATAATAAGATTAAACTTACGATTTACGAATAACATTATATGAAAGTAAGGATATAACAATAACGCAGCAGACGAAATACATAACAGTGTGAAGTGGAGGTAGACAAGGAGAAATGTTTAGTAGGATATTGCTATAAACCTGGTAATGTGGAAGGCAGTGAGAATGAAATGTTCAGTCAAATCAGTCTGGCTAATAAGAAAAGAGTAATCATTGAGCAGCTCTCAGATGTGAACTGTAGACTAAAATACACAAACATTATTCAATAAAAAATGAAAGCAAACCTTGGAGATTCAGTGACAAGCTCTGAAGAAAACATTGATTGATTCAGCCACATAGGCATGTGGTAGGTTGTCTGCAAGGATAAAAAAAAAAAAAAATCAGAATGTCATGGTGGACACAGGAAGTTAAAGAGGCAGTGAAGGAAAAGAAGAAAGCATATCATAAGTTTCTGGCAAATTAAGTCAGCTCGTGCTCTTAGAGAATACCGAGACAAATGTAAGAAAGCTAAACACTGTATAAAAGTAGCTAAACGAAAGTCATGGGAGGACTTTGGCAAGAACATAGAAAATAAATATCAAGAAGGTGGTAAGATATTCTGGAGGTTATTGAAGAAGGTTAGAAATGGAGGAAAAAGAGCGGTAAAAGGAATTAGAGATGATAAAGGTGACACAAAATCTGGAGAAAAAGATATCCTTGATATATGGAGTAATTACTTTGAAATATTGCTAAATGAACGAGCAGTGACAGCACAGTGGTAAAAAAACACTGAACAGGAATACACATCCATACTCTAAGTTGGAAAAAACATCAAAAGCCTGAAATGAATGGAAGTATAAAAGTCTTGCAGTAGCTGCACTGCACAGTTCAGGAGGCCTGGACAGAGGGACAAATTCCAGATGATTTGAGTAGATCTCTTGTAGTGCCCATATACATATACAAAATGGAAAATAAAACTGAATGTGAGAATTAAAGAGGTATTTTCTGAGTGTTCCTGGAAAGATTTATGCAAGGATACTTGAGAAACAGCTGAGAAGGTTGTGGATAGGAAACTTGGTGAAGAACAAGCTGGATTCGGACCAAATAGAGGCTGTCAGGATCAGATTTTCACTTTATGACAAATAGTTCAGATATCATGCAAATATAACAAAGTTCTGCATTTAAGTTTTGTAGATCTGGAAAAGGCATATGATATGACAAGGTGCTAAGAAAGAAGCTATTCAAAACACCACAGTTATATGATGTCAATGGGGCATTATATCAAGCAATACTTAGTCTTTGAGTTGTAAGTCAGCAGTTAGAATTGAAGTACACGAAGATGGTTTAATGTTAAATCTGGTGTCAGACAAGGATGTAAATTATCCCCTCTGTCATTCATTATCTATATGTATCACATTACGAAGGAAAGTGGTATTAAACCTGATGTCAAACTTGGAGATGTTAATCTCAGCTCTTTGCTTCATGTGGATTATGTTATACTTCTAAATAAATCCTCTAGATGTCTGCAAGATTCCCTGACTAATAAAGGTCAATAATAACAAGACAATGAAAATAGGCAGATGCATTGAAAATATCAACTGTATTGTGAATGGAGAACCTATAGAACAAGTAAAACATTTCAGCTACTTAGGCACGATTTTTAGTGAAGATGGTAAATTAAATAATTAAATTAAATACAGACAACAGAATCAACAAAGCTGGTATGGTAGGAAGTCAACTGAATAAATTTATATGGAATAAAAGAAAAAATTAGTCAAAACACTAAATTAGCTGTATACAAGACAGTATTCAAACCGATTTTAACTTATGGATCTGAGAGATGAGTCAGAAGTAAAACACTTGACCAAAGACTAGAGACCACATATATGAGAATCCTGAGAAAGATTAGGGGCATAAACAGATGGCATCAATGGCAATATCATATTAAAAACGATTATATTAGGAAAGAACTTGACATTGTCAGCATCCAGGAACGCATTAGCAGAGCTAATCTCAGGTGGTATGATCACTTAAACAGAATAGCAGAGGAAAGATTAGCACAACAAGTGTTCTCTGCCAGGTTGGCAGGAAAAAAAAGACCCAGAGGAAGACTAAGATATAGGTGGACTGATACAGTAAAAAGTGTCTTAGAAGACAGAAATAGAAGATCTGATAATGTTGGAGCCTTGACAAGTAACAGACAGAATATGATTGTACTACTTGAAAAATTTACGTCATTACTAACTTCCTATCTACAATTAGGAAGTTAGTAATGATATAAATTTTTCACGTAGTACAATCATATTCTGTATACCCCCTTCAGGGTACATGGCAGGAATTTGATAATTGTTACAGGCAATATCAATTATGGTTATATAGACTGTCTGTTCATTCCAATCTACACTTTCCCCTTACCTTTACTATAATAAACCCTATTCCTCCTATGAGTTTAAATTCGGAAGAAGGCTAGTTCAGAAGCCTTAAGGTAGCAGCCCTACCACTGAACTATCCATCAGGCTAGTCCCCTGACATGGAGAACATAATTCTACTTGTAAGCTGATAGAAAAAGATAATCGGATTGAATCTATGAAAAACGACCCTGGAATGGAAAAGGTAAAACAAAAATGGAAACGACAAAATATAATACATATAGCAAACTGGAATATAAGAGGAATAGCATATAAAGAAATAGACCAACTATTAAATGAAAGAAATTTTAAAATAGCAGTAATCACTGAAACAAATAAGAAATTAAAAGGAACTATGAGAACCGAAAATTTTAATGTGATATACAGTGGAGTTGACAGAGACCAAAGAGCACAAGCAGGAGTCATGATTTGGATTCATAACTCCCTTTCAAAACATAATATAATAAATTTAGTTTAATCCTTTATCCAAGTGTTACCCCAGTCCTGAAGATACTTTCAGGCGCAAACTTTGTTTGCTCACACTTGGATAAAGGATTAAACTAAATTTATTATACTCTAACCAAGTGAAAAATAAAATTTCAACATCTTTCTCTAAATCCAGAGTAATTTATTAAAAAAAGGGTGGCACACCATTAGGCAATTCCTATAGGTAGAGATGACCTGCTAATGCTTCTGCCTGGTATCTCAACTTGGGCCTGGCTCCCACTGAAGAGACCTCAATAAAGGTCGAAACTAGTCTGGGTAGTGGCCCTTCCCTTAAATGCATAACATTAGACATATCCGCAAGGAGATGTGTTTTGCATTATAGGAGATACTGAGACAGGAGTTGTTGGTAGCTTGCTCCACCTTACCCCAGTCCTGAAGATACTTTCAGGCACAAACTTTGTTTGTATAAAGTTTGGATAAAGGATTAAACTAAATTTATTATACTCTAACCAAGTGAAAAATAAAATTTCAATCCCTTTCAAAACAGTTAAAACATTATAAATTATGGAATGAAAGAATAATAGAAACTAGAATAAAAATAGATAGAGGCTATTTAACAATAATTAGTTTATATGCCCCAGAAGAAAGAAGAGAACAGGATAGTATTGATTTTTATAATCAGCTACAAAACATATATAATAAAATAAATAAAAATGATTACATAATTTCAGCAGGAGACTTAAATGCAAGATGTGGAAACTCAAAAATTAATAATAATATAGGAATAAATGGAGAACATACGCTAAACATGAATGGTAAAAAATTGATTTACTTTGTAGTTTATAATAACCTAAAAACATACATAAATATACTTGAGCAGCAAAAGGATGGAAGTCAATATTAGTTCATTTTATATTAAATGAAAAGACATCAAAATTTTCACCAGATGTTAGAGTTCACAGAGGATATAAAATAAGCAGTGACCACTTCCTTGTTAAAATAAAATTAAGATTACCACCTAAATGGCTACAAGTAACAAGAACAGAAAGAAAATTTGAAACATTTGTTTATAAAACTAGACTACTGAATGACACAAATGTACAATTTCTATATAAACAAAGAATTAACCAATATCTAGCTAAAATAGAAATAGAATGGCTTAATATAAAAACGATACTAAATGCAGCAGCAAATGAAAGCTTAGCAAAGACCAAAAAATTCAATAAAAGGAAAAAACTGAAGATGGGATGATACAATCAAAGAAAAAAGAATCCTATCACAAATGGTTAAGCAGTAAAAGATTAGAAGATGAAATAGAATATAAAAGAATAAGAGCCATAGCTAAAAGAGAAGTGAGAAAAAGACAGAGATCATGGAACAAATTTGTTTCTAATTTAGAACATGATTTATATAAAATAAGACCCAATGTATATAAGATTTTGAAACACTTAAATGCAGATACTAAAGAAAACAAAATTAAACACTGAATTGAAATGAGAAGAATTTCTAAATTACTACAACAGACAAATATTTTAAAAAAGACAACTGGCAAACAATTAACGAAAATGGAAAGTAACTAACTGAAGAAGAATTAGAAATCAGCCAGAAAGAAACAAGAAATGGAAAATCACCTGGAGAAGATAAGCTAGGTCCAGAACTATATAAATATGCAGGAACAAGATTCAAAGAAAGACTCTTATTATTTTTAAATAAAATTTATTCAACTGATATCCCCCCCCCCAATAGAATGGAAAAAAGCAATTATGATTCCTATCTTTAAAAAAGATAACAAAATTGACCCTAAAAACTATAGAGGTATCAGTATACTAAATTCCTGTAACAAAATATATAGATGTTTGCTATTTAAGAATCTTAAATAGCAAACTAATGAAATATTCCGAAAACTTTATTTTAGAGGTACAGAATGGATTTTTAGAAAAGGACGATCATGTACAGATCCGGCCTTTGGCCTAAAATTAATAATAGAGAAAAGATGAGAATACAATTTAGAAACACATAATGCATTTATTGACTTTGAAAAAGCATTTGACAAAGTTAAAAGAAACATATTATTTAACATATTAAAAGAAAGACAAATACCAAATAATATCCTAAAAGATATCACAAGTATATATGAAAATAATCAAATACAAATAAGATTAAATCACGAGCTATCATATACGAGAGAGATAAACCACGGTCTGACAGGGAAGCCCCCTCTCAGCAACTTTTTTTAATATCTACTTAAATGAAATAATAATAAAATGGAATAAAAATTTACATCAAAGAATTAAACTTTCTCCTACAGTGAACTTAAACACTCTCCTTTTTGCCGATGACCAAATAATAATTACAAATTCTGAAGATAACTTACAGAAAGCTATTTTAGATCTTAACGAGATAGCCAAAGATTATGGTATGATAATATCAACAGAAAAATCAAAAACTATGGCCTTTAAAGGACAAGATCCAGCAAGAACTAAGATAGTAATAGATAACAAGATCTTAGCATAGGTGAATTCATTTAACCACCTAGGATGTATGATCACGTATGAAAATGAAAAAGATATAAATGTAAAAATTGCAAAATATTTAAAAATAACAGGTGTAATTAACTCTATATTTAAACCAAACCTAGTTCAAAAACAAAACAAACCAGACTAAAAGTATACAATAGATTAGCCCTACCAGTCTTAATGTATGGAAGTGAAATCTGGACAATAAAACAAAAAGATAAACAAAGATTAATAACTGCAGAAATGAAGTTTATGAGAAAAACTGCAAAGTATATCCTATTTGATCACAAAAGAAATGAAGAAATTATGAAAGAATTAAACCAAGAACCAGTAATAGAAAAAATTAAAAAATATAAACATGAATGGATGAAACACGTTCAAAGAGTGAAAACAGCAAGATTACCAAAACAAGTCATTAGGAAAAAGAAAACCAGGACATCCTCTTAAACGATTCAACGATGATTTCTAAGGCAGGAACAGGCCATGCTAGGCCTAAATCCTTGATAAGCATGATGATGTCCATACACAAGACAAAAGAACTTACTGCATATCAAGCACAATGTATGGAGTACAGGTGATAATTTAGAAAGAAGTTCATTGGCATTTTTCTTGAAGAGTAAGAAGTTATAATTGTTGGGGAACTTCATAAGAAAGGATGTTTCAGAGAATAGCAGGAGATGGAATAAAAGATGAAATGTCTGAGAAGTAGGTTCAGTGTGTTGCCAGTTGTATTAAAAAGGGATTATGGGCAGCTGTTGCTCTGGTATTAACACACCCAAAAGAAAGTGAAGGAATGATGTCTGTCTGTTCAGCAGAATCTATGGCAGTACTTGTACAAAACATATAGAACTGAAACAATGCATCTGTGAGACAGAGGTTGAAGTGAGGGAAGGATATTCATGAGTCAAATTACGTTCCTCTGGACTATGTTGAGTATCTTTTAGAAAAGTTTTAGGTGCACCACCCAGACATGTGAACAATATTGTAAGAATGGGTAGAATTCAGATTTGTATAGAACTGGTATCTGGATAGGTGAAAAGTAGTGTCTTGAGTGGAGGAGAATGTCAAGTTTTTTAGAAGCTGAGGAAATTGCTAATATAATGTGTTTATGCCAGTCCAAAGAGAGAGAGAGAGGGAGGAGGGGGGGGTAGGATCTGATCCTTTCTTGTGATTTATGCATTACTGAGGGTTACCCCTCAGTAATACACAAATTTCTTTTGAGATCCCTTTTCAGAGAAAAAGGCACAACTGTCTTTTGGTGGCATTGAATATGACCAAGTTATCTTTGTTCCATTGAAGGGATAGTATGGAGATCAGTGTTCAAGGCAATGGTTGCAAATGATCTTGAAGGATGTCTGAACACTGCATGGGTTGTTCAATAAGCATGTTGAATGGAGTTCAATAAGCATGTCTCAATCACCACTAATACTATCATCAGAAATGCTGAGGAAAGGATTAGTAGTGACTGAGAATGGATTATTTATATATAGAAGAGGACAGGTGATAGAACTGAGCCTGAAGACATCCCTATACTGGTGTTGAACTCAAAGAGAGGGATCCACCTACCATGACATGTAGTGAACAACCAGAAAGAGAGAGAGAAAGCCAGCCACTCAATTAGAGGACAGCTGGTAGACTTGACCAATGGATGGTAATTTAATGAGCAGTCCCTGATGCTAGGCCATAGCTCGGAAAAGTCGAGAATGACACCACGTTTCTCTGAACCTTCATATGGCATGCACCAAGTCATGGATGACAACAGGCTAAGAGGTCAAGTGTGTGGAATGAATAATCCATACTAGTGATTGCTGATTAATTGGAGGGGATCTAGGGAGAGGAAAAGAAGTAGAAAGTCATTGACAGTTGATAACTATTATTTTGGAGTGACTAGGGCAAAGGCATTCAGTCAGTAGTTTGACAGCAGACTTATTTACTTTCTTTAGAGCAGGTTGAATGTGTTTCCTTCCATGTACTGGGATAAATGCCAACTGAGTATAGAACATTAGGTGATTTACCTTGCTCAACTTTATCTTTAATTGATGTAACAGTTTATCTTCAGTTTTAATATTGTTTCCACATTGATAACATGTATAATTACCCTTTGTTGTTCAATTATTTCTAACCCAATTCTCAAATTCATATGTAAAGCAATGTATACTGTTATCTATGTGTGTTTTGCTTTATTTCAGTTATGTTTCATATAAATTAACTGAACTGGCTTCCACAACACATTAGCCTTACTTATCCTTCTCTTAATCTAAGTTGATAGGGGGTCAGAGCAGACTGTGCTCTATTTAGAAGCATTTTAACAATGCCAATTTTCTGAAGGAGTGCTTAAGGGTCAAAGCTTGATAACGGAGAGGAAACTTCCACATGACCTTTTCAGGAATGTAGAGAACCAACAAGGGCTTCTGACCTGATGTCAGCACTAGGAAAGTCTTATCCTTGTTAGTTGTAAATGCTTTTTTGTATACATATCAATTTCCTATCTACTGTACTGACCATGCTAGCACATGGTTTATTTTCTTGCTTATGAAATCCACAAACAAAGCTTGTTGCCAATGAATTATTTTCATGGTTAGACTATAGTTCACCCACGGAATAGAGACCCTTCGACACTTCTGCACATGTCACAAAAAGAAGAATCCATTCTGATAATAGGTTAATTAGTCCGTATTGTGGGATGAGTTGTTTATTATTACACATCGGAAAATTAACTTCTCTTTTATGATCATTGTGGTTAACTATGTTGCTTGTATAACAGTTGGAAAATTTTACGTATAAAGCACGTGATTTTGCGTGTTGGCGACCAATTCGTACGTCCTTCATTTCTTTCTTCCCTTCAGCATGAATCGACTATTCTTGGCAAAGTTTCCAAGTGGAGATCTCTAAAGCTTGGGCATACTATACTTGTACATAGAGGCTGTTGATAATTACCATAGTATATTTCACATTCATTTAATTTCAGTATTTTTCTTGGATCTAGCTCCCACTTATGAGACTTTAATAAGGTTGAAAGCAGTCTGGCCAGTGACTCTTAACTATAATGCATAGCAATATACATGCCTGAAAGGAAATGTGCTATGTATTATGGGATGCTGTGAGAAACGATGTGAAGTCAATAGTCTATGTACAAGTAGCTAGTCATGAAGATACTTCATGTACAAATTTTGTTTGCTTATACTTGGGTAAAACAAGAATATAATTTCTTATATATTAGCATAATTTAAAGTTCCAAAATCTATAACAAAAACTAATAAAAAATTTTTTTGTGGGGGTGGGGGGGGGAATAAAGACTTACCATCAGGATCATTATCTAGAGACTCTTGCTCAGGTTTTGGATCAGCTCTAAGTATAAAATAAGAAATTGAATATTCTTTAACCCACACTATAAAGGGCCCTTCTATAATGAGTGACTGAGAAATACAATGTTCTTCAATTAACTGTTGTTGCTGTGGGCTCTGGATACTCACTATCCATGTTTTGTCTATAGACTCTTCCAAATCTTTTGCCTGTATAAAGTAATGAAATATTTTACCAGATGCTATTGTTATTACCTAGCATAGTTGCAAGTCCAAAATAACAGTTTATTATTTTAGACTTGCAACTGGGGATGAAATATCTTTATATAATATCTGAGGATAGTATCTTCAGTAGAAAATTAATTTGAGAATCTCCACAAAAAGGCAGATATATTGAAGTCAGAAAATAAATTTAGGTAATGCTGATTCGTTTCTTTGGTATTAATGGCACTCTCCATTCCATATAGTCAAGTATTGATCAAGATTATACCAATCCTTTTCAAAAGATTTGATAATAAATAAATAAAATGGGTACCACCAAAAAAAAAAAAAAAAAAAAAAAAAGTAATACAACCTTTAAAAGCAATTATAAAAAAAAAGCAAGAATTTGTACAGCAGTACTATATTCTACACATTATATCACACATTTACTTAAACATTGTACTTCTATTTCAATGTTTAGTTATAATGTTACAAAAACAGTAAGTGTGTGTGTGTGTGTGAGTGAGGAAATAGATACATATATAAGTGCTTTTCAAAAGCTTCATACACTAGGAAAAGTGGCACTGTCGGTATTTTATTTTTTTACTTTGGTGACCAGTCATCCTAACCTATCATGTGATAGCGAGACTTACAATGTCAATAACAGTAGTGGAAGATCTCAGTGAATTCTGCATAGTCTGTCAATATGCTATTATTCTAAAGACTTTGTTCTGGTGGAAGTATATATGTTATTTCGTGAATAAAAATTGACCAATTAGCTATTCAGTAGATGTAGATTCTTCTAAGTTTCAAGTGTTTTATTCTTGCATAACATCTGAGAAGTTAACAGAGACTGATGTTTCTATAGCCAAGGTATATTTTTGATGTTGCTTACCTTTCTCTGAGCAATCAAAAAAAAAAAAAAAAGTGCAGAAGTGTCCTAGTTATTTTTTCCTCCTCTGAATTATTTTTATCAACTACAGTCTGTGTTAGTTCAGTTTTATCATAAAATATAAACATCACATTGACACTGTCAGTTTCATATTCATTTCTTGATATAAATCTAATTTTAAATTATATATCTAACCCACACACACAAAAGGTCACTTATAGCAGATAAGTGCTGGGGGGGGGGGGGGGGGGCAAGAAGAAAAAAAGAAGCAATCTGTTCACATTTTGTTTGAACAGCTGGAAGTTGTGTTCTTTGAGAAAGGCAGAGGGGGAAAAGACTGTTCTAAAGTTGATGAAATGAAAGAGGAGGCAGTAAAGTTAGTTTGGTTAGTTTCAAAATGGAGTTGGTGAGCAGTGGTTTTGTTCTAATGATTCTGGATGAAAGTGGAGGAATAATAATGGCCAACTGAGCAGGGCACTGTAAATGAAATTAAAGGGTCCATTTAAATTTTGCTGATATTTTAAGGCCATATGATAAAGTAATGAGATAAAAATTTTTTTCAAAGTGACTGTCTGTATGGAATCATATCATGAGCTTT
This sequence comes from Typopeltis vanoorti, assembly GCF_054136105.1. NCBI lineage: Eukaryota > Metazoa > Arthropoda > Arachnida > Uropygi > Thelyphonidae > Typopeltis > Typopeltis vanoorti. The sequence goes on along the minus strand of NC_143557.1, from coordinate 52,942,752 downwards.
ATATACAGCTTATGTCAGTTGTAAATCAGAAGTTAAAGGGAAGGGGGCAAAAATACATTTTGGAAGATGGTTTCAGTGTAACACAGGGGTTGTGCAATATTTCTATTACAGCACTTATAATAAAAAAAAAATATAGACCATATCATTAACACTCTGAGTCTCCTATTGATGTAAATATACATCAATCACGCATGAACCCAGAATCCCATCAATGTATATTTACATCGATAGGACTCAAAGTGTTAATGATATGGTCAATGTAAATATACATCGATCACGCATGAACCCAGAATCCCATCGATGTATATTTACATCGCTAAATTAAAAATTCTGAAAATAATAATATATGCTTAAAATTCATTATCAGACTGCACTGTAGTTAAATTTGAACCTTCAGCTTCATTATCCATGAGGATGGTTGACTTTTATCAATTAAAAAAGGGAATTTATATTAGTATATTTTAATGCCTGCCCATCGGCTGCGTCATGTACGATCGCACATGTTCATGTTTATATTACATAGCACCGTCATAACTCTGGCTGCTCCAATCTAAACAATATAAGGGATTCATGACTCTCTTCTTCTGACTTGAGAGATCAGTTCAAATTTCTCTGTCACCATGGACAGACCAGGACCTAGTGGTGCCCAAAGCAGGGGTGTAAAATGATGAAATACTCGATAACAAAGGATCTGAGTTAGATGACTGGGCAGAGAGTGATCCAGAACAAGAGGAAACAGATCTTCCCACAAATGTGAGCTCTGAATGACACAGAACTTTGAACGAGGGGTGGCCAAATTCGAAGCTGTCCAGCAAGTTGTGTTCGCGATGCAAATGAGGTCGTAGCATTTCAAAAACTGAATGGCCTAATTCAATAATTTACCACTCGACTTTTATGACCAATAATGGATAATTATAGTGATGTACACCCTACGTAAAATTATATTTTCATCATAATAATGACACATAAATTCTATTTATGTAACGTCTAAGCAATATTTTGAACTGAATTCATTGAATTTTGAATGCTAAAGAAGTAAATATAAGTACAAACTAATAAAAAATGAACTTTTTATTTTTTTTCAAAAATCTTGATTTCTTACAACCCATCTGCATCTTCTTTATGTAGGTTAAAATTATTTTTATTTCAATTGCCTGATAGAACCTAATAGCGAATTATTATTATTAGTGTTATCTTTTTCCTAGAAATTTTCCTGACATGTTTTTATTAACATGGAGTAACTCAGTTTTTATTGTTTAGGTGTCTCTGAAAGGAATCTGTTTTTACTTTTTTTTTCATCAATTCTTCCAATGACTTGAAAAATTTCTCTGCTACTACAACTGTAAAAGGGATCACATCCAATCATTGGATTGGATTTTTCAATTTTATCACATCACTTGGCTGAAAATTGCCTCCATACATTTATCATTCTGTTCCTTTTTTAACTATAGCTTTCATCCTTTCCCTGAATAAATCATCCTTATTATTTAGGAAGATCTCAACTCTTTGTTTCTTTATACACATTATGTCAGAGCCTTTCTATAATTCCCATGTGCATGCTCTACCTCTTTTCATTTGTACTTCATGTATTGATGGTATGCATGTATATCTCTAATTCTTATGAGACTGTTCTTTAGCAAACTTTTCAATGTTTGCTGGTTCTCTTGTAAACTATGGAATGCTCTACCCAGCATATCTGATTATGTTGTACTATCATAATATACACATGCAATTTCAGCTAAAAGAATAAAACTCAAATGATTAAGTCTCGAATTGCCAATCCATCCTAGAGGATACCTAGAAATTGCCGTGCACCACAGGAAGATGATGACTGATGATGAAGCTCCATACTTTTCAGAAGCTATGTAGAAGTCTCCTCCAAGTTAAATCGCTTTGATCCTTTGGCTACCCTGTGTCAATAAAATTATTTTTGCTATACTGTCTCATTACTTTATAGTCACACCTCACATTATGGTATCAACTCAAGGCAGTATAAAAATGTTAATTTGTTTCATGTACTGGACTATTTCTTTCTAGTTGAAATAAATTCTTAGCTGTGCATTAACTTACAATCTTAATAAACCTACATTGAAAATAAGATTTTCAACTATCGTACTTACATGAAAAATGGAGAGTCTTGTTTGTGCATCCACTGATATCCTTTGCATGGCCAACTTTGCAAGTTGAAGAACATCATTTGGCATAGGATCTGGTAATGGATAAGGATTAATATTTTTTAACTTCGGAAGCCAATACATCATTCGACAAAATTTGCGGTATGGATGGGTTTCACGTCCAAATATATTAATTATTATTTCTTTCATTTCTTTATCTGGTATAACACCTGAAACCAAATGAAATGAAGATAAAACACAGGGAAATATACATGTGAGATATTTACTGACTTAAAATGAATTCATGGACCTTTTATAGTTGTAGAATGTACTATGTAAATTTTGTCAGAATGACAAAATGTTCATTCTGGTATAATTTCAAAAAAATAAAATTAATTTAATTTATTTATCACTTTAATAATAAGGTGATACACCTTTTCCCTACTGTACAGGATGTTTCAAAAGGGCATATATACAGCTTTGCAGGAGAACAGAGAATAACTTGGAAGACGTACAAAAGTTAAACACATCAATTTTTGGTCAAGTAGCTTTATTACCAAATGACAACACTAGATGGTGTGATACGTCAGCATTTGAAAATGGTGACTTTCGATGGTGCAGAGTGAGAACGTTGTATGTTTAAGAAAACGGAGCCTGCAACACAAGTTCGGAGGAATCTCCACATGCATTAAAGCAAAGAACCTCCTAGTAGGCGCACGATCGACACACACAAGAATTTTGTGGAAACAGGATGTTCTGTTCATCATCCAAGGTCAATGGGAAGACCACATGCTGCCAATGCTGTTGCAGAAGAAGTTGGAGGAATTTCTAGAGATGCCCTGGAAAGTCAACCAGATGGGCATCTCATCAAATTGGAATTCCACATGTAAAATACACCACATATGGTGTGTTTTACAATGGCATTTACCTTTAAGGACCTACAAATTTACCCTTGTACAACATTTGAAGAAAGACAATAAGAAGATACGTCAGGATTTCTGTATGGAAATAATCAGTAGGATAGAAGAAAATTAGGACTTTTTTGAACAAAATTGTTTTCAGTGATGAGTGCACTTTTCATGTAAATGGGCAAATAAACACCACAACTGCAAAATTTGGGGAAGCAAAAATCTACACACTACCACCAAGGCTAATGTTTTTGTGCCATAAGCAAGAAGAAAGTGTATGGACCCTTTTTTTATTTCAGAGTCTACCTGTTACTGGTGGTGTATATCTGGACATGCTACTTGGGTGCCTAATACCACAATTACACGACACTGACCACAACAAACGCATTTCCAGCAAGATGGAACACCTCCTCGTTACCTGACAGATATAAGATCATACTTCGACACCCATTTTCCCGTCAAATGGATTGGTAGAGGGAGCGCCTGTAACATGGTCACCATGTTCCCCTGACCTTATACTGTTAGATTTTTTCTTGTGAGGCTTTGCAAAAGATCGAGTGTTTGTACCACCATTACCAGCCAATTCAGGATAAGCTGTGTTCCAGAATTACTGCTATCATTGCTGAAGTTATGCCAGATATGTCCTGCCACATGTGGCAGGAAAATAATTACAGGTGGGACATCTGCAGAATTACTGGAGGCAGTCTTATCGAACTTTAACTATCTGTATTGAAAATTCAAGCGAATTAGAACAAATGCCAGCGCTACATTTGCACGGCAATAAAATTTTTTCGTCTGTCGCTATTTACCTTCTATTGTCATTCAGAGTTGTATATTATATCCCCTTTTGAAACACCCTGTATATTGAAAATATACTGTTTGCAAAGAAGCCAATGGATACCTCAATTGGTAACGCAAATCAGGCAATGTAATATCACATGTTTGTAGTTGGTATAAACTGGAGAAATACAATGCTCCCAAGATAGTGCGACTTGTGTCTGAGTGAAGTGGCTGTGAGAAGGGAACTGATGGAGTTGGAAAGAGGCATTGTGATAAGATGTCATTTTGCAGGACTGCCTATTCGGCAAATTGTTGACGTATTGGACCATCCCAGGTCAACAACAGGTGATACCATACTGAGGTGGAAGCGTAGAGAGTCAACTGCAAGTGCTACCTGCAGTGGATGACCCATCACACTCACTGAATGTGACCATAGGGTGCAACAACAAAGGCTAATATGTAAAAATTGCCATTCATCAGCTGACACATTGAATGATAGTTCCAGGCTTGACCGAAACATGAATCTCAACAAAAACATTTAGAACTGAGGCTTACAACATGGGTTTACATAGTAGGACTGCAAGTCCTGCATTACCTGAACCAACATGCAACATTATCTTCAGTGGTTCCCACCTTAAGATGTAGGACCTCCTTTCGCAGCAGTGACTGCAATAATCCTATGGGGCACACTTTTCACAAGCGAACAATAATGATCATTGGGAATTTTGGACCATTTTTCTTGTAGTCATGTAATGAGGTGGATGTCCCTTGATTCCACCCGACACTCCAGTTCATCCCATAGATGTTCAATAGGGTTGTGATCAAGGCTGGACTCTGTGGGGGCCAGTCAAGTGTGATGACATTCATGTCTAGTGGTCCAATCAAAATTAACAGAAAAGCTGTGTTAGGGATCGACGAATCACACTACACTTTCTACCATGGAGATGGACAAGTGTGGGTGTGGCAAATGCCCAGTGAACATCTCTTACCAGAGTGCATAACTCCAACTGTGAAATTTGGAGGTGGCAATGTGATTGTATGGTCCTGTTTTTCCCTGTTTGTGGCATGAACACTGAACTCTGAGATGTATCTGAACATTATGGACAATGCAATGCTTCCTACTTTTTTGGTGTTTTTATGGAACCGACCATTGTCTCTTTCAACAAGACAATGCACTGTCATAAGGCTGATGCTGGAACTGCATGGTTTGTGGACATGAATGTCACCACACTTGACTGCCCCCCCACAGAGTCCAGCCTTGATCACAACCCTATCGAACATCTGTGGGATGAACTGGAGTGTCGGGTGGGATCAAGGGACATCCATCTCATTACATGCCTACAAGAAAAATGGTCCAAAATTCCCAATGATCACTATTGTTCGCCTGTGAAAAGCATTCCCTCATAGGATTATTGCAATCACTGCTGCGAAAGGAGGTCCTACATCTTATTAAGGTGGGAACCATAGTTGTTTGTTCCTCATACTATGGTGTCCATTGACTTCCATCCAAGCAGTGTATATTGATGGGACTGTACTCCAAGGAATTGATCTTTGATGAATGATAACTGGAATGGCATTGAATTTGGAGATCACACTACAAAAAAGCAGTAAAACCAACACAGCCTGTGGTGCTGAGAAGCAAACCATTTGCAGAAATAAAGAAGTCACTGCATTTCTTTTCAAGGTCTTGGCATGACAACATCTGTCTCCAGAGTTCAAAGGCAAGGGTGCATAGATGCAGGTAATTAACATGATATCACAGCTGTGGGAAGTTTATTGTGATAAAGTAAGAAAATGCATGCCAATCTTGGTGAGGGGCAGATGTCAAGGGACATCTGCCCCACAACAGTCCGGTTACAGAAAAATTCATCGAAAGACAATTCATCGTAAGGCAATTCGTCGAAAATGCAATTCATTGAAAAACAATTCATTGATAATGTTATGGTAAAAGTAATCCATTTAGAACAAAAACTGAACCATGCAGACAGCTTCTTGTACCAACAACTGCTACTAAGCCATTTAAGTTGGAGAGTTTTTGTAATACAGTACATAATTTGGACACATTATTTATTTGTCGCCCTGAATATAGCTGAACTGAAAACTTTGGAACGGTTCGACATTTTCTTGTAAAAGTTTCAAATAGCGAATCTGAGTAAAATTCATCCCATAATAATTGCTGTATTGAAGTCGAATATTACTACTAGCAACAATAATAATAATGAAGCCCGCATAGTTCAGTCGGAAAAACGAAGCCGTTCAGTTAGAAAGACCTGGGTAGTTGGATCCCATTTACGCATAATTTTTATCAGTCCTGTTCTGCTAAAGGTAAGTTAGCTGGCATAATATAGATATGGCTGGGTTTTTCTTCCGGAAACAGGCAAATCAGTCCCACGAACAGACATGAAACAGTTATCGGACAAGAAAGACTATACGAACCATATTATTCTATAATTTTCCCCTATGAAAGTAGCATTGTAATCTCCTTATTCATGGTTCAGGTTTTGTTCTAAATGGATCAATTTTCTCGTAACAGTTCCAAAAATTTTAAATTTTCGATGAACTGCTTTTTCGATGAATTGCATTTGCGACAAATTGTCATTCGATGAATTGCCTTTTCGATGAACTCTCCGGATACCCAACAGTCCACGACCTCATTACATGCCTACAGGTAGAAGGGACCAAAATTCCATTAATCGCTATTGTACACTTGTGGAAAGTATGCCCTGGAGTATTGTTGCAGTCAGTGCAGCAAAAGGAGGTCCTACATTTTAAGGTGGGCACCTTGGCCATTTGTTTCTCACACTATTGTGTCTGTGGACTTCTTTCCAAGCAGTGTATATGACTTCTGCATTACTTCAACCTTTTCATCTTTTCTGGGTCTGGCTTCCACTGATGTGACTTCAATAATGGTCGAAACCAGTCTGGGTAGTGGCCCTTCCCACAATGCATAGCTTTATTATACACACCTGAACACATGTGTGTTTTGCATCATGAGATACTAAGGCAATTAATTGTGAAGTCATTAGCCCTATATATAAGTAACCTAGTCGTGACGATACTTCACATGCAAAATTTGTTTGCTTAAACTTGGATTAAAAAAGAATATAATTTCTAGTATAATTTTCCATCCAATGAAAAGTTTAATGCAGCTATGGCACTGTTAATAGAATATCCAGATGATGTTTCTATATTATTTCCTTATCTAATATCTATTCAAGACAGCATGAACTCAGAAATTAAGAAAATTGCAACAATAAGTGAACTTGCCCACATGCTAAACTATCCTGTACCAGCACGTACATTTCCTGATAAATACTATTGTTATTATTATTACATGACACCTCCAGGGAGTCCTAAGACTCTTTGAGGGAGGGCACCTACTCTACATCTCTGTCACTAGTATTTTCACAGACAATCACAAACATCCATGCCCATGGTGGGATTAGAACCCACAGCCTTTTGGTTGGAGATATTAATTATATTGTGTTAATTCATCATCATAATCAAATTCCTGCCATGTACCCTCAAGGGGAGTACAGGATATGATAGTACTACATGAAAAAATTGCATCATTACTAACTTCCTATTTACAATTTTCCTCCAAATCAGTCTGTTACTTCGTAAGACTCCAACATTATCAGATCTTATATTTCTATCGTCTAAGGCACTTTGTACCGTATCAATCCACCTATATCTTGGTCTTCCTCTGGGTCGTTTTCGTGCCAACCTGGCAGAGAACACTTATTTTACTAATCTTTTCTCTCCCATTCTATTTAAGTGACCATACCACTTGAGATTAGCTCTGCCAATTCATTCCTGGATGCTGACAATGTCAAGTTCTGTCCTAATATCTTCGTTTTTAATATGATGGTGCCATTGATGCCATCTGTTCATGCCTCTAATCTTTCTCAGGATTCTCATATCTGTGGTCTCTAGTCTTTAGTTAAGTGTTTTACTTCTGACCCAGCTCTCAGATCCATAAGTTAAAACTGGTTTGAACACTGTCTTGTATACTAATTTAGTGTTCCGACTAATTTCTCTCTTATTCCATATGAATTTATTCAATTGACTTCCCACCATACCAGCTTTGCTGATTCTGTTGTCTATTTCTATATTTAATTTACCATCTTCACTAAAAATCATGCCTAAGTAGCTGAAATGTTTTACTTGTTCCACAGGTTCTCCATTCACAACACAGTTGACATTTTCAATGATTCTGCATATTTTCATTGTCTTTGTCATTTTATTGCTGACTTTCATACCATATCTATTACAACAGTTATTCAATTTAGTCAGGGAATCTTGCAGACTTGTAGCAGATTTATTTAGAAGTATAACATCACCTGCATAAAGCAAAGAGCTGACATTAACATCTCCAATTTTGATATCGTGTTTAATACCACTTTCCTTCATAATGTGATCCATATAGATAATGAATAACAGAGGGGATAATGTACATCCTTGTCTCACACCAGATTTAACATTAAACCATTTTCCTGTACTTCCTTCAATTCTAACTGCTGACTTACAACTTGAATAAAGATCAGGTATTGCTTGATATAATGCCCCATTGACACCATATAACTGTAGCATATTGAATAGCTTCTCTCTCTCTTGGCACCTTGTCATATGCCATTTCCAAATCGACAAAACTTAAATACAGATCTTTGTTATATTCCCATGCTTTCTCGACTATTTGTCGTAAAGTGAAGATCTGATCCTGACAGCTTCTATTTGGCCTGAATCCAGCTTGTTCTTCACCCAGCTTTTCTTCCACAATTCTTCTCAATCGTTTCTCAAGTATACTTGCATAGATCTTGCCAGGAACACTTAGTAGGGAAATACCTCTGTAATTCTCACATTGTTTTATTTCCCTTTTTATATATGGGTACTATGAGAGCTCTATTCCAATCATCGGGAATTTGTCCCTCTGTCCAGGCTTTCTGAACTATGCAGTGCAGCCACTGTAAGACTTTTATACCACCATACTTCAGCATTTCTGGTCGAATATCATCCACTCCTGATGCTTTTCCACATTTCAAGCCTCTGATGGCTTTTTTACTTCAAGTATGGATATGAATTCCTGACTGCGTGACTGGTCAGTGTTTTTTTACCACTGTGCTGTCATCGCTGCTTGTTTCATTTAGCAGTTTTTCCAAGTAATTACTCCATACTTCAAGGATATCTTTTTCTCCCATTTTCATGTCACCTTTATCATCTCTAACTCCTTTTACAGCACTATTTCCTCCATTCTTAAGCTTCTTCAATAATCTCCAGAATATTTTGCCAACTTCTTGATACTCATTTTCTATATTCTTGCTAACGTCCTTCCATGACTTTTGTTTAGCTAGTTTTACACAGTGTTTAGCATTCTTGCATTTGTCTCTGTATTCTCTAAGAGCACAAGCTGACTTATTTGCCAGGAACTTTTGATATGCTTTCTTCACTGCCTCTAACTTCCTGTGTCCACCAGGAAGTTCTAATTTTTCCATCCTTGCAGACAACTTCACCACATGCCTCTCTAGCTGAATCAATCAGTGCTTTCTTCAAGGCTTGCCACTGAATCTCCAAGGTTTGATTCCTGTTCTCAAACTCCTTCATTTTTTTTTCAATAATCTTTGTGTATTTTAGTCTACAATTCACATCTGAGAGCTGCTCAACTTTCATTCACTTTAAAACTTTCTTACATGTTATTCTTTTCAATATGAAATTCAATTTTATCCTGCTCAAGACTAAATAGTGATCACTTCTAGTTTCAAATCCTCTGTACACTCTGGTGTCCTGCACCAGGGAGAAAACATCACTATCAACAATAACATAGTCAATGAGACTTTTCTTATTCCTTGCCTCTTCTCTCCATGTGAATTTGTGAACATTTTTATGTTGGAACATGGTATTAGTAATAACCAATCCATGTCCTGAGCAGAAATCCAACAAATATTTGCCATTATTATTAGCTTTGCTCTTTTCTCCAAATTTTCCCAAGATATTTTTGTATGTTTCACAATCATTTCCTACTCTGCTATTTAGACCCAAACAAGGACCAACTTTTCCTTTTTTCATTGTTTCAGTTGCTTTTTCTAAAGCCTCAAAAAATTCCTCCACTTCTACTTTAGTAGAACCTTCTGTGGGACCATAAGCACAAATAAGTCTCATTGTCCAGTTCCCCATTCTCATATTTGCCCACATTACTCTACTTGAGATTGATTGCCATTCAAGAAGATTAGCCTCATATTTTGTGTTGAATACTATGGCTATTCCTTCGTTTCCTTAATTGTCATTGCCTGAATATAACATTTTGTATTTATTGCTCAGAAAGATCTCACCAGTTTTTGTCTTTTTTGTTTCAGTCACCCCTATTATGTCGATCTGGTACTTATCTAATTCCTCAGCTAGCTCCATTTCTTTGCCATTCAGGCTTCTTATGTTGATAGTACCGATCTTTAACTCTGATGATGTTGAGTTGGGGTGTGGTTTCAGATTTGTTCCAGTAGTTGACTTTTCGCTGTTTGCCCTGGTTCCCTGGCGTAAACAACGGGGGCTTTGTTTAACCGGGTGACGCCCCAGCCAGCATGAAATTTTGTCATGTTGTACCATCATTTTTTATTTTTGGTTTAACCAATAAGAATACAATTTGGTCAGCTAAATCCCAAATTGCCAGCCCATCCTCGTTCATTCAGTATCCAAGTAGATACCCAACAGGGTGCACCACGAGAAGGTGAGGATTGGGCATTAGGTCAGAAGCCCTGGTCAGTTCTCCGCATTCCTTTAAGGGCTATGTGGAGGTCTCCCTCAGTTATACAGCTTTGGTATGAACATAAATTTAAAATTAGCCTGTGAAATTTGATCCACCATCCTAATTTTAACAATAATGGTGGCATAAAAATCCCAAGAATTTGGGTGGCACACATTCAGCTTACTTAAGTTCTTCAAGTTTTCCAGCAAACTCTTACTCTAGGTCTCTAAGCTATAATTTCATGGTGACATTCATACTGTTTTGTTATAATTTGTGTGTACTTATTTGAGTAATTATATGAAAGCTTGTTGTTCTCTTGCTTAATATATCTCTTAATGATTTGTTAACCAAATAGATAATAATAATAACAGCACTCTAGCTTTCATGTAGTAAGGTTTTTTTTTTTTTTTTTTACTAGAGGTCAGGCCAGTAGTGATTACCAAATTAATGTAACTTTAGCATACCACATAGATTACAATGTAGCTTGTTTCTTTGTATATATGTGTGTACTTCAGATGATGACCTTAATGTGAAGGTCAAAATGTCTAGTGATTATTTTGACCTTCAGTTCTGACGTCTAGTGATGCGGTCGGAGTGTGGTTAGATGATAATAAAGGATTGAATGTGTGTAGAAAATGTAGGGAGAATGCGGAATTGAAGTGTATTTCGGTTCGTGAGTGTGATATTTTTGTCAACCTTCAGAATGAAGGAAACAGGGATATGACAGGAAACGGCAAGGTTGTACATGAAAATTGTGAGAGTGTGAATGTAGAAAGTGTGAATGATAGTATAAATGGTTTCTCAGAGAACAAAAAAGATGAGATAGATGCATTGAGTGAGATCGCGTTGTTGAATAGTGCAATAGAAAGAGCAAAACAGCAGCTAGAGTGCATGAACAAAAGTAGACTGAATGAACCAACCAATAATAAAAGGTATGACAGGAAAAATAGACGTATGAATGTGAACATGAACAAAATGAAGGATAGAGTGCTGTATGGAGACTCGTTAGTACGAGGTGTGTTAGTAGAGGATTTGACAAAATCGTACCAACCTGGTGCGACTATAAAGGACGTAACTGCGTCTATTAGAGAGCAAAAGGAAAGGGTGAAAGAAATGATTGTTGTGGCAGGTACGAATGATTTGAAAGGAGATAAAATGGAAATGATAGAAGACCTGAATGAATTGTTTGAGGTAGCAAAAGAAAAGAGTGAGAGAGTTAGAATGATTAGTCTTTTGCCACGGTATGACAGTGAAATGTTTAAAAGGAGGGCTATAATTGCAAATGACTTTATGCGTGGGTTATGTATGACGAGTGGTGTGGAATTTGTGGATGTGTGGAGTGAGTTTGATGGGCGAAAGGATCTATATAAGATGGATGGCTTGCATTTGAATGGTTACGGTGTAAGAAGACTTGAGAAAGTGTTGCTGAATGTAGTGGATGTGCAAATTCAGGGAAACTAGATTTGTTAGGGGGGGGGGGGGAGTAGAGATACAGTCCTTATGGAGGCAGTTGAATGTAAGAATGAATATAATATGCCAGAGCAAATAAGGACAACAAATCTGAGTGGGATAGTTAATATAAGGCATCAAGGTAGGGTTGGGGCTAATGGGGGTCTTAAATTCATGTACACTAATACTAGGAGTATTAGGAACAAGAAGGAAGAGTTTTTGGCCATGGTTGGCACTTCCAGACCACAGGTTATAGGTATTAGTGAAACATGGCTGACTGTAGATGATATAACTATTGGGATTGAATGTGATGGGTATAGTGTGTTCAGGAATGACAGAGAGAATAAAATGGGGGGAGGAGTATTGTTGATGATAGCTGATGAGCTCCAGCCAAGGAGAATAGAAGTTGAATTGCAGGATAGAGAAAAGAGCACATTTGAGGCCATTTGGTGTGAGATTGTGGCTAGCAGAACTAAATATACAATTGGGTGCTGCTATAGACCAGGTGATGGAAAAGATGGTGGTGACAGTATGCACAAGCAAATAGAAGAAATGGGTGGAAGGAGGGTGATTATTATGGGAGATTTCAACTATGGTCGCATTGATTGGAGTGAGGAGAGGACACACGGGAGGAAGGAACTGGATTTTATGCGGTTATTAAGGGATAACTATCTGCGACAGCATGTAATGGAAAATACTAGGGGTCAGAGAGTGCTTGACCTAGTAATTACATCTGAGGATTTGGCTGTAACAAATATGACCACATTGCCACCAATCGGTGAGAGTGATCATAGGGTCTTAACTTGGGAGGTGGCTAAAGGTGTAGAATTTTCAATTAAGACAGGGTACATGTGGAATTATCGGGCTGGAAAGTATGACAAGCTTAGGAGTTTGATTGGTTCAGTGCCATGGCATGCACAACTGCAAGGACTAGAAGTTGATAGTGCATGGGAGGTAGTTAAGAAGTGCTTGCATGAAGCAATGGCTGACTGTATACCTAGAGTCCGAATAATAAATCAAGTAGGGGTTAAATGGATGAATAACACCATTAAGTTTGAGTTGCAAAAAAAGAAACAACTATGGAGGGAATTTAAGGAGAAGAGTGACCGGCAGGCACATGAACGGTATAAAGCACAGGCCAGAAGGGTGACGAGTGTGGTAAGAAAAGCAAAAAAGGATTATGAAAGAACATTTGCCATGCAGGCTAAAGAGAATCCTAAACAGTTTTTTAGATATGTAGCAAGTAAAAGGAAAAATGTACGTGGCAGATTGATTTTAAAGAATGCCGATGGTAGGGAGGTAACTGAATCAGTTGAGATAGTTGAGTTACTGAGTGAGCACTTTGCAAAAGTATATCATCCAGGTGGTGACATTGCAGAAACGAATAAACCAGTAGATTATACGGGGATTGTGGTTAATGAAGTGGAGGTGAGTAGTCTATTGCATAACCTCAATGTCAATACATCTGTGGGATTGGATGGTATACCAGCTCGTGTTGTACGAGAAGCAGCTAAAGAATTGTCAGTACCCTTGACCATTTTGTTTAATTTGAGTCTCGGGTCTGGGTTAGTCCCGAGCGGGTGGAAAGAGGGGAAAATAGTTCCACTGCATAAAGGTGGTTCCAAGACTGCTGTAGTAAATTACCGACCGATTAGCATATCAGGAATCATTGTCAAGGTCTTAGAGAAAATAGTCAAGAGGAAAATACAAGATTGGATAGAAGAAAATGGGATACTGTATCGGGGACAGCATGGTTTTGTGAAGGGTAGGTCATGCCTCAGTAACTTGCTCACGTATTATAACACAGTGACGGCTGAACTGGATAAGGGTAATGGGTTTACGGTGATTCTACTGGACCTTGCCAAGGCCTTTGACAGGATTCCACATGGAATTCTAATCAGTAAATTGTAGCATATGGGAATGGACATAGGGTTGGTGAGATGGATAGGAGGGTGGTTGACGGAGAGATATCAGAGAGTGGTTTACTCGGGAGTAGAGTCCACAAGACGGCCTGTGATTAGTGGTGTGCCACAAGGATCTGTTCTTGGACCACTGCTGTTTAATTTGTTCATAAATGATATAGGAAATGATCTGAGAGGAACAGTTCATTTGTTTGCGGATGATGCGAAGCTGGGTAGGGCAATAGTGAATGCAGATGACGTCAACATTTTGCAGGATGATTTGGATAGATTGGAGGTCTGGGCTAAGGAGAATGGATGTCAGTTTAATGTGGCAAAATGTAAGGTTATGCATTTTGGGGTGAAAAGATTGGCGGCAGTTTACTGCATTGGTGGAACCGTGCTCCAGGAAATTGATGAGGCACGAGATTTAGGAGTGTTGGTAGATAAGGAATTGAAATTTAGGGGACACATTGCAAAAGTGACCAAAACAGCTCATCAAATCACTTGGTTGCTGAAGAATACGATGACAAGCAGGTTATTGTTCCTCTGTATCGAGCCTTGATAAGACCCCATCTAGACTACTGTGCTCAGATTTGGTCACCTAGGTTTCTTCTTGATGGGGAGGAGGTGGAGAGGATCCAGAGGCGAGTGACCAAGATGATAGCAGGTCTGTGGAATGAACCGTATGAGAACAGGTTGAGGATTTGTGGGTTGCAAAAATTGGTTGATAGGCGGAGGAGGGGAGATATGATTGAGACATTCAAATTACTGAAGGGTTTCTATAAAATTAATTCAGAAGATATTTTTGAGAACAGGGCTGGTTGTGGGAGGACTAGGGGACATCCATGGAAACTGGGCAAAAGTGTGGTTAGTAAAGGTGTTAGAGCTGGGTTCTTTACTTTTAGAGTAGTGAATGAGTGGAATGCGCTCCCTGAGTCTGTGGTGAATGCTGTGACAGTGAATGAGTTTAAGGCGAGGTATGATAGATACTGTATGAATGTCAAATAGTTGTGATGAATATGATTTGGGGCCTCCCTCGATGAGTCCAATGACTCCCTGGAGTTGCCCGTAATAATAGTAATAATAGTAATTTTGGTTTATATTAAACTGAAGTTTTACTATAACACAGTAGTTGTTTCCATAATTTTTAATAATGGATGCTGATCACTGTGTAACCATGAAGGAAAGGAATAACATCTCATTACACTCAGAATTCTATCAAAAATAACAGAGAAAATTACAAACAGCCACTTCTCTACCACCATCTCAAAGTCTGCAGTTAAGCAGTGACCACCAATACGGATTCTGTCACCCTCACTCCACACCAGATCTCTAATTCATAAAGCTATGTTGACCCCCAAAGAGTATCATAAACCTATCTACTCATTTCTGAATTCTGCCCTTGAAGAAATAGTTGAATTAATGAGTGACCACTTTGTGCACCATCCAGATGGAAATAATGATGATGACTGATGTGACAGGGAGTGATAACTCAGTAATTCAACTATTTCTTCAATCACCTTCCTACCATCAGTTTAAATTAAAGTTATATTTCCATAACTGTTCTTCCTTTTACTTGCCATGTAGCAAAAGATGTCACTGCAATTTTAGCTTGCTTAGCCAATTTTCTCTCAATTTGATTCTGACTTCCTCATCATGCAATCACCCTTCTTGCTTGTGCTTTGTATTAATAATGAGCCTGGTGATCATCTTTCCCCTTATACACCTTCTACACTCTTTTCTTAGCTCCCTGCTTAATCATACTATGTTACTCATACATCTCACTGTCACCTCATTTTATGCTCTTGACCCTAGGTATTATTACTAGTTATTATTAGACCTCTAGGGAGTCAAGGACTCATTGAGGAAGGCCATACATCAATCACACCAGCTTTCATACCTTTTCTTAAACTCATTCATACTAGATGCACTCACCAATTTAACAGGAAAACTATTCCACTCACTCATGGAGCTATGAGAGAAAAATCTTGCTCTTACCCTTTCTTAATTGCACAAAAACTCAACTTCCAAGGATGCCTGTCTCCTTGTCCTCTCTCCATATAAAAAATTTTTATCAATCAATATTCTATAACTCCCTCTGAAAAGTTTATAGACCTTTATTACGTCACCCCTCTTTATTCTGTCTGCCAGTATCTGCAGTCCACATACTCTCAATCTATCCTCATAATTTAATTTTACAAAGATGTAATCCCAATATCATCTTTGTAACTCTTCTTTCTGGCGTTTCAACATTTGCTAATTTATCAACAAATTTGGGATAAAGTTGCAAATTTGTAACTTTATCCCTTTAGAAGCCAGGAGACCAAATTGTGTGCGCAGTAGTCCAGATGTGGTTGTATTAAGGTATTAAGGCAAAATGACTTTCATATTCTTACATGTTAACATTCGTTTCAATATCACAATTATCCTGTGAGTTGTATTTGCAATTTTTGTTATGTGACCTCTGAACTCTCTATCCCCCTCCCCCATAACTCCAAGATCTCTAACCTTATCAATCCCATTTGCTCCAATTTATGTAACAGAGTTCCATCTAGTAACCTGTTAAACACCTTTGCAAAATCACCCTGTAAATGCTGTATATCAGTACATCTCTGATTGCCCTGCCTATCTTTGTGTCATCAGCAAACAACTGAAGATCTCCTGTCAGCCCTTTGAAATATCATTAATGTATAGATTAAACAACAATGGTCCAAAGACTGATACCTGGGGCACACCACTGATCATCTTAAATCAGGCAGATTTACATCCCTCGTACACCACTTTCTGATACCTGTGTATCAGACAATAGTTTATATTCTAATCTCATATTTTCTAGTTTATGAAACAGCCTTTCATGTGGTATCCTATTAAATGCCTTAGCACAGTCTAATAGTATCATAATGTATCCATTCCCTTGATCCAACTCAGCTGTAATATTATTATAAAATATCAGCAGATTGCTTAGACATGACCTTCTTTTAGTAAACCCATGCTGTTCCTTGCAATGTATATTTTGTTTGTCCACTCATTTCTGTATGCAAGTGCTTACCAAAAACCTTCTCTAAAATCTTTACAATTACTCCAGAGATACTAATAGGTCGATAGATACATCAGTCTTTGCACCACCCTTGTGCAATGGAGTTATCATACATTCTTTCCATTCCTGTGGGATTGTTCCTGAGCTAAAAGTTATACAAACATATCAAGGAACTAGACAGTTCAGATAAACATACCTTTAGCACATGTGCTGATATTCCATCTGTCCTCCCAATTGCTGAATGCTTACCCAGGTTATGCAACATCTCTAGAATTTCCTTCTTATGCACCTTTATATTTTTATCTGATTTACTTGTCACCAATCTTTATCGTGCTGATAAAGATTGGTGACATGAGTACTCATGTCACCAATGATGGTACCATAATATCAGAAGCAGTTGTGGACGAATACCTCAACTGCTTCTGATACTATGGTGCCATCTGCATCAGTAAAGTTATTCGTCCACAGTCACTCTTTATTTTACTTGCAGCACAATGATAAAATTCTTTTGGATTGTTTTTAGTATATGCAGCCAAATCTCTTTTCAGACTTCAACTTAGCTTTCCATACAATACCTGTAACTTAATGTATGCAATCTGATGTTGCTTTCCTTAAATATTTCTTGACCATTCTTCATGCATTTCTGATATATATAAACCATTCTGTTAAAATGTCGACATGTGGTTAAGTATATTTGATATCTGCATTGCATTCCAGTTGATAAAGGTAAATTAGGTAGATGAAATACTAAAATTAATAAGCTTTGCTGATAACAAATAGTTGCTAAATATTATTGAGATGAATTCTTAATTGAATCAATAATGCATTACCTTTTATAATACACAGATAAAATAATACAGTTAAATACAAAAATACATTTGCAATAACAATCCAAATAGCACTAAGTATTTGGATTGTTTAGATACTAATAGTTCAAATACAGCTTGGATTCAAACAGTATTCATGTTATGTATAAACATAAAACAGATTTTGATTTTTTTTAGGCCCAGAAACATAAAACATTAATCAAAATATAAACATAGTATCCTCAAAAATTTGTATGTAGAGTGCTGGATGTAAAATCTGAACAGGAATCAAAATTCACAAATGAATAACTTTAATAAATTAAGTATCTTATTTCAAAATACATTTTTATAATAATTTTTGTTCCTTAAATAGGATTTAGAGATTTTATGTTTTTATATTCATTTTCATAAATTAATTATAAAATACTCACCATGATATTCCATTTGATCAAGTACATCTACAGCACAATGTTGTTGTTTTGGATAATGGACAAAAGATGCCTGAAATAAGTTAGTTGGTATAAATTTCCCTTTTGGAAATACATCCATTATCTTTTTGTAAGTCTCCAAGTCCTTGTGCACACCAAATTCCTCCATACACTTAAGAGCCGCATAAATAAATTCAACATGGCGTCTTCTTATCTTATCCTGCTCTACATATACATCTACTGCAGCTAAAAATGTATCTTTATTTTTTGATGTAGAAGTTCCAAAATAATGCTGTATACTGTTTCGAGTTGGGGAAGATTCATCTTTCTCATGAAAACAATAGTTTCCTGGAGCATGTAAATGTCGGATACATGAAATATCACAGATATTTGTGAGAGGACTGAATAATCTGTGTGAAGTAATATACAGAAGGTTTTGATATTTATTCATATAATAAAGTCTTCTAATACTTCTTATAAAAACACAATATGATAATGCAGAAGAAAGACAACTTTGTAAGAAAGACATCATGAGAGCTGAAAAAAATTGAAAAGTAAAATAATCAGTTACAGAAATAAAATACATCTAAACAAGTGATTTGTATTTATATGATTATAATGGAAGGATTTAGATTCTTCTAGAATGATAAGAAAAACAAAGGAGCAGAAGGAGGAGTACTATTAATGACAGTAGAGGAATTATGCCTCCCAAGGATAGGTGAAACACAGCACTACATATGATGGCTTCAAGACTATTCGGTGTAAGACTGGGATACAGATGATTCTCACTACTGAAAATATCCAACCAAAACCCCAAAGGCATAATGTTATGCTAAAGGAAATTCACTATAGCAAAAAATTTACTACAACAAATTTCAGCAATCCCTACAAGTTGACTCTGCTAACAGTTGACTATAAGAAAAAATTATATAGAAATACAGAGGCCAATGAAAGTAAAATGTTAGACAAAGCGTTTAGACAAATACATTAAAAAAAAAAAAAATGTGATCCTAATTGGAAATTTTAATGATGAAATTTATATGGATTGGAAAGAGCAGCATACAGAAGCAGAGAATAATTTTCTCGAGTTCTTGCAGAAGGTGGGAGATGCAATGTGAGGTTTCAGAGCATTAGATTTGGTAATAGCCTTAGAGGATGTAATTGTAAATAAAGCATCAACATAACCACTGTTTGTGTGACAGTGATCATGGGATACTCACTTAGAAGATAAGCAAGTTGTTTGCCTGATTACAAAGTAAATTACACATAACAAGAGATTATATTCTTTAAGTATAATTGAAGCAGTGGAAATGTTTAGTCAAGATGGGATATATATGAATAATCATAGAAACTTCATGATCGACTTATATCAATATCACGAGGAACAGACTAAAAGAGAGAGATGCAATTCTGCTATATCATCTCACTGGTCAAGATTGACAGGTGAAATGATATAGGGAATGACTATAATGATACTGCAGATTTTTCAAAGGTTATCAGGATACAGATACTGCATGGAACTCAAATTGGAACAAATGATACAGATACAAGAGTTGCTGATAGACCTACACCAAAGAGGTGGAGCAGAATCAAGGAAAAACGTAGAATGCTCCTATGATAAGAGATTGAGGGTTTCTGGGTTACAAAAGTTGGTTGTTAAGTGGAAAAGAGGCGATAGAAACAGTAAAGTTACTAAAAGGGTTTCATAGGAATGATTCAGAGTATCTATCATACCATGTGGGTCTCCCACAATGAGTCAATAAATTTCATATTTCCTCTTTTCCACTTCTCAATCAACTTTTACAATATCCCACAAACTCCATAAATGTACCATCATAGAGCATTTCACAGACCCCCCCCCCCCTCTCACCATTATGGTCTCTCTTCTCTGTATCATCTCTATCACTAACTCATTCCCCCCAAACCCAGATGACCAGACCTGGGCAGAATAATACAGATGTAGCTATATCAGAGCCTTATATAGAGTAGTGATAATTTCCTTATTTCTGCTCATTAGTGTGCTCTTCAAAAACCGCTGCATGAGCTAACTTGGCCGCTTTTAAGTATGCCTTCTGAAATTCAACTTCCTATCCACACACCCTCCCCCCTCCACAAATCTGTAGCTTCATCATTTTCCTGGAGTACAGTTTAACCAACGTAGTATCAGCTTATAATCTTTTAAAATGCATACCTTTATGCTTTTCTGCATTAATCTGGTAACCATTATTCTTGTCAAAGTTTCTGGAAGATAAAACTATGTAAACATGGAATGCAAATAAATAATTGACTAGCTCAAAGTAATTATTTACAAGGCAAGTTTTGCTAGCTTAAGCTAGCATTATCAAAGGCAATTTAACAATACACGTTCATTGAAGACAAACCAAAATGACCTGAATAACTAGGACAGTCACATGTATGGAGGATGACAGTAGCACTCTTCGTGGTGAAGCTACTTTGCAAATCCTGGCTAAAATCGGATAGACTATTCCTGGAAGTGGCATAAGTTCTACAGAACTGGATTAACTGTAACAGAACAGGTGCACCACTCTATCTACCCATTCAAGAAGAAAGCCAGGCTACTTCACAAATCCTGGTTTAAGTTGAGAAAGTGTTCCTGAAAGCATCATGAGTTCTACAGAACCTGATTAACTGTAATGGAATGGATGGTATGATTTTATATAGATCTTGGCATGCTGCCCTACCTACCCATCAGCATTAATAACAGGAATCACTATAAAGAGTGCCACTGTCACCCTCCTGTAAGTGACTGTCCTTGTTGTTCAGGTCATTTTGATTTGTGGTTTTCAATGAGTGTGCAATGTAAAATTGCCTTTAACAACGCTAGCTTATGTTAGCAAAATGTTGCCTTGTAAATAATTAATTTTAGCTAGTAAATTATTTATTTGCATTCCAAGTGTAGTTTTATCTTCCAGAAACTTTCACATAAATAATAGCAACAGCTACAGAAATTTAAACATGGAAATAACCAGAGGTGAGCTATAAGGGGCTCGCACGAGCCCTTTTTTAAATTTTTCTCAAATTTTGCGAGTCCCTTGTCCTTCTTTTTTAATAATCTTGTAGAACTAGAAAATACCATTGCGGAATGTATACATGCTACTATAATTCTAGTAGTAAGACTTATACGTTGGTTAGACATAACTGGTAATTAGTCTACGGAATTAACAACGCATATAAAGTATATTAATTAAAGGTAACTTTAATGAATAACTTCTATATTTTGGCAATGTCACATTGCCATCTTCAGGAACATAAAGATATGATATGTGCACTCAGGAACTAACACAAAGCAAATGAGGAAGAAAGCAAGAAACTAATATTGTTCCTAAAGTCCTAATGGTGCCCTCTTGTGGGCTAATTTGGTAGTCTTGGCAGTTGGGCTGAAGTTCTCATAATGAAAGTTTCCCAAATTTGGGGCAGTTTCATGCACCCAAATTTGTTGAGGTTAGGAACGTTTTTTAGAGCTGCTGAAGATTCTTTGAATAATCTTTCGTATTTAAACTTGTTGCAATGAATTATTTTTGTTTTCTTCCAACGAATTTTATGGTAGGTATCTAAGGCATGGTCTGCCAGCCCAGAGCGGCTGTACTGGTGAAACCGGATGTAGTCTTGGTGTTCTGAAATCCTGATATTTGTTGTTCTGCCTGTTTGGCCAAAGTAGGACAATTTGCAGCTGCAAGGGACCTGGTATACACCAGGTAGGCCTAGGGGAAGTGGTTGGTCTTTGGTAGAGTGGATAAGGGATGCCAACTTTTTATATGGTCTGTAACAGGAAGTAAGGTCATATTTTTTGAGGATATTGGTTATTTTCTCAGAGGTGCCCTGGATGTAGGGGATGGTGATAGACTTGGTGTAATCTTTATTGTGGAGGGGGGGAGGTGGTTGTGGTTTACAGGTTTTAGCATTATTTGGATTTTTTTGGGGTTATAGCCATTGGCTAAGAAAATGTTGACGATGTGGTTTAGTTCATTAGTCAGGGCCTTGTCATCTGAGCAGATTAATTTTGCCCTGTTATATAGTGTTTTTATCACCCCATATTGTTGTGAGGGGGGGGGGATTGCTGCTGAATGTATCTGCCAGTGTGGGTGGGTTTTCTGTAAACAGAGAAAACCAAAGATCCATCAAGCTGGCGGGTGATTAAAGTGTCTAGAAAGGGGAGGGTGTTGTTTTCCTCTTTTTCTAAGGTGAACTGGACTCTGGGGTGTTGGTTGTTTAAGTCTGTTAGGAAGGAGTGGAGTGTGTCTGAGCCATGTGGCTAAATAGCAAACACATAATCCACATAACGAAGCCAAATAGTGGGTTTTTGTGGGGCGGAGTTTAAGGCTTTCTCTTCAAATGTCTCCATAAAGAAATTGGCCAAGGGTGGGGAAAGTGGTGAACCCATGGCTGTCCCCTCTATCTGTTTGTAGAACTTTCCTTGCCAAACGAAATAGCCTGAGTTCATTGTGAACTGAAATAGGGCTGAGATATCGGGAGGAAACTTGGGCTTGGATGAGCTCAAGGGTTTCTTTGAGTGGGACATTAGTGAATAGGGAGGAGACGTCAAACTGACCATTATGTCAGTGTGTTGGAGTGTGAGGTTTTCTATACTGGCTTTAAAGTGGGCTGTGTTTTTTTTATGTGTGATGGTGTGTTGCCAGTGTAGTGTGTGAGTGTTTTGGCTAAATGTTTGGCTAATTTATATGTGGGGGAATCAATGCCATCCACTATGGGATGCAATGGCACATTTTGTTTATGTATTTTTGGGAGTCCATATAATCGGGTGGGTCTAGAGTTATAAGGTTTAAGTTTGTTGGTGACTTCCACAGGCCAAGAAGTGACTTTCTTAAGGAGTCTGTGGAAATAGTTCTAATCTGAGAGCTGGTCAGATTATATTCAATGGGGAGGTAAGTAGTATGGTCTAGTACTAAAGAATTTAGCTTACCTTTGTAGTCTTTTTGATTGAGTACCACAGTGGCACTTCCCTTATCAGCTTTGGTGATTACTATTTTTTTTGTTGTTTTTCAATTCTTGTAGGGCTGTATATTCGTTTTTGGATAAGTTGGATTTTGGAAGTTTGGCTTTAGTGAGAACACCGACTACATCCAGTCTTACGCTGTTGGCGATATGGTTAGGCAGGTTGCGAATTCCACGCTCTATTTGGATCATGATTTCTTCAGCAGGTATCCTTTTAGGAGCTAGGGTGAAACTGTGACCACGTGAAAGTGCGGTGAGTGCTTCAGGCTTTAAAACTGCCGACGAGAGGTTGACTACAGTGTTGAGTGGTGGCTGGGGTATGGAAGTAGAAGTCTTTGTCAGGTTTTCGTATTTTTTCACGTGTCGACTACGTATTTTTTCAAATTCCTTTCTTGCCAATGTGCATGAGATGTCATGAAGTATAGACCATAGATCAAGGCCGAATGTATTCGAAAGCTCTTCCTCTAGTGCCCGTAAGGTTTTGTTTTCATCGGCAAGGAGAACGCGCGTCGCGGTAATTTGTTCTCTTAACAGGGCGAAGCTAGTGCGGTTATAAATGCGTAGAGCTTTCTCGGAAGTAAAACGGTGCTTCAATTTGACACACTTAGGGATCACTTTGTTATCCCGGCAGCGTTTTAGGAAGTGACTTCCTAAACGATCAAGGCCGAGTGTTTACTTTGTTATCCCGACAGCGTTTTAGGAAGTTCACTAAAACACTGCCGGGATAACAAAGTGATCCCTAATTGTGTCAAATTGAAGCACCGTTTTACTTCCAAGAAAGCTCTACGCATTTATAACCGCACTAGCTTAGCCCTGTTAAGAGAACAAATTACCGCGATGCGCGTTCTCCTTGCCGATGAAAACAAAACCTTACGGGCACTAGAGGAAGAGCTTTCGAATACACTCGGCCTTAATCTATGGTCTATACTTCATGACATCTCATGCACATCGGCAAGAAAGGAATTCGAAAAAATACGTAGTCGACACGTGAAAAAATACGAAAACCTGACAAAGACTTCTACTTCCATACCCCAGCCACCACTCAACACTGTAGTCAACTTCTCGTCGGCAGTTTTAAAGCCTGAAGCACTCACCGCACTTTCACGTGGTCACAATTTCGCCCTAGCTCCTAAAAGGATACCTGCTGAAGAAATCATGATCCAAATAGAGCGTGGAATTCGCAACCTGCCTAATCATATCGCCAACAACGTAAGACTGGATGTAGTCGGTGTTCTCACTAAAGCCAAACCTCCAAAATCCAACATACAGCCCTACAAGAATTGCAAAACAACAAAAAAAATAGTAATCACCAAAGCTGATAAGGGAAGTGCCACTGTGGTACTCAATCAAAAAGACTACAAAGGTAAGCTAAATTCTTTAGTACTAGACCGTACTACTTACCTCCCCATTGAATATAATCCGACCAGCTCTCAGATTAGAACTATCCACAGACTCCTTAAGAAAGTCACTTCTTGGCCTGTGGAAGTCACCAACAAACTTAAACCTTATAACTCTAGACCCACCCGATTATATGGACTCCCAAAAATACATAAACAAAATGTGCCATTGCATCCCATAGTGGATGGCATTGATTCCCCCACATATAAATTAGCCAAACATTTAGCCAAAACGCTCACACACTACACTGGCAACACACCATCACACATAAAAAAACTCAGCCCACTTTAAAGCCAGTATAGAAAACCTCACACTCCAACACACTGACATAATGGTCAGTTTTGACGTCTCCTCCCTATTCACTAATGTCCCACTCAAAGAAACCCTTGAGCTCATCCAAGCCAAATTTCCTCCCTATATCTCAGCCCTATTTCAGTTCACAATGAACTCAGGCTATTTTGTTTGGCAAGGAAAGTTCTACAAACAGATAGAGGGGACAGCCATGGGTTCACCACTTTCCCCACCCTTGGCCAATTTCTTTATGGAGACATTTGAAGAGAATGCCTTAAACTCCGCCCCACAAAAACCCACTATTTGGCTTCGTTATGTGGATTATGTGTTTGCTATTTAGCCACATGGCTCAGATACACTCCACTCCTTCCTAACACACTTAAACAACCAACACCCCAGAGTCCAGTTCACCTTAGAAAAAGAGGAAAACAACACCCTCCCCTTCCTAGACACTTTAATCACCCGCCAGCTTGATGGATCTTTGGTTTTCTCTGTTTACAGAAAACCCACCCACACTGGCAGATACATTCACCAGCAATCCCCCCCCCCTCACAACAATATGGGGTGATAAAAACACTATATAACAGGGCAAAATTAATCTGCTCAGATGACAAGGCCCTGACTAATGAACTAAACCACATCCTCAACACTTTCTTAACCAATGGCTATAACCCCAAAAAAAATCCAAAAAATACTAAAACCTGTAAACCACAACCCACCTCCCCCCCTCCACAATAAAGATTACACCAAGTCTATCGCCATCCCCTACATCCAGGGCACCTCTGAGAAAATAACCAATATCCTCAAAAAAATATGACCTTACTTCCTGTTACAGACCATATAAAAAGTTGGCATCCCTTATCCGCTCTACCAAAGACCAACCACTTCCCCTAGACCTACCTGGTGTATACCAGGTCCCTTGCAGCTGCAAATTGTCCTACTTTGGCCAAACAGGCAGAACAACAAATATCAGGATTTCAGAACACCAAGACTACATCCGGTTTCACCAGTACAGCCGCTCTGGGCTGGCAGACCATGCCTTAGATACCCACCATAAAATTCGTTGGAAGAAAACAAAAATAATTCATCGCAGCAAGTTTAAATACGAAAGATTATTCAAAGAATCTTCAGCAGCTCTAAAAAACGTTCCTAACCTCAACAAATTTGGGTGCATGAAACTGCCCCAAATTTGGGAGACTTTCATTATGAGAACTTCAGCCCAACTGCCAAGACTACCAAATTAGCCCACAAGAGGGCACCATTAGGACTTTAGGAACAATATTAGTTTCTTGCTTTCTTCCTCATTTGCTTTGTGTTAGTTCCTGAGTGCACATATCATATGTTTATGTTCCTGAAGATGGCAATGTGACATCGCCGAAATATAGAAGTTATTCATTAAAGTTACCTTTAATTAATATACTTTATATGCGTTGTTAATTCCGTAAACTAATTACCAGCTACTATAATTGCTACTTTAAATTCATATGGATTTTCTGAAACCTATTTAAAAATATCATCTCATTGCATTTTGTTCTGATGTGGGGGGGGGGGGGTGGGGGGGGGGGGGGGTGGGGGGGGGGGGGGGTGGGGGGGGGGGGGGGTGGGGGGGGGGGGGGGTGGGGGGGGGGGGGGGTGGGGGGGGGGGGGGGTGGGGGGGGGGGGGGGTGGGGGGGGGGGGGGGTGGGGGGGGGGGGGGGTGGGGGGGGGGGGGGGTGGGGGGGGGGGGGGGTGGGGGGGGGGGGGGGTGGGGGGGGGGGGGGGTGGGGGGGGGGGGGGGTGGGGGGGGGGGGGGGTGGGGGGGGGGGGGGGTGGGGGGGGGGGGGGGTGGGGGGGGGGGGGGGTGGGGGGGGGGGGGGGTGGGGGGGGGGGGGGGTGGGGGGGGGGGGGGGTGGGGGGGGGGGGGGGTGGGGGGGGGGGGGGGTGGGGGGGGGGGGGGGTGGGGGGGGGGGGGGGTGGGGGGGGGGGGGGGTGGGGGGGGGGGGGGGTGGGGGGGGGGGGGGGTGGGGGGGGGGGGGGGTGGGGGGGGGGGGGGGTGGGGGACTCAGAGGGGATTATATAAAAAGAGTAGAAGGTGAGAGGGGAAGAACCACAGGCCATCCCTGGAAGTTATGCAAGTGCGGTGAAGAGGGATGTGAGGAGTAGATTTTTTACATGGAGAATTATAAGTGAATGGAACACATTACCAGAATATGTTAATGCAAGGATTGTTAAGGAATTTAAGATTCTGTATATTAAATACGTTGCACCCTCCATGTGGGATGCAATAATAATAATAATAATTGTATCTCAACTTAAAAAAAGCACTTTTTTTAAACATATTTTCTTGAATTTAAGGGTGGCATATACCCTACTGACAATCCTTGGCACACCACTGGCACTATAACCTGGCAGATTCATTCCCCCCTCCCCTGTATACCACTCTTTGATACCTATCCCATCAGCTATCCACTTATCCAAACCAATAGAATTTTATATTCCAATTCCATATTCTCTAGTTTATGCAGCCTTTCATGTGATATCCTATCAAATGTTTTAGCAAATGAATATACTATCATAGTGTATCCATTCCCTTCATCTAACTCAGCTGTAACATGAAAAAATATGAGAAAATGCTCAGACATGACCTATCTTTATTAAACCCACACTCTTCCTTGCAAAGTATAGCTTGTTTATCAGATCATTTCTGTATGTAAGTTCTTCAAAACATCTGTAAAATCTTCACAGACATTGCTCATCATTACAAATTTTCCATTTCACTCTTCAAATTGATCTCCTTACATTTGCAAACTCTTTAAGCACCTTCTTAAATCAGGATATTTTGGCTGGAATAGTCAGCTCTTTAAACAAATTGAAGGCACATAGCAAGTGCACTTAATTTTATTAAGTGTATTTAATTTTATTAATTAATTTAGCCAGCCTGGTTGGCCAAGTGGATAGCATACCCGCTCTCCAGCCAAAAGGCTGCAGGTTCAAATCCCACCGTGGGCATGGACGTTTGTAATTGTCTGTGGAAACGCCAGTGGTGGTCGGAGGTAGATGGCATTTATGTAGTTGAGGTCAGTTGGTGATTGAATGGTGGAGACGAAGTTGTAGAGCCCTCCCTCGATGAGTCCTTTGACTCCCTGTCAAATAATAATAATAATAATTCGTCCTCCCCTGTGAAGCCCAGAGAATGGTTGAAGTATATAGACGATGTCTTTGCCATTTTGCCACAATGTCCACATGCTCTGTCTAACTTCTTTTTTTTTTTTTTTTTTTACATTTCAAGAAAAAGAAGCTCTTGCCTTCTTGGATACTTTAGTTACAAGGCAGATGGATGGGTCTCTCATATGTTTAGTTTACTGTAAGCCCACACCTGTGTGTGTTTCCACACACACACACACAAAGGAAGATACCTACATGGCACTTCACACCATCACCATTATTAAGAGAGACCTCCAGGGAGTCAGGGACTCATTCCGCCCAGAAACTTGGAATTTTGAAAACTACGCTCAGGACCAGCACTGCATCTGGAAAAGGCTCTACTCACATCATTCCAACAAAATGGATACAAAAACTTGCCAAGCTCCTTAAAGAGAACAAATCTTCACCTCCAATCTCCCCAAACCAGACCTATACATACACTATATCTTTACCCTACATCAAAGGTACAACAGATTAACTACCACCACACCCCCCCGCCAAACAACACAGAATCTGAACTGTAGATAAACTTCTAAACAAAATCTCTACCTTCCTAAAAACAATCAAGAATCATCTAGGCTCTCTCTCCTTCCCATGTGTTTACAGCATTCTCTGCCCTGTCTTTCTGATAGAAAGGACAAACTACTACTTTGGTCAGAAAAAAAAGAACATAAAAAATACATCTGGAATGAAGAGCCAAAAAGCAGAATATCTGAACATGCCTTAGAGATAGACCACTTCAGTAAGATGGAAGAAAGCCAAGCTACTTTACAAATCTCAGTTTAAATTGGAGAGACTGTTCCTGGAAGCAGCACAAGTTCTACAGAACTTGGTTAACTGTAACAGAATGGATGATATAATTGTAAACAGATTTTGGCACACTGTCCAATCTATCCATCAGCATTAACAAGGAATCTCCACGAAGAGTGCCACTGTCACCCTACATGCACGTGACTGCCCTTGTTATCCAGGTCATTTTAGTTCATGTCTTCACTGAGCATGTAGTGTTAAAGTGCCTCTGATAATGCTAGCTTAAGCTAGCAAAATATCACCTGTAAATAATTAATTTTAGCTAGTAAATTATTTATTTGCATTCCAATGTCTATATAGTTTTCTGTTTTCCAGAAACTTCAACATGATTAATACTGAACTATTTTCTTAGCATGTATTTTATTCTGTAAACCTGAGATATTCTTGCAGTTTCTTGAGTGCACAATTATATTTCAAACCAAACAAAGTAAAATAACACAGTGATATTTATTTTAAAAATTATAACTTTTAAATTTAACTTTGTGGTATCTTAATGGAAATAAAAATATTTAATGACATGGACGGGATTGTTCTTCAACACATATTTTTTCAAAATATGTGTTGAAGAACAATCTTCGTTGGTTTGACAAATTCTTCGTTGGTCAGCTATTCAGGAGCACTTCCTATGAGTTGAACTATGTCACCATCATTCACTTCAAGATTCAGGTTGTTTGCTAGGCCCACTATTTCTTCACTCAATTTACAGAGGTCTTCAGTTTTTTAAAAACTTCCAAAGTCATGCACAACCTTTTTTTAATGTCTTTTTCCATATGCCACTCATACATTGAGAGGTCACTTCATCCTAAGCCACAGCAATATTTTTAATATCATGATAAATATTGAATGCTTTCCAGAATTACATGAGAGTCTGGTCGTTTCCTTCATTAGCAGAAATGGCTTGTGAAAAAGTTCTCCATATATAATAAACCTTAAACACTACTAGAACTCCCTGATTTATCGGTTGGATCAATGAAGTAGTGTTTGGAGGAAAAAAACATGACCTTGAACTTGGTGAAGATATAAGACGGATGACCTGGAGCATTATCTAGAATTAATAAAATTTTAAATTCTACATTTTCCTTCACACCATAGTTTTCCATTTCACTCGTATAATAGTTGATTAAGGCATCTGCAAATAATTTTTGAGTCATCCACGACTTCTTATATCTCTACTAATGAACTGGAGGAGTATGCTTCCTAATGTTTTTGAAGGCTCGTGGATTCTCACTGTGCCATATCACAAATGGTTTCAGTTTATATCCTTCCACATTACTCCCTAACAGAATGTTGAAAGTTTATTTTGCACTGAATCGTAAGTGCAATTCCTAACAGAATCATGGCACAGTCTTTAATAGCTTTGAAACCAGGCATAGATTTTAGCTTTTTGTGGATGAATTGTCCGTTCGGGCATATTTTTTCCAAAACAAGGAGGGCTCATCTATATTAAATATTTGCTGTGGCAAATAATTTTCCTCCGTAATAATTTTATCCAATTTCTCCACAAACTCCTTGGCAGCCTTCTATCAGAACTTGCAGATTCACCATATATTTTCACATTATGCAGTGCAAAACGCTGCTTGAATCTCATGAAGCAACTGGAAGAAGCGTTGAATTCGTAGTCGTAATCGGGCCCTGCTTTCTCCTTCAACATGTTGAAGAGCCTTAGTGCCTTAGCGGTTATGGTCATAGTCAGGGGTGGCTCGTGCATAGGTACTGCAGCTGCAGCACCACCAATTTTTCTCGATATATAAATATATTTATTAATTTATTCTTATTTTCTTGTAATATTTAATTTTATCATCAACAATCCTATACAATTCTCTTATTTTGTAAAAAAAATAAAATAATAAAAATCCATCTTGTAGCACTTAGAAAGGGGGAAGGACACTAGCAGCACTGTGTTTACCACAGTGCCATATTGCTACACGCACAAGCATATGCATGTCATAGTGAGATGCAAGCTATTAGCATAATGCACCAATGTCTGTTGCGCAGTTCCAGTGTTGTTTATATGCAGTTTGTATCCAGTAGAAGAGTGTTCGTAGTGCTCATGGTGTTTACTCCGTCTCTTTAAATATTTGGACGTTACAATTAAAGACATAACATTTGTTATAGTTTTTATTTTAGAACATTATTGGGGTTGACAATTATGACCTCAGAAATGCAACCTCAAGAAATAAGTTCTGTAACAGTAGTGACTGTTAGTGAACTACAAAAACTTAAAAATTTTTGTAGAAAAAAAACATTTCTAAGGAGCACTATGAATCAGGATAGGTTAAATGCACTTGCAATGATTTCAACGGAGAAAAGATTCTTCAACAATCACACAAACATCAAGGAAAAAGTTATTGACCTTTTCGCTTGAAACAAAACAAGAAGAATGAATTTTATTTTTAAGTAATTTTGAATTATACTAAACTGTATAATTTTATCGATAATAAACAGTATTTTTTCATGTTTAATTTTTACCATAATTTTGATATTTTATCCAAACACGTATACACTGTACTTACAGTGTGTATGTGTATTTTGAAAGTTTGTGGCATGATTTCAAGCCACAAACCACCACTGGTCATAGTGCTAAGAGGTATGCGCTTTTGGTTCAGGTCCTCTATGCATGATGAAAGTAACTTTTCCAATCAGTGATAGGACCTTGTCGTTGCTTTGTCACTATTGTTGAACTTGCAACTTCGTTTTAAGATCAATTGCTGAGCTCTTTTTCTGTGGTTCTTCACTAGGTTTTTTGATTGGGCATGTAGGGCCGTGTTGCACAAAATACCATGAAATATTTTGTTAAATTGTGAATGAAGCTATGTTATGTAATTTATTTTTTTTCATTCACATTTAACATTGCTTATTAAATATTAATCATGACTTATATAAAATTATTTATTATTCCTTAATTAGGAATTACTAATTGAATATTTGTTCAAAACCTAACCTATTATTAGTTTATAAAATAATAATATGTTTGGAATTTTGTATAACTAAAAATATGTGATGTAACGTAAAGTGTTATTTTATATTTAACTGTATACGTAATCAAAAAGTTGAAGAAGTAGCTTAAATATTATATGGTTCTTATTTGTGAAATATCTAATGTTATGTAATCACTCATGTAGTAGTAAAAGAGCATACATTACATTAGCGAAATGTTTACGCTTAGTCGATTGTCATGGAGACGCACGCGTAAACAACCACGAGTGAAGAGAGCGTGGCGTTCGAACGTAAGGTGGGAGTGAAGGTGATAGATAGAACGGTAAAGGAGAAGAAAGGTCATAGAGAGAAACAAAAAGAGAAGGAAGGCCATAGATAAGACAGGGAAGGAAGAGAGGAATTATTATTAAGTGAGGGAGGAGAGAGTTTTGCGGAACCAAGATTATAAAATCCTCAGGGCAGAAATTTATGAGTATAGTGTTCGGAAATGAACCTATAAGTAGTGAAACATAAAGTTTAATATTATAAGCGAAGTCAGCTGTTGTTATGAAGAAAGGTTGATGCCGTGATCAGATAAAAAGGAAACTGGACAGTCAATGCGAAAATTCTGATTAGTTCCAGTTAATCTGGATTACAAATTTAATTATGTGTTGCCCTAGGAAAAGGTTATATTGATTACTTGGAGAAAAGTGAACAAGAGAAGATATCAGTACTTAATCACTGATGTTTCGATTAGTGAAGTGCGACTAATAGTAGCACAGTTAAAACTGTGGAGATTTTTATTGTGTGTGTTCCGCTAACGTTAATTAAGTTAATTCATAAGTGCTCTCCCAATAATTTGATGTATTGAAGAATTTGTCCGGTAAGAGTAGTTGTATAAGTTTGTCTATTTTAGCATTAATTGTGATATACTTCCGATGTTCAAGGACCGGAATATATTTACTTGGAATATTGCTTACGTGGTTTATTGCCTGCTGTGAATATAAACATTGAGCTGATAGATTTGTGAAGACTGAATAAATGTGAAATTTTAATATTAACTTGAGATAAGAAGATTTGTGTTTTTGAGACTGAGAATTGTATATGAAGGTTAGAACATTGAGTTGGCATACTGATTTAGGAAGATGTGTTAAGTTATTTGTATAGTTCCATTTTAAAATAGAGTTCTTGTATTTGTTAACCATATCATATATTAAATGTTTTATTTTGTTGATCTAAATATTGTGTTTGCCTGAATTCCTTATTATTGCACCGTTCATAAACATTCGAATCTTGCGGGAACCCCAAGTAAAAATGATAATAGATGATTCGGCCTAATGAGATGACTGCTAACTTAATTTAGAACTGATCCTACTATTTATATAGACTAATCTAAGAATAGGGTGGCGCAGTATAAATATAAATTTCCCTACTTTTGGATCGGTGATCATTTCGTAATTAGTTGTATTATTCATAAAAGTGACTTGAAACTAGATAGATTTAGAACACGACAGAAGGAGTCGTCACGACAATTTAACAATAAATACACATATAACGTATTTTTCAAACACAAAATCAACAGAGGAACTGTTGAAGCAAAGCGCTGACTGCCAAAGGAGATTGCCGCTGAATGCACTGTTGCCACTGCATTGTTACTAAATAAAAATCTTTTTACTTTACGCTCGCTTGCTTTTTGTTCAAAAGCATAGTCAAAAATGTTATTTATTCCATTATGAGATCACGGATGTATCTTCGAAAGGACGTAAGTCGAGGGATGACTGTAATAATAATAATAATATAGAGACTAGTGATTTCACAGTATTTGCCTTAGTATCCCATAATGCAAAGTACACACACTAAGGCAATTAATATGAAGCTACTAGCCTCTACATACAAGTAGCCTGGTCATGAAGATACTTTATGTGCAAACTTTGTTTGCTTAAATTTGGATAAAGGATTAAACAAGAATATAATGTTTTGGCATCTTTAATTTAATTGAAACAAACATGGAAGTTACAAATATTTTTAATGCTATATTGTATTGAAATAAGTGGATGGAATATCACGTAAATGGGAGGGGGGGGGTTTGTGCTCAAAAATAAACAATAATATTAATCACTGCTCCCCCCCCTCTAGCATGGAATGATTGCACTGACTAAGTGGAGTTTGAAATAGAGTTTGCACTTTCTTCTATCCGATGACAATTCCTTTAGAACGTTGTTAAAGTATTTAAAGTATGTGTTGTTCACACTACTAACTAGTCATGTAAAAAAAAAAAAAAAAAAAAAAAAAAAAAAAAAAAAAAAAAAAATCAGCTAACGCCTTTTTATTCCCGTATATAGGAAGTAGGCGAGTCCGTTTCTTTTTCATGTATAATTATTTTTTTTCTTTGTTTTTTTTCTCACTTTTTTTTTTTCATAATTCACAGTTTTGATTCTTTTTAAACTCAGTACTATATATACTGAAATCATGCATACCTCCAATTTATCTGGATATGTTAAAATTTGCACTCTTTATAATACATTTAATCTTTCAATTAAGATAATTTAATTAGCTGGTAAAATAATAATACACAGCTTACTGCTGGTATTATATTGAAAGTTTATTTTTCACTTGGTAAGACTATAATAAATTTAGTTTAATCCTTTATCCAAGTGTGAGCAAACAAAGTTTGCACCTGAAAGTATCTTCAGGACTGGGGTAAGGTGATACAACAATGGGCAACTCATTGCAAAGGTGGAGCAAGCTCACAACACTCCTATCTCAGTATCTCCCATAATGCAAAACACGTCCTTGCGGATATGTATAATGTTATGCATTAAGGGGAGGGCCACTACCTAGACTAGTTTCGACCTTGATTGAGGTCTCTTCAGTGGGAGCCAGGCCTTTCAGGCGCAAACTTTGTTTGCTCACACTTGGATAAAGGATTAAACTACATTTATTATTGCTGGTATTATAATTATCATATATAGCATAATAATACACTATTATGGCTATGTTTGTGAATTCACAAACATTACTTTCCTGGAAAGAGAACACGATTCAAATCAAATTCTTTTCAGAAGGAACTTAAAAGCCTTTTCCAAGCAAAAGGTTAAGTTAGCCAGTCTTGGGAACAAGGATGATAATTCATGAACACATGCTTATACATATTATACTTTTTATATATTAATATAAGTATGCCAAAGAATCCTTTAGTAGGCAAATGGCAGAAAATAATATTACTGGATTCTATCAATCCATTCAAGAATGCAAAAATGCTGAAAGAGTTGATGATGATGATGGTATAATGAGGGGATGGGGGTATAAATTATCTATTTGAATCCAAAAATTTCATAATCCCTCTTTTCAAAGTCCAAGCAGAATCTGTGGGTTCAGCAACAATCCAAAACTGACACTGAAAATCAGAGAATTTTTTCATTATTTGTTCATTTTTTTAAAAATTTAGACAATGATAATCATTTCCAGAGAACGTATAAAATCCATGATATGTCCAAAATCTACAGTCCACCCACATGCTCCTTGGTTTTCTAACAGTCAAATTCACTCTAATTTTTATTTTCACTTTCATGAGAACTGCAGTTAGAGATCTCAAGAACATCATATCAACTTTCATGGTGCTCTCTGGCTGAGTGAATACCATCACCACTCCCTAACCAAAAAATCCCACTGCAGACAATGGATAATGTCTGCAGTGGGATTCTGTTTGCAGTACTGTTGACAGGGTGTAGAATAGAGGCAGTCTGCCTCATGGTATGGCTTAATAAGGGAACTCGTTCAGCCATATTGCAGTAGGCACCGTTGCTACGCTAACAATAACTGTTAACGTAGCAAGTGCAGAAAGTTTTTCCAAACTTAAACTGATTAAAAATTATTTGCAAACAGCACTGACCCAAGAAAGATTGGTTGGTTTAGCAATTACATCAGTAGAGGCAGACATCGCTTATAATTTAAATTTAGAAGAGCTTATAAACAGTTTTATTGTGCGATATCCCCCGCAGAACAAACATTTAATTAATATTATTATCATGTAATCATTTTGCATTAATGTTTCTCTTGTAATAAAAGCAAAATAGAAATTGGAGATTTTCTTATATTTTTGTCTTATAATCCATCAGGGGCGATATTTAATTGTTTGCCTCATGGGGCAAACTAATCTGACGATGGCCCTGGATGTTTGTGCAAGCAGATACATGAATATAATCACCCAGTGTGAAATTGCATCCTGTTTACTGCAGCAGCCTGAAAATGTTTCATGTTTACTCTATAGAACAAGGTTTCTGGATTATTTAATCCTTAGCATGTCAACGGGTGCAATGTAGTATAGGTATGCAATCTCTTACAGGCAGATTCAGATTAAAAAAAATAAATAAATAAAAGAAATAAAGTCTGAATTGTATACAATTTATGTGATGGTAGGCACAAACTTTCTTAAAAACAGAATAATTAATAACTATGAAGAATTTTTGTGTGTGTATATATATATATATATATATATATATATATATATATATATATATATATATATATATATATATCACTTTCACTAAAACTATCACTTTCACCTTATCACTTTTACTAAAACTTACTAATGAAATTTCAATGAAAAATTAAATACCATTGGTCTTATATAGTTGGAAATGTAGTCCCAGCAATAAATGTGCATAAAATAGTCATCAGGTCATATCTACAACAGACTGTAAAGCATGCTGAAAGAAGTAAAAATAAATGAATAAACTATCAGTATGTAACAGTTTTATAGCATATATATATGTAGTATTATTAAAATAAAAAAACGTGTAAGCAGGTCATAGTCATCTCCAAATTAGCAAAGAATCATAATTATAATATAATAATGAACTACTGTATTTTCATTGTAAACTGAAGGAAAGCAAAAATGCACACACAGACAGAAGGCCAATTCAGCTTGTGTTTTCTTTTATAATGAATAGTTTTAGGAATTGACTAGTTTTTATCATAATAAGCAATTATGATTAAGAATTAAAAAAAAAAAAACTGATGATCATACAACATTAGAGAAAAGCATTTAGAGAACCAGAGCCTCCATAGCTTGGTTGGTATAGACAAGTATAGACATGGTGGAGATCATTTGGTTTTGGTCGGAAAGACCAGAGTTTGATTCCCATCCACGACAAAAAGAACCTTTAACTGGTCTCTTTCGACTAAAAGGTAAGTTAGCTGGTCTCATACGGAGGTAGAGAGTTTTTTCATCTGGAAACGCTGGTTTTTCATCCCTCAGAAAAGGCAAAACACAGATCTACAATCATTAAATACTTAATCCTTTACTAGGAGGGCTCAACCAGTCTTAAGGAATCGGAGGAATCCCACACACACAAAACAAATTTAGAGAACGTTTTTTTTTTATTAACAGCTTTAAAAATATAGTTATCAACTCATAATTCTTTGTGCTAAGGTTAAATAATTTCCTTTCTTGGGAAATTAACACCTTTTTAAGAATCAATATAACTGGTAATTAACTTAAGGAATTACAATGCATAAAATGGATATTAATTAAAGGAAACTTTAATGATTACCTTCAATATTTTGGCAAAGTCACGTTGCCATCTTCAGGAACATACAAATATAGTATATGCACGCAGGCACTAACAAAAGCAAATGAGGAAGAAGGCAAGAAACTAATATTGTTCCTAAAGTTCTAATGGTGTCCCTAGCGGGCTAATTGGGTTGTTTTGGCCACTGGGCTGAAGTTCTCATGATGTAAGTCTCTCAAATTTGGGACAGTCTCATGCACCCAAATTTGTTGAGGTTTGGAAAGTTTTTTAGAGCTGCTTATGATTCCATGAATAATCTTTCGTACTTGGACTTGTTGCGGTGTATTATTTTTGTTTTCTTCCAACAAATTCTATGGCAGATATCCATGGCATGGTCTGCAAGCCCAGAGTGGCTGTACTGGTGAAACCAGATGTAGTCTTTGTGTTCTGAAATCCTAATATTCGCTGTCCTGCCTGTTTGGCCAAAATAGGACAATTTACAGTTGCAAGGGACCTGGTATACACCAGGTAGATCTAGGGGAAGTGGTTGGTCTTTGATGGAGTGGACAAGGGAGGCCAATTTTTTATATGTTCTATAACAAGAAGTTAGGTCATATTTTTTGAGGATATTGGTTATTTTCTCAGAGGCAGATACATTCACCAGCAATCCTCCCCCCCCCCTCACAACAATATGGGGTTATTAAAGCACTATATAACAGGGCAAAATTAATCTACTCGGATAATGATGTCCTAACCACTGAACTAAACCACATCCTTAACACTTTCTTAGCCAATGGCTACAATCCCAAAAAAATACTAAAACCAGTAAACCACAACCCCCTCCCCCCCTTTGCAATAAAGATTACACTAAATCTATCACCATCTCCTACATCTGGGGCACCTCTGAGAAAATAACTAATATCCTCAAAAAATATGACCTAACTTCTTGTTATAGAACATATAAAAAGTTGGCGTCCCTTATCTGCTCCTTCAAAGACCAACCACTTCCCCTAGACCTACCTGGTGTAAATTGTCCTACTTTGGCCAAACAGGCAGGACAGCAAATATCAGGATTTCAGAACACAAAGACTACATCCGGTTTCACCAGTACAGCCCCTCTGGGCTTGCAGACCAAGTCATGGATACCCGCCATAGAATTCGTTGGAAGAAAACAAAAATAATACACCACAGCAAGTTCACGTACGAAAGATTATTCATGGAATCATCAGCAGCTCTATAAAAACGTTCCAAACCTCAACAAATTTGGGTGCATGAGACTTACATCATGAGAACTTCAGCCCAATGGCCAAAACAATCCAATTAGTCTGCTAGGGGGCACCATTAAGACTTTAGAAACAATATTATGTATGTTCCTGAAGACGGCAACATGACGTTGCTGAAATATTGAAGGTATTCATTAAAGTTTCCTTTAATCAATATCTGTTTTATGCATTGTAAATTCCTTAAGTTAATTACCAGTTATGTATGACCAACGTATAAGCCTTGCTACAAGAATTAAGAATCAATAATTACTTATTAATAGAAAGGTGTCATTTATACTGTCATAATAGTCTTATTACTTCTACTCAGCTGCTTGAGTAGAAGCATAAGTTGATATATATAATACAGAATACCATTACAACCACTACATCATATACAGTACGGTAAGGATGCAAAATACCCTAACATGGTACATACAATGTGACCTCCAGTGTTAAAACCAGGACACAATGCTGCTGGCTGTGTGATCAATTACATAATAAGGTAAAATGACACGTACTGATAGAAGATAAACAGAAGAAATAAATAATGTATGTCACACAAGTAGAAAAAATAAAATGTTACACTTCCAGCCAGGTTTGGTTATTTAAAATCTGGTGCTTATTGTGAAACAGTTCTGCATAATAGGCAATCATATCTAGAGTTCTGGAAGAACTACTATATCCAATTTTGCAAACTATAATTTGAAGACAGTAACTCCACTCTTAAGCAACCTGATCTAGTCCTGTAGAACGTGCTAGAGATCATTTGGTTATGAACTGAAACTTCTATAAGAAACTTATCAATAGGTAAGTATGCCTGAAGTTCTAGAAGAACTAAATATTATTATTTAAAAAAATCTGCTAACCCATCTTTTAATCCCCAAAGGGAGTAGGTGAGGCTATTTAGTCCTAACTAATTTTTTTGAAACTGGAGGACTGCCAATCTCCACTCTTAGCCAATTAATGGTAGCTGGCCCAAAACTATCAATGATTTTTAACTGGCCCCCAGGAAAGAGTGTACAGCAGACAGTTATTATTATTTCTTGTGCATCTCCATATAGTTGAAGATTCGTTGCAGGAGGTCAATTTTAACCACTTTTCATACAACACCTATTATACCACTTGAACTCATGCACTAACAAAGCACTCACAACCACTCTCCCAACAAATATGTTGGTCCAAAACTCCCTTGCTGACCACAATCTAATACAATTTTCCAGAGTAACCCCTTATACCTCCCCCCCACCACCACGTACTGAAAAAAGCCTTCAGTATCAATCCCATAAAGCTTCTTTAATAATGTATATGTTTCTGCCCTGTCCTCTCTTATGCCTATCAACTAGTTTTTGAAGCCCACAGACCTTCAACCTATTCTCATAGGAAGCAATCCAGAGATCTGCCATGATTTTGGTCACTCATTTTATTATTATTATATTATTATGTAACACCTCCAGGGAGTCCAAAGACTCATCGAGGGATTGTACCTACTCTACAACTCTCTGTCTCCACCCCAATTTTGCAAATTATTTACACAAAAGTTCTGTTTGTTTCATTCAAACTAGCAAATTAATTAATATTAAATCTACCAACCGCAACTACCTTCATCATCTACACCAATGCCATCTACCGCCAACCACCACCACCAGTAGTATTTTCACAGACAATCACAAACATCCATACCCACAGTAGGATTTGAACCTACAGCCTTTTGACTGGAGAGCGGACACACTAACCACGTGGCCAACCAGGCCGGCTCATCCCTGGATCCCCTTGACCAATCTTCATTCCAACAGAATCCAGGGAACAGATCTGTGCAGTAGTCCAGATGTGGCCTTATTAAAGCTTTATAAAGAGGAATAATAATCTCCTTGTTAATTAATTTTAACAGTATAGATGAGAACACAGACTGATAAGAAAATAACTATTTATTAACATATATTGTGATGTTTTGCTGGTATTCTATCCAGCATCTTCAGAGCACCAAAACGACAATAACCTCCTTATTTCTGCTTGTCAGCAGGGTGTGTTTTCTTTAACAACCATGTAATATGATGTACTGTTTTGGTAACCCTGGCAATATGTATTCTAAACTTCATCCTAAAGTCCTGACCTAACACTTCATGTTAAAATAAATTATTATCATCATTATTATTATTATTCATTACACCTCCGAAGATTCATTGCAGGAGGATGCCAACTGTACAGCTCTTCATCTCCACCACTACACCGAACCTCTACTACCAATCATCTGCATCAAAGCCTACTAGAACTGGTATTTTTTATCTGTAAGTAGTGTGCATGTTCTGAACGGCCAATTTTTCTGTATGCAGGATGAAAAACCCGAGTTTCCGGGAGAAAAAACCCTGCTACCACTGTATGAGATCGGCTAATTCGTCTTCAATTGAAAAAGTCCATATAAAGATTCCTCCCATCACGACAAGAATCGAATTTGGCCTTTTCTAATCGAAGGGTGCAATGTACCATCTTTCTTCCAATTCCGCTACAGAGATGCTTGTCAGCCATTTACCTTTGCCCATCTGTTTAAGTCATCCTGCTGGATCCCTATATCTTAATTCACTATCACTCTTTTCATCATCAACAGCAAACAATTAAATATTTCTCCTTAAATCATTTCCTATATTACTGATGTACAAATTAAACAGCAGAACACAGACTAAATACTGAGCTCTGTGGTACTCCACCAGTCACCTTTCATCTCCTAGAATCAACTCTTTGATAACTGATATCCTACACCACTCTTTGATATCTGCCCATCAGCCACCCCTCTTATCTGAATCCCCAGCTTCATATCCATCACCTTCAATTTATGCAACAGAGCGCCATGTGTAATCCAATCAAATGCCTTTGAAAAGTCCAGTGGTATCACTCAGTAGACATTTCCTTTATCGAACTCAATTGTCACTTTATTAAAAAAGTAAGCAAATTACTAAGGCAAGATGTAGTATCTAGCCCTGTGGGTAAGTTTTCTCTAAACTGAGAAAGAAAGAAAGAGCACCACTTGGAAGCTCCATGATTAGCATCTAGAAAAGACTATTTGCTGTTGAAGTGAAGAAGTAAAAAGTCTAATGTGTCTGAGTCATGTCACTAAATGGAGATCACATCAACATATCTTAGCCAGATAGGTTTTAGTAAGTTTTTTGAAATGCTTCACATAAAAATTGGCCAGGGGAGGACAGATGGGTAAACATTCTTAAATCTAAGTATTTTGCTGCTGTGGCTAGCCAGGTGAATAGCAACAACAAACATTGAAGTATGAATCCCATGTGCAGAATTGTCTGTATGAAGTCCAGTGCCTGATGTGAGACTGAATCCCTGTTATTAAAGGCCTTAAGTATCTTAAAAAAAAGTTGTTTGATCTGAAGAGCAGGGTTTCCTGATTAACTAACTCTTAACACTCACCTACAGCACTAATAATAAAACATAAAAAGTTTAGCCTCTGATGACTGGGATTCTTACTCACACACACCAACACCAAACAAACAAAAAAGTATGGGAAATCATCATCTTGAAAATACATAAATGCAACTTTTTTTCTCTTTCTAAATAGGCTGTTGCTTTTAACATCAAACTTCCATCTAGGAAAGTTGAACACACAGTTGAAATGAAAAGCAGTTTGTTAAGATGACTTGGTAATAAGTTCGGAGTTTAGTGGCCTGTATGTGACCAATTAATAACATTTTATCCTATCCTACTGAAAACTTAAGTTTATCCTCCTCCTAACCAAAAATGGTTTATTCATATTTTACTTCTCTATGAAATAAGACATTCATGCAGCATTATATGAGCACTTAGTGAACAGTTAGGCTTCAGCATAATTAACTTACTCATTTAATTTGTGTAACATATCTGAGCCAAAATATGAAACAGAGGCTTTTCTTTCTTTTTTTATAAGTAAAATGTAAAGGTTATCAAGTGTGTGGAGAGGGGGGGGGGGGTTAAAGTGGAGATCAAGATCACTATACACTCCTCTACATATACAAGTTATTTTTCCAGATCAAACAAATGAACCTGAGCACATGGGCAGGAAAAGGAACATAACAAGAAATATGAATTTAGTTTCAAACAGAGTTTTTAACTGCATGTTAAATGTTAGACTTCATGTTTAAATGTTAGACTGCAGTATATAGTCCACATCTATCATCCTACAAGCCTTATACATTATTTCTGCTAAATCTGCCAATTTCTTCAGTTGAACAATCATTCTGATTAACTTTCTGACAAATTAGATTTAGTTTTGTCCATCATCAGTCTTCTTTACTTTCTTAAAAAACTATATTTTATATTCTGCAATCAAACCTACTAGATACTTCTAATTAAAAAAAAGCCTGTACAATTTTTATTTAATTAATTAAACCAAACTTCAGCGGTTTTTTATTTATATATACCAACAAAATAAACATTATTTCATACCACTACACTTCGTACAATACATGTCACTGCATCATATCATTTATCCTTAAAACAAATGGAAGAAGTGTTCAGTTTGTCTGCCACAGCCACAGAATATTGCATACATATTTCATTGTCTAAATAATATTTTATTCCTTAAATATAAAAATAAGTATAAAAAAGCTAGTTTCTAAATGCAACACAACAGTCTTGGACACACACAATATATATATATATATATATATATATATATATATATATATTTGACCTAAGCAATTCCTCATGTTACACAAATTTTGAAACATGTCATACCTCATTTTTGGAAGAGCAAGATAAGCTATTCAGTGACAATCTATGGATTTTTGTTTATTCTCACCTCCTCTTAAATCACTCTCCACCTCAATAAAATATATACTGTGCATACATATATACATACATACATGTATAAATCACTGAAAATTTTATTTTACAGATCTCCATTTTAAACATACTGAAAACATTCTGAGCAGTGTTCATTGGCAGTAATGAGAGAAATTTCAGAAAACAATTACCAGAAATGTTTCTACAGCAGCAAGAATGCTGAAATATAAGAGAGAATATGTACTTGTGAATAGTAAATGGAGCACTGTTATTATTATTATTATTATTATTATTAGACACCTCCAGGGAGTGCAAAGACTCATCGAGGGAGAGTGTGCCAACAGCATCAAATGATTGGTCCCCTTCCAACTACTAACCGTGCTCAAACTATTATATAATTAATGTGGCTATTTTGAATTGAAGTAAAATGAAGGCAAGTAGTAGGGGATCCCCTCCCTTAAAAAAAAAAAAAAGGGTTCTTCCTCCAACAAATTGGGCAAACCAACTGGAGAACACAAGCCATTAACACATAATAGAGTGTGTAGTGGATGGCACTGTGTCAATGGTAGACTGAATAGTGTAAGGTGGCCTCCATGGAGGTGTCATGTAATATTATCTGATCAGATAAACCCAGGACCAGATTTACACATAAGATACAGCTTAGGACATAACATTACAAGGGATCTCTACCTTAGTATTGATAACTTAAAATTTACCCAACAAAGGAGATCCCTTAGTAGTTATAGCTTAGGACCACAACAGCCTTAAATCCAGTCCCTTGCTAAGCTTTTCATATGAGAGCTCCATATGATTATGAAAACTTTCAGTTATGTTGACCTTCTGGTCTTACAGCTTTTATTCTTTCAGAAGTGACCTTTCTCAATTACTTATTTAAAATTCACAGTGACTCACCAATGATTCTTCCAAATATAGTGGAGCTCGGCTTCTCTCTCTCTGCCACTACTCCTACATAATCCTTATTCTGTAATATATATTGCTATAAAACTTGAACCCATTTATTAACTGTGAGGCTGTATATTTAAATTATGATGCTAAATATTTATTTTTGATAGGACTGGACAAATAAATTATGGCGAATTTTAGGCAATATAAAAATGGATAATGAAATAAAATTTTAAGAAATAAGCACTGCAATAACCACACACACACAAGTACGGGATAATGTCATACTTTCAACTGGGTACACGTAGTTTTAACAGTTTCGGCTATAGTTATTTGGGGTTATTCCTCTTTGAATGCGAACGTAGCATATCAGACAATTTCTAACGGCTATAGTTTCTATCATATTTAGGATGATTCATTATATATGTAATGCCATC
The DNA here is from genome assembly GCF_054136105.1 of Typopeltis vanoorti. NCBI lineage: Eukaryota > Metazoa > Arthropoda > Arachnida > Uropygi > Thelyphonidae > Typopeltis > Typopeltis vanoorti. The sequence continues at coordinate 52,898,136 of NC_143557.1, read as the reverse complement.
CGAAACATATACCTATCGTCAGTCAAGGAATACGGTATCTTCAAGTAATTGTAACTGTTTCCAAACATCAGAATTGAAACAAATCACACTGGGGGTCTGATTTGTAATGACACATTAAACCAGATGAGAATAACCGAGTACTGTAGTTGATTTCGCTCAGATTCAACCATTCGTATAAATTCAATTAAACTCAATTATTGAAATCACAAGTACAGTATATTAGAAACAATTTGTGTTATTATTGTGATCATGGAATAAATAAATAGTTTATACTTGATTTATTTATCTGAACTGTACCTCTTTCCCCCCACCTTGACGTCCTAGATCAAGGGCCCCATTACGTGAACCGAAAAACTTTAAAAAGAAGCACACAAAAGCCAAATTTGTTTCGAAGCAAAATAAACATATCATAACAAGTTCTTGGTATCATACTTAAAAGCACAAATTTACAAAACAACAAATCTACTTCCGCTTCCTTTGTAAGAAAGCCCTCTAGAGAAAGAGAAGTTAATGGAAGGAACTCTTTTATTCACACCTTCGATTGCTTAAATCTAGGAATTCAAATGGCGTCCATCGTTTATCGGTGTGTTGAAGAAGAAAGTTTCTACGTGTAGATTTTCATAGACGGGACCACCGTTTCTTTCGTTGAAATTAAGTGAAATCCCATTTAAAAAATTACTTCTGGATCAAGCCGAGACATAACTACTATCACAAAGACTTCGACTGATCGAGGTTCATTGTTGTTGCTGAGAATTAATGCTGAAACTTTTAAACATGAGGTGTCATTTATTGGATGCTTAAATTGGGTTGAAAAACGTTTCGGTCGACACAGTAAGAGCAAAGGTTGGTCGATTGGTAGAGCCTTTGCTACTAATGGCTCAGCAAAAAATTAAGCAAGTTTGAGCGCGGTTAGTAGTTGGAAGGGTCAATCATTCGATGCCGTTGGCACACTCTTCCTCGATGAGTCTTTGGACTCCCTGGAGGTGCCACATAATAATAATAATAATTTTCCGATTATCTAACTCTCAGCCATCTGTGGTGCTAACACTACTACAGTACCATGGGCTAAGAGGCTTTCATGGTTTAGATTCACATATAAAGGCCAGTAATCCCAGGACAAAACCTAATGAGATTCCCAAGATCGTCGCCAGATCGCGCGCTGAGGCAAACAATTAAATATCGCCCCTAATGATTATAAGACAAAAATATAAGAAATTCCCCAATTGCTATTTTGCTTTTGTGACAAGAGAAACATTAATGCAAAACGATAACATAATAATATGAATTTCACCATCAATGATTATTGATGGAGAAATATTAAATATCCTATTATTCGCCGATGATGTGGTATTAATATCACACTCACCCAAACTCCTAGAATCAATGCTGAATAACATAAGCCAAAACTGCCAAAAAATTGGATTGGAAATACACCCTGACCAAATAAGATGGATGAAAAACAAATACTGTAAAGATCATACAATCACTACAGAATCTCACACCATCGAAAAAGTTGAAGAATACATCTACCTTGGCCAGTCCATAAAAATGAATAATGATATATCAAATGAAATAGCAAGGAGAAAAAGAGCTGCTTGGATAGCCTTCAACAAAATAAAATCAACAATTACCAACCAAAACATAGTAGACATAAGAGCCCATCTTTTCAATAGTCACATCTTACCAGCATTAACTCATGGCAGTGAAACATGGAACACAACTTTAAAAGAACAAAGCTTAATAACAATTCGACGTGCAATGGAAAGAAGAATATGCAATATAAACAAAATAGACCACGTAAGACACACAGAAATCAGAAAGAAGTCAGGATTCACGGACATAATAAAAGCAATCTACAACAGCAAAAGAAGATGAGCAGGACTTCTTGCCAGAATGAGAGACAACAGATGGACAGTTAGAGTTACAAACTGGTATCCGAGAAATACCAAAAGAAAACCTGGAAGACCAGCCTTAAGGTGGGAAGACCCAATGATTAAGAAAGTTGGAAGAAAATGGAGAAGAAAAGCCCAAGACAGGAATAGCTGGACTCTTTACGACCTGCAGTCATGGAGAAATTCTAACTGAAACCACAGATCCATCAAGGTAATCAAGGTAATAATATGAATTAAATGTTTGATCTATCGGAATATCACATAATAAAACTGTCTATAAGCTCTTCTAAATTTAAATTATAAGCTATGTCCGCCACTATCGATATAGTTGTTAGACTAACCAATCTTTCTTGGGTCATTGCTGTTCGCAAATAATTTTTAATCAGTTTAAGCTTGGAAAAACTTCTTTCCACACTTGCTGTAGCGACGGCACCTATCGCAATATGGCTGAACGAGCGCCCTTATTAAGCAGCGCCGTGAGGCAGATGCTTAATTAGGAATCTCCTGTATCGTCCTTAATAAATGGAATCTCCTGTACCGTCGACAGTGTCGATGATAGTGGAGATTCCATTTATAAGTCTCCTCCTCAGAAATAGGTCTTCTAAGCATAACCTTTTGATGATATCTATTAGATAGTCAGTTACCAACCCAATTAACTAACCAGTTATCCAAACCGATTTGCATTTCACAATCTACTATGTAGCAACCTGTCAAATTTCACTGCAAAATCCAAAAAAATGTACAACATATACATTTTCCTTACCCACTGCTCTAGTGACTGATTATAAAACGTAACTAAATTATTGACAAACTTGTCACCTCTATAAAAAAAGTTCCTCTCATTTCCCAATCCTGTGTCAAATTCTAATCGGTCTCTCCAAAACTTTAACTGCCATTCCAGAAATGCAAACAGGTGTATGATTTAATACAACTGGTTTGCTTCTGTGCAGTGAGACAACCTCGCTTTCTTCGTTAAGTATATTTCAAGAAACAAGATTCATTAAGCTACAGTAGCAATGATAAGTGTCAATTCATTAGCATCTTCAAATCTCTTTCAGTCCAACTAATTTATTCACATCAATGATGTTTAATAATTTAAATACTTCAGCCTTAAGCCCCTTCAATCCCTCTTTTCTCGTTAAGAACAATATTATTTCCATCAGTATGAAAAATTAAATGCAGTAATTAAAGAGCTCCACTATGAGTTTTGAGTCGAAGAGAAAACTCAGATATTTCTTGTCTTGTTTCAATAATTTCCTCCCACACTTATCTTATTATTTTACTATTGTTGTGACTTTTCTAATGTGCATTTTCAGATTTCGTGTTCACTTCCATGAATTTTATACATTTTTTATAACTTTCATGTTTTCTGTTATTCCTATTTAATTTCCCTGTTCAACCATTTGGCATCTATTCTATTTAACTTCCATATCTAATTACACAATCTGTTATTAAGATAATCAAATATTTCTTAATATCTCCCATGCCACCTCCTTTTTCATTAACCTATTTTCTTTCGAGTTTCTTTCCTGATGGTCCTACTTCAAGCTTTTTTTCCTAACTATTATAATCTCCTTTCTTACCTTACAATTGCACATACATTCTCTTATTCTAGATATCTCTGCGTGTCCGTAATATTGCCAAGGCAGAACAGCATGACCACTTTCACCATCTGTTGGTAAAGGTGATAACTTTCACAATCGCATCATCCGTAATTATTTTGCGAGTTCGTTCCATAAAAAATATGAAACAGTGATCGGACAAAACCTTCACATTCCTACTCATGGTTAAAATTATTATAATGCTTTTTTGCACTAGCCAGACCAAACTGGCAATTTTTATCCACGGTCTTCACGAATCCCTGGCTCTCTTATAATAGTAATAAATGCACCAGAGCCTCTCATCCCCTATTGGGAGAAGACGAGGCAGTTTTTGGCCTTTATAACTGTTAAACCTAATCTCGCTATCGTGGTCGTGTTGTTAAGCCTAATCTTGTCATTCTCTGAGCATGTGTACTGGATGTTATATTGAAAACTATTGATTATAAGCGTATAATACTGAGATGATTATTTGAAGCAACGTATTTTTATTGTTTAATATTGTCTGTGTAATGATGTGCTTGATGAAGCATTTTGGCAATTCCTGCAATTTTTTAAGTAGTTAGGGCATGGTACTTTAAAGAATCCTAATTTTCTGGTTAAAGAATTCTAATATGAATATATTATTTTAATGCTAGTTCAGAACTCAATATGATAACAAGATCACAGAAAATTTGCTTGAAAGAGCACAATCACAAAGATAATATATTAAGTGCTTTTGATAAATTACTTGCTAGTGAAAGTTTGGTGGATGTAACATTATTGTGTGAGGGAATGACCCTTAAGGCTCACAAAGTAGTTCCATCTGCAAGCAGCTCTCTTCTACACAGCTTATTTTTAAAGAACTCAAGTAATCCTCCTGTTGTTACATTAAGTGATATAAACTTTAATGACTTAAGGTTGATGGTCCAATAAATGTACCATGGAGAAATTAATATTTCACGGAATATGCTTCCATCATTGTTAAAAGCTGCGGAGTTGATAAAAATGAAAGATTTTTTTGGAAGTTGCTAATAAACACTATGATTCTCTGGAAGGCACACGGCAGGAAGCAGGGGAACCGATCATGCATAGTCATATTGTGTCTGGCCAAAGAAAACACAGAAAAGTAAGAGTCAACAAGTGGAAAATCGTCAAAAAGTCCTATGATGGAGATAGATCCGTACGTTACAAAGAGTCAAATGGCCAAAAATTCCGGTATAGGTAATGTAAGGCAGCCGTTGTCAGAGATTAAACATCTTGAAAAGATGGTTTCTATCCCACTTAGTAAAAATAAACTGGGTAAATATTTGAAAACAATATTTGACAACTCAAGTGCCAGTGTTATAGACGACTCGGTATCATTAAAGGATAAGGAGTCAGACCTCCCATATGAGTACGGTCATCTAAATGATCATTCAAGTGACTTGAGCTGGTTGCTAAAGGCCAACTGTCAAGTGAATGTGTGTACATAACAGTGTATTGTCCCTTTCAGTTTCTGATTCTTGAGCTAATTCTCACTACCAATCAAAATCTTGGGTAGTGATGACAATCCTTTCATCAATTCAGATGAATGTATGCATATCAGTGTGTAGTCCCATTCCATTTCTGATGCTACAGTTAATTCTCACCTGCCAATCAAAATCTTGGGTAGTGATGACATCAATCCATTATTTTCTAATTTTGATATGTCATCTGAGTCAACCATTTCTTCTGTAGTTGCTAGGGATGTCAATCCAGATTACTTAACATCATTATCATCTTGTGTGTCTATGGTATCATCTCTTGTATCTGATGTCAAGGTAGAAATGAAAGATAATGCAGTCCATTTCACATCTTCTAATGTATCAACTGTTTTACCTATATTAATTGACTCGTGTAAACACCGAAGTTTTAGTGTAATATATGATGATACATCTGGTTTATGCAATGTCCCAAGTTTAAGTGATCATCAAGACTTCACAGTTAGGTGCCATCAGTCTCATGGGAAACATTCTTTTTTTATACAGCCATATCCCAATGTAACTGATAGAAGCATGTGGAGTAAACTGTGTTGTGCAAGTTCTCCCGAGACAAAGGAACTGACACTTTTAAATGAATGTAATCTCTTTTATAATTTTGATCTGACCAAATTGTATAGACTATCTTTCAGCATGACAATATGTTCTAATGTTTTTTATGGAATAGAAAGTATGGGGGGAGGGATTAAGGATGACATGGAATGAGAATGACAGGTTATTTAATAATGGATTAAGTGAGTGTGTGCATGGAATAAATAGTGCAGAAATACATACACAGAGATTGCTGAGTGATATATAAAAGAATGTGGGAGAAGATCAAGGACAAAAACAAGCATCAGTGGGGGTAAAGGGTGTCAAGTTAAAATGGAGCAGAAACGATATTGTGCTGTATGGGGATTCTATAATTAAGGGTGTGAAGGATGATAGAGTAATTAAAGCGTGTTATCCAGGGTCAAAGATTAAGGATATAACCGAGGCTGGGAAATTGCAGAAAGATAGAGCAAGTGAGATTATTGCAGTTATAGGGACGAATGATCTAGGTAGCGAAAGATTTTCTGTGAGACATGATTTGAAGGATATAGTGATAGCAATGAATGCAAAGAGCAAGAGTGGAAAGATCATGAGTGTGCTACCAAGATTTGATAGCGATGAATTAAACAGAAGAGCAATTATAGTAAATGGAATGATGTCAAGATTGTGTAAAAGCTTCTGCAAAGAAATGAAACTGAATATTCATTTTATGAATGTCTGGGAAGAGTTTGATAAAAGGAAGGAGTATTTTAAGAGAGATGTTTGCACTTAAATGGATTGGGCGCTTGGCATTTAGAACATTTATTGATAAAGGATAGAGTAAATGGTCAAAAAAAGGGGAAACGGGATTTGCTAGGGAAGCAGGTGATAGAGTCAGCTGCAAGTAGTACTAAGGTCATTAATTTCTGTGAATTTGGGACTAATTATTCGCAGAAAATTAACAGCATAGAGAGTGGGCTAATTCACACACAGGGAGATTATGGGAGGAAGGGAGTATTGTAGTTTACGTATGCTAATGCTCGAAGTATTCGGAATAAGTGCGAAGAATTTTTGTCATTACTTGGTACAACTTGGCCAAAAATTATAGGAATTAGTGAGACTCGGTTAACTAAGAATGATATAGTTATAGGGATTGAATGTAAGGGGTACAGTATTTTCAGGACAGAGATGAGAGAATGGGGGAGGGGTTTTACTGATGATAGACGAAGCGTTAAAGCCAAAAAAGGTAGAAGTGCCTCAAGGTGACAGGCATGTATAAGGCAGTTCATTCGAGGCTGTTTGGTGTGTTAGATAGAGATTAACAAGGCGAAATATGTAATCGGTTTTTGCTATAATCCAATGCGGTATAAAGGAGAATGTGGACAGTATGTACTGGCAAATTAGCACGATGAATGAAGGTCGAGTAATTATTGTGGGGGATTTTAACTTTGGGGACATAGATTGGGAGAAGGAACGGTCTCAAGGAACAAAGGAAATGGAGTTTATACAGTTGTTAAGAGATAACTACCTGAGACAGCATATCATGGAAGGGACAAGAGATTCTAGAGTGTCAGATCTGGTCATAACATCGGAGAAGATATCAATAAGTAATTTAATTACACTGTCTCCACTTGGGGAACGCGATCATGTGGTCTTGACCTGGGAGATTGTAAAATGTGCTGAATATTCTGTTAAGAAGGGATATATGTGGAATTACAAGGCTGGTGATTATGACAAGCTGAGACGTCAGTTTTCAGCAGTGCTATAGCATGAAAATTTGAAAGGGAGAGATGTTGATGGTGCACGGGAAATTGTTCAGAAGTATTTATAGAAAGCTGTATCAGACTGTATTACCAATCAGAAGGAGAAATGAAGTAGGAGTAAGATGAATGAATAATATTATTAAGCAGGAGTTGCAGCTAAAGAAAAGGTTGTGGATGAAGTATAAAGAAAAATGTGATGGGCGTTCCCATGACCAGTACAAGGTACAGGCAAAGAGAATAACCTGTATGGTTAGGAAAGCCAAAGCTAATTATGAGAAGAAGCTAGCTGATGAATCCAAAAGAAACCCTAAGGAGTTCTTTCAATATGTGGCAAGTAAAAGGAATAATCATGGAAAGATTACTTTAAAAAGTGTTGATGGTAGGGAAATTACAGAAGCAAATCAAATAGCTGAGTTGCTTAGTGATCATTTTGCAAAAGTGTACCATCCTGGTTGTGATAGTGGAGTGTCGAATGTGTCATTGACTGACGAGAGTCTAGAGATAGACGAAATAGAGGTGCATAATATATTACAGAACATTAATGCTAACACTGCCATTGGGTTAGGTGGCATATCGGCCCATATGTTACGAGAATGTGCAAGAGAATTAGCACTTCCTCTAACCAGGCTGTTTTTTAATTTAAGCCTCAGTTCTGGTAAAGTACCAATAGAGTGGAAAGAGGGGGAAATAAGTCTACTGCACAAGGGAGGCTCCAAGACTGAGGTTGCAAATTATAGACCAATCAACATATCTGGAGTGGTGGTTAAGGTTTTGGAGAAATTGGTAAAAATTAGAATTTTCAGGACTGGGTGGACAACAATATGATACTTTATAAGGGGAAACATGGTTTTGTGAAAGGTAGGTCTTTTCTCAGTAACTTGCTTACTTTCTATAATAAAATAACAGTAGAGTTAGATAAAGGAAATCCTTACTCAGCGATATTGCTGGACTTTGCAAAGGCATTTGACAAGATTCCACACGGAACTCTGTTGCATAAATTAGAGCAAATGGGTATGGATCTGAAGCTGGTGATTTGGATTAGAGGATGGCTGGTGGATAGATACCAAAGAGTGGTTTATGGAGGAGCTGAGTCCAGGAGAAGGCAAGCGACTAGTGGTGTACCTCAAGGCTCAGTGCTTGGTCCTCTATTGTTTAATTTATACATCAATAATATTGGGAATACTTTCAAAGGAAATATCCATTTGTTTGCTGATTATGCGAAATTAGGAAGAGCGATAATCAATTCAGATGATGTAGATATCTTGCAGGATGACTTAAATAGGCTGACGGTATGGACTAACCTAAATGGCTGTCAGTTTAATGTGGCAAAGTGTAAGCTTTTGCACTTCGGGAGGATGATATCACATGCTGTTTACTATATTAACGGAACTGAACTGCAAGAAGTTGACGAGGCAAGGGACTTGGGAGTTATTGTGGACAGAGAGCTTAAGTTTAAAGGGCATACTGCAAAGACTGCCAAAACATCACATCAAATTACATGGTTGTTGAAGAACAGACTAACAAGCAAGGATGAGGAAGTTATTGTTCCACTTTATAAGGCATTAATAAGACCGTATTTGGACTATTGTGCACAGATCTGGTCACCTGGATTTCTTGATGAAGAAATGGTGGAGAGGATTCAGAGGCGAGTTACAACGATAGTTGCAGGTCTGTGGGATGTTTCCTACGAGGATAGATTGATGATCTGTGGGCTACAAAAACTAGCTGATAGACGTAGGAGAGGAGATATGATAGAAGCATATAAATTATTAAAGGGATTTTACAGGATTGATACTGATAACATTTTTAAGACCAGTGCAGGAAGGGAGACAACGAAGGGGCCATTCCTATAAGAGTGTAGTTAACAAGGGTGTTAGGACTACATTTTTTACTTGGATGGTTGTTAAGGGGTGGAATGCATTGCCAGAGGTGGTTGTGAATGCTTCGTCTGTGAATGAATTTAAGGAGAAGTATGATAGATATTGTGTAAATAATGGTTAGTGTCAAGGTGGGGTCTCCCGCGATGAGTGTTTTGACTCCATGGAGACACTCTTATAATAATAATAATAATAATAACTTTTTTAACACCGAGGGGAAGTTCAATCTCTACCATTAGCCAATCAGATATAGCTGGCCCAAGACTAACATTGATTATATAAACAGTATCCGTGGAAAAGAGGTAGACAATTAGTGAATTTATGTAATGAAAATCCCGAGTCCCTGCGCAAACAAATTTGCTTGCCCGTGCCAGAGATCGATGAACTCGAGAATTAGAACTCAGGTTTTTTCAAGAGGCCTAGCGGTATGGATGCAAATGTCACTTCCACAGGGTTATACAGGCCTTAATCATCATAATAATATTTTTCTCATCAAATTCATTTCATACTCTATTCTTTAATCTTACCATCTTACATTCTGTTTCTTGACCCATGATTTATTCTGTTTCGCAAATAATTTTCCCTACTATTACAAGCATTTTTCTTACATTCTCGATCTATTTCATAGCAAGAGTTATACCCACCAAATTATTTTCAGGCAGCCACTGTTTTGCATTTTTAATCCTATTTATTGAACCTATCGAAATCACTACATGATATTGTTAACTATTGTTTTTTTGTTCCTCATTAAGAAATGACTTACGGAGCTTTCGCGGTATTTTACACCCGTATACTGTAGTTAAATATTAAAAATCTGAGTTCGATTCTTGTCATGATCACAGAAGAATCTTCATATGGGCTTTTACAAATGACGTCCCATAGTAGAGGTTATTCCTTTTAGAAATTCGGATTTTTTCATTCTGCATGCAGGCAAACATTCTCCTCCATGTCAGTTTGCTTTTACAATTTACAAACAAAAAAAAATACTATTATGATTGGAGGTAGATGACGTTATATGTATAAGGTGGTAGTCAGGCCCGGCTGGTGGTGTGTGCGAAGTGTGCAATATACACAGGCGCCGCAGAAGAAAAGGCGCCAAAAAGATGTCAAAAAAATGAGATAAGAATTTAAACGAACAACGAATGGTACATATAATTAGGAATGTACGTCGTCTTCCGTTCGGCCCTCTTCAGATCTTCCCGGAAACGAACAAATAAATTCTGAAATTGTATCCTGGATTCGATTATATCACTGTAATTTTTGATTAAAATTTACGAAAATATACCTAAAATAGTTCTTTATTTTTTGATGTATCATAAATCAACTTATGATTAATTGTTGAGTTGCGTGTAAGGGCCGTATCCTAATTTTAATCGGATCGGATGCATGTGGTCCGGCCAAAAAAAGTCGGCTTACTACTGATAACTCATTCTTCTCGACATTCGAGCCCGTTATATTAGCGGGCTGTTAGGGCGGTGTCAGCGACACAAAATAATCGGCGAGTCCAAAATAAACTCTCGAGTCCAATGCGAAACATTCTTGTAAAATTCTGTTATCTATTTTCGTTGAATCTTCAAAATTAATTTATTTATTAATGCAAAATTAATGTACAGAATATTTGAAAAATCTCTTAACTTTATATTACTATTTTATATTATTTTGAAAATTGATATAACTTGAAAAAATTTGTATAAGCAGGACTAATCCGTAGGTAACATTATACTGTAAAGCGGTTTTCATTTGTTTTTCATTTCCTGTTCGTTTTATTCACACTATATTAAAAAAAAAAAAAAAAAAAAAAAAAAAAAAAAAAAAAAAAAAAACTTTTTTGGAAAGGCGCCGAACATTAATCGCACACACAAGAACAAAAGAACAATACTATGTGCCAGTCCTGGTGGTAGTTGCGTAGTGACTGGTAGGATGGAGTGCCCTCCTGCGGTGAGTTCGAATTCCTTGGATGTTTCACGTAATAATAATAATAATAATAAGAATAACTTTCTTTACTAAATAATTGTAGATATTTTGTTTTCCGTCTCGTAAAACATCTCCAGGTGGGTTGAAGAACGAATACAAATGGACAGTGATATATGTTCAATCACAAAATGGTAAGATGAACAGAATTTTGGAATAGAAGAGTATTCATTAGGATTTAGGTTTGGTCGACGTGGTATATCTTCAATACTTTGTCTGAAGAAATGTTCATATTTATGATTATTATATAGCAATATGTTTTTATTCCAAAGGATCACCCAAATCTCCACAGTTAGCCATCAGTGATAGCTAAATTCAGATGGCTACTGGTTTTGAGACATCAGAATGAGAGTGTGGCAGACAAACTGACACCGCCTCATGCTCTCAAAGGATCATCATTAGAACGTGTAGCATCGTTTTCTAGTATCACATCCTGGAGTGATGTGAAAATATAAACAGTATCCGTAAACAGTAAAGATATAATCATTGCCATTTCATCCAATAAATTAGTGGGAATATTATATTTCTACCAAATAGAACTTTGTCAATGCACACTAAAATCCTTTTAACTACCATGCGTGATTATATTAGAACCAAACTGGTTATTTTCATTATTAATTGTCGTGGACACAGTTTTATCATATTTTTATCAATTCAAAAATAAAAAAAAACCACTAACGCCTTTTCTTCCGCTACAGGAAGTAGGTGAGGCCGATCTAATTTGGAGACTGAGTGGGAAGTTCAATCTCCACTAGTAGCCAATCAGAGATAGCTGGTCCAGGAATATCACTAATTTCAAGCTTCATTCGGCGAAGTAACGGCAAGGAAGTGTAGCCATCTCGTTATCCCTGATCCTAACACAACATGTTATTGCCTAAAATAGCGAGTTCTACAGTCGATTTTGTTGAGTTAACGGGACAAAAAACCCGCTTGTCAATGGCAGAGACCAACTAATTTGGGAACCAGTCGAAGAAAGGCTTAGTTAAAAAAAAGTTCAGCGATTATAATTGAACTTAGGTCTTTCTTCGAAGTAACAATAGCTGCTGAAGCAAATGTCACTTACATTCAGCTACACGGCCTGTTAAAGTTTGTTAGTCTGTTATTTATTCTTCCCCTTCGCAACAAGACTGGGTCATTTTCTTTTTAATTTCTAGCACTACTGGTTAGGATTGCAAGGTAGCATATTACTAGAAATACAGGAACCCAAAATCTATGATTAAATTAGCACTATTTGAAATGAGTGGATAGTTTACTACTACAGTCGTCTTCTCCAGAGTATACAAAATAATAGACCACAGTAGTGGATGTTTGTGTTTAAAACGTTTCCCATTCGATAACATCCTGCCACCCACCTAAGCAAGAGAGATCTGGACAATATCTCTCGATTGTCCTAACCAGTGGCGCACCCAGTGGAAGGGGGGAGAGGCAATCCCCTTCCCCCCAAAAAAGAAAAAGGAAAAACCGTTAGAACATTTTCCAAAAATCTTTTCCTAATTAAAATTCATTTTTTTATTTGTCTTCTATTTCTAAACTACTTATGAATTAGTGGTCACATAAAGTGGCAATACCCTATAGCTGTCAGGAATCACGGCAGCTATGAACCCAAAGCGAATGAAGTAGTGCTCGGGCGGACCGAGAGCTACTTCGTTTGCCCGAGCCAGGCCAGAGGAGATCACGGGTTTCATGTATTGGCGATCACTGCAGGTGCTCAGTCATAGGTCGTATGCAATGTGTAGTGTGTATTCTCAAATCTCCCCTCCCCAACATTAAATCCTGAGTGCTCGTGCTCCTCCTTTCCCCAAGATTAAATCCTGAGTGCGCTACTGGTCCAAACCATCTGGTGAATGAACTGTGGCCTCTTAGCGCAAATGGAACAACGGTACGTTGTGCCCTTCGATTGGAAAAGTTCGATTCTCGTCATGACGGGAGAAATCTTTATATGGACGTTTTCAATTGAAAGTGAGTTAGCCGATCTCATACGGAGGTAGCAGAGTTTCCCTCCCGGAAATTCGGGTATTTCATCCCGCATACAGACAAATCTGCCCTTCAGAACACACGCAATTTATAGACAAAAAATACTAGCTGTGGTGGAGGGCAGTAGATGGCGCTGATGTAGATGATTGGTAGTAGAGGTTCGGTGTAGTGGTGGAGACAGAGAGTTGTACAGTAGGTGTCCTCCCACGATGAGTCTTTGGACTCCTTGTAGGTGTCACGAATAATAATAATAATAATAAGGAATTAAATTCTGATGGCAAAAGTAAGGGAGCTGCACAATCTTATACTTAATTACCGTGTATCTCATCCACGAATTTTGATGGCGCAACCTGAAATTCTCTATCACTAGACTGCAGCACTTAGGCAGCATCAGTAACCAAGAATGAACATGCGGCAGTGAAGGCAAATCATGTAACTTCTTGAACTGATTAATGCAATAACCAATTGCTAGCAGCCTGAAGCTGTGAAGACAAAGAGGCCATTTGTCCTAATTTATTTTTTAATTTGTAGTCGCAACGCCAACTTTCTCAATATCGGATAAATCCAGTTCCTTTATTCGTACCGAAATTTGAATGTCCATGTTTTCCTGCCTATGCATATATAACTTGACCCTTCCTTGAATTTCGGCAATTTTCAAGGGTTGTTTATCATATGGATTGCATTCACCGATACATAAAATGTATAGTTAGTTTTAAATCTGTGTATTTTATATTACAAACTGATACACTGATTTTATTGGGACCTTCTACTTCAATGAAAATGCAACAATCAAATTTTGTTAACACTTTCATTGTCTCCTTGCCTACTCCCCGTATACGGGAATAAAAAGGCGTTAGATGATTTTTTTTTTTTTTTTTACTTTCATTGCCAAGCTGAAAATTGGAATTTCGTGTGGTGGGCAGATTTTTATTATTATTTTTTATTTATTTAGCGACGTCCACGCGATAACGAGTGATCGGCCGTTTGGTGAGGACTCGCATCGCGCGATATCGCGTGATTGGCCATGAACGTGTTAAAGAGTATATAGCATTCTGCAACACAGAATGTGATGCTTTTATTGCAAAGAAATAAGCATTTATTCAATAAATGGCATATATGCGTAGAATGATTTGTTTCCTTGAATAAAATCCGATTGTGTTTTGTTCTGGATCAGAATGACATAGTTCAGTGCATTAAGTTTCCGTGACGGTGGCAATTTTTAGAAGGGGAAAAACCTGAGTTTAGTTTCTGGAGGAGAGGGGAAAAAAACAAAAACAACAACAAAAAAAAAAAACTGGCAACGCCATATGAGATAATCTTGAATAAACGCATCGAATTCACTGTGTTTGAACAGAACTTCAACTTGATGGTTTTCAATGTACATTTACTCTATATACTATATATCCCCTCTTATTAAAATATCAATAACTTTTAAAAAGAAGTTGATTTTTTTTCATTACTATGATTATTATGATCACTGTCCAAATAGTTTGCGGTCCCATCTTTGCTGCCAAAACTGTTCCTACACCGTACGAACAGATTATCTCCTGCAACATTCATACGACCTTTGAATGTTGCAGGAGATAATCTGTCCCACTTCGTCAGAATTGTTTCCAGTAGAAAAGCGAGTGTTTCCAGGTGGGGAACACTCGCTTTTGGGATTTCAAACACCAGATTGAAATCCATTTGGGATTTCAAACACCAGACCTATCGAATCTCATAATCGCAGTATTCAATGGGATTCAAATCTTCAGCAACCCTGAATATTTCGCATTACCCTGATGAAACACACTTATACCATCCGAGAAGACAGTCCTCCAAAAGGGATGTGCCTGAGTAGCCACAATGGTAAGTACTTTGTAGCACAGTGCTAAAAGTATCAGGGACTCCAAGAGATTCTCAGTACTTTCTCCATACCATAAAATGGCTGGGTCCTCCTCCTGGAAGGTGACAACAAAGCATGGCATTGAGGCTATACGATCTTGTAGAAGATGACCTGTAGCACGTTGTCAGAATTGCTTAACGTAGATCTGCGAATGTTCCAGGTGGAGATTTCAATGGATGATATCTCTGACGAGTTTTTTTGATTAAAAAAAAAAACCAAATGAGCATAGCTAGATTAGACTCATCCGACAAAAAAAGTTTTTTTTTTTCCATTCTTCAATGATACAGTGACGTCTCTGAGACCAAATGTAGCCTTATTCCTTGATGATTAGGCATCAAAATGAGTACCATGACTGAGTGCCTACTTCAGAGGCTTACAAGGACGAGGATACAATGTATTCTGCAAAACACTACTATTAGTAGCCTGGTTAAATTCAATGGGCAGCTGTTCCATATTTTCCTGAGCTGATAACCTGTTTTCACTACAAGCTTCAAGGCATGGACATCCATCATTATTTCAGTAACCGCTGTTCTGCTCAGTATCTTACCATTCTTTGCACACTTAAAGCAGAGCATTATACAGAGTCTAAAATACTGACAATTTAATCTGGTACTCTATAATGAATGTATTTTTTTAATTCATCAGATCATATCCCTTGCCCATCTCAATCAGCAACTTCAAATGAACTAATAATAAATCACACACCTACACTGTGTATACTGGTTTCACCGAGATACCAGTGCTGCTCGGAGGAGGTGAATGGCTGATTGTGAAATAATGGGCTTGTTTATATATGTACAGACATATGCACTACTTGGGAAGAAGTCAATGGACACCAAAGTGTGAGGAACATAAAACCATGGCGCCCACCTTATTAAGATGTAGGATCTCCTTTCGCTGCGATCACTGCACCAATCTTACGAGACACTTTCCACGAGCTTACGATAGCGATCAACGGAATTTTGGGCCATTCTTCCTGTATGTTATGAGGTCAGGGGCTCTGTGGAGGAAATCAGGTGTGGTGACGTTGATGTCTACAAATCACGTATATACAGCAGCCTTGTATCATGGTGATTGCCATGCTGGAAGAGATAATGGTCAGTTCCCTAGAAACGCCACAGAGTCGGGAGGATTACATTGTTCAGATACTCAGAGTTGAATGTTCGTAGCACCACAAACAGAGGGCCGAAACGAAACCAGGGCCATACATCACATCGCTACCTATGAATTTCATAGTTGGGGGATTACCCTGCTAAGAGGCATTCACCGAGGATCTGCCGCCACCACCACCCTCTATCTACTAGGTACAGGTGAAGTGTTAACTTGGAAAGCTATCTTATAGAGTGACGAATCACAATATAACATAGTTTTCCAAGTTTCCACCTCCCACTGTACACAAATCAGCACAAAAAAACATTCAGAACCGAGATATTGGTTTCCATGGTAGTTCGGGTAATTCGGGAGATTTTCATATCGCAGTTATACAATGGAAACTAATGTGAGCCTAGTTCTGAATGTCTTGTGAAGATTGTGTTCAGGTCGATGTCCGGAACTCCGCAATCGACGTGTCGGATGCAGATGAATAACCGTTTTTACATATTATCCTTCGTAGCAGTCTACGGTCACTCGGTGTCATTCGGTGGGTGTGGTTGGTCATTCACTGCGGTAGCACTTGCAGTTGGCTCCCTGCTCGTCAACAATCAGCCATACCTCTCAGTATGATATGGCTGATTTGATCTGGAATGGCTCAATTTGTCAAAGTGATGACAACATGGCATCCTATCACAATGTCTCTTTTAAAACTCCGGCACTTCTCTTCATGCGGCCCTTTCACCGGAAAGTATAAAGCCCAAGCTTCGTGCAGCATGATGAAATGGTTGCATGATGTTCTCAAGTCAGCGCTGACTTGGGAACATCATAATTCTCGAATTTACACTTACCCCAGCTACAAACACGTGACGCGTTACATGGCACTATGCATCTTGTTCAATGGGGAATGTCTGTTGACTTCTTTCCATGTAGTGTAAATTGATAATACTCGTAGTGGGTAAACCTGCTTCACCGCCGCTTACCGCCGGGAACGAGATTATTGTAGTGACCTTGAAGAAGTGAAAATGCTTGGCTTGTGGGGCTAGCATCAAAACTGTGTATTCTCATAGACCGTATATGCTCTGTACAAGCCAACTACGAGTATACTCGTAGGACGTTTACCTCCGGTAACGAGATTATCGTACTGACCTTGAAAAAGTAAAACTGCTCGGCGTAGGGGAACAGACCATGCCAAAGTAGCGTGGCAGCGAACGTGTTAAATAGGGATTTTTTAAATTTATATTCACAAAATGTCAATACATTCTACTTTAAAATAATCTGTCCGTATAATATTCATTGCTAAGGTCTGTGTAGCTTAGTGAAGTGGCGTTTGCATCCTCTGCGCTTGGTCGCTCGAAGTTAGATTAGGTTCAAGTCTAGTCGCCGACTGGAGGAACTTTTTCTAAGCCTATGTTCGACCTCGATCGGTTCACTAGTTAGTCGATCTTTGGCACGGGCAAGCAGTTTTTTTCGTCCAAAACTCAAGAAAATCGACAGTAGTACCCACATTATTTCACAGTAAGATATCTTGTTAGGGTCCAAGAGATGGCAGCACTTATTTGCTGTTCTCTTCATCAGTGACAGACATGGGCCAGCTATCTGATTAGCCACCGGTGGAGATTGAACTGCCCACTCAGCCTCCAAAAGCAAGATAGGGTATAAATGCATCGCCTACTGTATTTAGGAGAATAAAAAGCATTAGCTGATTTTTTTATTCATTTTATATTCATTGGTATAGTACAATACAATTAAGTATACCAAATTTCTGGCCTAGCACTTCTGAGAGTAACTCAGCAAAGAAGAAATAGCAGGAGAATCTACTGACTGGAAGGAGAATTCGTATGACAAATACCAAGCATGTCTCGATTTTCTAGATGTGAATTTAGCTCAATTTATATCAACTATACTTGGCGAAGAAGAATGTTTATAAAATTCGAAGTTTTCCTCAAGTTATCCGTTATCGTAACTACGATATGGCATCTGATGTGAGTGAATACAAGTGAGAGATGATTGCTCTCCATATACAGCATTTCGAGTTGAAGAAAATGAAATTGTGGCCGAGATTAAGTTCAAGAAGCCATGCAATCGACAAAAGACTAATATTGGAGCATAGAAAAAATTCGACTCTGACTTGGATGTACTTACCTAAAACTATGAAAATCTGTCGTGAAATGTGAATCGACATCAATGAAGAAGAAACAACATCTGAAATAACTATGATTTCTTGTGTAGTTGTTGAATCCAATTCATTTGCCGATTTCCAGAATCAGACTGTGAGCGACATGAATGAAGATCTTATATTGGTTCCACTCAATAGGATCGATGCCATTGCTGAGAAACGCGAAAATCTCATGCTAATGAAGAATTCTATCGACTTATGCAAATAACGAATTTCAAGCAGAAGAGTTTGCTGTTGCATGTCATCAACATGCTGTCGGACAAGACAAAAGCCTACTCAAATTTTCTTTACTAGTTCTGCCAGATGCGGAAAGACAGTCGTTCACTTGCTAGTGGAAATATACAATCCATTTTCTGAAACCGACGGATTGTGTAATGCATATATAACTATCGCTTCAGAGGGAATGGAATTCAAACAAGGTTCCGTATTGTGAAACTTCGTACGACAGTTCTTGTCGACTGAAAGACGGTGCATACGACCTATTTCTATCTCCAAAAACTGTCGTACGAAGTTTCACAATACGGAACCTTGTTTGAATACGATCAAACGCTTACTTACTTGCTATCGACAAAATAAGTATGCTAAGTGCCCAGCTGCTATTTAAAGTTAATGTACGATTAAAACATAACGGGATTTGTTTATTAATAGGATATCTTCGTCAATTTCCTCCAGTACGAGCTACACCAAGCTACAAACAAACAGATTAGAGAGTACCGTTAGCAACACTGTGGCGGCACGAGTTTAAATACTAGCTCAGCGAAGTGACGTGCATCACTCCAACACTGCTTTCTTTACCATGTTAATCAAAATCAGTAATGGCTGGAAGTTAGAAAACTCAGAAAGAAAATTGATTGAATCGCGTTTCGTGACTGAATTAAAAGCTAACAGACTTGTTTCAACGAAGTATGACTATTCCTTCGTAATCATTCTATAAATTGTTATAATAACTTAGTGCCTAAATCTCAGAAGACAAGATGATTTCAGTTGGTCAAGAGATACAATGGATGCAAAAATGAAAGAAGTTCATCTAAGACAGAAGTTACATAAAATGTCTGTTTTAGACAATGGCAGTCTACTTTACGAACTTCTCGTTTTCAAATTATATCTTATCACCGGAAAAGAGGCTTCTGCTGGATTAGCGAATGGAGGGGCTTTGTATCAATTTTCTAGCATTGAATTTAAAGAATGCACATCCAACATTCTACGACTTTGGATCAAATTTCCAAATGTTCTGCGAGTTGGCTCCCTAGCCAAGAAAGCACCCAGTACGCCCGATCACATAACATCGGTGATGCGCTTTTTCCAGTGGCATGCAGCATGGCCAGAGGTTTTGAAGAACAATAAAAGGACGTCTGAACACCTCTTGAGAGTACATATAAGGAAATTGATGATGATCAAACGATGTCAGCTAAATGAAATCGCTCTCCCCCTAATTCTGGCTTTCGAATAAGCATTCCCAAATCTCTTGTCAGAACTCCCTGGTGGACACAGGAAGTTAAAGAGGCAGTGAAGGAAAAGAAGAAAGCATATCAAAAGTTCCTGGCAAATAAGTAAGCTTTTACTCTTACAGAATACAGAGACAAATGTAAGAAAGCTAGACAGTGTGTAAAACTAGCTAAACAAAAGTCATGAGAGGACTTTGGCAAGAATATAGAAAATAAATATCAAGAAGGTGGCAAAATATTCTGGAGGTTGTTGAAGAAGCTTAGGAATGGAGGAAAGAGTGCTGTAAAAGGAGTAGAGATGATAAAGGTGACACGAAAACAGGAGAAAAAGATATCCTTGAAGTATGGAGTAATTACTTGGAAAAACTGCTAATTGAAACAAGCAGTGATGACAGCACGGTGGTAAAAAACACTGACCAGGCATGCAGTCAGGAATACATATCCATACTTGAAGTAGAAAAAGCCATCAAAGGCTTGAAATGTGGAAAGGCAGCAGGAGTAGATGATACTCGACCAGAAATGCTGAAGTATGGTGGTATAAAAGTCTTACAGTGGCTGCACTGCATAGTTCAGAAAGCATGGACTGAGGGACGAATTCCCGATGATTGGAGTAGAGCTCTCATAGTACCCATATATAAAAAGGGAAATAAAACTGAATGTGAGAATTACAGAGGTATTTCCCTACTGAGTGTTCCTGGCAAGATCTATGCAGGTATACTTGAGAAACGGTTGAGAAGAATTGCGGAAGAAAAGCTGGGTGAAGAAGCTGGATTCAGGCCATATATAAGCTGTCAGGATCAGATCTTCACTTTACGACAAATAGTCGAGAAAGCATGGGAATATAACAAAGATCTGTATTTAAGTTTTGTCGATTTGGAAAAGGCATATGACATGTTGCCAAGAGAGAAGCTATTCAATACGCTGCAGTTATATGGTGTCAATGGGGCAGTATATCAAGCAATACTTAGTCTTTATTTGAGTTGTAAGTCAGCAGTTAGAATTGAAGGAAGTACAGGAAGATGGTTTAATGTTAAATCTGGTGTGAGACAAGGATGTACATTATCCCCTCTGTTATTCATTATCTATATGGATCACATTATGAAGGAAAGTGGTATTAAACCTGATATCAAAATTGGAGATGTTAATGTCAGCTCTTTGCTTTATGTGGATGATGTTATACTTCTAAATAAATTCGCTACAAGTCTGCAAGATTCTCTGACTAAATTGAATAGCTGTTGTAATAGATATGGTATGAAGGTCAGCAATAAAAAGACAAAGACAATGAAAATAGGCAGAATCATTGAAAATGTCAACTGTGTTGTGAATGGAGAACCGGTGGAACAAGTAAAACATTTCAGTTAATTAGGCACGAGTTTTACTGAAGATGGTAAATTAAATATAGAAATAGACAACAGAATCAGCAAAGCTGGTATGGTGGGAAGTCAATTGAATAAATTCATATGGAATAAGAGAGAAATTAGTCGGAACACTAAATTAGCTGTATACAAGACAGTGTTTAAGCCAATTTTAACTTATGGATCTGAGAGCTGGGTCAGAAGTAAAACACTTGACCAAAGACTAGAGACCGCAGATATGAGAGTCCTAAGAAAGATTAGAGGCGTGAACAGATGGCATCAATGGCAATATCATATTAAAAATGAGGATATTAGGAAAGAACTTGACATTGTCAGCATCCAGGAATATGTTAGCAGAGCTAATCTCAGGTGGTATGGTCACTTAAATAGAATGAGAGAGGAAAGATTAGCAAAACAAGTGTTCTCTGCCAGGTTGGCAGGAAAACGACCCATCTATATCTTGGAAGACCAAGTTATAGGTGGATTGATACGGTACAAAGTGCCTTAGACGATAGAAATATAAGATCCGATAATGTTGGAGCCTTGACATGTAACAGACTAATCTGGAGAAAAATTGTAGATAGGAAGTTAGTAATGATGTAAATTTGTCAAGTACTACTGTCATATCTTGTACACCCCTTAAGGGTACAAGGCAGGAATTTGATGATGATGATGAAATCTCTTGTCCAGCGTAACTGATATAAATGGACTCTACATCACATGGTTTTTTTTACGAGTGAAAAGACCTTTCCATACAAAGTGAAAAATTTGCAATCGATGGTGCCTCTCCAAAAGGAAAGCGAGTAATCCATTGGGAACCATATAGAACTCCTTATTTGAGTTTGTTAATGAAAACTTATCTATTCTCTCTCTTTCAGTCTTCCTGCTCATTCCGAAGAGTTTAAAGATCCAGTAATTCAGCGCTGCCAGATGTTACTCTCTGAAACTTGGCTAAATAACAAGCAGCGCGTCAGCCTGCCTACGTTTCATAGTATTATACAATACAAATGAAGCGAGACTGTCGAGTCAGTGGAGTTGCAGTACACCAAAACAAGCAGAATAACGTACACTTTATTATACCCAATTCCGATATTGTTTACCGACAAATGACAGTAATGTCTGTAGGCCAGTAGGAGGTATTTGTGCTGTCGAATGTCTTTTGCCTAACGCAAACTGTTCTCAACTCCATCATATACACATTTCTCCAAACCAATGGGTTGAAGATATTATAGATTTCATATACTTCGTTCTTCTACCTTATACCAGTGAAGCAACACTGTTGAAGAAAAGTTATAATCAAATACTAGTGATTCTAAATGGCGACATCACGTTGATTTCTCCAATCGCAATTGGCAGGTCATTGTCAAGTTTCTAAGAGTAGTCGACCCCACTATGAACATTGATCCTGAATGAAGATACAGTTTTTCAGCATAGGTTACATAATTTGCAATCACGGTTCGCTCTCATATTTCAGTTATCACAAATTAATTGTGTCTTGTATTCCTGAACTCGAAAGCTAATAAATTGCACTACAAAATAAAACTTTCTTTATTTCACAAAAATTAAAAATTCCACAGATATTTTACATAGATCATCATGACCGGTGTGAGACCGGCTAACTTGCTATCGGCTGAAATGCTCATAAAATAAAAGCTGTTCCCATACCATGATATTCGAATACAGATCTTTCTCACCGAAGAGCCAATGTAATATCTTCGAAACTGCACTATCGAGCACCTTCATCAGCAGCATGATACCCGGGAGGGAAGAAATTAAGGGAAATGGGGTATGTTTTATATATTCATTCTTCTTCTTTAACTTTGCCTTATCCCATGTTAAACGGGGTCGACGCACCGATCTTCAACCTCCCTCTTCCAAGCTCTCCGGTCCAAGGTGTCCTTCGGACTCCATCCTTTCTCCCTAAGATCCTCTGTCACCTTATCCCTACATCTGAGCTTGGGCCTGCCTCTTTTCCTCCAATTCCATATACTCCACTCGTTTACCAACATACTCCTCACCCTTCCTCTCTACATGTCCGAACCAACTCAGCCTACTTTCTTGTATCTTCTTGCCAATTGGTCCCACCTTAACCGTTCCTCTGATGTAGTCATTCCTTATCCTGTCCTTCTTTGTCACACCACTCATCCATCTCAACATCCGCATCTCCGCTACCTCCATCTTCCTCTCCTGTGCCTTTGTTATAGGCCACGTCCCCACACCATGAAGCATCGCCAGCCTCACCACCATCTTATACAGCTTTCCTTTCCTCTTATAACTCACTCTCTTGTCGCACAGGACCCTGCTCATCTTCCTCCAGTCGCATGTTATTCGGTGCTGTATTTCCTCATCCAGGTCACCATTTCTCTCGACGACCGACCCAAGGTACTTGAATTTCTTCCCCGAAATTAGCCTTTCACCCTGAAGTCGTATGATCAAATCCTCGCCACTCCCCGTTGAGATACATTCAGTCGTCTCCCGGTTAATTTTCATGCCTCTCTCCTCCAATACCTTTCTCCACTCTTCCAGGATATTTTCAAGCTGCTCTCGGGATGATTCGCATAGAACGTCGTCGGCAAACAGCATGCTCCATGGTGCCTCCTTCTTGACATCTTCCACTAGTACATCCATGACCAGGTCAAAGAGGTAGGGGCTCAGAACTGACCCTTGGTGTAGCCCTACGACAATGAGTAACCCTTCTGTCATGCCGACACTAGACCTGACCTGAGTTTCTCTTCCCCATACATCTCCTTCACCAACCTCACATACTTCTCCGACACCCCCTTCTTCCTCATACCTCCTGCCTGGCCACTGTCATATGCCTTTTCCAGGTCTATAAACACCATATGCAGCTCCACTTGCATCTCTCTATATTTCTCCATCAATCGACTTAGCGCAAATATCGCATCCGTTGTCCCTCTTCCTGGCATAAATCCAAACTGCTCCTCACCAATTTTCGTCTCCTGCCGTATCCTCCCTTCATTTACTTTTTCCCATATCTTCAATGTGTGTGACATCAGCTTGATCCCTCTATAGTTGCCACAGTCTTGAACACCTCCTCTTCCTTTGTAGATTGGGACGAGAATACTTTTCCTGTTGGGCTATTTTCCTCATCAGATCCCATAACATATCCACGCCCTCGCTGCCCAAACTTTTCCACACTTTCCCAGGTATCTGTTCTGCCCCCACAGCCTTTCCATTCTTCATTTTTCTCAGTACCCAATCCACTTCCTCTCTACTTATGTCTTGAACCGGTCTCTCGTTTGCCTCTTCATCCTCACACCTCTCTCTCTCTCGATTCTCCTCATTTAGTAGTTTACGGAAATATTCTTTCCATCTTCCTCTCATTTTGTCCTCCTCTTGTAATACTACTCCTGAGGCATCCTTTATCTGCTTGGCTGATGTTGTCTTTCGAGGCCTTATCTCTGACTTTCGCTATTCTCAACAACTGAGCTTCACCACCGTTTCTCTCCAGTTCTTCATAAACCTCGTCAACTTCCCTCGCTTTCACCCTTGCCACAGCTTTCTTTGCATTTTTCTTCGCTAATCTATATGCCTCCTTGTCGGCTCTAGTTCCAGTCATGTCCCATTTTTTCTTTGCCTCGTTCTTTTCTTTGATCTCCAACTGCACCTCCTCATTCCACCACCATGCCTCCTTATCCTCAGGCGGTCCCTTTCCTGATGTTATACCAAGTACCTCGTCTCCAATTTTTCTAATATTCCGACTATTAACGTCCCACCATTCTTCCACATCCTCTGGTAACTTCATTTCTTTCAATACCTTTTCTTTCAACTTATTCCTTGGGCCTTCCTCTTCCAATTTCCACCACTTTATTCTCCTCTGTATCCGCCACTTCCATCTATTCTTCTTTTCCCCTTTTATATCACAGTCTACCACAACCAACCTGTGCTGTGCCGCTAAACTTTCTCCATTAATCACTTTACAGTTTTTCACCTCCTTCAGATGTTTTCCAGCACATAATATAGTCAACCTGACTCATTCTATCCCCGCTCTTATAGGTTATCAGATGCCCAACTCTCTTCTTGAACCACATATTAGCTATAGCCAGATCGAAGGCCACTGCATATTCTATGATTCTTTTACCTTCTTCATTTCTTTCACCACTACTCCAACCCCTATGTACCTTTTCTTCACCGCTTAGTCGCCTTCCTACATGCCCATTCAGATCTGCTCCGACGATCACTCTCTCTCACCATCAGGGATTCCCATTACTACTTGGTCAAGTTTTCTCCAGAATGTCTCCTCCTCCTCATCACAACCTACTTGTTGGGGCGTAGCCACACACCATAGTAACCACAGTTCCTCCCATCTCAAGCTTAACGCTCATAATCCGATCATTCTTCCGGCATACCTCGCAGACTCCACCCTTCAGCTCCTTATCGATGATAATTCCAACTCCGTTTCTTCCCTTCTCATTCACAGCGCTATAAAACAGTTTATATCCCTCCGCCAGCTCCTTTGCTTTATTGCCCTTCCACCTTGTCTCCTCCACGCACAAAATCTTCAGCTTCCTTCTTCTCATCATGTCCACTATCTCCCTACCCTTCTCGTTCATCATACCCACATTCAGCAACCCGATTCTTACTTTACACACACTCTCTTTCTGTTGGACTCGCTTCTTTAGCCGAACCCGTCCTTTGTTCAGTAGCCCTAGTCCACTTCTCTCGCTTACGGAGTACGCCCAAACCGTGGTCTTTTCTCTGTTATTCAACAGTTCATCCATGGTTTTTTTATGGCCAGATGCCGTTCCTGACGCCAACCCTCCCCATTTATCCGGGCTTGGGACCGGCACCGAGAAGACTAATTTGCCCTCCCCAGTGGGCTGGGTTGTGTTTTATATATTCATTACTGTTTATTAAAAAAAAATCTGTTAAATGAACGAAATAATTTTGCAGGTCTCGCAAAGATACGAGGGTGGTCTGAAAAGTTCTCGGCCTAACAATGAAAGCACGAATTTATAATTTCAAAATTATTTTTATTTTTCAACATAATCTCCCTTAAGACTAATACATTAATTCCAGTGATGCTCCAGCGCCATTATCTCGTCCCTGTAGTGGTTCTCAGTAAGATCTGCAAAATACCCCTCTACCCCCTGCAATCACTTCTTGATTCGAAGAAAAATGCTGACCAGCGAGAAAGAGTTTTAGTTTTGAGAAGAGATAGAAGTCAGAGGGAGTCAAATCTGGAGAATAGGGTGGAGATTCCAACAATTCATAGTGCAGATGCCTTAATTTTCCCATTGCCAGAACACCCTGTGGGCAGGTGCATTGTCCTGATGACAGATTATTTTTTTATTTTGCAAAACGGGTCTTTTCTCACGGAATTTTTCGTCTAGTCTGGTTAAAATATCTGAATAATATTTCTGAATAATATTCCCAGGTTATTGTTTTACCCTTTTCAAGATAATTAATAAACAAAATGCCTTTAGCATCCCAAAATACCGATGTCATGACGTTTCCTGCTGATGGAACCGACTTTGTCTTCTTTGGTGCTGAACAACCGGCTTCTATCCACTGTTCTGATTGCTATTTGGATTCTGTTGTGTAATGGTCAATCCAAGTCATATCTATAGTAATAAATCGAAGCACAAAATCAGTTTTATTCTTGTCAAAACGCTCCAAGCACTGCTCAGAGATTTTCATGCGGGTGTGTTTTTGATCTGCTGTGAACAAGCGCAGCACCCATCTTGTGCAAAACTTTTTCATTTGCAATTCTTCATGCTAAATATATCTTACACGTTCTTTTGAAATGCCTATAGTCTCAGCAATTTCACGCACTTTGACTCACCGGTCATACAATATCATATCGTGCACTTGATCAATGATTTCTGGTGCTGTTACACTTTTTGAACGTCCTTCACGTGGATCATCTTCAATTTTCAAGGTCGGCAATCAGCAGCCGATTTCTTAATTGTCGAAAACGAAGGAGAAGAGTGCTCATGAACTTTTATGAACGTCGAATGAATTTCTTTTGGCGTTAAACCTTCTTTTACAAAGAATTTTATAACCGCACGATACTGAATTTTATCTATTTCAAGGGATAATACAGACAACACTTTTGCTTCAGACAGCTGTATAAAACAAACTACTTGATAGGATGACTTGCAATTGCATATGGATGCTTATGAGAGATGTACCAACTTAGAAAAGAATTCTTGCCGATAGTGTTGCTATCTATGGTCGAAGCCAAGAACTTTTCAGAACACCCTCGTATAGAAAGATATTCTATCGGAGCAGGAAGTGAAGTAGTACAAACTTTTTTTTAACAGGCTAGCTTCATTCTCAACATTGCCACCAAATAGAGGATACACTGGACGAAATGCAATATGGCTTTCGAAAAAATAGAAGCACGCAGAATCTTATCTTCAGTCTTAGTCAAATATCAGAGAAAATATTGGAATATGGAAAAGAACTACATGCATGATTTTATAGATTTCGAAAATGCCTTTGACCGAGTTACCAGACACTTAATATGGTAAACATTAAAGAAAAACAAGATACAAGATAACTTAATAGCAGCCATACAAAGCCTCTACAAATGTAACAGAAATTATGTAAGAACCTGTAATAATAGATCAAAATAATAATTTTCTTTTAGCCTTGCATCACTCATACATTTGAAACAAATGTATGAGTGATGCAAGGCTGTATCCTCAGCCCCACTTTTCTTCATTATAGTAATGGATAGACTTTTAAAGGCATGCCAAAGAAAAACAAAAAAGTTCCACTTAGGATACAGGAAACTGAAAGAAACCAGGATTTCGCACATAGCTTTTGCAGATGATGTAGTGATTCTAGCAAATACAGCTGAAGATTTGCAGTACAACATCAACATTTGGTATGAAGAAACAAAGAAAGGAATATGACCACAAATATAAATAAAACTAAAACACTGATCATATCTAGAAACCAATCAAAACACATAATAAAAATAGAGAACTATCAACTGGAACAAGCGCACTCCTTTAAATACTTGGGATCATATATACAAGAAGATGGTAGACTAGACAGAAATTAACAACTGGATAACCAGCGGAACAAAGCTATTCTATGCAATGAAAGGCCCACTCCTAGATAAGAAAGAAGTCACCCAGAATACCAAAATGGCAGTGTACCGTTCAGTGTTTCTACCAACATTAACATACAGTTGCGAGTCTTGGTGTTTAACAACAGGAAACAAATAAACTACAAACAATTGAAATGCAATATCTTAGGAAAGTGGCACAAAAAACAAATGCAATATCTTATAGTTCGAATAAGAAATCGAATTATAAGAGACAGCCTTCAAGTTGCACCTCTGAACTAATTTATAACACAAGCCCAAATGAGGTGGTTTGGACATCTTAATCGAATGAACAATAGCAAGGACTGTATACGAAAGCCAGAAAATAGGAAAAAGAAACATAGGCAGACCCAGGAAAGGTTGGTAAAAGGAAATTAAAGAAAAATTTGGAAAAGAAGGGAATTAACTGGAAATTGGCAAAGCAACAAGCCTTGGACAGGACGGCATAGAAATCTCTTTGGCAAAATCTCGACCCTTAAAAGCACAAGATATCACAGACGAAGAAGATCAGGTATATTCAACTTAGATCAGGTTGCAGACACTATCACTTTTCAAATGGCTTGCCAATTTCTACTAAAATGCAAAATTTTCATAAGTTTAACACTTTCATTGCCAAGCTGAAAATTGGAATTTCGTGTGGTGGCCAAATTTTTTATATTTTTTTTATTTAGTTAGCGACGTCCACGCGACAACGCGTGATCGGCCGTTTGCTGAGAACTCGCATCACGCGATATCGCTTGCTTGGCAATGAACATGTTAATATATATATATATATATACACACACAGATTAATCAATATTATTATGTCACACCTCAAATGAGACCAAGGACTCACCGTGGAAGTGCACTCCACACCGCAGCTTAATGTTCCATCCCCAACACAATGGTATTAACCACTATAACACAACGTCATCTACCATCCACAATAGTATTAATATTTTTATTAGCTATTTTTTATTTATATATTTATCTTTTGTCTTTAAGCCGTGTGATTTCTGTCTCAGTTTTCTCTTTATGTTGGATGAAAAACCACCATATAAAGGTTCCAATTCCAGACGACAACTGAACGTAGTGTTTTCATAGTTTTTCCAATTGTACTACAGAGGAGCATGATAATTGAGTGGGAGAATGAAACAAAAAGCAAACAAATATGAAAATTATCCGAATATAACAAAATACGATTATATCGTTTCTTGCTATGGCCTCAGTACTTATCTATATGAATCCAAATTTTCAAAAATGAAGTACCTTACAAACTAACATCCTAAAACAAATTTTTTGCGAATATTTATAACCAACTTAACACCAGATTTTGAAGAAAATACAAGCCCAAGTTGACCATTAATATTTGTTTCTTTATCTAAATATTATAAGTATGTGATAATTAAATTTTCATAGCGTTTTTAATAACTATCGTACAAATATATAAATTATGTCCACTTTATTTATCATCTCTTCCAAGTGCAATTATTTATGCAATAAATAATATAATATCATATAAGAGAAGTTCGTTTGGACAAACACTGAAAAAGGTTGGACACTACTGTAGTAGAGTATCCACATGAAGAAATGGCAGCTTGGAACACAATTTTATTATTATTCCTGACACCTCCAAGGAGTCCGAAGACTCATCGCGGGAGGACACCTACAACTGTCTCAACCACTACACCGAACCTCGACTACGGATCGTCTCCATCAACTCCATCTACCGCCCACCTCCACCACAACTGGTTTTCTATGTCTGTAAATTGCGTGTGTTCTGAAGGGCCGATTTGTCTGTATGCGGGATGAAAAACCAGAGTTTCCTTGAGAAAAATCCCTGCTACCTCCGTATGAGATCGGCTAACTCACCTTCGACTGAAAATCGTCCAGATTAAGATTCCTCCCGTCGCAACGAAAATCGAACTTAGGCCTATTCCAATCGAAGGGCGCAATGTATCGTCGTTCTTCCAATTGCGCTACGAAGGCTAGGTGCAGAAAATAATTGCAAGTAATTGTAAATAATTAAGTGCAGAAAATAATTGCAAGTAAGAAGTGTGGGTGATGTCGATCCTATGCATTTCTTCCTTAACATACTACTGGTCTGGTACTAACCAAATATACAATATGAATTCCCCACTCACCTTGGCTCACTACGAATAAAAGCCTCCCCATACAATACTAATTCGCTTAAAATTATCAACTAACATGGAGAGGAGAAGGCAATCACAGAAAGCCAAAAGTAACGTGAATTTCCATTATAATAGAAATGTATTTATTATTATTTAACGGAATACCTATTATATGCGTTCTGAATTATAAATATAAACTAACATTTAAAGATACTTCGAGAACTCTCTGAATCCTACGTTCATATAACTTCTAATTTCGAAATATTAATTATTAATCAGCAAGCATAAGTTTTTTGAAGCAATTAAATGTAGAACACATTAAATTCAATTCCTTGAATTTAGAGAAAATCGCTATTTTGGGGGAAAAGCAATAATAAAATATTTAGGATATTCTGAATTCATAAAAGTCTTTATATTTTGTGTTAATACAATGCAATAAGATTTAAAACTTTACATTAGCTCTATTTTTGTCATCCATACAGACAGGATGACAGACGAAATGGTCTACAAACCCAAATAGGATCTCAAATATTTTAATTTTCGACAGTACAATAAAATGTTGATCAAAAAAATTTCAACAGGCTAATAAATTAATATTTGAAAAAGGTTATATTGAAATAAACTGAATTAAAATTAAGAATTGCAAGAATAAACCTAATATTCCTTAACTGCATTTCATAATTTCATCGTCCATCCAATCCTATTTGCCGATCACTCCCCACCCACCTTCTCAAACTAAAGTGTACTGCAACTGTTTATGTTCAAACACAGTTGTAAACTTCGTCACTGCAAAAATATTCAAATGGTTTCAACCATGAGATTTATTTCAACATTGGCATGCATTCGTATAATTTCCAGTGCAAATAATACATATATTCAAAAAGCTAAAAAACAGAGCAGTACTTACAAATGAAAACTTAAATGCAGCATAATTATCCTGGGATTAACTTAAAAAAATTTATACAGCAACTGATATTTCACACCTATTAAGCTACAAAATCACACCTTCGTGCAGTAGACGCCATTGTTCTCAGTTACTTTTTTTAACCTCGTTCCTAGTAATTTTGTCTTCTCTCTGATGAAGCAATTTTCAAGTAGTCGTGTGACACAAACGGTGAAATTAACACTTTTTTTCAGACTTGATTTCTAAATCATAGGGGAAAAAAAAAAAACAGCTGTTATGCATAGACCGAGATCAAGTAATTAATAGCATAGAAAATAAATAATCACGAATAGTCGTATGCGTTTTTTATTTTTTTGCTTTTTTTTTTTACTTTATTTATTTTAAGTACTTCACATTTCTTTGGAACAGAAAAAGATCCAATTCAGGTCTTTTCAGATAAGACACATCGTGCCGAGCTGGTGTCAGAGTGTATGATGATGCCCATTGATCTAGGTACGAATACCGTGTAGGACGAGATTAGAAATATATATATAAAGAAAATGGTATTTTTACGTATTGCCAATGGACGTGGCACGTTTTACGGCAAGTGAGAGAGAGTAGAATTTTTTTTATTTTTAATAGTATTATAAAATTAATTAAATATACTGTACATATAAAATAAATAAATATAAATACATAAAAAGTGTTATGTCTACAAAGTATTATAATTAATAAAGAAAATTCATATTTGCATTTGCAAACCTCGCTAAGCTATTTCTAATTGTCTTATATATTACACAACCTCTAGCAGCCGTTACATTTAGTATTGTATATAAATTGCTTTAATTATTGTATATGTGATATAAACTTCTAACACATAGATTACACAGTGTCCTAATGTATCCGTCTTTTGCGAAAACAGATTATAATGTCTCCTAACGGTGTGGCAGGAACAAACTTATAAAATATCTGTAAACAGTGAAGTAGTTTCGTTTGTTTCCAAATACAGTATAGACGGAAGTGATTCAAGCTTGTTGGTCACACGGGACCAACAAGCTCTTCTAGCGCACAGCACTGGTTATACATAGTAATTTATAATATACAGAATGTTATGAAACAATACGTGCATCATCACCACCACCACCGCTACTACAATAATAATAAGAAAAATACATTAAGGTCCTCTGTACCTTGTGGTAAAAACACTTTCGCTTTCATAACGCTAGAAGATTGTAATAGGTCAGGCTTAAAGCAGTCTGATTAGAATTTTCTTCGGAACGTTTTATTTATTTATTTTCTTTTTTTTATTTTTTCAGTCAGTTCCCGAGTTTCTCAATATTTGGTAAACTCGGAAACCGACATTTATTTGAAGTTCTTTTCTTTTTCTTTTTTTTTTTTTAAACTAGAAATTTTGGGTTTTAATTACATGGCACGTTAAACTCACATCATTAAAGACAATAAGGATTTAGGAACAAAATATGCTGGTGACGTATTTCATACTTTCTTCCCCGAAATCTTCAAATCGTCGATAAGCTCAACTGCCGGTGGACACTGGTTGCCTACCGATTTCCACATAGTTATAAAGATAAAGGATACTGCTTACTTCCTTTTGGGAATGGAATGCATTAGAGGGTTTATTATTTTATAATAAATTAAGCACTAAAGATGTTTCCATAGGTTCTTAAGAGAGAGAGAGAGAGAGAGAGAGAGAGAGAGAGAGAGCGAGGGGGGGGGGAGTATTTTCCAAATACCGATGTTCGAGCACCACTGGAAGATATTTCAAGGACGATGTGGCAATTAACATCGAAGACAACTTGTCGATAAGATGAGAACTTTCTTAAAATGTCTCTTTATGTTAAAACAGTCAAATAATGTGAAATGTCCAACTCATTTTAAATCCCGCAGTCCTTTTATTGGGGCAAAGTGGCTGCTAAACCTATTCCTACCATCTTTCAAATATTCTGTTTACTCTCTCAAATGTCATCATCATTACGCTTTTCAAGGATTTAGGCTTACGGTGGCCTATTCCGGCCTTCGAAGTCATCGTTGAATCTCTGTAGGGGCCGTTGTAAGTTTTTTCCCACTTGGTTAGACTATAATAAATTTAGTTTAATCCTTTATCCAAGGTGTAAGCAAACAAAGTTTGCACCTGAAGTATCTTCAGGACTGAGGCAACTCGTGGTAAAGATGAACCAAGATCTCATCACTACTTGACTCAGTCCTGAAGATACTTCAGGCACAAACTTTGTTTGCTTACACCTTGGATAAAGAAATAAACTAAATTTATTATAGTCTAACCAAGTGGGGAAAAACTTCCAACATCTTTCTCTAAATTCAGAGTAATTTAATAATAAGGTGTGACACCTTTTGGCAACTTGTATAGATAAATATGACTTCTCCATTACTCCACCTTTCCACTATCACCACCTCTGGATCTGGCTCCCACTGACGAGACTTCAATAAAGGTCGAAACGGGTCTGGGTAGTGACCCTTCCCTTAATGCATAGCATTATACATGTCCTCAAGGAGATGTGCTTTGCATTTTGGGAGATACAAAGACAAGGAGTGATGAGAGTTTGGTCCACCTTTACCACGAGTTGCCTCAGTCCTGAAGATACTTCAAACGCAAACTTTGTTTGCTTACACTTGGATAAAGGATTAAACTAAATTTATTATACTCTTTAGAGGACGTCCTGGTTTTCTTTTTCCTAATGGTTTATAATTTAAAACTTATTTTGGTAATCTTTCTGTTTTCATTCTTTTAACATGTTCCATCCATTTATGTTTATATTTAAATTTTTTTTTTCTATTCCTGATTTAATTCTTTCATAATTTCTTCATTTGTTTTGTCATCGAATAAAGTATACTTTGCAGTTTTTCTCATAAACTTCATTTCAGCTGTTATTAATCTTTGTTTGTTTTATTGTCTTATTTTACACTCGCAAAGTCCTGTTTAATTTTCAGTGGGCGAATATTTTTATTATTTTTTAATCTCAATTGGTTGCCCCAGTGTTCAGCAAATCCACTCTCCAGCCAAGAGGCCGCGGGTTCGAATCCAGCTTAGGCATGGATGTTTGTGATTGTCTTCCACTTTCATACGTTCATTCATCCAAGTATAAATGCACTCTCCCAAGATGGACTGGGTCATCATGGGAGAAGTAGACCCAATCCTCCAGCAATGGGAGAGGGCTTCACCCTGTAGTGGGTAGAAAAATAGGCTGATCATCACTTAAATTATTTAACTATTAGCTATTATTATTAATTAACTATTATTTAATATTTAATGAATTATTTTAAAAGTTCTGCACTCCACTCATACCTCGCCAGTGGGTTGTTTCTACCTTCGAGACATAATCCACACTTAGAGTAAAAATCATGTGTGCTCGTTTACTGTTTCTGGTGTCCCTTCTCCCACGCAGACTTCAAAATGGAGGAAGTATTGGAAAGGTCAGATGTGAAGCCACATGTCTGACGCGAAGTAATCTTACGGAAATGTATGGATTATAAGTGCTTCCCTTCCTTCCTTCCCTGGGGAAGAAGATCCTCACTCTCTGTACAGGCTTGGCACAATCTCTCTAGATGTGCTACCATTGATCAGGTTTCTTGCTAAAATGACTCAACTTATCAAGCACATCAACGAAAAAGATTTGAGGTTTGTCGATAGGAATAGAAGATATACCTAAATGTTTGGTAACAACGATAAGGCAGACTGAAGGTATCTCTAAATGTATATTTATAGAAAAGTTTTGCTTTAACATCAGGTGTACACTTTGCCAAACTTTTGGAATCGTTTTTTTTTAACATAAATGACTGATAACACTTTCAAATTATGCATACGTGATTATCAAATGAATCTTGTATCATTCATTATCAGTCAAAATCAGTAATAGAACTAAAAGAACTCATATTTCGCCATGTCTGAAAAGTAATGTCCAAAAATAGCAAACTGACATTTGCTGAGGCACCATATAAAGCAAGAGCACTAAAACAAAAGTAAATTGGACTATACCTATTGTTCTGCTAAGGTGATCTGTGTATGTTTTGTTAAAGAAGCCTTTGCATATGAAGCTGCAAATATTATAATTCCGGTTTTCTGATTTTTTTTTTTAATGTGGTGCATTCGTATTTGTTAAAGTTCAGAATATATTGTAACACGAGATGCACATTATAAAACAAATGCTGCTATCTCTTGTTACCTAACTCTAACAGGATATGTTACTTCCTGAAATAATGTGGGTTATGCGGTCTATTTTCTTGAATTTGCAGGACGAAAAATCCGATTTTTCGGGAGAAACAAAACCGCTTGCACGTGCCAGAGATCGACTAACTCGAGAACCGGTCGAAGAAAGACTTAGAAAAAGTTCCTCCAGTCGGTGACTATACTCGGACTTAAGTCTTTCTTCGGGTGGCCCTAGCGCATTGGATGCAAGCGTCATTTCCAGTGAGCTACACAGGCCTCTGTAGCACCTTATAAAGAATTATTCGCGGAAAGAGTTGAGAGACATGAATAATTCGAATGCATGCGTAGCATTATGTGATTTCTGTTAGTTGACAGACGGTGTAGAGAGTAAACGTCGTATCATAGAAACAGGTTTAGGTTTACAAAAGGTTGCATGGACATCCAAGTTAAGTAAAAACCTATACAGTAGTGCATCTTTCATGACCTCCTTAATTGCAGAAAATTTTGTCCTCGCCGGGTGCATGCAAACTCAAGGATATTACAAAGCCATTTGAATGAACCTTCTTCTCTATATTTAATGCATTACTCATAAACGATTGTAGCGCTTATCACCAGGAATACAAAAGTTGGGCATATAATCTCCTGTGAATCCTGATCTTGTATCCAGTAATTTCCATCTCCTTGAATCACTTAAGGGTTGGCAAGCGATTTGCAACCAACACATGCAATATATATCATATTATACTGTCATTTCCTAGTTAACGATGCCTTATGCCAATTTCTTCTATGTCGGGATAGATACCTTGGTGCTAAGGTGGGGAACAAATGTATAAAAATCTTTGTAGACTATGTGGAAGTGTTGTGTGTACCAAAGTCGATTTAGTGATTAACATGCATTTTATGACAGAATCGCTTCACAAAAAAGTCTATGTTGCCTAATTTAAAAAAAAAATATATATATATATATATATATATATTATATTATTATAATATATATATATATAGTTATTTTATAAACTTGGTTATTTTAACTCCTAATCCCAAGTATGCAAACAATTACGTTTGCGCCTGAAACAAAGTTCAAGTCTAAAGATGATACAACACCAGGGCAACTCATTGTAAAGGTGGGTAAAGCTCTGATCATTATTCTTAGTATTTTCTCATAATGTAAAGCACATCTCACTAGAAGATGTATACTGCAATGCATTATGAGTGGGGTCACTACCCAGACCGGTTTCAACCTTTTTTGAAGTCTCCTCAGTGAGTAGCTAGACCCTAAATACCAAGGTTATAGTATTACGGAGCCTTATCAACTTTACCTATAGAAGTTTCAACAAGGTGTTTTTATTTTTAATAAAAATCTCTGAGGAGATATAGATGTAATAAATTTTTCACCTTGGGGATATTGAATAACCAAGTTTATAAAATAACTTGGTTATCCTAATATACAATATCCCCAAGGTAAAAAGTTTATTACATTTATATCTCCTCCAGAGATTTTTATTTTACAAGTTTATAAAATAACTTGGTTATCCTAATATACAATATCCCCAAGGTAAAAAATTTATTACATCTATATCTCCTCCAGAGATTTTTATTAAAAATAAAAACACCTTGTTGCAACTGCTATAGATAAAGTTGATAAGGTTCCGTATTACTATATAATCTGGTTGGGAAGACAATCCAATACCCTTGGAGGGTAATGGATGGCAATGCTGTACCAATGAAGTTTTAACTGAGGTTCGGCTGTTGCTGTTACCCTCCTGCCATGATCAGAGCTTTAATAGCTCATTAACACCTTATCCCTACACTGTCCTCTACAGATAACGGGGAATATGAAAAGCATTCTTGCTTCGCCCCTTTAAGCCAGTCCTTATAAGGACTATAACCTTGGTATGAAAAAATATATTAAGGATTGATTCATTCAATCCAATACCCTTGGAGGGTAACGGATGGCAATGCTGTAGCCAATGAAGTTCTAACTGAGGCTCGACTATTGCTGTTACCCTCCTGCCATGATCAGAGCTTTAATAGTTCAATAACCTTGGTATTTAGGGTCTAGCTACTCACTGAGGAGATCTCAAAAAAGGTTGAAACCGGTCTGGGTAGTGACACAACTCATAATGCATTGCAGTATACATCTTCTAGTGAAATGCGCTTTACATTATGGGAAAATACTAAGAATAGTGATCAGAGCTTTATCCACCTTTACAATGAGTTGCCCTGGTATCATCTTTAGACTTGAACTTTGTTTCAGGCGCAAACTTAATTGTTTGCATATTTGGGATTAGGAGTTAAAATAACCAAGTTTATAAAATAACTTGGTTATCCTAATATACAATATCCCCAAGATAAAAAATTTATTAAAAACAGTATATATATATACACACACACACACACACACACACACACACACACACACACACACACACACACACACACACACACACACATCCTCGTACAACAAATTAAAATGTGTCCCAATTTGAAGGCCTAAAGATATGGCAATGTTAACACTGGATTATTTCAACCCATATATATATATATATATATATGACAGAATGATCATTGACTCGGTTAACATACATAGATTTATGAAGAATTAAATGACTAGAACCGAGATTTAAGTAAAAAGGTTTTAATATAAACACACTACTATTTTCGGCCTGTAACAGCCTTCTTCAGGTGATATTATAAAAGAAAAAACACTAAACATTGAGGGTTAAAAGACTATGAACAACACAGACAGTCTTTATACATAATTAGCATGAAAACAATATATGAACAACGTTGTACGTTGTTCATATTCTTTTAACCCTCAATGTTTAGTGTTTTTTCTTTTATAATGTCACCTGAAGAAGGCTGTTACAGGCCAAAACTAGTAGTGTGTTTATATTAAAACCATTTTACTTAAATTTCGGTTCTAGTCATTTAATTCTTCATAAAACCAAAAAATATATATATATATATATATTAATATATTTTTATTTATTATATATTTTATTTATTATATTATATATTATTAATATAATATATATATAGTAATAAATTTTTTAACTTGGGGATATTGTATATTAGGATAACCACGTTATTTTATAAATTTGGTTATCCTAATTATATATATATACACATCCTCGTACAACAAATTAAAATGTGTTCCAATTTGAAGTCCTAAAGATATGGCAATGTTAACACTGGATTATTTCAATCTATATTTATACTTAGATATATTTATTACATAAAGGTAAAACGTAAAGGACTTATAGAAGATAAAGTTCCAACATTAAGAAGAATAAACTGTTAAAATGCGTATGAGAGTTCATGGAACATCTATCTTGGCGACCAGATATGTTATTGTGGTATAGTACAATGGCGACCCAGCAGCTCGTGTTTTGTAGTTTCATGATTGCAGATATACAACTGTTATTCAAAACCAGTTTCGAAGAGAGTTTGTGGAATCACTGTCTAAACTGGATATTTATTTCTGCCAAGTATAATAAGTTTACTCTGATAAGTATAATAAGTTGAATAGGTTCATATAGTCCAGTTGCCTCTGCGCTAATGCGTAGGAACAAATCAATCAACCAATCAATATTTGCCCATTTATCTCTCTCAGTCGCTATATGGCTACACCTACTAGAGCACTCATACTCGCTTCTGTCTGGTTTCACGCTATCCAAAAAACTTAGTACAATAGGTAGTTTAAATACTAGTTTCTTTAATATTATAGGAATCAACGTCCAGATTTAACTCTAACAGAAATCTGAAAATGCAATATTATTTTAATTAGTTCTAATAGTACTGCTTTGGCATAAATGGTGAGGGGAGAAAGAATTTATACACACAACAGTATTCGGCTCCACTACAGTGAATGAACATTTAAAACCTTCCACCAGCAGCGTTTTAATAGCGGAAATAAATTCAAATAATCATTTCATATACTGTATAAAGACATTTAATTTATTTCAAGGATTAGTATATTTACTTAACTACTGAATACCTCTTATCTCCTGCGCGTAAATCACAAATTCCATTTGAAATAAGGATTTTTCTCCAAATTAACGTAAATTATACATTTTTAAATATCTCGATGTTAAATATGTTTCAAAACAAGGCTGCTCTTTCTGAATATGGAAAAGTAAGAAAAATACAAGAAATCATTATTATAAATGTTCTTAGTGAAACATTGAGCACTGATTGAAATACATTCCCTTGTATACTGTTGTCAAAAAAATTATTATTATTATTATGTTCAAGGTGTCATCGTGGGAGAAGGGAACCTGCAGCACACAACTCACCGTTTACAATACTTACACTCTTCTATTTACAGACTTACAACATTCACGCTACGCATGTACAGCAACTGGTACACTAAATAATCCACCATCTACATACTACGCATCTACCACCCACTAATAGCATGTTTGCTTGCCTGTTAATTTCGCGTGTTCTCAGAAGGAAACAAAACCAAAAATCAAAACCTAACACCTAATATTGTTTCTTCCTCCTCCTCTTGCTTTTGAAAGAATTATACTGTATTATTTCTTCTTTATTTGTAAACTGGACATCGACAATGAAGCCGGATACAATTTCCACCCTTGTCTGTTTCTGGTCAGCGTCAGTCTGGTGTAAATTATTTTATTCCTTTTTTGTTCAAACAGTTCTTCGCTTTGTCGAACGTTCTCAATCCGAGTCTTTCCTCTGATCTTTAGCCTTCTTGTACATTAAATTTGCATGCTACATCACATAGTGTTAGTCACACTCCCTATCTAATAAACGTAATTTGTCTCTTATACGTACGTACTTTTAAATTCGAATCTCTCCCCCCACCCCCACACACCTCAACTCTAAGTGCCGATACTTAATCATCCATATTATCTAATACTTCATGATTTAATTCTCAACA
Source organism: Typopeltis vanoorti (assembly GCF_054136105.1). Taxonomy (NCBI): domain Eukaryota; kingdom Metazoa; phylum Arthropoda; class Arachnida; order Uropygi; family Thelyphonidae; genus Typopeltis; species Typopeltis vanoorti. The sequence continues at coordinate 52,857,938 of NC_143557.1, read as the reverse complement.
TGATAGCTTCCATCGGACATCAATATGAATATTAATCTGTCTACTTTTACAAGGAGAAAGGACGAAGCAGATCTCATCCCTGGTGAGATCTGAATTCACAGCTTTCCAATGGATGTGACATTTTCTGGATTCAGTAGAGGTGAGAGGTAGCAATTTCGACCGACCATCCCTAATTATATATCTAATGGCAAATGAAATTCATGTTGCATCCTGTTACAAAACAGAATATTCGTCAGCTAAGAATCGCGATGTCAAATGGTATCTACTAAGAGATTTCGTAGGTTAGTTTGTCGCGACAACCATGGCTATGAGTCCTGTGTATTACATCTGTTTTCCATGTGCATTCTTCGACTTGTTTATTCTGTTTCCTTCAAGATACTCGGATAAATAAATATATTTCTTTAAGGATAATCCTACTTTCAGATTACGCGCCATCTGTTGAAACGCATTTGAAAACTTCCTCGCATCGTAGACTAGTTTCGAACGTATGTCTTTCCGATCAAAGAAGTATAATTTTAACTGCACAACAAAAAACTTCAGTTCCTTTGCAATTATGCTTCTTATGTCCGTTAATTGCGCACATCTTTTGCAGAAGATTTGTCTGTTCTGCAGAATGTAAAAACCAAAGTTTTACTGGAAGCAAAACACCCTGAAAGTTCTATGAGATCAGCTTACTCAACACTCACATTACGTAGAAAATCCCTTAAAAAGATTCCACGAGTACCAAAATTTGATATACAATATTGAAAATGTAATGAAAGTATTATTTTTTAATATGCTAATATGATAAACCGTCATATGATGGGTAACAAAAGCTTTTATAAAAGCTTTTGTTACCCATCATATGACGTATTATGATGTTACCCATCATAATATTAGTCACTTTCTCCCGTTAACCGGTCTCGTACGGAGATGGCAAGGTTTTTTTTGGCTCCCGGAAACTCGAGTTTTCAACCCTGAAAAATAATGCCCAGTACAACACACAATTAATGTACTTAATACAATGGTTTTATAGCCTCAGATGCCTGGGTGATAACGACATTTAACAAGAACAATAACATCCTTCCCTTTTATTCCGGTGATGTGAGCACCTCGGAAACGTAGTGGGAGACGCCTGTTGATTGAAAAATATCTGAGTTCAGTTCTGGTAAATGGCGTGAAGAACATTTTATCTAGAATAAAATTATATTTTCAATATGAAATGAAGCTGGAAAGATTTTCTCCCTCCCTCCCGAAAGAGAAAAACCTGCTTGAAAAAACAGGATAGTCGTCTTCAGCCTGAGTGTAGCTGAAGAGCTGGGAGCTGAATGTTAAAAAAATGACCCTGGATCAAAGACTAATCAGGAATCTGGATTTAAAAGGTCTGAGCTACTGAATCAAGATCTGGAGGATTTCTCCATCCTGCAAAATACCTATCAACTAGACGATTTCATCATTATACAGGATGTACAGAATGATTTCGCCGTCAATGAAAATATGTATTCAACAAAAAAATCAGCAAAAACATCTTTCACGTAGTGCACCAAAGCTGAATAATGTCATAGAATTATGGAATGTGACCTAGTGTTGTAAGATGTATCTAGAAACGATTAATACTGACGCATATAGTAATAGCTCAACATCGACATGCAACTTCATTAAAAAAAAAATTATAACAATTTTTGTACCATTTCGAGGACACGTTCAAAATTCGTGGCAATTTTGTGATACAAATGCATTCTTGGGATTGTAGCAATCATGTTTACACACTGCGCTGCGAAGGCAAAGTGACACCATGTATGTGTTAGGCGGGACTCGATGTGAGCAATAAATAATGCTAATCCATCTAGTTCCGCCCAACACTGTAATGCAGCAGATATTGTCAAGTTGTTTTCCGCAAGCATATGTTCGAGATGAACTACACACATCTTTAAGAGACTGTAAACTAAAGACATTGATTGATTCTGCCAGAGAGGCATGTGGTGAGGTTGTGTGCAAAGATAAAAAAATCAGAACTCCCTGGTGGACACAGGAAGTTAAAGAGGCAGTGAAGGAAAAGAAGAAAGCATATCAAAAGTTCCTGGCAAATAAGTCAGCATTTACTCTTACAGAATACAGAGACAAATGTAAGAAAGCTAAACAGTGTGTAAAACTAGCTAAACAAAAGTCATGGGAGGACTTTGGCAAGAATATAGAAAATAAATATCAAGAAGGTGGCAAAATATTCTGGAGGTTGTTGAAGAAGCTTAGGAATGGAGGAAAGAGTGCTGTAAAAGGAATTAGAGATGATAAAGGTGAAATGAAAACAGGAGAAAAAGATATCCTTGAAGTATGGAGTAATTACTTTGAAAAACTGCTAAATGAAACAAGCAGTGATGACAGCACAGTGATAAAAAACACTAACCAGGCATGCAGTCAGGAATACATATCCATACTTGAAGTAGAAAAAGCCATCAAAGGCTTGAAATGTGGAAAGGCAGCAGGAGTAGATGATATTCGACCAGAAATGCTGAAGTATGGTGGTATAAGAGTCTTACAGTGGCTGCACTGCATAGTTCAGAAAGCCTGGACAGAGGGACGAATTCCCGATGATTGGAGTAGAGCTCTCATAGTACCCATATATAAAAAGGGAAATAAAACTGAATGTGAGAATTACAGAGGTATTTCCCTACTGAGTGTTCCTGGCAAGATCTATGCAAGTATACTTGAGAAACGGTTGAGAAGAATTGTGGAAGAAAAGCTTGGTGAAGAACAAGCTGGATTCAGGCCAAATAGAGGCTGTCAGGATCAGATCTTCACTTTACGACAAATAGTCGAGAAAGCATGGGAATATAACAAAGATCTGTATTTAAGTTTTGTCGATTTGGAAAAGGCATATGACAAGGTGCCAAGAGAGAAGCTATTCAATACGCTGCAGTTATATGGTGTCAATGGGGCATTATATCAAGCAATACTTAGTCTTTATTTGAGTTGTAAGTCAGCAGTTAGAATTGAAGGAAGTACAGGAAGATGGTTTAATGTTAAATCTGGTGTGAGACAAGGATGTACATTATCCCCTCTGTTATTCATTATCTATATGGATCACATTATGAAGGAATGTGGTATTAAACCTGATATCAAAATTGGAGATGTTAATGTCAGCTCTTTGCTTTATGCGGATGATTTTATACTTCTAAATAAATCCGCTACAAGTCTGCAAGATTCTCTGACTAAATTGAATAGCTGTTGTAATAGATATGGTATGAAGGTCAGCAATAAAAAGACAAAGACAATGAAAATAGGCAGAATCATTGAAAATGTCAACTGTGTTGTGAATGGAGAACCTGTGGAACAAGTAAAACATTTCAGCTACTTAGGCACAATTTTTACTGAAGATGGTAAACTAAATATAGAAATAGACAACAGAATCAGCAAAGCTGGTATCGTGGGAAGTCAATTGAATAAATTCATATGGAATAAGAAAGAAATTAGTCGGAACACTAAATTAGCTGTATACAAGACTGTGTTCAAACCAATTTTAACTTATGGATCTGAGAGCTGGGTCAGAAGTAAAACACTTGACCAAAGACTAGAGACCGCAGATATGAGAGTCCTGAGAAAGATTAGAGGTGTGAACAGATGGCATCAATGGCAATATCATATTAAAAATGAGGATATTAGGAAAGAACTTGACATTGTCAGCATCCAGGAATGCGTTAGCAGAGCTAATCTCAGATGGTATGGTCACTTAAATAGAATGGGAGAGGAAAGATTAGCAAAACACGTGTTCTCTGCCAGGTTGGCAGGAAAACGACCCAGAGGAAGACCAAGATATAGGTGGATTGATACGGTACAAAGTGCCTTAGACGATAGAAATATAAGATCTGATAATGTTGGAGTGTTGACAAGTAACAGACTGATTTGGAGGAAAATTGTAGATAGGAAGTTAGTAATGATGTAATTTTTTTCATGTAGTACTGTCATATCCTGTACACCCCTTGAGGGTACATGGCAGGAATTTGATGATGATGATGATGATGTTTTCCGCAAGCATATGTTCGAGATGAACTACACACATCTTTAAGAGACTGTAAAGTCATCTTGGAAGATATGTACACAAGTGATACGAAACTGCTACAGTGAAAGTGCAAGAATGCCAGATATTCTATACGAATTTGCCTCATCCAGCTGGATGAGGCAGATTCGTCAAACTGTCGTCAGCACTTCTGTGTTGCAATTCTGGGAAGAAGTAATACTACAGGGTGAATATAAATTACGGCGAATCACTCAATCTGGTGAAAAGATATCTTCCACTAAGCACCACAGATAAAGAAAAGACTGGATTTATTTTCTTTATCTTGATGTCTTTCTTTATTAGATGGCTTCCGGAGATGATGGGAGAGGAACTAGATGTAACTGGATGAACCAAACTCGGGAGCCAACTGCAGTAATACAACGGAGAAGTTTTGTCGGAGAAATATCCCTTTCCTTCTTGAGAACAAAATAAATCATGAATATGCGAAATGGGGGCACTTTGCAGAATTTCTGATATACTTTGACTTAATCTTACAGTATGCTGAAACTCGTCTTCACAGTCCCAAGATAGCCGGGAACTTCCTTCAAAGGAAAAGGATGGGATGTCTATGATTATCGTGGCCAACTTATTCGTTATTATGCAAGTTATGAGACCTGTATATTTTAATTTCACTGAAATATGTGAAAAAAAATATAAAGGGGGCACTCAACAATAGAATGTTTACCGTGATCACTTCTATGCAGTAGAAGTATCCTTTACAACCACACGGATAAAATATCAAAAATATACGCTTTGTATCAGTATACGATGGTTAATCAATGAAGTGAATCTCACACACACACACATATATAAGGACTCCGAACAGAAATATTACAAAATAAGACTAATAAGCTGTTTATTCCTACGAAAGTAGAAGTGTTTTTCTGCACAATCCCTCATCCCAAAACTACTACCCGGACAGACATTATACACGTGGCTCACGGCCTTTGCTGCCTTGTCGTAATATTAAACTACCCATCTACTACCATCTTTCGTGCCTTTAGTTTCAGTAATTTAACCCATTTTGTTTTATTTCTACAAAGTACTGTTGTTGTGAAGTATTATCTATCGCTATATACAAAGTATTATATTACTCGGCGTATAGTTACATATGCCATATCTGCACGAAATTATTTTCATGCATTTAGAGTACATAGTGCAAATGTAAAAAGAACTCAATGTAGCTGTCAGATCTGTCATTGTGATAGTAATCAGAATCGTAATTCATTTGACACACATGGATAAAATTTGGCATGAAGGATTACTGCTAAAACTCGTTATGAAGATATAAGATCGACCTTATACAGATGAATAAAAACAGTATCCTATGTTGTTTTTTAAATATATTTAAATAATAGCACATTGTGTCTATTGGTTCTCCAGATTTTTTAAGTGTCATATATTCAACATTGGTATTTAGTAATTAATGTATAATTACGTTTTGAAATCGTTTAATACAACATTTTAATTAATTCAAGAATATCTAATTTTATTTTTCCGTATTTGTGTTCATTTTATTGCTAGTTTTCTTCTACGCTTCTCAAGTTTTAAAGATGAATGACACTCTTCGCTGATAACAAGGAGCTCATAAGGACTGGACAACAATGGCGTGCATAATCATTACGGGAACGTTTCACATGATGGAAGGCGACTCTATGGCGCCGTCAATACAACGTCTGGATATATGTCTTTCAGATGGAACGGCGAAATGTTCTTCAGTTGAGAAGAGTTTATACAGGTTTATCTTATCCCAGGCAGAATTCGAAACCCAGCTCTTTCCCAACTTTTTACGATGGTGGAAGAATTTCGTCCAGGAATACACAGTTTTTTTTTATCCGAAAACAAAACAAACACACCGGCTGAAGAACACAAACAATTAGAAAACATAATATATAGGCCTCATTTGCTTCGGCTGCAATTCCAACTAAGTCAACTCAACTCACATGGTGGTACATTCCACAAAACACTTTCGACTGGTAAATTATTAGAACCAGATTGAAAATTTATGACACTGATTGCAAAACGATGTGCAGGAGGAGGATATAGGCATGGCATATAGGCATGGTCATAGCACCCATTTACTATTTACTATTAAAAAAAATAAAGGCATTAAGCAGAAGAAGGAAATTTTACTACGAATTTTCTTGAAATTAAAGTTTTGTATTTGGCTATTTCGTAAACGATTTGCATGAGACGTTAGAAACTCTAACGTCTCATGTTCACGAGACGTTAGAAACTACAGCACATTTAGTATCTTGATGGACGACGGGTTAGAAAATCCCGAATGATGCTGCAGAGAGCATAACACTTTTAAGTCCTCTTGATTATTCGAATAAGTATGGTGGTGTCACACCGCACGATGAAAATCATATATTACCTGGAGACTATAAGAATGTTGCAATGATGTCAACAAAAAATACACCACTACGATAGTTGCATAAAGTTTATTTCTATTTCATCGTAGGGAAAGATAGTGTATTAATATATCTATTTATTTGTTTATTTCTGTCGGCATCGATGACTTATTTTATACATTTTGAACGAGGAAAAATAACGTTCATCTGTAGTCTTAACATAGTATATATATCACGTGACTAAATGCATGGAGCTCAACTCCACGCTGTTGAGATCTTTCACTAGCGACACTTTACACAAGGTGCACATACAGTTCCAGTAGGGTGCGCAGAGGAAGGATGCTAGTTTTTATACTGATGTTACTGTCACATACCATTTCCTAGGACTGTGGGAATTGTCTTCCTCATGACTATTTTCTTCTGGACTACACGTGGAAAAAACGTCAACGTGTGAGTTCTCTGTTGGGTGCGCTGATATGGTCTGACTACAACGAGTGCGAGGAGAACTTTGAGGATCTTCTGTAAGAAATGGAAAAGAAGACATAAGCTATCAAGTGATAAATAGGATGCGGTATCGGGTGAATTTATATAACTGTATTATTAGTTTAAATTCACCGTTAGCGCAATTTCGATGTACAAATCCACCATTCACATTGGTACCCACTTATACAATCAGTATATTGTGCACAGAGAGGCTTATTTTATTTGATGGTAAATTACCTTTATCTTGACTTGAATGCTGTGAATCATCTCAAAAGTACTAATGTTTATTCTGAGTAAATGAAATTAGCAGATGCATGAGTTTAGTCGTTGTAAATTTATCTTTTATTCACTTGAAAAATAACTGCTTATTTGAAAATCATGACTTCCCTTCATCTTTTCTGATATTTAAATTGGAGTATTTTGAAAAGGAAAAAACCTACTAAAGACAACAGAGAGAGAGAGAGAGAGAGAGAGAGAGAGAGAGAGAGAGAGAGATTTACCTGTAGATTCTGTACTTTGCAGTGTAGATCGACGGAGATTTACTGCATGATCAGTGATTACTAATGACGAAGAGGACTCTGTGCTGTATCCTGACGAGGTCGAAGATGATAAGGACGGTGTGGAATCGGATGCGGTGCTGCGTTGGTAAAACAAAATATAGGCATCTTCGGTGACGACCTCACACTCTCGTACAGGAATGACCTTGGTGTCATCAAAGAGGTACCACTGATTGTCTGTTGGATTTTTGCAGCATGCTGTAAAAGCACAAACAAGTACATTGGGGAATACAGAAATACTAAACTTATCTACCAATAAAGTCGCATACAAAAATTAATTTTAATTTTAAAAAATTAAAATTTCATACTAAGAAAAATTTCCGTTTTTCATAAGATACATTTCACTAGAAAACACTCATAAAACACAAACAAGAACATGCATAAAGACAATTTTGTAAGAAATACATTTATAATATGGAAATACACATGCTTTAAGAAGTTTATATCGCCATTTAGGGAACTGCATAAGATATCTTACATAACAAATTGACTTTTTAGTCCTTTTGCGTTCTAAAGGCCTCTGATATTGGTACGATAAACTTTTTTTTGTTCTTATCAAGGTTAGGCCATGGAACTCAATAAAAAACAACAAAATTATAATATGCTGTTATCAAAAAAAAAAGTAATGTAAATTAAATTATGCCAAGAATAACATTATCGTGTGTGAAAATAATAAGAATACAAGTAGTTTTTATCATGCAATGCACAGCTTATTTTTTCGTTGATTTTTTTCTCCGATATAACTTAAGAGAAGAAAGGAATATTGTATATTTGTACCATACATCTTCTCAACGGCCAATGGCTACATAACAGCATCCATATTTTAGTTTTTGGTTCAACATAATGCCTTTCAAATTGTCTTACAATCTTCCCATAATGCCCTCTAATGTAAGTTTTTTTACATAAAAATTCGAGAGGCATCATTTTATATTTTTCTTTCATTGTTTTCTTTTCTGGATAAGTACCGAGTGAAGATCAGTCGTTAAGTGTATATCAACAGAATTAATTTGAATGATTGCTCGACCTTTATAAGCAGATTATCTCTTAACCTTGATTTTAATTTTAAATTTATTGAGGGTATAATATGCTTTCTAGGACAATAAAGATTAAGCAGGCAATCTGCTGTTTCCAAAATGGCCTGACAAATGAAAAAAAAAAATACTAAAATTGATAAATGCTCTCCATAAGTTAACACTCCTCTGAGTGTTAGAAGAGCAAAAATGTACTGGAGTAATGAACTTTTGTACTGGAGCAAAAGGCTACCAAGTTGGTGAGTAATGTATGATGGTTTGGTCACTGAATTTGCCTAAACTCATGTCACAGTGTGTCTGAATTCAGACACACTGTGGCATGAGTTTAGGCAAATGATTTTAAGACCACTATTTCCTCATTAGAGAATTTAACACGTTTGCTATCGACAGCAAGCTAGCCTTTCATGGTTAAGATTGCCATAAAAAATCTAGGGAAAGATTTTCTGAATATCTAAATATACAACGCAGGAAGTCACTTTGCAGCGAAAACAGTTCACTTGGCGATCTTATTAACGTCACACTGAATCGAAAGAGTTGATGAATCGTTCATCGTTTGTCAGTTCTTAGAAGAAAGGCGATATATTGCCCTTTCCATTCATCGATGACAGGACGACCACGAAGAGATGCATCGAGAATGTTGTCAGCTGTTATGATCACTTTATAGGGTTCTCGAACATCAATCGACGGTTCCATGCAGCAATGCTTTGTTAAGATTCTAGTCCACGAGCATTTTAAGGTCGATAAAGGTTAGATCGTTACACTTTTTAATGTCATGGACTCAATTATACACCCATAGCCAGATTTGTCATCAATATTTTTTTTATATCGCCATCATTGAGCTCTATTTTAAGCATGTATGAAAACTCACAGGGAAATTCATCATCTCACTTTTCATTTACAGTCTTAAAATGACCACAAATCGGTGGTGCTGTGATTTTACAAAACAGATTAGCTGTACATGCGATCGATCTCTTTACGTTTTTAGTGGAATAATCCACAATTTGTATCAATTATGCCGATCGCAGCTTTCGTAACTTGAGCCGTGGCGAAGAAGAACTGGAATTCTCCTGTAGGCATTCCCATTAACCTTTACGGTAGCTATTGGATATCAAAATCACTGCTATTTTCTGGGAGGATTTAAGACTGTAAGATGAGGATCTTAATCTTTTGTTCAAAAAAGGATGGCAGTAGGGATGCCTTCAGGAGAATTTCGGTTCTTCTACTGCATGGACCAAATTATGAAAGCTGTCATTGGCATAATAAATGCAAACCGTGGATTTATTTTCCACTTATTTATTTATTCATATGGAGTTTCCTCCCTTTTCTCCCCCATCTCTATTGGGGCGAGTTGATTCCCCTCATTGGGGGATTAAGTATTTATGGCTGTAGATCCGTGTATTCACGGGGCCGGTTTGACTGCTTGCGGGATGAAAACCCCCAGATAAACTGGGGGGAAAGACTCTGCTGTCGACGCCCAAGACCGGCTAACTTGGCTATGGCTGAGGAAGATCCTTAAGCTCTTCACGTCGGCGACGGGAATCGAGCCCAGGAAACTCCTTCCCCCAAGCATATGGTTGCGAAGCGCAAAGCCACTAGGCTAACGGCGCGGACTATATTCCACTGAGATGAGTACTACATATTCAAAACCCTTTCCAAACAGTAGAATATCTCTCACACACACACACACACTGCGCGAATACTACTCAGGTTATATGTAAATTTGTCCAAAAAAAAAAAAAAAAAGATACTAGCAAATAAAACTCTGGTTACAATACGGATTGAAACAGGGAGATGCATTATACCATTAATATTTAACGAGAGAGAGAGAGAGGAAAGGGGACAGTTGCATTGAAGACAGCTTCAAAGAATTAAGGGAATATCAAATAACGTTCGTTTGCATAATAACCAAAGCAAAACTGAATTCATAACAGTTACAAGAAGAATAGAAACAGTATGAACATAAAATAATGATATATACATACTTTCCACTTTATGACACGATATTCAATGTTTACTGAGAGAGAGACAACTAGGATCATGAGGCCGGTGTATAAGTCTGTAAATTGTGTTTGTTCTCGTCAATTTTTGGGAAGAAAAATTCTGAGATCTTCATTGTAAAGACACTTAATAAAAGTTCTCTGGATTATAGACAGGATTCAAATCTAGATATTTCTAACCAAATGCCATCGTCGATACTGACATATGATAAGAATGGCAGTAATTTAAAGACAGAATCTGTTATTTTTGAGAAAAAATTATATTGTTCTCAAAAAGGACACAATTGGACATCTATAAAATCAACAAACCAGGGTATTCCTCATTTGAATAGTTGCAACTCCTTTTGGAGAAACTCCACCGTTATGAGAACAAACTGTTGAAAAAGATACCCTCACGGATGAAATAATTGGAGCATCGAGAAAACTAACTGAAAGAGTTGTAAATTAAAAATGCAATAAATAACTATATGATATCTCAAATCAAGACAGCTCGAAGAAAATGGAAAGACAACATCCGTAACAATCTAACGAAGTCGGCTATTTGGGTCATGGGAAGGAAATGAAAATGTGAAGAGTAGAATGAAAAGAAGAGACCTTAAAGCACCTGCAGGTTCATAATTACTTCTAAAGAAAAATGCGATATTAGAACCATCGTTTTTTAGAAGTACCTTCACAGGTTTCAGGTACAGTAACTCGTTATCTTAATACGACTGTTTAATCATAGCATAAATAGGATTTCTTAAGATATGCAAAGAATGACGCCAATAGAACAGTAAAAGTACCACAAATTATAACATTAAATAGATAGATATGATAACTATATACTTTTCTTACTGATTTATATTCTTTCTAGATCTATGTGTTTACTTGAAGAAAATCCAAATTCCCGAAGAAAAAAAACGCGGCTTGAGAACACTTAAGCATAACTGACTTCGACTAGCTTGGAATTACACAGTCAAGATTAGCATTACGGCTTACATAGGAAGAGTCTTTTATTGTGAAGTGGCTAATACCTTTATTTAAAGGTATTAGCCACTTCACAATAAAAGACTCTTCCTATGTAAGCCGTAATGCTAATCTTGACTGTGTAATTCCAAGCTCGTCTTATCTTTAAGTTTAATTCTTATTTGAACAATGTTATTTTAGTATTGTTAAGCAAGATAGCAATATTTCAAGACAAGATTTAACTAGTTTCTTTAGAAGTCATTACTGTAGTTGCCATGGAAACCCATATCACCATGATTTCGGAAATCATGGGCTATTGCATAATATTAGGGAATATAATTGCCTGTCATTTTATATGATTTATGTTTCGAGAATTGTCTAATTTAGAATATAATTTAAATATTTCGACAAATTTCATAACGATAAAAAGAATTCATTCGAATTGCGCTTATTAATAGGTGCATCAGCACTGTTGCGAAACGCAACTAAAGCAGTTAAGCCTGTCAGGATCAAATAAAATATCACAAAGTCATGTTTGAACTTTGGCAGAAAGTCTATACTTAGAGCAAGCACACAAAGTTTCAGTCATGAATGCAGATTTATAAATCTACCATTTTAATCTCTAGCAATAATCAATTATGACCTTTTCTTGTCTCGTTTAACACCACCATGAAAAATGGATAACAATAGATTCGGAATACCATGGCAACGTAAGAACCAATGAGAGGATCAAAGTATTGTTTCTCCTTTCCCTTTCGATTTTCTTAATATGGAAACGTATATTGCGTCATTAGATTAACGCAAAAAAGATATTTCCTAGGCAGTTACTTCAGAAAGTACTAACGGATTTCGATTAATTTATAGCCATAAATTCTTATACCATGTAATTTTGCAAAGGCTATAAAAAAACTAAGACATATGAATTAGCGAAGCTAGCAAAAGATTTTAGTCATTTATTAGATATCAGTCAATAATTTAACTAATAGAAGGTATTGAAGCTGATTAAAAGGTAAAATGCGATCAAATAAGTGAAAGCAACATTTGCTGATACAGAAGGAAGGGATATAACTGGTACAGTAAGAGTACGGAGATGGGACTGTTAGTGCAAAGTGTGCTGAATACCATAACAGTATAGAATGTTTTTTTAAATAACTTTATTAAATGGCCTTATTCTAGTGTTTTGAAACAGGTTTTAGGTTATCTTGTTTATGACTGATAATTAATTTACTTTTAATACATTTATCTCTATTAAACGACACCATTGTGGCATTTTTAAATTACATTTTGTGTTCAGTTTAATGATTAAAATAATTGCTTGATGATTAATATTAAACAATGTCAAGAAATAATTTAAAAAAGACTTATGAAGTTATTGGCATATTGGAAAAAAAAATTAAAAATTAGAAAATTAAAAAAAATCAAAATTAAAAGAAGCGTGATGTTTAAATATGGTTTTGTTATTCGACCATCAGGAATAGAATTTCAAGAAAATTGTCTTTGAGGGTACAATAAAAGAATTAAGAAGTATTAACTCGAAGACATCGTTTAACGGAAGTGACACTAATACAAACAGATAACACTGATGGACATCTTACATAAGTTTCTCTGCATATTTATTTCATTATGAATCCAAACAGCGAATTCATAATTTCATAATAAATCTGGACTCGACTGAATGAATAATCAGGTTCTCCAGAAACATAAGGCCAAGGAAAATAGTGTAGGTCTGATAAAAATGAGCGTTTAATCGTGGTAGATATAAGAAGCAAACTAGCGTTAACTAAACACTTAAAGATTTAAGATTACCAAGTAGTTATTGGCGACTATTTTTTATGAAACACCATCTTTAGCATATTAAAGCAGTAGGTGAGCTAATGGTCAGATGATCCCAAAGTCGTGGTCTAGAGAAAACAAACAGAACTTGGACTTCCATTAAGAGGGATGATGAACCCAGAGTGGAAAATTCGGATTCAGTGGGGAGAAGATTCGAATCCCCATGGCCTGTAAGTTAGAAAATGGAGAAGTTGAAAACTTTAAATTGAAATCTTTATCAACCCAGCAATCGTACCTATCCCACTTAATGAGATGAGTGGGTAAATAGCAGGTAGAGGACAGAAAGGTTGCGTAGAGGGAATCTTCTAAGAACTTTATGATCAGGAATGTTGTACCAGAGAGTTTATTATTCGAGTACTTGTTAAATATATTTATAAACGCTAAAGGATTCAAATACTAAGACTGAAATCTGTCTCTCACATAATGATAATGATGTGAATCTCAGTAAATTTTATGGAAAACCTTAGTTTTTTTTTAAAAAGATTATCTTAAAAAGATAGGATAAGAGAAGTGGATGGATGTAGTAACTTGGCAGGAAGGCAGTAGTATAGCATTAAATGACTATATATATATATATATATATATATATATATATATATATATATATATATATATATATATATATATATATATATACTGAATGGAAAGGATTTAGAAAGATAAGGGATACAAGTGACTAAATGTTTTGGTTAAGGGAATATGGACGTTCAGGAATCGTATTAGTAAGACAAACTAGTAATGGGCATACGTTTAATCAAAAGAGGCTTCGCTTGCAAGAGAAAGGAAGTGATGATATCGTTATACAAATCTCTTGCGAGATAATATTGGATTAGAGCTCACAACTTTCCTCACACAGATATCACAGGTATTTGGAGAAGTTTCACTAAAGTGAGTGGAGGAATAGTATCAGGATAGTTCTGAGAATTGGTCGATTAGTTGTAATTTGTAGAATATATCTAATAAAAGAACATGGAAGACTGAAATGATGATAGCGTAATCAATGAGAGGAGATTTAATTGAAGCCTATAAGGTATAGATATATATATATATATGCTCATGCAGATATTGCTTGTAGCAAATTAGGGTCTATTTGGTTGGAATAATCAGAAGATAGCGAAGAAGAGAGTTGAATCACATATAATAAGCTCATTTTTCACTATTAGCATTTAAAATATGATTCTAATTTCAATCAATGAAATTAGAACTACAACTAAGGTAATGAGATCAGTATATTACATCTGCTAACTGCGTGTGTTATAGTTTGTCGGTTTTGTGGGATGAAAAAATCCCATATTCTTGACGAAGAAAATTTCAACCTCTGTATTAGACGTGCGATCTCACTTCTATCTTTCAAAACTCAGAAAAAAAAGAGTTTCTCATGTTCTAGTACGGAATTCGAACAACTAAGTCCTTTCAAACAATTTAGCAAATGCTGCTTCTTCAAATGCGTTTTCTAGGTGTTGAATGAAACAGAAATAGGTAAAAAAAAAAGCTTATAGTAGTTATATGCAAGTAACGACTGTAAATCAAAATAAACTGATAACATGTTTATGTTCGTAATGTTATTACATAAGAGAACGATTCAGCACTTTTTTTTAGAGAAAAAAATCTGAGCTTAGTAAACTAAGTTCAGATTTTTTTCCCTAAAAGGATGTCAAGCATACTGGTTTAGCCACAGTGATGATTACTTAGTACATAATTCAACATTTTTTTTTTCCTTCAAGAACTCAGAATGCTACCTACAAGGTAGTCCAGAATATAATAAAATATAAATCATGCAGAGAGAAATCAGGAACGTAGGAGTGATGGTTTATATAGTTTTGTTTTGGTTTGTGCAAGTAGAAGTAATGATTTAATATATATATATATTTTTTTTTTCAGTATATATATTCATCTATCAATGGAACAGGTAAGTGTTTTGAAAAAAAGAAAACGAACTTGTTATTGTTAACACAAGAGGGCGCTTGTGTTAATTCATCAATTCCTAACCGGAAAACACTATTTTCATAATAAAATGATACTAATAAGTAAAATAACTACGACAATCAATGAATACATAAAGAGTTTACTAACTGAATAAATGAAATAAAATAATTAATATAACTATCATTTATGCTAGCATAAATTGAATTAATAATTTATTTCTTGGATTTAATTTTAAAAGAAGCGTTTTGCATATTGCACGGATTGTCATGTTTCCAAACAATGTAAGATTAACACATTGAATAAACAGAACATCGCATGCTAAACTAGTACAGAAGTATTCATGATAGACAAATGAGAGAACGGAAATGATGCGACAGAATTGCATCACACGAAACTTCACTCAACTTGTAGTCCACTGATCGAGCACGTACCTGTATAATGGCCGCCTTGCATGTCTCCCTTGTGGTTACATACGGCGTACAGGTCATATAGGTTATCGCTATCAGCGGCAGCTAGATCGCTTTTGAGTGGTTGCCATGACAACGGTGTAGACGCAGAACTGGTGTCATTAGTTTGGTGAGGACGGCTTCGTTTTTTGTGGACGATGAAGGGAGACAAATTTAAAGCGTGAACAGGGAATTCCACAAGGACTCGGAGCTTTGTTCTGTGGTTGGAATCCTAACGGGGAAAAAAAAAGAAAAACAACACAACATTTAAAGAGAAGAAACGTACACAGCTGTGCACACTATTTGCATAAAGATTGACAAAAGAAATACTATTTAAACACCATTGTTTCTACCTTGCATGTTGATGTTTAATTTCCCTTTTATCTTTTGCAAGAAAAAAAAAATTGCAAGCGATAAAATATTTGCTATTAATAAATTCATGTAAGCGCTACACGCAGAATTACCACGAATGATAAATGGAAGAAAATAATAGAAAGTAACCTTTAAATGCGTGAAACAGTGGTAGTTACTTCATTTACATGATCTACTTTGCCAACAATAATACTTCGTTGGCAACGTACCAGCCACGTGCGTTTATGTTCTTTTTTACAATAGAATTTTAGTGGTGTTAAAAGTACAAGTTTGAAAACGAGCCAGCTAAGCATTACATTATTCGGATATGAATTCTGAGATCACAAAAAATGCGAAGCATCGCCTACGAAATGCATTTATTATTATCTTGTAATGCATTCTTTAGGTACGCCCTTTCCCTGTTCTTTTACAGCTGGAAGTGTTACTGGTTATAATCGTTGTTGTGAGGTCGAAATAATATCCTTTTAGAAATTGATGCTGATTGTTATTCGTAATTTTGGAAGATTACCTTTAATAGACAAGAACTAATAGGAACGGAATACTTGAAATCTTTCTTTAGATAAAAAAAAAAATTTGAGACTTTTCGCATTTTCAATTACTGTAAAAAGCAGGCAGCAGATTGATTAGTACACGAATTTTCATCTTCTATTCTGAATCAACAGATTCTAACCTCAAGGAAAGAATTAAACCTTCAAAATATATGAAAAAAAATATTCAAGTCTGAGTGTGTATGAAGACGAAACTATAAACGAAATATAAACTTTTAATGACCAAATTATGATTTGTCAGGATTTTTGACAGTTAAGACATCCATCGTAGATGCCAAAGTCTTTTATGGAAAATCTAATTACCTGATCAGCATATCAGGCAATACGAAGGTAAAGTCGACTGTCGAGATTATATGAGGCAGTAAGGATGATTGCGTTAAAAAATAAGTTAGTTAACTGGTAGAAATATGTGACTATTTATCACAGTAAGTGCAACAACATTAATATTACATAAAATGTAATCTGCATTCATATCACCTACTGATTTGTTTCGATTTGCATGCAACAATCTATACGAGTTGCATACAAATTGAGTTTTCAGGAGGCTAACACTATACTGACAACATTATTATGCTAATATGTAATAACTAGAATATATTACAGACGGGGAAAAGTGCATGATTAATTGGAACTATATTTTAATTGCAATACATTGTATAAAGTGAGCTATATAGTATTTTTAGCAACATTTGTATAAGCGAAGTTCTTCAGTTGAAATAAAAATACGTAGCAGTAATTTTTCTTCTTTGGGGGAAATGCGAAGTGGGGAAGAGAAAGATGTGAAACAGTCAAGCCAATACTGCACTAGAATTAAGTTACAAAGGAAGTTATCCTTTTACTTCGCTTGAGTGATTTTAAAAGAGAAGTGAAGTTTATTAAACAGTAGTGTTTGTGAATACGACCTCTGATTAATTTCCATTTTGTATGCAATTGCTATTCCGGATTGCGGTTTCATATCATGAAAACTAGAATGAGAATAACGGTTGTATTTAAAAATTTTTAGAAACAATAAGTAATACAATTTTTTTACATAAACATTTCTATTGTTGGCTAGTACTAAGAACAAAAAAAATTGGCAATTATAACGAATCTAAAGTATCCATCCCTAATTAATTAATACAATTAAAGTAATGATCGCAGATAACTGTGGTACTTGCAATTATATGGTTTACATCAAGATCATAACAGAGCAAATTGTATTCAATTCCATTCGACCAGAAAGTAATTATTAACAGAATCGTTTTACCAAAATTTCCAATTAAAAATATTCTACTGAAACCAAAAATGGATCGCATAGGCATACACTTTCGCACACGAGAGGCCGCAAGGCATATAAGCAAATAAATACAGTGTGTGTGTATGTGTGTGCTGGGGGTTTAGAGCAAAGTAATTGTTGATATTCTTCTTAAAGAGCTGTAAGATATTCTTGTAGAATACTTAGATTAAAGATTACATTGAAATCCGTCTGCAACAGCTTAAGAATAACTTGAGTACTGACAGATGGAAAAATCGAATCTAATGTGCGATTATGCATTATATATATATATATATATAATGCATATATATATAATGCATGTATATATACACACACACACACACGCACACACAAGAAAATCTCGCTTAACGCGATTAATTAATCCATAAATTAATGCGCGCTAATCGAAATCGCGTTAAGCGAATACGCGAATACAGTAAACACTAGGAACAATTATAATTCATCCATCAGTTAGCGTAAATTTGGGAAAAAAATACAGTATAAGCTATATTAGAGGGTAAAATCATAAAAGTTAATAAAAATCAATTGCTTCAATTTTCATTTGATATCTAAACATTTCATTGAGCTACTTTTTAGAAAAATTTAAGTCAAGATGTTTGAATAGTGGTCGACATTTTCATCTTGTCAGGCAATTTGCGATAGCTGGCGATCGCGTTATCAAGATTTCGGCAGACTTCGAAGCTTCGTTCCATATCAAGATCAGCATCTAACAAAATTTCCTTAGTATGCTCAATGTGATTGCAAATTAGCTCAAGTTCTTTCGCAGTTAGCATCTTAGTCGTAACATTCTCTTCTTGGTCTCACTCATTATCTTTTTCTTGAAGGAAATCATTCTCGCTTAAATGTTCTAAATGGGAATCGAGCAAGTTTCTCACATCTTCATTATTCAATTCATTAAATCCAAGTTCTTTTCCAATTGTGATGATTTCTTCAATAATGTTAGATCTTAGATTTTGCGCACGATAAAATAACATAGGCTTGAGTTTAAAGTTGCCTTCTGCATTGTATTGCATTGACGATCTTTAGATATTTTGGATCCTGTTGAGATGCTTCAGTTTAAGATAGCGAAGTTTTTGTTGGCATACGCTTCCAACAGAGACCAGTTTCGTCGACGTTGAATATTTGCCGATTGTCATAATCACCCTCCTGAATTATCCTTTGCAATTCTCCAGGAAACGTGACGGCAGAATGTTTATCAGCACTAGCAGATTACCCAGTTATTCGGTAATGCTTAAAAAACCAGTAGCAACTTTCCTTGTTCTTTGTATTTTTTGCTCTTACTTAATATGGTCAGAATTCTAGACTCGCCGTATCCCAGGTCCATATTAAGACTGTGTAAAAGGCTTTAAGGTCTAAATTATCATCATCAAATGCCTGCCATGTACCCTCAAGGGGTGTACAGGATATGGTAGTACTACATGAAAAATTTACATCATTACTCACTTCCCATCTACAATTTTACTCCAAATCAGTCTGTTACTTGTCAAGACTCCGACATTGTCAGATCTTATATTTCTATCGTCTAAGGCACTTTGTACCGTATCAATCCACCTATATCTTGGTCTTACAAGATATAGATGGGTCGTTTTCCTGCCAACCTGGCAGAGAACACTTGTTTTGCTAATCTTTCCTCGTCCATTCTGTTTAAGTGACCATACCACCTCAGATTAGCTCTGCCAATTCATTCCTGGATGCTGACAATGTCAAGTTCTGTCCTAATATCTTCGTTTTTAATATGATGGTACCACTGATGCCATCTGTTCACGCCTCTAATCTTTCTCAGGATTCTCATATCTGTGGTTTCTAGTCTTTAGTTAAGTGTTTTTCTTCTAACCCAGCTCTCAGATTCATAAGTTAAAACTAGTTTGAACACTGTTTTGTATACAGCTAATTTAGTGTTTATTTCTTTATATATTTATTTAGTGTAAATTAGTAATTTAGGTCTATTTTATGGTTGTGAAAAAGCAGACGGAATGATTAGTTATTGCTATTTAAAGAAACATCGCACTTTAACGAAAAAACTTTCATTCTGTATAAACATTAGCTATTTCATTATATCCTGGTTATTTGTAGGAGACAGTGAGTAAAAAAATTATCAGACTAGAACATTTCCCACACGAATTACTACAGAATTTTGAATAAATAGGGGCATGTTCTTTATAAACATTCTCAAGATCTGTTGTAGCAAAAAACCACAAAAACCTTGTTATTCTCAATTATTAAGAGAATATGTGAAATATAACTGCCTATTGCGAAGAGCGAAAGCATCGGATGAATTGGAAAATTTAAATGATACAATAAGCCACGTGCTCCTCAGCATCCATCCTGTGAATAAAGGAGAAACTGGGGGAAAGGAGGATTTATTTATGATAAGCGTTTATTACTACGCCTAGATAATTGGTCAAGTGAATTTATCCAGTACTCGTCTCGCATTCTAATCCTAAAGAAATATTTTCAGTAATTCTAACTCACAATGGCTAAATTGAGGAGCGTTGTGACGATAGTCTAGGTTTCAAATAATAAACATAAATCTTCGATCGGCCCAAATGAAAATTTGTGGGGGCAGAGTGCAATGACTCATGATAGCTGACTTGCTTCTGCAACCGCTCACACACACACACACACACACACACACACACACACACACACACACACACACACACACACACACACACACACACACACACACACACACACAGAGAGAGAGAGAGAGAGAGAGAAAATATAATTCTTTAACCTCCCTAATTTCAGTGAACTGTGAGGTATCGTATTGCTAAGGATTTAATGTAGTAATAAAGTAATAAAGTGAATGATGAAGTCAAAATATGTCTTAAAATAGCTTTCGACATCATTAAGATCGATGGTTCACTAATCTGGTTCAGATTTAGTCCAACTAGGACAGTTGAAAATAATGTCATATGCGATCAAATTAATAAAGATATAAAACTTCATAAAACTACACTTACGCACAGGTCGATGCAAAAACGAAGACACCCACTTACCTGTTTGAATCTTTTAAGATGAATGACGAGGACGTTCGGCATTGACCACAGACTAAGCTGCTTAATTCCGTGTTGTCTGCAGTGGCACGATTGACATTCCCATCCGTCTTCTCTGTCTAGCTGCAGAAGAAAAAGGAATGGTTCTCAGCGAAGGAAATTAAAAACAGATAGCCGGAGATTTCCTGCCTATGCAACAAAATTCCAGCTTTATAAATATATTGTAAATGGACATCGTTATAAAGCAAACCAAATATGCGACTCTTCTCAATGTTTTAAATGCGCGCAGCTATTAGTCATTAAGTTTCGCGCTGACTGGTCACACGGTGTTAATTGATAAAACAGGCAGAGAACTACTTTCTGTCCATTTATTTGTAAGAAAAGAAAGTCATCATATAAAATACTTCATGTTAGTAAAAAGTGTAATATATCATCCGCGACAATTCTTCTTTTATTGAATAATGAATGACACCTTAAGAGAAAAACGAAAATACTTTTTATGGCATGCAGGTTGATTATTTAATTTGCTTCACCAAGCCAAACTTCCTGAAATTTTCTTTAAGATATTTTTTATTTCTACTTACACTGAACAATATCAGTATGACGAACAAGAATTAGAAATTTTGATAAAAATTATCAAATTATATCAAAAATCTGTTATTTTTTTCAAGAGTATTAGGTGCAAAATTCCAACTCTCAAGTTGATCATGCAACGTAACCGAGGTGAAAAATTGAATGGTTGGAATTAGCGAAAATAACCAAGTGTATAAGGCTATTGTATTATTATTAATTTAGTGTTCTAGGCGGATTTGCTTGATGCTTTGCGGAATGTTTTTTTTATTGTTACTTATTCACTTTCTGTTCAGTTCAGAGAATATGCAATCTTCGAAGAAAATCTAATAAGATGGACATGTAATCAAACATTATATTTACCAAAATGATCCTTAAAAATTACTAACCTTTTCTTTTTTGAAATACAAGCCGAAGCAATCATACAGAGATTTCTTCGCCATCTCCATTTTTCGGTTTTGAAGTTGCAAGTAGCTTTTACTATCAGCTGTGCAAGCATCCTTAAGGACAGCTTCCCTACAAATAAAAATGAAAAATATACAAAGTTTCAATTATTTATCTATCTATTGCATATATATTATCGTTCGAAATCACATACTGGAGGCTTTAATTTCTGTGGTTAAGTCGGTAAGTATGAGGCAAGTTTCTTGAACCTCTTGTCTTCAATAGAAGCAACTTACTTCAAGTCAACAAATTACTGTTAAAATTATAATTCAGTATAAGTTTATGAAGCTAATATAAGTTAATGATGTAATTTTTATATGTGTTTGCAGTTTAATATGGATGTTCGTGAAAGTCTTCAGACAGATGACTTTCATTGACCCGTTTATTGGAGACGTGAAGTGACATAAAAGATATTTAATCTATCAGACCTCTTAGAAGACCAAACGTTGAAGTGAAGGTGAGTGAAGCTGTCATAAGAGAAAGAACAAACAAAAATATATCGGACCAGTATTATTCAGTGATCTCATTTTTCCACGCCAAGTAAGTCAAGTGTGCATGCAAGTGGATGGCATCACATGTTAGAATTTAAAACAGCTGTCATCTACCACAGGCGTCACAATTTACGTCTCCAGCTCACATTATGAGCAGTTGTCCTATATAGGTCAGTGTTAAACTGTGATAAAATCTATTTCTTACCATTGGGTTTCAAGGTAAGAAACACGTTATCTACAAAGTCCCAACAAGAAAGATTACAACCAAGCCATTCAACAGAAAATTTTAAAACTACAAATTATCAAAGATAGAATAATTAGTCAAAAGATGTTTGGAAGGATGCATTTATGCATACGCCATCTAAATTCATTTCAGTAATTTCAGTGTTTCACACAGAAAATTTTCGCTGTGAAAACCATAACATTTCGTAACGAGAAGTATTTTAACTCTTATCTTATTCATAAAAAATGCTGACTGCTGAGCATGTGTCATACATTTGACGTTTTCACATCATTTTTTCTTTTGAAATGTTATTTTTTTCTTAATAATAACTAGTACTCATTTTACTATTTTATTTTACAATATACAGCGCTTTAATTTAGAATACATACTAAAATTACGGACGAGACCGCAAGTAAGTGATTCATTATGCATACATCATCTAAATTAATTTCAGTAATGCCAGTTTCACAAAGAAAGTTTTCGCTGTGAAAATCATAATTTTTGAATTTATTTGTAAATAGAAAAGTACAATTAAGTAGTATTTTAAAAAAAATCAATCTGTTATAAAAGTTAATATGGTTAATTGGGACAAGCAGA
Source organism: Typopeltis vanoorti (assembly GCF_054136105.1). Classification (NCBI taxonomy): domain Eukaryota; kingdom Metazoa; phylum Arthropoda; class Arachnida; order Uropygi; family Thelyphonidae; genus Typopeltis; species Typopeltis vanoorti. Next base: position 52,834,813 of record NC_143557.1, on the reverse strand, counting down.
ATTTCGAACGACAAATAGAGTGGAAATGAAATGGATGTGCAATCTTATTAAGCAAGAGATCCATAAGAAGATGATGATGATGCAGAAGAAATATCATGAGACTAAGGATGAGAGATAGGAAAAAGCAGTTCAGAAAAGTTACTGCTGGTAAGGAAAGAAAAGTCGGAGTATAAAAAGAAACAGATTGTGCAGGCTACCAAAAAAGGACAAAAAAAAGATACCAAAAGAATTTCCCAGTTATGCTGCAAGTAAAAGAAAGAATGAATGTGGAAGAATACCTTTAATGAATGAGACAGTGTGTTTCTGTCAGAAGCAGATGCAATTGTTCAAGTAATGAGTGTTCGCTTTGTTAAGTTCTATTAACTTGGTATATGCTTCTTTAAGCATAGTGCTACCACTATATTAGATGGAAAAGACACACACACACACACAGACAGAGAAGGAGAGAGAGAGAGAGAGAGAGAATGCATGATAAGTAGGTTCTATAGCTATTGTATAATAATATGGAACAAAAATGTGGCAACAGGTACAGATGAGATATCAGCAAGTATCTGAAGAATTGTTGTTGAATTAGTTAGGCCCTTCTTTGCTCAGGAAAGATGATCTGTTGAACAGTAGTACAAAAACTGGTGTGTCTCATTACCGACCTCTCAATATATCTGGAATGATGACGAAGATTTTCAAAAAAAGTTGGTAAGAAATCAGTCCTTTCACCACTGTTGTTCAATCTGTACATTAATGATATTGGGAAGGACCTGATAGGATATGTTCGGTTATTTACTAACGATGCAAAGATATGCTGGGTGAGGGATACTACTGATATGCAACACTTACAAAACGACTTGAATAAGATGGAACTATGGGTAGATGATAATGGTTAACAATTAAATGTTAAGTGTAAAGTTATGTACTTTGGGGTAACGAGATTTCAAAATAAAATATATTGATAGTGTTATGCTTGCAGAAACTGGTAATAAGATTCTCGGAGTTATGGTGGTAAGAAGTTCGAAGGTCACATAGTAAAGACTGAAAATACAACTCAGAGAATAAACTGCAATGCTGAAACGAATACCGACGTGCAAGGATAAAGATATAATTTTTGCATCTTTACAAGGCTTTGACGAGAGCACTTTACTGTGCGAAGATTTGATTTCGTGTATTCTAGGATATAAAGAATTGTGAAGAGGGTACAAAGAAGTGTTACAAAGATAATATCTGGATTAAGCAATGTAATTACGAGGATAGATTGAGAGTGTGTGGACTACAGACAAAACAGAAGAAGGAGAGGTGATATGACAAATAAATTTATGAAAGGGTACTGTCGGGATGAAATTTTTCGTTATATAGAAAGTGGGGAGAAGACAAATGAGCGTGGGTGGGAGCTGCGTTTGTCGGTAGAAAGACATAAGAACTAGGTTTTTTTTCTCTTACAGAGCAATGAGTCATCTCGTGTAAACGAGTTCAAACAGAAACTATGACAGCTGATGTGGGTGGTGATTCACGTCCTCTCTCGTTGAGTCCTTGGTTACTGGAAGTCTCTGTTAATCATATTGTCAGTTGTCTTAATATGGTGACAGAGGCATGGCATTACATTTGAAAGTTGGAGAATAATTTGATAAGAAATAAAGCCTAGACTTGTTCGAAGTGAAATTAAATGCGAGATTAATACCATAATTAAAAACCATATTGAGATTAAACTCAAAAATCCATGGAAATGGAATTAAGGATAAAAGTCACATTAATTTCATATGGGAATAGAATATATCTTATGATCTATAGTAGGGGTCGCAAACTGGCGGCCCGCGAAAGCTTCGTATCCGACCCGCGACCGTAATGATTTCTTTTCCAAAAATCAATGTTTCTAACATCCTGCAGGGATTAAAACAGAAAAAAAAATCAAACTTCTAAATGTTTTATAACAGTCTCTAAACAGAAGTAAAACTTATTACTATAATTCTTTGCGCCATGTTTCTATCATCAAATGCTGGTAACACTGAATGGAAGTTACTTGTCACGCAGCCATTTTAAGCCGCGTGATACAATGTCAATAAGTTACAGGTTATCATTGTAATATGATAGTGTGTTAATAACTTATATTAACACACTATATTTTTTTTTGCCCATAACAATGTCTAAATTTGAAGTTAAAAAAAGAAAAATAGATCAAGAAGGCAGAACGTTTCAAGAAAAATGGTAGAAGGCATATTTCTTTGTGGAAGTAAAAAAATATTCCAACATGTTTGATATGTAGACAAAATGTCGCCGTGGTGAAAGAATATAACCTAAAACGCCATTATGAAAAACAAACCATAAGAACTGTGATAAATATACAGAAAAGATGCGTGATGACAAACTTAAAGATTTAAAAAATGAACTGAAGTTTCAACACAGGATATTTTCGAATGTTATCACAAGAAGTGATGCTGCTGTTAAATGCAGTTACGTCACAATTAAAAAAATTGCTCGAGCTTCGAAACCTTTTACTGATGGAGAATTTATTAAAAAATGTATTTTAAGTGCAGTCGAAATCATATGTCCGGAAAAAAAACAAGCATTTCAAAGTATAAGCCTATCAGGAAATACAGTTGCGGAGCGTGTTGAAGACATAGCAGACAACTTCCAAGATATATTGCGTGAAAAAATAAAGAATTTTGTAGCGTTTTCCATTGCAGTTGACGAATGTACAGACATTATTAATACTTCCCAGTTAGCAATATTTATTCGTGGCGTTGGTGACGATATGAATGTGGCTGAAGAACTATTGGATATAGTGCCTATGTCAGAAACAACGACAGGAAATGACTTGTATTTCCTGTCGTTGTTTATTGTATTGAGAAAAGTCTTGAAAATGCTCACGCGGACTGGTCAAAATTAGCAAGTGTGACTACAGATGGGGCTCCTGCTATGTTAACGTGTCCTGTTAACGACGGACTTGTTACAAAACTTCAAATGAAAAAGGAAATGTTGTGCAAAGACAAACTTAAATCGTTTCATTGCATAATACACCAGGAATTACTTTGTGCTAAAAAACTAAAGATGGAACACGTCATGAGTGTAGTAATTAAAACAGTAAACTGGATACGCTCTCACGCCTTGAATCATCAACAATTCAATCTTTGTTGGATGAATTGGATTCACAATACATCAGTTTGATATATTATACGGAGGGCTTAGTCGTGGCGTCGTTTTAAAAAGTTTTTTGAACTCTTAAAATAATTTGACATGTTTACTTCATCCAAAGGAAAACCGATTCTCAGCTCACCGACGAAGATTGGTGCAAAGACTTGGCCTTTTTAGTAGATAACAAGCTACTTAAACACTTTGAATACTGCAAATTCTCTGCAAAGCCTGAGAAGAGAGCATAGACCACTTAAGAGCAAATAAAAAACAACACATTTCTCGCATACTTCCCTTAATTTATTTCCTAGAAAAAAATAGTCATTCCTTATACTTTTTTCAATCTGTCTCTCTCTCTGAATTATGAATAAAATTAAGAGTCCAACCTACCTGTCTTTTATTTTGATGTCCCACTCGGCTATGAGTTGTAGGTATGGCGGTCCGTAGTGTTGGTTTGACTCGAACAGCTCCAAAGCGTGATCAACACAAGGCATGTACAATGGGTGATCTACATTATCTGGTAAATAACAATGGACATGAGGAACTTCTACTACATATAGCCTTGGACCTTTTACCGACCCCTGTAATTCAAGAAGAGAAGACATTGTTATATACTGTCAGTACGTCTACATTTCTCATAAACATTCATATGTGTCAGAAGGTCATTTTTTAAATTAAAAGATGTCGCTTTTAACAACTTATGCAAATTTTACCCACCTGACATCTTTACCGAGAACCGATTTAACCCATTTCACTAATAAATTCCTGTTTAGCATTATAATTCAGTGTGTCTTTTTTAAACTCAGTTATTCCAAAAAAAATTTTTTTTTGTTAATCTCAAGGCCTGTTTGATTATCCATCATTATGTTCAAGTATTAAATGATGTATATACAAGTGGAAAAGCTCGTTCCAAGGCTGTAGTAAGTAACCAGTCCCAATCTAAGTTATCTTAAGCCCTTAGAACTGTCAATAAGCCTTGAAACGGATTTTATAGTAAAAATATACTAAGTAAACTTGAAACATTCATAAATCCTTGCAGATATAATTCTCTGTAAAGACTTAGTGATAGGTATTTACATCGTGAGCCTCACACGGCTGAAAACCACATCAAGTAGTAAACAAACTTCTTATAGTGCATTTGCATCCTTATCAATCAGTTTTTTAAGGGATACTGATGGAAATAGCATCTTATATTTTCTTTAAAATGAATGCTCATGTTTTTAAGTTTGTGTATACTACACACCACAAGTGAAGCTGATATTTAAGTTGTTACATATTTTAAATTACAACACTGTTATTTGGTGGACATATTTAAGTAAATATCATTATTTTTAAAAGGTAGTTAAAGAAGCTGTCAGTACTCAGATTTTGTGAACTCAAGAAGATTGGAATTTCTGGATTTTCAAATGGCTTTAAGCATTTTCTTTAGGAGGGGGGAGGGGGGGATGCGGGCATTGATAACGAAATAAGAATTGCATAGGCTAATATTTCATTGCACTGTTAAACTTTTTATTTGTATTTTCTAGTGACCTATTATATATGCAGTCGTCGATGTGTATTGTCAAAGTTGTTTTTGAATTACATGTGAAGCAACTAAAGCTATGGGAATAGTGTATTACGTATTTTAATTGCATGTGTTCGTCGTATGGTTGGCTAATCTGTTTTGTGATATGAAAAATCCATTTATGGGACGAAAGACCATTCGATCTCCTTACGAGATAGGTTAACTCATCTTCGATTGAAAGTCCCGATGACGATTCTTTGCATCCTAGACACACGCGAGCTACTGAGGCTAGCGTGTGGCTCAAAAACCCATATACAGCAACTTTTACACACCTGGCAAGCTGTATGGTCCCAGGTTGAGTGCCATATCATCTGGTCAGAGTAGTAAAGCAGACGAAGAAGAAAGAATGCGAAGAGAACTGCACGACTGACTAAAGTTATTGAAAAAAAAAACTGATTTTTTTTTAATTGCGCAATATATAAGATGGAAATTCGATGTGAACTGATAATACGCACTGAGAAAGAATGCTCTTTTTAAAAATAAAAATAAAACAACAACATCGGACGAACCTATGCTTCATATAACTATTTATCTTTAAACCAATACTTATGTACACATCGATTATATGCTTTATTTATTATTATTTTAAGGAAGGTGTTGTTGTGGTTTGAAATTCGTGTGGTGTGTTTTTCTGATTTGCAGGATGAACTCTGCACCCCGAGTTTCCGGGAGAAAAAAAATCCTTAGGCATCCATACGAGACCGATTAACTTACTATCAGATGAAAAAAAAATTTATAAAAGATTCCTCACTTCGTCTCCTAGATAGATCGTCGATATACTGTATATTCCATCAAATATTCCCTCGCGTGTTAGCCTCAATGGCCTCTTACGGCCAAGTAACTTGGCTTCTTTAAAATCTGATTGATGCAATGATAAGGCATTTAATCCTTTAGCTATAGAGCGTACGATGGTCGGTTTACGGGGTGAAAAACCTGAGTTTCGGGAAAGAAAAATTCTGCCACCTCCGTATGAGACAGGCTAGCTCACCTTCATATGATACCTTGATAAAAAAAGTCCTTTGCATTTTAAAAACGGGATTCAAACAAAGGTCTTCCAAAGCAAAGGACTTTTCGAAATCCACTGGAATTAGGAGGCTCCTATCAACACACACACACACACACACACACACACACACACACACACACACACACACACACACACACACACACACACACACACACACTTTTTAAGGGCGTTAAATATATACTCACTATTTAATGAGAAATATAGGCCAACACTAGAGGGATATACATTCAATATTGTAATTATACTTATAAGAGAGAATAATATTTTAGAGAGAAAACAGCTCAACATAATTATCGTTTAAGATGTAGTCTATTGTCAACAAAAGGCATCAAGTGTTCACCTGTAGAAGCAGATCAAACAGATGGTAGGAGATTACAAAGTGCGTCACAGTTCTTGCAAAAGTTAGCACCTGTTTCTCGTGATCAAGTCCAGACAGAAGCGTGTTGTTCCCTCCTCTCACTTATTTTGTTTCCTTTCTGCTACATCTCTTCACTTTTTTATGTTAATGGTTTCATCTGCTGAATATTGGATTCTCAAAGTTGAATCGTGATTTCATCTACTGATCATGGATCAGGTGATCGACAGATTACGAATTAAAAGCAGAATATCTGCTTGCATATAAGTCTTTCTTACCTTCAACAGAAAACGAAATTTGCATTTCTTCCTTTTTCGGAAGTAGTAGACATAACATCAGTGGCATCTTCAGTACTTTTCTTTATTGGCAGGAATCACAACGAAAAATATTTAATTTACAGTGGCTAATTTTCAGGATAATAATAATCTCTATCCTGCAAAACGTCAAGACAAATTCCATGTCTTCTATGGACAAACCGGTAGAATATCACAATTTTATTATTATTTTTTTTTGTATCCTTTTCGATAATGCAAAAACTAGCAGATTAGTACAAAGCCTATAAGCGCCATTTATTGATGAAGCGGAGGGCAATCACATTTCCAATATGCGCGCGGGCGCGCGCACGCACGCACACACACATATGCGCGCGCACAGTCAAGGCAATATCCTTTGTTTCAAAATAATCACGTTAAACCCTCGTTTTAACTAGATTTAAGGTTCACCTTAAAAAGGTCTTCGCATCTGGGACGGAATATAAACTTAGATCTTTCTAAATGAAAAGAGAAGATCACGCAGCCCTTGACTATAAGAGCTTTTCAAACAACGAACATGAGTTAGCTGGTCTCATACCTTAGGAAGCTGCCAAGAATCCATATCTTCACATATAGAAGACTGCGAAGAGAAAATTAACGATCCTTTCTTGGCAAAGGGCATTGTTAGAATTCCGATAGAACTAACTAAGGCTATGAGGACAGCATATTGCATCGGTTCTCCGATTTTTTTTTCAGGAAAGACTAGAATTTTCGGAAGGAAACACGAGACTATCTACCATTCGCTATATTTGATAAGTTCACCTTAAAACGTCCTCGCATCTGCGACGGAATATAAACTTAGATCTTTCTAAATGAAAAGAAAAGATCACATAGTCCTTGACTACGCTACGAAGGCGTTGTCCTGATATTCAGTGGCTCTATATTAAGCAAGTTTATTAGGATCATGACATACGAGTGATTCTAAACCTAAAGGGGAAGGTGAGATAATACATAAGTTCTGATAGTGAAAAGGACGTGACATCATTTCAGTGACTTTTAATCACTTTTCGGTATGCACTGGTTTCTAGCCATTTTGAGTCCAACGTGTTCCCTTTTTCCAAATATTCTAATCCTCTCATCGTACAAATAAACTTAGATAGACGTCGATGTTATATTTGACGGCGCTCATATCTGGAGAATGTCACAACCTCATAAATACAATTATCAGTTAATTACAAAAAGTGTATGTATAATGAGCCATTTGTTGCATTTCTAGGTAATAAATGCTGTTTACATGGTTTTTAGTTGTTTAAATCAAAAAGCACACACAAAAAGTAGGGACTATTTCTGTTCATACTATGTCAAATCAAGTTATGTACTAAAGAAAAAAAAAAGCCAGGTAAACCATGATCCCCCCCCCCCCTCCAGAACTAACAGCATAATGTTGAAACATCACAATAACGAGTATCTGAGGCATGATAATACCATCTGGGTTTAATAACACTGAAAGAAAATGAAACGTGTGTAAAGATGGGGCTTTGTTCTCACAGAATTTCAGATTGGTCTCTGAAGAAAACGAACAGTTCAGCGCACACAGATGTCAGGCTAGTGAAACCTCGATCAAAAGAACCAATAAAAGGAGAATATATAGATTCTTAAAATGAGTTCATCGTTCTTTAAGTAATACAGTATCAAGTTAATTCGGATGTGGAAGTTTGTATTCTCATAAGATCTCCATCACTTTTGAGCGATAAGTTTCAAAAGTATTTTTTCTACTCGCTATAAAGCGCATTTATGTTTCTTTCTTTCAACAGATGTGTTCATAATATCACCAAAATATGTTATCAACTAGTTCCCCTGTCCAACTCAAATTGGTCGAACTCAACACTCAAAAAAGCAGGGTGATATTGCAGGGATTGATATTCTTCACAAATTCTGCAAAACACCTACTAATATCATACTATTTAAGAAAGTCTCCGTAATTGGTGAAACAACAAACAACCCCACAAACTTCTAGAACTTCCCTTGGGGAAAGGGGGGGGGGTCTGTCGTTGAAAATTGGTCTGCACTTGTGTTTGAACAACTACAATGTCCGTTGAAATAATAATCCTTTTCAGTAACAGCTTAAATAATTATTATCATGTAACGACTGTTTTTTTTTCTTTTCTGATAGGAATATTCCACTGCTTTGCTATGCTTGGAATATATCGGATATGGGAACAATACCAAATATAACAGTAATAAGCACACCGTACGGTTGTTATTAAGTACAGCTATCCAAACGTGAGTTGTATCTCCATTTGATCTCGGAACAGCGGCAACTAAATAGCTTCTTTGAATTCTTAAAATAGCCTCAACTATTAGCGTGCGTAGGCTGTTAATAATTGAAGCCATTATTCTGATGCTGTGCACCTGTGACGAAAGGATTCGATGGGATAATAGTGATACTATTATGTATATTCGTTTTTAAGAAACAATAGGCTGTATCGAAGACGAGAACACGACATGCTGGCAACGGCCTCATCGCCTTTTATTCTTAAAGGTGTAGCTGAACAGTAGAGAACAGTGTATGAACTGCTGAGAGCTAGCTAGCCAGTCCTTTGAGATCAAACGCATTTGGTGTGTGTGTGTCCGTGTGTGCGCGCGTGTGTTGACAGCGAAGATCTCTTGACTCTTAATTTAACGAAAATTTGTCACATATTAACATCATTGCTATAATTTTTTTGATTGCAGTATGGGAACTATCTGAGAAAAAGAATCTAAAGTTTTAACTTTTTTTGGGGGGGGGGTTGTATGTAGTTTGAAAGTCGCTCAAAATATTTTTCTTTTTAATAAGCAAAGTAAAGACATTTTTCTGAGGTATTTACATAGTTCCTGAAATATTTTAATTCAGTTTGTTTCACTTTTGAAATCGGCTAGTTATAAACGTTATTCTTACTTTTTTTGTGTGTGACTCCCACCCAAGAAAGGTTGTAAAACCTAGATTACATTAGTATCGTTGCTATCCTAAGCATTTTTATATTTAATATTTTTTTTTATATATAATCCAGAAACCCTGTTCTAGATGCTAAACAGGGAACCTTTTGAAACCACTTTAGATCTCCAATAAGCAGAGCGTGATCTCACACACTGTGGGATGAATTTCATCTCCTCCCACCCTAAGGACATTCAAAAAACATCCATTACCGCCGTGGAATTCGAACCCATAGCATGTTGAAAAACGGATATGCCAACCACCTTGGGCAACCAGACAGATAAGATTAGAGATATGAGTTATGTCTTGGATATGTTCCTCACAGCATTATTCTACTGCCTTTTCTGCTTGGCTAAGATGGATATTGCAGTCACACTGGATGGTAAATAACTGGATATACATTAACGGACTACTGTGGGGGTTTCACTGACTATAAGGGAGAATGCAGCCTGATGAGAGGCATGTAAGCCTCTTCAGAATTCTTACTACTTCGGTGGTAAGAGATGCAGCCTCTGAGGTAAACCTGCCAGAACCCATTCATTTGGCAGATACAATATGCTGGTTTTAGTTTTAGCTGCTTCAGTAGTAAGGCATCCTCGGTTTTCTATGGCTGGCTGACATGAGGATTATAAAGAAATCTTGAAACTACCCTTTTATGATATCCATTCTACTGGAATAGATATGATACTCAGTTGCCTCATTTTAGACTTCCTTTTTTCTTGTAGATTTTAAACTAACAAGAAGAAGCCGTAGGTCAAAAACTGCTATGTGCAGAAAAGTAACAGTCGCACAAGCCGGTATCTTCATGCTCAATTGTAACGGTGACCACTAAAATCAGCGTTGGCTTGTGAGGGTCGCAGTCATTTCGGCGCGCGCAAAAATGAAATAAAATGAATGTGATATGTTGATTTTGGTGTTTCCGAGAATTACTCAAATCTGGTTGGTTATACAACAGCCCTATTGCAAATGACCTGGAGGCACTTAGTTGGAAGGTAACATTTGGCTGTAGGTATCTTATTTAAATGATTACATCCATCTCTCTTTCATCAGTTCAAGCATTGCTGTGCTTTGGATAATCCACTTAGAAAAATAAATGAATAAATACTGAAACCTTTTAGTCCTAAAGGAAGCAGGCGAAGTTCCTTCAGAATGATAACTTTTTTTTTTAAGATCGCTAGGTATCTGGACACCACCATTCAGCCATCCGTGATAGTGATGAATCCAGAATGAGGAGAGAGATTGTGGCAGTCAAGTCAACCTTCTCGTGGTCCTAAATTTTAATAAATATATATTGTGCCTAAAATAGTGAGAGCTCTATTGATTTTTTGGGGCAGAGAAAACAAAAAAGATATTTGGCCGTGCTAAACTTTCACTAACGGTCGACTAACTCTCGGAAATTTTTAACGACATAAATGGTCGACTAACTCTCGGGAATTTTTAAGCCCAGATGAATTTTTTAAGCCAAAGAATGGCTTAAAACGTTCATCTCGTTGGTGACTAGAACTGAACTTATAATGGTCTTTTTCGGCCGGTTTAGCGCTGTGAATGCAAACACCATTTCCATAGGTATCTAATCCACTTATAAAAGTGAATTTTCCCTAAAAATGATACAACGTGCATTTTTTTTCTTTAAGAGAAAGATTGAGGAGAGAAAGAAAGAAAGAAAATAAATAAAACCGAGCAGCTGTAGTTGGCGACAGCTATCAAACAAATATAATAGGCCATTCAGATATTAAGAATGTCAAAAACCATACTACAGCAAACATGTATATTCACCTGTTTTTATGTTCATCTTATTCTTTCTCATTCATTTTATTCCATGCTGTCTCATATCTCCTTTCGTTCCCAACTACTGCGTAATAATAATAATAATAAAAGATTTGTTGTAAAATTCTGCTTCCATAGTAAATGCAATTCATGCTAAGTAATCGGCAAACTTAGGAAGGTAAATCTGTTAACCTCAAATTATTAATAGTTATTTTATTAGATGCCATGTTTTAAAAAATACTCGCATTGAGACCAAATATCGAACATTAAATAATAGTGAAGACGTACCTGATTGTTTTTTATCCTTAGAATTTCAACCCTTTGCAGCAACTTCCGTCTGAGTCCATCATAACTGACTTCTCTTGACACTTCCAGTACGACAGGAGGGCCAATACTGCAAAATAGGAAATGCAATACAATCGTGCGCTTTTCAAAGTAGTATTTATATTACACTAAAAATGAACTGGAAGTGTGTACGTTACTTATACTAAAAGGTATGGAATTAAAAGCGGAGAAATATAATATAAATTATGCAGACAGAACATCATCAAAAGCATGGGTTTCTCACATTAATATTCGCGAACAGTGATATCTAGTTAAACGTGAAACTTTTTATCATGTTAAAGAAACTGAAAAGGCCTATAAGCTACATGTAACCTGTCACTGTATGAATACATATTTAGGTTAACGGGTCAGCTTTTAAAGTAGTTAAATAACCGAGAAGGCACTTTGACGGAGTTGCCTGTGTAAGGAAAACTAATACAAAGAAAAGGTAAATAAGTGCGGGTAGTATAAAGACTGCAGAGTTCACAACGCATCTACGGTCATATGAACAAGAACAATTGTTGCAATTTGCCTTTTGATGTACCTAGGCATTCTATTGCATGCCATGCCATTCAATGCACTTTGCTTTCCTACACATGGTTTAGTTTAGGAACAACAAGGTGACCAGGGAAGGGAATGGTGGACAGCAAAAAACCTCAAGAGACAAAATGTGGGTCACTCGACACACACACACACAACATGCTTCATTTCCAGAACCACTCTTCAGTAGTTCTAGTTAAATCAAAATTATGCATTAAGAAATATCTCTGAAGGTAACCTTCACAGATACCGTGAAGGTGTTTTCTGAAAAGCGATCTCATAAACACGTGACAAGACATCGATTACAAATCCGTGCGAATAACTGAGGCGCATCTTGCGTGATGAAAAGTCACGCACACTTTCCTGGGTTATACACCGCGCCTGCCATTATATTCACTGTTCACGTGGTGTGTGTGTGTGTGTTGGGGGGGGGGGTGGGGGGGGGGGGGGGTGGGGGGGGGGGGGGGTGGGGGGGGGGGGGGGTGGGGGGGGGGGGGGGTGGGGGGGGGGGGGGGTGGGGGGGGGGGGGGGTGGGGGGGGGGGGGGGTGGGGGGGGGGGGGGGTGGGGGGGGGGGGGGGTGGGGGGGGGGGGGGGTGGGGGGGGGGGGGGGTGGGGGGGGGGGGGGGTGGGGGGGGGGGGGGGTGGGGGGGGGGGGGGGTGGGGGGGGGGGGGGGTGGGGGGGGGGGGGGGTGGGGGGGGGGGGGGGTGGGGGGGGGGGGGGGTGGGGGGGGGGGGGGGTGGGGGGGGGGGGGGGTGGGGGGGGGGGGGGGTGGGGGGGGGGGGGGGTGGGGGGGGGGGGGGGTGGGGGGGGGGGGGGGTGGGGGGGGGGGGGGGTGGGGGGGGGGGGGGGTGGGGGGGGGGGGGGGTGGGGGGGGGGGGGGGTGGGGGGGGGGGGGGGTGGGGGGGGGGGGGGGTGGGGGGGAGCGGGTCTATGGAATGAACCTTATGAGAACAGGTTGAAGATTTGTGGGTTGCAAAAATTGGTTGATAGGCGGAAGAGGGAAGATATGATTGAGACATTCAAATTGCTAAAAGGTTTCTATAAGATTAATTCAGAGGATATTTTTGAGATCAGGACTGGTGGTGGGAGAACTAGGGGACACCTATGGAAGCTGGGCAAGAGTGTGGTTAGCAGGGGTGTTAGAGCTGGGGTCTTTACTTTTAGAGTGGTAAATGAGTGGAATAAGCTGCCAGAGTTTGTTGTGGGTGCTATGGCGGTGAGTGAGTTCAAGGCAAGGTATGATAGATACTGTGAGAATGGCGTATAGTTGTGTGGACATGATGTTTAGGGCCTTCCTCGATGCGTCTAAGGACTCTCTGGAGTCGCCCGTAATAATAATAATAACAATAATATAATAAGACTAAATAGAAACAAAATCATACCTTTCTATATTTCGCATTGTTAAATAGTTAACGACCAAGAAACATTGTGAATCTCAGTGTTTGAGTGGGATAAAGCATAAGGGATATGTTTTGCATTCGCAGAATAACACAGTGGATTCGAATTTCCGTAGAAAATTTCTTTCCAGGCAAAGAGGCAGCTTTGTAAGGATTGACTGCATTATGATTAAGTTAGTACATAAACGCTTTTCATGACCAAGTGCACACCATATTGCTTACTGAATAACAGACTTAGCATAAATGCAGTCTTTTCTTCTTGATAAAATTAAGTACTAATGGCGAGGAGAATGTTTAATGTCTTAACTACGTTTATAATTTTATTTATTTTATTTTTTTGTTATATTTTGAAAGCGAGGAAAAGAAAAACGTGATTTTCCGGAAGAAGAACTTGGTAATCTCTATACGAAATCTGCTAACTAAACTTCAGTTAATTCCTCTTATACAAAAATAGTTTGATTTATATATTATGTCCTCATCCTAGATGAGATTCAAATCCAGGCGTTTCCAACCATAACGTCTATAGCTGAGTCGGCAGCGATAGTTGTTTGACTTAAAAACAAACAAACACCTGGGTTCGAATTCCATCTAGGAAGTGAACCTTTATAAAGGCTTTTTAACCTCAGGTGAGTTACCCCTTTTCATAAAGAGTTAGAAGAGACCCCCCCCCCCAAAAAAAAAACAGGACATAAGAACCCACGAATTTAACATAATACACTGCCCTTATAGCCTCATTCAAAACAGCTGAACTCAGTCCTTTTTAAGAAACTAGCACTGCTATTCTTCCAAATAAACCAAGAATAGGTGTTAAGACTTATGTAACTCTTGACTCATGTACGCTGCTAGTAAATACGAGTCGGAATGCGTGACCTTCATAAAACACTAAATACCTGACACGCAACCACCTGGTAAACAGGCAAAGTGCTTTGAAAGATGTACTATGGACAGTGACGGTGTTTATGACAACTCTCAACAAGGCGATGGTCCTAAAAACCTTTTCGAAGCATGCCACTACATGTCTTTTCATATTCAAGTTATAATTCTCCCTTTAAGTGAAATTAAAGAAATTATGATAGTAATTTTTATCCATTTTTGTCACTTTAATTTGATTTCTTAGAAATGAAAAAAAAAAAAAGAAAGAAAATGCGTTCTCTTTATTACACTGTATACTTCAAATGGTATTATTGGATTTATTATGCTTTATCAGGATTTGTTATACATGATGCCTGAGAAAAATGTACAAAAAAATTTCAAAACGTAAGCGTAAATTATAATTTCATAAGTTTCATATTAATAATTCGTTGTAAGTAAATTATTGTCACCGTTCCAAGACAGCATATAAAACGACTGATGACTTGTCTTGAAAAGTCGGATTTTTTTTTTTTTTTTTGACTGACTGACTGACTGACTTAATTAGCAAGAACAGAAGATATTCTAGTAGTTAGACAAAACTTCAGTAATCATCACATGAATAATAATCCTCGATAAGTAATGTATATTACACGTTTTAACTAATTTTCAAAAGGAGATGGAATTCCGTCACCAAGAACAGTATGTGCATGTATTAGCGAAGATTAGGTTCTCCTTCGCAGCGCGAACTCAGAAGCTATTTCCCTTTGACGACTAAAATGTGTGTGCGCTAAATATACTTTGGAAAGATAGAAAACTTGGTTTATTATATCTAACTGCTGAAACATGAGCAGATAAATGACAGTGTCACTTCAACCGTTTGCTTAATATTATGACAAAAAAAATGAAGTATTGAGCCATAGAAGAGATCCAATTCAGATCTTTCCGGTCAAAATACCAGTCCGTTGTTTCCGGTCAAAATACCAGTCGATTGCATTATAGAAACACCGAATATCGCTAAAATTGGATAAGTAGTAAGGATGTACACATAATGGTGATAAAGATTACCAAACTTCTTCTTTTTTTTTTTTTTTGCGAAATGTTCTGAAATGAGAACCCCCCCCCCCACTTCAGGTAATAAATTATGTGAGAGTATCTTAACTTCGTTTAGTTTCGTTATGCTGAATAAAATCTTTAACCACATAATCTCAATTTTATTTATATTATATTGCATCATCAATATTCCTTGTGTGACATTTTTCGTTATTTTTAATTTTTGAGAAAAACAGTTGAAAAAAAAAAAAAAACACTTGCCAAGTTGATAAATATTTTGTGGATAATTAATTTCTGTTATGCAATGCCTTTACTAATATATATTAGGGGGGGGGGTCTGGAAAGTTCTGATAAACACCTAGAAATAAATGATATGAGAGCAAATGATAACCACAAGAAAAAATATACAAGGATATAAGAATATAAGCTAACTTCATAACTCTGTCACTAGCACGAGTAGGTACTCTGCTACTGGTATTTATTTTGAGACATTCCCACGTATTCCGTCAGCATGAATACCGTAGAACTACTTTACAAAGAATCCAATATAATGAAGAACTGAAATTTCTCTAGATCAAAATTTCATAACTTCATGAAAAAGGTTTTATATTACATAAGAAACATTAGCGAGTTTTCTTATATAATACAAGCGCTACAGTTCATCGTAACACATTTAAGAAAGTGATGACACGCGGGTGTCTCTTCTTTATGTTTGCTGAAGATTTCTCTCTCTCTCTCTCTCTCTCAGTTCTGCTATATTATTTAGACTTATATACCGATAATGCAAAGTAAACTAGTTTTCACTCAAATCTTTCCTGATGCAGCATTATCCTTTGTTAATTTTTATTTGACAAGGGGAAAGGAGAAAGTACAGTTCATCCCAAGGTATTTATTTATTGTGTGAATCCCGTCCCATACGAAAGGCTGTAAACCTATATCGTGCTTCACAGTAGTACTTTGATTGTTCTAAGAGCGATGTTAAATGATCCGAAAACTCTCCTCTGGAGAACAAACCTGGTATACTTTTGCGAGTTTCAGTATTTCAATAAACAGAGTGGTGCTTATTGCAGGCGTTGAAATTGAACTACCGCATAAAGAGATTCAAAAACTAACCATGCCAAAACAGGATTCCAATACACCACCTCTTGGTAAGAAAACGGATGCGCTACCCATTCAGCCAACCAATCCAGCATAGTCGGCATAATGTTGGGGAAAAAGTCTTTAATTTCTCACAGAAAAACCAGCAAAACACGAATAACTCTATTGTCGAATTACACTTTATCTAACCATAAGAGCATCGTTTAGCATATAACATTCCAAATCTTTAGTTGGGATATTTCCCCCCAAAATAGACGTTTCCTGAGAATAGCCATTGCCTTGAGAGAATAGCGATCTTTGAAGCCTCTGTCATGGTTCCATTTTAGCGTTCACATGCAATGAACTGGCTTACCCTAATGCTTTGTGTGCAGATCACGACTAGAAGAGAAAACGATCTTTCCAAAATATTTCTCGCACCCCATGCAATAAATTTTAAATAGCCCAGAAGATATTTAAGAGTTTCAGATATTAAGAGTCTTTTTAGCACGTGGGTCTTATGCAAGAGTGGTAAGGTTTTCCTTCATCTAACAATCAGATAAACTGGCCTAAAGGATTCAGAGACATAAACCTAGAGAAGTTCTCTAAGGAACGCTCTGGATTTGGAAGCTGATAAAATCTATCGGACATAATCTATGACTAAAAATGTTGGGATCTTGGATTCAGGTTCAGTAATATATAGAGGTTATGAATAACAAGGCACCGGTACGTGAACCTAGAATTAAGGGGGAGGGGACAACGAAAAGACTGCACGTTTGGATCTTCTTTCCTCATAACAGCCTACCAACGTTTTTAAGAAACAAACCTATATAAGCATACACAAAATCTATCTTTCACATGCAATTAACAATCAGTTATATTACCTCATATCTCCTTATCAGCCAATCTGATAAGGAGATAGAAGGGTTTTTCATCCCGCCTACAGGCAAATCGGACCTAGACACACACACAATTTAAAGACAAAAAAGAAGTGCTGTTTGTTGGTAGCCGTGGACTGCGCTGTGTGTGTGTGTGTGTGTGTGTGTGTGTGTGTGTGTGTGTGTGTGGTGTCGTTAAAATGTTTCATATCAATAATACACTCTCCCTCCAAAAAACACAAGGGGGGGGCAGCATACATACACTTTGGAAACCTCTGAGCTAAATCATAATTAAATGCATACAGTAAGTACTCAGCGTCAGTAGAGATATACCACAGCGGAGTCGAGGCCAAGACTACGACGACAGTATACTTGATCAGTTATCAGTGTTTGTTCTGTAGCCATCCTACTTGGCAAAAGTTCCAAGAAGAAACAATGCTACTTCACATGTGATAAAACCTGGAATATACTTCTGAAGCTTAAAAATATTGATCCAGAGAAAATTAAGGGCCCTTTTTCTTTACACACCTTAGAGGTCAAGATCTATCTTATACTTTCGAATATTGTCAAGTTTAGCGTTGAGCATAAGACAGATGTCTTACTTGAAAATAGAATGGGAGTGGAAAGCAGAAGCTTAGGACTATCATTAAAATTGGCGATGAAGTTTATAAAGATCTCATACCCAAGCTAAGAGAGCAATGAACATTACAAAAAAAAAAAAAAAAAAAAAACCGCCAAAAAAAATTACATAACCTAAAAACACCTCGCGCAGAAATGGGAGGGACATACATGAGTGATTAGTATGTCATCAGTTCGGACATATGACGGAAGGAACTCATAATGATCATGAGTCAAAGCAGGCCGGCGTGGAGTCCTTTTCAAGAAATAGTAACATTGCCCCGGTTAAAATCTCGTAAAGGATAATTTTAGTGGGACAAAGCAATGCTGCTAAGAACAGTGCGTTGTAACGTTAATTGGCAGCGAAGGTGAATCTACCACGCCATTGTTGTTTTTTGTGTAACAAAAACACAGTAGGAAAATAGAGTATAACAGCAACGTTGCCGTTGTTATGTTTCCCTATTTACAACCATGAGCTGCAAATAAACGGATGAAGATGAATAAGATTTTATTAGTAAAGGCAGCCATAGAAAATATATTTTGTCGAGTTAAAATCATCCGGTTACAAACAAATACATGACAGAAAATTTGTAGTAACAAGGAAATATCTTTTTTTTTTTTACAGTTCCTTTACCCCATATATCTATTCTAGTTTTATGAATCATTTCTCGGTAACGAGGATAATTTATTTGCTTTCAGGATTAGTACAGTTAAGTGGGGATTAAGCGTAATTATTTCTATGCATTTAGAAGTTAGAGACCATTTATCTTCATGAATAAGTTTATTACTGAATCTTTCTTTATGTCTAAAAGATAGCAGCTGGCATACTTTCTCCCATTATTAATATATCAATGGCAAAGGAAATATGAAAAGAAACCCGTCGAATTTCAGTTATAAACATATTTTAGTAGAACTAGAAAATATGATTTTGAATACTGTTATGCGAACGTGACCTGAATAACTTTACAAAAGAGGCTTCTTCTTAATTACGCAGAAATAAACTAATAGTTAAAGTTAATTTAGATTTATTTTAGTTATTTATTCGTACTTTAAATAATTTGACGTAGTAGTTCACGGTACATCCATAATGAACCGTTTCATTTAGTGATCTTAACAAGTACGTACTACATGTAATTGGATTAAAAGTTTCATGAAGGGCTTGAGAAGTTGGACACACAGTTATGAATATTAATCTTTAATTTGATGTTTTTAAATGACAAGATACCAGGGAATGACAAGTATATAGCTGTTTAGTGACAACATTTGTATTTGTTAAGTTTGCCTTTGTGTTTTCGTCATGCTGTTAAAACAGGTGTCTGTTTGCATATTGGCGCAATCTTCACCAGGAAAGGGCAGGAGAGAAATAATTGCACCAACAAGTATCGCGCAATTATTTTAATGGCTCTGCTGTCACTATATTGTGACGCAATTCCTCTTGCCCATTGCAAAAGTAACACGCCAGTAAAGGATAATAATGACAAGCTGTGTTTGCAAAAGAAAGATCCTGACTTTTTTTTTTACCGAAAGCTTCAAATGTTAAGAATTGATGAGACAATTCATCGAATGCCTCGACTGTTGTTCTGATATAAGCAGAGTTTATGACTTCTGATTTCTTAATCACTAGTCAAATACTTGACCTGACTGTTTTTAATCATTTTATATTTCGCTCCAATTAAATGTTTTATGTGTGAGCACTCGCATAGCTCACCTGTTGCGATTTGTAAAAACGGTACGAAATTACCAAAGTACTTCTACAAATGAACGTTGTGCACTCATTCGTTTTATGGGGAATAGAGCCACTCGACTTCTTCAACATGGGTGACCAAAAATGAAGGCACTTATTGCACAAAGATAGGGCGTTAGTTGAGATTCGGATGGCAGGCGAAGTGAAACCAACGCCAGTAAGCAGTGGAGAAGGAAGCACTGTATCAAAAGGTATAACGCTGTGGAGATGGGGAGGTTTGGAGGAACAGAAAAATAGACGACCGTTCTAATTATAAGGGTAGCTGCATCAGCTTACTCTGTGTATGTGGAGGATAGGAATAAATAGGGCTTTGTGAACCAAATGAATCGGGTATTATTTGGAACATGGGTGACACAGTCCGTCAACCGTTGATAAGTGGACAATGGACACAAGGCAGTTCCGAGGTCATTGTCTGAAAGTCGCTTTTCGAACACTAATTCAAGAAGAACAAGGAAGTTCTTGCATGTCATATTACGAGTGCATACATACTAGAACTGGACAAAGAGCAGAGATGCGGGAAAGATACAGAAACTGGTGTGAAGAAAATTAAAAAATAATAATAATAAAAGTAGGTACAACGTGGAGCAGATCACAAAAAAAAAATCAATTCAAGCTGAATGAATAAAGAAAGAGACAGAAATGGTCAAATAAACACTCGATAGAGAGAGAGAGAGAGAGAGAGAGAGAGAGAGAGAGAGAGAGAGAGAGAGAGCAAACTCATTTTCCTTCTCTGAGATGAATGAAAGAATTGCCTATCTTAACATAACAGAAAACTATTCTATTTGATCTACTTAACATGAAAAAGAAATTAGGAGTGTATATTATCATTCTAGTATGTAGCGTTATTATTTGACAGAATAATCCGTTAAAATAAATGTTGGTTTCGGTTAAAGTGTGAAGCCTTTGTACCTTAACCTGTTAGAAATCAACTACTTGTGTTCAAGTCAGTTTTTCTCCTTCATATTTTTATCGAAACCATAAACTATATTTTTATCTAGTTAAATCATAGTTTATGTTTATCAGCTGAAATGCATAGATATGAGTCAGAAACAGAATAATGCCATTGTTTTATTAAGCACTGTTCTTCTATAGCATTCTAGCTAGATGGCTGAAGTGCAATACCGTCAACATTTCGTTCAGAATCCATGCGTAACATACGCTAGCCAATCTTAATAACAAATCAACAGTTATAGTGAGCACTGAAGTCAGCATAAGAAAGGAAATGCCTGTTCTTAAGCATGTATCATTTAGTGCTAAGTCTAGACGTAATAGATATCTTAACCTAGGCAGGTAATTCAATGAAAGAAGAAGAACTAGCTAGATAACATTGAAACACTTGATTAGAATGTTACGTATTCAATTAAAAATAATTGGAGGTATGAGGTTAAGACAATTTGTTAACACTGTTTCCTTCAAAAATCTGAGGGTAAGTTAGCCAGCCTCATACAGGGTGGTAGTGTTTTTTTTCTAAAAGTGGGGTTTTTAATCCCGCAAAACAGCAAACCGGGAAGCAAAGAACACACGTAATTTACAGACCTAATACACTGACCTCATAATCTTAGCTGCTTTGATCATAAATCAATACCATGAAGCAACCAATCAACCAATTCCTTGAAGCATTGTGCTCATGCTTGTCCTGTAGAAATTCACAGTTTACTAGAGCTATTTTCTTATAGCTGTAATCTTTAGACTGTAAGCTCCTTCCTGAACATACAAAAGTATGATAAATATTCACGAATGACTTGCAGGCTTATTAAGATGTGGATTTCACATTTCTCCTCGGAAGTAGCACATTCAACTACTCAGCAAAGCTACTTTTAAAAGTTCGTTGAAGCATTCTACTACTAAAATTGTTTTTCCTCATGTGCAGCTGTGCTGTGCTAATACAGGTGGATTGTATTACCTATACTAGAGTTTATTTAGCTGCGATTAGTATGCCAGGAAGAGAAACAGTAACCTTATATCTTCTTCATAAAAAAGCCTACTATCGTGACTAAAGTATACCACATAAAATTGACCTGTTCGACCTGCGTGTTGTGCTGATAAGGATAATTTTCAATACAGGAGTAAAGCTGTCCGTTCAAAATGATACAAATACACGGAAAGACCTAAATAGCAGAGTATTTTTATTACTAGTAAATAGGAAATTTCATTTTCTCTTTCTCGCTCTCTCTCCCTCTCCTCGGTCGAAATAAAGCAACACTATTAAACTCACATCTTTATAAATGCAGTAAATTTTTATTTGCGACTTTCATTCTCAGTTCTGAATGATGAACATGTTAGGGTTTCCCATGAACAGGATCATCAGTGATTAGTGACAACAAATGCATATTTGGAAATGATGGTAATTCTTTATCCAAGAAAATTAAACGATAATGGAAGCTAATCGTGCAATCATCCATATATCATTAAGACCCGGCACCACCACTACAAAAACAAGTGTTGTTAACCCTTATTAATTAAAAAACAAAACAAAAAATGCGTTTAAAATACACATTTCAATTGCTTTTCAATTATTATTTAAATTAATTAAAAGCCCTGATTAAATGTAATTAGCTTCCTAGATGGAATTTGACTGGGGGGGGGTCTTTCCAACTAAACAGCTTAGTGAAAATCGAATGGGTTACGAAGGTTCTCCAGGTTTCAGATGGAGTAGGTTTAATTAAATGCAATCTCATCATCGGGATGAATGACACTAATAGCAGAACCAAATTTCCTCCACAGCTGCAACTGAAAGAAGATATTTAAAATCTGCATCCTCTATCCAGTTTGCATGTCTATTGCTCTTATGGGGGGGGGGGGTCTTCAAATCATACTGCTCCTGTTTTTTCCATTATATCTCTGGACTGTATAAGATTTGTAATATATTATTTCTTTGTAGAAACCATAATAATCAAGTCGCTTTTCCAGCCACTGCATAAATAGAAACTTATAATTATTTTGACTGATTTATTTTAAAGAATGCACGCACACTAACCATCACGCCATTTTCAAATCACTAGACTCTTAAGCAAGGCTGCAGGTAGTTAAAATTATTACAGTCATTTAGATAAGTTGTATTGCTGTGTTTGAAACGAATGAATTTCCTCGTTATTATCGAAAACACTTTATAATGCCTTCAAGGCGTAAACAGGTCTTTATAAGCATACAATTTCGAAACAGTGTCTTATTACAAAACACGTTACCAAGCTAGTTAACGGAAATATATACAAGAAGAAAATTATTTTTATCAGTTTTTCGCAATTGGGTTTCGTAATCTGACTTGAATAAACAAGAACAGCATGAATGGAAAAAAGAAAAAAAAAACGATTTCAGAATAGAAATATATAATCTGTACCGAGATGCTTGTTTACTTATTCAATTATACTTAAAACTATCACGGATTCTGAGATATTCAACGGTTTTGATACAAGAGAAAGTTACCAAAATGTATTAGATAACTCCATGGCGATGTCTGTCAGTCTGCATGCTTCTTCATCCGTCGGACCTAATTTTAATCCAATAACTATGCAATGATTAACGTATAATTTTTCGCAAAAGTTCTCCTCAATCTAATGGTTTCTGAATATCAAAGCTACTTTAAGGGAATAATAATACACAAAGTGGTTTTCCGCTGCCTTTCCTTGGTTATATGTATGCATATTATTAGTCTTAGTGGAAAGCATCTAAACGAAAAAAACAACAAACAAACTACATTTTTAGTATAAATCCATCTACGGTGATAACACTATCCTGCAGCACAGTGAATGGACTAAGGTTGAGATAATCGGGAAACTCCGATAACAAGATCAAATGTATATCTTCAATCTTCTTTTATATCTCAAATATATTAGGAGGGTAGTGGGCGTACATGGGGTGATGAAAATGATAAATCCAAATTATCACACTTGTGTATTAAAATTATTGCGTACTGAATACGGACTGCATATATTTTAATATAAGCAATGAATAAAATATAATCAAGACTATTATGAATTTCCGATGCGCCATATTAGAAGTTTCATTTATCTAGTAATATTCACCACGTTTTGAGGATTTTTTGTTCTACCTATTTAAACTCAATATTCTCTTCTCTACTACGTGAGATGAAAATAACAACGGAAAGCAGATCGTTAACTTCTCCATCTTTCCTTTGCATATTAGATTCAACGGATTGTTATAGCCAAGTAAATTTTCATGACAAAAATCTAATTAATGGTTAATCCTATTTATATAATCTGATATATCTGTCAATAATTACATTCTGATCATTTTGTCTGTAGTGATGAATGAAAAACAGGAGTTCCCTGGAGGGAAAACTTTTCTGTATAAAATCTTGAGGCTAGTTTCCATTATCAAGTAAATGTTAAATTTCTTCTTCTCCTTGTGGCTCCGTTTCAGGGTTTAAATTAATCGATGGCTTTTGATGAAGAAGGGACACTTACAAAAAACGTGTGTTGCAAAAAATATAGGTAGGAAATGTCTGTGTGTACGCCTGTCAAAGCTGATATCAAGCCCTTTCCTATATGACAGATTTTGATTAAATTTATAGAGAAATACGCTGCTAAAATTTCTTGCAACATAACTTTAGCAGGGGTTTGTTTATACCCACATCGATTAGACAGATGAACCTAGTTTCAACCTACATCACTTGATAGAATTCAGGGTTACCTGAATTCTATCAAGTGGTTCTATTAAGAGGCTCATTACGAAAAAAACATAAGAGTTTAAGCCGTCGAGATCAATCAATTAATTATTTGGATTCTCTCAATTTTATGTCTAGAAGGGATGCCTTTGAAAATGAACGCACCTTTGAATTTTCGCTAGGTATAGCTACAAAATCCACGTGAACTAAACTTAGTTTTTGTTGAATATGAAAATATTTGTTGCATGTTTTGTGTCACCATCAAGAGAGCATCGTGAAATCGGGAATGGAAGTAGGATGTCAGTTCAATATGTAATAAATAGCACCAGTATAACATCTATCATTGTTCATGCGTAGGTTTCTTTAGTTAAGAAGTCCAATCGAAATATTCCGGTTTTGTGATCAGATGTTTATTAGAAAACTGTTTTTAAAATAACTAAACAAGTACTAAAAATAAGTCGTCAGTCGTAAGACTAACATCTTTAATGGTGGTATAGATCGGTTATTCGGTTTTTAACGAACTTTTTTGATGTTCATAATACCAACAAATGAACTTGTTTTTCTTAATTTCTTATAGTTTATTCTTTGCCCCTGAAGATGTTAGTCTTACGACTAAAGAAACTTGTCGGGTTATTTTTAGTACTTGTTTAGTTTTTTTTAAAACAGTTCTCTAATAAACATGTGGTCACAAAACCTGAATATTTCTATCTATCATTGTTACTAAAGCAAGGAAAGCCGTGATTAGCACTCCGAGATGTGCGTTGGTAATGGGTGTTCGCTATTGGTATTTTGTCTAAGCTTAAGCCTTAAATCATATTGTGAATAAAAACGACTCTTAAATATCAGATCACAGAGTGGGTAAACAAATGAGGAAAATGTATGGAGACTTAAACTAAATTACGGAAACTGTCAAAGGACAGGTCATTGTGGAACAACATTCAATTTAGAAAGGAGAAAAAAAATGTTTACAATGTGGAAAGAAAATATAAAAAGAGAGTGGAAAATATTATGGGGTAGGATATCGTGCTATTCTTCAGAAATGGAACATTTACAATTTAGAGAAAACTATATGAAACGCTCCACCCCGTCCTAAGACTGCTTAAAATAGGGAATGGCCCTTTAGAACAAGAACCGGAATAAGTTTTGTTGTTTGATGGAACTGGATGCCAAAATTAATGGTCAATTCGAATGCACATGAAATGTTTAGTCAAGTTGTACTGCTACTGAAGAAATGTTAAGCAACGCTATCTTTAATTATGTTTGAAGAGCAACTTAAATAATCAACAGTACAAGATCCATTGAAAGTTAAGAGAATCATTAAACAAGTGGAAAAAGAACAACACTGTATTTCCTACTGCATTCCACACCGAGAATTAAATCATTTGCGATATACACATGAAGAATAAAACTAACAAGTTAATTTTAGAAAAAAAAAATCTGAAAATGTAGAAATTCCAAAAGACAGCGCACATATATGATTTATATAAAAACATACGTTTAATTTCATTTTCATGTTTATAAAATAATCAGACAGTCATTTCTACACATACAATATTTAGGGTTTTTACTCTGTTTGCATATCATTAATTTATTCTTATCACTGAATCCGGTCAAGTAAAAATAAACTGTGCTGTAATCTCCAGTAAAGTGATTGTAGATCAAACTCGAATGGGAAAAAAATCCCAGAACTAAGTCACTTAATTCTTCGGATAAGAATAAGTATTGTTTAAGTAATTTAGACTAAGTAAAGAGTCTTTGGAATCGGTCCCAAAGAGTTCATTACATATAAAAACGCTTGTGTAAAGAATGTTGCCAAAACAAAGGACACGTAATTCAGTAATAACTAGATAACCAAATGGAAAAAGCAACTCATTACATATCTCTCATTGGAGGGAACTCGTTTAACGATACCCCCAGATATGCATTAAAATGAATGCACTCCAGAGGAATATAAATCTGCAATTCCCAGAACCAATCAGTGGTCTTCTTTATGAAAATAGGCCAACTGTTTTTCATCGGAAGAAGTTAATTTTAAGTATCACTTAGATTGTTGGATAGTGTAGCGGATATACTTGCACAAAGAAGAGATATTTTGTGGCAATATATTAAATAAATAATGGATTCAATAGTTTGGAAAACTGGAAAAGAAGTTCGTACAGTCTCCATTCTTTCAGATAAACGATCGAATAAGAAAGTATACGAAGAATTGATAAAGCATGATCGGAAAACAAGGTGAACGTTGAGTTGAACATTAAATATCATTCATTCATTCTGACCTACATCACATCAGATAAAACTCGGAAAGAACATTTTTAAGGCAAAGTGCCAATGTACTCCCGGTGTGCCAGATTCGAACGGCATAATTCCAGACCTAGAAGAGACTAATTGATAAAAGAGAAAAATCGATTCGCCAAGTTTTTGGAAATACTGTTTCGAAACTTCCTCCTTTTTCCATTCATATTTTTAACAAACCTAGAAAAGATGAAAGGCAGGTGGCCCATATACATATTTGAAGAGAACAAGATATTCAATGTGAATAATATACTATAATTAAATCATTAATTATAGTATATTATTAATGATTAATATACAATCATTAATATAAAATCATTCATCTCCAGGATCGAACGAGAATAAAGACATTCTAATTCTCATTAAAGGGAAGCAAGTTTAAATAATTCTTCTCACTCTGATCTTCCCAAGATTCTTTTATCTTTTTCGATTATGATTATTTATGAGGAACAGGTGTAGAGATAATACTTCTGCATCGAACAATGCTAGACAGTTCAGAAGAAAGACCATAAGTTCTAGTCACAGAGAAGAAAAACTTTTCCTAGTTTTATTTTCTGCTATTTCATTAGTTAGTCGATTCTTGGTTCGGGCAAATAGTTTTTCATTTTGTAGGAAACTCAGGTTTTAAACCCTGCAATTCAGAAAAATCATAAAACCACACAATTTCAGATAATAGTACACTAAGTTAGCGTTTAAGAATATGCGAAGGCGGATTCATGTGCCCTACTCTCACCCCTAAGCCTAGAAATCATTGGGAGTCATGAATTCAACCACCACTAGCAACGACTAAGGCTAGAAACTGGCTGATTTCTAAAAGTAAGCAAGCGCTAAAGATTCCACCTACTGCCGTCAGGGAAATAAGAGATGGAGGATTTACTTCATTTTTTAATGAAATAAAATTTAAAATATTGTGTATATATATTATCTTTTTCAGGCTTTATTTATTTTGCTCTGATTCCTATGATAATGTTTAAAATACGAATTGTGTTTGAACTTTTATTCTGTATTCTTCCTTTATTTTCAAATTCCTTCTTGAAAAACTCGACATCATTTGTTTTAGCCTTGTGCAAGACAAGCCTTTGTTTTATTGCTTTGTGGAGGACATCTTGAAATACCTATCGCCGTTCATGGTATTCAGAATAACTGTAAACTGTAATTGTTGCTATTCTTGCAGCTTAGGCGGAGCAATTCCTTTGTGTTTTGGCTAGGTCAGTTCCAAGATACGGAGACAATGACCAACTAGGACCGGTTGATGCAACAACTAGTATATGGGTATTATCAGTTGTAGGTAACATTGACCCGTCTTTTCAGTGCGTTCTTTTTTGTTGATAGCGGAAGTAATCACTGCTAATTTGCCCGCCTCTCTCTCTCTCTCCTCGTGTACATGCGTCCTTCCAAAAGTATAATGGTAAAGCAGTTACAAAGATGACTTTGTTATATGAGAAAATGAATATTTAACGACGATTCATTACATTCAAATTATCTACGTATTTAACTTGTAGACATGAAATGAGATAATTTATATCTCGATGTTCTGCAAATGTACCACAATTATTTGTGTTGGAATACTAAAGTAAACCACTGAATTACAATTATCACAGTAAAGATCATAATGTTTAGTTTGTCTCTCTTTATTCTATCTTTATTCTACAAAAGTCCTCCTATAACGTCTCTGAATCCAAGTGATGCATATAATGGAACTGAAACTATAATTGAAAAAATGCAACAAATGCATACTTTTAACAAATTAGAAAATTTCTATAAGAAAATTTTCCCTCGTTGTAACAAAGAAACTATATTGTGATGACAGTTTTATATTTTCGAAAGAAATTTTAACGGTTTCCTTTTCACAAATTTTCCTTTTGCTATTTTAATCATTCGGATTAAAATTATAAATGGATGTATTATACATGCTAAGTCCGAGAGACACAACGGAATTTCTCTACAGTGCGATTCATGTCAGATGAATATTGTTATATCGTTACTTTCTTTATATTATACATTGTTCTACCTCTAAATAGCCCGCTTTATAATCTACTGTTGTGCCTTTAAAGTATTAATTCAGTACTATTTCCTTTTCGGATATTGGCAAAATTTATTTTTATGCTGTGCCAACCAATATCATATAACAGAAGAGATTCTTGATAAACGTCATCTATATTTTTGGCATTAGATGAACTGAGCTTTTCTGTGAGATTATCCCCAAACCTATGGAGAATTTCACAATGATAAAAAAATAGGTCATTCCCAAACCAAATAATTAAGGAGTCTTTTATCAGTTGTAGCCGCAGTACAGGTTGTTCTACATTCACACTGAGTACAAGCTCTTCATCTTTTTCCTCTTTTTCATTCTCTTCCTGTGCTTTCTGCACTGCCTCTATCTCTTCAACATAATGGTGGATAGGTCAATCACCGAGTTTGCTGCTCGTCTTGAACTTAAAGGCCATTCTATTCTTTCCTGTTTTCTAACAGACTAAAACGTGGGATGCTAGCCTGTTTATATCATCATATCTTGCTTCAACAACAGTCACGATAGACTTATGATAACAATAGACTGACAGAGCAAGAAAGAAATGCAGTAGGCAATTAAAGGCTCAGGAAAAAAAAGTAGAGTAACTGCTTTGAAGAGAATCAGAGAATAAACTTATTATATGATAGGCTCACTAGAAGCCAAGGGAATGACGGTTTCAGAGTTGAGGAACATGCAGGATACCTGAATTTAAAAAGGGGTGTTCGCTCACTTTATTGCGGTCACGTATAACCTCCTGACAATAATAATAACGGATTCCGAATGCTTAAGATCAGTAATAAAGTCCGTATGAATCTTGTGCGTACAGGAAACTGACATCTATTATCTTTAGTGTATCGCTTTTTCTCTCTTCCTAATTTTGCTGGATTTGTTGGATTTCTGGGATAACAATAATCCAACTTAAAAAAAAAGTCTTAATAGATAGTTTTCAACTTGCGGAAGGGAAATAAATGATCCCCAAGTGTGAGTCTACCAACTCTGCCTAATCATATATGTTTACAGCCTTTCAGAAGTGGGATTATCATACGAATGCGTAATACACACACACGTGGGATCTTGTTATCATTGACAATATAAAAGCTTTTTTGAAATCTAAAATAAATTAGGCTGTGATAATACAACTATCTCACAAAGGTCAAAATAAAAATGTTAGCCTTAACCTTGCGTGTATGTAAAAGGATGCACACACACAGACTAATATCCTTAACAACGATCTCTTATGTTTCCGATATCCACTAACAAGGAAAGACTAGTTTGTCTTTTTCAAAGTACGGAACTTTGGCGACAGATCACAAAACTGTTACTACGGGTCGTGTCAGCTACGGATGATACTCTTGCTTCGGGTCATTTCACTTCCGTGTCTGCCAGGCCGTCGCTACTAGAAACAGCAAACTGGCATCCCACGTTGGATGGAGATGACTGTAGCACTATTGTCTCCCACATCCGCTATCGGTCAGGCTTCATGCTGTCAGCGGCCCAGTTGGGGACGGGTCACTAGCCTCCTTGTACTCTATAGCGACCATGTGGTTATGCCGAATATTTGCCAGCAAAGCGAACTTTTCCAATTACAGAAGGACATTATGCCGGAAGGTTTTTGTCAGCAAGGATAATCAGGAAGGAAATGATGGGGGGGGGGGGCGCAGTTAGAATATTAACAGATGCAAGGACTGCTATTTAATTCTGACAGGAAAGAGAGAAAGTATAGCAACCTTGCCTCTTGTGGAGACAAGTTAACCATGAAATTCGTGTTTCGAAGGATATATTTCTATAAATGAAGATGGTGAAGTTCTATACAGCGAAACGAATGCATAATTGAAAAAATGATATAAATTCTCTTGTAAGTTATAATACGGAAAAATGCGTTTATGATAAATGCAGTAAGTTATACTTTTATTACATAATTGCTACACAATTTAATAAGATTATATAGATAATTCATATGTTTATACATTTAGTGCAGTATCTGTCGAACATGGTTTCCCTACATTAGGATTCTATGTTAGAATTCAACTGTCTTTTTTTTAGTGCACATTCGCATACATATCAACAACGATGGTAACCTTATTAATACATTTGTACCATCCAACAGTTGATAACACGAACCAACTGTTTAATTTCTTATGCCATTTTGATTCTTTATCTGTTGTTTTTACAAGTGTTTGGGGGTGCATTTCACAAAATGAATATACTTCTGTTTTGTTTAGTCGGTTGGTAAGAAAGTTACTTTCTGTACTCTGACCGGAAGAGATTTTATTGAAATTCAATAAAATTCATATTAAAATTTGTCGTTTCAATTCGAGGGTCAATGTTCTGATAATGGACAATGTCTCTATACAATAATGCTGTTAACGAAAGTGCTTTTTTTTAATATTTGTGCTCAGCCATTTTCTTACTTATTCATAATATTTGTAGATATTTTGGATGGCTCCCTCTAAACATGAAGACTGAATTCATCCTCTATCCTTTGTAGTTTAGATAATACTTTTCAAGAGGACACCTAGGGTTACGTAACTTAAAAGTTACGTAACCCTAGGCGTAATGGAACACAGCTTAGAAAATAAACAAAAAACTAGAGATAGTAACGCATTGTAACGCTCTCCTGTTAAAGAAATTAGAAGAAAGCATTCTGTTATACATTTTTTTGTAATACTGTACTTAGTATTCTATTGCCTATATTTATCACTTCGGGGGTTGAAAAAGGTTGCATACTGTGCATTACATTGATAGCACTGTATTGCAGGAAATTGATGAGCTAGGGACTTGAGAATAATGGTGGACACACACACACACACACACACACAGAGAAAGAGAGAGAGAGTTGAAGTTCAGAGGGCATATTGCAAAAGTTGAAAGTTGGTAAAATAGCTCAAATGATTAACTGGATGTTGAAAAACACAACAAGTAAAGATGGGAAGGTTATTATCCCTCCTTATAAGGCTATGACTGGGCCGCATTTTGACTGCTATGCATATATTTGTTTACCAGGATTTCCTGGTGATGAGGAAGTGGTGGGAGGACACAGAGACGAGTGACCAAGCCAGTGACAGGCTACGGAATGCTCCCTGTGAGGATATGTTGAAGGTGTGTAAGTTACAAAGTTCAATTGATAAACGGTAAAGAGGAATATATAATAGAAACTTGGTTATTAAAGGATTCTATAAGATTGACACAAAGGAAATTTTTCAATACACGACAATCAGAGAGAGAACTAGGGGTCACCCGTGGAAGTTGTGTAACAGTGTGGTCGGTAAGGGCGTGCGGACTTTATTATTATTATTACTTGGAGAGTGGTGAGTGAGTGGAATGAACTGCCAGAAACTTCCTGAACTTTTCACTGTCAGAGCACTCGGTTGTGAGTGCTCTGACAGTGAATGAGGTCAGGAAGTATGATAGATATTGTGTGTATAAAGATTAGTGTGGATCTCTCGCAATGCGTCTTATGATTCCACTCCATGGAGTCAACGAATATTAATAGTGAATAATGTAAAATTACGTATTGAACGTCCTAACTTAACCAAACCAAATAGGGAATTAAAATAATTTGGATATAAGCACATCGGTTTTCTATTTACGATAGACCACCAAATTGTATAAGTATGCTAATAAAAAAAGAAAAGTACACTCCATAAATAGTGCAGTGAAAATGACAATATGTTGCAGATCATAATTCAACAGTGCAGTGGCGTACCCAGAGGGGGGGGGGGGCAATGGGCCCGGGCACCCCCCCAAAGAAAAGGAAAAAAACTAGAAAAATTTCCAAATATATTTTCCTAATTAAAATTCATTTTTTTAAAATTTATGTTGTGTGCTACTTATGAATTAGCGATCACTGCAGATGCTCAGTTATAGGTCGTATGCGATGTGTAGTGTGTATTCGCAAAACGTCTACTCAACTCCCCCCCCCCAAAGGTTAAATCCTGAGCGCTCGGCCCCCTCCAAGATTAAATCCTGAGTGCGCCACTGCAACACACGTACACGTATATAGGCAGTAAAGCTCAATGCCGTTCTCATAGTTACTATTACAATAAATAACTGTATAAAATGAATAGTAATATCAAAAATGATAGCATTTTATAATTCTTTTCAATTAATTACTTTGAATGTAGAACAGTAGATGCCGTTGGTGTAGGTGATGATGGTAGTAGCGGTTATTATGTATCAGCTTCCAATAATAATTCGTGTACTTCAGTTTTTTTTTGCCCCTTCGAAATGTATTTTCGGGAAGCATAAATGTGCAATTATCATAACGCCACAGCCACTTTAACTGCATGTCTATGGGAATGCGCATCCCTATTATCAGATATTCAGAGTGGATTGGCATTAGAGATCATTTAACAAAAAAGAATGCAATGGGTATAGATAGCATTCAAATAAGTCCTTTGTCTATGATTTAATGTGGAACGGTGCAGAATAACACAACTTATATTTATAAAATTAAATATCATTAATAATTTAGTATTAAGTTTTTTTTTAAGTTCATTACATTCAGTTGTATTGTTCACTTTTCTAAAAGTTCGGTTTAATATAAAATAAATCCATTAAGAATTATATTCATTTCGTAGACTGTTGTTTTCACTTTTTTTAGTTAGGTAATTAAAATTTTATACTTATTTTATACTTTAAATAAGTATAAAATGCTGTTTCAAAGATCTGTTAAAGAAGTTATTTATACATAAATGAAATACATTAACTATGTCTGATAAATATCTCGCAATAAATACCGTAACATTCAAAACGGAAAGAAATAATTATTACATTTATTATCTGGTACCTCACCGACAAAATCATCTGAACACTCGACTCGCCCTTAGTACAAAAAGGGGAATGGGGTGCAGAGAAAACATTTTACTGTAAAAAAGAACAAAAAAAGAAAGATACAGATACTTAAACGTGGGGGAGGAGAAGGGGAACAATGCATGACTGCATCTACAGGAGAGTTGAAGGGATATCACTAGAACTATGAGACAAGAAGTTTTATGTCAGTGTGACCCTAACCATTGTGTCGTGACGATGACGAAGCGGGTTGTTTGTTACCTGAAATGCAAGACAATGCTGTCGTGTTTTTATATACTCGTTATAGAAACTTGGTTTCCTAGGTTACTTGAAATTTGGTTTTATTTTCTAGAAGAGCGTGTGAGACTAGCTGGCTGGGAACTTAAGAAAAGCTAAGTTCCATACCGTGGGAAATATCTCGAGTAATACATGAAGACACACACACACACACAGCACGCAAACACAAGAGAGAACGGATTTTCGTGTAACATTGTAAATATTTTAACAAACTTTCGTGTTGTACTGTCAGCTGAATGGTGTACTTCCGGGACAACATGCTTTTCAACTAATGCGGCCATTGACTTTATTTTACCTCTGCCATTAACGTCCTATATTTGTATACCGAATTCCCATTTTATATCTAATTCCTATTTTGTATAACTATGCGATTCAGAATAATGTGACTTACTGTTTTATATATTTATTTCAATCGATTACGGCTTTGTGATAAGAAATGTTGACGTTAGATGAGAAGAATGGTAAAAGTTCTTGATTGTATTTGTAGCAAATTGAAACACAACTGGTTGTTGTTCGACTACATTATTCAGACCGTAAAACCATTTGACACTTCTGGTATGTCTATTAGTCTGCTCTAGAGCATGAAACCTTTCACGATTAGAGATAAAGTTAAAACAAAATTGTCACTAAAACAAATTCTGGTATTTCCATGACAGACTCAGAATCAATTACAAATGAACATACAAAATATTTTACTTCGTTAACATCTGTATTTCTAATTAAATTTTTGCCTTAATAAATAATATGATTATTAGCCTTGTTGGGTGTCATTTCAGAACAAAAAAGTCACACATTAGAATGAATTTACACTTAGCAGTTCAAATATATAATAACGTCGAATATGACCACTACATTTGATAGTATAAAATGGCTTGAAAGTAGGTTCAGAAAGCTTAATAATGAACTAATAAACTTAGGAATACTCAGCGGAACAACACAAACCAACATTTTTAGTATTTAGTGAAGAACTAAGCCTTTTTCCTAGTTATATTTATAAATTTTTCTGCTATGAACAATTCGTATCACTGTAACTTTTAGTACGATGCACGCAGAGAAAAAGAAAATGACATTCATTACTTCCTATCACACAGCGTTTACCACAACACTAGTGCGATTTATGTTCTTGTTATTATTAAGCTAACAAAGCCAGAAAAACTAGACTATAGAATTCATACGAATTAATGTAGATGTAGTT
Source organism: Typopeltis vanoorti (assembly GCF_054136105.1). NCBI lineage: Eukaryota > Metazoa > Arthropoda > Arachnida > Uropygi > Thelyphonidae > Typopeltis > Typopeltis vanoorti. The sequence continues at coordinate 52,800,069 of NC_143557.1, read as the reverse complement.
ACAGATCATGTGATTTGGAAACATCTGTGCACCACCGTTTTCACCTGCTCTATGTAAAAGAAAATTTGGATCGAAGCCAAGAAGCACGGAGGTGAAGGTCAGAACTCTGATACAATAATAAAGATCTGATTCTTTTAATAATCACAAATCCAGCTTATGGAATGGGAGTGAAGCGTTTTACGTAACGATATAATTCTTCTTATCTATCAATCCACTTACTACTGTTTTCTGCTTTCTCTTGTTACCATTCCGTACTAACTCCCATTCAATTTTTTGATAGAACGAAAGCAAAAATGATTTCAGTCAATCTGTCTTAAACAACGCTTAAGTTCCGTTGTTCTGAAGGACATGAAGAATACAATCTGAAGGATATAGTCGCAAACATTTCCGTTCGCTTATTAAGAAAGATAAAAGGAAGACTGGCAGTAAATATCTCCCCTCTACCAGGTACATGACACTCCCCCCCATCATTAGATGTGCCAGAAAGAATAAGCCATGACGCGTGAAATATCAACAGACGCGTGCAGAAAGCGAAAACGAAAGAGCGAAAAGGCCATCTTGCGGTCACGCCCTTTAGAAATGTCGAAATTTCACCCTTTATAACAAAGAAGGAGACGAAACAAACCTGTTCGCTTATGGAAGAAGAGAATTACTGTGACGAACTGTAAACATTTCACAGCAATGGATATTTGGTATGGATCACAAGGGCAAGAAATAGTACGAAAAAGTGTAGGTGTTCTTGTACAGGAGAAGGATTTGTGTTCTGTGGGAATGATTAACAGTATATTGTTCCAGTATATTCTACAGGTACATCAACTGTCACGTATGACTTTGACAAAAATGCAGTTTTTGAAGTGAAGAGTATAATTTAAGTTATTATTTGACTTAATCGAAAAATTGAAAATGAATGCAACAGAGTAGTATAGATGGGTTTTTTTTTACTAATAGAAGCAGTGAAAATGACCACTTCAACAGCTGCTACAGGGTCATTATATGCCCATATCTTAATTCATCATTATTTCAACAGTATGGAACAGATCCCAATATATAAGAATGTACAAAGGATGAAGTTTGGAGCCGATATTGCTGGAATACTAGAAATTACAATTTTGAAAATGATGTAAGTAAACAGTTAGGAAAAGCTGCAAAAATAAAATATGGTACAGAAGATAAACGAAGAGCGAAACTCACTAAGAGGAAGAAAAACATGAAGACTGAAAACCACCGAGGTCGAAAAACATGAAAACCGGGAAAAAAAAGAAAAATATATATATATATGTGGAAGGGATAAAATGAGGCAAAGAACTGACTGACTGAAAGACAAGAATGACAAAGTTTCAAGCCTAAATATGCATATTCAGGCAGGTCCTTTCAGGATGTTCGTTTCTCTCTCTCTGTGTGTGTGTGTGTGTGGATGGGGAGGTAGTTAATTTGTGCAATATAAACATTGGTGGCCTATACAGGACATACTTTATTATCTATTTACAGTTAAACATGTAATGTAAACATGTTAAACACAGGTTTCCAAAAAACATTTTTCCAATTCAACGCGAAACCTCCTATCAAACACAAGAACAAGAAATGAACAAGATCGTTATAAGATCCATTATCTTTTTTTTGTCCCCTATCCACTTTCTAGTTCTCAACAGTTGCACTTCCGCCCGGAAACTTGGATTTTTCGTTCCGCGAACCAGTGAGAAGACACGCAATTAAGATGTAATACACCTCCGTAGTCTTAGAAGCTTCGGTCGTAATTCTTACAAAAACAAAACCAAAACCCAGAAGAAATTGGATGGATTGGTTTGTTTAGAATTACAGAAAGAAAGCTAAGAGCTATCGTATTTTTGTTTCTATACTTTAATAAGTACGCGACCAGCTGAAGCGAGAAGAAGACTTTCCTAACTGACCCTGGGAACTTCACCTGGCCCAACAAGTTTAATTCTTATCAAAACAAATAAACAATTCGCATGCAACAGAGTATTGTTGTTGCCGTCTGTGTGGCACAATAAAAAAGAATAAATTTCTAAAATTATTATTGAAAAATCTATTATTTATTCAAAGTTCTTATTAGCGTTCAAACTTTCTTGAGATCTTAACAATCAAGAAGAATCCTTATATATATATATATATATATATATATATATTTGCTGCATTGTTCTAAATATTAAATCCTTATCAATCTATAGCACACACTGTCGTGCAGGATAAAATGCAGTTACGGATGCATATTTAAAATTAACTGCATAGAATAAAAATGACTAACATACCCTTACTGTAATTCCTATTTTCTAGCAAACGCTATTGATTAGTGTAAGTGTGTGACACCCTTCGACAAAAATTACTACGGTGGTCTGAAATGTAAGAGATAAAAAAAAACTAGAAGCGAATTGTTCAGGTGAATGTGCGTGTGGCATACCGATTTCCGCTTCGAAATGGAACGCACGTGGACAAGGTGAAAAAAAAAAAAGCAGTTTAGAAAAGATAACATAAAAAAAAAGTAAGGGACTTGACACTTCCGCAAAAGAAGAGTCGAAAAACCTAATAACAAAAGTAGGTAATCTATGGCAATAAAACGGATACCATGTAGCATTTGCTGGTTACATAAAGCACGTAGCTTGTGTTCAAGAGAGGACAGTGCACTGCATTGTTCTAATGGACGGAAAAGGAACCAAAAAAAAAAAAAAAGCGATTTAAATAAATGACTGAAAAGAAATTGCAAAAAGAATGAAATGAATGTTTTGTTGTTTATTGTGAAGAACGAAGTTCTTGCAAACCTGTTGAATAGACGAAACGTATTACAGTGGTGCAACAATATCTGTGGTTATTTATAGTTACAAAACAGGTTCATAGAAACGTATTAAAGAATGATGGGTAAATAAAAACAAGGCAGCACATCATCTAGTTGGAAATGTCAGACATTTGACAACTACGACACAGTGCCATCAGTAAACATACACATACAAAGTATATATTAAAAGCTCCATCGAGTTTAATCTATTTTTGTGAAGACCAGTTTATGTACTTATAATCCAGTTTGACATACTCAAATAATAGAAAGAAAAAAGCGTGACCAACACTGCTATATAAAGAGCAACGCCTAAAGTAACCATAACAATACAATTATAATAATCGTACTGGCTTGGCACGCCTTTATGTGCACAAAGAGCAGGAGATTAAGTTTTATGTTAGCTCATACTAGATATCAAACCAGATGCGGTACGAAAGAGAAGAAATACGCACTCCTGGACGGCTATAGTGTTAAGATCAAGAAGCATATAGTTAGATGCAGGACTTATCATTAAGTTCATTCTGTTTTAAATATAAAGTTCAGCCTTGTGGACTGCTGAACTATTAAAAAAAAAAAAATGGCTTGCAAAGCGCTCCACCCTGAAATCTTTTGTTACAGGAAAAATGGGGGGGGGGGATGGCCAAGGTCTTCTCTCTCTTTCTGTTTTGTATTTTCCACACCCATCGCGGAATGCATAGTCAGAAACTGAATCTGTTATTATTATTATTATTAATTTTCTTTATGTGTGATAACAGTACCTGTAATATTCTTAATACTGCAGCTATTAATTCTACCATGACACAGGCATTAAAATGACATTCATTCATATAACACTGACAAGAAAAACACGAGTTCCTCCTTAATATATGCAAAGTAGGCATAAAACGTTTACACATAAAACTCGAAAGATGTTCAAAAATGTCTTTCTTCTATAAAGAAAGACGTTTCTTATAGCCTACAATGCGGCACTTTTGACAATCCCAGAAATGGTTGAATGTAGTAATTAATAGGAATTACTGATCGAGCATAATTTATACTATATCATTCCCAAATTTATACTTGAAATATATCATGACAATTAGCAAAACATTTCAATAAAGAATGAAAAATTAGTCAGACGACGATCTAAAAGGCATGTATTAGCTCTCGGAATGGGAAAATTTATCTTGAGCGTGATTAGGAGAAAGATTTCTTTTTTATGATTATAATTTATCCAGATATAAATGGAGACTATGAAGAATTAGTCGCGCACAACAAAGCCATGTTTGCTAAGCCTAAAAATTACCCTTTATGCAACTTAATACGTGCAAAAGTTGAAAATCAATTCTGTTTACCACGTGCAAAGAATCCAAGTAAAATCGATCAATAAACTGTGTTTAGATACGATTGATACATGCCAAACTCCGTTTTATCGAATTATTCGTAAGTATATAAACGTTTTTATAAATAACACATAAAACAGATATCTAATCATTTCAATGGAAAGTATGCCGTTAAAATATAAGGGAGTGAAACAACCATTAGGAATACTTGTGACTATGTATGTAGGCTGACTCATGTCAGAAATGCAGACGTATTTCATTACGGTACTGACTAATGTAAGGATCAATAGCAACACACTGCAAGAGTGACTGTATCAAGAGAAAGAACTTCTACCATGTTTATGGTTGTGTTTTGGTATATGGAAGACAAAATGTGCATTGAATAGAAGTTATAGCGACACTCGACAATGAAAATAATAATCGACAGACAAAACATGTCTTGTTATGCCTAATTGAATCCATGCGTTACATCGAGTCACCTGCAGTGACAGGAATACGTGTTTTCCAAGCAGTGATAAGTATCATGTTACTTATGTATATTACTGAAAGAGTTCGACCTTACAAAATCTGGTTTAAGTGTCCGATTTTTTTGGTAGATCCGGTATTTTATTAAGATAAATATATCTAAGAAGGTCAAGGTACTACCAGGAATTAGACCACTATCAGGCTCGTGTATGACCTTTTCAAAACGAGAGGATAAGGACAAAATAGTTTGCTCAATTACGCGTTTGTTTATGTATGAATTATGCACTACGAGATTTGCATAATAATTAGCCTGTATAACAGCAGTGAAACTTGACATCATATAAATAAGTTAACGGCAACATTTTAGCAACAATATTAGCAACATTTGAATATGGCGGTTGAGATCAAAGAAGTTTTGAATGAATTTAGGTTAGATTCGTATAAAAAACGAACCAAGAATTTCTCTTTGGAGCAAAAAACAAAAAAGTGCTTTCTTTGATTTATGTTACTTGTTATGCCAACCTTTTAATCCATTCACTGCATTTACACTTTCAATGTTTGAAATTTAGGCTGTTGCATGTTCAGTATGGTTGAATTCCGTATTTTATCAGGAATGCAGAAAATATATATTCATAATGGAGTTACTTCAAACCTTTATACTTTTTATTGTTCTTTTTTAGCCTGTATGCATCAGACTTACGATGAAAGATGTGCAAGTATCTCGAATAGAATAGCATGGAGTTATTCAAGCAAGGTGGAAAGGGTAATAGTAGCCACTTGGTCACGAATATGCCACAATCCAGAAATACGAGGTCGTGCGGAGTTTGTGATGGGTGGATATGTCATGCTATGTTTATCTTACGGCATCTACGACGTTATATACAGGTCATTGAGCCTGCGATGCACAAACGGATCCATTCTAAGAGTTCCTCCCTGTTTAGAATTTCTAGCCATGGTAGACTCTTGCTTAGACGATTTATTTACAATATTTGATTCTTAATTTAAATACAGACTAGAAAGAGCCGATAGCGACATGTAGACAAGTTTTAGCATGATTTAAAGATGTGAAAGAGTGATATGCTTGAGAATTAATCAGTAAAAATTGCAACAAACAAAATAACTCCAGTACAATTTTTCCTACGAGATATTAACTTTAATTATCTGGATGTGGATTTTAAAAATTTTCATACTTCAACATTTTTATTTGGGCCTCTGCACATGTTACATTTGAATATCAAAATATTTTTTTCTTTCTATTGTATAATTAAGTTCTTTTAGCTGATGCAGTAATGAATCCAACTAAAGACCTTCTGCTACGAAGCACTGGGATTTAAGTATGTACAATATTTTCAAAAGAAAAAATTCAAACGAAAATAAATATAATAATATTTTTCCACAAGTATGTGTGTACTGGCCGCCACGGAGCGGTGAATCATTTGTTTGTTTTATTTGTTAATTATACATTAGCGCCATCTTTTGGAAACAGTTTTGATAATTATCAAGTATTTCATAAATTGTTAGTAAAAATGCTTTCAGCTGTTTTTTGTGTCTTACTTATACAGGTACTTTGTGCAATGTCATAATCATATGTTTAAAATAGGCCAGTAAGAAACTTTCCCGGTCGAAATCAGACCTTCAAAATGTTTGAGCACTCAAGTTTTACAGTACGCAAAGTATGCAAATACAGTAATAGCTTATCTGCAAACAATTATATATCTGCACATAACAAAAAAAAATAATAATAAAATAAAATTAAAAAAAAATTTTAATGAAATTGCTATGATGCCACTCTTGAGAGATCGCCTCTAAAATATTAAAACAGTAATGTCTAAAACTATTAATACAGCATACCAAAATTTTTAAAAAAATGTAATAATAGGAATTGGGGGGGGGAGTTGGAGGACAAGTGCGCTTACGTGCTATATTATTAAATTCCGAAAAGCTTAGTAAATTATATTAGCATGAGCTCGACACGAAATGCCAATATTCATGTCTTTCCCCCTCTCCAATTCTGGATAAGTATATACTCTGTTGCTTGTTCTGGGTACTCCATCACTGTCACGCCTCTGGAGGGTTCAGCTAGTAGTCTATAGTAGTGGACAGTTCAAATGTAACTTGTGTGTGTTGTTGTATTTACTGTGTGCATTTATAATGCTTTCACGCAACACCAAATAAAACATAATCTATGAGACTTTAAGCATATGTGTTAAACATGTAAAAATAAACTTAAGGACATTCTGACAGCTTCTTATTCGCATACAACACGCCTCCTTTTTTTATTAATTACTTGGCAATGTTGCAAGCCTAAAATGCTTCATTAAGATGATTTCGAAACGTTGTCTTAAGACATAAGCTGTCACACTACAGGGCTTCTCACCTCTACCCTGTCACTTGAGGCATAAAAGATCTGGTAGTTGCTATAATGGTTGAAGTCAGACCAAGGTGGAGTAGGTCGACGCCCCGATCTTTTCTGAAGCTGATGAGTTCCTCATTTTAAGCCAGTGTGATGGCCATTTGTAGCAGGCTAACCTTTTCCTGTGATTTGCCTTAAAATGAGGGCCTTTCAGTATTTCATTTATATTTCGCTTAGTGTGGCTTATTTGTAATGTATGTATGAGTTACATGCATCACAAAAAAAAAAAGCTAGAAATTTTAAATACTGTTTTTGAATTAATTTTGTGTTTATATTTTTGCATTGCATCCGTCTTTAATCGCCTAAAAACATTTTATAGCAATTGGTCCTTTTTTACATTAATATTAGTCTGATTATTGTTTTAAAATGAGTCAAATTATCAATGCAAAGATAAAAATTATATTTGATATCAAATTTTCAGTCTGATGGGGGAGAGAGGCGGTGTGAGTGTAATGGACAAAACTCAAATCCCATGTAAAGCTAAAAAACAAACCAGACATATTTTTAATAAAATCACACAGGTATCAACGACCGACAATTATCTGGTAGGATCGTAACTAATATGTCATTTGTGGTAAGAATAAAAAATAAATCTATCCCAGAAGATATCCTTCATAAAATGCTTTGAAGGCGTGGAGAATATGGCAGTCTTATTTTATAAAATAATATTACTGTTTAAAATGTAAAAGGAAATACAGTTATTCATTACATGGTTAATTTTTATCGGTTTATATGAAAAAGAGTTGATACAGATAGTTGTTCGTAGCTTTCTTTTCCCTACTGAATATTGACGGCGTCGTTATCTTCCCCCCCCCCTTTTCATTGAAACCTGGCACAATATATAGTTAACAAAAACAAATATTTTACTATTTATGGTATTATTAATGCAAGAAATCCTATTCTTCCTTTTTCGAAAAAAAAAAAATCACACGTGGAAGTTTTCATGCTAATTTCTGTGATATTAAATTAGCTTATAATAAATAACGTAAAATATCAAATAAAATATCTTTAAAATTAACTGAACATGCTACCGTTTCATTAGCATATTGAATCCTAATTGTTATAATTGTTACGTATATGAAAGAAAACACTCACTTTTGACACTACGTTGTTGTTATTGCTCGTAAGTTCCTCGTGTATCTTGTCTATCAACCAGAGAAAAAATTCCTGTGCATCATGTTGATCACTGCCTTCGAACTGCGGCCCATATTTACCCACTAATAATTTAAAGGTGTGAGAAATTTCGGGACAATAATCACACGACCATAAAGACTTCAGGAGGGTTGCCAGTTGATCACTTAGCTCGTTTCCATCCCTCCGGCGGTGCCCATTTCTCATGTCCTCTCTATGCTTCCCAAACACGAAATATTCGGTCAAAAACTGCGTATTGTTCAGACACTGAAGAATGGCATTCATGTAGCACGTGTTGCCATGGTTATGTATGCCGCACGTTCCAGGGATTTTATCACTTTCGCGTTGTGTACGCGTCAAGGACGTGCTGGTTCTCATACTACTGGGAGCAGTGATGGGTATCCTGCAGGAATGGTGCTCATCGTCCAGTAAACTCTCCCTTGCCAACAGCCTCCTTTCTTTCATGTGAGCGACATCGCGATCAGAAATTTCATTGTCGACTAAAGAGCTTCGCGTATCGTTATGCACATTGAATAGCGTAGAACGATGAACCCCTGCTGTTACGTTAGAACTGAATTGACCAGCTACCCTGTTAAACAGACCGGTTTTCACATTCGATTCTTTGCTGTTAGAGGAAGCAAACTTGCCTTGTGAAGTGATGTATTCGTATTTGGCGGTGTCCAGCACCAGCTCCGTTCGTTTGCGTCTCCCACTCCATCTCGCTGCATACCTGCGTATATCCACACTTGATCCTGTTGGGTTAGCTTGGCATCCGACTGTGAAATCACTCTTTGCAACAAAATTTCCCTTAGATACAGACTCAGGACACCTTTGATATTTGACCTTCGACATTGCCACCTGCTACATTCATTTGCATACGGGGGAGAGAGGGGATTAAAGGCACACAGACGACTCTGAAACGCCGACGCCACTAGAATCTATCCTGCTTGTTACCAGCATGGCATACATACCTGTGAGTACACGCAGCCTAGCGCACGTTTCGTTTGTTTACATGGTGCCATTATTTCTATACTAGAGGGCGCTATACGACAGACACGAATAACACGCTGTCTGATTAGTCTCCTAGAGACGACGTCAGCGCTAATGACGCAATGCCAGTCACTGGGTTAGAAGTGAGCTAATAACCTCATTTTAATTAGCCCCGAGATAAAATCCAATTTAGCCACATAACTTAAGCAACTTGCATTCTTTTGAAAATTAGGATTTTTATTTTTGCAGTAGCATTTCATCTTAATCATTATCAAGATTCAGCGATACTTTTATAAGTGATTTCATGACAAATGCTGTGCTGTTCTCGTAAGTTTCAGCTTTTCAGAGAAGATATAGTATTTTTTTCCTCCTACGTTTCCTAGAAGGTACTGTACTTGGGATTGCAAAAGATACTGTGATTCTGCATTCATAGCATCTCTCTCTCTCTCTCTCTCTCTCTCTCTCTCTCTCTCTCTCTCTCTCTCTCTCTCATCCTTGCTGAATCCACATCGTCAGCTTGTCGTATTACTCAGCTGGAAATACCCACCAAAGCGCATACGCACGACTTTGTTTATCGACTACACGCTTCTTGAATAAACGCGATGATCAAAACCAAGAATGCGCGAAATAAAAATACTTGCTTCTTATGATTAATATAATGATATACCGAAAAATTAATTTAAAAAAAAAACTTAAACTTTCAATATCGTTTATTTTATTTTATTTTGTATCCCAATTCATGCCGAGTGCTTCTGATATCATCATGCGCCTACATGCAAGTGAAATTATATACGAAAACACAATAATCCGTTTTAATATATGGGAGATATAAAATTGTCTAAAAATAAAACAAAGGAACAACCCCATCCAATAAAAATAGATTCCATTAAAAGCTAACTTTAAAAAAATGACAGTTTCAGTCGTTAAAATAATCTTATTAAGGGATACTCTTTAAAGAATGCCACATTTTTCGGAAGGAACGGCTCGAAAAATGCAATAGGTTGTAAACTGAGGGCGGGGGTACTGTTTATACTTTGATATAATTTTATTAGCAAATTTTGAAATTGCAAGGCAAAATTTTATATATTAAGGTTTTTTTCTTTGAATTTGTAATGTAACGAGGAAGGTGGAGAAGATCGTAAGCATTGTGACAGAGAAGAATTCCAAAACTTCTTTAAAAAATTCTAACATGATTGAAGGATGATCTATTAGTGATCATCCTTGTATGATCGCTTGATGTACCAAGTTTAAAAGTTTATTTTTAATAATATAACACTGAAAATTAAATACCAGTTTGATTCCCTACAATTAGTATATTCGAAACAGTCTCAGATTTTTCACTGAATAATTTGAAGGTAAATGCAAGCAAAATCGTATAGTAAGTTAAAATAAGAACTCTCCCACAATGAATATTATGCTGAACATAAGCACTGGATGGAGGGCATGTGAAGGTTGCAGGAAGTTCAAGTATCCTAGACCAGTCGATTACACTAAGCAATTTCGAGCAGATAGCAGAATGGTAACAAGCCAACCATGACAGACCCGCTACATCACTTTACAATTGGTATCATACAGCAACTTCCTCTGACTGTTTTGCAATCCATTCGTTCATTTCCACTGAAAGGGATCACGCATTTGAATTTCAACCTTTATTGGAAATTCACATAGTCAAGGAAGGCTATCTCGTGTTTGAAAAATAAAAACTCTCTCTCTCTCTCTCTTTCTGCTAAACTGAAATGCTGTGTGCACGGATCAAGAGTGTTGCATATAATATTGCAGGCCTATTTTTTTTTTAACCGAAAATTTGAAAGCAAAATGCTACAACATATTTAAATATAAGAACATACAGAGAACATATATAACATTCGTTCACTTTCTAGATGTGCTAACAGTTTTAAAACATGCGCAACATATGCTTCATCGTATTGTTTTGAAGAGATTCTGTCGGAATTTGGATTTGAATTATTTGACCATTATTGGGCTTCCAACACACGAATTTCTTCTGAGTTTCAACCCTCCCAAAAGATCAGCTATACGAGATAAAACTGTGACTTAACTAACGCAGTGAGAATAGGGCTAATTTATACATTGACTGAAACTAAACTATCTTCATTCAACAATACTTTTAGTTTCTATGTTTTTTAGAAAAAAAAGAAATAATACAGTAATCTATAATGTAGTTGCACATTACGTTTCACGAAGATTTTTTTTATAAAATCAATAAATCAAATGAAAATTCGGTAATCTAGGGTAGATTTAGTATAGCGAATAGATTAACAGTAAATTAATTTGGGAACTCCCCCTCTAGAAAAATCAAATCAAACTTAAAAAAATTATTCATAAACTTCAAATTTCTGAAACCATTGTTCATCATCATTTATTTATAATTTTACAATTATAAATAGGGAAACGAAGCAAAACAAATAAGTAGTCTGTGCACACTAAGATAGGACTTGGAGGTTGTTATGATGTGAAGGAAAACCAGGCTTCTCTGTCATATGCTAATTGATGGATCTTTGATGCAGAGAGTTGGGAGAATATTGCTGATGTATTTCCAATATGAAGTTCGGGGTGTGCCTCTTCTTCTTTTTCCATCTGTAGGGGCGTAGATGACTAGAGCATCAAAGGGTACAGAGAGCGGATGTCTAAGTTGGTGGCCGAACCATTTTATTTGGTTTCTTTGAACAGTGCTGACTAGATGATCTTGCTGGGTTTCATCTAATATAGTAGAGTTGGGAATGTGGTCTTCCCAGGAGTAATCCAGGATATTTCTTAGATAACTAGTTCCAAAGCTATAATATTGGTCGCTGCTTTTGTTGAGATGTTCCAGGTCTGAAAGCCGTACCATTGCTACACTTATATAAATAAAGTATGCAGGAAACTAACCTAGTATTGATTTTGAAGATAGCATACACTGGTAGGCTGAAACAATGCCAGTAACAGTATAAAAATGACTATTTAAGGTGATAGATCACGTTTTTATTACTCCACTAGGAATATAAAATAAAGATTCAAAAAACTACTTAAATCATAAAGATAGCTGTAAGTAAATAAATATGGGTAATAATAATGAAAAATATAAGCAAACTCCTTGAACTTTTATGATCACACAGAAATCATATAAGACTAAACTATGCAATACAGCCAACTCTTACAATTATAAATTCAATTCGCGCATCAGACGTTATGAAATAAAGGTTTGTGAAATATTAATGAAAGTGTACTTGTTTTAATTATGGCAAAAGTATTTTGTTATCCATATGCATTTTTATGGCTTTCATTTTATTTTCTGACAGAGAGGACGCCAGGCTATGAACGAGAGCTAAAACAGTTATCCAGTTTTGGAAATAGGCTTCTGATGAGTAATATATCTGTATTCCAGTACAGACATATTTTATTTATTTTATTATTTTTTTTTTTATTTCAGAGAAAAAAATTTTTTTTTAGTGTGCAATATTATCGAAATAAAATTTGAAACATATCGCGTCTGTAAATTACAGAGGAGGCGAGTTTCAAATGACTGAAGTTTATGCAGCGATATTTTAAGAGGTAAAGGTTATGTTTTTGGTTGTTTATTTATTTATTACAGATTATTTTAAGAAGTAAGTACTGTACGTTGTCACTTTGTATTTAAGGGGAAATGTAAGTAAGATTAGGTGAAGAAATGCTAAGAGCAGTTTTGATATACTGAGATTTTTGTGCGTGATATTAAGTCTGGCCATATTCCCATCCACATAACAGCACGAAGGATGATATGGCTTACGGATGATCCCTTAAAAGACGTGACAAGAACATTAATGATACTGATTTTGACAACAGCACAAACTTTAGCAAATTTAGATTTATTTTCTGAGGAAACAATCGAGGCAGGCAAACATCAAAAGAACACTTCTTATGCCATAGGCAACTCTTTGCATACAAAAACCAAAAAATAGCACACAATTAAAAACAAAACTTGTACCTTGTACCTTCAATCCTTACAGCTTGCAGAGGCTTAAGAATAACTCGATAGTGCTGCTACTACTATTGATCTTTTCTTGGGTCCATGTACATTTATTAACTTAATTTTTATCCCCTCCCCTAAAATTGAATTATAGTATGAAAAATATTCCGAGTTAAGAACTTAAATATATACAAAATGTAATGTAGAGTAAAAACATCGTAATTTATTTTTCAAAAGAAATTTTGATGTAAACATTTTGCTTGATATTCTTAGATAGGTGTGAATTAAAACTAACAGAAGTTATTACTTAAAGAAGCGGTTTAAAACATGCTTTTTTTGCCAGAGTAGGGCTCCCAGTTTTTCCCAATCCATGGTACTAGGGAATATACACAACTTATAGTAGAGATTTTGCATAAATGTAATTATCATCATTATCATAAAAATAGTATTATTTAGAGGTTCTAGGAGCACAAACGCCTGCTATCCCTGCCAGTGAAATGGCCGCTGCTTTCCTATAGCGGTTTGGGTTGATTTGTTGGCATCTCTACCAACAAAATAAATTTCGAAGCACTATTATGATTATTCCAAGCACATAAAGTCAGTGGCGCAATGCTGTACTGCAGAAACCTTTATTGGAGTGAAAAGGATAATACCCAAAAAGCACTTTGGTATTACTTTTAATATTAAAGAATAATGCGAAATATCGGTTTCATCACATCCTCTCTTAGCAAGAGTTGGGAAAATGTGGGTTCGAATCCCATCTAAGATGCGAAAAACTTTATAAGGACTTTTTCAACTGAACGTGTGTTAGCTAGCCTTATAACTTTGAGGACCATTTGCTGCCAAAAATCTGGAGGGGGGGGGGGGTTCACCCCTGAAAAAAATAACTGCAAGTATTCTCTGGCTGCTTTAACAGAGTAATTTGCTACTCTAATAACTTCGGTTGCTTCACTCTAATTACCAAACCATCCAGTCCACATCAAACGTCTAAACCAGTTTTCCAAGCAGCTATCTACTTAAACCAAGAGATCGAGCAGTCGTGGTTAGTTATCTATACGGCAACTACGGTCTATGATAAAAACAGAAATATCGACAATCGAAAATTCAACTTTGAACAACTTCAAACTGTACTAAGTGTTACAAATCGATTTATAAATTACAAATTATAAGACTGCAAAGACTAATGTTTATTTGGCGAATTGTGTACGGTGCAATTTTCATTATTAAATTAGTCCAAGGTTTAACAAACCTCGATGACTGCGTAATAACAAATCTTTCGTTATAATTTCGTTTTTATTGACAATTTGAATTATAACGGTAATATTGACCTAAATGGAAGGCATTTGATGAAATTGGATATTTTGGATCATTATTAAAGTCGGTCCTTTCACCTGGACCGTTTAATTAAAAAAAAAATAAAATAAATAAAAAGTATAAACTAAAATTATGTCTCCGGCAGCTTCGCCAAAAACGGCTCTAGGTTCAATTGGTGTGGTAATGAATAGTTTCATTATGCAAGAATGTTCTCAGGATAAACACTTTTTTTCAATGTTCAAAAACGCAATAATTTAATAGCTCGTTAAGGTTAGGTTGAAAATGTTCAATTTTATTCTTTCTAAGTCAAAAAACGTTTACTGCAATTTAGTCACGCCCCTTAACGTCTTGCTTTTGTGACGAAAACATTCAATTACAGGAAACCAGTGCAACAACTGGTTTCCTGATCTAAAATATATTGAACATGACTGCAAACGTAAGAAAAATCTCCGAATGCTGCAGATCCCCTGAATTATTATAAATTTAAATTAGAATCTTAGAAATATTACAATCAAGATTAATTTCTTTTCCAGAAAAATAATTCAGATGTAGTGAAAAAAGAAATACTCTGTTTAGCCACAAAGTAATATTTTTAAAAGTTAAAAGTTATATTTTTTCTTGCAAAAAAATGAAGATAAATTTACTTATAATTGCAAATTATATTTACATATTGGTAGGTGCTCAGCATTGAAGAATTTTATGGCATAAAAATTGAATTTTATCTATTTATTTATTTTTATTTTAACAATATGTTATTTGTAGAAACTAATCAAGACTGGTGCTACCAAGAAATTTAACATATTGTTAAGTTTCTTGGTAGTACCAGTCTTAGTTATTATTTCCACGATACACTCACGCTGTATTTTTGAAAAGTAATGCAGCTACCTTTCCAAAGAAACGCATCAGTTGTAATACTTTTTAACAGATTTTTAACTTCAACTTTTTTGAGACTAACTGCATGTGTCATTACATCTGAAGCGTAGCATTCGAAGTAATACTAAAAGTGACAAGACTATCTGTTGGCTACGAGAACTATATTAGAAGATCACCTTAGAAGAAATAAGGTTTGTCATTGCGTATATAGTAATTCTAACTAGATTAATCTCAGCTAACAACCACATACCGCACTTTGTTACAAAAAAGTGCATTTTTAGTTACAAATAATGGTGGTCTGTCTGACCTATATATTTTTTGAAAGAAGATAAAAAAAGGCACAGTTCATTCCATTTGCCCTGTTTGTTATTAAGAACGATGGGGTAATTATTTTAAAGGTAATAGCTTATCCTGTTACCTTTCAAATCTCTCGCCCTACTGCAAATGCTCGTTATTTGTAGAGGTCATTTTTATTTTATTAGCGTCAAAGAAACGCCCCTTAACGGCTTGCTTTTTATGACGAAAACGTTAAATTACAGGAAACCAGTGCAACGACCAAGGCAGCGAATAAGGATATATGTGAATTTCTATTTCCTCTAAAATATTAAAACAAAGTTCATACATATATAAGCATGTCATTTATGCAAATTAATATCTAAACTCATGAGTTTTGAGGTGGGCTGTTTGGAATTATGTAAAAGCAATTCAGGCCCGTGTGTGTGTGTGTGTGTGTGTGTGTGTGTGTGTGTGTGTGTGTGTGTGTGTGTGTGTGTGTGTGTGTGTGTGTGTTACCAGCTTCACTGCTACCGAAGATCTAAATACGGATCGAATATACTAATCTAACTTTTTCTAATACATTGACTAATAGACAGCCAAACAATTTACTACCATCCACTGAGTATTATGCTTATAAATTACACAAGCCTAACTTTCAGCGGAATATGATACTATTAATCACAAGAAACTGTTGGTCAAGCTGTACCAAACAACGAAAGATTTTCACCTCATGAATGTAGTTAAAACCATGCTCCAGACAGAATCGATGATTCTACGTAACTCTGCAAGGAAAGAAGAGCAGATGAAGAAACCAGAAGAATGGTTTACCTCAAGGCAGCGTGTTGGCCCCGATGCTCTACAATATTTATACTAACGATCAGCCAACCCACCCACAAGTGAGGAGGTTTATCTATGCTGACGACACAGCTATATGCAGTCAAGCAAGGAGTTTTTAAGAAGTTGAGAAGAGGCTGACAGTAGCCTTAGAAATACTCTCCACTTACTATGAGACCAATTGCCTGAAGCCTAACCCAAACAAGACCCAGGTTTGCGCTTTCTATCTGCGCAATAGGAAAGCAAAACGCCAGTTAAACATTGTCTGGAGAGGAAAACGCCTCGAACACTGCAGACCCCAAATATCTTGGAGTTAAGCTGGATCGTACCTTTTCGTATGAGATGCATTGCCAGGAACTAAAAGGAAAAATCTATGCAAGAAATAACATCATAAGAAAAATGACCGGCACGATGTGGGGGCTCAACCAAAGGTACTTCGTTCGACGGCTTTGGCATTGTGTTTTGCTGCGGGGGAGTACGCTGCCCAGTGTGGGAAGCATCCGCCCATGCGAAACACGTGGATGTGGCTTTAAATGATACCATTAGGATCACAACTAGATGCCTAAGACCAACCCCAATCAACAAGCTGTATCCCTTAACAGGCATAGCGCCACCAGGCATAAGACGTCAAGTGGCCGGTGAGATGGAGAGAAAAAAGCAGATGACGGACGAAAGACACCCAATATACGGCCATATCATCACGGCCTCTCGACTCAAATCGAGGCGTAGTTTTATGCAAAGAACAAAACCATTGATCCATAAACCTGAGGAGCGACGCCTTGTTCTATGGAGGGAATCGGTTCAACTTCAAGAAGTCCCCATAAATAAGGAAGAGTTAACCGAAGGATATCATCTATCCTACAGCACCTGAAGGACTCTGAACCGTCTTAGAATGGGAGTGTCCAAATGCAGAAGTAATATCTGATGAAATGGGGTTATGCAGATGATGACAGCTGTGACTGCGGAGACGTCCAAACTGATGAACATCTTTTATGTTGCCCAAATCTAACCGATGTGTGCTTCACAGATGACATTCTGACGGTCAATGACAAGGCGATACAAGCCGCTGTTTTTTGGAGGGAGACAATATGATTGGTGTTCCGGACTCGGAAAGTAAAATAAGTACACGTGCTACCATTATAGCTATACAATTAATACGTCCTTTGATTTTGGTTCCACCAACTTTGTTGGTATTTGCTTTTAATTAAGACATAAGTGGAGTACATTTAAAAATAAATAAATAAAGTTCCCAAAATTTTATGCCGAAGTAAAGAAAGCTAGGTTTTAGATGGATTTTATTCATGTTTGTAATTGCTTCACATTTAGTCTCTGGGGAGTTTTCGGATAACATGTTTGGTCTCTGGAGGTGTTGCTTCGGATTATCTAACCTTAAGCCAGCCAAATGCTGATTTCGGAAAGCAAACTGATCAATATTCGTTGTGTATAATGGAGAAAGCATTGTAATAGCTTATCCATCTCCCCGCCTCCTTCATTCGTATTGAATCTTCTGGGTAACTTGTACTAGTATTTCGAACATTTCGGTCACTGGTAACCATACAGACTCCGTAGCTGAGTCGCGAGGATGATTTGCCTTTTGACTTGAAACACCATAGTTCAAATCCTGTTAGTGACTCAAAAAATCTTTGTATAGGAGTTCTAACTGAAGCTGATCTCACATGTACATGACGGGATTTTTCTTTCCCCGTGACCCAGGTACTACCTACCGCAAGCAGGCAAACGAATCCATGAACATACATATCTACAGCCCTAATACATTCACCATTTAAGGGATGAAGCAAAGAGATGGTGAGCAAGTTGATATTAAATGCCTAGATGACAGTATACTCTTAACAGGGGAACTAACTCATCCTATTATTATTATTATTATTATTATTATTATTAATTTAATGTGATAACGATAAGAGAATACACGCAATATTGTGTTGTTGATGATGATGTCGTTGCGAGTAGTTGTGGGGGGGGGAGAATTAAGTAGCTGAGATGGTGAGTTGTAATGAGTACAATGCATTTCTCTCGATGAATCCTTGGTGTCACGCAGTAATAATAACTGTTACGAACCATTCTGAGTGGAATTTTTCACAATTTTTTATCGTGTATACTGTATATAACACGCACCCACACATATTAGTATATATATATATATATATATATATATATATATATATATATATATATATATATATATATATATATATATATATATATATATATTATATATATAAAACAGAGAAATCCAAAGTCGCGATCATGGACTCAGCAATATATATAGATCTCTAAAGGAGCACTACGCAGGCTCCGAAAAAGTCATAACAAAAAGGGGGATTTTCATATCTAATTCTATGTTCACAGAGCTTTCCATGAGATTAGTGTTTAGTGAAGTCTATATTTAATCCATAGGGTTTTATTGGTTGGTATATTGATGCCATTCCTAGATATCGGATCACCCGAGTGACGTCTATTTTTTCTTAACAAACTGTTATTGTTACGAAGTTTGAGATTAGTGTAGTCACCACTTTGTAAAAGCTGTTGTATGAGGAACGACTGCCTGGCGAATGTAACGTTGTTCAGATATTTCTAATCAGCTTTTCGTGTATTGTAGCTTATCACTTGGTATCGCTTCATAATATTTTGAATAACTGAAGTGTTCAAAATCGTCCATAACACTAAAATGTTTATGAATGATCCCAAATATCAAATTAGAAAAAAAAAACACTGTAGACGGATGAGTGGACAAAGCCAGATTTATGTGTTAGGAAATGCACTTTCACACGAAAAATCGTGGAATGGAACCGATTAAAAGAATGAAACCAGATAGTGTTTTCATCACATTAAAAAACAATGAATGCTTCAGGGTAAATCATTCAGAAATGCATGCCAAGGACCGAAAATAAAAATGATGGAGATATTATGCTAGTTGGATGGTCTGGGCTTATTAGTAGTTAAGGATGTCAGTATGATGCACCGATCAGATGCATAACTTTATATGTCGCTTGCTTTTATCGATTATCAGAAGTTGCTTATTTTTTCTAAGTCTTTAGAGTATAAAGATAAAAGATAACATATAAACTTCTTCATATGATTTTTTTTTTTCATTTTATTTCATTTCGTTTTGTTTTAAATAGTAAAACTGTCTTCGAAGGTATCTATGTTGAAAAGATCTGTCTGAACTGCCAGGATTTTTGACGCTGATTTTTATCTTAGAGCATTTTGTGTCTACCTGCATTCGACAACTACCTGTTCAATGCGACCGCGTACTGAACTCAGGTTACGAACATACCTGCATTTGGCAACCACCTCGTTAACCCGCAAAAGTAACGTTTGACCCAGTAACCAACTATGACTGTTTTAGAGTCCGCTAAAGGTCAGATAATTTTACGTACTTAATAAACGATGTATTTCTCATGTTATGCAGTGGTGAACTTCGTAAAAAAAAAAAACTGAAGAGTGATTATAAACGTTGGTTTTATATTAACATTCCCCTGTCTGTGTATCAGAACACTAATATATAGCTTTTAACACTGTTGATAAAATAATGTATTAGTTAACAAAACATCATCAAAATGATTAGCGCTAATGAATCTATATTTGAATGGCTCGATCAGTCAGATTTTGGCTCTTGCTTTTCCAGTAATTAATTCCTGATGAAATCATAATACCACATCAGAACTTTATTATAAAAATTATCATATTCATTGTGTGTCCAACAAAAACTATCTTACACTTATTATTGCATATTTGATTTCGCCTTAAACACGACGAACCCCCCAACAGCGTAGCTATTTGCTATAATATTAACATTTATAATTTTGAGTTTAGTTAACAGGTCTCATCTGATGGTCTTCCACTGTTGTTGCTATTACTTGCCCGAAGCATTTTCCCACCATCACATTTCAGTTTTTATCTTTGGTTTTATCTCTTATTTCTTTATCTTTCATGATCTAAATTCGACGTTTTTTATTATTTAATTTTCAATTTTATTAATCACATATTTTTTTACTCGTTAAAGCGGAAAGTACAGTGAATGTCACAGGGGTGCAGTGTGAACTACAGTTTGTATTCTGTCCAACCTTAAGCTGATTAAACAATTTGTTTGCCTTGACTTTCTTATGTTATCTTGTTTTATCCTCAAGAGGATTATCCAAGTGTATCTCCATATTTGTTTTCTTTATTTTTAATGGATGGAAGTGCCACTTATGAACGTATCATCTTCGAATCAAATATTCTCTTCTCTCATTTCTTAAATATAAAAACACTGTGCTGAGCCTGCAACAAAAGTTTTCTTTTCCATATTAATTGCTGGTTTAGTATTCCGCCCATGTTTAATCCAATGTTAGTTAGGTGACGAAAGTGGTTCTAAATGAAGAACTTCTATAGCAGTGGTTATCTGAATGGCTGGATGCAATATCATTTTACGAAACAAGTACAGAACTATGATACTATGGAGTAGCAGTAGTATTCAATTTATACACATACAATATATTAAATAATAATAATGATAATAAATACTCAAATTTAAAACTTCATTAAAAAAACAAAAAAACAAATTCTTTCATACGAAACATGCTCACAAAACTGTCTACACACAGCGATTTACTTACTGATTGAAATGTTATATTAGAAAGAAGAATAACAAACAAACAACAAAAAAGACACACTTAGAAATTCCTCAAGTAAAGATAATTGCCGTTGCGATGATTGTGCAATCCTTGAAATTAGGTACATAATTTTTATCTTATTTTTTAAGTAGTGAACTTAATGATGAAGCCGAAACAGTTTATACTATTTCGGCTTTATAAACTTCCATAGATATGGACGCCATAATCTCCTGATAACAGAATTCACTGATGCATTAGGAGAGAGGAACGTAAAATCTCTTTTCAGCCGTCAATATCCGTTTTTTTTTTTTTTTGGTTTCTTTTCGACATCACATTTTCATCTTTTAGTGATGATAACCACAGTTGATCTCAAACTACTCGCTGATTTATGCTGAAACTGCACGAACTGGTTGATATCCTTAAAATCATTTAGCTGGAAGTAATTATCTTTAAATCACATTCCCATTTCTAGCATTATACATAAATGACATTATAAATAAATTGTGTATTCCTTTGCATTCGTACTGTTGCCATGTAGCCTGGATTTCAATTCCGTCTGGATTGAAAATGCAGAATAAAAAATAAGGAAAGAATATCGTGCGAAAACTACTATAAATATTAAATGAATATAGCAGTCTAGTAACTCAACTACTGTCTGGGTTGGGTTGCTTTGAATTATGTCCGAAGGAACTAAGACTACGAGACCATGACTGTCCACTGCATATTTCTGGCAGTTTGCTTGCTTCGAGGAAGAACACCGAATTTCCAAAAGGATAAGCCCTTCCACTTCGGTATGAGACCGACTAACTTACCTTCAGTTGAAAAGCCATTGTATAAAAAGATTCTTGCATCTTAGGAGGGATTTGGACCCAGTTCTTTCCAACCAAAGAGCATCGTCGTTACCAACTGAATTCATGTTGAGGATTCACAAAAACAAACGAAAATAAATTGTCTGACTTTACTTGTGCTGAGAATTAGAATGACTAAGCCCTAAGCCAAATAAATTCGGATATAGCAATTCTTAATTTAATTACTGACTGGGACAGGATAATTCAATCAATTCATTTCTTCCTTTAAAATCGGTATCATTCCTGATACCATCAATCAATTTAAAGAAAGGAACGTTTATAAGTCAAAAACGCAAATATAAGTCAAATCTAAAACAACTGCAGAAGATAGAAAAATGCATATTTTACAAGACCGAAGGTCCGAATCAACGCGTACAAAATTCAGACTAACATGGATTTCAGTTATTCAGGACAAGAGCACCGGTCCAATAAACTGGCAGTAATTTAAAATAGTTACTGTGATGACTTCAGCTGAATAATTACAATATTCATGATGTTTGAGGTCAGAGCACAAATATAACTAGTAAAGAAGAGCTTACTGCTCGGATGTTAGGTAAATGTCGGTATTATACGTGATATTATTGGCAGGTAATATAAATATCTCACTTAAAATTCAAATTTGGAAATCCCAAATCATGAAGAAGATATTTGAGATTATTTTGAGTTTGTATCGTGCCATTTTTATTTAAAAAAAGATATATTCATAAATGGATCTGATCTTAAAAACTAATATTTCTTGCCTAATCTAATTTCGGTAGATATCACTTCATTTCAGTTCTATACTGCATCGTCATTGTTTATCTCTTATAGCAAGTCATCTTCACCCGCCCTCTAACTCCAATAAATGCTTATTCATCATTATTTTTATGGTACAAGAGTGAATGAAGAATATAGGTTAGTGTTTAATCTGGAGGCGATAACTGACTCACTTTTTAAAGTGCTGAATAACTTCTCGGCATATTCAACGACATTAACTTTGTTTACAGTTGATCAGCAGAAATAATATAAAAAAAAAGCTTGTGACGCTATTCTGCTGTGTTTGGGCAATTACACTATGCAGTTTAATTTGGTTTTCGCTATTGCATGAATATCAAGAACTCCTCCAATGTGTGTTGCTATTACTCAAGAAACGGTTCGCAATTATAGGGAAAACAGCGTTGAGATAATTTTGAAGATGGAGAGACAGAGAATGAAGGGAATTAATTTACAGGATTATAAAATGTGTATTTTTCAAAGAAAAGTTTAGGGATGCAATATTCTTTGAGAAAAATTTAAGAGTATCAACGTCGAAAACAAGAGCAACAAGTTTGAACACCACACCACTTTCTATACCACATCACAAAAAGTTATATTTTTAAAATATTAAACTTCGTTAAGGAAGGTTAAATAACCCTAATTAAAATAATCCAGTTAGTAATTTAATGTATGTTCGGGACATTATATTATTGGTATTATTATTTCTTATTACAGAATTACTGGAAATGCAAATATAGAATTAAATTTATATGGAAATTTTCATTTAGAAAAAATTATGGCGATTGACATAGAAGAGAAGGGGATTCTCACAACTCTGTGATAATGATCCACAGTGCGAAATAAAAGTGACACTACTTAAGAATCTCCTCCCCTGATGTACGTCTGTTCCTATAATGAACTCAGTGTTGATAAGCGTGCGAAGTATCAAATATTTCATCTACTATTAATGCACTTTCACTCTAATTAATTTCCAATAATTATTAGGACATATTGATACATAATTGTGTATGGCATCTGGAAGTGCTGATGTTTCTTAAATCAGTTTTGACAAATTCCGTAGGAACTTATAACTATTCTATCTTTCTTACCTTTTGAATAAAATTTATATTATTTTAAAATAACATGTGTATCCTTTGTTTTAAGCGATGTAACTGTTATAATATTTGTTAAGTATTAAAATATTTGTAGAGTATATTTGTAGAATTATTTGTAAAGTGCTGCCATCTTGTAGCGCAGACCGTAAATACTTTGTTAGCTTTAGAGTGCGCGCGTATGAGCTTCTCTTGAGAAACACTTCTGCGTAAGGCTATTTTAGACAATCTTATAGTTGGAATGAAAGAGCAGGAAAAGAAGCAGTCCCGGTAGGCGTATTCATGTTTCCTAGTGCAAAGTGAAAGGATGATGGAATAGGGGGTTTTGGAAGACTCCGTAGAAAATATATAAAAAATATCGTCTATGAGGCGGCGATTGGAGCGAGTCTGCCGGATAGAAATCATCATTAATTTAACAAAGAATAGCATGACTGTATAGGAAGGTGTTTGGTTCGTGTTGTTATTGTTATTATGTTCCATCGAGTCGTTTTCGACTCCTGGTGATTCTATGAACATACACTCTGCATTCAGATCTGTCCCTGGCCATATCTTTCAGAATATCCAGGCGCATTCCAATTGCTTCTTTAACTCCATCCACCCATCTAATTCTTAGTCTTCCTCTTCTCCTACTCCCATCAACTTTAGTAAGCATCGTCATCTTCTCCAGGCTGTCATTTGCTCGCATAATATATCCAAAGTATGACAATTTTTGCTTGATGATCATAGCTTCAAGGGAGCAATCTGACTTTATTCTGTCTATCACTGATTTATTGGTTTGCTTTGCAGTCCATGGCATTCTTAGTAAGTGTCTCCAAATCCATAATTCAAATGCATCTATCTTCCTTCCTTCACTCTTTCTCAGAGTCCAACTTTCACATCCATACAGTACCACAGGGAATACCATTGTTTTCATGATTCTGATTTTTGTTGCGAAGCTAATATCTTTTAAAAATCTTGCTTAAATTTGTCATTGCTTTCTTTCCGAGTAATAATCTTCTAATTTCTTCAGTACAATACCAATCCTTATCAATTCGGGATCCTAGGAGCACAAAATTATTAACTACTTCCATTTTATCCCCATCTACTTCAAAATCATTAAGTTCATAGGTTGTCATAACTTTTGTCTTTTTGAGGTTAAGTTTAAAGCCATATTTAGCACTTTCTTCTTTAACTTTCATAATAAGTTCCTCCAAATCTTCTTTGCATTCTGCGGGTAAGGTGATATCATCTGCATACCTCAAATTATTAATATTTCTTCCACCAATTTTAATTCCAATTGAAGACTCCTCCAGCCCTGCCATTCTTAAAATTTATTCGCTGTACAACTTAAACAGGTATGGAGATAAAATACATCCTTGTCGCACCCCTTTACCTATTGTGAAATACTCAGTTTCTCCAAGATCTGTTCGGACAGTAGCTTCTTGTTCATAATAAAGATTCCTCAGAAGGATAATGAAATGCTCTGGTACTCCCATTGTTCTTAACACATTCCACAGTTTCACATGATCTACAGAGTCAAAAGCCTCATTATAGTCAAGGAAACAAAGGTAGACATTCTTTTGATATTCCTGTGCTATTTCTATTATCCATCTCACATTGGCTATCTGATATCTTGTTCCTCTGCCTTTTCGAAATCCTGCCTGTTCATCTGGCATTTCTCTCTTCATGAGCTGCAGTCTTTTCTGAAAGATCTTAAGTAGGACTTTACTTGCATGAGAAATCAGTGCTATAGTTCTGTAATTTTCGCACTCTCTTGCATCGCCTTTCTTCAATAAATGTATATAAACTGATTTTTTCCATTCCCCAGGGCAGTAGTTGTGATCTAAATTCGCCGACATAGAGCTGTTAAAATTTTAAACAGGTAAACCAAGGGCTTACCTTTCTCCAAGGGCTTTGAGCAGCATGAGAAATCAGTGCTATAGTTCTGTAATTTTCGCACTCTCTTGCATTGCCTTTCTTCAATAAAGGTATATAAACTGATTTTTTCCATTCCCCAGGGCAGTAGTTGTGATCTAAATTCGCCGACATAGAGCTGTTAAAATTTTAAACAGGTAAACCAAGGGCTTACCTTTCTCCAAGGGCTTTGAGCAGCTCAACAGGTATTCCATCCCCTTCTGATGCTTTCTTACTGGATAGCTGTTGCAGTGCCCACCTCACTTCACTCTCCAGTGATACTGACTCCTGTGTATAATCCTGCTCTTCAAATTTCTCAGTAAGTTTGGAGTCCTTTCCGTAAAGGGCTTCTGTATACTCTTTGGTGTTTGGTGCAGTACCCTAAATGCAAAAATATTCCAAAGTCGATTGTATTGGAGATTTTGACGCAGATATAAGAGGGGCAAGTGAAAAATAACGCGTTTCGAACAGAAAATGAGGCTGAGGAACTCATGCTTGCAAAGTGTTTGTATCGGGAAAGACGAGAAGTAAATGCCAGCCAAGAAGAAAAATCTGATTTTATCTGGTGAGCTGGATATCAAAGGTAAGGAGAGCTGAACTGAACTGGAACAAGGACAACACTCTTGTCTTCATTGAATAGAATTAAGTTGTATTCATTCCTTTGACGAACGGTAATGAGATCGGTGTTTAGGAACTGGTTGTAGATTATCGTGAAGCTTGGGATGGTTGAGCACTACAAGATTTGTAAAAATCAGAAGGAATGAAGTATGCCCATCATCAGTACAAATATGGGGTCTGTGGTCAGTAAGGTCATAATCCAACTTAAGTATATTGGAGAAAGAAGGTGAAAGACGAGAGCAATACGGAACTACTCCGATATAAACAAAGAAATCTGAAGGAAGAAACAGATTTACCATGACATAAAGCACTGATCTGAAGACAGAAATAGATTCACCATTACGTAGAAAAGATGGAAGGCCGACCATAAAATATTCAATCTGCTGAAAAATCCTCTATGGCAGACCCAACGATCAAATGTCTCGAAAATGTTAAAAGCAACAGCACATGTTTCTCCAAAATTTTCCTTTCCGCGTTTCCAAAGATTGGCGATATAGACTGTTAATGATATAATGCAGTATTTTAGGAAGAGAGAGGGAAATGCTAAGAGGAAAATGAATGGACAGTTTTATGGAAGTTTTATTTAATTTTTTAGAATATGCCGTTCGGGAGCAACTTTTATATATAATTGAGGATATCAACAGAGATATCTAGTAAATAATATTTTTTGTTGTATTGTTTCTTTGAGAACTGGAATATTTGATGAGAGAGAGAGAGAGATTCTTGGACATGTCGCTCATACGGAGAGTGTAATCATCCCTCCTTGCACTAACGCTGTCTCACCCCCCCCCCACACACACACACAAACACACAATGCAATGCAGTCAACGATGTGGAAGAATAAGTATATAGAATCACGTGCCAGCTTTGACAGTGCACGAGTTCTATTCCTTGCACCACCAAGCAGCAGGCCTATAGAACTGCTTTACTGCTGTGACCTCGACTAGAGGTCATGATGGGTCGACATAGTATGTCTGGAATGCTGTGTGTCTGGAATATGTCACTCATACTAAATATTGAAAAGAGGGAAGGACAAAAGCAGGAACCACTGCTTCAAGGCCTCCCTCTTCAAGTCTCCAGCGAACAAAATGCTTTACTGGGTAATAAGCTTATAATAAACATCATTTACCATCTAGTATAGGTAGCAGATGACCTATTTTATCTCGTATACAAAATATACAATGTAGATGCGTTGTTAAGCATTCTACATCATTATTGAGTTCCTGTTTAAAGAGATATTTTGGATACAAAAAAGTACCTTAAGCCTTAAAAATAGTGCTTAATAAAAGGCAAAAATTCAGTCTTTCAAATCGTCTTTTACAAAAGTACAAAGCAATACAAGCTTGGGAGAAATGTTGGGGCAATCTCCATATCCAATCTCAAGACATTCAACTTTTGGAAAATCAGATTTTCCAGCGCATGTATTTAGGCACCTTACTTGGCTAGAAGACGTATGTATGTGTGTGCGGATGTGTTTTGTAAAGCAGAATAAATATACATATTTTAAGAGCGAGCAAGGAAAATTCTAGTTTTTAGAAGGCAGCGAGATACCTTTGCCAGAAGTTTCGTCGATATTTATTATTCACGAGCAGCACATAGAAAAGTAACACTGATTCTTCCTGCATGATTTCATTATTTACACGAAACTAAATCGAAAAATCTTCGCACAATTTTATAAACATTTCATAACAAGTAAATGAAAGTTGAATCCTTAATGTGTTTTAATAATTTTATTTTACCGAACTGGTTGTTGCGGCATTACAAATAGACGTTTCTCATGTACGTGTGATGGCAAAGGAATAACGAAGCTACATGTGGAGTTGTTTTTTTTTTTAGTTGCCTAAAGGATCACACCACGTGACATTTATCGGCCTAACTCCTGCATATTGAGTGAAATTTTTGTCAGTCCCAAAGATCAACTGGCAATCCAAGCAATTCACTCTGGAGTGATGAATGACAACAAGGAGAGCAGATCTAGTTCGCCAAGAACAGTGGAATAAAAGTGATAATGAGGCGTGTGAGAAAATAAAGGCGCAATTTTAGGCTTATTTTCCACCTACAAGCTGCACTATTAATGCCAGATGATATCGCAACACATTTTAAAGTTTGTGTGTTAAGGAGTGAGTTGATCTGTTATGTACGTGTGCTACGGCCGATTGGTCTGTTTTGAGGGAGCAAACACATCGCCATTTCAACATGTGACTACCTCATACACTCAACTTAAACATCGTTATAAAGATTCCTCTGGTACTAGACAGGATTCGTATCGTACACTTTTTTTTTTTTTTCAACTGAAGGGCAAATATCGACTGATAGTCACGACTGCTCGCACCACAAAATGTAATTCGCGAATTAGTTGTAAAAATAGGGTTGTAAACCCTGTCACTGTATATAAGAAACACAACACATACCGATCACTGTTTGTGTACTGTGTGTCATTCACAAAAAAGTTCATATCAGGAATCTAAACAGCGCATCATCTGTAATCACGACACGAAAAGAGAACTTCACTATCTTGGTGATATATTACAGCTCACCGGTTTTCAAACTAATACGTGGTACGCGTAGAGTTATACTTACACCTATACGACTAATGTAATACGAAGGTTATGCCAACTAACTTAGTTAATACTTCCGCTCATACAAAGGTGTGGTAGAGCTTCCGTACACCAGCTTGATTTGCTGTAATTACTACCGAGGCAACTAAGCCTCTTAGACCAGTATATTTGTTAGATATGTGTTCTGGCCTGTTTGCTTCTCATATAGAGATAGTTGAGTTTCCCTCTTGGATAAGAGTTTTAATTTTGAAAAGGCAAAAGAGGTCAGACGATCACACGTAGTTACTTATGCATATCTACCAAAAATCTGTGGAAGAAGAAACCAATTTTTGTCCACATAATAAATTTTGAAAATATAATTTTATATTTTCAAAAATGCAAAGATACGAATTCAGCAAAAAAAAAAAGAAAAAAACCCGTAGTCTTCAAAATCTTTTTGTTCTGATTGCTTCTCTGCAGATTTGATTTTGTGCATTCTCATGATATTCTATCCGGTGATGGAACTGGCAGAACTCTCTGAACAGTTCTAAGTTTACTGTATATAACTTTACTGAATATATATATATATATATATATATAAAATCCTCAAGGACGCACTCTACTGAGTATGGGCACGGCAAACCTCAGGCACCTGAAGCTGAACCACGCTTTACTTCACGTAATATACACCTGTTATATTATCTGTAGACTGGTCCCTACTCTTCTTTCCCCTCTGTATTTCTTTTCCTCTTGCTCCTTCCCCCAATGCTATTAGAGTATTCGAGGGCTAGGGGTGATTCTTTCCAATTTTCCTATTTTTCCACCTCACACAGTGGGAGTCTACCTTGTCTCAGGTAGACTGCCCATCCCCAATTAAAAATGGTGAAGACAAATCAGAACTCTATACCGCATCCGTCGTCGCGCGGGTTACCAATGACCGCACTGGATGTTAGGCTTCCTGGGCACCCAGTGACAAGTGTGCTACAGGAGCAAGATCCACAGAACTCGAAAGTAATTACTAGAAAAAAGTGGAGCATGATTGAAAACCGAGTCATGCAGTGCTTCTACGGTTCAAACCCCTCAGTTAGAGGGGATTTCAGGAACGAATGTTCCAACTTTGGCTTGAAAGACACCTAAATTCGGAAATTTCGTTTGAAAGGCTGATGAAACAGCGCAGCTTCATTATCAAACGCAACATATTTAATGAATTTGAGCTAGAGGCACTGAAAGCTCAAGCTGTAAAAGGAGACTGCACTGACCAAGAATATGAATGGAGCAGAACCAGATTACAACGTACAGAATGATGAAAATCTTGAAAATATACAAATAGTTGAAAGGAAACTATCAGAGAAGGAACAAGAACTCTCATCGAAAATTATCGAGCAAATGAACAGCAACCTGGAACGAGTTAGGCTTCCAGTATTGAGACAAGTACCTCAACAAAAAACTGAAGGAACTCCTACAAGAAGCCAATAAAGCTGCAAGGGCTATCTATCCCTACTGAAACTATTGGACAAACCAATCAACTTATGTACTCAATAGCCTACGTCATAACATCTGAATTAGGCTATAAGATTAGTGAACCCAAAAGAAGTAAGGCTCAGGAACTAAAATAAAGGCATCGACTGGAGAATAAAATTCTTAAACTCAGAGCAGACGTGAGCAATTTGAAAAACCTTAAGGAAAAGAAGTTGAAAAGCACGAAAATCCGAAATAACCTCAAAAAGACATATAATATTGGAACACGACCTATTTACGAAGTATTAGGGAACTGAAGCAAAAAATAGTTGCAGTTGTAGCTGAAATAAGAAGATACAGTGCACGCACTAAACAGTACAAGCAAAATTCGATGTTTCGCGTGAATCAGCACCAATTACTGCTGCAGGATTGATAATCTTAAAGAAAATATAAATACCACAGACAAAGAAAATACACAAAGTTTGGCAAAACCTATGGGACAACCCTAAGAGGCACAATAACAAGGCAAAGTAGATTGAACAAATTATGAACGAATTTCAAGAACGAAAAATGGAACCAACTGAAAATAACAACTGAAATGGTTCAAAAGCAAGCTAAAAGTATAAAAAATTGGTCAACACCCGGGAAGTACTATTGGTTGAAATATCTGGCAGGCTTACACGAAAGACTTGCTAACCATTTAACGATGTTTTAGAAGAACAAAGCAAAGAAAAGTGGCTCACAGCAGGGAAAACCTTTTTGATCATAAAGGATAAAGAAAAAGGCCCAACGCCAGAAAACTTCCGACCAGTGACCTGCCTGCCAACAACTTTTAAGCTACTCACAGGCATACTAGCTGACAAAATATATAGCTATCTTAAAGCAAATTCTCTTTTTCCAATTGAAAGAAAAGGTAGCAGCAAAAATTCAAGAGGCACAAAAGACCAATTGCTGATTGATAAAATGATTCTGAAAAATTGCAAACGTAAAACCAACCTTCATCTGGCTTGGATATATTATAAAAAAGCGTTTCGTTCAGTGCCTCATAGTTGGATTTTAAAATGCACAGAACTATTCGGTATTAGCGAAAACATACAAAAATATCTGCAATCCAGCATGAAAAATTAGAAAACAACGTTGGTTCTGAATAGAGAAGAAATTGGAGACTCATTATATCCTCTATTGTTTATCTTGTCAATGATCCCTTTAACTAGAATTTTAAATAAAACTGCTCATGGTTACCAAACTGTGCAAAGAAGTGCAAAGATATCTCACCTTTTATACATGGATGATCTGAAGTTGTACTCAAAATCAGAGAATGAACTCAGATCATTGCTTAATACTGTGCACATATTCAGTCAAGATATATCAATGGATTCTGGCTTAGACAAATGCGGAATTGCTGGAATAACAAGAGGAAAGTTTGAAGATCTAAACGAAATCGAGCTATTCAATAGTGAAAAAAATCGAGGCAATAAAATTCGAAGATAGCAACAAATACTTGGGAATTTTAGAAGCATCAGAAGTTCTGCACAATAAGATCAAAGAAAGAACTAGAGCAGAATACATAAGGCGACTAAGGAAACTCTTTAAGCCAATGTTAATGCTGGAAATTTGATAAAAGCAATTAACACCTGGGCCATACCTGTTCTGAGATATTCAGCAGGGATTGTTGAATGTACCCAGCTAGAGGTGGAGGATTTAGACCGAAAAACTCCAAAAATTAATCACAATGCACCATGCCCTTAATCATCGCAATGGCATTGATGGGCTCTATCTATTAGTGGAATATAACCAGCCTTTTATTTAAGATTGAGGAAGCAAATCAAACTTGGATGAATATGATATATATATATATATATATATATATTGTATATATATTTATTTTTATATTTATATTCATATTTATTTATATCATATCATGGAGTAAAACCAAGTTTAAAATTGCTTGGTATCTTTAACATATATATATATATATATGTTAAAGATACCAAGCAATTTTAAACTTGGTTTTACTCCATGATATGATATAAATATATAATATATACTTATATAATATGATATGTATATATATATATATCATATCATATTATATAAGTATATTATTTATTAATGTATGATTGTTCACGTTCAACATGTAATTATGATTCCTGTTTCGTTGTTGCCACCACAGTCTCCAGGGGCAAGTGCCCCTTCCAACCGTAGCTCCACCCTTGCTCTGATCTCATAGCCTCAGTTGCTCATTGTAATTCCAATAACGCATCTCCGGTGGTTTGCAAGTTCTGCGGAATGAGAAACCCTAGCGTCAGAAATGGAAAACCTTATTGCATCTGTACGAGATAGGTAATTATCTTGAATTGAAAAGCTATTATAAACAGATTTATCGTATCTTCAACGGGATTCAAACTTAAGAATTTTCAATTGAGAGACCAATGTCGCGAATGCATACGGAGACGTACAGAAAACAGAATCTATCAGTAATACATTCTATTTGTGATGATATTTACTTTTAAGGCGATGCGCTTTAATATGGTAACTTTGACTTGAATCAACGTTTCAGTCGCATCTCTTAGAGAAATTCCACCTCTTCTGCGTTTCTCCAAACTTTCATATAATTAAAAAACCAACAATATATAAACGCTATCAAACAGATGGTTAGATTGGGAGAAACCTGACAAGGAGAATGTGAGAAAGATAGCCAATGCAAAATAATACACAAATTAGGTTTGGCCTTCCATGCGAAGGAAATCCAAGCATGTGATTAACCTGCAAGACACCGATATATCTTACGCGTTTCCAAATTAGTATGGGACATTTCCTCTACTAAAGTGATTATATCTTCCACATTGCAATAAAACTGAAGGGAATTCAATCAACGTTTAGATAAAAAGTAACGCACATCGATATCGCATATATGTCAATGATCAATTTTTCTCCAAATTCACTGACATTAATTTGACAACAGAAGACAGAAAGTTAAGGGCTTAATTAGCATATACATTTATGTACGGTTCTTGGTTGATTTATATATTCTGATGAAGGCATAAATAACAGAAATATGTCGATGTAGTTTCTACCTTGAATAAAATATTCAATAAATATCCAATCTTCTCTGTCTGAACCAGTGTAGGTGAGTTTCCCGTAGATTCCAATTTTATCAAAATGAGATGGACGAATTAAGAGAATAAAGTGAAGAAAATATGCCTAAAGACAAATGAATAGACAAATAGGACAGATGCCCTAGAGTGCTCTATTTATTGTAGTTTCACCGATAAGGAAACATATGAAATGAAATATTACATTGATAGTATTTTCAGAAGAGCTAGAAAAAATTTTCCCATGCAGCACGAGACTTACTGTTGGTTTCTGAAATGTACTGACTAAAATTTCAGTGGTCTCACTAACTGGAATTCAAAATAGATAAACAAAGTCTACTAGTGTGCAGACAAAGTCTTGGTATAGATCAAGTTATAGACAACACACACACACAAAATTTTACATTAATATACGTAAAAATATTTTCTAAGTATATTTCATATAGCATTCCTTTCAGTAAACAAGGTCAGTTAAAATATAATAACTGGAAGTTATTGTTGTGTCCCTATCTACGATTATTAAACTTTCCTTTATCCTTCCAAGTGAATCTCTAATTTTATCTTTATTCAAAACTTAGCTATGCACGAGATATTACAAAATTCAAATATTTAAACCTTTTCTCCCCTTAGTGTCCCTAATATTTATATTATACTGCGCCTTTCAGGACATTTAGCTTAGGATATATAATTCGAAAACAAGGAGCAAATACAAAAATATGTCCGAGTTCACGTGAAACTATTAAGCAGTGGTGACCCTTAACTTAACACATCAATTTCCTGCGTGATTAGGTTCGTACGTTTTTTCAAGTGGTGAATTAGGCAGCAATTTCAGACAACTATATTATCAATGAAACAAAAGTTTATTTAAAATCTTAAACATGGTACAATTCAATTTTTTTTTGTATAAAACACAACTCAATACTAAAAATAAAATTACAAATTACACAAGCAAAATACAAGTATTAGGGCAAAATCCTATGTGGGAATTTGCGATCATGCCATCATAACGGACTTTATACATATAAATATACACATATAATCCTGGAACAAGTTAACACTTTACTTAACTTTTGAGAATGCTCTACATTGCCATAATACCATGGACATTGATGTTTATATTCAGCCTACCTTATCTAACTTACAAAACAAACGATATATAGGTTAAACTATCCTATTGCAATGCGCATACATACATTTGACCTTTAAGGCTCTCATTTGAAATACCATGCGCATACATAAATCTCTAGCACATGAATGCTTATCAAATAATATAAATTAGTTTACTCTCATTTTATTCTGATTTGTACTAAAGTCCTAGTATATCTTCGACTGTCCAGTAATTAACAATGATTGCAACTATATGCGATTTCAATTGATACAAGATTTTACAGTACCTTTCTAGGACGAACCCTGGTTTTCACGATCTATACCTTTCGTGCTTGAATAAAGGACACACACACACACAGGATCTTCTATTCTATCACTATGAAACTCATCACGTGGGCACGGATTTCTGTATGGATTTTCTTTCCCTCGATACGAGTACTGGATGGTGAGATACTTAGACAATTCCTTCATTCTGATAACTATACGGCGTTCCTCGTCTCTTGCGATAGGAATACGGGATCGAATTCCCGCACACTTTGTTTCCTTGTTGCGTCGGACAGAGATAACTCCTACGCCGTCACTCAGGAAAACCCGTGTTACCTATACGAAAATTTCGTGAAGAAACTCTGAGGAAAAAAGCCTTGTGTGTGTGGGGGGGGCTCCTAACCCTTTTATCTGCATATTCCTATCGGCACCTTCATCAATTTCTTCTCTTCCCCCCATTACTGGAGTCGATCTCATTCACCAATTAAAGTCGCGTTTTTCTGCCCAAAACATGCTACGGTTCCTTGCACGCGACTCTCACGTGACCACGTCTCACTCCGGGAATTGACCTTGAGCGATCGTCATGTGTTTTAAGTTAGCCTCTATACTAAATTAATCCCCTTTTTAGAATTTACTTGAATATTTTAATCTCCCTTTTTCAATGTTAAACTAGCCTCTCACATACAAATTCTTATCTCTAATCTTCTTTGTCTTACTTAACCAATTTTTTCCATATCCTTTTTTTTTGTAATAAGAATCCCTTTTTTATTATTTAGTTAAACAAACAATTTCTGCTATAATTAATTTTCTTGGATGCAAGCATATTTTCTTTCTTTAAATATTTTGTATTAGCTACTTACATAGGATTTTATATTTTTATTTTCTTGTTACACCATGATAACTGAAATTTTTACATTCTTGGTTATCAGGGTGTAACATTATTATATTTAAATAGATGTCACAAATTAATATCTTTCTAGCAGCAATACATTACATCACTTGATCTATTGGTGACTGTAGCGCCAAGGTAGTTTGGGATTTGTAATAATGACATTTCTTTTTTCACTGTCATTTGGTTAAAACATGGGAATTTATTAGATTACTTTCTTTTTTGTTAAAAAAATATGGTATCTATATTCACAAGAATGACAGCAGAATTCACTCTATTTCAAAACAAAGTATATACCTATTAGGGTTTAGGACCACAATATGACAGCAGCTGTGTCAATTTCTCCCTCCCTCCTTCGAAAGTCTTAGTTCAATAAGAGTTTCAGCTCACTATCAGTGAAGGCTTGAAAGATGGAGACTGGTTGCCCACCTATTTTCAAAGGACAGGACTAAAGCCATTCTGCCTACTCCCTTTGTGTAAAAATAAAAAAAAGGCGTTACAGAATGGGCAATTTTCATGTTCAATGATTAAATAAGCTCTCCCACTGGTTGATTTAATGTGCGTCGGTAAAGGGGATAAATTATTTTATTTTAATAAACTCTCCGGCTCTCTGGATATGCATATTACTATAATTAATTGCAGTATCTTTCGCTTAAGTAGTAATGGCATAAATAGCATTTTCAATTATGTTCATTTCACCGACTTAGAAAGAAAGGATAGCTGTTTACATGAAGGACTCTGGGATCATGCCATGTTTCATCATGAGAGTAGGTATTGTAGGTGACAGATGAATTTCATTGCCCGGTATGTGACCACCACCCAGCTTACTGGAGGCCTGAAGTGGATTGAAAAAGTTTCAAGTTCCTTGTCTGGAGTTTAGGGTACGGTTTCCGAGTTACTTAACTTTATTATTTTGAATGTTCTGAAATTTCAGCTTCATGTAGCTTCTGTTAAATTACAAATATAAGCTTGATGTAATTACTTATATTTAACCTTTAGCCCTTCACGGCACTGTTATACTATACGCTGTCAGCGTTCGTGGCTGAATTGACACACACACACACACACACACACACATATATATATATTTATGCGTTTCACATAATAATAACGTCTTCGGATGATTGAACACACGGATACTTAATCCTGTCTTTCCAGTCAATGACTGGAAATAGTAAATACTGTTTCATGTGTCAATGTGTGGCTATTTCACGAGCTCACTTTCAGCCATTGTTATTGGTGACTTTTCCGTTAGGAATATCAATAATATTATTTACCTGTTTTTTGATACTTATATTCCTAAGATGAAGATCACATAATTCATTTATGGACCATCATGAAGGTCAATGGAAATCGAAGTTCAAGCGAGGTGTATTGGCATCCAATGGAACTTAGTGGAAGAAGACAAAGGCGGCTAATTTTGATATTTCAACACTGTTTTTAAGTATGTATTGTTTATTGACATAAATTCTGTCAAATTATCCACAAAAAAAAAAAAACTATTCAGCATTAACTGTACTTCAATTACTTAAGGGAAAGTAAATCTTTTTTTAGTAGTGAATTAACTGCTTAAATGTTTAGATGAAAAAAAAAAGTTAAATCATTAGCTAATGGAATAAGTTGGTAGTTGAGCAAAAGATATTTGTAGTTTTCATTTTTTTATTTCTTTGTACAAAATAATTGTATTTTTCCCCTATTTCTTTTTCAATTTTGCTAAGTATATTGAATACGTGCATTTTTTTTTTTTATCAAAGAATAGCTTTTTTTTCATAAAAAGATTCCTAAGGAAAACAGGAAAGATGTTTGCCTCTTTGTTTGTTTTGCTAGTTGAATTGGTGGATTATTTCTAAACCAAGTCATTCTTTTTTGTATGAACTTACAGTAGCATTTGAGGAATACCATTGCACCGTTTTTCACATCGGCTATGTTTTATCCAATGCAATCACATTATTTTATTTTATTCATTCTTTTGAAGAAGCGTTTTCTGTGTTCACATTGTTTTATAATGTCATTTTTTCTTTTATCCATTATCGTTTTTACTGTTCGGTTCCTTTCCATAAAGATTTTTCCTTCTTTTACTGTGTAACTTATTAATCTTTGGAGATTGTTTAGAACGCAGCTGCATATGCTAGGAAAAGAAACAATCAATACTGCTGAAACATATTTTACGAGGCCCGAGACTATTCATGGCAGTCGCAGAGCTGAGAATCAGATTTCCAACAACCTGAAACACATAGCTTAAAAACAAGCGCTTTATTTACGTATATTATGGGCATGTTTTATATTGAGAGGATTATTCTTGAAAAAAAATTTTAAGTTACCATATTATCCTTAAAAGAACTTTACGAATAATATTTATTATCTATTCATGACTACATTTCCCCTTATTATTCATGTATTTTATGTATATATATATATTATGAAATGAAATACAGATAAAAAAATTGATTACAGGTACACAGTGCTGCATTAGTTTGTATCTTCTTACAAGTAACTAAGTGGCCTTTAATGGCTGAACAAGGAAATGAAATGATATATGGAATCTCAACTATTCTATCGATCCTTCCTTAAAAGAAGGAATGATATATGATATGAAACAACAAAAGTTACAACGACATGAATTAGCAATTTCATTATTTCATTTCAGAATGTCCTTTTGTTAAAGGCACAACAAGATAATATTGTAGACAATTATAAAAAAGATGCATTCGTGATTGCATTCTTGTATATTGATCATTCATTGCCACAACAACTGAATCAAGAGCCATTTCTACATAAAGTTTTACATTTCTACATATGATTTTGTGTTTTCTAATTTTGTCATTAAAATGGTCTAGCTAAAGTGACAAAATTTAATAGGAATCTTAAATACTAGATTTGAGTTAAGATATTATTACATCCCATATTGTTTCATAGCCGAATAAGAAACTCAAAGAGTTTCATGCCGAATATAGTAAATGTATAAAGTTTGGCGAGTCCAAGCGTAAGCAAATACCTGGATAGTGTTACAACTGAGCCTGAAGGGAGTGCAATACTTAGGCAACTCATGGTAAGGGTGGAGCAAGCTCCGATCACTATTCTTGATATTTCTTCATAATGTGAAACCCAGCTCCTAGGAGCTGTATTACTGTTCTACATTATGAGTGAGAGAAGGTCACTACCCAGACTGGTTTCAACCTTTATTGAGCTCTCATCAGTGAGTAGGTAGACCTAGAAATACCAATTTTGTAGCAAACAGAACTTACATATACCCTACTATGAAAATTGCCGAGAAGGTGTCCTAATAAATTATTAATTATATTATATTATATTTTTATTATTATTTTATTATTATTATTTATATTATATTTATATTATATTATTATATATTATATTATATATAATATAATATAATTAAATACTAGATTTCTTTCATTTTAATCAAATTTCGAATTTCGAAATTTTAATTTGATTTATAAATTTTATCAAATTTATTTCGAATAGTTTGTTTCAATGATAATAATTTTTTCAGAGTTCAGTCATAGTGCAATAGATAAATAAATTCTCTTTTTTTCGCAAAAAGTGAGTACAGAGTTCTGTTTTTAGTCCTAACTTTTGGAATTCAGTAGGCAGGTTGGCTCTAGCTTTAGTTGCCACTGATAGTTAAGCTCAGGACTACTGATGATTTTGAAAATTGCGAGACGAGAGTATGACACACGACTGCTGACATCTTGCGACCTAAATCCTTAACCTTTGTAGATGTCAAATATACTACGAGTTTCTAAGTTTTCTGATTTGAGGCTAAAACTTCGATTTTCTGGGAATAAAAACCCCTACTTGCCTACTACAAATATTGACTAACTCGGGACCGAGTTTTAGAGAAAAAAGCCTGCAAAAAACAATTGAATCGAAATTGAACATTGCCGCAAGGCTATACTAACACATGTTGCAGCAGCACAAATATTTATTATTATTTCAAATCGATTTCCAATGAAATTGAATTAGAACGAAAAACTGAATTTAATTTAAATTCTTTCCAGTTATTAGCGAATTATTAATATCAGTCTGATGCCTTTGCCCAAAATTTTTTAATAAAAATATGTTCACTGATATCAAAATTGAATCACATTGCTATATTCTTGTGCATATTTGAAATCTCAAATTCTGTTAATGTTAAATTCCATCCGGCCAGAAGGGAGTTTTTGCAATATCTATTTTTTCGATGTGTGTTTATGCTTTGTACTCCAGCAAATGATTTGATTCAAATACAAATGGGACTGTCTTGTAGAACTTTTGTATGGACTAAAAGTAGTAAATTTTAGTAAACTTCGTATACACACACACACACACACAAAAAAAAAAAAAAAACGGCCTGTAATAGGGGCATACTTTTAAGTTGAGCTATGGAGATAAGTCACGGCAAATGTGGTTGAAGCTTCATATGACAAAAAATTCAGTTTCGGAAATGAGAGGGCTTAGTGTGAAATGGTTATTTTACACGTATTTTGTATAGTTTAGATTAGTTTCTTTTAATTTTTGCATTAAACTGATAAACGCACACTAACCTAGAGATATAAATATATCCGGAATCTACCATAACTCCTATTAAGAGTTAGCGTAACCTAGTTACCAAACCGGGTCGAGGTAACTAAAGTCATCAAAAGAGTATATTAAATAGCCATCAGGCTGAAGTGTTCTGTGATCTAGTCTGCTTATTCTTGAAAAGCAAAAACAACAGCTTTTATCGTTTAAAAAATTCCTTGCATCCTACACGGGATTTCAACCACACTTTTAGCTCAAGCATACCTAACATTACCTATGAAGGTTTCTTAAATTTCAACTTATAATTATGAGAAAGGTCTGGAAAGTTCTGATAAACACCTAGAACAAAAATTAATTAATTTTATGTGTTCTTACATGTATATCCTAAAAGAAAAAGAACAAATTATTATAATATGATGAAACATACGGGTTAAAGAGTTTTTAAGATATGTTCTTTCTTGTGGTTATATCAGTTGCTTTAATATCATTTTTCTTCTAGGTGCTTATCAAGACTTTCCAGACCTCCACCCCCGTATTTCTATCAAGTCGACATAGCAATACTTGGCAATTTTTCCGAATCTTCAGAGGTTTCTCTTTTTTTTTTTTTTTTTTGAAAGTATAAAATGAGCAAATTAGCATAAATCAGAAATTAAAATGAGCATAAATAAGTATACTATTTGAAAAACAGTAGACAGGAAAGATAAAAAAAAGTTAAAAAAGAATCATATAACACGATGATCTTAGCAGTAAGCTTAGCATTGCTCAGATTGTAAGACACAGGAAGAAACAGGAAAAAATCAAGCCGTAAGCTTTCGAAATGCCTGGAAATAATAAACAGAAACCAGCTGGACATAAATGAAAACAAATGAAAATGATAGATTAGTAAATTACCAAAACATAACCGGGGATAAATATAAGCAACCATAATGGTTCGGGCATATCCAAAGAATGATTTCAGAAAGGTTATTAAACCAGTTGCTGGTACCGCGATTACAAGGCCACATATATAGAGGGATACCGGAAAGAAAACGGATAGAAAATATTACTGACTGCTCAAACATATCCCAAGAGAAATTGATGATGTAGCGTTAATTCTGCAGCATGGAAGAGCCAAGTCAATAGGGAACTCGACCGTCTAGTTGGCAGAAGAGAAAACAGGAGCAGCAGCAGAAGTAATGTCTCTTTACAACAAAAGTCATTTGCGCTCCAATTAACGAATTCAGTCTTAGATTTCCATTTAAACTATTAATTTCATTTTTCAAGGTTGGACTAGTACTGCACATAGATGACGTCTTTGTATTTTAATTAAATTCTCATCTTCAACTTTTTTTTATTCTAAGGTGTTCCTTGTATAGTTTTATGAAACTCGCTAGAAGTTTGTCTTATATTTACATCAATCATTTAATAATTAAGAGATTAGTAATCCATTATGGTTTAATCATGTAATCCAGTTCATGTTAAAAGGTAAGTTTGCCATAAAATTATGATTGGAAGGAACAGAATCAAAAACATAGATTATGTTTTTTTTTTTTTTCTTTTCAATAGAAAATGCCATAAAAGGGAAAAAAGAATAAATACGAGAAAGAAAGAAAAACGTGACAAAATACAATTCCGAAGTTTCGTCATAATATGCTTCTGTGTCTCTGATATGTATGAGAAGTCATAATCTGGTTGTTCACTTTTTTATGTAAGATGCTTAAATTCATTGCATATCTAAAGAAACGAAATCAGATACCTATTGATTTTGAATACATGTGTAATGCAT
Source organism: Typopeltis vanoorti (assembly GCF_054136105.1). Lineage (NCBI taxonomy): Eukaryota > Metazoa > Arthropoda > Arachnida > Uropygi > Thelyphonidae > Typopeltis > Typopeltis vanoorti. Next base: position 52,758,262 of record NC_143557.1, on the reverse strand, counting down.
CAAGTGAGCGACGAAACAGTTCGCTTATTTAAAATGAAAATATAATGCAGTCTGAATTGCAACTGTACCATATTTTTCAATGCTGTATGCCCCAGGCATTTTTGAATTTCAGAGTTAAAATAGGACGCAGCAACATATATTTGCAATCCCCTTGTTCTAAGAATTAATGATAATAAAATAAAAACTTATCCAAATATAAACCTACTGTAAAATCGAAAGCGAAGCCTTACATTTTATTCTAGGCGATAAATTAATCTGCAAATTTGAAAAATATAAATTTTTCAAATTAATAAAAACTAATAAAATTAATAAAACTTTTAACAAGTAAATGCATTTCAACTCTAAAATAACAGAAGAAATTAAATTAAAATTCCAAAATGTTAATAGTGTTCAAGGTGGTATTTGGGTGTTAGAAGACATTCCAAGTTACAGAATCGTCTAAAGGGGTATCAATGAGGATTGATACGGCTTTATTTTTTTATCTTTTTTTTTATTTTAACAGACAATAAAATGAGAAATTTTATATTGTATACAGATAGGAGAATGTTCCAGCTTTAGGGAGATCGTAGCAATCTTTTTTGTTTTTAACATACGCTTTTTTGCAGCCTAGTATAAATCAGCGCATAAAACGCTATCGCGAGACAAATTGGAATGGAGCCATAGAACAATCGCGAACAGTGTTGGGAATCTATGACTTCATATTATTATAAACCCAGCGGCATTTAAACTGTTTCTTGCAGTTATTTCTCTTTATGGATAGTTAATGCAAATTATTTTTCATTTAATAATAAGAAAATGTTTAATATTTAAAATAGATCAAGCATATTTAATAGTTCTAATATTTCTCCACTTGTTACAAGTTTTAATAGGTGAACACAAAGCCCCTTGAAAAAAAAAAAACGTTTTTGCAATCAGTGCAATCATTCATAAAGTCTTTCAAAGAGTTTTACATATTTCTCCCATCTCTCCTTTAACTCCAAAAGTACTCAACTGCGCTTCTAAACCAAATTTTTGAGACCTCTTTTAGTAATCATGATCCTTGATATATTTCTCGAAGACGATGTTTCTTTCGAACTAGAAAAATGTGCCATGTTGGACAAATGTGTGCGGCAAAGAATCGAATCCCCAGATACGGCACTTTTGTTACCGAATTTCTCAGCGATGACGCAATTCTGTCCGTTAATAAAACTATGGAATATCATTCTCTTGCTCATGATGCTTCGTTTAATACGTTGTAGGTCATTGTGTAATTTGGGGAATGTGAATGTAGTGCTCATTTCGGAGATCAATGAGAAGAACAGAACACCATTGGAATCCAGGACAAGCACAAAATAATATCTTTAATATAGGGTCCGAACTTTACACATTTTGGAAATAGGTTACCCGTAGTGCTTCCATTGCTTGCTAACTTGTTTAAATTCGGGATCATAATAATGTACTGATATTTCATCACCAGAAGCAATTTTGTCGAAAACCTTAAACGGATTAGTTCATGAGCAATGCTCACCCTTGCTTTCGTCTGACTGCTGCTGGGCAACTCTCGAGGACCCGAAACACAGTCACTTCATTCAACCCATGGAACTGAGTGAGCACAAATCTTTAAGATTATTCGACAATTTTCTATCACTAGCTTCTTGCAAACTCAATTATTTCCTCATTTTGACCAATTACCTTCCTGATCATCTTCAAGACTCTTCGACCACGTTTAAATTCCACAGACCATCTCCGAAATTTGCGCTCTGATACACATTTATTATGTACGTTCTTTAAACATTTAACGATATCGGAAGATTTTTTATTGTCGGGAATGTGATGACTGCATGATGTTCCATTTCTCCAGTTTTCGGTTTATTTCAGTCAAGTTAAGCATTTACAAACAAAATGTTTGGTAAAAGAAAATAAAATTCAGTTGATTAATTTGATGGAATCGGGTAAAACTATATCTCGTCATCGTACAAAGGTTTTCTACTTACAGGAACTATGTATTTAACTAAACTCTTTGAAGGCTCCTTCATACAGAAATTAAATCTCAAACTGCAGAGGAAATTAAATTAAAATACAACTTAAAATGAAAGCATTCTGAGTGGACTAAAAAACTATTATTCTACACTTTAAACGCGTTGACTGTTGTCACGTGTTTACAGTCTCAATGTACAGTCTCTCTCTCTCTCTCTCTCACACACACACAGCCAAAATATTAGCGATATTCACATGCTGATTTCAAATACGCCGATAATAACATGACCAACGCCACAGGTGACAAATAAGAGCATCTGAAAGCACTGTGTGCGTCGGACACAGTCTGGAATACGATATAATTAATAGCAGACGACACTAACGATACCATGACCTATCCGACAAAAACAAGCAACCCCAGCTAAGTAAAATGGATAATGTAGGAGTAGAGAGAGAGAGAGAGAGATAAAAGTTGTACGGAGTGATGCATCCCTCTTCTTTCTATTTCACATGGACTAAAAAGGGATAAGGCAACAAGAGCACAAAGCTATGAAGTCCTAATGCTTCGTCCCAATTATGCAAGACAGTAGCGAAGATGCAATGGTCCGAGCATGATCTCCTGGCATTGTTTGATACCAGTAGAACAAGGGATGACTGATGCAGCCTAGATGGATATCATTGCAGACCAAACACACCATTCGTGTTGATTATTTATTTACCTTGCATGTGACAAACACCTCCAACGTGGAGCACAGCAGCAGCATACTGAGGGATCATGACGGTTCAAAATGTTACAAGGTGGTATCGCGAATAAACTGGCCACGCGGTATATATACGAGTGCAGAAAAAAAAGTAGGTAGATAGAAGAAGAGAGAGAGAGAGAGAAGGACTACACATAAAAATGTGTCTTGAAGAGAAGGTCAAATGATTAAAAAATAAAACATCCAACTACAAAATGCACGAAAAAAAAAACACAGTAAAAGAGATCAAGGAAGCTTTGGTGCAAGATCAATGAATTCTTCGGAATATCTAATTTTGGTGGCGAATTTTTAAAATAAAGCAACAAGCTTTTCTATTATCGACATTTTTGACCTAGTTATTATTGCATTGAATTCCTTATTTGTGCTTTATTTAATAAGTAGAAAAAATTAATAATCAACACAAAAATGCCAAATAACTGGAAGCAGTAGAAGAAAAAGCAATGTCGGAAAGGTCTACAAATGGACACAATAATGCGTATATTTAAGCTAAAATGTGACGAAGACTTTTAAAATAACGTCTATAAGATTATTAGAATGCAGAATACAAAGTATAAATATAAAGCATCCTTCATAAAAAAAACGTAATTGAGGTTATTTTATACTTCTATAACTGGATTTATAAAAAAAACCGTTGCAACCAAAAATGGTGAATCCTGGTCATCTTAAAACTCTGAAAAACAAGTACTCTTATATATGATCTCTGATAGTTCTTGGATGTGTGGATTATATATCATTAGAGATTGTGGGTTTTGAACATGGTAGTAAAATGGCCACTTACTCAAAACGTACATCATCCCACCAGCTACAATCCAACTGTTGTAAGTCATGTGAGTATTAACTTTGAATCTGATGTTTGCGTTACAGAATAAGCATTTTATAGAAATTAAGTCTTACTCGATGTAATATTTTAGACGACTATTTTGCTTTCAGGACGCCAGAAAAAATCCAGGCGTTAACATAGCGATGTCGGATTTCACTTATGAACTAATCTGTTCAGATAAATTTAATTAATAGGTAGTTTCAAACTTGCCATCCACTATTCATTTCAAACTTTGTTTGCTAAGTACTATAATTCATCAATATGTGCGGTATATCAGCGAAATTCTAGGCGTGGCGCACAGACATTGGCATTTGGAACGCGACGGGGGCGTGACCGATTTTAGATTGAGAACTCGGATTTAATTCCTCTCTTTTACATTTATTCCGAAACCTCTAATCTGATATTTTTATACTTTCGTATTGATTAACTTAAATTTCATGTTTAAAACATTACAAAAACTGCCGTATATGTAAAAAATTTTGAGTGTAACGGTAAACTAACTACAAATATTTCAATCAATCCAAGCTCTTTTTTTTTTGTAGTTAAATTTTCTGTAAAGTTACGTTCAAATTTTTTGAAAGGAATTACATACCAAAAATGTTTGTGCTTCGCTTACACTGTTCGCATTTTAAACATCTTTATGAGTGAGTAAGATTATTCACATTGAACAAATACGGAAGAGAAATAGTTGGCACAGTTTCATCCACTGATGTTTAAAAAGCCAGATTTATCAAAACCTTTTTATCGCAAATAAGTTCAATATCAATATCAGTACTATTATAAATTAAAATTCCTTGCAAATAAAAAGTAAGCTGACCCACCTTTTTAAACTCATCTGTAGCACTTCTGTTTTGTTTTTTCGTTATCCTTTATGAAACTCATTATTTCTTGCTTTTCAAAACAAACCTATTCAATAAAAATAAAAATGAAAATATTAGAAAAAAATAAAATAAAATTTAGATTGCTCGAAATACAAAGTTTGAACAATAAAAAGAGAAGTAAACATAAAAATAAAGTAAAAAGAAAGAAAGTAGCCTAGAATACGGAAATACGGTGTATCAGGTTACTGATACACTATACATATCCAAAGATATGTATAGTGTATCAGTAACCTTAAATCTATTACTGATTTTAATTTTAAAAAAATCAAACTTAACGAACAAGCTCAAACAACTTTTTTTTCTGTAACTCATGCATAAGGTGATACAGAATACATAACACGATGAGTCAATATTTACCTTTTCTGTAGGTAAAAAATAAAAAAATAACAAAAAGAAATGTTATGAGGATTTACAGCCGTTCAAAAGGTACCAACTGAATACAGTTTTTTTTTTATTATTTGTGTTTGCTAACCATCCTTATTTTTCTAGATATCGATGCAGTAATTATATTCCTGTACTTAAGCCCAAAGTTCTAAGCATTTATAAAAAGAAGGATAAAATTTATTTCTGGTTTTATGCAGTCGTTCATAAAGACACTTTTGTATGGAAGGTTGAAGTATAGTTTTATGATAAAACGAAAGGAATATAATGTATTACTTTAAATTTTTCTTGCATTTTTCAAAATTAAAAAAAAATTATTTTTTTCTACGCAACTATTAACATAGCTTTTATAGAGTGTAATTTTTTCATACAGTTTTAGTCTTTCATAGATTATTTTAGCAAAGTTTATCTAACTAGTAAGGTGTGAGGAAAGTTGTAGAATTGGTGTGGCGCACAGACCATGTTGCATTAAGTTTATTCGACCCAAAATTGTTGGTATAAGCGAGACATGGTTAGATGAGGATGACATCCTGACAGGAATGGAGGTGAACGGATATGATATATTTCGTGAAGACAGACGGGGAAGAAAGGGAAGAGGAGGAGGAGTAGCAGATGAGTTGCGTCCATCTAAGGTGGATTTGCAAGGTGCAAATAGTAGCCACGGTTCTGAAGCAGTATGGTGTGAGGTGGAGGTGAACAGGATGAAATATTTAGTTTCGTGTTGCTATAGAACTAGCAATATGGAGGGTAATGAGAAGTAAATGTATAAAAAAATTAGCCTGGCTAGCAATAAACGAGTGATCATTATGGGCAACTTTAATTATGATAATATAGAACTGGAATCAAGAGATTGCATCTGGGGACAAAGAAAATGAATTTTTGGAGTTTTTGAAAGACAATTACCTTAGGCAATACGTAACGGAGGATACACGAGGACCAAGGGTACTGGATTTGATCATCTCATCAGATGATGTTATTATAAATGAGGAGTCAAATCTTCCACCAGTTGGTGAGAGGGACCACCAGGTGATCACTTGCAGGGTGACCAGTCATTCGATGACGTCTATTAGAAAGGGATATATGTGGAATTATAAGGCTGGTAATTATAAAAACCTCAGGAAACAGTTTGCAGTAATAAGAATAAATTGGAAACAGGAACAGGATGGAAAGGATATCAATGCTGCTGTGGCCCTAAATTAGATGTAAATTAGATTCTCCCTCTCAAGAACTATTTGGTGGAGGAAATATCAGAATGTATTCCAAAGGTTAAGAGGGTGAATAGACCAGGTGTGTAATGGGTGAATCAAGAGATAAGGTATGCAATCTGGAAGAAGAAGAAGGTATTAGGGAAGAAGCACAAGATTAGTAGTTATAAAACAACCAGTTGCACGAGAAGCACAAAGAGCAAGCGAGGAAGGTGATTCTCTTGACAAGGGTAGCAAAAGTGCAGTGTGATCAGCAGTTAGCTAATACGGCTAAAAAAATCCTAAGGAATGTTTTCGATATGTGGCCAGTAGAAAAAAGAATGACTATGGAATGATGGGATTGATTGGTGAAAATGGAGGAAAGATAACTGCAGAGGATATAGTTGAAGTATTTAATGAGCAATTTACAAAGGTATTTCATTCGTATCAATGTGGCATCATGCAGAACTTGAATGCAGTGGGAAAGGAGGAGGAGGAAGAACTGTTAGTAAAGAATAGGAGGCATATCAGGAATTGAATAGACTTGGTGTAAATTAGGCTGGGGGACTTGATGTTATTTCACCACGTGTTTTGAAGAAATGTTCCGGACAGTTAACAACAGCTTTTACGTATCTTTTCAACATGATTCTTGCGCTGGGTCAAGTTCCAAAGCAGTGGAAAAAGGGTAAATTTGTTCCGATTCATAAGGGATGTGATTAGAGTAGAGCAGAGTACGGCTTTGAATTGTAGACCAGTATGAAGTTGTGGTTAAAGTATTAGAGAGGTTAGTTCAGAATTGGGTTGACAACAGAAAAATACTCTTTGGCGGCCAGCATGGATTTGTTAAAGAGCCTCCGAACTAAGTTGGTATAGACGAAGCCCTTCAGTCGGAAAAACCTGGGTTCGATTCCTCAAGACATAAGGAACCTTCATCTAGTCTCTTTCCACTAAACGTGAGTTAGCCGGTCTCATACGAAGGTAGGCTTTTTTTTTTCACTCGGATTTTTCGTTCCCTAGAACAGGCAAACCGGCCCCATGAACACACATCTACAGACATAGGACAACCGGGAGAAATAAGACTAACCACCTTATCCTCGAGACGGTCGCGGCTGTAAAGTCCACAGCTAAAAGAACCTGAATGGTTTGTGAAAAAGCTTAAGACAAGACAAGACATGGATTTGCTAAAGGATGGTCGTTTTAGTACAATCTGTTTACTTTTTATAATAAAGTGACAAATGCATTGGATAAGGGTGATGCATAGTGGTATATTCAGATTTTGCAAAGATCTTTAATAAACTGCCACATGACAAGCAGCTGATAATTATATTGGAATGGATGGGGCTGAACAGTAGATTAGTTCGCTGGATTGGAGATTCGTTGTCTGATAGGTATTACCGAGTTGTCAACAGATGACTGAGATCCCATAATAGAAAAGTTATTCGTGTAGCCCAAGGGTATGTTTTGGGTCCATTGCTGTTTTATGTATATGTAAATGATATTGGGAGAGGCCTTAGTGGTGATATACAGTTGTTTGCAGATGATGCAAAGTTGGGAAGAGTTATCAGAGTAGAGAGAATGCTGTGGCTTTGCAAGAGGACTTGAATATACTGGATGAATGGATAAATAAAAGAGGGATTTCAATTCAATGTTGCAGAGTGTAAGGTTTTGAAATTTGGGAATCAGAAATGAGATGTAGAGTACACAATCGGTGGAAATATCTTGGAAGAAGTAGAGAAGATGAGAGATCTTGTTGTGATTGTAGACAAGGACCTAAAATATCGAGAACATGTTGCTAAAATTGTAAGGATATCACAGCGGTTAAGGGAATGATGCGGAGGGCACTGACTTGAAGAAGTAAGGATGTTATGGTTCGCTTGTATAAGGTTTTGATCAGGCCAAATATGGATTACTGCGCAGATTTGGTCACCTGGTTTTCAAAAAGATGAAGAAGCATTGGAAAAGATCCAGAAGCGATCGACTAAGGTGGTCTCTGGACAAAATGAAATTTGCAGAAATTGACGGATAGCAGGAGGAGAGAGGATATGATCGAGACATAAGCTTTTAAGAGGTTATTATCAGATTAATGTAGGGAAGGTTTTGATTAGAATGGGTAACGATAGGAAGAGAAAAAAGGTCACTCCTGGAAGCTGTATAAGGAGAGTATGAGCATGGTAGTGAGGAATAGTTTTTTTGCATGGAGAGTGGTGAGCGATTTAAATATGAGGATATTACTGGTAGAATAATTAATTGCCAGAGAGTGTGGTGAGCGCAGGGACAGGTTGATGCATTTAAGTCGAGGTATGATGAGCTAGCTGTGTGTGTAACAGTGGACCTCCCACGATGAGTCTTTTACTTATTGAGGTTTTTTTATAATAATAGTAATTTCAAATGCGTAATGAGATATTTCGTCTGATAAGAAACATTAGGAAACCGCACTAATATTTTATTTTATTGCTGATAAACTTCACTCACGCCGCAGGACATATATGGTGCAGAGGGTGAAGCTTGACGCTTTTCATATTCCCTGTTGTCTGTTTCGGGAGAAGTGATGGGAGAGATTTGTGAGCTATTTTAGCTCGCCCTGAGCGGGCAGAAGTAGTTATTCATCGTTGAGTGTTAGGATGGCTTTCGGTCTTTTATGTTTCCGGTGGTCATTACCATCATAGTTTCTGGCTTGCTGTATTAGTTGGTTTGGATGCGTAGATGTCTTCATAAAGAATTTTTCTGCTAGAGAGCGTAGTAGTGGAGAGATGTAGGGGATATTTATGTCCCGGTGGATCTGGGCGTTCCTGATGAACCACGGGGCGTCCAGTATCATTCGCAGGCACTTGTTCTGTAGTCTTTGTAGCTTGAGGGTGTTTGTCTTGGAGGTATGGCTCCAGGCTGGGGAGGAGTATATAACTGTGGGACGGATCACTGTCTTGTACAGTAGAATTTTGTTTCTTGAGCTTAGTTTGCTGTGTCTGTTGATCAAGGGGTATAGCTGGGCGAATAACTTTTGAAGCTTTGGTGCATGTGCTCTTGATGTGGCTGTTGAAGCATAATCGCTTATCGAGAATTATTCAGAGGTATTTTGCTTCAGTTTTCCAGGGAATTTTAGAGTTGAACAGGGTGATGTCTCCTTTGGGACATCACTCTGTTCAACTCTAAACAAATCTATGCTCGTTTTCTTGTGAAGAGAATCGTCTTGCTTTTCTGGGGGTTTAATTGTAGTCGTCAGTCTTTAAACAATTTTTCTAGATTCAGGATGGTGTCTTGTAGTTTTTTGGTAACGAGATGTGGTTGGCGAGATCTGGCTAGAATAGCCGTGTCATCTGCATAAAGGGCGATGGTGGATGTGAGAGGATTTTGAGGGATGTATGCCATATAGATGTTGAACAGGATCGGGACTAGCAGTGATCCTTGAGGAACTCCAGCGAGGATTTTCCGTTGGGTTGAGACTGTTTCATTGATTTTGACTTGCATCCTCCTGTTGGAGAGGTATGATTTGATCAGGTGTATCATGTTTAGTGGAAGATTAGCGATGATAAGTTTGTAGAGGAGGCCTTGGTGCCAGATCTTATCGAAGGCCTTTGAGATGTCTAGGAAGACGGCTCCAGTGTGTTGATTCCAATTAAATCCTGTGGTGATGTATTCTACCAATCTATGGATCTGTTGGGTGGTGCTGTGATTTTGACGGAAGCTAAATTGTTCTTGTGGAATGATATTTAGTTGGTTGACATGATCTTGGAGTCTAATGAGGATGATTTTCTCAGCTATTTTCCCTAAGTTGGATAGCAGGCTGATGGGATGGTAATTTTCAGATACGTGTGGGCCTTTGCCTGGTTTGTGAATTGGGATGATGTCAGCTATTTTCCATGACTGGGGGAAGTGCTGCCATTTGAGGATGGAGTTTATGATGTTTGCCAGATGTGCTATGGCTTTGCGTGGTAGTGTCTTGATGACTTGGTTAGTGATGCCGTCAGGACCTGGGGCTTTTTTGATCTTGATATGGTTGATGATGCCGATTATTTCGGTAGGTGAGGTAGGCATTATAGGGCTTGGATTGACATCGGGACAATTTACTGTGAACCTGACTTTCCGATGGATCTTGTATACATGGCTGATGTTCAGGTTCTCATATGCAGGACTGCATTGTTTCGCTAGGTTTCTTGCTATGGTTTCGGCTTTGTCAGCATCTGTGTATGCTGTTCTGCTTGCAGAGGGGGAGAGATTTACGCTTGTTCCTGAGGATGTTTAGGAATTTCCATATGGAATGATCTGCTGTGGAGATGGAGATGAGCTTGTTGTCCCATTGTTGGTTCCTGTGGTTCTGGAGAGCTTCTCGGACAGATTTGTTTAATCTGTTGAGGGCTGTTTTGTCCTGGGGAGCACGAGTGTTCTGATATCTTTTTCTTTGTCTGTTTTGTTCCATTATTAAGTACATGATTTCTTCCGGGAGACGATTTTGTTTGTGGATAATCGTTGATACTGTGGCTGCTGTTATGGCTTTATTGATTTGATTGGTGAGATTCTTTATTGCCGTGTCTATTTCTTCCTTGGCTTGCATAGCAGGCTGATGGGACGGTAATTGGAACATATGGGGAACCGGACCAATGTGTTCTGGTAGCACTTTCCTAAGTTTCTCCCAGACAATGGAGGTTTTTGGGAGGAGGTGACTGGTCTTTGTTCCCTAAGTGAAGTAAGATTGGGTTGTGGTCTGATGATAATTCGTTCAGTGCTTGAATGCTGTGCTGGTATTTGATGTGTAGGATGGCGATGTCTAGGATGTCAGCTGTGCCAGTTGGGCTGTGGTGGGTTGGTTCAGTGGGTCCTGTTACGACAGCGTTGTTTAATCCTTTGTAGCTGAAGAGGATACGCCATTTTTATTTGTGGTTCTGCTATTCCAGGAGGGATGTTTGGAGTTTAAGTCCCCAGCGACGAAGATGGATTCATTTATGCCTAGCACAGCATCCAAGTCAGTAAATAGCAGGGTCTTAGCGGGGGAGTTGTAGGCGGCGTAGATTTTAAGTCTTCCAGTTGAGTTTGTGTGGACTTCGACACCAGTGAGTTCTAGGTTGGTGGTTGGGGGGGGATGAGTATTCCATTGTGCCTGATGCAGTTCCTGATAAATATAGCTGTACCACCACCACCTCTGTAGTCCAGTCGGTCATTTCTATATAGTGTGTAGCCTCTCAGTTTTGGATTGTCTGCAGGTCTTAGATGAGTTTCATTAGTTAGGATGATGTCAGGGTTGTATCTGTGAGAGAATTCTTGAAGCTCCAGTGTCTTGTTTTTTAGGCCATTGGCGTTCCAAGCGGCGATCTGTAGTGAGTCTGGGAGTAATCTAGTTTTATTCATTAACAAGCATTGATAATATGGTTTGAGTTTCTTTTAGAAATCTTTTTGTGGAGTTTGGTGAAGGGTTTGACTTACTGAAGTCTTGAAGCATGTTTGCCAATGAGGCTATGATGACTGTTGTCGTGTTTGGAAGAATTTGGTCCTGCCGGATATCTTTGGATGAGCGGGCTACTTCGGCGTATGTCCTGCTTCGATGGTAGCTTTCCAGACTGTTGCCATTTTCCATTTGTGAGAGCTGGTATTTTGTTGTCTTTTGTTGGGTGTCAGGCAATTGGGGAGCCGTCAACTCTGGTGCCTGTGGGCAGGGTTGAGAGATCTGTTTCCTTTTGTTGTCTGTTTCATTCTTTGGGTAGCGATTGCAGCCTCTGTAGTTTGCCGGGTGGGGGGCTTCGAAGTTCGCGCATTTGGCTGGTGAGGTCCTGAGTTTTGAGCAGGTTGCTGTGGGGTGGTTTTGCCCACATTTGAGCCATTTGTAGTCTGCTGTGCAGAGTTTCTGTGTGTGTCCGTACTTCTGTAGCACTGGCCCGACGAGGCTCTTTTCCTTAGTGGTTCTGTTGTGATTTTCAGACCACAGATCGTTGTTATGTTGTATATGTTCTTGTGTGTGTGTGTGTGTGTCGGGTATCTCAACGAGTACTAGGGGCATTGGACTCTTGTCAGCCCGTAGCATTCTGCTAACCTTGACAGGTGGGAGATCGTGGAGGCAGAGGTCTTCAGTAATTTCATCTGTGCAGATGTTTTCTGTTACTCCCCCTAAGTACAACTTTTAGTTTTTTCTCCGACTTCAGTGAGTAAGTATGATATTTAATATTTGACTCATCCATGAGTTTTGTGAGGAGTCTGTAGTCGCCTACTATGGCAGGCTGGATTTTAACTCCGTTTCATGGGCAAAAAACGTTGTCTACGTTTTTTGCCCATGAAAAGACAATTTGGTGGTTTTGCATAATAGGCTTAAGGGCCGTCCAACGTTCTTTTTCCCGTAGAACAATTGGAGGAACTTTTTCGTTGTTGGGTGTGGGGAGGTCAGTGTTGGGGGTATCTTCTTCAATCTCTTCGTTTATCTGAGTCTCCGCTGTTTTACGTTTTTTACGAGCATGGGTTCCTGTATCATGTTTTGGAGTGGGAGCAGAGATTATCAGGTTCGTCTTCCCTTCTTCCCCTGGTGTTGAGTTGTCCCCTTCTGTGGAGTCGTCTGTAGCTGAATATAGGTTTAGAAACCCTGGTCACTCTACCTCAAATTTCTTCAACAGTTTTTTGAGGAGGTCGAGCGCCAGCTTCTTATCCAACGATTGGATAAAATCATCGGGACTTAAACTGTCCATGTTTAAAATATTCAAATATATGCTCACCTAAGCTGGATCTCAAGGAATTCCGTATAGCGTACATATAAACATATAATATAATAAACACAAAATACATCACACTAAAGGACTATCGCGAGACCGCAATCAATACTCAAAACACACTCGAATGACAATCTTCACTCATGCCAAATTTAAGAGAGATGAATTAAATTTAATTAATCTCGTCTTTAAACAGGTGTCAATTAAAATTTTAAAGTTTCATTTAAGAAATCGTTAGTAAACATAATTAACAACTTCATAATAACATTAAAAAAGATTACAATAATATTTTATCGTAAATATTACGTTAATAAACATTTTAATATCTTGTAGTTTAATTTTTAAATGACAAGAATATATTGCTGACTGCAGTTTCCTTAACGAAATCCTATATCGTAATAATACCCACTTGAGCTTCAAGTTAATAGATAACTGCTACCGATATTTTTGAATTAATTAATTCAGAATAACTAATTTGTTTTCACTGTAAGCAAGCTTACTTTTTATTAGAATCTGTTAATTGATATCCTTAGTTAAGAGTAACTGGAATTCCTCTTCAGTTTTGTAATGGAAATAAACCATTTTCAAATTTGTTCATGAATGCTGAACCTACCGCCATTCTTAGTAACAAAGCATTAGTTGCCTGGAAATTCGACTACTCGCAGTGATTTGTCAAGCGGAAGTGAGGTAAATGGCAGACGACTGCTGCTTGATGTGAATTTCTTTACGCTGAGAAAGGAAAGGGATAGGCAGAAAATTTGAACAGAAATATTATGCAGAAACTACAAAGAAAGTATAAATAATTCAAGTCTTCTGATAAAAATAAATGTTTCCGTTTTTTTATATTTTTTTGTAAGATAAGAGATTGATTAGTATTAGTTCAGACGAAACAACTGTTAAATTATTAATAAAACTTAATAAATTTGATGCAACAACATCAGTTTAAGGATACTCGCATTTATATCTAAAGGATGATCAAAATTAAAGTATCCCTCTTTAAGGACTTGTGGAGAGTCATCCAGTGATCCAAATGCTACGAAACTCTGTAGAAATACTTTGTGCGTCATGCGGAAGCGATATCTGAGAAGAAGAAAAAACTAGTTCCAGAATTCACCGCCATTGGCGTTGTAAACATAAAATACATGGAATTTGCAATCGCGCAATTCGGCAGGTGTTAGGAGGGTTAGGTTTTATAAAGATGGACAGGGGTGAGTTTTACCCTTCATTCTGGTTGTTAATACCGTCCACAGCGATAGCACTAACCTTACCCCAACGTGCTTTGCTCGTGAAGCTGAACTACTTAAATAATTGCAATGTTGTTGCTGCACTCCGCGAATTTCGTTGCCTGAACAAATATCGACGAAGTCTGCTATCTCCATGTGCTCTGCGACGAATGATTAGTCGTGTTGAAGAAACGGGATCATTGGGAGTTAGACCTGACAGAGGTCTCAAACCAATCAGTCCACAAGTGAATGAGATGGCTACTGCCGGCGTGGAGCAGGCTACGAATAACACGTTGGTGCCAGACGTGCTGCATCAAGAAATGGATGTGCCTTGCATAACCGTCTGGACAGTTCCATGGAAGATTCTGCATTTCTACTCATTCAAGATAGCCCTTGAATGAGTAGAAATGCGCCCGCAGGATTTTGAAAGTCGACTGACATTCGCTTTAACATTCCTTGCTCGGGTGGACTTGGACGCTGCTCGGCCGATCAGTAAATAAGATTCTTCGAGAAGATTTCACTGAAGCCAGAGTGATTAGCCGTGCGTTTCCCACTGCATGGCCTCCTTGTTCACCTGATCTGACCACCTGTGACCTCTGGCTATGGGAAATTTCTCAAAGACAGGGTTTATCGGGATCATCCTGATAACCTGTCAGCGCTGAAAGACAGCATAACGCGGCATTCGCGCAACATCAGTCCATACCAGTTGCGTTCTGCACACTGCGCAAAGGATGCGGCTTGTGGCTTACTGGAAAGGGTAGCGCATTGAACAGTACAGCCCGTGAATGCATAATTGAAGTGGGGGGGGGATGTGTTATTTATGCTTGTGTCGCTTTTCTTCTCCTCACACCATCTACATTCGGTACAACACACAGCACCTTAGTGGTGAATTTTGGAACTACTTTTTTTCCTCCGATATCACTTCCGCATGACGCATAATATATTCCTGCAAAGTTTCGCATCATTTAGATCACTGGTGGCCCTCTAGAAGGCCTTAAACGGAGATACTTTAATTTTTATCACCCTGTATTTTATAAAATGGAATCCAACATTTTGAATTGGAATCCAACTGTTGAATTATATGAGCAGAACATTTCTTTTCCGCGTGGACTAAATATATTAAACTTTCTGAGGGACGAAAACCGGCCCCATGAGCACAACGTTCTGCAAACATAAAATGCTTACCCTTAGAAGTATGCAGCAGAGGAATGGCAAGCCGGCTACATTAGGGGACTCAACCTGTCTTGGAAGGATACGCTCAGAAAAAATGGTAACGTTTGATTTCTTTACATCTAAGATTATAAAAACTTTTTTTTAGTTTGTTAGACAGCGTGGAAAATAGCATATTTATATAAGCTGCACGCATTTCTTTATTATTTAAAATTAGGTTCGCCACACATGTTCAATGGACATTATTTTGCTTTATTTCATTGTAATGATACAATAAGTTGCCAAATAAACTGGTATTTTGTGTTTCTTTAGTAGATTCGAACTTTGAAGTTTAAAAAAGGTTTTGAAGGATGACAAGATTTTACGAAGTGCTCTAGTATTGCACCACATGAAATACAAATTCTGATCTGGAGGCAGTATATTTGAATTTTATTAGTGCTTTTAATTAAGAGTTTCACTAGACCAACAGCTGCTGTTTGTTCGAAGAGAAAACTAGAACTAGTTTTAGCCTGCTCTGTAAACAGAAACGTAAAAATTCAGGCAAATCGGTTCCTGTACACAAGCAACTTACGAGCATCATGTAATATTAATGACTGTAGATGGCGTTATGTAGGTGATAGATTGGTATAGTACATGGAGAGTGGTGTTGCATGTACGCTGCTTGGAAAGAAGTCAACGGACATCACCATGAGTAAGGTGCATCATGACATGTAATGAGTCAAGTGTTTGTAGCCGGTATGAGTTTGAGAAATATGATGCTCTCAAGTTAGTGCAACTGTGTCCGGTTAAAAGAAACTGACGGAGTTTGAAAGAGGCTTTGTGATAGGATTCTACGTTGCAGGCCTATCTGTTTGGAAAATTGTTGACAAATTAGGATGACTTAACTTGTCAACAACTGCGAGTGCTACCTGCAGTGAACGACCCAGTACGCTCAGCGAACGTGACCGTAGGATGCTAGGAAGGATAAGTTTGCAAAAACCGCCATTTAGGCCAACACGCTGAATGGAATAATACACATTTACAATAAATAACAAAGAACTTAGAAATGATTGCATATAACTAAAATTAATTATGAAATTCTGCTGCACGATTTGAGAGCCAAGTGCGTTTTCAAAAATAAAAAATAAAAAAAAACGAATAGCAGTAATGCTAAAACATTGTCCTTTGCGTTTGAAGGGAAACCTGATGTGCCTTCATCAGATGATAATTTGAATAACCAATGCAGAAATGAGTAAGGTATTTTAATATATAACTTCTTCTACGCGTTATTCCCGCTTCCTATGCAGGGTCCGCGTGTTACTTAGATGCGACTACTTGTTAGTACTACTCCCAACCGACCCGTCGCCTGGTCTGCCTCTTGGGGGGGGGGGAATATATTTTTGACTGTAGAGGAGTATGTTCACGAGGCCGGTTTGTGGGATGAAAAACGCTAGATAAACTGGCGGAAAAAACCCTACTGACCGCGCCCAAGACCGGCTAACTTGGCTATGCCTGAGGAAGATCCTCAAATTCCTCACGTCTACAACGGGAATCGAACCTGGGACACTCCTTCCCCAGACATATGGTTGCGAAGCGCAAAGCCACTAAGCTAACCGCGTGGTTATTTTAATATATAACTAAATATATTAAAACATTTCTTACAACTTTTTGTAAGAATATTTTAATACAAATTAAGAATAATTTCTAAGAATATTAAAGATAGTAAAACATCTTCTTAAAGATAGTAAAGCATTATCTTCATTATTTTAACCATACACTGATTATTTTTGACAGTCTGCGACAAAGAGGGAACTCTAAAATCCGAAAAATAGAAGAGTCGCCTATGAAATTACGTTAAATATTATTTTGGATATCTTCCAGCTTAAGGCAACCTTTTGAGTTGAATACACGAAACTAGTCACGTTGCGAAGTGCATTTAACTCTATGAACGTACTTTTGTGTTTGGATGTAAGTGGGAAGATATGGTGGAATAAAATGGCAGTGCATCAATGTCCATGCTCAAAGAAAAAAGACCATCTTTTGAAACTATCCATTTATCTGTTCTACGTGTGAGTTTTATATATCAAATACCTCTCGAGAACAAAACGAGCTGAACTGAGCAAAATAGGAAAACAGTTTTTTTTTTATTTGAGAAGTGATTGGAGCACCAAAACTATCTGACTGATAATGTTCAAATGCTTTTATATGGCAGTTTCTTCCAAAATAAAATAAAAAATGAAAGTCATTTGAAAAACTTGTCGAATCACAGGATAGAATATATCGCATGAATGAAAGAACAAATGGAAAAGTGATTGCAGCCTTCACCGATTGTCCAGTTCGAAATTGCGAATATTATGAATATTATTAACCAATGACGATATTCTGAATAATTTGCAAACAATTGGTCTCTGAAACTTTTATATCAATGAATAAAAATAACAAATAGCAAATCATTTTGAAACAAGTTAAAGGCTTTGGTGGGCAATTCATTCGTCTCAGCTAGTTCTGAGGGATTGGATTTCAAGAGATGTCAGGATATATTTGATGGCTAGATTTAGACTCAGAAAAATAATTTTAGCCTAGCTTGATGTAACTTCTTTTTCTTATCAAATACTGACTTGTCTCATTTGAAGTTTTCTTTCAGATATTTCATTTTTTATGGATTTTATTTACTTCATTTTCTCATTAATGATTTGATTGTTAACCGTGGTTTATTTAAGTTGATAAACTTTGTTTAACGATAGAGAGCCACGAGGCTATTTTGTT
Organism: Typopeltis vanoorti; assembly: GCF_054136105.1. NCBI lineage: Eukaryota > Metazoa > Arthropoda > Arachnida > Uropygi > Thelyphonidae > Typopeltis > Typopeltis vanoorti. Next base: position 52,740,458 of record NC_143557.1, on the reverse strand, counting down.
TTCGACAGCGTAAATTAAGTTAAGGGAATAATAAATCTCTCATTATTTTTAAAGCCGGATACGAAACTCGGAGATCGAAATCTAAGAGTTTCATGCCGAACAACTATCGGCGAGTCTAAGCGTAAGTCAACACCTGGTAGTACAACACTTGGGCAACTCGGAGCTCTTGGCTCTTTATCGTAGTAATAATATATGGGTACACCTTTCTGGCAAATCGTATAGTAAAGGTATGTAAGTTCAGTTCACTTAAACCTTGGTATTATCCAGGTCTACCTGCTCACTGATGAGACCTCAATTGAAACCGGTCTGGGTAGTGACCTCTCCTCATAATGTAAAACAGTAATACATCTCCTAGGAGCTGCGTTTTACATTATGAGAAAAATATTAAGGATAGTGATGGAGCTCGCTCCACTTTTGCTCCGAGTTGCCCTAGTGTTGTACTACCAGGTGTTGACTTACGCTTGAACTAGCCGATAGTTTTCTTCGGCATGAAACTCTTAGATTTCGATCTCCGAGTTTCGTATCCGGCTTTAAAAATAATGAGGGATTTATTATCCCCTTAACTTAAACTTCGTTTAATTTATTCTGAATTTATAATACTACATTTGTTTATTCATTCATCTTCCACTACAGTTGACTGCACTTAATATTTTATATATTGTTCAAGAGAAAAACAACAATAACAACTCAACTCTTAATTTTAAACAATCACAGTTTAAATAAAATAAGTCGTTGTCGATAACACGATTGAAGTTGCTCGCTGTATTACTTTTTATACAAAAAAGTAGTGAGAAAAACTAAATCTAAGAGCTTGTCAGTAACCTTATTTTGCCTTGCAAATCAGCAGAATAAGTTCTTGCTCTTTTGGTTATAATCAGTTTAAGCAATGTCCCTATGTGTAAATTTAAACAAATATTTCACTTTTATCTGTTTGAATATGGCAAGTTTAACACGATTAGTCATTATGCGCTATATTATTTATTTTTTATCAACACACACACACACACACACACACACACACACACACACACACACACACACACACACACACACACACACACACAGAGAGAGAGAGAGAGAACATGAGATCTGCAGAACAGAGTCATGTGTGAGCAAAGTGATTAGAAGAAAGGAATCTGCTAACTGGAGAATTGTGTTCATCGAAATGAAACGGCTGGATGTTCCAAATAACAGGAGTAAATGGGATGAAAGTGGATGAGAAGTTGATACTATAAGTTTTGAGCTGAACGGTATGCGAATGTTGACCACTGGCATGCCTCCAGGATTAGAGGAAAGGGTGTATAGTGGGGACATTTCGGTGGAGGAAGCAGAGCCAAAATAAAATATCAATACAAAGGCATCAATATCAATACAAAATAAAATATCAATACATGCGAAATAAATTGAAAGGGGGATTCTTGAGAGAGGGACGAGATTTGTTAAACGGATTACTCTCTTCTGGAAACAAGATCAAGTATTCTTTGAGGAGGAGGAGGGGGGGGGTAATTGGTGCACTATCCAAAATGAGAAGCATATTCAAAAGTTAGGTGGATTTGAGAGTTATAAAGTACAAATAGGTGCGCGTGTGAGAAATAGTATTTTAATGAAAGAGGATACCAAGTTTTCAGAAGATGATGAGGCTATGGATCTGATGAGTTTATGCCAGGCTAAGTTAGACGTGAAAATCAATCCGAGAAGAGAAACTCATGTTGACTGAAGACTGGAATATTATCAAAATTAAAGTGCAGGGAGTGAATTAGTATCCTTTTATGAGGTATAGGATAGATTGCTGCTTTGGTAGAATTGAAATTTATTAGATTATACTCACGCCACTTGAGAATGGTAAGAAGTTTATTTTTAAGACATCGGTTGTAAGTTTGAATAATTTGAGGAGTATCACAGGGTTTCTCGAATGAAGAAGAGGAATGAAGTCTATTGTTATCAGCAAAATTATGAATAAGATTTGAAGTTAGTGAGAGAAAATAATTAATGTACAGAGTGGGAAAATCACGGACTTCCCCAGAATACACCAACATTGACAGAGAAATTTGATCAAAGGGAACTCATACAACCTAACACGCAATGAACGACTAAACAGGATACTAGCGACTCAGTCATAAAGGGCAGGAGGTAGATTATAAGACGGTAACCTGACAAGAAGCTCTCTATGACGGATTTGATCAAATACTTTTAAAGTATCAAGATCGATCACATACGTTTCTCCATGGCTGTCCAAAGATGAGTGAGGTTGAATACGTGCTCTGGAGGGGAAGAACCTCACGTAGCGTAGAATTTGACTGTTAATGACTTTCTCAATTACTAATTTAGGAAAATTAGATGGTAGTTTTATGGCCGATTTTTATTTTTCCTTATTGAAACAGGATGGAACAAAAATCTTGCTTTCGTGCTAATGGATGATGTCAAAGATTATGATATCCTGTATAGGCATTATAAGATGAATGTTGATTCTGGAGCACCAGCTTTTATCACACTTGGAGTGATGACGTCTAGACTATGAGACTGATTGCTATCTAGATTTCTGAAGATATTTTGTTGGCTTCCTGATCAAAGATGGGGGGGGGAGGCATGCATTGAGTTGTTCATGGAAGTGGGAGATGATTTTCCTTGGTGGAAATACAATGGTTGCAGGAAAATACTGATGCTTCAGAAGTCAGCTTTTCTTCAAGTGATATTACCTTGCTACTGTCCAAATGTCAAATAGTTCAAAACATGAAAGGGTAGAAATTGAACCCAATATGAACTCTCGACTGCATTTTGAGTAGGAGCTAAGTTTTTTTTTTCTTCATTAAGCACGTATAAAGTCTTCTTTGGATAAGTTAATGTTTCACGGTGTTACTGGCAGTGGTGTGAACTAAGTGTAAAGAAGAAATTTTTAAATTCAGTCATCTAGGGTATGCTAAATTTTTATCATAGACTTTTTTAACACACATTTAGGAGAACCTGGGCTTGGATAGTGTTCGTGATTTTGAGTGGGGCATGCATCCATGCCCCACTCAAAATATCAAGCATCAAAATAAAAGCATCCATGCTCTCAAGGATTATTTCAGTTATTCGGTCAGAGCAAGTGTTTGAGTCAAGAGAATGGGACACCTTATTAAGTGGAAGTCTTTTTTATATAAATAAAAATAATACACATGAAACATTCGCATACTTTAGAACTTTGTTAGTAAGAGAATAATTATAATTTTACTTGATCAAAGTCTATTGTCATGTCCTATCTCTCCGTGTTAATATTTCCGTTCCTGTTATGCACGCACGCACAAAGAGAAAGAGAGAGAGAGAGAAAATATTATTTCCGGAACTGCATGAGCACCTAGTGGGCATCCCTTATCCCATGCATTTTATGTAATACAAGTGATTAAATATCGTTAGAAATTAAGGGGTGAAACTCTCACAATTCTGCGCATGAGGTGTAATTTATTAAATTGAGCGACATGAATTTTATTCCGATTTACTAAAATTCACTCTTGAAATCTCAGTCTTAACAAAGTAAGCAACACATTCATATTATTTCTACCGTTATATAAACAGTATGATTTTGTCTACAATATTTCATCCATCCATCCATTTTTCGTCTGACTGCATCCCCTAATAAGGGATTTTAGGCAATTAATGCAGCAGGCTTGCCAATTCTCTACTGAATCCCCTAGAGGCGAGTATTTTATGCCTGCAGACGTGTTCACGAGGCTGTTTTATCTCTTTTGAGGGACGAAATGAGATCGTATGAGACTATCCTGCTTATCTTTGATGGAAAAGCTCCGATAAACGCTCTTCGCGTCATAGACAGGATGCGAACCTAGATTTTTCCAACCAAAGGGCATCGCGTTACAGACTAGGTACGAAGGCTCCATACAATACTATATTACATAAATAAATATAAAAATAAAATTTCTAACTTATATTATTCCCCAAAGAGAGGAAACAAATTTTTTATCCCTAACGTTTTTTTCTTTGAAATTGATTGGCAGCAGCTCCACCCTCCGCCCCGAGTTCCAGCGTTAAAAACTTGTGTTTTCAGGAGAAAGAAACACTTCTTTCCTGGTGTAAATATCGACCAACTAGGAAATAGGCAGAAAAGGCAAGAAAAAGTTCCTCTAGTCATAGACTAGAAATGAACTTTCCCCTACATATACACTGTCTACCAATAATTTTCCGTACACTCCTGTTATTTGAAGTTATGGAACATTCCAGGTTTTTTAATAAAAACCTCATAGACAAATAACATAAAATTTAAAGGAGAAAATATTTTAATCCTACATCACGAATCCACATAACACAAAATATACCTCACACTGTATTTCGCATATCCTACAGAAACATTTATTCAAGTGTTGGTTATCTTCAACTAATGGCTTTCGTAGAATTTTCTTTTTTTTATTTATTTAACCCGTGGAATGATTGTGGTAATGACTTGTAAATAACGCAGATTAAGCAACTTGGAGAAACCATCAAATGGAGTAAAATTAACGACTAGCACTCATACAACCTCAGTTTATTCTCATTTAAAAAATTCCTATTTGTTCACAGAAATTACAGAGGTGCATCATGTTTGAAGTCAGAATTTCACATTAGCACTCACCCAGCTTTTTTTTATAAAAGTGATGAGTCAGTGTTGCAAGTTTTAAAAAAGTAAAATGCTGTGTCTAAAATGTTGCATGAGTTCAAAAGATCTTTAAAATAATAAAATATACAGCGATGCGAAATAAACAAAAGGATAAAAATAAACAAAACGATATTAAAACAAATATCGTCTTTGTAAAGCTAACCTTCGCTCACCCACTCGCTTTGCAGATAATGCAAAGCGAGTGGGTGACTAACTGATTACATATTGGCTGCCAGCCTTATTAGGTAGACCCACAGTGAGCACGAAAACCGCCTTATTAGTTTTATGGTAGTTTTTGTGAAGTCAGGAGTAATAATAGTTCATTTCAGAGGAATCAGGAGAATTATGAGTTTCACAGCATCTGAAAGAGCCACGATAATCGCTGTAAGTGTAGCACATGTCAAAATATCAAGAGGGACAGTCTGCTGCTCCAAAACACTGATCGTTTAACAATCAGAAAACGTCTGCTAAGAGTGACAAACAGAGAAGAAGAATAAAGCTGACAGAAAACGAAGAGCTCTTATTGATGAAAAATGTGAGAAAATAACGTCAGAATTCAAAACATGATCAGTACAACCCATGAACGGCGTTGATAAAGCCGCATCGTAATGTACGATAATTCTCCAATCAAATTATAATGTACGGAAATTATAAATTTTGGAAGTCAAAAGAAACCGTTCAAAATTTTTTAGTGAAATAAGAAAAAACAATCGACTAAATTATTTAACATTTAACTAGAATGTTTTCCCTGGGAAAACAAATTCATTTTAATTATAAATCCGCAGTTCTCTAGGGAGGTTCTCCTGGATTTTTTATTATTATTAAGAGATACCTCCAGGGAGTCAGGACTCATCGAGGGAGGCCGCAGTTCAATGAGAAAGTCTTTCATTAACGCAACACCGTTGTAATCACCGAATAAAGAACTTTAGCTGATTTGCATTTTTAACAAGGAAACGACTAATACTTAAGTGGGCTGAAAAAAAGCGATGTAACAAAGAAGTAGTGAAAAACATCAGATCACACACACACACGAGAGAGAGAGAGAGAGAGAGAGAGAGAGAGAGAGAGAGAGAGAGAGAGAGAGAGAGAATGTAAAACCTCATAACAGCACAGTATGGAAAAGTATTTAACGAGAAAGAACGAACCTGTTAAAATGTTTCATGGATAGCTGAATCACTGGAGAAACCAGAGTGAGGAAGGGTTCCGGTGAACAAAAATAAATGGAACGAAAGATGAGGACGAGAGTTGGACCACAAATTTGAAGCTCTAAACAGGGACATACAGTAACTAGGTACGTCTGTCAGGTAGGGAGCACCCAACCCAGTGTCTCATCTCTGTGTGTGCTCGAATGGTGGTGTCCAAAATATTACCTTCTCTCAAACCCCTTCTTGTTGTCTAAGTGACAACAGGATTAATTATACGTGGTCAAAAAGTATCCTGATGTGTTAATACCAAGTTCAGCTCTGTGTACTAAATATCGGTCAGCCTGGGGATCCATTTTAATACTATATTCGAGAGCAAACATGACAACAGCCACTTGAGGTATTTAATAAGTAAGGAAAAGTGTTTTATTGAGTGATGAAAGTCACTTATCACTTACCATTTGGCATTTCCTCCACCTTGGAAGATGTTTTTTTTTTTTTTTGTGAAAACGGGCCATGGTAGCGCAACGGGAAAGTGAAATTGGCTTGGTTACGAACGACTATGTTGTACATCATCCCATTAGTGGTCCAACGGGTAAAGGAGATATCATCACATCCTGGTTAAGCAAGTTGATTTGTTGTACTTTACCACAGATGCAAGCCTTGTTGGATTAGTGGTCTCTGCTCTCCAACCAACAAGTGAAAGTTTCGAATTTCATTGTAGGCAAGGATTGTGTGCGAATGTGTTTAGATATAAAATGATTTTCAACCCTCGTGAGTAAGGTGCGAAGCCAAACATTGCTTACTGGAGTCCTGAAGTAGATTGAAAAAAAAGTATACTCTTCATCTGTATTGCAAAATTTCAGGATTATATGACCCTTAATTTTCACAAGTGAATGAAACATACTACAGATAATCAACCTTCGTGAGTGAGATTAATACAAAAAATGGGAGAGTTAAAATTTGCAGGAAGCCATAAAAACAAATGGACTCTGATTATAATGTACTATGAATTCGGTCTTTTAATTTGGAAGTATCTGGAAAGGAATAGGAATTTGAGAGAAACTCTTTGGCTTCTGTTTGGTTAAAATAGAAATCAACGCAGTTGACAGGATTTCTACCGAATAAGTATGTTAGACACAATTATATTTGCAACATGATGAGTGAATATTCCTAGCGATGATGACGATGATAATATTCATACCATGTCAAAATTATAAGTTACCAATTCGATGGACATACCGGATTCTTAGAATTTACAATTATTTTCTTTGTAGTATAATGGCATAACGTTTCCTATATTTTGTGGTCTAGTTAAACAGGAAAGATTTGGGACATTGTAGCTACAGTTATTTCTGAAATGGAGCACTTATCGCAAGAGCTTACGTACGGATTGAATGACAATACCGAACTCACACTGACTTTATTCATCCTAAATTCATTAAAAAAATTTACACAAGCTGTCATTCACAGTTTTTGTTACTGCTGAATTTTATGTTTTTTTTTTCAACAAATAATATCATTTAAAAATACCAGAAGTTTTGTGAAAATCCTGAATAATAATAATAATAAACTTGTTATTCTGACTGGTACGCCACTAATTGTGCTAAGAAAATAAAAATCCAGTCAAAGGACACGTCAGCCATATTTAGTCAGTTCTCTCCTTAAGTTATACCACTTAAGGGATTCCTTTTAATCCCCATATCTTGGATGCACATTTTTATTGAATGCATACTGCATACGTTACAATCAATCAACTAATTTATATTTTTTATGCAGTTCACTCTCTGTTCATTTTCTTAAGAAGAAATGGAAAAATAAAAAACTCTTTTGGTTTAAAACTGTCACACTTAGTTCATAAGCTCGTCGATGTGTATTTCAGGCAAACACCATTATCATGCACTTGATGCTAAGGATAAGATGCAATTGCACTTCTATTTTCGCATGTCAAATATAGTAATCTAATTCCACAACTCACCGTGCCCATTAGAGCAGCTCCATCAAATCTGACATGCTGCTCTGAAGAGACGATAATGGAAAAACCGTAGGACCTTCTCCAACAATTCCCCTTCGCTCGACTGGAATGTCTTATATCTTCGAACAAAGTGCATTATGCTAACTCATTTAGAGTACTGAAGGTCATGCGTAACTTCTGCTATGGAAATTCATTCTTACATGATGTCTTCACACTGTACGTGAATGAAAATCGAGCATTAGCCCTCGAAATAACCATTAATTCTCTTGTGTGTGTGAATGGAGTTCTTTGAGAGAAGAAATATAATATTTGCTGTTATTCAAACATGACTAAATACATTACTAAATTCTATTTTTTTTTCATTTAATGATTTTTAATCAGTAGAACAGTTGGTCATCAATTGATCAGCATTAGAGGATATGCACATACACTCGATTGATGAAGTTAATTTATCCATACATATTTGCAACCTAAATCCAATGACTTTTTTCAAGTAAGATATTTTGTTATTTCTATTATCTGTGCGACTTTCGTTCTAGTATAGCAAAGGGTTAGTGTGGTGTAAGTTTTGTTTTTCCTCTTAAAACAATTATCGATGCATATTCATCTTACTTAGGATGGATGTATGAATATGCATTAGAACCGGTCTACTTGCAGTAAAATGTACTGATTCCATACTTCTGACAAAATACTTCAACAAATGCAGCCAATAATGCTTTAGTATTATTGGCTGAATTTGTTTCTTCTCATAATAAAATTTAATTAAATGAAAAATACTTGCTATAATTAAAATTTCTGGAGATCCTGAATCTCATTTCATATATGTATCTGTATATACACGTACAGTTTAGTTAACTAACTTCGAAGCGAATCACAATTTTCTTAGCCTACTGGGCATGTGACATTTACGCGAATCACCAATTAATTTAAATTAGCAAATGACATTAAACATAAGATAAAGGATAATGGCCGCCCAATCAGAATATGTCAAGTGTATTATAACTAATCACATCAAATGGAAACTGTCAATAAATTCACAGGACTGATTCAAGAGAAGAGTACAGTTCTAGAGAACAAATAAAGTCTCTCGAGCTGTACTCTGTGAATTGTATCTAAAATGCATTCTTAGAGACCACAGATCTTTATCAAGCTATCTAGCTGAAAAAGACCTTCATTAAGTAATATGGTAGTGTTACACTGAATGAAGAAAATCCTCTGTTAGATAAAGAGTTTCACAAACATTCATACCATAGTAGGATTCAAATCTCCAGTCTTTACGTTGAAGAGTGGTGGAGCTTATTACTTAGCCAATCAAACTAGCGAACATCAACATCCTTTTTAGAGAGTAGTTTTCCACCTATTTGATTTTTTAATGTGCTTATTAGCCGAAGATAATTATTAATACTGTTAAGATTGCATTTATGAATAATTTTGTAACCATAATGACTGATTTTAAATACAAAAGAAACGCATTCTTAACTACAAGAAATATTTGTAGAAGTTATTTCGCTTGGTTACAAAGTAAATTATAATAAACAAGAAACTGTATTCTTGTTTTAAGCTTTTATTAAAGCTTATGCCAAAAACTTGAGCGCAGAGTATCTTCATGTCTTATTTATGTATATAGAACGTGTTGATCTGACATCGATTGCCTTAGTGCAATGCACATAATGCAATGCACACTTACTTTCAGACATACATATTGCTATGTATTAGGGAAGAGTCAATACCTAGACCAGTTTTGACCTATTGAGGTCTGAATATTTTAATTCCATGGTTTGATTTCAATAATTTAGCGATATACTATTTTACTACTCCCATATGGAAAAAAATATATGATATCTGCACTGATTCAACCTTTGTGTCTTCCTGGCTCTAGCTCCCATTGATAAGACTTCAATAAGATCCGATGCAGGTCTGGGTAGTGACCCTTACAATAATGTATAGCGATAACAAGTCTGAAAGAAAGTGTGTTTTGATTATGGGATACCAAGGCAATTGATGTGAAGTGATTAGCCTCTATATACAAGAAGCCTAGTCGAGAAGATATATCACATGCAAACATTGCTTAAACTTAGGTAAAGGATTCAAACAAGAAAATAATGGCTTCTAAATTAAAGACTTAATTCTGTATGTTAGTCAAGTAAATAATAGTTTAATATCCGACGTTTCACTGACTAATATCTGTCAGCATTTTCAAAGGAATACACTGGTAAGCAATAGAAAGTAACAAAAACTAGGAAACTAACCGGCAATTCTAAAAATTATATAAAGTTATCACTGTGCGTGATAACAATACGCGTGTCGCAAGTATAACATTTTATTTGTTGAGATATTTATTGTAATTTTCATGAAAGTTCATTTCTTTTTGGTTAAATGATCTGATTAGAGTTTTCCATATATCTAGTAGGATTAGGCCTTGATTCTTATTTAAGTTACCTGTTGAACGGGCGACTGTAGCAGCTTCTTTGAATGTTCTGGAATGGTAGTTCTCTTCTATGTAGAGCATATGACTCATATCCCATTCAATATTATGGTTGGTAGAGGCAAAGTGGGAAGAAAGGCCTGATATATCTTGTCTGTTATTCCTTACATATCCTATGTGTTCTTTCTTTCTTGTTTCAAAACTTCTAGATGTCTGTCCGATGTAATTGATACCGCATGAACAGTGTATGCTATAAACTCCAGAGTATTTGTAGAAAGGATGGCTATCTTTCGGTGATCTTATAAACTTTTGAATGGTCTCAATAGGTTTGAAGGTTACTCTGATATTATATGGTTTTAGAAGAAGAGCTACTTTTTTGGATATGGTACTAACAAATGGAATTGTTATAGAGCTGATGTATTGGGTTTCATCTCGTTGTCTTTGCGGTATGTCATTAAAGAGAATCTTGTTGATGATTCTTGTAGGGTAGCCAATTAGGGATAGATCTCTGGATATTTTCAGTATAATATTGAATGGAATATGAGTCATATGCCTACATAGAAGAGAATTACCATTCCAGAACATTCAAAGAAGCTGCTACAGTCGCCCGTTAAACAGGTAACTTAAATAAGAATCAAGGCCTAATCCTACCAGATATATGGAAAACTCTAATCAGATCATTTAACCAAAAAGAAATGAACTTTCATGAAAATTACAATAAATATCTCAACAAATAAAACGTTGTACTTGCGACACGCGTATTGCATCACGTGTCGTATTGTTATCACGCACAGTGATAAGTTTATATAATTTTTAGAATTGTCGGTTAGTTTCCTAGTTTTTGTTACTTTCTATTGCTTACCAGTGTATCCTTTGAAAATGCTGACAGATATTAGTCAGTGAAACGTCGGATATTAAACTATTATTTACTTGACTAACATACAGAATCAAGTCTTTTATTTATTGATACTAGTGGTCACGAAAAAGGTCATAAAATAAATTAAATGTCTTCTATAGTTTAATTTAGACTTTCCTTTTCTATTTTAATAAAAATCTCATAAGAGCGTTTGGAAATAATACATTAAGGCCAAGAGTTCGAGAAACGTGCTGTTATGCTATTTCAAGCTTCTAACATATGAAATCGTGTCTTACATGTAATGAAATTTATCTATCACCTAAAGATTTTCATAATCATTACTCGTCAAAATTTCACAGCTTATTGGTATCAAACTGGTGAAATATGTTCAGCCATTCACGTTCAAATTTGTTATCTCTTATAGATTTTATATTATCAGAGAATAGACGATGCTTCTCTTTATAAATACAATAACATATTTCTCTTTTTAGAATATTAGTACTCCTACAATTGTCTTGGCTTACAAAATTCTATTTTATTATTAATTAGGATCTTTCGGGAAAAAATATTTAATACGTACAAATTCCAAATCTTCCTTGCCATGCAATACCTGTTTCTAAATGTTTCCTTTGTGTTAAAAAAATTTCAAAGCTTCATTAAATCATTCATGTATTTATTTGATGTTAAATACCTTTTTCTGTAGACACAAAAATATACAGCTCAATACTTCTTTTTCCTGCATTATACTACAATAATTCTCACAGTTTTCACCGTGCATATGTAAATTAGATGGCGGAAGGTCTGGTCATGACTTGTAAGCACCATCCTTCTGGTAGTTTTCTCCAATATTCTTATCAACCATGGCCAAAGTTATGAACAAGTCGATATACACCTACGATCAGTGCGGCACCGCACCTTATAATTAATATTATTTTAATAACCGGTTACATTGTCAGTTCTACAATGAGGGATAACATGCCAACGGCATTGTGGACGTGACTGCTCGCTCTGTGTTTCACCGTAGTTTTAAAACAACTACGCATCTAATAGCAACTACTTAAAACAATATTATTAGATAAATTGGCTGCGAGATGTCGGTTGCATGGTCATGATTCTAAAGTTGGAGTATTATGTCTGTGAATTTGCGTTATTCAAAGAATTCAATCCAGTGATGATACTTTTCTAAAAATAGGACGATTGTATCAAACGTTAGAGCACATCTATGACACTTAGTTTATATGCACTACTCATAAAAGTTTGTTTTGCGTACTTCTGACATAATGATTGGTTCGATATAAAACAAAAACAGTTCGACTGGAAATTAATTTTCTATTAGAAATTAATAGAAATGCTAAATATCAAACAGAAGTTATTGAAGTATGAAATTTCACCCCCCCCCTAATATCCCTGTAAGTGGTCCCATTTAAGCAAAAATTGGGATGACTTGAAACATTTTTGTAAGGATTCCAAATACTAAATTTAAATAAAATCTGGCCAACCAGAGTCAAAATAACTTATGAATGTAGGAAGAACAAAACAAAACCAGGCGCCGGCCTGGTTGGCCGAACGGTTAGCGTATCCGCTTTCCAGCCAAAAGGCTGCGGGTTCGAATCCCGCGTGGGCATCGATGTTTGTGATTGTCTGTGGAAATACTAGTAGTGGTGGCGGGCAGTAGATGGTGGATTGAGTGGTGGAGACAGAGAGAGATGTACAGTAGGTGTCCTCCCTAGATGAGTCTTTGGACTCCCTGGAGAAGTCATAATACTAATAAATAGGTATGCAAATCTAAACTTTACGACTAGTTAGCTACTTGGAGTTATGACCGAAGCAACTAAGGCTATTAGCCCAGTGTATTATGATGGTTAAGTGCGTGTGTTCTATTCCGGTTAGTGTGCCTGTTTTTCAGGACGAAAAATCCGCGTTTCAGGCAGGAAAAGTCCTGCGCCTCTTAATGAGAACGACTAACTCACCTTCAGTTCAAAAGCCCTTAAAAGGTTTTTTTTTTTTTGCGTCCTAGACAGAATTTGAACGAGGTTTAAGTTTTTCCAACAGAAAAGCATGGTTGATAAAGACTGAGCTATGGAGGCATCCCCATAAATTTTATGAAACACACGTAAATCTGTGAAATTTGTCCTTGAGATCCTTGAGATCATCACTCCGAAGGGGCGTCTTTTAAAGGCAAATGGATACGCTGTGAATTGTGTGGTGACTTGAGATACTTTTATATAGTTGCAAAGAAGTGAATAAGTACAGCAGGTAGGTGCTAGATGTACAAGTAAATAACTTTATTTTTCTTCTTTTTCGAGACACGAGGTGTATGTGTATGCGCGCGCGCGCGCGTGTGTGTGTGTTGCGTGTGCACGCAAGATCTAGATGTAAAGAAATATTCTTTTTAGAAATCCAATTTTGGAAACTAATTATACTTATCTTTCATTAATTTTAAGTTACTGTCCGTAGCATAACCTGATTTAAATATTTTCTCTAGTATATTTGAAATGCAAGTCTTGCGAAAAAGGAAATAAAATACAGTGTGATAATTTATCTAATTATTTCAAACGCATCAAAACATCTTATCGCTGAAAGATTTTCTCTTAAATAATTTGAAATAGAAAAAGTGCAATATAAAATTTGGAATTACAAAATACACCTATAAGAGTACATTTTCTGTACCTAACTGGACTTTTTGGCAAAAACATACATATATAATTAATATGAACGCCAACATCCCTAAACTTTCATTGTTTCGGAAAAGATGTCAAAGATGATCAGATATAGAAGTGAACTTGAGCTCCACCCTAGCAATTCTTTTATTGAGAGCAAGTACTTTAGTTATTCTCTAGGTTTTCAGTGCGATGCGTGACAATACTGGACCGGAAGGAGTTGATATATCTTATAGGAAATTCTCCTTCTCTCCAACACATGATGCATGATAGGACTGACAAACTACATAAAATCCCGTCCACTGCGATATTTCACAGATGGGCGTGTTTTGAGTTGCTAGGTGACAGATTAGCAGTCAAAAGCTTCAAAAGCGATACCAAGGGCGCCCTTCTTCTTAACATTGGAACTCATTATGGGTCATATGGACATTAAACATTTAGTATATAAAAAAAGGTTGTCACATACATATAGATGACTTCAACTAACCTTTCACATTTTCATTCCTAAACAAAGCGGTAATGTTATATTTAACATTAGTAATGATAGCTTGATGGAAAATGCCGGAACTTGGTCACGTTAAAAAAAAAAAAACGTAGATATATTGCAGGATTAGTATTAAACATCAGTGTTATTTTAAAGAAAATATGGATACGAAAAAGATTTTCCATCAACATATTTTTTTTTATAAATTACTGTTAAAAGTATAATTCCGTCTCCTTTCAATACTCTTAATTAAATGTGGTACTCCCACTGAAACATTCATTTATTTGTATGAAATATCCTTACACATAATTAAAAAAATTAATTTAAATGTAGCAAAAAATCTAATTTCAATTTTTTTTATTATTTAAATCTCGTCTTCTATCGAGAACTCGGAAAATTTAGAAAGAATTTTGAAATTCTATAAGAATGATCCTAAAAACTTCTTACATTCACTATCAGTACGGAAAGTTCGTAGATTTAGACGGATCATGCATTCTTTAAATGACAGTTATGAATCGTTGGGAATATGAAGCACTACACCCGTACAGTGTTAATTATAAAATGAACACAGTGATTTTGATTCGATGGAGTAATGGTACTACGTGTATGATAACCAAATGAGCCTGCTTGCACCTGCACTACACAGACTGTATAAAATCGGTACGGAACACCTACCTTAGGTTTTTCTCTCTCTCTCTTTCTCTCTCTCTCTCACACACACACATATATACGGTTACAAGACTGGGCCTGTTAAGTCCATCTAGACATTACCTATTTCTTCAGTAGACTGGGAGAATGTTCGCAAAACCAACTGAAGCCTGCTTTTAGTTCTCTAATGTACGGCCTGCGTAAATCTCTGCTGACTGCTGCAAAGTTATATGTTTGGCCAAGTGCCAGAAGTCAGGGAATAAGATATTTTTTCTTTCACTTACGGATAACACTGAGACCTGACTTTGTTTCTCAACGAATACAAGTGTGAAATTTGAAACTCCCAGAGAAAATGATGTATGAATAGTACTTATTAATACGTTTCTTCTAGCATTCATTTTATTGCTCTAAATTAGGCTCGATTTAGAGCAAATGATAAAAATAAAACAAAATTGAATATTTTTAGTTAACCTTCATACAGGTTAACTAAAAATATTCAATTTTGTTTTATTTTTATCATTAGCACTCTTTTTACATTTCTTTTATATTTCTTCTAAGGAATTCAATTGTTTTTACGCAACATAAATGCCATAAATATTAATATGGATATTTGAAAATATCCATATTTTTGGGATATTGACTCTTTAAGACACAAAAAGCAGAATAATTTATGTTATAAACGTTCCTTAAGGCAATAATATGTATGTGAAAAAGTCGGACGAGAGGAAATAAACATTAGCTGAAGACATTAAGATAATCATTCTTCTTTTTGAACAGTAGAAAAAAAAAAAAATGCAACCATTTTCTTCATTACGAGTATTACTGCAGATCTCATAAAATGCATATCCGTTAGCTTCCTCTTACTTAGATGTATTAGAAATTAGTATAAACTATTTTAAATAACTGGAAAGAGGTTGGTTAGTTAAAGTTGATAGATAACAGTAGATAGAAAAACGTACGGATATTTAGAATTTCTTCCAGATGTCGATGAATCTTTGGACTCCCTGGAGGCGACAAATAATAACAAATAATAATAATGCAATTTTTTTAGTAATGTACTTGGCACCGGTTCAACACGCTAGCCTTACAAGACCACGCTTACGTTGATTTTCCTGGCGCAAAACATGCTGCAGTCTTTCTCACCTGTAGTGACTACCGAATATACAGTTGGGTTAAACGGAATATATAAATAGTTTATTTTCTCCATTTGCTCAAAAGCATTCAGAAAATCAAATAGAATTAATAATTCAAACCGTAACAAAAATGAGTTAATATTCCTAAAAGAAAAAGGGTTACGATTTTTTTCGTAGTACGACAACATGTTACCTTGTATGATAGACTTGAAGTATCATAAAATCATTCGGATGTACAAAAGGATTTATTGTACAGAATTTACTGCCTAACTAAGGGTTAGACCACTAATGGTATTTCAGTAATCATACGTGAGAGGAATTAACTTAAAAATATTAAGTCTAGATAGTTTAAACACTACTTTGTATATTTTGAATATTTCAAATACTTTTAAAATAAAAGGTATATTTTTAAATATAAAAAGTTTACAAGTTTTGCATTTTAAAGATGAAATTTTAGTTCCCCTTCCCCCACTTATAATTTTTTCCCTCAAATGAGATGAACAGCAGATGGATTTTCTGGTTTCGGTTTAGGTTTTGAAATACATTCAAGAAATAAATTTACATTCTTATATATACCTACCTCCAGTGGTATCTCTTTTCCGGCATAATATCTGATAACACACTACCAACCTTCTTATCTCAGATCAGTTTTACAATAAACATCCCACACAGCGGTGTATTCAAACTCTCAACAGAGCGAGATATTCTGCTTTATTCTCAAGTGGGAAGCATTTTCTTGTGTTCATTCCAACTCGATTCTTTTTTTCTATGATGTTTATGCAAAAAATTCCACCAACTGCACTGAAATATTGATAGTGCTTCCTACTACTACTGAAAATAAGTGTGAAGAAAAGAATTCAGAATAAAAACACGTTCAAGATTGCCTGACGTATCTCACTTTCATTTTAAGTTCTACCGCATTTTGGAATTCTATTTTAGTTGTACAATCCTATCAGTAATATGGAAAAACGAAAAATGTAGCACAGTATAAGAAATGTATTTTAGAGTAATACTTCAAGATAGATGCATATCGATCTTTTGGAAGCTTTTATAGACAAATGATAAAAGAGACAGGATTTTAACTTAAAATCCCGTCTCTACGTATCATTTGGGTAGGGTATGCTTTAAAACTTTTAAGGCATACCCTACCCAGTGTGTGTCGTTTAACTGAGAGTGTACTTAAAATTATAACTTCTGCGACAGTGAAAGCAAACATGTAGTCTGCAGTTTTCTGATGGTTTGTTTCCAGGCGCCATCAAAACAATTTTGTATGCTAATCCTATGTGAGGTTTGCCTGTTTGCAAGACTAATATGAATAATATGGCGGATTTTTAATTGTCCATGGCTTATTTTATAGCATTATTTAGAATATTAAGAGCTGGTACTTTAAAAAATACAAAGCGCATATGGCTATAACTTAGACAAAATAACAATTTTTGATTCTTCTAAATGTGATTAAAAATTTATTTCATTAAAGGCTGTGACGAAAAGTGCAAATGAATATTGCAAGAATTTCGATTCTGGTGCGAAAATATTAATCATTCTCAGGCACGTTTCTTAAAAAGCTGTATGCGTGTATCAATAACTGAACTCTGAGAGATTTAGAATCTCGACTAAAATTTGAAGAGCTTACATTTTAGCTTAAACCATACCCATTATTAGAACAATCCTCGGATCGAAGATTTAAAAGTCTAAACTTGTTGGCCTCTGCTCTCCAACTATGAGGCTGTGAGTTCGAATTCCACTGAATCCCACACTCTTCCCATTTTCAAATTCCAATAAAGTAGTATGTTAGATAAGAGCAGTGTTTCAGAATTACGTAATCCTTGGACCATCCACAGTTCACATGTGTCATACACTTATTGCCAGCAGTAACTCCGCTTACTAGATGGATGGGAGCTTCCGTATACTTTAGCCGGTACAGACGAGCCCTTTGGTTGGAAAGACCCAGGTTTGAATTCTTCTATGAGGAACCTTTATCAGATCTTTTCAATCAAATGGTAAATTAGCCTCTCTCATACGGTGGTGGTGGTGAGGGGTTTTTCCTCCTACAGGAAAATCGGCCTGGTGAACACACAATGTTCTACAGATATAAAATACTTATTTCTAGAGAGATTGCAGAAGAATGACAAGCCGGTTGAATTAAATTGTCTAAAGTCCCTAATCAATGGACTCAACCCATCTTGGACGGATGAAAAATGGATGGATGGATGAATAGTAATTCTTAGGCTACCCGTGGTTCTCATGTGCCGTACATTTATTGCCAGTAATAACTCCGCTCACTAGATGGATGTTAATGAAATTTGGTATTTATGATGCCTACTGAAATTTTTTCAATCATCTCAAGTTTCGGTTCACTCAGAGGACCATTTTAGCTGCAGATTTTGGTGAAATTAATCGGAAATATATGTCCCAAATCATAATAGATAAACCGTGTACAGTATGTAAGCCAACAAGTAAGAAAGATCATAAGAAAGATAAGTAAGAAAGACAATTTTATATGAGAACAGGTGCATTTGGTAGTCGTAAATTTGTGACGTCACTCATTATCATGAGAATTTCAATGTAGAGTAGTTTTTGACATGTATCGGAGACATAATTCTGTTTTACTTTTAATTTAATTTTACATACAATATGTTTAAGTGGGATTATATATTTTTATAATTCTCATATTTCTAATTTATTTATATTTATCCCTTCACAAATTTTGGGTTCTTTCATTACATTCATTTTTATTGATTTTATGCCCTATTAGGAAACTATGTTGGAGGATTGTACAAAAGGAACATTCTTTAAAATAAACTATAATTTGTAAACTTTAAATTAGTTCTGTGTTCCATTAAGCTTTGCTAACAAAATATTTCCTATCTAAAAGCAGCAGTTATATGAATTATGTTCAGAAATAAATTATAATTATGATTGCTTTTCTAAATTTTGTCCTTAAAATATACAATTGAAGCGACTGGCTTCAGAAAAGAGTTTATTATTATGATGATGATTCCGAATTGTTTTTTTTTTTCAATTAAATGGCCCAATTATAGCAAAAAAATTCTTGTGTGAAATTATTTTGCCAATACGATGGAATTATAAAGAGTGGATAAGTAGTTTTATCATCGATCATTTCTGAGCTGCAAAATCTTAACAACGGAAAATCACTCTACTGAAACATACGAATTATTATATTTTCAAATCGTTTTGACAATAAAAACAATCCCATTACACAGTGAAGGGGAGGGGGATAATCATGCACCTTTTTTTGTCCGAATGAAAATGGAATTAGACGTAAAAAAAAGAAAAAAAATCACGGTCTTGAACCTAAGACTGGTTTAATCAAGAAAATTTCCATCCGATATTCTACAACATTACACGAAATAAGAGTACAGCTAACGCTCCCTTAGAAATATTTTCATACAATAAGGTTTGAAAATATTTTCAGGATTGAATTTTCGACAGTCGCATTACTGTAGTTTTGGTGAGAACAATTACGATGCCAGGGACAAGTTCTAGACTCAGCAGTGCTTCCCAAACTTTTGGATGTCAAGGCCCCCCCTTGGAAAAATTAAAATATTTCACGGCTCCCATCGAAAAAACAAAATTCGTGTTACAGACATATATTATTATAATATTTATTGTATTTATGTTCAATACAAAACACACACAGCGAATATTGCAACCATCAAATGCAAATATTACATTTTTAGTATCTTACATACACATTTGACCTGGCACATTTTAAAACATTTTAAATTTGTTTTCATTATTTCACGGCCCCCTCAACAAAACTAACAGCCCCCCCAAAGGGGGCCGCGGCCCAGAGTTTGGGAAGCGCTGTTCTAGAGAACAATTATCAATAGCAACATATATCAATAGGTTTTGTTTCTCTGTGCCCCTGCAAATTGTGATGCAAAATTTGGTCGATAAATTTTGTTAATACACAGATTACGAAATTTGGACTCTATATTGATCCAGTAAGAGCCATCGTAACTCAGTCGATATAGACGAAGCCCTTTGGTCGGAAAGACCTGGGTTCGATTCCCGTCAGTGACGTGACGAACCTTTATTTGCTCTCTTTTAACGAAAGGTGAGTTAGCCGGTCTCATACGAGATAGGTTTTTTTTTTTCACCCGGAAAAAAAAACCCTCACCCTGTTGTGAGGGTTTTTCGCCCCTCACAACAGGCAAACCGACCCCGTGAACACACACGCGCGCATTACAGTCATGAATATTGTCCTCAGGGGATGCAACAGAGGATTGACGAACCGGCTGTATTAATTCGTCGTAAGCTCCCGTTATGGGGGGAATCAACCCGTCCTAAGGGACGGATGAGAAGGATAACAGGATAATAAATTTATCCAGTGAGAATCTTATTAAGAGTTTTCAATTATCGTCATGGAGTTCATTTTTAGTTCCATGATTTGCTTTTGAAATAAAATTTCTGATTTATACATTGCTTTAGCTGTAAAATGCCTATCAAATATTACTTACGGATTCCATTTTAATATGACATTTGGATAAAATAACTTGAATTACCTTTAAAAACAAATTTCTTCCTTCTAAGACATTTCTTCTGACTTCTAGTAAAGTGCAGGAGACTAGTAATTGGCCGTTCTCCAAATCAATCGCTCGTCATCAATCATTGTGGGATGTTTTCTGTGAGACAACAGTTTTTTTTTTTTTTTTTACATTCGGCCGTTCAGACACTTACAAGCAGGAACTTTCAAACAATGGTATATGTTCCATTTTTCTGATGCTCTTAAAGTCAGAAGACATTTAGAAACCACTTTTTTCTTAAGATGAGTGAGCGAAATATTGAAAGACGCGTGTAGGTTTTATAAAAATATGTGATAGAATTGTGAGGGAGTGATAAATATTTCAGACTGAATTCTTATATAGATCCAAGCGTTGTAAGATGGGGGAAGGAAGAATAAAACAGTTTTATGGTCTCTCTCTCTCTATGTTTCAAAAGATCTAACAAATATGCAATGGATATGTTTTGAGAAATATCCCACTATGTCCATTTCAGTTCGTCACACATAACGTTCTGTTAAATTATTTAGATTTAATTTTTTTATACTTTTCTTGCGATGTAAAATCTTTACATCATAATATCTGCAACATGCAGTGGCACACAAACGTGTGTGGGTATGGGTGTGCTTGCATTTTTCGCACTATCATTGGTCAGTTATTTCGGGGTAAAAATGAAAGAAAAATAAAAATAAAATTATACAATACATTATTATCTCTATAACCTTTTGTACGCGGTACGTAACGCTTTCATATGAACCTCAAGATGAAATGGTCTAAATGATGAAGGTCGACCATGTTCCTTGTGGAGTATCTCGTACATGTACATATTACTTTAGTAATGTACATGTAATATCTTCGAGTAAATTGAATTAATGCTATGGTAGGATAGTTAATCCGATTTTTTTTTTTTTTTTTTGGAAGAATGGAAATTTCCGAGGAAACATTCTCCCATGAGAACGACTAAGTTACTCCTGCTGAGGATGCGAAGCACATTATGATGGTTTTTCGGGTCCTGGACGAAATTCGACCCAAGGTATATTTTAACTATTCTACGGAAGCACCACATGCGCACCACTGAGTAGAGAGGGAGGGAAGTTATTAGAGATACCACTTAATAGCATGCTAAACCACTGTGAAATTCAAGTACGCCTTGATATGTCGGGGCTACCACACGTATCCAGCACTCTGTGAACATGACAAATGCTGGTGGTTTTCCATTTAGCAACATCTCATTACAGCACTTCCAAAGACGATGAATGGTGACTGAATATGAGTACTGACAGGATGGTCAGTCCGTTGAGGTAAGGTCACAATTATCTTCCAATAACTATTATCGGACGGCATGTGTCCTGTGACAATAGCGTATTATCCTAATGGAGTGACCTTCAGAATTTGCAAATATGCGAATTTATATGCTGCTTAATGTTCGATATCTAAAATATGCTTTCCGTGTTTTGGTCTAAAACCTATTTTCTCCAAACGAGAAAGCTGTTTATATTCTTTTTTAACCCTAAAGTCGACAGACTCTTAGATTGGATTTAATTCCACCAAACACTTACTGTATTGATCAAAGTTTTTTTTTAAAAAAAATGCAGTGCGCCTAGCAACTGCTTTAGAGATTTTGACAGGCACTTTAATCCCCCGTCTTATAACAGCTTAATTTGAGCGCTTGTAATCTTCTATAAATTAGCCCTAAATACAATATTTCGCTATTATTATAGTAGTCTTGGATCTTCGATAGCATTATGATGTTTATAATATAATATTGCAAAAGATATGGATAAGATACATTTTATAATAATTATTTGTCTTTAGTTTATTATACAGTATGATCTGTCACAGAAGTTTTAAATAACCTTGCTTCGCAGAATTCTGTGAAGAGCAAACATGCTGAACATTTTATGCCCGATATGTTCTACATGGAAACTGTCTAGTGAACAAAATTATTTTAAGCTTTTAATCTCTGCTAGTTTTGTGTGCGTTATAGTACAGTTATGTTTTAAAAAAAAAATGACTGGGTTAAGCAACAAACAGTTCAACAGGCGACGGTAATTACAGAATATTTGAAATAGACTAAAAATGCTGAAAGCGCTAAATTCACGTTCTATTATTAGCTAGCGGAGTAAAGCTTATTGTCCGAGATCCCCATTCATCACTCAATAAAGAGGGAGTATACAGCAACATCAATTGTTGAATTTTGTACGTTGGGAAAACGGGTTGGTCAGGAGAGATACGCATATAAGAATACATCAAGAACGTGAAGCAAAAATAACATAAATCAGGACCTAGCAATCTAGTTACAAATTGTGTACTGCACAATTTGTAACAGACACAAATTGTATACTGCAGCAGCTAATAGAAAGCTTTTTTTTATTTCACTCTCCTGAAGAAACGTACTATAAGGCACACAGAGCTATTAGACACTAAAAAGTAAAACAATTGTTCAGCAAAAAGTTTCCATGTGGAATATATACCAGTTTAAATAATCATCCAACGAATATAGTATTGATGTCAAACCAGGTGTGAGACAGGGGGTGAACATTATCTCCACTGTTATTCATCATCTGTATGGAGCGCATTATGAAGGAAAGTGGGATTTAATCGGATATCAAAATTGGAGATGTTAATCTCAGCTCTTTATGCTGATTATGTTATATTTCTAAATAAATCAAGTACAGGTCTAAAGGATTCCCTGAATAATAAAGAATTCCCTATTGTAATAAGTTCGGTATTAATACCAGCCATAAAAAGATATGGCTGGTATTAATAATGGAGAATGTATAAAACAAGTAAAACATTTAAATTATTTAGGCACAAGTTTTAGTGAAAACGGCAGATTAAGTGTGGAATTAAACAAACAGAATTAGCAAAGCTGGTATGTTAGGAAGTCAAATGAATGCATTTATATGGAATAAGAGAGAAATTAGTCAAAACACAAACCTAGTTGTATATAAGACAGTGTTCAAACCAGTTTTAACTTATGAAGGCAACAAAATGAGAGGCTTGGAAATAATCTTGAACCAGAGTGAGTCATACAGGCGTGTGATTCATGGTGTATGGACTGCCAGACCTGACAAAAGTATGTTCCGGCTCTCTTACAGACGACATAGGTGGCTTTGAATGGATGTATACTATTAATATTTTAATTAATGCAAATCCGGACCATGCAAAAATTAAATAAATAAAAAGTGAAAGAATATATATAAAACGAATAAAAAAATAGAAAACATTCTTAGTCCACCCAGAGCACTATAGGTTTACAACCTTTCCTGGTTGGGAGTCACATAAAAAAGTTATACAGGTGAGAGACGTTTATGCCAGCGTTTTGGAGAGGCTTGAGTTTATTACTATACCAAGATTTTCTTCTTGGTGAGACTCAATATCTTCATTAGTGAGCCTCGCGTGGCAAATGAAATGAGAAGTGAATGAATTCTTTTTTTTTCTTTTGTGAGGAAATAACAGAAGATAATCTACAAGGTTTTACTTCGATCAGGTTCGGTGGGTATTATAAAAATCGTGGTTGTTTACGCACTCTGGATTTCTGAAAGGAGAAGGAATAGGGAAGGGAGATTCCCAGCAAGGCTGTTTTATATGTCAATTGATGGTCTTTTCCTGCCTTGATTTGAAACCTTATTCATGGCTGAACATCTTCTAAAGCAAGGCCCAAATATCGGCAATTGACACTGCTGGAGAAGATAAAAATAAACTTAATAAAAAACATTCACACGCACAAGCACACACGATGCGTGACGAGAGTAGTTTACTCAAGAGATATTCGTGACACGATGAAATAATACCTTGGCTGGAAATATCCAGAGCAAATGATTAGATTTCTCTAGACTTCTTCACAGAGTTTGTCCAGAGATTTGTGACATAGTTTAGGAATTCATTAGCTGTGAAGGAATTCATTAACACTGGCAATCGTTAGTTTGATGGGAAGTCTCAGACGTGGTTCAGAAGTAAATGGAATTCTCCATCCTTTTAGAAAGAGCTGAAGTGACAAATTAGTAGATAGAAAGCCTCAACGGAAGCGTATAAAGTTTTACAATCTAGAAACTTCATAAGTTGGATGGTATATGCTCGGCAACGAAATAATAATGGATACATATTATCCTTCCTCGAAATAAAATTGCAAAATCGATATATCTAGTCTAATAATTATATGGAACAGAAATATGAGTGAGAAGTGTCAAATTGTAACATTAAAGCCAATATTCTCCTAATATATTTTCATTCCATGTTGGACTAATTTCGGTTATTAATAAAATATTTATAAATTAATATTATTATAGAGAAAATGATGATTAATACGCATACGGAACACTCTTCCATGGACAGTTTCCATAGTAAAATCCTTAAGAAAATGAAATCTATTAAGCAGCAGATGAACAAGGGACTTCGTTAACTAAACTACTGTAACAAATGAAATTCTAAGGAAGGATCAATTTTCCAAATCTTATAAGACTGTCTATGCGTGTCATATATCTCAGCTTAGAAGTGGCATATGTTTACTTATAATTCCGAATTTATAGCATCTGGCGTTATTTTAATGTTATATATGTTTTCTGGACTTTTGTCAGAAGCATAATCCTCCAATCTCTGCCCAAAATCGAGAATCTAGGGAAATCTGGTGTACTTTAAATTCCGGATTAGTTTTTATTCTATTCCTCTTCCTCTTCCCTGGAACACAGATCCGTAAATGTGTAAGGTAAATCTTTATTTATTCAAGGCAGTCTACCTAATAGGGAAACTGTTCTAGATTTTTATTAATCACATGCTAAGATCATGAATCATGTGTATTGTGTGGTAACTGCCGGGTTCTGCAGATTTGTCTGTTTTGGAAAACGAAAATCCTGCAGGCAGGCTGCCTATGAGACTGGCTTCTCACTTTCAACTGAAAGCTTTTTTTTTGCTCTATGCAAAATCTCTATGCAAAAATTACAACCACATTTTTAAATGTTTTAAATCAGCAATTTAAGTGAACCCAAAGAAAATAATAGATTCGTGCAAAACGTCCGGTACCTATGGGAACGGTACAAAGATGAGAAATGCAAAACCTACTTTCCTTTCACAGGTTGTACGTGTGCCGAAAGAATGCCAAAATAAATATCTGCGCGAAGTCACTAGGATCCACCGAGTAATAAAAGCGACAGGAGCCCAGATAGCTACAAGCGACTAATTACATACCACGTGTTTGATGAAACCGTGAGGCATAAATGTCACCTTTAAGTCATATTTGAGTAAAGAATTTGCACTGTCTGCAAACTATGTAAGTAAGGTAATTGAATACATTTATTTTTTACTCCGTTTCTCTACAGATACATCAACCAATTTTGGCAGAGTTCCAAGACGACGTGGTAACCCAGTGTTCAGCACAAAGACACAGTCTAAAGGTTAAACGAACTTCGATTTCTCTAGATTATCAGAAATGAGAAGTTCGAAGTAAGCTTCGATTTTTTAAACACACTTTTCGATTCAATAAAATAATGTTTTCCGTTTATTTGATATCGCTGTATTTTATAATTGTTAATATTATAATTCATGAGCATATTCGGTAGTCTATGTTTTCATTCTGAAACGCTTCTGACATTATCCACAGTCACGGTTCAGCAGTGGTGTGGAATTAAGGTTTTGATGCATATCACATTCAAGTTGCTTAAGAGTTTTCTCTTTCTTTCTATCTATAATCCTATTGGCTTCAATGGAATGTAACCAATTGTAGTGTGAACCAGGATTTTGTGAATAATTTGTTCACCTGTAAGTTTATCTAGAAAATCTTCAATGTTAAACCTTTACTTATTCATAAGAAAATGCAGGAATGCTTTACGCCTTGAGGTTTAAAATATAAATAAAAAAAATCTGCTTTTATATTTGATCTGGATTCATTTGATAGACGTGTATCTAATCGATTATAGTAATTAAGTTAATGAGTTTCGTACGCTAATTAGGATTTTGTGCATTGCAGAAAAAAAAGAGAATTATAAGCAGAATACGAAGACAAAGATCTTTGGAATCTAAGACGTGCAGGGGGCTATTAAGTGTGACATCAGTAATTTGTCACTGCGTACTACATTAAACTATTGGAACTTTCTAAATTCTTACCACAGTTAAGAAATGGTGAAGAAGTCCACGAAGGCCAACATTATAAAACCAAAAATTGAAGATTATTAATAGAATTGTATCTACGTATGTTCATTGTCCATAGATGAACCAATTGGGTTTTCACGGTGGAGCAACATGTCGCAAGAATACAAACGAAAGTCACTTGAAGTGTCGTTCATGTAGTTGGATATTGTCGCGGCAATCGGATAATTGTACTTTATTCTTATTCCTTATTATGGGTTATATTCTTTAACCCAAAGTGTTATTCTCAATATTGTTTAGAGCTGATGGTGTCAAGTAGGATCGTGAAACGGGTTAAAAAATATAGCAAGCCTCCTCAATGTCGATTAAATACTATCCACGATACATCTATGAATAACTATATATCAAAGTTAGCGCTTTCTGTAACACGCATAGAAAAAACAAAACAAAAACGAATCTATATTTATTAAGGAATCCACTTATATTCACGTAATTTTCGAATTTGGGAGGAGAAGTGTACATGTGTATCTGGAATGAAGTTGGAAGGACTGATACTCAGTTCTAATCCCGTCTATGAAGAAGCTAAGTTAGTCGGCTTCATGTACAGTCAATAAGGTTTTATTTTTTTACCCGGAACTCGAAATTTCCACCCGCAAAATAGACAAATAGTTTGAAGAGCATACGCAACCGTACAGATATTTTAGACTACGCAGATAGTATTAGCTGCTCAATCATAGTAAATAGTAAGTTTGTGAAAGCCATATTATTTTCCCTAATATCCCATTGAAGTCAATTTCGTCAATGGAAAATAAGATGAGAGTCATCACTCATCACTTTTCCTTAAGCATACAGCGAGATATTGAAACAGATTATGGTGTGAAAAGCAAACTTAGGTATTATGTATAGTTCCTATTTGTATAATATACTCAGCAATTTTATACTGATGAGTTCTAACTTAACCCGGCGTTAGTAAGGTGGCAGTGTCACAGTTATTTCTTTCTATATGTTTGGGGTCTGTGACACCCCCACCTTACTAACGCCGGGTCAATTTGCGGGTAGGCTCTCCGCAAGAAATGTTATCAATTCAGATGAGGGGAAGACCGACTGTAATAAATGCCCATATAGTGTTCCAATCCCAACTAGCGAGATGCATGGGCCATTATAGTTACTGGTTGTGTGGCATGAAGTTTATTCCTTTTGATCTTTGCCTCGTAGCATGGAATTCTTAGAGACAACCTTGGCATGTGATTAGACAAGTGCAACATAATAATGCCATCTCCTCAAGGTAATAATGTTATCTCCTGCCATCCACAAAAGGCTTACATGTAAACCTTTTGTGGGCCACATAAAATCTACAGCTACATTCCAAATTTTATAATAAACGATTGAATAGTGATATGAAGAAATGTCTCTGATGAAAGGGGCCATTTTGCAGGTCCCTTCACTTCAGTGTGATTGCAGTTTTGTTCCGATGCCTTAAGCAAAGTTAAGAACAGCGATACTCCAAATTATGTTAACACTGGGTGAACGATGTGACTCGTAGAGATGTCTACGAAGCATGCTGTCTCTTATGTGCTCCTTCGTATTAGTTCGATCGATCCCAATTGTTCGGAGTATCTTAAGTCAGACAGTGTCGTATTTCACATATGGTCGAAATTAAGCAAACATTCGACCTGTAGATGTGTCTTCGAAAGACGCGACTACCTGCCTTTACTGCTCTTCCCACTTTTGTCTAAAAAGGTTGAAATTCTCAAGGGGGGAGGGGGCATTAGAAATGTACGAAACAGCTATATTCCGAATTTGATCAAAAACGGATGAACGGTGTGACGTGTGAGAAGCGTTGGTTCAATTAGGTGTTTCTCAGGCACCTTCAATTAAAATAACGGCATTCCAAATTTCGAAATATGTTGAGATATGACCTGAAAAAGCGAAGTGCTAAGGAGGAGAAGATAGGAGGAAGAAAAAAGAAGAAACAATGCGATATCATTTGAGCATCTTTTCGCTATTTTCAAACGGATCTAGTTTTTTTATTATTATTAAATGGATTAAACGCTTCAAATTTTTCAAGCAATGTTCCGTTGAATATTGATTTATTCCTCTATTTATGACAAATATGGAAATTGTTAGAAGGCGCTGTGAATTGCTGTAAATTATGCTAGTGATATTAAATACGCTTCAGTGACGCAGTTCGAATGAAAATCAAATCGAATTAAAAACGTTTTGTGTTGACAATATAACAATAAACAACACGGAATAGGCGCGAAACTTTATTTGTAAGACTTCGACATGCTTCGCCGTAAATCGACTTACAGCATCGTCGGAAACAAAATGCATACAAGATCCGAAAACTTCTAGCGGCTTTAATCTGATTGTTAGAAAATCAGAATGATCGAAAATCGCGTGTCCAGTTATACTGAAAATATTTCGAACATTTGCGAATAAACTAATTATGGCATGATATGATATGCGGAAAGGAAAATGCTGTTTTCACGCTAATGAGAGTCTGGTTATCTCGTATTGGCAAATGAATAACACGAGAAACACAACATTACAATGTATATCTGTTTTCGCTAACTTTTATGGGATAATAATGTTGTTACAGCTGATATTAGACAACAAACAAGGAAATGGAGAGTCATACGTATTATAATTTCCTCGATTTACTCGTAGTAAATGCAAGGAAGTTATATTAAGCGTGAATAGTTCTTCTGTACGTAGTGTAATTATTGGAACTGTGGTACTTAACAATATCATTAGCAGTGCTGTTACAGATCACCACAAATTGTGTTGAAGTGGTTGTGTCTGGGCGACTATTAATTAACGCGTATTAGACACAATTGTAATAAAAGCATTACTGCTTAAACACATGCGCTTACAAGCTTAAGAGAAACGGCTATGAAATGAAATCATTTGAGGATAAAGCCATTCTGTTTACGTTGCAGGCCAGCCTTACAGGCATTAAACTAAATCATACCTAATGATACGTAGTAGGAGGCTTCTAGATCAGAATGGATAACGTCCGTTATGTAGACAATATGTGTGTGTAAGTTATTTTTTCGCCCACGAGCACTACAATCCGTTACAAATGCATGCTCATCTCAATTTTCATTTTTTAAAAACTATGACATTAATAACTTATAAAATTATATCGCCTATAAAGTAAGATAATATAAATTACGTTTACTAAACCCACCTATTAGTCTTTTCACATGCTATTTGTCTTTTCTCACCCAATCCTCTCATGATTCTTACCATACCAAAGTATAGTAACTCTGCTATAAGTTCAGAGATGTAATATTGTCACACTCTACCCAAAATTAAATATTTTTTAATCTAGGGCAGTCTGCCACCCACCCTACACAGCATTTCATTTTTTTTCTTACTTTGGTAAATTACACTTTTGAACAGAATTACACTGTGTTTTTGTTTAATTTATTATCACTATAATTTGCTTTCCTGGACGTTTTCAAACTTATTAAAAATTTAGATTATCTACAGTCTAATTATTTGCACAGAATAATGATGATATTAACTTTCTCGCACATAACTCAGATTAATGCAGATATCCTCTTCCGTACAAGACCTTTTCCTTTCCACAGTCATTTTTGTTTTGATCTCAAGGGGTTTTTTGGCATTAAAACAATACAAAATAATTTCCATAATATCTACTATTCCAAACCTGCCTTGATTGAATTTTTCTTCTCTTCAAATTCGCTTTATCGAAATTATTCTAACACCATACATCACCGCATTTCAAATTCTTGTCCATTATCTAAGCCTTGTTTTCTCCAGCAAGTGTGTCAAATAGATAATTATTAAAACAGAAGAGTACAGCATACAATTTAAAATCAAATTTTTAGCTCAATGGTCTGAAACATATAATCGATCATGGACCATTCTATTTCTTAAAGAAAAGCCGTCCCACAGTGAAAACCAGTCATGTCCCCCCTACTTCTTGCTAAAAGTATTGGTCATAATGCCTGTAATTCATTGCGGAAGCCTTCCTCATCCAAACAGTTTTGCTGCAACATTATCTAAAGACTAAGCCAACTTCATGCACCTTATTACTCACATTTCTGCATTGATGGGAAGCAAATTCCTCCTACTATACTAAATACTATCATAATGATAATTGCCGATTTTCATATCAGAACCAATGGCTTGTTATGTAGAATTAAAATTGGCTTTCACTCGCTATAGAAAGATGGTTAGTCATTTTATAAAGGTCTATATGTCTATCCATACCTATATTCACTGAAGAGAAAAACTACATTGTCAGTGTCTAAGACGTGGCTGACTTATTTTCCCTGAAAAAGATAAAATAAAGTTATTCCCATCAGAGACAGTTTGACCCTAGTCTTCGATTTCTCCGCAATGAATGGCAAAGAAATCCATACTAAAAACATTTCATACTTCATGTGACCTCAGTGGCCCAGAGAATAGAAACTGCCTCACCAATGTTATGTACTGGAATCCCATAGTTGCATAAATCCTTGTTCACACTCATTAAAGACAGGGGCGCGCGGGCCATATGTGCAATGTGTGCGAAGCACACAGGCGCCAGGATAGTAAAGGCGCTAAAGAGGAGGAAATATTTAAAAAAAAACGTTTTTTTAAGGTGATTTTTTATTGGAGGGGGGATAGGAGCCCCAACTAAAGTTTTGCACACAGGCGCCGGACACTACTGGCGCACCCTGATTAAAGATAAACTGATAATGAAATGAATTAGGCTTGTTAAAAATAAGAGCAAGAGTACATTTTTCAGTTTTTTCAACTGAATTTGAGTTAGTCAATCTCAGATGGAGATGAAGGAAGTGTTTCCTACCAGAAATAAAAATCGGATTCCCTCCCCTAAAAAAAAGTGAACCGGCTGGTGAGAACACGGCAGCTGACAAATATGATACTCACCTCAGAATTTCAGCTGCTTTGGTGATAACTGCAAATAACTCGAAACTTAAGTGGCAGATGATTTTCATCTCCCGGTATGAGACCGATATTTAAAAATTACAAAGCTTGGCATCTGGAGTAGGGGTCTCAAATGTTTTACCTCCCTAACCTTTCTTAGGTGGGATTATTATAAAATATTTTTCTTAAAAAACTTCGCTATACTTTTATTTGACCAGTAGTTTTCTTGTAGTTTGAAAATTATCATATATACAGCCCATTATTTTTAATGATCGCCATCCGTATGGATACCGAAATTCTATCTTTTGTCATCTCATCACATCCAGAAAAGCGCTACGGAAAGATCTGAGGGAAAAAAGCATTATCTTTCCCTTAATATCTACCATGCATTTGATCAGGTCTGGTACAAATAACTATTGAACAAGGTAGGGTCCTAAGGCTTCCTTAGATCTCTTCTAATTGGGTGTTCTTGTACTCGTATCTTTCGCTGTGTATAATGGGTGGCTGTTTTTCTCTGAATCATCTTCTCTCAAAAATAAAGAATTTTAAGGGTTTATTTTTTCTTATAGCCCCTATATAACAATCATTTTCTTTCACTGGTTAAGCATTTTCTTCCTATCATTCTAATGATATACTATTGAGAGTCTTTGGGAGCACATTATTCCATTCAAAGCTAACTAGGAAGTCAAAAGAATTAAACTTTCTTTTATACTGCTTGTTTTCAAAAACATATCTTTAAAACAGCAGTAAGTAGGTACTTAGGCTTGTTAATTATTTCCCTCTCTCTCTCTCTCTCTCTCTCTCTCTCTGTGTGTGTGTGTGTGTGTCGCTCGTTCTACTCTATCACAGAAATGCGTACTTTTTTCCCTGCTTCAACTGAGCAAATGTTACTTTCATAGCATTTAAATCAGTCACAGCCCAAATTGGAATATCATTACTAGCTGTTTCATTTTTTTTTTTCATTTTTATATCTCTTTCACCTATAGAACAAGCTCCCTTGTACTACGATCTATGTGCAAAACATTATGTGGTCTGGCATGTACACCTAATATTTGTTGTTCATTCGGTTGCAAAGTAGGTCATTTAGGCCATGAACTAATTCAAGATCGGATATTAAAATCTTAATCACTTTTTAGAAAATGACTAAATTTTCTAGACACATAAAGTAAATTTCTCTTTGAATCAACTTAATGAAGATCATATTTTGGAATCTTTCCAACACACATTAGCCTAATCAACAATGATGTGCAGGCTTCAAGAAGACACCGTGGTTTATCTTACGATGCTCCAGTACCAAATGGGAAAGTTACCATATGGCTGTTAATCTGTATTAATGTAATATTCTTTCATAAATCTTTCATATTTTATAAAATTCTTTGTTACTATTTCATGAAGATAATAATACACCAATTAAAAAATGATGATCTACTATTACTTCTACGGAGTAGCGGTCATTATTTGTTTGTTTGTTTAATTTACATCAGTCGATAACAGATGGCTGTATCAACTTCCGTAAATTTCCATAGCACACGGTAGAATGCTTTTGGATGTATCAATGAGCTTCGTGACGAACGTTTAAAATCCCTTATGATCGGTGCTCCAGTGGATCATATGGTGGGGTTACCTAGCAACGGACATGTGACTACTCACGGCAAGCGTAAGTTGTTTTCGAGAGGTGCCTTTTTCTCTCTCGCCGACCTGTGTGCGGTTTGTAAGGAAACTGGGAAAGTAGCGACAGGAAGTTTTCTGGTCTAGCTCGTCAACTGATGACCTTTCCGTTTCGTCAGTTTTTCGATATGATGTACCTTGAAGTGAACGAAAATATTATAAAGCAGTTTTAGTTATATTTCCCGCATGATATAATGAGTGGGGTTAAAAGTGATGTGCCTATGCCTTTAATATCATATTGTGTGGTCGGATGATCCTGAATGAACTCTTTTTCAGGAACAACATCAAATTCCAGTGGATCGTTGCAAGTGTCATGTCTAACAAGCAAAATCTCAACAATGATCCGGACATAGACGATGTTATTGAACAACTGCTGACTTCTAGGAGCGCTCGCGGACAAAAGGTAAAAGGTAGACTATTTTGGGCATGAATAAATAACAGAAAAGCAATTATAGATTAAAATACAATGTACGTTGATAGAATGCCCTTAGTTACGGTGTGATTATATCACATGAAATTAGCAGTTGTATCTGTTTAGGTGTGCTTGATTAATTAAATGAATTATTTCTTTCATTACACACCACTTATTAAAATGCATATCAAAAATAATTATAATTCGTGTATTGGTGGATTGATACGATTTATTGAGGTTAATATGTTTAATTATTAATAACTCAGCGTTATTGATATTAATATGCAACCTTCTGTCACGTGACTAAATTTTAAGACATTCAGAATAACCTTTTCGCAATATTAATTTTTCTAAACTGGTATTATCCTTGAATTCACTGCAGAAGTTTTGGTTATCTTAAGTCTCCAAAACGAAAATAAACATTTTTTTTTTTTTTAAGTTAAGGGATATTATATCCCATATTGTTTCTTAGCCGAATAAGAAACTTCAAAGAGTTTCATGCCGAATATAGAAACTATATAAAGTTCGGTGATTCCAAGTGTAAGCAAATACCTGGATAGTGCAGCACCTGATCCATTAGGTAGTGCAAGCTGAGGCAACTCATAGAAAGGGTGGAGCAAGGTCCGATCACTATTCTTGATTTTTACCCATAATGTGAACTTAGCTCCTAGGAGCGGTATTATTGTTCAACATTATGAGAGAAGGTCACTACCCAGACCAGTTTCAACCTTTTTTGAGGTCTCATCGGTGAGTAGGTAGACCTAGTTAATACCAAGTCAGAAACCGGTCTGGGTAGTGACCTTCTCTCATAATGTTGAACAATAATACCGCTCCTAGGAGCTAAGTTCACATTATGGTTAAATATCAAAAATAGTGATCGGATCTTGCTCCACCCTTTCTATGAGTTGCCTCAGCTTGCACTACCTAATGGATCAGGTGCTGCACTATCCAGGTATTTGCTTACGCTTGGAATCGCCGAACTTTATATAGTTTCTATATTCGGCATGAAACTCTTTGAGTTTCTTATTCGGCTAAGAAACAATATGGGATATAATATCCCTTAACTTAAATAAGTTCATGTCGCCGAATTGAAGCCTTTGGCTCTTCATATAATTAGTAATTCGAAAATAAACATTTAATAAAACGCTCTTTTCGTATATTAAAATTAGTTAAAAGATTAGTGTACCTTGACCAGGCAGACCACAAAACAATAATTTCAGTAATATAACTAACCCAAATGATTATTTTATGCACTCTTGCCCGAACAAAATGTTGCTTAGTATAATCTGATTGAAATTAAATGGCTATTTAGTGAACATCTCTAATAATCTACGAAATGTACAAATAAAATTATACCGTCAAAAATGTTCATTTAAATTTTGGATACTCATGCGTATATTCAAGGCAATCCAGGTTACACATTTCTGATGAATCTTAGTTTTCTTGTTGTATGACAAACATACTGAATACATAAAATATAATGTATTCAGTATTTTTGTGACATATACTGCAGATTTGCTTACATATTTTCATGCAAAAACATAAATGCTTTGAGATATACTGCAAAATTATACAGGATATCGTCATAATTCTTGAATTAAGAAGAAATTATAAAAATAAAATGGATCCAAGTAAGACATGACTAATATTTAAGATAGTGGGAAGGCAAATTTTATTATGCTTAATATTGGATCATATCTTTCTAAGTAATGCATGTAAAAACAGATGCATTTAGTGCCTCTGGTGCTCGTTGGAGTCCCATTCTGTCTACTGTATATATATATATATATGTGTGTGTGTGTGTGTGTGTGTGTGTGTGTGGAGGGAGAGAGAGAGACTGATGGCTAGCCATTTCTTAATGGAAAATGGATTATTTGAAAAAAAAGTCGTTTTTCATTTCCAATCAGAGGAATGCGAAATATGCCTCTAATATACTTATAGAGTTCTATAAAAATTCAAATATTCGAGAAGATGAAAATATTTGGGAGTTTCTTTTCTAGAAAATGCTATTCTTATAATTATACTTGTTTGTTTTTATATATATACATACATATATATATACAGTAGACAGAATGGGACTCCAACGAGCACCAGAGGCACTAATATATATATATATATATATATATATATATGACAACTATACTTTAAAACGTTTCGGCTGATATTATTAGCATGAATCGACAAACAGGAGTATGTGATATGCCTAAGAACTGCTTTGAACTGTGCGTACCAAAACCAGTAGGTCTGTGATGCGGAAGAAAAGTATCTATTTCAGGTGAAAGAGTAGACTTGAAATGTTCCCCTATCTTTTGATGAACTCCGAACCCAAGAAAGAGCACAGTTGGACGCTCTTATCGATCTCATTACAAAGAGAACACACACACACACACACACACACACACACACACACACACACACACACACACACACACACACACACACACACACACACATTAAATGCTTTGGCTAATGTTTCTAATCGTTACTAATGCACAGTAAAATAGATTATTTCCAGTCACTTTCGAAACAAATCATTCCATCGCATATCCGACGTTCAGACTCGTTCATCCTGGATAGTAATCACTTGTTGAGCAGGGTATGGTTTCCTTAAGATGGACGCAGACACCTTATGTCAACTTTGTTTACTTTTCATTAAGAATCAGAAAGAATACAGAATACATTGTGCTAAATATATAATAATGGCCACCTAGTAGCATGAATAGGAAATAGTTGGCACAGAGAAAGAGAGAGAGATTACAAAAATGGTGTTTAGAGGGTAGTCGTCAAAGAACCGTAGGAGCTGGGCATACCCCAGAGTTCAGTGTCAGTATCTTTGTTGTTCAATGTCTTCATAAATTATTATATCTGGGATATTAGGAGTAAAATTTCTCTATTTGCTGTTGATGGAGGTAGGCAAAATAGTCAATTCTCGGAATGATCTCAGTTCTTTACAGGAATAATTTTAATAAAAGACTGAAAAAAAGGGGAAACACAAACGAAAAACATTTCAATGTGAACAAATGCACTCTATGCGATTTGATGGGAAGGAGTATTAACGAAATAAATACAATGAGTTTGTCAATGAATACGAATGAAACAGTATGGTTCATTCATTAGCATAAGCAACCTCAGGGTTAAAATTAGGAAACGATCGGTATTACCATACGCCGAACGTAAACTAGATTCCAGGAATAAAAATATTAATATCAATGGTAAAAATAGACAGAATCCTTTATAGTACGTCGATGATATTGTTATTAAAAACAAAAAGATAGAGCTAGAAATACAAGAGTATGTATATCTTGGAAGAAATTTTACATTACAGGAAAAAAGCATATCGTACATAAACAAACAAAAGAATTAAACTGGCTGGATGACTTTTGGCAAACTGAAAATTTTCTGCGTGGTAAAATAAAACCTGAAAATGGGACCAAACATTTCAACGAATCTATCATTCCGGTTACGACAAACAAATCGAAGACATGGTCAATAACGAAATACAGAACAGAATGGGGGGAAATGAGCATAAAATGGTGAGAATCTTGCTAAACATAAGACAACATAAAGAATGAAGATATAAGACAAGAAACAAATGTGTTGGTATAAGGGAAAAGATTTTAAAAGAAATGGACAAGACGATGGTCCCTATACGAACAAAAACGAATGCGTGAACGACAGAGAAAAGATAGAAGGATGACCTAGTGGAAATGGCTGCAGAAGGATGGCATCGGAAATCCTTCAACAGAGAAAGATGGAGACAATGGGGAGGCCTACAACCAAAAGTTATAAAAAGGGCTTACAAGAAAGGTGAAATGTGTACTGTCGAGGTACGCTAATAATAATTTTAAGTTTTTAAGTTTAATCCACTAAAGTTTTGTGTGGAATTTACAATAACAAATGCGCGATCGGATTTCGATGACAGTCGAGTGCTACGGCAGTTTCTGCACACAATTACCTTAGAGGCGATAATGAACATCGTTCAAGCAATTAAATACTTACGTGATCAAAAGGAAGAGCCTTTCGTTTTTTAACCTTTCTATGCACCGAAAAATATCCAGAAGTTGGAAAGCCCTGAGTTCGAATCCCGTATACGACATGAAGAATATTCATATGGACTTTTCACCTAAAAGTAAGTTAGCAGGACTCGCACAAAGGCGAAAGGTTTCCCTCATAGAAACTTGGGTTTGCATCTCCGACAACACAGGTGAACTGGCCAGAGAAACTTGCGCAATTACAGACATAATACACTGGCATCATAGCCTTAATTTCGGCCGTATATCAAAACAAACCAATGCAATTCATTAAGCATTGAAGGAACGTTTCCCGTCACTTTCGATCTATACTGAGTTAGCTGATCTCAAACAGGTGGATTTTTTAATCGAGTTTTTCCTTCATCAAAAAGGATTATCCAATCTGAGTATATAACAGATATAATGCGATATTTTCTTTTTTTTTCCTGCCGCACTTTCTTCCCCGAACGCTAATTAAAATCACTGACATTCTTGAGCCAACTATTTGTGATTGACCAGTAGCACCTAAAAATTAGTTAGGGCTAAACTTCCTCCAAAGAAGATAAAAGAAGCTAGGGGATTTTTATTTATTTATTTTTTTATGTAGATAACATCGTAAATATATATATTTACGATGATTTGTAAATACATATATTTACAAATGATTCATTTACCAAAATGCTTTATTCCAGAATAGGATATTTGATGACAATTAGCTTTTTTCTCCATTTAGAATTCATTTGTCGAAAGTAAATATCACATTTTCAAGGGAAAAAAAAACAGATGGCTCTATAACTTTGCTAGTTTCTTGGAAAAAAATAACGAAGTGAAGTCCAAACGCAGCAAACTACTGAGCATATAGTGTGACCTGAATGAAACATTTCAGGGGATAAAGTAACATCTTTTTTTCCGTCTCCTTTGATTAATCCATGAGGCAGAATTTACTTAGTCGCCCTGGCACGCAATGAACCATTCTACAAATGTAAATTTTGTACTTTGCAGCAAAACCACATGAATACCTTTTCCTACTTAAAGAACAGCCTTTTCTTTTTTGTTTCTTGTGAAAAATAATTCATTTATCACACAAAACTGGAAGTTAGTTCGCATCTCGAAACTACATTAATTTAAAAGGTTGAAATTTTTTTTCTGAAAAAAAAATTATGAAGTCTAATATCTTTCTTAAGCTTGAAAAGAAACATTCACGAACACTTTCAGACGGTAACGTTGGTCGCAAGCAGATCATTAGCGATACGTATTTCTTTTATTAAAAGACAATTCTTTGACGTAAGAAACAGCATTATTATAATTAAAGCATATTTTAACATTTTCTTCTCCATAACTAGTTGGGTTTGATAAACGATTTATTTATATCATATGGATTTATTTGTATCATTTAGGTTACTTTCAGTTATGAAGTAATCGACTTATTTGACTATTCAAAGCGTGCTATATACAGACTATATTGCTGCATTCTGTATAAATCCATGATCATAATAACCTAGAATTAGCACAAAATAAACAATCAGCGTTCTTAACTCATTTCGAATATGTTTGTATTACTGATGATCCGAGTGCCTGGTGTGTGCGTGCGTATGTTATAGAAAAAAAAATGGAAGGAGTGTGCATACAGGTATCTTCATATGTTGTTATTCTTCTACAATTAACGTGCATTATTTCCGTGACTTATTTGCATGTGTTGCAAAAACACGTTCCGAGTTTTCTACTTATTAGTATAATGAGAGATACAGTTAATGTATATTCGCGACTTGTTTCTGTGCATATTAATTAATGAATGTTAAAATTATGGAACGATATTTCTTCAAGAGGAGCCACGAAGAAAGTTAATTGTTGCACGCAAAATTCCATGGACCAATATACAAAGAGGATGCAGTCTATTTTTGTGGCAATGCACATCACAGTCAAGGTCAAGTTTATATCACAGAAAGTGTACTTTAATGCACATCAAGAAGATTCAGAGTTAACAGAATTAATCAAATCAAAAGTTAAAAATGCATAAAGTAGCATTAGTCTATCTACTTGCAGATAGTAGACTAATGATCCCATATATATTGTATCTATATTTATTTTTTTAGATAATTTATCACTTTTGTTACACTGTCAGAAGAAAGACCGTTGTATTCTAGTCGCGACTGGAATTCAAACAGAACTCTCTTAAACTAACAAAAGAATACCAAAACATGGTATTCTTTTGTTATGTTTACTAAATAATTGAAGTTTTACATGAGAATTAAACAGAGAAATCTCTGTAATAAAATTAACTTTAGTAGGTAACGCAGTGAAAATAGGAACTGACAGAATATCAAACAGAAATGTGTTCATGGCAGCGTGCCATTATAAACGGAAACCATTCATCAAAAACGGTCAGATTTGTACTATCTGACAATCAGTATAGATAAGAGTCATAGTTTTGATAAGGAAATTTTAAAAATATTCTCTACTGAAGGACAAAGAGGAGAAATCATGATCAAGGTCAAATATTTATCTTGGTTTGCGCCAGTATACTGATGACCGCGAATAGTATGATAGATTCACATTAATTGCTAAATTCGGTCGCCAATAATCAACGTTTGGGTACCTGATAAAAGATTTGCTCCATGTGAGCGTGCAAACTTGCTAGCAAGTAACCACCTTACCACCTATAATCAAGGAACGGATATATAATCATTTGTATTTTTTTCCCTCAGCAGTTAAAACAATTGTATATTTTTAAAAGCTATAATGCTTTCTCTCTCTATCCATTAATCTTTTCACTGCTTCGAAGAAATTAGTTGGGTTGGAATTGCATCCGAAGCAATTATGTGGCTAGTGTATTATGTCTGTCAGCATCTTGTGTTCTCCGGCACCTTTGCATGTTTTCTAGGATAAAAACTAGCGTTTCCGTGTGAAACTTATGAGACTGGCTAACTCACTTTCAGTTGAAAAGTCCATACAAAAAAATCCTTGAGTCATAGATGGGACGGCGATGCAAAGTTGTTATTAAAAATTAGACTTGGAAAAACTCAAAATAAGATAACAATGTACCTCTCATGGTGATTTCCATGATGTTAGGTGAAAGACCATTAAATGATCGATTATGTTCGCTGACTAGAGGAAAATTTTGTAGCCATTTCCTCATGTAGTTTTCAAGTTATTCAATATTTGCGGAAGTTTTATTTTCTTCCGAAAATTTAAACTTTAAACCAGAAACTCTGAAAACACAACAATAAAATTCACACCCTTTCGCAAATCTTGGACAAAAGCGAAATCAACTACTGATGATGAAAACTGAAGCCGAACGTCTTCAGTTTTCATCATCAGTAGTTGAACGTCTTTCGCTTCAAATGTGGCATACACCAAACGCGATGTAAATTATTTGGTGATGATCAAAGCTACCAACAATTTGTTCAAACTATTCATCCACTGTTGTTAATTCATGTAAACCACATGGTCATCATCTAGCGGTTATGTTTGTCAATATATCGTCTTTCCTGGTAATTATGATGGAAATAAATTATCTATTTAATTCCAAACGATGCCAACTGTGATGAGATAATGAATTTTTAAGTGTTAATGAAAGCTTTCAGAACTGAGAGTATGCATTTAGGAATACTTCCGTGATGTAGATCGATAACTAGCGTAGATGTGAATGTCCGCAACGTCACAGTGCGTGTGTGTGTGTGGGGGGGGGGGGGTTGTGATAGTGGCAATTTTCATTACGGTTGGTTGGTGACAATGATAATTTTCATGTATTATTGTTGAACATCAAAGTTTGTGCTGGACATTTCAAAGTTATGTCGGGTAGCTAGTATTTTAATTTCTACCCAAACTATGACTCTAAATCATTTTAAATTATATTTTAAACATTTAGGATTACACTTATTGACTAATGTTTTTAAAATCCGTTTTTTTCGCATATCTTTCTGCTTTCAGTGTAGTAATTAGATCGATTCAAGTTCATATTCATTCGTTAACTGGAGCAACCAAAAGTGAGAATATTAAATCCACATATTCAAATATTCACGAGAACGTAGATGAACATCGAACTAGTACTAGTATACTTGGAACCATTCTAATAGAAGGGGTGGCACTTTGAACAAGATCAAGATAAGATAAGGAATCGGGACGTCGTTGTGTGTGACGTCATGTGTTTGGAATGTTTGGAATTTCCCTGGCGGCATATGTGTCAGTGACGTAAGAACTTGTGTTTTGGTTCGCGTATGGAATTATGGGTGATGGTGGAGATAAGGATTCGTGTTGTGATTGGTGGTGCACTCCTGATAAGATCAAGGTAAGATAAGGAATCGTGAAGTGTGGGTGTTGTTATGAGATGTACATAAGTGACGTCATTTGTTAGTTGTAAATAAGTGACGTTGTTGTTTTGAATGGAAAAGGGAGATATATTAG
This sequence comes from Typopeltis vanoorti, assembly GCF_054136105.1. NCBI lineage: Eukaryota > Metazoa > Arthropoda > Arachnida > Uropygi > Thelyphonidae > Typopeltis > Typopeltis vanoorti. Next base: position 52,698,502 of record NC_143557.1, on the reverse strand, counting down.
TGGATAAGGAATCGTGTCATGATTGGTGGGACACTTCTGACAAGATCAAGATAAGATAAGATAAGGAATCGTGACGTGAATGTTTGTTGTTATCAGATGAAGATAAGCGACGTCATTTGTTAGTTGTAAATAAGCTACGTTATTGTTTTGAATGGAAAGGATGATATATTAGTGGATAAGGAATCGTGTCGTGATTGGTGGGACACTACTGACCAGATCAAGATCAAGATAAGATAAGGAATCGTGACGTGGATGTTTGTTATTATAGATTTTGGAATGTTTGGAATTTCGCTGGGCCCTCCTCTGTCAGGGACATCACGTGGTTTGTTTGGTTCGTTTTTTGCCTTGGGGGGGGGGGGGTATTTAGAGCTAATGTCACTCAAACATACATTTTTTTTATTTCTTCTATAGATGGCTGTACTAATTTTCCAATACATTTTGGGGTATTTCTTTCCTGTTAAAGGAGGAATTCTTAGAGTAGAGTAGAGTCTAGCGGCGACAGTGTTTCGTGGTTTTCTAAATAATTTAATTATATGCTGGTCTCCCTCAAACACACACCTTTTTTTCATACATTTTGGGGTATTTCTTTCCTGTTAAAAGGTGGGAATTTTTAGAGTATATTAGAATCTAGTGGCGGTTGTGATTAGACTTTTCTGAATAATTCAATTATATGCTGGTGTCGCCCAAACATACACTTTTTTTTGCTCTGATGTTAGCACTATCAGTTGGAGGTGACATCACTAAAAGATTATTGGCGAATGACAACCTCATTTCGAATTAACGTTATCTTGTTTACTAGTGTTTGAGTAATGGTGTTTTTTTTTTTAGTTTACATGAAGAGAAAAAAACCAAACTCTATTTTAAAAAATAAATTAAAAATAAACGGAGACTTAAACGCTTACTTTTTTTGTATGTAGTCTAGAAATTCTAATGATAATTTACTTACAGGCTTTCCAGAATGATTCTTCTTAATGCAAATAGATATTCCAAAATAGATGAATTTTTATCCACAGCAGAACACACACACACACACACAAGAAAAAAAACACAAGGTTGGAAGAACGAAATTTCTGTAATAACTTGAAATATTTGACCATTAATTCCTTCACATTGGGTCATTCTGTCTTTTGCTGACTAATATATTCGGCAGTGATTGGTAATTGTTGTGTCTACTTGTGAACTTTTCTGACTGGGAGTGATTGGAATTCTCCTGGTTTTACTTGAGGGTTTGATAATACATTACAAACGTCAACTTTTCATGACTCATATTCTTCCTTTGATGTTTTGTGCGGTATTATCAGTTCGGGGAAGTACGACTATTTTTCTATAGTTGACTATTTAATTTAGATTACTATCTGATTGGTTCTCTGTTTAATTCCTTCTCACAGTTGCTCATGCTATGTTTTCCTAAGCTTGGTGGGAAAGTTTATGCGCCTTTTTGTTTAGGGTAAGCGTAATTTCCTGTTTCGAATTCCGAGTGCTGTTAGAGTATGGAATTCTGACAAATGAAATGATTTTTTTTTCAAATTGAATGGTTATTTTCTGTATTTTAATTTTAAAATTCAGTTTAACTACATATTCTAACAGAATAACTGAGCAAAATTATTGAATAAATAAAATGTATGTGAATTTATTTTCCAACACTGCAGCTTTCTCATTAAGTCTTATCTTAAAGATCTCTCTTATTCGGTCGCCAAGTTGCACGTAGGTGAGAAATCGTGTGTTTAGGTTGGAGCTCTTGGTTCCCATGGGAAATTATTTCTGTAGTAAATTAATGCTTACATTTATTTTTTTTAAAAAAAAAAACAATATGACTGTTAATTTTACCTTTGATTCCTTGTGCTCTTAACCTATTTCTGTAACTGGAATTTATTTATTTTATTTATTTTTTCTTTAGCATTAGTAATTTTAAGTAACGAATATGAGACAAACAAGGTTTTGAACTCGCCGCAGACAGCGATCTTTTTAAGAGTTTAGTAACATGTCGTTGGTTTAAAATATCTAATGGCTCTGTAAAATAACCAAATTCTAACAGTATTGTGACTTTTCAGGTGAAATCTTCTCCACTAAAATTCTGGCTATTAATTTAATACCCGATTATTCCTTTTGCTTCCAAGAGTTGACAGTTTCATGAAATATTTGAGGGCTTGCATGAACAAATAAGACTTTTAATTCACTGAGTCAAAAAAAAGTCTCCGGTTACTTTGTGGCATGAAATTTCACAAGGAAAAAATATATATTACAGTCTTACTTAAATTTTTATAACACATCAATGACACCCAATTTGTTCATTTAAATTTACACATTTTATTTGAATGAAATATTATTTGCAAACTGTATTTACTGAATCTAACACACAGAAAGTAAATAAATTGAAAAATACATCAAAGGTTCTTCCCATGCTTGTGGAATTGCCGTCATGTGGTTTTTGACAATGTGACTCTCATTTTGAAAGTTAATTTTTCATTTGGTGATCGTTGGAAATTTATTACTGTAGTAAAATTAAGGGTTGCATATTTATTTTTTTGAAACCAATACATATACTTCTGAGAATTATTAAAAGCACAGAATCTTTTGTTATGTTTCCAAAAGCATTTAAAAGTACACGTTATGTTTTCACGTTTTATGCATCCAATTTCATTTAAATCAAGAACAGGCCTCCCTATTAACCTCGTTAATGTTTTTGATTTTTCTCTTCCTTTGGCGAGTAATGTTTGATATTTGCATGTTGATTCTATCATCCAATTTCTTAGTTTGTCCAGAGATAGTGAACCAATTTCCCTCTTCAGCTGATGGTTATATTTTATTAACCAAGAATTCTGTTTTTTAACTCTTTCAGGTAATTCTTTCCAACTACAAGGTGATTTTGTCAATGCATATCTTACAATAATTCCATCAGAAATACAAATGATTTCTTTAGGAAATAAATATGAAGTCTTATTCAAAAGAAATTGGCAATCAATTATCCCAATGATAACTGAAAATTTGTATTTTTTCCCACTGTCGATTTTTCATAATCGTTTCCCTTCTTCTTAGATTACTTCATATGGCACCACAAATAAATAGTTATTTATTATTATTATTTCAATGATTATTAGCTCTGATCGTATATTTTATGTTAACTTTCTGATACAAAATTCTAAACAATTAGAACTTTTCACAAAGAAACTTTCAAAGAAATTTGTGGCTCACCCATTACTTTTACATTACCAAACACAAAACACCACAACACAAAACAGCAGCTGCAGTGGATGAACGATTACCTCAAGTCCAAAGTCACTCGACCCTATGGTATTTTCTTATAGTACTGTTTACACTTACCATGCCCTACCCTGACCGTTCCTTCAAAAATGAACCTTTTGTGCAGATGACTCAACGAAATGTTTTCACATGCTGCTGGATATACTGTTGGTGTGTTTTTATCTCACTTTGTGTGGGGAAAGGTAAAATTTGTATATGTGTTATCTGGAGAGTACAAAAAAATTTTTCTATACCAAACTTTAAGAGTTTGTCACGTTTTGGGGTTAATTATCAGATGTCTCTCTGTAAAACAACCAAATTCCAACAGTTCGGATTTTCGATTATGTGAACGAATTGTGTTCAGATAACTCAAACAATGTCAATAGGTAGCATTAGACAATTTCTAAAATAATAAATACATGGATATCAGTTTTCAACACTTTTTTCCCATTCCTGGCATTAATTTCACAGTAGTGATTTTTTTAAATAATTAATCAGAATTGCATTAAGGTATAAAGTTGTGGATTTAAATATCAAGTTCTAATCCGAATAACTGAGTAAAAAATTCACTGTGGAAGAACACAACAACAAAAGCACACATCTTTGTTCATTTAAGTTTACAATTGCATATTTTATTTTGCCGAAATACTTTTTACAAGTATATTCACTGAGAAAAATTCGAAACATGTAATTACCTAAAAAATATTTCACAATGTTTAATTTACACTCTTAACATTTTCCAAAGATTTCAATGAATAAAATTTTTGTTACTCACTGTTTCTTGGTTACATTACATCAAAATACTGCTCACGCAAAAGAGTTTTTAAATCAGATACCATGGTAACTACACTTCCATACATTTGATATTGTGTCAGTCAGAAATGACACCATGCCTCCCTAAACATTCTGTGTATTCTTTTGTCACCAAATATACACAAACAGTTTTCATAAAATGTTCGTAAATGTCCCAAAAGTAAGAATCTTTATCGAATTGGATAAAATCTTGAAAGTCTAATTTTACTATTGATGAATTTAAATGATTAGCGATAATTTTCCCCATGATACGAATACCTGGTAATTCAGTTTCCAAAAATAGTAAATGATTATCAATGTCGTACATTTTTGGTAAAAATCTCTCAGCTTCTTCACAACTAATAGAAAAAACTTTACTTCCATCAGCTCCTGTATCATCAATTATTAGTTCTCCATCTTGGCATTTCAGAATATACCACTCACCGAGGTACATTTCGTAGTCAACTCTTCTTTGTAAGTAGCCGAGGATATCAGACCACTTCCTGAGTAAGTTTTCCCAAGTGGGCCTGGATAAATACATCACAATATACGTGTCTTCTAAAATCATAATCTGTTTCCATCCTTTTAGAGCTATGTGAAGAGTTTTGTCTGGTGCTATTTTCCTGAAGAAAGAAAATTTCAATGACTTTTGTGGCTCACCCATTATTTTACTTTACTTTCCTGGATACAAAACACCACGACACAATATGATAGCTGCACAGGATGAACAAATTGCTGTAACTGCAAAGAAGACACCTGACTCGTTTGTTTTTCCATATAGTACTGTTTACCTGATCCTTAACCCTGCTCGTTCTTTCCAAAATGAAACTTTCATGCAGATGATTCACGGACATGTAGAAACATGTTGGATATGATGTTGATGTGAGGTTATCTTACTTTAAGAAATCATAGGGCAAATCTTATCTCTGTGGCTCGAACGGTATTCTATATTATTTGTTTTTATTATGTTAAGTATTTTATCCTCAAAAAGTGTTTTTGATGTTAGACCATGTGACTATTTTTCTCACTCATATGTCCGAAATTGTTGGGATGGGGAAAAAAATAACATTAGGTGGTGGAAGTGAAAAGGTCGTCAAGAGGGTGACAGAGGTCTTCCCTGCAATGCTCCCCCACCACACCCCCTAACCCCATCACCTCCTATTCTTCCCCTCTCCTCCAGAAGATGTCTGCTCAGCCTAGTGGAGATGAGCGAGCTCATCTTTTGCAGATATCTTTTAATGATGTCACCTCCAACTAATACTGATAACTTTGGAGGGGGAAAAATAGCATTAGGTGGTGGAAGTGAAACGGAAATCAAGAGGGTGACACGGGTCTTCCCTGCAATACTCCCCATCACCCCCCTATTCTCCCCCTCTCCTCCAGAAGATGTCTGCTCAGGCTAGTGGAGATGAGCGAGCTCATCTTTTGCGAATATCTTTTAGTGATGTCACCTCCAACTGATACTAATAACTTTTGGAGGAAAAAAAATAAAAAAACGCGTTTTTTTATTTTTTTCTACCCCCTTCTACTACTCATTCTAAACAAAACACAGACACCAGTGCTACATAAACATTCGCATAAACGTAAGTAAAAGTGAATTTAATCCCTTAACATACCAATTAAAAATCAGAAAGCGGTCGTTTTTCTGCCAATTTTTTGGGCGAAGGTGATTTGCTGGATCAAATTCATCATTATTTGAAAAATAGTGATGAATTTGTGCAAACGCAAACGAAATAGCCGATACACGCCGTTGGCACCTTTTCTCAGCTGAAAGGAAATAGGCACAAGATTGTCTAGCGTTTATATTCGGTTGTATTTATATGTGAAACCAAAATTCAAAATCAATATTGGTGCAATAAACAAAAGGCGTGTACAATAAACATCCGAATTCTCGTGATAGTGCAAAGTATACGATGATAAATGCGGAATAACCACTCTATGATGAAAGAATATCTTCATAAGCAAAATGTGATTATTTTAATGACAATTCCATCTACTAGAAGTTGTAAATATGTAGCCGATTGGTACTACGGATGTACTTAGATTATCTGTGAATTTCGCTCTATAGAGACCAAACTCAAAACTTTTGAAAAACCACCTCAAGCTTCAATAAGCAGTGTGAAGTGGTGGTCTCACACTGTAAAATGAAAATCATCATCATGTAAAGATATTCACCAACGATCATGTTCCACAGCAGGATTCCAATTCAATCTCGTAAAGGAGATTATGCTATTCACTCGACCAATCAGCTAAGCGATATAACATTGACAATAAGATAATCTGGAGATGTTGGTGTAAAATATAAACTTGTTGATGGTATTCATACGTGCATGCACAATAATGAACTCCTAAACTGCACATTTAATTAATAATCTTCGACAGTGATTAATTTGCACATATTACTAAGCATGGCGTATAATAATTAGCATTGGCTTATAATTATTATTACCAATGATGTCTACCGATAAAATGTCGTCTTAATAACTATGTAATGTCAATAAAGTTAATGATAATAATGGAATGGAATATATGTGGGAAATTCCCCGTCTGCTATCCTACTGTATTTGAACTTTTCACTTCATTTTAAATCAGATAAAGATAAAACCCGGTGTGTAGATGAGGACAATGAACTTCAGACTTGCGTTGTTCCAACTCTGCTGTTTAGAGCAGAGGACACTGTATAAATACATAATCATTACCACCGTAATGATTTTGGCCTCCTAGTCAGCTTTTTCATCCTTTCTCTCTCTCTCTCTCTCTCTCTCTCTCTCTCTCTCTCTCTCTCTCTCTGTGTGTGTGTGTGTGTGTGTGTGTGTGTGTCCCTTTCATCGTATAATAAATATATACATTTTATCAAATATTTCATATGAAAGATTTTCAGCTAAGCTGAACATTTATAAACACATATTACATACAGAAATAATGTAAAAAACCAAACCTAAGGTTTACCATAATTCAAACCATATATAAACTTATCTGATTTCTTGAAAAATCACATCGTGAAAAAAATCAAATATGTACTATCTACAACTTCAATGAGTGGGTTTTGTGGAAGTGGGGGGGGGGCTCTAACTGGATGATGAATTTCTTCCCCCGTAATGTATTTAGTTTAAATCCTATAAATCATTTCGTAGATGTCATGTAAAATTAAATTAAAAATATAATGATAATAATTGACAGTTTGGCCTGTGAAAACAATTCTTCTCTGTTATTTGCAATGTTTCAAAGGGTATAAAATATTTTTCGCAAGTTCAAAACAAATTTTGATGCAGTCTTTGCTCGTTCACATCACTTATATCGATAATCACAGAACACAACAAACCACCAACTAAATAAGTTGTGTTTACATGAAGTACGGCAGATACTACTACTACTACTACTAATAATAATAATAGCAATAAAGTGTGGTACTTATAGGCCTTTACCCAGACTGGCCTGCATAACCATAATTTTAGGAAAAGATACTTATAGTCTTATGCCTGCATAATATATAATATATTTTTGTGTGTAAATTGCGAGTGTTATCTTATCTGATTATTGCCTGGATTCGGATAAAAAAACAGTTTCAAGGGGGAAAAACATCTTTTATCTTCCTGTTAAACCTGCTAACTGACCTTTAAATGAGAAGCCCTGATAAAGGGTCTTCGCTAAACAGGATTGATTCGAACCCAGGATTTTCCGAACAAAGGGCTTCGTCGAAACCAATTGAGTTAGAAGGCCTTCCATTAATGGCAGTAATTCATACCGTCACGTGTAATTCTCCTTCCCCTTATAGCTAGTCGAAAAACTTCAATGCAGTACTTTCTTTCTATATTTACATTAGATGCAGATATCAAATATGCAATATATTTTGTAATTAAAATAAAAAGCCAAAATCACGCTCAAAGAGAGAGAGAGAGAGAGAGAAAATGAAATGATTCTGTGAGAGAGTGGTCGGGACCTCAAGTAATCATATTACCGTATTCTAAATACCATCAAGCAATCTTAGACAGGTTTTTGATGCAAAACATCACAAATTTGTGTGAACGTTATTCTAAAGAAAGATGGGAAGAATTAGGATGCATAAAATATCTTGAAAGAAAGAAGAAATAAACTTTTTAGTGGGTATTTTTATTTTATGTTCCTGTAGAATTATGTGTTTGTGGGATCTGCAGTAAAATTATTATTATTATTATTATTATTCCACCCTCCATGGAGTCGGCAGACTCGTCCTGGGAGGTTGATTCGACTGACAACATATTTATCATACCGAACCTATTTGATCAGCACTCCCTGAATTAACATATTCTGGTAATGCATTCCTGTCACTCATTCTCCGTGTAATAAATTTCTACGAATGGCTTCTATTCTTCCTCTCTTTCCTTCGACTCTTTTTCTAATCGCTCAATAACTCAAATGTCTCTATTGTATCATCTCGTTTCCTCTTATCCACAAACACCCTGCAATTCCATTCCTTGAACCTCTCTTCATAGCCAACATTCCAGAGTCCTAATATTGTCCTGGTCACTGTCTTTGGACCCTCTACAATTTTTCCACATCACTAAATCTGATCACAAGACTCTCAGTGTGGTCTGACCAATGCATTATACACTACCATGACCACTTCCTTATCTTTACACGTTAGAGTACTTATCATAGCGGAACTACGATGCGCAGTCTTTGCAACACTTGCAATATATCCTCTAAATGGTTTTAGATTATGTTGCCCTTCATTACTGCCCGGAGGGAAAGTGTTAAGGAGTAGAGGCATGTAGTAGAAGATGAAATCGAACAGTCCGCCCAGACTAAAGGTACCCAGGCTCCTATTCATTCATGTTGAATGGGAGCTGTCACTCAACCACCTACAGGAAAACTATCATACTATATCTCATCTAGGTACGAGGTAGAGTAAATGGCAGTAGAAATTATTCGCTTTCTGATCGGAAACCTTCTTATTAATTATTATTGGCTTCGATTTTATGTACTATCTATCGGTCGGCCGGAAGGCCGGCGAAATATCTTATGCCTGGGTGCATCATCTCAACTACGAGAAGAGAGTCCATAGCTTAGATAGTAACGACGATGCTCTCTGGTTACAAAGACCTGGGTTCGCATTCCACTTAAGAGAAGAAAGATCTTTCTTTATAAGGGCCTTCAAACTGAAGGCGAGTTAGTCGGTCTTATATGAAGGTGGAGGATTTTCCTTCCGCTAACTCCCATTTTTCATTCTGCAATCAATTGATACTTTGCTTGCAAAGAACCCAAAGGAAACCTCTATGGACAAAGTGCATCGTGCCAAGTAACGAGTCATGTGTTTGTAGTCGGTATAAACTGGAGTAATATGATGCACCCAAGTCAGTGCAACTGTGTTTCGGTGAAATTGCTGCGAGAAGGGAACTGACGGAGTTTGAAAGAGGCTTCGTGATAGGATGCTATGTTGCAGGCCTATCTGTTCGGCAAACTGTTGACAAATTGGACCGTCCCATATCAATAATCGTGATACCATACTTAGATTAAAGAGCAGGGAATCAACTGCAAGTGCTGTCCTCAGTGGACGACCCACCGCACCCACCGAATGTGAGCGTAGGGTGCTACGAAAGATAATATGTAAAAACCGCTATCCATCGCTCAACACGTCGAATGCAGAGTTCCGGGCATCGGCTGGAAAACACGAATCTGCAAAAAAACATTCAAAACCAAGGCTCACAACATGGGTTTCCATGGTGGGACAAAACCGCAATATGCTATCCCCATATTACTCGAACCACCATGTAGCGTCATCTTCGGTGGTGCAAAGAACGTGTAAAATGAGACTTAGTAGCTTGGAAAGCTGTGTTATGCAACGATAAATCACATTACATCGTCTACCGAGCAAATGTACGTGTGTGTGTATGCTGTGAATGTCCAGTGAACCTCCCCTACAACAGTGCGTAACCCCAACTATGAAAGTCTGAGGTGGCGGTGTGATGGAATGGTCTGTTTTTCCTGGTTTATCCTTGGACCTCTCTTTGTGGTGTGCCACGAATATTGGACTCCGAGCGGTATCAGAACATTCTGAATAATGCAATGTTTCCTACTTTGTGGAATTTCTATGGAAGGGATCATTTGTCTTTTCCCGCAAGACATTGCACCATGTCATAAGGCTGCTGCTGCTGCTGTAATTGCATGGTTTGTGGACATGAACGTCACCACACCTGACTGGCCTCCGCAGAGCCCTGATCTCAACCTTACTGAACATCTGTGGGATGAACTGGAGTGCCGGGTGAGGTCAAGGGACGTCCGCCCCACAACAGTCCAGGACCTCATTACATGCCTACAGGAAGAATGGTACAAAATTCCTATTGATCGCTATGGTACGGTCGTGGAAAGTATTCCCCGTAGGATTGCTGCAGTCATTGCAGCGAAAGAAGGTTCTTTCATTGCAGAATGAAGTGTCCACTGCTGAAACCAGTGATTCAGTCTATTGCTATTAGGGAGGTGTAATGCTAGACACGGTAAAAGACTAAAAACGTGGAAACCTTGAATTATTTCATATGCATTATGAATGGGATGAACTTCACCAAGCAGTTGTGGTGACAGCTTCATTTCCATTGTTGTGTGTACTGGACTGTCGCATATGAGTTACAAAGTGTACACAAACACCTATTTTTCTACGTATCAGTAAAAAACGTACAGCAATATATAAAAGAAAGAAACCGCTCAGTGTGTCTTCTTTCCTTCCTGATCCCATTTTTAGACGTATGCAGAAGTACAAGACCATAATTCTAAAACCGGAATCAGGTTTACAGTTAGTTGATTTCCAGAATAGTGTTATCATTGGATATAATATTAATCTTCAGTATGTTCGCGCTACATCGTCATAGGTTAAGTCGTAGATAAATTTCATTGCTCGGTACCACTCTACTTACTGGAGGCTTGAAGTGTCTTGAAAAAAAGTTCCATATTTAGCTCTAGAGCAGGATTATCATATTATCTACTTAACCCCGACCTACGGTATTAGACCAATGTAGTATTTGCTAACAGCCTTCCGTAGATGGGATTCACATAAAAATAAAATAAAATAGAGTTCTTCAGCAAGTAAGTCCAACGCCATGGAAATGTGACGGTTAAAAAGTAAACCCAAGAAACAAGCAAATCGCAGAGGCTGATGAACAGTGTATATGTCCGGGGGGGGGTACAGGCAAAGTTGTGCGTTCCTTCCACCATACGTATCAACAGATTAATTCAGCCTGCAGTTCGTGACATCCAAAGCTGTACAGGTTTGTGCTCTAGAATATGACTGGTTTAATGGCAAATGTCGTGCAATGGTTAACTGCTTTTCCAATGAAGCACTGGGTAGAGGTCAACTATCATCTATCAAACAATTATCAGATTCGATTTACGTTGCGCACAGCTCACCAGGATTGGATAACAGAGCGATTGAAAGCTTCACAGTTTTCTACTGAATGACAAATCATAGTTCGCAATGTTCAGATCAGATGAATGTGTTTCGGTATATCGATGCCACGAGAAACGTTATATATCAGAGTGAATGACCCCACTTGTGAAGGCAAGGTTGCGGTCGTGTTACGGTGTGGGTTGCTTCCCTTGGCTTTAATCAGGATCCGATTTCATAGTGTCCGAATAAATGAATACCAAATGCTATATTGGCATTCTAGACATTTCTGTAATTCCTACACTGGTGTTTTAAGGATTGGGTATGCATATTATGTTCTCAGGAAGTGGGTGTGCAAGAGGTCGACTGGCCAAGCACACAAAGACGGTCAACTTCATTTGAGAGGAAGACAAAAACATTCAACAAGATCAGAGTGCCAAAACACTTCTATCCGTTTATCAATATTTAGTTGAATGTTTACCGTTAAAGAAGAATTTGTAATCGCAACTAATGGTGCATCAGAGATGTGCGTGAAGATTCATAAATCATGATTTGTCGGAGACGTTCTAATTCATTTGATCCGAAATATGAAGAATGATGGAATACAAAAATTGAATTACTATTAATTACCAAAACACAGTCATCGTAACAAAATTAAATACGATAATAATTTCTGTTTAGATATGCACGTTCTTCAAATGTAAAAGTTTAAGAAAGAATGGCTTTGTATGTGATCTGAAATATTACAAAAATTCTTTCATGACAAAAAAAAAATAAATCCTAAAATCCTCTAACGCTTTTTCACCCCCCACCCCTCAAAAAAGGAAGAGACAAAATTGTTTCAAAATTGGTTAAAAAGTAAATTATACTTGCCGAAAATTATATTCTTGTTTAATCCTTAATCCAAGTGTAAACTAACAAAATTTCGCTCGAAGATACAAAATACAGGATATCGAGACAATTGACTTCACATCAATTGCCTCAGGATCCCATAATGCAAAACACACTTCTTTCCTGACATGTACGTTGCTATGCATCATGGGAAGGATTATTACCCAGTGGTTTCGACCTTTAGTAAAATTAAAATAAATCGTACCGCGTGGCAATAAACACGTCCGAAAGGAAGTGTGCATTGCATTATGGGATACTGATGCAATTCATATAAAGTCAACAGCCTCTGTATACAGTAACATAGTAGTGAAGATACTTCACATGCAAACTTTGCTTCCACTTGGATAAAGGGTTAAATAAGAATATATTTTCTTGATTAGCATGACGTACTTTTTCAAAATCGATGAGCAGCCGGTCTCCACTTTTCATTATCTGCAGTTTAGTAGATTTCTGAGGGGCATTAGGCAAAAGGTGATGTTCCTAATAATAATTGATAGTTAACTATATGTACTCGTGGATTGTAGAATTGGAAGAGTGGTGGAGTTAAAAACACGAGTTTCTTCCGGAAAGATAAACCTTACTGTCAAACCCCATTTCTTTTTAAGGTCGTAAACGAAATACGTCGGAAACTTCTGTGAATGATGACTAGACTCAACCTACAAGATCTTTCTTCTGAAGACTCGCTATGAAACTTGGCTAGCGATTAAGTCATCCCATTTCATAACAAATAAAATTAAAAGAAATATCGCAGAGCATATTTAATAACAATATATCGTTGTATTTGTATTGAAATTAATTTTTGAATAATTAATTTACCCTTTTTTTTGTGGTTAACAGCCTTTATGTCACAGCGATGCCACTACAACTTCGTTGCATTATAAAAATATTTATGGGACTTTGCTTGTTTGTTCATTTAAATCATAGTTTCTTTCACAGTTCCTTTGGTAATCGCATTTGTCATTTGTAGGAAATATCAGCAAGTGTATAATTTTATGCAGCCATAAAAACAACTTCGTTTTGTTTCATAACACAATTTACTAACTCTGCAATAACTCCATAATGACTTAATAGGTATGATATTAAAGGGATTAATGTTGTTTAATACAGTTAATATATATTAAGTTAGTATGAGAATACAATGGTGTGTTATCCACTGTAATTTAGTTACATCTCAGGCATCAAGGTTTTAAAATACGCACACCATAAACCTCCATAGACAAGATGACTTGTCGGCGTTTATGGCTTTGTAGTGTTCATGACGAGCAACACTGAAGCAGTTTCGCACGTAAGCATGCTGACACGTTACAACACAGATGGTAATTTCATTGTAACGGGCTGCAAACAGAGGTTAGAAACGACAAGCCACAAAGCATATATCGCTTCGCTAAAGTGGCAGCTGCATGTTGAGTGTAGTTAATTGCCATACCAACATCACCTTCTCTACTAGTTCATTCAAAGGGGACATTGACCTTAAGGCTGGCGATAAATATAGGTGTTTCGTTCACAATAGAGTAATTTTCTGCTGTGATAGAGAATAACGACTCCATTTGAGCAGCTCATAAAAGCATGGAACAATCTTCGCCCAACTTTTAACTTGATGTTTGTTCTCCTTAGGTCTTAGGAAAGGGAATTTTACATGGGTATCATTTTTCACAAAGTACATAAAACTTTTGGAACAACTGATATTATCAGTAATATCTGAGAAGAAATGCCTCTGAAAGAGCAACATTACACACGGAAGTGACCTTTATTAAGAGTGATGTGTAAAGTCATGAACAGCACTACAAACACATACTGTTTTTAATGACAATGCCTCGTTATATATTCTTGAAGGTTATTTTAATGATATAAAAGGAATATACGATCATCAGATATTACAAATCTAGTTCAGTTATAAACGCAATCTATCTGATTGTTCTTCAGATAATTTCTTTATTTTCGCGAAAAACAATTTTAACACACATCTTAGCACAAGAAAGGTGGTACAAGACAGCAATTTACTGATCATTTCAAAAGAATTATAAACCGGGACCCTATGTTTTTCTATCCACTAATGTTATTATATCACACCTCTATGGAGTCCTAAGACTCATCATGGGATACCCAAACTATCCACATAATATTATCTTCTTCTTAAACTCAGTAACAGTAGAAGCACTCACAACTGACTCTTGCAACGAGCTATCGCTCGTTCACCACTCTCTAACCAACAAATCTAGTCCTCACACCCTTGTTAACCACACTCTTACTTAATTTCCAAGGATGACTTCTTGTTCTTCAAACCGCTAGACAATTGCCGAAATATTTCGCCTGAATTAATCATATAAATTAGATACTACATAAACATTTAATAACTTAAATGTTTATGTAGTATCATATCTCTTCTTCTCCGCCTATCAACCAACTTTTGCAACCCACAGACTCTCAATCTATCCACTTAAGAGGCATTCCACAGACCACTCACGAACTTGGTCACTCGCGTCTGAATCTTCTCTTCCACTTTTTTCTTAGCTCCAAGGAATCCAGGCGACCAGACTTGAGCATCGTAATCCAGATATCATATGCTGCTCAAAGTAATTATCTCTCAGAAAGTGCATAAATTCCATTTCCTTCCTGCCATGTGGTCTTTCCTCTTTCCGGTCTATATCTCCATAGTTAAAATCCCCCATAATAATTATACGTCCTTCACTCATTGCGCTAATTTGCTAGCGCATGTCCTCCTCATCACCCCTTGTACTCTGTGACCTACAGCAGCAACCAACTGTATATTTTGTTCCATTGGTCACCATTTAACATCAGATTGCCTCCAACGAACCACCATTCACAAGCCTGTCTCCTTGATATCCTACTTTTTTGGTTGCAGTTTTTCAGCTATCATTAGCAGTACCCCTACCCTCCGTGCTATCTCTTCCATCATGCCTGTAAATACTATACCCATCACAGTTTATTCCACTAACCACATCTGCTGTCAGCGAAGTCTCACCAATGCCTATAACTTCTGGTGAGATGCACTAGCTAATGCTAAATGTTCTATTTTATTTCCAATGCTTCTTGCATTAGTATACAAAAACTGTAGATTACCTTTAATTTCCAAACCACCTTTACACTTCATATAGCTTCCAGCAGTTTCAATATTCTCAACAACCCATACCGATTTTTATCTGCTATATTCTCCAATTTATCCCACGATAAACGATCATCTGAAACACGTTTACTACATGATCCCCCTCCCTCCTACCTTCAACCTTATCAATTCTAGTTTCTCTGCTCAAGTACTTCAAATTGTCCAGAGAACAGCAACCTCTTCAAACGCTTATGACCTTCCATGTTCAGATACAACCTATGTCTTGAACACAGCTCGCTTTTTGCCATCAAATACACTCCAAATATCACCATATTCCATATCTCTTTTCCTACACATTATTGCAATTATATCTATTATTGTCGTTCTTCTACTTACCTCATGGTTATCAAAAGAAGGCAGCATACGCACTATCTTCCCTTTAACACTTTTCTGTTTTACGATATCTCTCGATATCTTGTTAAATTAAATCCTTTCCAGATCGATTAATCCTCTCAGGTCGTTTGTGTCCATCATCGTGATCATCTCTTTTATTATGCCTTCTCTTTATCGCCAATGTCAGCCCCCTCTAATGTTTCACTAAACATTCCTCATGCGTTCTACTTTTCATACCATGAATCACTGAATCATGGTATGGAGAATACAACACCATATATGATAACTGATAACCTCCTTCCTACCAGCCTCTCAATCCCTCTTTTTCTATACTCTTCTGCTTCACTCGCCCAGTTTCATTACTTTCCCTCATTTCTCTCTTTTCCTTACTCTCATGGCTTCTCATTTCCTTTCGATCTCTTCTTTCACTCTCTTCATTGCTCAATCAATCACCAAATTCTCTCACATACACTTAATTCGCTTCTAGTTACATCAACTAAATTAATCTCAAGGGTACTAATCTCTCTATTCGTCGGTCCTCATTCCTTCCATCTCCTTACGAAGCACCTCCAATTACCTTTGCAGGATTTGAAATTCAGATATTACAGGGGCGAAAAAAACGGCAAGCTATTCTTACAGAAATGCAGACCTTCAGTAAAAGTTTGAGAATCAGCACTATCAGTACTTAATGATCAGTTAACTGGTGCGCTACTCTTCAAACTAGACAGCAGAATAATGCGATCAACTGTCGATTATTCTTCCTTCTTTTACCAACATCAATTCGTTCCAGATGCCATTTACAGGCACCCGTGAGTGAGGTTGCTGTTTATAGAATTCATGATTGCCGGAACGGAACTATGGACATCAGGCAATACATATGTATTATCCTTTATTGCAGAACTGCGATCACCATGTGAAGAACACGCAAACAGGTGATACAGGTCTTCACCACATGACAACGCACCAAGTTTGATGTGGGTTATATCCTGTGTAATATGATATAATTCAGATACCTAGGATGGCATAGAACAAGGAACCAGTGCGTTTACACATTCACTAGACCCTGATACTCATAGGATACCGCATCTATATCTGTTACTGCGGCTATCGCCATATTAAGTTTAGTATTTTCACACAATAATGACACATCGGATTTCGCCATATTCTGCAAATATGGAACTAATTTCTGAGTTATAATATGACGCTCACTTGGTTGAGAATCATATTAAACAGAGCATTAAGTTTGTGGATGAGTCGGCGTGCAGGTAACATCCGCCTAATTTCACTTCCATCGGACTTTGATTTCCTACTAATATACTCAGATATGTTGATCCCACTGGATCTCTGATCCTCGATAACTGGCTCTTTACGTTACTCTGACTTAAATTACAAAAAGATCTTTTGCAGTGCCTTCTCTTTCTCCTTCTTACCATAATACTGTCCTACTTGGTTGTCGTTCGTCAAGGTTGAAATTTGTCAATCATCGATACTAGGATATATATTTGGCTACGACCATTTAGTAATGACATGCTCAATGAAAGTATTTTTCCTTTTGTGTTGAAGTCATAGCAATTCCAAATTATACCTGCATTTGTCTTAGAATACACACACAAAGCATAAACCGATAGATATCCAAGGAAAATTTAGAATTTTATACACTTGTCATTCATATCGGATAACGTCGCAATCCAGTATCCATTCACAAACGAAGATGTCATCGGAATGAAAGAACCAATAACATGTGCTCACTATGTATTGTGTTTGAGTCATCACTCCACATTCACAAAGAAGAATTTTTCCATTATTTATTACCCGTCATGTGACTAGTTATTATACTAGTTTCAGTTACCAGTCGTACCAATCCGGAGTAGTACCGGTAACATGAAAACAAAAAATTAACAGAGGAGAAATCAGCTCATAATCATAAATCAGACGTCTCCATAGCATAGTCTGAAATAAGTATTTTCCTCGTTTCATAAAATTTAAAAAACAAAAATTGAAAACCTTTATAGAAACTAAATTTTTAAAAAAATGTGTTTTTTTCAGTTTAGGCAAATCACTTTTTATAAGAAGAAAAAAGTAAATACACTGAAATTCTAAAGGCGTATTTTCCCATCGCTTAACGCTTAATCTGTCAGTTCTGACTGATGACTTCTTAAATTTAATCATGTTAATGTGCGCGTCGTTTTCTGTGAAATGTGTGGTGGTTGTCAAGGGTACGTGAGTTGTATATAACTTTGTCGGTAATCCCCAGATAATGAATAATGTTTAAACTGCAGCACAGTGCTGATACACTGAACTAAAATGGATGAACACTTGCCCAGCCTAAAACAGATAGATATATACATGTCGTCACGCTTCAAGCATTTTCATTTCCGATAAGTAGTTTACTAATGTTCAACAAGAGAACCCTGAAAGATATGAATGTTCTACAGGAACGCTAGGAGAACAAGTAAATAACGGAAATACAGAAATATTAATATAAAGAAATATTATTGTAGGTAAATACAAACACTTTAAATGGTCCGTCATTTTTCAAATATACCACACGATTTTCTAGATTTTTTTTTCCTCTTTCAGATATATTATTATTGTTAAAAAGGTGCTTACATTCTGGAAATGGATATAGAAGATGAAATCATCGAAATTATAAACTGAAGTAAATTAAAAACCATTTTTTAAACATTCTCGTTACGATTCCAATTTTTATTCTTAATGCATTTAATAAAACAACACATTTTAGTTTAGAAGTATGCTTAAAATTGTATTTTATTTGCATGAATATATCCATTCAAAGAACCTTTTAGTGACTTTTTAAAATTTTCACGGTTTCATTTCTGCTATGAAGGAAATTAAAATGCGTATTGAATTTCAGAACTCAAATAAAAAGTTATAAAGCCATTTTGTGGCGTGTGTTAACAATACAGAGAACAATAAACGCATTTTCTTTCTCTATTCTGAAAACAAAGAAGAGTCTCACACTAAAAACCATAATGAAAATGTAAAAGTTTGTTTGAAAGAAATCACTTCTCTGAAGATTAATACGCATTTTTAAATCTAGTATTGGAAGGAAACTTAATTAAGAAAATAGCCTTTTAAATGCGGTTACATATAAATAAAAATGTATCTTATTATTATAATTAATGAATAGTTGTACAAATCTATAAACAACCACTTTCCAACTACAGGTTGCAAAAAAGCAAATCTTAGGTTAATTCAAAAGTTTCACAATGGAAATATCGTACGGATATGAGCATATTTTAAGCAATTATACTGAAATGTGTGCAAGTTTTCATTTCTAATTGTGTTGAAAAACGAATCGCATACTTGTTGGTAAATCTTGCGCAATATGTAGCATTTACGAAGGAATATTATTTACCGACTTATCTGTGATCAATTATTTTCATTTTAACTGGATAAATAAAATCATTAATTGTATGACTGATTAGGATACTTTGTTTGCTATAATGTTTGCTGTAGTGCAAATATTACGCAAAACACATTTCAGTTGAAGTCTATGTTAATTTTGTCGAAATGTGCGTAATTCTTATGATAAATGCCACAAACAAAAAATGAAAATATCTGTACATTCAGCCGCATCTCGAATTCATGGAGGGTGTGTACTTAGAAAACAAACGTCGATATTCTTAGGAAATTCCAGCTGACGGAAAGCAAAGACTAAGAATCTATACTTCTAAGAAATTCTCAACGCTCTAACACGAATACGCTTTTCTTGGACCTTATAGAGATAAACTTCGTAAAGGAAAAATGTCAGTTTTTTGATAAATGAACCAAAAAACGTAATGCCGCTTCTAAAAATAAATATGAGCCTAAGAAGAAGGTTAAAGTTTATACGAAGTCAACGTTATGTGTCATAAGACAGTGAAAGACAAGTATATAAATAATGAGGTTCAAACCTGTGTTTTGACGTGTTTATTAATGTAAGTAAGATGAAAGTCTAACTAGCATAATTCATATATTAATCACGTAGTTTTAAAAAATGTAATAGACAGTTTAAAAATCGGAATTTAGTATTTGAAGATGGATCGTAAATTGCATTTGGGGTGTACGATATCCACATAATCGCTATTTGTTTCTATTTTAAGGTGCTTTGATGAACAATATACCACATTACAACTTTCTAAAGTACTTGCTCGTAATAACAGCTTAACTGGTAATTAAAAAACAAATTACGTTTTGAGGGCGTTCAAAAATTTGATGCTTAGTCTATTATGTAGGGACGACAACATTAAATTTATTCGACACTAGGATAATAAACATTTCCACTGTTGAATGAAGTGTTGAACGATGATACAAAAATTAAGCGGACATACCTATCAGTGTGTAACAAATCCCATGACACTATAAAAGGCATGAAAATTTCTGAACTAAATGATTGTAGTTGTATAACAAGTCGATATATGGTAATAAGACGAGGATTAACCAGTTCCAGAAGGTGTTATCAGATACTGCTTAACAAAATTAACAACAAAAAAAGATGGCGTAACTCGTGCAATTTATTGAAGCAAGACAAAATTTGGTATGATAGTGTACAGTAGAATAATAATGAAATGGGGAGACAAATAAGAAACCTTGGACGGATATACGAGTAAAGCATATTACAAATGGATGTATAAGAATTACCAAAAACATCACATTACAGAAGTCGACAAAGCTCGAAACTTACGTATTGCGTATGATTCCCTCTAACGGCTAAAGAGGCATGTACCATGCTCGATATAATGTTGTCTATAAGATTTTGCAGCAACAAATTCCCATTCTTCCATCAGAGCAGACTTTAGCTCAACAAGTAACTGAGACAGTAGCTGTCGACGTGTGTAAATCGGCATCCAAGGGCGTCCCACACATCAATGTGATTTAAGTCTGGTTGTCGTTTGTAGGCTACGGCAGTAGTTGGATATCTTCAATAGCACTATCATGCATGAAAAGAAAATCTGGACCAACTATAATCTACAAAGTCGAATCTATTTTCGGTGCCTCTGCAGAGTTACAGTTCGAGCTGTGTTCGGTACCTCTTCCCAGTTACGAAATCCCTATCTAAAACATACAGCCGTTGATCTTTATTCTGTCTCACACGACAACACTGCTGTTTCCACAGAAAAAATGTCCCTTTCTCTGATGTTGAAGGAACAGTACCGCATTGTTCGTATTCGACTATCCAGACTAAACAACGCCTAGAATTTGGTTGTAGACTAAGTCGGGATTTATCAAAGAGCATAACTCTGCTTACTCCATTTGTCACGGCTCCAAGTCATGGCACCAATATCGACGAGCTCAGTGTTGGTTTGTGGTTAATAGAATAGAAACCACTCGCTTCCTTGCGTAGGGTCCACTTGAATGGACCCTTCTTAACAACGTTTGTTGAAAATGTTTCAGCTTGTAACCGCAGCAACCTCAAGAGACAGTTGATGGTAGGACATAGTAGAGTACCATCTGACTAGAGCTAGACCGCTATTGTCCCCAAAAACAACTCTTCTTGTAATGATTCCTGTCTCATGGAAGACGCTTTGTAACAAATTAAACCAATGTTTTACCTTCGCCATCTTGAATTCAAGTCTTCCAAAGGCCCGTGATCTCAAACAATCGTCTAAACGATGATGGCTTACCCGAAGATACTTAGAGAGCTGAGTAAGACAAAAAATGGGAATGAATTAGTGTGGTACCAACCTGTGTTTTAAAATAGAGTTCGGTGTTTTTCCCATCGATCATCGAGACTTTCAGAAACTATGGCATGCACAGCTATAGCGGTTTGGTTTCTGAATTCCACAGAATCATTTCCACGAAATATGTGCTAGATACAAGCCAAACACTGGCTTGTATCTAGCACACGAACTCCACGCAGTGCTTGGATTCGACTTGATTAAATTCTCCGTGATTGAACAGTACATTATTTGAAATCCGTGAAATGGAGGTGACTATCAGTAGATTCCCGAGTGTGATGCTATTATGCATGGATTCTTCTCCTGAATCGAATTAGGACTGATGTTAAAGGCAGAGATAGTTAGTAATGTGGACAGATTCCGCTCTTCAAACCACAGGCCATGATATCGAACCCTGCTGCAATCAGTGTTTGTGAATGCCATTAGATGTTAAATATTTTCAATCACTGGGTATGAGACTACGATCCTGCCTATTGAATCCTCCCGATGAATGAAGCAGCTTGAGAAAGTGTCTTTGGTTTTTCTAAAGCAGAATTTCAGTATTATCTGATCCTAAGCCACTCATAGTACTAAAAGGTTATAAACTTATAACCTATTGAGACCTTTTTGAAAGCGAAATACGGTTAAAAATAGCAAATTCTGGATGATTCTATGTTTTTGTATGCTGTGGTATTCTCTGGAAACAGTCCAGATCGACATGAGAATTCAACATAGCATGCTGCAAAGCCAATGGCATGGATTTTTAGGAAATAATAGCTACATTGGATATAGTTATATTGGATTAATTAGAATCTAATCTGACACATATAGTGCTTATCTGAAAACTCAGAACGTTAGATAAGTGCGATAATACCAACATATCCTACTTTTCACAGGAAATGACTACCGTTTTAACGCCAAAGTATTTATATCCGTTAATAATCGCTTAGTGGCAAGTTACTCTAAGAGAGCGGAATTTGTAATCGGAGGTCAAAGGTTGAATGACAGTGTTTAGAGATTGTAAAATAGTAATTTGCTTTCTAATTTTGCATCATAGTATACACTGTGTTTAAAGAAGTACTGTAGCAGCCACTAGTTTAGGATAAAACATACCGAAATGTACACGCCTATTGCCACACAAAGTCTATACAGTAGCATAAGGCAACCAAATATACGGATGGAGTCTACTGCACATCTGCATCACACCAAAAAAATTAAAAATATAATAATATAATGGTGTGGACATGTAGCTTTCGTTGTACTGTCACAGTAGGTGTCCGAATCTTAGCCCAACAAAACGCCTTTCAGACGAATGATTGGATCACGGTGGATAATAAGAGTCCAATCTGACTCATATCCAGTACCTACCTAAAGAGTTAGGACGTCCGATGAATGCGTTACTAACATAACCTATTTTGTTCACACAAACCAGTGCACTGGCATTATTTGTCCAAACATTAAACTATTGGTCATACTGAAGTGATATCCCCTATAACACTTTGACTGCTATTATCAAAAACTGATTTTAGTGCGTAGAGAAACTGCTCTCCAAGAGAGGTTTCTCCACGCTTAGATGGAATTTTGGAAAACTATTAAGGCAGCAAATTACATGCGAAAATAATTTTTTACATCATATAAATTACGACCAGAAGTTGGAAGTTATCTGCCATCAAAGAGGCGAAATATGTTTATTTTATGAGCATCTTTTTATCTTTGCTTACCGGTCGTAATTGGAAAATGTGGGGAATTCATATGACACACGGTTATACTCGTGTACAAACGTTATCGAGAAAACTAATGTTGAAAAGTATGCAAGAATAACGAAGCCATGCTGAAACCGCATTATTCAGTACTGAACGCTATCAGTTCAGGTAACTAGTACTTCCTTTCCTTATTTTTTTTTCTTTCCTTATTGATTTTTCCCATCATTAGAACAGATGCCATTCTTCCACTCTGTTTATGTCCTCAAGCCCAAAAGGTAGTTCAGCAGCTGCTGATCAACACCCGTTCACTGTTTGACTTCAAACATACTGATCCAGCTTTTCATTTTCTTTCATTCCATCTGCCACTGAGTATCGCAACAGTCTCCTAAAGATAGTTTACCATAACGACTGTAAACTTCAGTTTATATCAACAGGTTCCTTCTTAACTACAGCACCGATATACTATTTTCGCAACCCACATGTATGTGGGGGGAGGATATAAAAGTATTATTTTAATGATTTTTATGATTGGAAATCTATATGATAAAAACTTTTATGTTTTCAGAATAAATGCGTGTTGCAGCCAACTTGAAGTCAATAAAAAATATAATAGACAATTCAGCAGAATGAAATCTATAGTTTGAAAACTTCATAGGACATATGGGGTTATTACACTTGCTAAAGTAAGAGCTGATGTCTTTCCTAATGCGACTGAAAATGCAGTCTCATAGAATAGTGAAGCACTTTAGATCACACAAACAAGACTTTTCAAATGTCTAGATGATGACGAGAAAGACATTTAGGCTGCTCTCCTTCTATAAATCTCGTGTGAAGAAATTGTGGCTCGAGGACATGAGAACAATGAAATTTCGAGGAAGCGTTTTTGGTGGGTTGGAGATAACAGTAAACATTTTGTGGACAGACAGGGAAAGTAATGCCTCGCCTAAAAATAAATATGATGTTCGTAACAACAACAACAAATAATAAATATATATTTTTTACTTCTGGTATTATACAGTTTCATGCCAGAAGTGTAATATGGAAGCAAACCACCCAGTGGCGTAGCTAGAGCCATTGCCTCCCGGGAAGGTCCCTGAGTTTGACGCCCTTCTCAATACACACCAAAAATACAACAAAAAGTCAAAACGACGTATAGGGAAATAAATTAAAACACTATATTTATTTTTGAAGTAAAACTTTAATTCCAACATTCTAAAATGTTATTTTTTCTTGCTTTTCTGTTAGCAAACATCGTCGAAGACATTGTCGAAATCCATTTCATAGTAATGTAAGTAATTCTTAATCAATTTTATTTAGAAATACTCCTTTCAGGAGTTTTTCTAAAAGGGAGACCAGCCTAAGTGTCTTTCTTGTCGCCATCTAGACATTTGAAAAGTCCTGTTTGTGTGATCTAAAGTGCATCACTATCCGTGAGACTGCATTTTCAGTCGCATTAGGAAAGACATCAGCTCCTGTAAGGAATTTAGAAAAACATTTACAGCAATTGTGAGAAAAATTCGCAGTAGTATTACAATACTTGGAATCGAGTTATCGAGACTGTATTTTAGAATTAACTGCAAAAGTTCAAAAAGGTTCTAAGTGCCGACCCCCCCCCCCTTACTACGCCACTAAATCGCCAGTGTTCATAGAGTTCTCCAAATGACAGAAATGTGAAGACATGCGGCGTTTGAATAAATGCTTCATTCCACACAAGAAAGAAAATAACGAGCGCTACCAGATAAAGTTGAAAATCTTTGGAAGTAAACATTTGACGTTTCTAACTACGAGTACGTAACGTCAGATATTGGATGTATTCTTCAGGCAAGTGAGTGCCTTCCCGTATACTGTAACCCCTGTGGAAAAAGGCCTATTCAACTGAAGACAAGTTAGCTAGTCTCATAATGGCGGAAGTTGTTTTCACCTAAAAAAACTGGCATTTTTACCAACACAATAAAAACAAACCCTTCATACGTACATTGACAGACATAGCAGACTATATAGACAGGTTTAATAGCCTTATCGTATAAAATTATATTTAGAAAACCATGATTACTGAGACGTAAGACGTCATTTCACCTAACACGTAAAAGAAGATGCTAGCTAAAGCAACTTTGCCCTTCTGAGTTGAAAATGTCCTGCCAGATGCATGTTATTCCTCTCAGACCGTATTGCACAGTTGAGAGTGGCCACATGTGGAGATGACTGCGAGACCTTGCAGTCATCTCCATCAAATTTCTTCATTCAGAGCTTCGTGGTTGTTCAAATACGGATTTTATAAAGAAGAAGAAGACTATTTAGGCACATTGATTACAATACATTTAGTATCACTGGGAGATGTTTCTTGATGCGTTGCCAACGTATGGTAAGAAGACACGGGACGGCCACTGAAAAATAATTTATTTAGTAATTTTTTTGAATAGCCATTTTGGAGGAAATGACCAAATAGGATTTGAAATTCTTTTAGTTTCATCATTAATGTTCTGATCATACCTAATTTTTGTAGGGGGTAGTGGATAAAACTTGCATAGAAATATTTACTTGTACGTTTTTTTTCCTGTAAAACCTCTAATCCAAACCTCTTGAGCGTTGTTTTTGTTGACCAAAGTATGGTAATTTAGGAATAGTAATTTACCATCCTTTTCTATTTATGATGTGGATTTCATTTTTGGATGGCGATTATTCAGAAACTGTTCAAAATCTTCAAGGTATTTCCGGGTGTGCTTCAATATAGTAAAAATATCATCATCATATCTCTACTAGACGTAAGGCTTTAGCTATAGCTATAGCTTCTTCCTCAATTTTTTATATATATAAATTGACTATGGAGAGGGATAAAGGTGATCCCATTGTCAGACCATATTTTTGTTCGTAAAATCTTTCTTTTCAGTAAATAATGAGGATTTGAGGCAATGATGGAATAAACGTGTAATGTCAGGAAGAAATAGGCCTGCAAGGATATCTATTGATTCTTCCACAGACGTTTGTTAACAACGAAACTGCGCCTAAAGCAGTCAATATATTGAATGAGGTAATTTGTGTGTCTAAAGGTTTTACGTGTCCTGTCATCAACTATCAGACGGAGAGGGATGTCACCTTTATGTGCCACATTCAAGATGGGAATGATCGGGTGTCTTGACTTTACATTTAGAAGCTCCTACGCACTTGTAAACATACTCAGCTCGATCTTTAAAATTTTTTGGCAATTCATTCATGCGTATCTCTCAGAAAGGTATTTGTTTTTTTGTTTTTATGGAGTAAGGTGACATGTATGTTATAACTAGTTACAGGAAAATGAAATGTATTGATTTGTTACCTTACGTTATATATTAGAACTCCAAAAGCATAACTCACCAGTTGGCAAATTAATTTATTCTAAAATGAACCATCTCTCATCTTGATTAATTAATTCTCGATTAAACATAAACACAAGCCTCTCATGAAATCGACAAGTTCAGTTTGTTACAACAGCATTCTTTGAAAACTAATGCGTTATGATTAGAAATAACCACTATGAAATCTAAAGACTTAAAACACGTCCTTAAGTAAGAAAGCACTTGAACAATAGCGTCCATGATATCGAAGTAGTCATCAATAGACGTCTACACAAAGTGCCACTGACCGAGTGACTAACTAGCAACGTAGCTTCATGCAAGTAGTGAAGACGCATTTATTTTGGTTTACCCATTATCCTAAGTTCTTCAACTGTGATATTAAATCTTGTTACCAGTCACCATTATTCTCTCTTAAAGTACTCACCGTGGTCAGGAAACTAGAGTAATTCGCTGTAATGGCGAGCAGTTCATTATTATTGCATTTTCAACCTGCCCTTTTAATGAGTCTCTTGTGAATACGCTTGTCTCATCCATTATTATTCCACTCCCGCTGACATTTTTTATATATTTGAAGGTATTAGATACTGTACGTGTGTTACTGACCAATTTTATTTCATACAAA
This sequence comes from Typopeltis vanoorti, assembly GCF_054136105.1. Classification (NCBI taxonomy): domain Eukaryota; kingdom Metazoa; phylum Arthropoda; class Arachnida; order Uropygi; family Thelyphonidae; genus Typopeltis; species Typopeltis vanoorti. Next base: position 52,671,451 of record NC_143557.1, on the reverse strand, counting down.
ATTATAATTACATTTTTGTTATTTTATCTAATTAAATTCTATAAAATCAAAAAGAATTTTGTTTCGTAACTTTAGATCTACTATATAAGCTTAAACTTTGAAACTAATTCAGTGTTAATTCAATTAAATTACGTTCTTGTTTCTTAAGCGATGCTGAACTAGCTCTTAAAGTGATTTAACGTAATATATTTTCAATTTCATTTATATTGTTTAATACCTATAATTAGCACACCAATATTTATTAGTTAGTCAGTCAAACAGGACTGTTCTCTACGTGATTGATCAATCAAAAATTCCTGTCTTACTCCATTCGAAAACGGAACTCACAGGAAAACAGTTCATAGAATAACAACAAAATTGATGACCAAATGCAAAGCAGACAATAATTGGCAGCTTGGTAAGCAGGCCCTATGTAAGAAATGATGAATTGCCAAGAGTTTCTTGAAACTTATTCATGGTTTATATCCAAATTTGACTAGAATATCTCCTGTGGAGCGACAATGGCAGAATCCATCTTGGTGATCACTAATTAATTCGAGCTTCAAAACAGTAGCGAAATTGATTATTGATCACTTTCATGGTTTTGGTTTTGCAGAGAACAGAGTTGAGAGCGATGAGCAATCAGTTTGATGGAAAATGACAAACGAAGATGACAGCTTTTAAAGAAAATGTTGGAGAATTAACGAAGTTGGATAAAATTCATTTTTTTTTAATATTTGTACATGAATCCCACTTACAAAAGGCTGAAAACCTATAGTACATTAGTATTGGTGGTAGCGTGGGTGGGGTAAGATAATCTGAAATTCTATTCTAGAGACACTACAGAGGGTTTTCTCAAGCCACTTCCGGCCTCGAATAAGCAATCATTGGCAATGAGTTCGGGTAATGAGCGGAAGAAGGTCCATATTTCAGCAGGGATTATACATGTTATATGGTCGAAGCAGGTTTTAGATCAGGAGAGTAGAAAAGGTAATCAGATCATGGAAAGAGGAAGCAGAGGTAATTGTCATTCCATTTGGTACAATTATAGAGTCAAAGGATAGTGGGAATGATTGAGTGAAACGTGGATAAAATCGGATGTCCTCTGATTTTTCTTACCAAAACGACACTTGAATCTTTAATATTATGGTTAGAGAACTGGTTAAGAAAAGGTCGAAATTTCGAAGTATTAAAATGATGGTGAGGTTATTCGTATTTGAGTGGGTAGATGGAAGTACAATTTGTGTTAGGTTATTACAAACAGAAAATACTTCGACATCTCTTCCAGCATGAGTTAATGAAGTATAGTGGAATTCAAGGAAGTCAGTTTGATTTGTCTCAGAGGCAGATGATTTTGCTGTTTGATTTTGACTGTATAAAAATCAAGATTCCAAATAAATAAAAGCAATCAAAATGGATATCAGAATTCAAAGAACGATAAACATAGAAAATTAAGATAAGAAAATGTGATAAAGACATTTCTACCCCGAACACAGCATAAAGAGAGGAATCTGGGTTTGGCTTTCTTTGTGGGAAAATGTCGAAAGTCATCGTTCGTCGACTCTTCCTAAGATATAGAATGTTGTTTAGATGGAATTCAAAACACTATTCATGTAATTATTGTCCTCGTTAACATCGGAATTACCATTTCAAAGTTTTTTTCAGTCACTTACCTCGTTCGAAGATCTCTGACAGCTAGATCTTAGGCGTAAGTGAAGTGCTTAGCAATAAATTTATAAAACTTTTCCAAAGGAATTCTCAACTTGAAAAATCTCATCTTACCTTAACACGTTAAATGTTGGATTCAATGGCCTGCCAGGAACATTTAACGTGGTGTCATAAAAACCTAATTACTCTGTGATAAGCTCGTAATCCCATCAACATAGCCTGCTTTGTTTGTCATATGCATGGATTCTCTGGCGCCGGTTTCTATTGTCTAGTAACGCCGGTAAATCGTTCTATACCGCATTTGAACTTAAGTCTAAAAGATTCATTGAGTTACTTGCGAAATATCTAGTGAATTACCAATCAGTTCATGCAGAAGTGAGTTAGTCTTGTATGGAGATAGTAGGGTGGTTTTCTCCCCAAAACTTTGAGTTTTTCGACGGTGCTACTAAGGCAGTGAGGTCGGTATATTATATTTTGGCCTTATAAATATTGCCTCGTTGTAATTAAAACTAACTAAATTCAGCTCATTATCATTACAAGGATCTTCAGTTTTAGTAATTATTCCAATGAATCTTAATGAATTCCGATTAAAAAAAATCATTTAGACCAAGATACATTTTATAAGATACGTCTGTCTTATAAATTGAGCCGTATCTTAGTTTCCGACAACACAGAGTATATATTAATTTCCTAAACACATATTAGCAGTCATCGTAAAATATACCAGAACCAGGAATCCTCTCTTTGTGTGAGATAGCTGAAAAAGAGTTCTCTCATTGTTCACTGTTTTTTTTTTTTTTTTAAAAAACTGCAGCTGCTTTTGTGGCTCCAACACTTAAGGTTGCGATGGGCGTGGGTCCAAGTATGCCTAATGACGTCTTGTTAGTCGAACTTCAATACTCAGTTTCACACTCCTGGTATCTCTACCGATTAATCAATAAAAGGCATAAAAACATGGCTGGGGTAATTTATATGTAGGTTGAGTTATTGAAGATAATACAGAATGATTACTGGTCTGTCAATTTTAATGACTCTGCTTATGAACGAATCATGGGATGAGTTAATTTTCTTTGTCTGCAACGCACATTTTTGACTATAAAGAAGTGGAAAGTTTGTTTTTAACTACATGTTTTTCAGGAGTTACGCAAGATAAAGTAACAAGAAGATTAAAGACTACAAAAATAAAAAGGCATTTGCTAATGTATCTTTTACTGTCTTTATCACGAATTTGTTTAATAATAGACGATCATTTATTTTCCTTTTATATTTTAGAGTATGTGAACTGATACAAATGATGACGTTGATTTAATATATTAAGGAATTTTTACACTAAATACAGAAAGTGGAAAATTTAAGAAATATCAGGCGATATTTCATTCATTAGAAGACGATACCAAACCAACTACGTTGGAAACAATATATGTTTTAATATATAAATAAGAGTCATAACGTTTTGTGATAACACATACATGCCCACCCCCCCACACTCTTCTTAATTCTCTCATCATATCCTCGAAGCTTTCTTAAAATTATAACTTTCTAATTATCATTTCTTCCTTTAGCCTTAAGTTCTCTTCGTGGTCAAATGATGCTATTCTCAGAGGGGATTTAAGTAGTTAATATGATCCATCACTGATTCCTCTGATGTTATTATGAAAACCAAATTATAAATTCTTTCGTTCTCTCAATCAATATCCTTCATATTCAAATTCCCCAACAGTTCCATAATATTATCACTAGTTTCTCCATTGCGGTAACTTAAATTTACTCAACCCTCAACTTTACTGGTCCGATGTTTATTCGCAAAGCACTGTCTAGAATTTCCATTATGAGTAGCCTAAATCTAAACGCCCCATTCACTTTTCTTTATTCCGTCTCTTCCGATATGACTATACTTTCCATCATTTAATCGATATCACGTACAACATTGTTGAGACAAGACTCCGATCAGATATCTTCACAATATGCTACTTAATTTCTTCACTTAATAACTGAAACCACAAGAGCTAATTCTTTAAGCTTCGTGCATTAGTGTATAATAACTTAATGTCATTCAAAGTACACTTAAATGTCTTTCCTTTACCATAAAGGCGAACACCAATTCCTATTATTACTCTGGATTCCCTTCACCTCTGCGTCTATTCAATTGCCAGTTATTTTCTTTAGTATGGTTTCCAAATATTTTAAAAAGGGTTAAAAATGTTATGACCTCGATGGATCTGCTAGTATTTAGATGGGCATATGGGTACATGCTAATGCATTTAACTTCTATAACGTTTGATTTAGCAGGTATAAGTGTCAGAAATTCTTCTGTATTCAAACCATCACCATCTTTAAATCATTCATTCTTCCAGTAAAATCCTCCTGTTGTCTTTTAAATCGCTAGCATAAACCCGTCAGAAACTGTCATTTTCCTTACACATTAGTCACTTACTTCAGCTCTAGGCAAGCATACTCAAGTCATATTGTAATATAACTTATATAATTTAGGGATTAGTTCATTAATGATATTCTGTCAGTAATGAATTATCACTAATGATGTTCTGTCAGTGATGATGTCGAACATTGTTATCCAGCAGGAGAATTTCAGTCCAAAAACGAACTCTTCTGTTAGCAAACAAATTTTGTTTGGTAACAGAAGTTATCAACAAAATTTGCAAGAGAAAATCGGAAAAATTTGTTAAGTTTCTTTTCTAACTCAGAGTGTTAAATTGGTAAACGTCACAACACGTATCTGCTGTTAGTTGAAATTTTAGATTTTGACTGACTATAAAAATACAGGAGACTAGCATGTTCGTTTGCATTAAAATGCAGAAAAATATGAACGGTTTCCTCATTATTGGGAAAATTTGTAGAGTTCTCTGGAAAGAGCTAACGGCCAGAAATGCTTGTAGCAGAAATAGTAATCATACATGATTTAGTATGCGTCAAGGCAATATACGGAACTAATATAGCGCGGAAACTCTAGTCATCTGTTAGAATGTGCATGTGCTCCCACGTTCACAGTTATAAAGATTCAGGTGATAAGACGTGCGCATTATTACTTTCGTTGCTGCAAAACAATAAACTAGCTCTCTTCAAAGAAGTGTGTTAAATAATGAAGATAATCACTACAAGTGTATGATGCTCGTTGTTATTTTAGAGTAAATCAAAGAAGAAGAACTAATTTGAAGAAGTAAGGAGAACAACTATAGATTTTCTGAATTTCTAACAAAGATGACAATGACAAAACTTTTACATATATATGACGTGCATTTCCAAGCACTTCAGTGCTACTATATTGCACGCAATTTTTAACATGAAGTATGCAATGGAATATTTAATCGGATAGAAAAGTGAAACGTTAAGTAATTTCTCTTTCACTTATTTAAACTTGAATAATAAAATGACTAGACAGATCCAACAAATTTGATTAGCATTAGATTATAATCAACATTCCCGACAAACACAACGACTGCTCATTTTATTAGGCACATCTACCTAATAGCGGTCCACATATTTTAAAAATAGTTCAGCTCTTCTGGAACGTTGTGTCATAAAGTCTTTCAAATCGCGCAATTATCTCAGATGTTGTTCCACTTCATTCGGCATATACGTAATGGAGTTGAGATCCAATAATGAAGAAGGTCAATGAAGTACAGCAAAATCATCCTCACGCTGTTGGCACATGTTCCGATGGTCAGCATCTAGTGATGTAAGGTATTATCCTTCTGAAAGTAAACTGATCATGAGACGATGCACCAAGATGGAAGCCATGTTTAAGTATAATATAGTATTCAGTCTTTCCTTCTCTAATATCTGTTCCTTTACTTAGGAGTATCCGTAGCAATTTACTTATTTACATTTTGGCTGACAAAATGTAAATTTTGTCAGAATATAATTCGGTGAGGTCTTCTAACACTATAACTGTGAAACCTGAGTATTAAGAGGGAGATATTCTTCTTTTCAGACTACTGATATATTGTTCTAGAATTGAACTGGTTGTGGCCCGCTCGTTAAACTGCGCGATTCATGTTATCCTCCATCGGTAATCCATCAATAAGCTGTTTGCCATTAGCTCGATGTTTTCTGGTTCTCTGACCAATTTTGCTAGACGCTAAACAATGTTATTCATGCCCCAACACTCATGCAGTTTCCGCTTTATGATAGACAGGACTAGAAACATCTAGCATCAGCCATCATACAGTACGAAAGTCACTTATGTCGTATTGTTTGCGCATATTGCATCGAATTGCGCAGGAGCAAACAATTTTTTCTGCCTTTTTTATATAAGCCTTGAACAAATGCATAACACTGTCTTGAACAAAGCGGTGAATTCATGAGTGATTGCTATAGCTAACCCATCCCTCCCCCACCAAGTACATAATGGGTGACCTCGTGAATTCCCTAGCTCTGTTTATGTGAATACATTAAAATCGTAAAATGTACATGAGTAATAGAACTGAATACTTCTTGGATAAGCGCATAAGCCAGTATGAGCAATAATGCAAAGGCAAAGTCTATGATGGTGGCTGGTCATTTCATAGTGAAGTTATTGCGTGATTAAAAGCACTTTCAACAGTGACAATGGGTGTACAGTACTAACAGATGATGTATGTCACCATTGCAAATGCCATCCAGACGCCATATAGTCTGAATATCCATTATGAGTGAACTAAGTTTATCATTCTTATTAAAACATCCCGGATAGGGTTTTAAAAGTTCTTCTGCAGTGTAATTAACATCACAAGAGGGGAAACCTGGTGGTAGTAATAATATGTAGCAATGACACCAGTAATATCAACAACGTAATGATTGCTATCACCGATACTAACATTTTACTGAACAAATGTTGTTCTAATGATTTGTTAATATTAAACGAAATTTTAAATTAAAGTATATCTAACAATTAATTTACATAAATATGTGTAATGTAACATATGCAATGAAAGATAACGGTAGTAACATAAACAATTTTCCATCCCCTTATATAGCCTGAAGAACCTGTGTTAAGCAATCATTTTTTGTTAAAGCGAATAAGTCCTTCGCTGAAAATTTTATCGCATCCGACAAAATATTCAATGAGAAAAAATAAATATGAAATCTTAGAATTCTTGAATTTTACAAAAGAATCTTAAAGCATAACTAGGTCTCAGCTGTTCTGTAATAACTACAGAACTGTAGCGACTGCCGATGATTTATTTGTAACATTTTCTGTTATTATGTTGCGAAGGCTACAGAATAGCACAGAATATACAAATATATTTTTCAGTGTAGCTGTTCGTTTATTTTCTCTTATTTGGGATTGGTTTAAAAATAATTTTCTTAATAAGAAGGTATTTAAGTTAAGGGATATTGCATCCCATATTGTTTCATAGCCGAATAAGAAACTCGAAGAGTTTTATGCCAAATATAGAAACTATATAAAGTTCGGCGAGTCCAAGCGTAAGCAAATACCTGGATAGTGCAACACCACAGCAACTCATGGTCCACCTGGTAGTGAATTGAAGCCTTCGGCTCTTCATATAATTAGTTAATAAGAAGATTTTCAGTTGCGTCTCCTTTTTGTGTGATTTATTACATTCTAGTCTCAACAAATTAAAGAAACATTGACATGAATCTGTGTTTTAGACCATGCACCATCACTTCGTCCTCATCTAAACTGCTTTTGAATAAATGTAGAGTATTTAAGGAAACATATTTCATTTTAAGGAAGAACACAATTGATAAAAATGATGTATTTCGTAATATGATGTATTCCATCATATTACGATGTGTATTTTGTAATTGTAATATGATGTATTACATCATATTACGAAAGCCTTCAAAATATTTTCATATCTGTCATTCAAATACGTTAAGTAGTTCACAGCTACACCTTAAGCAATATACAAGTATCTACACTGCATAATAAGTGAACTACACATCATTTGCAATTTCTTTGGAGAAATCAAGTGATGTGTATAGTTGCATTGTTTTCTAAAAAAAAAAAGCATGTCCCTCATTGGGAGCGTCGTTGAGATAAATTAGATAAATCAACGAAAACAACACGCCACAAGTATATATTATTTTTATGCTAATCCCATCCACAAACGTTCAAAATTCATATAATTATCATACGGAAGTTTTATCAGTAGGCTACGGGAACCATGTTATAGACCAAACGTGGAACCCAGAATGGAAACACTATCTACTCGCTAATAAAGTCAGAATTTAAAATACTATTCAATAAAATTTTATTTATAAAATGTTATAAATATAATAAGGAATCATTGCGTATTCTATCAATAAATCCTTCATAAAATAAACAAACAAAAATCATAAAATAACCAACTCAACGTATACTCAGAATGTACTAACAAGCTCAGTTATTTTGCTTAAGTTTAATATATAATCCAAACAGCACTTACGCTAAAAATGCATCTGAAGCTACAATATGTGAATAAAAAACAGGTTATGTTTCCTGTTGAACATCTTTTGTGTAACAAAATCCCTAATGAAAAATTATTGGGAATTTTTTTATTAGAAAACTCAATCTGGAATATAGGATGACTATGTTCTAGTATGCAGATCGTGTTGTTCTTCATTATTGCCTCCCTAGTAGGCAGACGATAATGAAAATTCGATATCTGGAAGAATATCGCCGCTAGAGCTCGGGGCATGTTTATTTAAAATGTTAATTGAAGCTGCTGTAACTTAACTCGGATCATGTTCGGCAGATGGCTGGCAGATGTTTCTTTCAGTTGTGCTTCGCTTCTTTTTAATAATTTTTTCCCATTTTTTTCTGAGAAATTTAACTGGTAGATTTATTTCAATTAAGAGGTGATATTAATTATGATCAGTGTGTTCTTAGGATGGGCAAGGCTAGCTATTTCAAGACAATTTTCCTCCAAACTTTTGAAAAATACAGATATCACAGAACTGTACACTTTACTGGAACGATAGAGAAAATAGAAGAACATCTAAATCACACGCTAGACTCACAACCATTTCCTTGTGGAAAACATGAATGGTCTGACCTTGACACAAATTCTAAACTGGTGGCAGCTAAACTTTGCACATATTGTGTTACAGCGAAATAGAAAAACGATACTGGATTGCAAGGGATTTGTTTAACATAATAAACGCTGAACAAAGTTACTAAGCCTTAAATGTATATTTAGAAATATCATACATATAATGGAGCGCCTCTGAGGTGAAAATTTAGTCTTAAAAACAATCAAATTTGAAAAGAGATTCATAGGTATAAAATTTATTAAATTTAATAAAAATAATTCATTTTTAATTTAATTTAAGAATCATAGTGGTAATAAAACTAAGAAAACCGAGTAAAGCTCTGCATACTAGACTAGCCTCTGGTATCGAAATTTTCCTTCGTCTCTTAGAGAGAGAGAGAGAGATGAACCAAGGAAACTATTCTTTCACTAGTGTACAAAGCTCACTGTATGTCTCTTTGATCGCATCGCTAGAAACGTATCAGAAAAATCGATATCACTTGGGACACCAACAAGCTTCTTAATTTATATGGCTTCCTGTGTCCAATATTTGCACGCCAGAATTTACGCTCACCCTATTATCGCCTATCCAAGCAACTTTTCGTGTTCTTATACTGTACTTCCTCATCAGTACGAATGAAAGTAAATTTTCATCCAGCATATATCTTAATTGGTTTAGAGTAAGGTGGATAAATTAATTACTGTAGGTGGTTCAGAGTCAATTGTATGACATAATCACATCCAGCCTTATAATTGTATGAATTCTGTGAACGGTTTATCTGTTTTGAGGAAGAGAAACCTCGGGATGATACTAGCTGACATACTATCATGTGAAAAGCTTTTATAAAGGTTCTTGGCATCAAACGAGAAGGAGGCATATGAGGAAGAAGGTAAAGAAAGAAAGAGGTGGTGGTGGCTATTCAGCTTATGCCCCAGAAGATGAATTCAATACGAAGGTTATGATCTCAATTGGTTGAAATACAGAAACAATCTACCTCAAAGGTTTACCGGAGAGGAATCGATGATCTGATCTTATTTTCCCTTTTAGTCGTGTCCGACCGTAGGTGACTATGCAGGCTTTTGCCCACAAAATATTTCTGACGAGATTTTTACAGGGTAGCCACCATTGCTTCCCCCCCCCTCCCATTTTATCCGGGCTCGGGACCGGCATATGACTGGGACATATTCATGACTGTAATCCATGCGTGTTCACGGGGCCGGTTTGCCTGTTTTGGGGGAAGAAAAACCCGAGTTTCCGGGTGAAAAATTCCCCAACCTCAGTATGAGACCGGCAAATTCACCTTTAGTCAAAAGAGACCAGATAAAGGTTCCTCACGTCACTGACGGGAATCGAACCCAGGTCTTTCCGACAGAATGGCTTCGTCTATACTGACTGAGCTACGAAGACTCTAGGACTCGATGAACAGCAGTTAAACAGACAGGACCAGATGTTTTTCTGATAGGTGTGTGTGAATAATTTGTGTGAGATCACTGGTTAAAGGAAATGCCTCAGCATTTCTAGCTGTTGGATCAACTCAATAGCAAAAAGGAAGGAAAGAGATGGAGATGTGAACACTAAAATGTCAGAGGAAGATGAATTCACCGTTAAGAAAGCTGGGTGGGAGAAAGAAATCTGAATGTTCAGAAAGATTAAAAATACGAAAAGCAACATAGCATTATATATATATCTACTCTATAATATAAAATGATAAGCCTTTTTTTGTAACGTTTTTGTTAAGTTACTTGAAACGTTTTGAAACTCAGGGGGATACCCTGAATGTCGAGTATTCAAAATTCGAGTCATCAGAATTCAAGGAGAACCGGCCGACCAATCCGGAACTCGGGGGGGTTGGGCGCCGGGGGGGGAATCCCTTTCGAGTATTCAAATTTCGAGTAATCTGAATTCAAGGAGAACCGCCTACCAGTCCGCAAGTCGGGGGATTGGGCGCCGCAAGCGCCAGGGGGGGGAGGAACCCCCCAGTTCGAGTTTTCAAAATTCGAGTCATCAGAATTCAAGGATAACTCGAGAGGTTGGGCGGCATAGGCTCCAGGAGGGGGAACCCCCTTTCGAGTCTTCAAAATTCGAGTCATCAGAATTCAAGGAGAACCGGCCTACCATTCCGGAACTCGGGGGCACCGTAGGCGTCGGGGGGGGGGGCCTAGTATTACATAATGTTATATATATATTTAAGTTGCATGTAGCATTTGTGCATATGCATATTTATATGCAAAATGTTGCCCACGATACAAAAAAGGATAAAAGGCCGTTTAGAATAGAAAAGTATGATGGGGTGGTCGAGAAAACCAACAGCTGAATCTCTAGTGAGGAAGATTAGGTAATTTTTGAAGACTCGACTAAAAATACATTATTAAAGATTATAAGCTACAAATTAGTAGAATTCTGCACGCAAATTAACTACACGTATTCCCAGCAGCCACATCTGGAAGTAGATGATATTTTATGTGAATCGCATCCACAGAACTTTGTAAACCTATCGTGGGTGAGCTAAGAATTAGATAATAAGGGAAAGCGGCCTCTAGAGACACTGGTACTGGTGATTTCGAAACGACAGCAAAAAATCTGCTACCTAAAGCCATTCAACAAACATCCGTGATTTAAAGAATTACAAGGTTGGCCCTCTGTGCAACTCATTAACGAGCTATGCATTTCTTTCAGGGCCGAATTTTTTAAGTCAAAAATTAAGATTCATATCGAACTTGCAGAATTGCAGATAATATCACCTGATCTGGCTAAGAAGAAAGAGTTACAAAAGTTTAATTTCCTCTAATATTTCAATTATTTGAGGGAATTTTCTTGGAATCAGTTTCATTGGGACGATCATCTTCAAGAACAGTGCTATAAATTTTATTAATATTATTCTAATAATAACTTCAACGCTGGTTAGAAAAAACGTCTGAAATCTTTGAAAACATTACCTTTAATTGATATTCCTGTATGCATTTTTAGTTATTTTATAGCATATCGTGGATGATTTCAATTTTATACTCTACATTCGCATGCAATTCATCTTTTTCGTAAAGGCTGCTCACATATATTGATAATCCGATGAGAGGTTTCAGGATAGCATATAACTACAAAAGCATTCCATATAAAAAGCGGCAATAAGCAAAAATAGCACAATATAGCTCCGAATTATCCCCAGATAGTTTTGTTAGCTTTTCCAATTGATAATGTATCGTAATTAAAAGAGAACAATCGGGCTATTAATGTTTCAATAAGAGACCTTGATATATACGATAAGACTCGTTTTTACTCCATTGACTCTCAGACAGTATCGAAATGGGGATTCTTAAATTTTATCGCCTATAGGAGAAAACGAAAGTAAGCAAAAAAAGACTACGTTGCTAACTTTTGCATGATCTTGTTAGCATAATTTTTGTTTAAATTACACGATAAATAAATTAATATAACTAAAAACAAATCATGAGCTTTCTAGAACTCTTGGACAATTCACTCTTTTTTTTTCCAGTTACATTAGTAATGATCTAATCCATAAACAGTGATGGGGAATGAAGTCATTAGACTCCTTTCCAGTAAATCAATTACAGTACGAAAAAAATCACCAGATTACATCCAATGAAGTCCCATTAGACGTCCGTTTCCCCATAAGCGACTACCGGAGAAACTTATCTTCAAAGACTACCGAAATCAACACTCTATTACACAAAAGAGACATTCCCCGATTCGCTCTTGTGGGTATTTAAAAGAATTTTCCCTCTGCAAAAGAAAAGGCTAAGAATGTCGTTGAATGTTGTTTTAATGAAAATAGAATTAGTTCTTTTGTGCGTATTTGTAACATTCCTTGTGGTCCCGTGAAACTGGAAGGGTTGAAACAGCGTTTTTACTCACTCCCGTTTAATATAAATTCATTGATCCTTTATTATGCCAAGTGCATTCAAAGTAACCAACCTTTCATATTGGCGAATCACAATCTAATTTTTTACATAAAATAATCTCAAATTCAAACCTTACGACATTCCTGTGTTACTGCTTATTTTCTGTATATATTTGATGGGCGTTTCTTGAAGCTCTGAAGGTTGTTTTCATTAGGAGAACGAAGTAAGTTGTTTCAAATAAGAGAGGTAGTGGAATGAGTTTAAAGGCAACAAACGAGGACAACACAGTATAACAATTTGTCAAACCTGACAATACAAACTCCCTTCTTATCAAAGAAGCATGCATACTGGAATTATGATAGATAAGGCTAACTGTTGTTGTTGTTGTTGTAGAGGGTTCAGTAAGGAATAGTCGACAAAGTTATCGAGGTCTGATGATCTTAAGTAGGTTTACACTTTATTAATGTTTGCATCGAAGACCTAGATTTTGATGGGGTGGATTTTGAAGCGTTTTGTTTTGCATGGAATTTTGTTTTATATGCTTTTCGGAGTGTATATTTTAGTTATCTTTTGCAATTTTTTAAAACGTTTGTTTATATTTTTATTGTTTATGTCTAGTATTACTTTTTGCTTACACGTTACGCTGTATTAATATGAATATTTTTAGGAACCACCAAAAGGCTGGCTTGAAAGAAAGATAAATATGAGCAATTAGAAAACTATGATACACTCTTAAGAAGAACTAAGAAAATTTCTTGGTCGGGTATGGCATTGGGCAATGAATCTTCTTAGTTCTGCAGAGAAATCTCTTGTCCAAGTTAGTGCACAGGCGCAGAAGGAATGAATTGTAATTCCACCTTTATCTCCTAAATAACATGGATATCACGGACTTATAATCTAAACATTATGCTGGCCGAAATCGTTTTAAAACCAACAGTTGTGTTCCGGCAAACTATGAGTCTCAGTAGCTTAGACGAGCGTATATGATAGCATCTAGGCAGAAAGACTTGATTTCCAATTCTGATTAAAATTGAATGAATTAAAATTGATTAAAATGGAACCGTTATAGGGGATTTTCAATACAAGATCAGTTAGTTGGTGTCATATAAAAGTGACAAAAGTATTCCTCCAGTAAATTCGGTCTTTTCAACATCTCAAAATGAGGAAAAAAAATACATGTTGACTAGACATTGCCAGAGGGCACGACTTAATTACATCCATCACGGAAAATATTCCAATGTCGATATCGCCTGAGAATTATGAATAATCGAACTGTCATTCGAAAGGACTTCATGTGATAGATCATGACTATTATGAAGTGCATAAAAAATAGATTGTTATCTTACTAAGTATACCCTGTGCACTTTGCTTTAAGTTGAAGCTGCCCCCCCCAGAGATAACTGAATTGTACACTTAACTTAAATTATCCAACTTTTCAGAGGATAGTCTCCAATCGATGCTCTAACGCTATTGTAAAAACGTGTTAAATAAGATTCAATGGATACTAACCTTTTTTTTTTCCTTTTATAGTTGTCAATCCGTGACATCTGCGGTTGTTTTCGCGTATAATGGGTTAGATTGCCATAGGAGAAAAGAAAGAAAAAAAACCACTAAGAGTGTTTAAAGTCTATAAAGTGCACATTGTCGGAAAGGTTTTGTCTATTCTTCCGAAGAAAAACTCCAGTTGCCGAGATAAAGCGAGATCAACGATGAAGCTTAAAAAGCATCCATGAATGATATTCGAATATCGCATTTTCTAAAGAGTTACTCATTTTACATTTTCGTCTAATAAACACTACGCTGATATTATGCATGTTATTATTTTCAATCGCCTTTAAGCAGTTTCCACAAACTGTCGCAGATCAATTTCAGAAACAATATTACCCTACACTGCTATTCATTTTCGTATATAACGATATATTAATAGCAATTGCTATTCATATCCATTTAGTAAAATGACAGCAGAATTTCTTTGATATCTTAATGCTGTCTGATATCTCGTCAATAAGAAAGGAGAAATAGCATCTACCATGTATTATTCCAAGGATGATATTGAAAAAATATTACTGTTATTTTAAATTCTACAAATATTCTCTTAATTTCGCTGCCAAAAAATCTTGCAAGAATGTTTTCCTTTAATGATTAATAATAAATGGAATCAGTTCTTTTACTAATCAGGAAGAAATATTAATACAAAAAATAATATTACATCCTCTACAAGTAGTAGAGGTTTCGTAAACATGTCTCAGTAAACTGCCTCTGATAAGAAACCTGATTAAAATATTTTGATATACTTAGCATGATTAGCTGTACGTGGTAAAAAATGGATTATATCATACTTGACTCACGGATTTTGAATTCCCAATTTTAATCATATTCAGAAAGGAAAAAATTGGACACAATTGATAGTTCTAAAAAGTAAGTAATATAAAGATATAACTCACTAACCTTTCTTTTAAAATGATCTGTTTCTTCTTTCGCGGGCAGAAAGCAATAAATTACAATTAAGGGTCGAATAATTCTCCCTCTTAGTTGGCAACAATTCGTTGTTCCTTTTCTCTCTTTCTCTTTCTCTCTCTCTCTCTCTTTCTTTCTCTCTAAGACAAGAAAACAGCAATTTCCGTCACGCGAACTAAGCATTTTCCAGCGTTCTGATATTCCTTATCGTGCATATAAACACATTATAGCTGATTAAATTATCACTTCCTCTCAAACAGCTTTCGATTTAACCTAAGTAGAAATGGCCTTAGTATGATATATCAATATCTGCCATATTTATTGAACATGAATACAGATATAAACGAAACTAGAGAGAGAATATCTTTCAGTAAAAGATAAAACATCAAATGACAGTGAGCAAACAATCTAAGAAGTACTACGAGTCATCCCCATGTTATTTGTTAATTCCTCTATTTTTATACCTGTTTCTCTGTTTTTGCCGGAGAAAAAATTTTAAGTAGTAAAACTCCTTTCTATTTCCATCTGAGCCTGGTTTACATACTTGGAGTTGACAAGGCAAAGAAACACCGAGTACCCAAGTTCTTTGAAAGGGGATTCGGAATCGCTTCTTTCCATAGGGAAATGTTTGATGACTTAAGAAGAAAGAAAATAGTAATAATAAAATAAGAATTTAAAGTGACGAGAGAGAGAGAGAGAGAGAGAGAGAGAGAGAGGGGGGGGGAGGGGGTAATTTCCAGCACTTTTCGAAAATAATGTAGGCTTTAGAAAAGAAATTTGTTTTTCATCACTTCACCACCGACTGCGATAATCAAAATCCGCTACCACACCGACAATGGCTTTGATCTGATTATAAAAAATAACATCACAATTAAAAGTAAAGCTTTTTTTTCTCACACAAATTATTATCATATAATACACTGAAATTAAATATTTTCAATTGCGACAAAACAGTTCTCCCATTTTAAAAATATCAATCTACTGTAAAGATATATCGGATACATGCAGCAAATGTAGAGGGTATTATTACTCTAGTTTGAGTTAAACGTATTTTTATGTCAATTATCCATCCAAAAGGTTCGAAACCTATAACATAATTATTACCCATGGTGGGTAAGAGTTTGAGAATCCGAGAATCCTACTGCTTAGGGAACCAAACTTCTCTCTTGACTCATCCAGGACAGTGTCAGCTCGCTCTACAATCAACAACGAGGATTCAAATCCCGCAGTGAGCATGAATGTTTGTGATTATCTTTAGGTAGATGGGAGAGGAGTTTTATCGACTAGTGTGTAAGAGCACCCCCCCCCACACACACACAGACACACACTTATTGGAGGCTCGAAGTGGTTTGAAAAAGTTCAGTGTTTGGACTCTAGATCAGGGTTTCCGGATTAGATAAAAAAAATTAATTCAATGAAAAAAACATTTTCCCACCTCTTCCAAAATTTTAATTCATAGCATCAAATTCCCTACACATACTAAACGACGATTGTAACAGTCCATCATTTGAAAATACCCGAGGAAGCAGCTTCACTGATCTGCCAATAGCAAACAACACTATTTTACCCCGGATTTCTGAATGGAAATGCGAAGAAGAAGAAAGCTATTCTGACCATCGCATATTAAGTTTCATTATCAGTAACAAAAATTTAAACGGAATACATAACAAAACCATAGAATTAATACCAACTACTTCACAATAAAAGCAACTTAGAGAAATTTATAAAAGCTTTAAAAAGAGAAATTTCACGCCTAATCTCAGAACATCACTATAATGCGAACAGCGAACAACAGCCCAGCTTAGATAAAAACCTAGCCATCTGGGCATCAGTACAAACCGATACAGACTTTCTTGCTTCTGCGCTTTCATCAAGTCTGATAAAATCCAGCGACCAAACACTCAGAACAACCAATAAGCTAAACATCGATGGAAGAAAATCAATACCCTGGTGGAACTACGAACTAACAGTCCTAAGAAAACGTGTTAACGCACTCCGACGACTATACCAAACATACAATAACTAAGATTTGAGAGAGAGTAGAAGACAGAACTACTATAAAGCCAAATACAGCTATCAGTCAAAAATAACAAACGCAAAAACAGAATCATGGAAAAAATTCTGTACAGTCTCAGCCGTATCGAATACTTGGAATTGCATATATAAATTAGCAGCAAGCAAGAATAAGACAACGCCTATATTATCAACTATCAAGAAAACAGACGGCATCTACACTACAAACTTGGCAGAAAGTGCAGTTATTATGATAAAGAAGTTCATTGCCGATGACGATAAATCAACAGACGAAGAAATCCACAAAACTTACAAAGAATGAAAACTACATAGACACTCCTGACGACGGCTTATTTACATCTAATGAAATCGAGTCACTATTAAAATCAATGGATCCAAAACACACTCCTGGAAAAAAAGGAATAACCAGCGAATTACTCCTAGAAGAGTTTCTTGAATTCCCCAAATTCATAACAACAGTTTACAGCGATTGCCTAAAAAGAGGTCGATTTATTTCCTTCAATATGGAAACGCTCAAAAATTATACCCATAATCAAACCAGGAAAAGAAACATCCGACGAAATTAACAAATACAGACCAATTAGTCTCATAAACGTTGCTGCTAAAGTACTAAAAAAAACTCCTAATAAACTGAATAATGCACTATGTCTACTCAAGAAACCTATTTAGCAGTAATCAATAAGCATTTAGACCTCAGTCCAGCATAGTAGACACAATTATGGAGGTAAAAGAGTTCACAGAAGACAGTCTACAGCAAAAAAAGACGTACTACTGATCTCATTCGATGTGCAAGGAGCCTTCGATGCTGCGTGGTGGCCAGCCATAATCAATCAGGTAATAAATTTAAAATGCCAAAAAACTTACTTTACCTTACAAAAAAAAATTTGCAGACAGAAGAGCAACCATGACATTAAAAACCACAACTGTATCGAAAGAAGTCAAACGAGGCTGCCCGCAAGGTTCCTGCTGTAGGATAGGTTTTTGGAACAACATCTAGTACGACTCGCTTTTAAGACTTCCTTTCACTACTGAAACAAAAATCATAGCCTTCGCCGATGATGCGAAGATAATGATTCGGGGGCGCGACACCTTACAGTTAGAAGTAACGGCCAACGAAGAACTCTTTAAAATTGCAGAGCGGAAACGCGAGAAAAAAGTTACCTTCAATAGTACCAAGTCTAAAGTGCTCCATATCTCACGCAAAAAATCAAAATAACCCGTAATGGTCTTCCTAAACGGAGAAGTTCTCGAGGTAGTCAGTGAGTTAAAATACCTAGGAGTGATAACAGATGAAAAATTTACCTTCAATAAGCACATCTCATATGTGCTGAAACAACGCTGAAAACAATATATACCGGTGCTATACTACCACGGATATCTTATGCTGAACCTGTCTGGAAACATACACTCAAATCAAAGATAAACCGACAAAAACTAAACAGAGTTCAACGCCTTATAGCCATAATTAAAGGATACAGGACAATATCTTTCGAGGCAGCTTGCGTTATTGCAACTCTAACACCGATCTGCTTGAAAATACAAGAACTATCTCTTGTATATGACGTCACTTCCGGAAGATATAATGGAAGTTACAACATCGATTCAAATTACTACGAACGCCCGCTTCACTGCAGTAGGTGGCCTCACCCAGCAAAGAGAGCATATATTAAGGAGAAGGAAAGCTCCTAAAGCGACGATTTTCAAATATACACTGACAGAAGCAAAACCGAAGGGAACGTCGGTTGTTCTTTCATTGCATACAACAGACAGTCCATTATACAAGAACGCTGCTCTAGGCTGCATCCTCTCTGTTCCAGTAACCAAGCAGAACAACTTCCTATAGTTCAGTCACTTACATATCTCCGGGAATTAGAACTCAACACCTCTCATCAAAAGACAGCAACTGTTTACAGTGATAGCAAAAGCACTATAGACGGCATAAAAAACCAAAACAACCATATAGCATTAATAGAACAGACAAGAAATTTGGTTCGGAATCTCACTCTAGAGGGATGGGAAATCAAGTTCTGCTGGGTGAACGCGCATATTGGGTAAGCAGAAAACGAGAGACCGGATCAGCTGGCTAAAGAAGCAACTAGAAACAAATGGATAGAAACAAGTTACCAAAAGTACTCAAAATCTGCTATAAAAACACTTGCAGAAGAGAAAAGCCTAGACTTGCAGGAAGAAGAATGGAAGACATCAAAAAAAAAAAAAACGGATCAACAACAAAAGAATTCTTGCCAAGCATCAGAAGCAGATCAGGCTGAAAAGACACGCCATTTCTTCAGGTTTAACCACGCTACTAACGGGACATGGAAAACTAAGACACTACTTACACAGATTCCAAATCCTAGAATCGCCATCATGCATTTGTAGTCCGCACATTCAACAGACTGTTGACCACATACTCTATGACTGTCAGCTACTGGACTCCATCCGGATGCCCCTAATACAACATGTCATCACTTCCGTAGACAAGTGGCCAGTATCAAAACAGAAGACTTATCAAAAAGTATTACTCAGAATAAATTAAATTTGAAAATAAAGTCAACTTGCAGTGCTTGTAATCTAACATAAATTACTGATATTGTGTCATTTATATGATGTTAATATATGGATATACAAAAATATAAATGTAAATATGAATACTGATACAAAAATATAAATATAAATGCTAATCATGTAAGCTACATGTAATAAAAGCATTGTATGCAATGAAACATGTAGGAATAAATTACCTCCTGGTAGGGTTACTATTGAGAGGGGAAAAAAAGCAGAGGGATGTTGCACCGGCGATAAAATCATCTACTTCTGAAAAACCTTCAGAAACATCCATGGTACAACTGAATTCAAATCCAAGCTGATGAATGGAAATACTCCACTTGGCCAACCTGTCAGCAGATTGCTATGGGGACGTCTGAGTTAGCAATACTGGCGACCGTACTTTTTTCTAGCGATCTAAGTAAAACTGAACAATGTTTCAGCGTTTTTTATAGGTCCCAAGATACAGTCTTAATACTCTCTTAAAGATGGCTTCTGATTTCTCATTTCTGAGCGAGCTTTTCCTTAAGAGAGTTCAAAGTACTTGGTGCAAGGAATGCAATGTGGCGAAAGAATTTAAAGAAATAACTTAGTGTTGTTTTTTAACGTCTGTAGTAAATAAATATTTCTAAGATAAACAGAATTTTAGGGTTAAAAATAATATAAGTTTCTGGCTAAATATACGCATGAACCATCAAACCAGTCATTTCATAACATAGTTCAGTATACGCACTTCAGGTAGTCATTTCAATTACTAATTAAATTTAGCAAATCAGAATAGAATTCGGGTAATAAGTTAAGCTGAAAACGTTACTTCACACTAAGAGACATGAAAAATAATTTATTTTTATTTCATGAAAGAAATAATATTTTGTGACTCGCTTTTGCATACCAAATGTTTCAGAGTCAACATGAGAGTATTTGGATTTATTTTAGGTGCTACTGGCAAATACGGAATCACGTGATATCGATGAGCGGCTGTTCGGTAGTATGAAAATCCAAATGCACAAACTGTGCCTCAGTAGTACGGGAGGCAATAGTAATCAAATACGGGTAGGATAAATGGTGGGGGATGTGACGCAGGAAACGTGACGTCATTGGTCAGACACCATGAACCATATCAAGATAAGATAAGGATTCGTGCCTAGATTGGTCGGACACTTTAAACCAAATAGAGGTAGGGTAAATGGGGGAGGAAGTGACGTCAGTGTCGTGGGTGTGTTTTGTTATCAGATTTAGATAAGTGATGTAATTTGTTAAGTGTAAATAAGTGACGTCATTGAGTTGAGGTGGAAAGGAACGGGGAGTGGGGAGGTGTGACTTCCTATGTGTCGTGGGTCGCAGGTTTGTATGAGTGCCTTGTTTTTGTTTGTTTTCAGTGGTGGCTTATGGGTAATGGATTTAGTATGGAATTCTGGGTGATGCTTAGAGTATGGAATGTTTAGAATTTAGGTGGGGGAGCATCCGTCAATGAAGTCACGTTGCTTTGGTTCTTGCATGGAATTATGGGTAATGGTCAGAGCATGGAATTCTGCGATGTGACTGTGTTTGTCATTGACATGAGATGAACTTTTTGTTCCTGTGTGGCATTATGGAGAATTCTGGGAGGATATTTGTTCATGTGTTGGGGGTCTTTGGCTCGATTGTAGAACTATGGGAAAATATTTATCAATATACCAGTAGAAAGTTTCTAAAATAATTAGTTACTGGATATCACTGATGTCCTCCTCACCCCCTCAAACACATTTTTCCCCTTTCATGCTTACATTTTCTAAAATAATTAACTACTCGATATCAGTAGTGTCCCCCCCCCTCAAACACACACATTTTTTTTCTTTCATGTTCACATTTTCTAAAATAATTAATAACTGGAATCTCAGTTTTACTGCGTTAATGCCATGTTTAAAATCTTAAAAACTTACTTCATTACTTTTCTAATTAAATGTTGTTAACTTTATTACAAATTCTAAGCAGAATAAATATTCTTAAATATAAAGAACACATCAATGACACCTTAATGTTCATTTAAGTTTAAATATATACATTTATTTGACTGAAATATTATTTACAAGTATATTCAATGAAAAATTCAAACATGTAATTATCTAGAAATATTTCACAAGAAATATTTGTCTCTTTTGCTATTTTCCTGAAGAAAGAAAAATTTCAAAGGGTTTTGGGTTCGCTTATTTTTTTTTACTTTACGGGATACACAAAACAGTACAGTACAGCACAACACACACACACACACACACACACACACACAAACGATCTGCAATAAATTGCAACGAATTGCAATAAATAACCTGAAAATGCAGTTGATTCTTGTTCCTTATAGGTTTCTGTCTGTTTCCTTAATATCATTTGCACTGTGACTCATGGCTATGTTTTCCCATAGTTGAGGATGTTCTCTACTTAGTAACATCATGGGAAGTAAAGTAAAGTCACCACTATTCTCTTCTATTTATTAATTTCATAATTTCACACTGTAGTGTGATAGACTGCACTAAGACTTGATAATTTGCACTCGTAATTTTTTTCGCATTCATAATTAAACAGAAATTAAGACTTTAAACTTAACAACTGTCTGAAAGTAGAGTTACCATATTTCTTGAAAACAATATGTGACATCAATGTCGATCATAAAAAAAAAATTGTAAAGAAAAATAAAATGTTTAACTTCAAATAAATATTTATCCATTTTAATTGTACCATCCATATTTTCAGAGGAATGCACTTTCTCTTTTTTTTTTTTTTAAAAAGTGTGTCATTTTTATCAGTTCATAGAAAACCTAGCAATTCACATCTGAATTCACTTTTATTTGAAGGACACGTTTAGTGTTTTCAGATAAAAGCCAGATTCGATCAGCAGACCGAACATTGTTCATCAGAGTAAAAACTCTCAACTGGCGCTGTTGATCATAGCAAGCAAGAAATTTGTCAACTTTTCAAAGTTTTGACATTCACAGTCATATTGTTTTCATCATTTGGAATACTGCAACCTAAAAGCATCACTCGATGCAGGCTTTTGATATGCTTCTATATATATATATTTCAATCTGATTGCTTGTTTTACTTTTAAATCTTGCAGTAGTATTTTTATAACTGAAACCTCAGCAAAGAGATTGTCTATTTCAACAACTGATTTTTCGAAAGTAGAGAGAGATATGGAATTAACAAATTTTGAGGATGCATCAACATCTGGCCACTGAAGTTCAAAATCCCGACTTCATTGTATTCATGAAAACTGCTCTGTAGCTTTGAGCCTGCTTTCCCACATTTCTTAATAAGAGATACATTTCTCATAAAAAAATTCAAATGCTTTTCAAAATCTACTTTTTATGTCTCCTTCGTTGACATATAGAAACTGCTTTTGCTTGCAAAACTGTGGGGATGAACTTGTGCCTTCTGGCTATTAATTTACCTTCGATTTCTTGTGCTTCAAAGCTACTTCCGTAGTTGCAATTTTAATTTTTTTTTTCAAAATGTCGTATTTGTTTTACATTAATAAGTTTAACCCTCCAACCAGCCAGGACGTATATATACGTCCACAAGGATACTTTAGAAGGTGCAATAATCCTTCACACTGTAGAGAACACTTAAACTGATTATCTCGTGAAGCTGAGTCTCAGTTTTCTATAACAAGGAACGCAGTTCCTTGTTTTATGCTGGGTAACAGGACTCTTAGTTATATTAGAGAGACTAAAAATATAGAAATTATTTTTATTTTCTATTTTTATTGTACAGTTTTAAATTCCAAGACAAGATATAAATGCTTGCATACTTTCTTCACTTAATTATTGCTTTACCTTGGAGAATCAATGTTTACCCCTACCCCTATTTGGTTCATAGTGTCCGGCCAATGACGTCACGTTTCTGCGTCACATCCCCCAATATTTACCCTACCCTTATTTGCTTACTAGTGTCTCCCCTACTACTTGCCTCATAGATAAATCGTGAGATTAATTTTCATATTTTATATATTTATTGATTGAAATATTATTTTTGCTGAGTAGTCATACAAAAAAATAGTCGCATGTAATTTTCTCCTAAACAAGAAACTAATTTAGAAAAGGTAATCTCACGATCTATCTATCTAACTATGAGGCGCATTTCAAAAGGTTAGTTAATCCAGGAAACGCATGCTTTGAAACGAATTATACCTCTTTATAATTGGTTATATTTCTTATACTTCTTCAAAAAGTACCCTAGGCTTCCAACAAGTAAGGTGGTGGTTCCATACCAGGCAAGGAAAATTATTAATATCTAAATCGTCTAGTATTTAGTAGATTAAGTAAAAGAGGAAACATCCGGTTGGTAAAAGCCGATCAACATATCTGGATTTTGAAAACAAACATTGCAACATGAAATAAAATTCAAATCACTATAATTATAAGGCACACGAGAAAAGGAAAAGTGGCAGACAGAACACAATATTAAATTAAAATAAAACTAATTTGAAATATCAAACTTCGTAAGCATAACAGGCACATTTTTATTTCATTTCTGAAACAGTTAAGCTTTTAAATTATAATTTACTCTCCAGTTTTCTCTTTTACTTTTTTCTCTAATAATAAAAAACAAATGTCGTTTTCAACTGAGTCAGAAGTTTTATAAAACTAAATGTTTTATAACTCACTTATTCTAATATTGAAGTAATATTATAATGATAAGTATTTATTATGACTCGCAGACTTACTCGATATTTCGGCAGACAGAGATGAAGAGCTGTTAAACAAATGCAAGTGTGCAATGGAACATCGGCAGTTTCACTGTCATGAATAGTTTATTGGCAATGACAACCCAGTTACCTATTATTTCATGGCTTAAACTTACCATAAGAAAGAATATATAGCATTGTTTATTGCGGTAACTAAAGCAGAGTAGCATCGTTCCTAAGAATAAAATGCTTGGATAAAATGTCTTGAAGAGCTATCCGTTTCGTATAAAGCATTTGATGGTTCAAAGAAAATGAACTTTATTACGTGTGTTATGTTTAATATTTATGCACTATCTATAAAACTGTCGCAACGATATCCTGTAAACGGAATACGAGAACTGAACGATTTAAATGCGACTGAAACAGTCTCATCAAAAAGCGTTTGTTTCATTTAATGATGTAAATGTGATTGTGAATAGAAACTATGAGAAGACTGCAACTAACGGAAAGAGATAGGAATGCTGAAAAGTGTTGTGTTCACCCTTCGTAATCAGAGGATTCTGGGAGAATGAAGGCATGGACAGCCGTAATGTTTGAGTCAAAATGAACAATATTCAATGACCCACATAGATCTGGTTTCCATTTAAATACCGCACGTTATATGTATATACATAGTTCATACAAAACTTCAGCGAAACTAATCTTAATAATTAAGCAAATAAAAAAGGGTGAGCTTATTTTATTTTGAACGAAAAGCGCGAAATACGAAATGTAATAGCACAAAAGATTAAAAAGTAGTGTAAATCAGCACTTTACAAATGAAACTCAAGCAAAATTGGTTTCGTCTCGTCTCAACCAGCTACCAAACTTAACACCAATTTAAGGTTTCTATTTCATAATTAAATGAAATCTCTGTGTTTTACGTTTACGTGTAGACTCGCGTCAAATCATGCAGCATTTCGAAACAAAATCCGATGGAATACGGCCATTAATCCTTATTCCTTAGTCTCCTATGACTGTGTATTGCTTGTGTTCTTATAGCCGGTTTGGGAGATGAAACCCGAGTTTTCAGGAAAAAAAAATCCTATCGCCTTTGTATGAGTTCAGCTAATTCACTTTTAGGTGAAAAGTCCTGATAAAGGTTGTTCACCTCCTAGACAGGATACAAACTCATGTGTCCTTCCAAAAAAAGGGCGTCGTTAAAATTGACTGAGTTACGGAGACTCTAAATGAAATCTCTACGAATATTAATTATTTCTATACTCAAAATATTTCCGCCTCATTAAACAGAAATCGTAGGAAGGCACTTCCTCTTATATGCTTACATTTCCATCCATAGTTTACAGAAAGGGAGGTTTAGTCATTTTACTTATAGCAACGGCTAAATGACAGAATGTTTCTACGCAAGTTGGGATAGGAATAGTGAATAAACGAGTGTGTGGCTTATTAGGTACGATACCATCAATTCATGGAAATCACTGCCTCAAAAGACACTATGACGTGCGTGTTCGCTCCAGGTTATATATTCCCTTTACAGGTTAAGATGATACCGCGTACTGTATATATATAATCTAAATCTATGCGCTAATATGTCAAACAGAGTTATCCGAGTACACTTTAGCGGATTTTGTTTATGAATAAATATTTTCGGAATATAACTATTTTTTCTCGGGAAGATTTTTTTTCAGTCCTTAGTATTTAATTAGTATTAAAGTAGTTTTGTATTTAAATTGTTCTACAACGGTATTTATATTTACATAGTCTAAGCATCTGCATATTTCTGATACACATACGTAGTAATTAGTTTAATATTGCATATTTTCGAATGAATTTTTGGAGGTTATATATGATATGAGGAAGAGCTATTCTTCATTGAGCACTCAAGACGTTAATATCAAAGACCCAAAAAGTAATTAAAACGTGGGATGGAAATCAAGGCGGTCTCGTATGAAAACAATCAACCAGGAGTTCAAAGAATCCACACTTCATATTAGTAGAAAGTCAAAGAAAAAAGATAAAGTCGCATCAATCATGACGATCAACAGCCCAGAGTATACTGGTGTAATGAACATCGTGACTGGTCCACAGAACACTGTCATTTATTATTACGGAACGATCGAATGGCTGGGCATGAATAAGGCAGATGCCAGAGCAAAGTCTTCTTCCTAAGTGAATTATATCACCTGATACCACCTGCGAGAGCCTAAACAGCTTGGTAATGACGACCCTCTTTGGCTGGAAAGACCTCGGTTCGAATCCTATTTAGGCCAAGAAGAATTCATAAGAACTTTTCAAATGAAGGTGAATTAGCCACTCTCATATGAAAGTGGTAAAGTATAACCTCCCACAATCTTTCATTTTTCATCAACTAAGCAATCAAGCAGAGAGGACACAATCAACAGACATAATGCACCGAAATCATAGCTTTAGTTCCTTCGTAATCATACTTCAGAACAACTTAGTCCAATCGCTGCTGTGAAGTTTAGTAGCGGATATGTGTAACCATCTACAGATATCTCTTCTGGTATAAATTCGGACATTTAGTTGTAGTACCTGGAAAGATGAATCCACGGATCTACAACACTTTTGGATAATGCTATTTTCCAACATTGTGGAGGTTTTACGAAATGGACCAATGTCTCCTTCAACAGGACAATGCGCCAGTCATAGTGCAAATGCTATTGTAAATTATTTTGGGAAAAAGATGAGGAAAATCTTGACTAATTTATAGAGAATCTCAATATTAATTCACCAGGGAACCTTTCGGACGAAGTGAGATTTCGGATATTTGTCACCTCAATACAATCAGCAGCTATATACAGATTAGTGGACATTTTATAGAAAGAAGGATCCAAAATATTTGCCTCATATAATTAGCTTATGAAGAATATGCATAGATGGTGGCGCACGTTCAGTTTTCCAGATTGGAGAGTAGGCTACTCTTGTAGATAAATGAGTTTTCTCTGAAAATAGTATTGTACCTCGTATACTGCGTAGCATAGTGAACGCTAAAGTAATAAGAACTCTATGAACATATGAGCTGAAGATGGAAAAAGCAGGATTTTCCTTCTGAAAAACTTTGGTTTCAGTCCGCCAAAACAGATAAACTGGTGGCGAACAAAAGAAAGTACCAGCCAATACACTTTCCTCATAGGTTTACTGTCTTTGAGTAATCCTAAAATAATAACTGCAGCATTTATGAGGCTATAAATTACGGAGTTTTAGACTGAAGCAACGATTACTATTTTTGTTACAGAAATTTCAATTTTCCTACATTACAGAATATGCAAACATGCCCTAGAATATACGCTTTTATAAATATATCAAATAATGTATAAATACTTAGGCTACCGGCCATGAAAGCCAGCATCCAGACTGATATCCTTGCATGGGCCGAATAAGCGCGGCGGGATATTAAACTCGCTGCTGGCTTGAATTTATACATTACTTTATATCAAATGCTTAAGCACGTATTGGAGCCATCACCTTTTTCATCTTAGTGCATATTACAATGTATTTCTGACTAGGGCGGATGTTGTTGATGAAATTTTGTCTTTCAAATATTATTAAAATCCATCTTGTAGTTTTTAAGTTTACTGACGCTAAACTTTCCAACTTATTTTAATAGCGATTTTCAACTCGAAAAAGTTTTATAGTGAACATTGCTTGTTTATTTTTTCAACTTTTATTATTATCTAATGTCTTTTAAGTTTTCATTTCTGTTTAACCTTAATCAAATAGAAATTCAATTTAATGAGATATGGTTTTATATAACGTCCTCATAAATGTACTTCAGGCACCTGATAGGTGATTTTTCTGGAGACCAGTTCTAAAGCTACAAATTTACCCTTAAGAGACATCCACACCACACTACACATAGGTATTACAGTAATAACACGAACACGCTATTGTGTGAAGTGACTTATAGATGGATCTGTGCAGATCCGAACTTCAAGAACCTTAAAAATAAATGCAAAACAATTTAGCATATAATGTAGGAAACGGGAATTTAATTAATGATTGTGGTGTGATATATAACTCCAAATAAAAATTTGTCGTTTTCATCTTGCAAAACTCGAAAGGACTATTACAAGATCATTAGTCGGGACATTTAAAATTGCTTTTAAATGTCGTAGCTATGTGATCACGTAATACTCTTTCACTCTGCAGATGTTTCTCTTGGGAACAGACTGGTCGACTTCATGTACTGGTTCATCAAAGAGTACATGAAGACTAAGGTAGTTTAATAGATTAAAACGCTAATGAAAATGTGTGCTTTGCAAAGCAAATCACATGTGGTTAGTTGAGATGGACTGGGCTGTTTATCCAGCGCCTAGCAACTTATGCCATGCCCACTCTGTGCAATATCTCTGTGAATGGCACATGAATAAGAAAATGGAAACCATAGCGTCTCTATTACTTCCGTCAGGGATTGAGTACAAAAATCAATCCATCGACGGAAATCTAATACTTATCTTTCTACTTTTTCTTCTTTCAGGTAATTCACGGATGCAAATTATCGTTCAGCTAAGTAAAATACACAAAACAGAGACGATATAAACTAATGCACGCAAAGTCAAATAATGGTAGCTAAAATTCTATGGCTTATATAAACAATCTGCGACTACAAATTCTAATATTCTGTGACTAGTATTTTGGTTCTATGTTACTCTCGTCTTGGAAAAAGCTAGCTCATTAATTAATGCCTAATGCAGTTGACATTATTTTTTATTTTAAATTGTCACTTTTGTTTCCAAATATTGTATGATAAAAATATCCTGTCCCAAAAACGTAACTTTATATGATGCAGATATTTCAACAGCTCCTAGCACTTCTTCATTTTCATTTCATTCTAACGGAGTTACTGTAGAGTGGAAGACTGAGCTACAGAGATTCCATTTTGATGGAGTCTCTGTAGCTCTATCGGTAACGAGGATGCTGTTTGGTTGAGAAGACCTTGTTTCGAATGTCCTAGTACACACAAACATGTCCAACGTACAGCTCATAGGCTAAATTCAATTCGCGGGTATTTTCAAATCAATTTAACTTTAAATGTTTCTGTCAGGAATGGTGAATTCGCCAGTATGGATCTCGCTACGACACTAAGTTCAATATTGGTGAACTGTTTATTAGTTGAGAGCTTTGCAGTTAATGTAAAAGTCAACTGTCATGGAATTTTCTGTTATTACTTTAAAAAGTGAGAGTAATACTGTGTAATTTGGTGATGAATATGTTCCCTCTTTTTAAGAAATAGGTTGGATATCGGCTAATTTTTAAAGTGCAGGATAATAGCTACTTTAATAGTAGAAGAGACAAAACAGGAATCACCGCTGGAACCCAGCAATCCAAGAAATTCCATCTGATCCAGTTTTAAAGATGATTCTCCGATCTTGTTCAAGTTTCTCCAAATATGCACCCATTCTTCGTAATGAATACTTGTTTGCCATGCAAGAAATGAGACAAGGAAAAATTAAGTCCAGAAGATTGTTTTTATTTCTGCAGATAAAGATGCAAAAAAAAAAGTGATGGAGGAAAGGGATACGAAAGTTAAAGGTAATAGATTTCGGATGGGATCAAAGAGTACACGTTCTCTTTGGACGTGATAGTTCCTGCCTTTGGTGTTTGCAAAACCAAAGTCGATTTTTGATGCACTAATAATTTGCAATAACTTTGAGCATTATTATAGGCTGAAAATGAAGCTTTCTAAGAAACCGGTTGCGTTATGCTAGCTTATTATCTTTAACGTATTTAAAGAGGATCATGCTACAAAATATGGGATTCTGTTATATGTGATTAGTATGCTAACCGTGCGTTTATAGACGCCCTATAAATCAAAGGGAAGTCTAAGAGTTTGAAAAATATAAATTTAATTGAAATTTTAAAAACCTCATATTTTATGAATGTGAACTATATATTAGTACTAACCTAAAAATAATCTATGTTGTGTTCCAATATATTCGAATATTTTATCTTTCACAATGATAATATTCCAGTAAACAGTAACTTGACAATAACGATGCAGTGCTCGAAGCAGTGAAAATTTTTACTATTAACAAATAAATCACGTGCTTATCTCTGGGGACAAGTATCGGGTTTTGCGTTCTTAGATTTCTTGATAGTGGCATTTTACAGAAAATACCATAATTTACATATACAGAAAAAAAGCAGGCCTCCCTATAGTCTGAATAGTAAAAAGAACAGGCCGACGATACACACACAAAAGTGTCACATTTTCACTTATGCATATCGTATTAATGAAAACATGAAGAGACCGTCGCTGTATCTAACGAGACATCACCATGAACAAAATAATAGCTAGACATTCTGAAAGAGTTTCACCCTCGAGGTAACTTCGTTTCTCTTTATCTGATTTTCTTTCATGCAACTAGTCCAAAGCAAACCACGATATAAGGAAGTTAAAGAACCCGCAAGGAATGTTGAGATAGCTGATAAGAGGAAAATAACTATTTCACATTTTCTTTATTCGTTTTCGTCTCCGGGCCTCTAACTATTGAAGTGGATGTTGTACGGATTTTTCTCTAGGGCATGTATCGCGTCTTCATAACAATAGGCTGGTTGCATTAAAACTGACAACATTTGCATAGAGAAAATTCCACTGTAATTTTGTTAAAGAAGAGTAGAAAAATGTTGGTGGGTAGTAGGTTTTTATTGTTTGTTTAAGAACATAGTTTAGTTGTGGGTAGGACTAAGCTAAGATTAAACCATCACGAACAACCAGCATTACAATGTAGTCAGCTTATCATTAAAATATGCTCCCTTTTTTGTAGTGACTTATTTCTAAGGGACAGCAAAATTCTCTCTCTCTCTCTCTCTGTGTGTGTGTGTGTGTGTGTGTGTGTGTGTGTGTGTGTGTGTGTGTGTGTGTGTGTGTGTGTGTGTGTGTGTGTGTGTGTGTGTGTGTGTGTGTTAGGATATAACCAAGAAGAAAGCGTTTAACTAGTGAAATGCTAAGCTTTACTATTTTCAAATTAGTTTATATGTTTTATATTCTAAAAAAATAGCATTTCTTTACTGAGAAACCAAAACTACCAATAAATCACCTTCGTCTTCATCTAGTTCATTTTTAGAATCAACAGATTAAACTTTTGGTCGTCTACGGGCATTGTTTTTCATTTTCTTATTTAAACATAATAATTATACTTTATTTCGATATGAATCAAGAAAAAACTATTTTAGTGTTTATATGTAGAATATTTTAAATACATTTAAAATTATTATAACATATTAGGAGTTTTTAATACTGAGTACTATTTAATAGAAAATACCACCCATGAATAACGCTTGTGTAGCACAGCTGAATGGATGACGTCGGTATGCACCCTTTTATTGGAAAACATCTCTGTTCGATTCTCGTTAATG
This sequence comes from Typopeltis vanoorti, assembly GCF_054136105.1. NCBI lineage: Eukaryota > Metazoa > Arthropoda > Arachnida > Uropygi > Thelyphonidae > Typopeltis > Typopeltis vanoorti. The sequence goes on along the minus strand of NC_143557.1, from coordinate 52,639,897 downwards.
ACGTTGTATATTCAATGGGGAATTAGCCATCTAGATAATATGAAAGAGGCACAATTTTTTTTAAATCTGGAAATGGAGAAATTAGTCCGAGAACATATAGCAAGTCAGAAAAGAACAAATTCGGCAGTATTAAAACAGTAGATAGTATATACGGATCCTGTTACACGAGATGATTGCAGTAGTCTAATAGATAGAAAACTAACTCTGTTTGGGTGTCGCCTAGGTGAAACATGAATCAGGGACTAGAATATCGGAAATCTGATATTTGGAGAAAAACAACGTAGAATCTGGATAAGGAATAGTAATATAAGAACCCAAGATTGGAAGATATCTAGATAACCGATTCGGGGGAAAACGAGAGAACTACGTTATGAAGAGCATTCGAATCTCTGGTGTACGATAAAAAACTGCTATATAATGTTGAGACCTTATAGAAAATTAGTAAGGGGAGATAGACTAAGGAGCACATAATGCGATTAACCTGCAACAGAAACTAACCACAGTATTTTTAAGCAACTCTTCGAGCATCCAATAAGGTGGGAAGTAGTGTCTCGCACTCTGCGATGAAAATCATCTATTTCTAAAGATTCGCTTCTTATCTGACCAATAATAATAATTATCATCATCATAATTACAGTAATATATATTTAGTTTTGTCAGTCCACATGTTAATAACTAGCTAACAAAAGTGCAGTAATATTCACACTGGAAAAATGTGTTGTTTGATTGAAAGAACATGTAAACCTGGTAATGAATAATGTTTGATAAAGAACTTGGCCCTGTTCAACATTTTCCTCTCCATAAGTCATGAGTATTATTGAGATCGTCCATCTTCCATTCCATTACTTTCTCTACCCTGCTAAATAACCACCAACATCACCAAGGCGTGGAGAAAGCGATATTTTACCAGCCTGTAATCGCCAGTCTTGTCGATAATGGTCACCTTTGCGGCAGTGTGATGTTGGAATAGAGTGCACACTCTTTTCCGGTTGTGATCAGCATCCCAATGCTTCCATCACCTAAATGAAAGGGAATAAACTGCGTTCTTGACGATGTGTTGTAGGACTTTTACCCACTACCCATTACAACTTAGCTGAAATTAGATTTTTCTTCCTTGTACAACGATAATGAATTCTCGAGTAAATGCGTATGTTCGTGCGTCCATCATTTCTGTTCAGGAGGACGCATAATCGAAAATTACCAGATGAATAATTGCTGTCATATGACAAGCGAAAATTCATTTGAAAGCAAGAGATTTAATTTATTACATCCTCATATGAATAAATATATTAAATTCGTCTCTAAAGTGGGTCTTCGAAATGTTGTCACAACAAAATCATTTGGAAGGAAGTAATACAAGTAAGAAAATGATTAATGACAATCATAAAATATCTATTTTTGAGTGTTTCAACAGAACTCTTGAATAGTAACAGATTTTATCATCACTGTAACCGAACCTAGAGTCGCTTTTAGTTTTATGTACTACAGATATTTGTTTATCCATCAGAAACTGTCAGAAAATGAAATCAAAGTTAATATAACAGGAAATATTTTAAAAAATTCATGAAATTTCCTTCAAGTCAGGGAGGGATTATTAATATCACTTCAAATCGTTTTGCCAAACTTTGTCAATAAAATGGTTCGATTAAAATCGAAATTTGGGCAGATATTTTAAAGAACCTGCTAAATCTAAAATGTTATTAGACTACATCCTGCGTAAGCGAAGTTGTTGCTTTAAATAAATTTTAAGCATTTTGCAGAATTATTTCCATGCAAATAAATCGACAATAACTAAAACAATTCAACATATTTTTGTAAAAATCCACGTACAGATTTTCAATAAAATAAAATGTTCATGCACTAACAGAGAATAACGAACTAAGACACGACGAAAAGTACCAGAGGACATAACAAATTAACATTTTGCGAAACAAACCCAATGGTTTCAAACACACGATTATTTATTTTCGTAACAAAACGTTACATAATGCTCTTCTTTTGCGCTTCTGTGATTTAAGTGGGAAATATTTTGACTGCCAGTTACTGAGAACTACATAACAAGAAAAAAACAAACAGTCTGTATACAAGACTGAAAAATAAATACGTTTCTGTATTTTTATATCACTGTTTTATTTAAACAGTAATATAAAGTATACACCCTGAATTATTGAATTTCAATATTTCTAAATAGCTAAATTGTGATTTTTACGCATATGCAAAGTGTGGCATATGTGTTTAGACACATATGTCACACTTTGATCTCTATAGTAATTTGAACGAGAAATTTCGAGTATGGAATGTGCTCTTTCAGAAAAAACATTAACTGCAAAATTATATGACAATAATATTTAGAAAGCTGTGATACGAACAATCTAGGAAGATACTGAAAATGTGTGTGTGTGTGGGGGGGGGGGGGGGGATACGTCAATCAGATGCACAAGTATTGCCCATTTGGAAATTATAATTATAGAAATGAATCGCATGAAATCTGTTTCTAAGGATGTGAAGTTATGCAAATAAGAAAAGTATTTTTATGGCAATTCTACCTATAAAAGGTTGAAAAACCAATAACGTTCTCGTTACTGCACTACTGAGGCGCTGTGTTGCCATACGTCATTATGAACAGAGTTTTCGCAATGTAAATGAGTACAAGGTTCGAACTACACTAACAGATAGATATAGGGTTATATATTACAGACATATGGGTTTTCACTGATAGTACTGCCACATAAATTCTTATGTATCTACATTTTAGTACAAAAAATAAGTAATGGACGTATTAAGTCATAAATATAAATAGTGGACTGACAGATAAAATTCCTGCTGCCACAGATTTGCACCTTCACCTGATACTTGTTCACTAATATATATATATATATATATATATATATATATATATATATATATATATATATATATATATATATATTATATTAAGGATACCAAGTAATTTTATAAACTTAAAAAAAACAAGTTTATAAAATTACTTGGTATCCTTAATATATATATATATATATATATATATATATATATATATATATATATATATATATATATATATATTATATTAAGGATACCAAGTAATTTTATAAACTTGTTTTTTTTTCCTCCTTCTCCAGTAAGCAAAACAGTTAAGTTTGTGCCTGAACGTAGTTCAAGTCTAAAAGTAGTGCAACACCAGGCAACTAGTTGTAAAGTTGGGTAAAGCTCTGATCACTATTCTTAGTATTTTCCATAATGTAAAACACATCTCACTAAGAGATGTATACTGTTATACATTATGGATGGGGGATCACTACCCAGACCAGTTTCAACCTTACGTATAGGTGAAGCGGGCTCTAAAAATAAGATGATCCCGAAAGATCGCCCAATTCAGCGTTGTTCCACTCAATGACAGGCTCACCCCGTCACCGAGAAGAACTTCTCAGCATTGGCTCTACCCAGTGTCAGGCTCACCCCACCACCAAGCAGAGCCATAATCTCAGCGGTGGCCCCTCTCAGAGACAGGCAAAAACCTACCACCAAGTGGAGCCTCTCAAAGCCAGATCCTCCCTGCACCGGTTTCCACCCCCATTGGGGTCTCATCAGTGAGTAGCTAGACCCTGAAATACTAAGGTTTTTAGTAATACAGAGCCTTATCAACTTTACCTATACAAGTTGCTACAAGGTGCTTTTATTTTGAATAAGAAACTCTGGATGAGATAAAGATGTGAAAAGTTTTTTACCTTGGGGATAATATATATTAAGCATACCAAGTAATTTTATAAACTTGGTTTTTTTACTCCTTCTCCCAAGTAAGAAAAACAGTTAAGTTTGTGCCTGAACGTAGTTCAAGTCTAAAGGTAGTGCAACACCAGGAAACTCGTTGTAAAGGTGAGTAAAGCTCTGATCACTTTAGTATTTTCCATAATGTAAAACATATCTCACTAAGAGATGTATACTGTTATACATTATGGATGGCGGGTCACTACCGGTCACTAACCGGTCTTGGTTAGTGACCGGTAGTGATCCCCCCACCCATAATGTATAACAGTATACATCTCTTAGTGAGATGTGTTTTACATTATGGAAAATACTAAGAATAGTGATCGGATCTTTACCCAGCTTTACAACGAGTTGCACTACCTTTAGACTTGAACTACGTTCAGGCGCAAACTTAACTGTTTTGCTTACTTGGGAGAAGGAGTAAAAAATCAATAATATGTTATCAATAAGTTCTTTCCCCTTTCTTTAATGAACTTGATACCTCAAAAGCTATTAGTGTTTACTTAGGATATCTACATCTGTCTAAACTACTTGCTTCAGGTATCTACATCTATATTCTATCTAAATATTTACTTATTTGATTTTATGTTTAATTTGCAGGCACTTCCACAACTTTACTTGGATGTTGGATTTTAAATTATATTTAAAATCCAACATTTAATCAATATATATTCAGTATAACAATTAGTAGTGAGAAATTAAACATAAGTATTAATATATGAAGTGTTAGAAGGCCCAACTACCAAGCTGGAATTAATGAATTACCAGCAAGTTCCAACTAATCTACTAATTAGTAAAAAGTTGCATTTTATGAAGTTAATTTCCGCTGCGATCTTTCTCCGGATATTGTCAATTTCCCAAATTATATTTTATCTCACATGTTGATTATGTAATTGCTTTTCTAATTACAGAAAAGTTAACTTAATTTCCTAAAATATTTAATTAGGTTTCGTAATCATGAAACCAAGTTTAAGAGATCGTATTTTTAGGTTGGAAGTCAATTCCAATCATAATGTCTAAATATCAAGCATCAGGGGTTGGTTACTCCGCTGTTAAATTGATATACGAATCTTCATATTATAAATACATCACCTGGTGGATTTCAAATATTTGAAATATTTTAACATACTTCTTATTATCTAACATATGCATCTTATGATAGGCCTAGCCTTCAGTGAATATCAGCTGAAATTTAACCTAACAAAATGGGAATGCTCATAATTTATAAGTGGAATATGTAATAGATCATCATCGTATGTTACGCTTTCGGGAAGGCCTACACATTTTACCGCATAAGCTTCCGTAACCGATAATCCCGCGGAATAGGTTGGTTGCTCCTTATTCCCGGTGGTATCTCATGTCTGTCAAAGCGTGTGTTCACGGGGCCGGTTCCTGCTTTGCGGGAGGGAAAACCCCAGGATAAACTGGGGGAAAAACCCTGCTGTCCACGCCCAAGACCGGCTAACTTGGCTATGACTGAGGAAGAGCCTTAAGCTCCTCACGTCGTCGACGAGAATCGAGCCTAGGACACTCCTTCCCCAGGCATGTGATTGCGAAGCGCACAGCCACTAGGCTAACCGCGTGGACCATGTAATAGATATAATAGCATAAAGTGTCGGTCACATTATAAAGGAATATCATGTGCATCGTTTTATATATGTTTTATATAGACAGTTCTGTCCAGTTAATTCTTTCAAAAGTGTATTTCAATGATAAACTACCAACGAACTGCATTGCACACACAAATACTAGGTCTAATATCCAACAAATGATGGATCACTCCTTAGAAGATATCTATCACTTCGTGTAAGAGTTGTTAAAGCCAATATCACAAACGCAAACTTAGATCTGTGTGCTTTGTGTAAATGGATGCTCTGTGGTAGATTTGTATCTTTTTCAAAGAAAAAAAAAATTCATTGTTGTCCACATAAGACTGGTTAACTTTCTCGTTTTGGTCATAAATATCCAATTTTGAATATAATTCAAAATCAGATCTTTTCAGCAAATAAGAGTAATTCTAGGAGCGAAACAAGGATACCATTAACATTTTCACTGCTGCTGAGTTTATATTCTGAACTTTTTACAAACCTTTTCACTACCACTTTCGTACTTTTTAAAAATTTCATGAACTGAAAAACAAAAAAAAAATCCAATATTCAGTAATTGCCTTATTACTGCTTTCCACGAACCTCGTACGCCATTCTGGCTAATCGGCAACTAACGCTTCAATGTTATTTCTGGAAATAAATGGCAATGGTTGGTGGTTTTATGTTCAAAGTCTTTCGGTCAATAGAAAATAATACTTTGTATGTGTGATCTTAGGCGCTTTTGCAAGTGATAAGTCATGTGATATTGATCAGCCACACTTAGATTATGACACGCACGCTGTGCCACTTAAATACACGATAGATTATTAATCGACTGTATTTGTAGTAACAACCTTCAGTATGTATTTAAATCGAAAACACTATTATTTTACAATACTTGTATTAATTACACCTGTTCCCTTTTACGCCTGTAAGTAATCAGACCCATTTTCCTACTTTCAGTAAACTGTTTGAAGTGTATTCGTTAGCAAAATTAGAATACACAGAAATATTCTGCCATAGTAAGATACAACAGATCTAACCAGAACAGAGAAGGAAAACTTTACTCCATCAAGATGGCAAAATTCAATTTATATAATCATAGGAACAGGAAACGGAGAGTGTATGACAGTGAACGCTAGCAGTTAAATATAAGTCATCATTATCACAACGAACAAACAGCATTAATATCACATATCCGACAATAGTCTTGAGTATCAGCAGTTTGGCATAGTAAACTTAATTATACGAGTTATAGCAGTCACGTAATAAGTGAAAAAGGGTCACTACTTGTCAAATTCTTTATCCTTTTTTGTACGAAAATCAGTTAGTTGGATGGATATCTCAGAATGTAAAGTAGTTAAGGGACAGGTCTCCTGAACGTATGGCTAACAGATGTTATTACCTATAATCTCAAAAGCTAGTCAGTCAAAAATTGGCAGTCCCATACCCAAATTATTACTTTATTAAAAGTATTCTCATAAACAAAATCTTTGTTGAATTTCGCAGTTAATTTCTTTAACATAAAGAGTAAAGAAGACCTCCCGGAATCTAAATATATTTTATTAGAAATTATAAATGATATAAATGCTAACAGAATAAAATAAAGAAATTATTGAATTTAGTACACTAAAACATTTAAGTATATATGATAATATAACAATCAAAAATAAAACCCTGTTAGCTAACTGGTTCTCAAAACAGAAATTATAACACAAGCGCGTGCGCGCTATTTGATTTGGAATTTGTTCTATACTGTTCACGTGAATTGTGCTTCATAAACATTTTATATCTTGTGCCTAAAATGTATTTTAATGATTTTCATTTAATCGTACATGTATATTTATACTTGTTTTAAGTATTTACTATCGATCTTTGAAATATTCACGCCGAAATAGACGCTGTGTGGGATCAACGACGCGATAAGTGTATTATGTCCCATCAAGCGGTATTATAAACGAGAATCGAGAGACTTGGAAACATCTATGTTGAGAGAAAGTGGAGAGAAAAAAAGGTTGTATCTAGTGAGTACGAAATTGAAATCTAAATTTGAATCTAAATGGTTTCTGGATAGTATTTCATTACGACTGCATCAATACTACTAACTTTCTCATGCGGATATAGCACTGTAGGCCACACAGGTAAATGATTTAAAAAGTACGGGGTTTCTTGTTTGAAAAATGTCCAAACCATGTAAAACTACTGCATTTTTCGTGCTTTATAAATTTTATTAATTACTCTTTTTAAATACTAGCAAAACAGAATCCCTAATCAGAACATATGCTGCGTCCATTGCGGTAAATTTTGGTTATATCTTCATTCTAATTGACTGGCACATCGGCTGCTTATTGCACTATTGCTTTTAAAAATGCAGTTTTAATAATTTCGCCCTCATTATTATCGAGAATGCCCTCTTGTTGTTTAGAAAACAAACAATAAATTTATTTTTATGATGTTTACCATTTTTGTCGCATATTACGAAAAGTCTCTATTGTTTTATAGACGTTTTTGGCACTAGTTCCAACATATTAAAAGAACAGAACCCTATGCTTCTCTAACAAATGTAAGCGTATTTAAATGTGCAGCAGAACAGAATGATGTTCCAACTCCTTCATCCCCAGCACTGACTAAAAAAGGGGAAAAAAAGCTATGTACTTGTAATTCAGCCTTTACGTAGTAATGGAAATAAGCCAACCTGCAGTAAAAGAAGTAATTCATGCTAACATAAGTAATGCGTGCAAACTTAGTGGAGTTCGAAATATTTGAAGGGGAAATAAAGTGCGAACGTTACCTCACGGTCAGCTGGTTGGTTAAGCTGCATTAAAAAAAATCAGCGAATACTTTTTCTAGCCATCTTATCTTTCGCTTTGAGTTGTCATTATGAACTTTATGCTTCACTACCCTTTGCATATAATCGTTCTTATCATTCTTAAAACTTCTACTGCATAGTTCGTTTAATATCATTTAGTGACGCTCAAACAGATTATTAGCGTGTTTTTTTTATTTGTTTATTAATAATGACAGTAGTCTTTCACTTCCAAAGTGTGCTTGTATTAATCTCGCTAATAAAAACATTTACCGAAAGCGACTCAAATACTTGTTTATTTTTAAACATAAAATCTCTTATATAAATATGCAATGTTCTCTAAAAAAAGAATTCACGAATTGTTTTTTATAAATTATCTATGGCCAAATTAACATTAAATTCACAACAAAAAATCTTACCTGATGTACTTCCTTTTGCCATTCTTTTAAATCTGTACGAAACAAAGTGCATGTCGTAAGTCATCGCAAAAGAAACTTAACAATTATTAATCAATAAAAAATAATACTAAAATTACGATTTTAAAATTTTTTAGTTACGCAGACAATTAGAAATTATGCTTGGTCATTAATCAACACAAAATAAACAATCATCTATATTTAGAGCTGATCTTGAAAAAAAAAGGTAGTGTCACATTTGTGTTTTGTGAATATAAAGAAAATATCGCAAAGAAAAACTAATTTAATGAAATTTTCAGGAAAACAAATATGGGAATAATCAATTTTTATGTAGTTATCAATTTAATCATAGCAGTCCGGTTACAGAAAGACAAAACGTAAAATGGACATTGGTTCTGTCACCTACCCTTAAAATTCTAAACGTTATAAAATGGTTTTGTATTTATTTCTATTTTCAGACAAATTATATAGAATTTTCTTCGAATGTCCGTGTCGAATTATTCAGCTTATAGAAATTAAAATTAGATTAGAAATTAAAATTAAAATTAGTCCATCTCAAGTAGCTATTCCATTCTTTTGATTTTAGTAATTTAATTGAATGAGGCCAATAAGCTTTTCGAGAGTATGAAAATGAAGGAAATAATGTTTTTTAATTAGAAAATCATATTTCTTCTTTATCTTCTAAATTTTATTGTAAGTAATGCTGCCATAGGATTCTTGTGCTTGTCATCCCCTTCAAGAACTGCTCTACTCTATAATATGGCTGTCTAATTTCATTAATTCCAGTGCACTTGCGAAGAACATTAATTACGCATCTCTGACTGCCACCCTACCACAAGGGATTGAGTTACATTTACAACGTTATCTCTGTTAATGCGTATCCATCCAGAAATACACGTTCGGTACGAGAAATATACACGCACTTATTATCACTAATCCAAGGTCTCTTTGAGGAAATATCAAGGGATATTAAGAGAAAGGAATTTGCATTTCCTGCTTTAGTTAACCTTGAATATGATTTGGTTTCGATCATGTAGCTGACAGACCAACATAAAGAAACGAGTAGATTAGAACTGTATCACTGTACTGAATATATTCAGTAGATTATGGCTGTGTATATCACTGTATAAAAGTTATAAATCAAACAAGAACCGTACAAATATCATTTCAACGCTTTCAAAGTATGCCACTATAACAAAAACAAAAAAAAAACAATAAAAATAAATCTGGAACGTATCATTTCAATCAACCCAATGATTCTAAAACCTAGAACAACAAGGAAAAAATTGCATTTATTTTATATATCCTTTATTACCTCAATAAATATCACGGATAGTTGTTATCTGTTAGAGAATTCGAACATGTTACCATTCATCTGAAATAAGAACTGGATTTATTTTGTTTTGTAACATATACCAATTGATTTCTGCTGTATACGTGCATTTCCTTTTACATTTTGATATGATAGGTTTGCATAGCAGGTTGTTCATAGCCGAACTGTCTTTTTTTGTGGCTAGATAAAAGAAGAAGAAAATTCTCCAAAGGTTTTGCAGTTTCTTTAATGGACAACACTAACCAGAAGGAAAGCAGTTCGGCAGTACATCCTTAGCCGATTAATAAAATAGGATAGGCATTGTGGCCTTAATAGTAGGGTTAACCAGCCACTCATGATCTGCCTATAAATTTCGGACGCAACTAGTCGTTTTTACCTAAATACAATTAACACCCCTCGGTGTTCTGTTTCTGTCTCCAGGATTATACACAAAGGACAACAGACAATCAGTGAATTTTTTTTCAAGTTCTTGGGTTCTTCCGAAGAGTTTTAACAATATAACCATGTAGCCATTTGTGACTTATTGTACTGCAGACATGAAATTTTTTTACCTGATTTTGAAGCAAAAAATGGTCAGACAAACTAAAAGAAAGGCGACGTGTTAGCTAAGATTCTAAATAAAATTTCATTAAATTATATTATTTAAAAGCGGATATATGACTATCGTTTCGACTTTTTTAGACAAACGTTGCTAATAAAAACAGTCGAATAAAACCACATTGAATTAAGTTGGATAAATATTTTACCGGACGTCCAATATATTAAATTGTAATAAATTCCATCAACTATTTTTGATTTATACACTTTTAAGGCTTTTTCAATCGTTTGTCGTAAAACTAAACGAAACTTAGCTGAAGTTCAATAAAATTCGTCCAGCTAGAAGAAAGAAGCAGCTCAAAGGAGCAGCTGCGCAAGAACCTGAAGCAGAAGATTGCGCAGCGAACAGAAGCAGAGCGAGACAAATAGCGAAATGGAGCAAAGAGTTACCTGCTCCACTACCCAGTACAGTTTTGAAAATAAAATCAGAAAACTGATTTACTATCAAAAAAATAAAATCAGTTTTCAGTTGGTGACTAAAAAAAGTTGAAACAATAAATACACAAGGAAAAATATCAGAGTACTGTAGTCTCCCCCCATCCACAGTCAACCCCGGTCCGAAATCATTAAATAGAAATTTCCAGAAATAAACGATTTATAATTACATCGGCAAAAAAGTGGATATCAAAGATCCAACATTATTTCAAAGTCAAATTTTTTATAGAGACTATGGAAGCTTCGTACGTTGACCTGAGAGCATAGTAGAATACAATTCTCGACATCCCCGAGTTGCCTTAGCTACTTAGTCAAGTAGTGCAAGCTAAGGCAACTCTTGAATGACGAAAATTGTATTCTCCTAAGCTCTCAGGTCAACGTACGAAGCTTCCATAGTCTCTACAAACATCCGGCTTTGAAATATTTTTGGATCTAATATCCACTTTGCCTGTCTAATTTTACATCGCCGAAATGAAGCCGTATGGTTCTTTCTTTTAGTAACAGACAATTCATAAGTTTTAAATGCGCGCCGTTCTGAGTAATTCTCGGTTATCAGATCGACTGTAGCGGTATCGCAGAGCTTGTATTCAAGCAACCCTTATTTTACTTAATAATGGCCCCAAAGTGCAAGAGTAGTGATGCTGGTAATTCGTATATGCCAAAGAAAAGCCGTAAAGTTCTTTCTTTTAAGTGAAAAAGGTGCAAATTCTCGACTTCATAAAATAATAAATGAATTATTATTTATTTATTATTTTATTATTTATTACGTTTTTATTATTATAAAAACGTACACTGAGGTTGCCAAGATTTCATTCACATTCAGATAATTTTTATTACAGCATATTGCTATAATTGTTCTATTTTATCATTAGTTATTGTGGTTAATCTTTTACTGTGCCTAATTTATAAATTAAACTTTATCATAGGTATGTACGTATAAGAAAAATTATAGTATATATAGGGTTCGGTACTATCCGCGCGGTATCTTGAAACGTATTCCCCGCTGATAAGGGGGTAGGGGAAACTACTGTATTAATTATACGATGTGAATATCAAATAGATAGTGTTCGTTGTACTTAAAGAGAGAGAGAGAGAGAAAGAGAGAGAGAGGGGTATTAAAACATTATTTAAATATAAAGTCATCGACTCTTTATTCATATTAAAAGAATCGATCATGAACGTCGAGAGGGGGGAATTTATTACAACGAGAGAGCTGTACTATGGATAACAATACCAATCCTGCAAACTTCAATAAACATTAGTTTTAACAGATTATCGGAATATGCCAATTATCCACTCTGCATGATACGAATGAGAACAGAACTGCTTTCATTGTATCATGTAACAGGGACCAGAAACTAACTGGAATAAATTAATTTGCTAGTTAGGTCAATACATTTAAGAGATCATTAGCATGACAAAGAAGTAAATTTGATTTCAGTTTCTGGAATCAGAATGACAGTTATCGTGGCTATAAAGTTGGCTAAGCCAGTTTATTAGAGGGAGAGAGAAACATTAGCAGGCATTCGCTATTAATTACATTGAGGTTCAGTTTCTCGGTGCAATAAATAACAACAGATTAATACTTTACCTAAAGATAAATGTATTAAATTCATTATTTTAATGGAATTTACCAAGAAACTAACCCACAATATGTGAAATGAAATATAAAAAAATGTCAGAGGAAAAACAGTGAAGAGACTCTGTAATGTAAGTGATTCGCGAGCATATAGTTTTCACATTGTCATTATTTAGTTTCGAAGAAAGAAGAGCGAATTTGGATAATAATAGCCACGTCCAGTGTACCAGTATTAACCATTAACTCTTAGCAATAACAGGTTCAAAATATTGTCTAAATTCGAAATATTCTCTAAACTATTTTGTCTGTCAAATGAGACATAAGAGAAGAAAGAGGAGTAGATTAAATGGTTACAATGAAGACATCCTTTCTGATTTTTGCAGTTCTAGAAATTTATTTCTTCATCCATTTAATAAATAATCTCGTGATAAAATTTATGAATGAGATTTTCATGGAAATCTCATTTTAACCATAAAAAGGAAAGGAAGCGATCGGTGACGAATAAACCATTCACGAGAAGATTAATGGAAGAGGTTGGGAAACTTCTCTTTGAAGTCTTTTTTTCCCTACAATGCACTTACCGCTCTTCAACCAGAAGCGGAAGTAAATTTTAGGTTAACCTGACAGGTGTCAATTCCTGTATTTGAAAACTTTTGACAAGAAGAAAACATACCGACGATTCTCTAAGTATTCAGAAGCTGACAATGATGAATTGTTAGAGAACGTTCAACTGCTTACGAGAAGGTTATTTAAGATCGATTGGTAAAGATTGCATTATTGAGCTTCCGCCTATGTCGGCGTAGGTGTTCACATTCCATTAATCCCCCCACCAATACATTATAGAATTATTTTAAGTAAGAGCTTACATCAAATATATGTTATCCTGTTTCCTATCTAAAGGTTGCTTATTTACAGCTTCTAAGTTTATTCTCACGAGAATAAACTTAGAAGCTGTAAATAAGAAACCAGCATCTCATTTTAGGAAATCGGAGATTGCTTTTCATCCCCAGAAAAATCTCTTAGGAAAAATATTTATAGAATCTAAAGGAAAGTAGGCTTCTGTTGTGAAGACTATTCGTTTCACGAACTCTGCTTCTTTGAAAGAAATAAGGAAACTGAATTATGAAAGCAGTGGTAAGAAAGTAGACTGCAACCATGCCTGCAGTTTTTTATAACTTTTTCTACCAACACAACCTTATAGTTATTTTCTTCCGAAAAAAAAAAGAAACTATTCTTGACACTGTTACATAGTTATTACAAACGTCTACACAAGATACTTTTGAAAAGGTTTTCGGCAAGAATTTCATCCAATAGCCAATCCACAAATCTCTCCGCACAAATTTAAAATGAGTTATTCATTTCTGAAACTACAGACAAGCATCTTCCAAGCAATCAGATTTCTCTTTTTCTATTAAATTCTTCGTTGTTAAAGAAATATATTTGAAGAATGCATTTCAAAGAAAACTATGTTAACCCTTTTTTACAGGATTAGTTCTTGTGTTTGTATTAGAAAGGGAGTTCACATTTATTCAAGACGAAAGTGGCGCTATGAGTAAGGATACTCTTTGACGCAGAATGAAGATTGATGAGAATGAAAGTGAAGTTTTTATTTGATAAACCACACGACGATTGGTAACGGCGTAGGCTCTTACTAGATAATAAAATATTGAACGTTCCGGTTTCCAGCAAAAGGTTCATTTTCCAGATTTCAAATCATATCAGAGAATGGTGACAACAGTTGATTGATTATGAATAAGTAAAATTGCAATTTGTTCAGTCAAAGTCTTTTCGAAAGCTCATAAACATGTCATTAATAATAAGAAAAAAAAGTTCAACCTGCAGTAACAGATAAAACACGACAGTCAGAAATATTAATGCTCACTGATATTTGATACCTTAAAATTCTGGTTTCTTTTGAGTCTTATTATGCAAAATTACATCCTTTTACTTTAATTAATAAATGAAATGATTACACAATGTACTACCAGCGAACAATTTTACTACTAATCTGCTCTTTTAGAGAATCGACATTGCTAATTATTATGGATTGTATACCCAGAGTACATCGGCACCGTGAATAAGCAATGGTTGAATAATCTGAAAAGTCTTCTCTAGATAATAAACATGAAATATTTTTATAACACTAAAGGTCTAAAAGAAGCAGGATTGTGGTGATCTCCCAACAGGCTGAAAGGCGTTATTTTTCATCACTGTAAAATGTAAAATTTCCTTACATGTGCTAAGGAACATGTAATTGATTCTTGTGCCAATAAACTGTTCAGTATTAAAATATCAGCATGGTTGGTGAAAAGTGATTTGAAAATCTATTAAAATATCTGTGAATAAGCTTAAACTATTACATACTTTATGACTAAGACTAACAACAAACTCTGTGTAGCCATCAATTTGCTAATACTAGCGTAATCTTTTTTGAGGTGTCAATAAAGCAAACATTGTTACTTAATTCTACACTTTTATGGGTAATAAATTTACAAGTTTAGCCAGCAATCAAACAACGTTCCGGTCTTATGGATGAGCATACCAAATTACAGAATATACTGAGTTTAATGGAAACTCGAACATTCCAATATATATGAACGTAGAAAAGGAGTACTTCGCAAACTCCAGACTCTCCTATGTTGATGAAATATCAAAAGAAAAATATAAATATAATTTTTTTTTCGTGGATAAGGGTTTCATTCTATTCTATGGTAAAGAAACCCAGCTTACATTAATCAGAGTATTACGATAATTTTGTAACAACAGTACTCCCCAATACAGGGTCTCACAAACTACCTGTGAAATTAGTACAGTCTACAAGGTATTTACCGTGCATATTGATGAATTTATAACCATGCGGTTGAAGCAAAGAGTCTTCAATTCAATTTGTATATACAAACAAAACATGAGAGAGAGAGAGAGAGAGAGAGAGAGAGAGAGAGAGAGAGATGGCCATAATTAAAGAGGAGGTGTTCAGAGCCCTATAGCGAAAAATGTATTGGACGAACTTCAACCAAACTTGGTGTACACCCTGGAACATGGGGGTTTTGATTTACAGAAAAAAGTACGAAATTCTGCCACCAGACAAATGGCGCTATAAGCGCGTGATATTTGCATAACCTCCCTGTTTCTACTGACGAGTTAGTGGTTGTAAGGAAGACCGAAACGGATTCGCATCATTCTGATAAGACTGAAGTGATATGGATCTCACCTTACCGGAACGTGCGTTGCTGGTCAAGCTTTACTATCAACAAAGCGGTAACGCTAATGCCGCGTTTCGCGAATTCCGGCGTTTGAAGGATAGGAGAAAAGTTCAAATGACAGTAACAAAGCTTAGAAAAATGATTTTGCGATTTCAAAATAGGATCTTAAGCAGTAAGGCGAGGGCGCAAACGGATTATTCATCAAGCTGACGAAGTAGCAACTGCCATCGTGTAACACGGAATGAATAACGCACAAGGGTCCAGCAGTATCAAGAGAAATCTCGGGCAATATCAAGGCAACTGGACAAGCCATACTCAAATGTGTTGAAAATCCTGCGTCAAATGCTGAGATTTTATCGCTACAAGATCTCCCATACTCAAGCTTCGCTTCATGATGATGAGGAAACTCGACTGTTTGCCCTGACGTTCTTAACTCGAATGTAGGTAGATGATGCATGGCCGTGGAAGATATTGTGGAGTGACGAGGCACATTTTTATCTCAACGGCACTGTTAACTCACACAATTGCCACATTTGGGCTACGAATAATCCTCACGTGTTCCATCAGATCCCTTTACATTTACCGAAATGTACTCTACCATATTCATGCAGAATGGAGCACCACCTCACATTGAATTGCCCTTATAAGCGAATGTTTACGAAAACACTTCACAGAACACAGAGTGATTAGTCGTGCATTCCCACAGAATGGACACCTCGTTCGCCTGATCTCAACCTCTGTGACTTTTGGTTGTGGCGCCATTTGAACTGTATGACATGTGCCTGAATTAGCAACCTTGAAAGACAGAATAATATAGCATGTGAGGCAAATCAGTGTAGGTCTGTTGCATTCCGCCATAGGAAATGTCATTCCCAGAATGCAGTTCTTAGAACATCTGAAAGGAGAACATATTGAACCACATCAGTAAGTTATACGAACACGAAAATTGATTAACTGATTTGTTGTGTCTCTTCTAGCCATTACTGTTTATTTAATCCCAAACCATGAGCATATAGCGCCAAATGTCCCCTGGTGGTAGAATGTTTACTAATTTACCTTCTATAAATAAAAACCCCATGTTCCAGAGTGTGCTTACACCAAATTTGGTTGAATTTTGTCCAATACATTTTTCGCTACTGGGCTCTGAACACCTCTTCTTTTATTATGACCACCCTGTATATAGGGAATGGAGATTTATATCGCAATATGAAAAATATCATATGCGATGGTATATACATTTAATATGTTTTGGTATAATAATTTACATTATACCTCTTCATGTGTAAAAAGCAATGTCATCCGGTAATATCATTTCGGTATACTCCCTTTTTATGAGCTATTCTATATCTTAGTGATATTTTGATATTTTTTGTCTTGATCTAAATACACTCAATATTTCTAAAATATTTCAAATTTTATATATTTTAAAGCACAGAGTGTATGAAAATTATTTTATATAAATATATGCTGCAATACACGTAAATACTTTGCTTTCCGATAATCAAGAGGCAATTAATGAAGAAAAAATTAGTTGTTTTTTTTGTTTTGTTTTTATTATTTTTGGTTCTAAGTTTCATGTAATAAACAGATGCATCATTAATATTCTTTTTTCTAGACATCATTCCTAGAAATCTCCAAGAACTAGTATTTGCTGATTGGGAAAAAATGACCCTCGCTACGTCCGTGACTCTCGCTATTAATTTTCAATTCTCCGGTTTTTGCATTCTGAGATAACTTTTTAACTGTCTCTTAAAGAATCATTTAACGAAGAGAACTTAAAAGTTTAAAAATAACCCATTCTGGATTCTACGGAACCGTACACATAAGTGTATAAAGAACTTCAAAAGAAACCACCTTAAACTTAAAGATATTTTTATATCTTTCCATTTGTTCTTTTTTTATCCTTGGATTCATTTTTATGAATAATCGACAGATTGCTGCAATGCATCATCTAATGATAAAATGACCTGTGTAAACAAGAAAGACATCCTATCCTTTTGTACTCACTGAAATAATAATTATAAATATATGCCTTTTATTTTTTTTCTCCCATTAAATACCACAGTTTCATCAAAACGAAAGAAGAGAAAGCATTTATAAGGTAGGTTTTCTTCAATCATATTTTGATTTAAAAAAATGAAAAATCAGATCTGTTATTTTAAAATCCTTTATTTTCGCATCAACGATTTATCCTTTGCGGAGTTTTTCAGGGACGTGACTTCCCGCAAATGGCGAAGTCTTGCCGCATTCAAAAAAGGATTCTACTCAATAGATGAAGGTAGTAGCATCTGCTTCTGGAGCTGTTTATTGATTGTCTGATGCTAGAAAGCACTACACATCGTGACTAGACGCATCCTTTATTTTTTTTTATCCAACTATCTCTTTTATATTAAGACGACAGCCTTGAACGTCTTCTACGATAGGTCAAACTAAGAAAAATTCTTTCCTGGTGCTAAAATTTAAACGATCTTCCTGAAAAATAGCTGGAAATGTATTCCTTACAGTGTACACAAATAAACAACTCTTTAGTGTGTGTGTGTGTTTCGAATGGGCTCGAATCCTGTCAAGCACGCGAACATAACGTATTTAGATAACGAAGAGAATTAGCCGGTCTCATACGAAGATAGCAAGGTTTTTATTTATCCTCTACCATATGTATACTAGAAAAAATAAAGAAGTAAAAAGAATCCGTGTTTATGAATAATACAGCACATCAAAACGTGCATCCCGCAGAGGGTAAATATGTCACTTCAGGTTTCTGATTTATCAGATTTTGTACCCTGAAAGAGTCAAAACTCTGTGATTTACAGAACTTTTCACGCCGTAAGAACGAAGTGTAAAGTGAAAGAAAATTCAAAAGACATTGAAACCTACTATTCAGGGGTATACATATACACCGAAGATTTCTATCGATATTTCTATTCTATTCTTCTTGTGTTCTGGCAATGATCGACTACGTAAATGTTTTAAATTGTTTCTCATTCCTAGCGGCTTGGTTGGCAGGGTAGATCGCGTCACAGCTCACCAACCAATAGGCTGTGAGCAGGGATGATTTCGAATTCTCTTGCGGGTATGGATGTTTGTGAATTTCTTTAGGCTACAGATGGATTTCAGCGCTGGGTATGAAACTTCTTCCATATTTATTGGGAAGAACGTTTTGAATTTTTCTTTATATTTTACATAAGTTCGGACACCCTACTCTAGAAACCAAACATGTAACTTTTTCAAGCCATACCACCACCAGGTGGTGAAATTCATCTCCCACCTGATGACAATCATAGACATTCCTACGGTGGGATCCAAAACCGCAGTTGCTTGTAGGAGAGCTGATGCGCTAACTACTCGGGCGACTAGGAAGGAAAAGGGGGACATCGAAGTCAAAATATTAGTGTGTATAAATTAAAAACGTTCAGAAAGCATTTAGAATCTTATGGACAGATTTAAAATCGTCGGAAAAACAAGGCACACATACACACACACACACACACACACACACACACACAAAATAAAGCATTTGGCATCACTGAAAAGTGTTCAGTTGTGGATGAAAACGATTTTATCTTCTATAAGCACTTCTTTCCTTTCCTTGTATGCACACATGACAACAGCAAATGGCTCTCATCGTCACAAAACAAATACTACCACAATCGTTTTGACATTCTGCATAAATTGCGATTTTCCAGACAGTAGCTAATTATATCTGGGTTGCAAAAGTATACGGATTTGTCAGTCGTAGGCATTTTATTAAGAATGAAACTTAAAAAATATGTACACGTTTCGCTTGAATGATGTGATATTTTGATGAGTGACGCTAAGAAGTCAAGATACATTACTTAATATATTAGTAAAATCTAAAAGTTTAAACGTTATCAGTGCTGTCACTCCCCCCCCCCCTTACACCAACCTTTCCCCTCTCAAGGCCACAAGGTACCTCGATATTGACAGAGAAATCCGATGAGAGGAAACCATACATCGTGACAGGCCAGGAACTACAGAGGAAAGTGGCGATGCAATAAAAAGGAAAATAGGGAGATCGTACGATATTATATTAGTAAAAATACTTTGAAGAGACGACGAGCTTCTTCAAACTTCATAACTTATGTCCAAATTTGAGTAAGGTTGGCTAGGATATCCGCCGTGGAAAGAGTGATGGAATTAATATTTGTGATCAGTCATTGATCAGTGAGCCTCTCTCCAGGTGTTGAAGAAGTTGGCTGTCAATGACTTTCATTATTTACTAGAGGGCTCAGGTGAGATGAGATGATAGCTTGATGAATGTTGCTTCCATGCTACTGGGTAGACGCCTAACGAGTATGACAACATGGAGAGGCGACAGAGGATGGTGTTAATTCTGCTGCCTCATTTTAGCACAATTAGAGCGATACCATCTGAACCAGGAGATTTACTGTATGTAGATTACTGAGAAATTACTGCAAATCAAATCACTGATTAAGATCATTGATAAGCGGTAAGTCCAGTAACGTCGACAGGGTGTAGCATAGAGGCAGCCTGCCTCATGGCGGGGCTTAATAAGGGCGCTCATTCAGCCATATTGCGGTAGGCGCGGTCGCTACGCTAACAATTCCTATTAGCGTAGCAAGTGCGGAAAGAAGTTTTTCCAAGCTTAAACTGATTAAAAATTATTTGCGAACAGCAATGACCCAAGAAAGATTGGCTGGTCTAGCAACTATATCGATAGAGGCGGACATAGCTTATAATTTAAATTTAGAAGAGCTTATAAACAGTTTTATTGTGCGATATCCCCGTAGAGCAAACATTTCATTAATATTATTATGTAATTGTTTTGCATCAATGTTTCTCTTGTAATAAAAACAAAATAGCAATCGGAGATTTTCTTATATTTTTGCCTTATAATCCATCAGGGGCGATATTTAATGCCTCAGGGCGGGATCTATTCTGGCGACGACCCTGGGTAAGTCTTATCTTTAGATGATGTCACCAAGGGTCTGCGTAGATATGAGGGAGATGGAATGGAAGGGAGAGGTTGCGCCCAGTAATTTCAGCAACTAACCAAAATGTTTAACTCTTGTTTGAGTGTTTCAGCAGAGGTACGTTTTAGCCTCCTGATTTACAGTCGCTATTTTAGAGACAGTTACATAAGAAACTAAATAAACTAAGATCGCCATATTAGTATTTATATTGCTAGTTTATTATTTGCCGGAATAAACCTTATGTATCTGGAAGAAAATGCTATAACACATGAGATCAGTTAGTTCATTGTTAATTAGAAGCCAATATATTGGAGTTTTTGCATCCTATATAGGCTTTCAATCCAGCCACTTTCCGACCGAAGTACATATATCGCGTTGCCCTCGAGAATGTGCTGTGATGTGTTTGTTCATTTGTAAAATGAAAACGTACAATAGCATGTCCGCGCGGTTAGCTGGGTGGTTATGCGCTTCGCAACCATATGTCTGGTAAAGAAGTGTCCTGCATTCGATTCTCGTCGCTGACATGAGGAGCTTAGGATCTTTCACAAGCATAGCCAAGTTAGCCGGTCTTGGGCATGGACCGCAGGGATTTTCTCTCCAGTTTATCTGGGGTTTTTCCTCCCGCAAACAGACAAATCGGCCCCGTGAACACACACGCTTCTACATACATAGGATACCTCCAGGAATAACGAGTAACCACCGTAGGATTTCGGTTCTGAATGCCTACACGGTAAAATGTGTAGGTCTACGCGTGAGCATAAATCAGGATCAGAATAATAGCATACATACCAGAATAATGTAGTACAGTGCAGCATAGCACATTCATAATATGACGATTTAAATTTCACCGGAGAGATCAGTAAGGTATAATAAAGCTATTTAAATAAACAACTATTACAAAATTTTAAAATAATGATATTAAAAGAACGTTGTTCGTTTTTACGAAAGGTGTTGAGCGTCTTGATAAGATAAATTTACTTGGTTACCTCTTAAAATGCGGTCACAGGAAGTGAATCAAAGAAACTTCACATCGGCATCGATAAAAGTTCCATAAGTTTTTCTTTCGTCAAATGTTTCCTAACTACTTAATCCAGTCTGAGAGGGATGTCACTTTCCTTGTCTTCATATATCATACTTAACGTTCAGTTGGGAGAAGTGTCTTCTTCTGTGACAAAACTACCAGCCATTAAATCATTCTTTCTATCTACTGCTATCCATTTAATCATTCTATCTTACACGCACTGCTATAAAAACTAAAACTGGAATGTTTGACAAGTTTGATTTTTCGCTTCAAGTATTTTAATGCTTGTTTTTCTCAAATGAGACTATCTAAACATTTCTTAATGAATGCGAAGTTTAAAAAATGTAGCCCGCTTTCCGTGAAAGTGATTTTTGGTGCTCACCTCTCAAATGAAAGGACATTTTTCTTAATGTCAAATAAAGAGCCTACTTGATAAAATAATTCTATCTTGGTTTTCAAAAGAATTCTTGTAATTAGATAGGGAAAATAGGTGAGAAACATGTTCTTAATAATACTTCTCGGTATCAATTGAGGGTACTTTTAAATAGAGTTATGGATTATTTAACTTGAGTCATCATTCTAACGCGATATCACACTTGGAAGCTAAAGTTGAGATCACCGCCTGATTATTGGAGGCATGAAGTGGTTTTTTAAAAAAATTTCGTCTCCAGACCAGTGTTTCCGGATTATGTAAAAACAAATCAAAACTACAAACAATATATATACTAAATAAAAACTGAATAAAAAAACTCCTAAGCTATTCACGGTACAAGTGTATTAAAAACCTTTCGAGAATGGGTACACACAAAAAATTTAACACAGGTGAACTGTTGTTATTCCAGAGCAATTTTATAATAGTAATAATTGAATGATAATTTTAGATAATATATTTTACCTTGGAATTCCGCTTAATCATGAGGGTTAAAATGGATATCTAATGAAATAAATTGAAACTTAACCTGAAAAAATAGTATTTTAGCAGCAGCACGTAGTCATTTTAATTCATATTTTGGTTGTCGTACTGTGAAATTTAACTACATTTGACATTGGAACGTAAATGGAAGTTAATTGGGAAAAATAAGAAACAAAACCTAAATCAGCACTCTTGAAAATGTTAAATTACGTAAAGAATCAGGTCTACAGTTTATAAATAAGCGGAAATTCAGACATTTCACACATTCCAAATCAGAAGACTGTTAGTTTTAATTTTCTTTTTTACATTTGCAAGTGATGTGAGTTTATTTTAAAAATGCATGTGAGAGTTCAGAACCAGATTCGACAATAATCATCTTCCATGACGTATTAATAATACATTGATTGACATTTAAAGGAATTCAAAAACAGCAGCAACTTAAAATGAGTGTCAGCCCAGCTGGTTTCGATTTGTTCAGTTCTAAAAAAGTCATTAGTGCATTTTTTCATGATTTCGTCTGTTATATGACAAGAACGCATCACCTGTCTCTTTTCCAGTCATGACTTTTCTCCTGTTTGCATTCATACCAAAGCTACAACTAAGTGTGTGTTTTTGTAGCCCCAAAAGATTACACCATGGAGTCAGCAGTGATTCGTGCATATGGTGAGGTGAGTGATGAAGGACCTCCCACTCACAACAATCGACGTGTTGTAGAACCAGATCAGCTGTGTGTAGTTAGGAGTTGTCATGAAGGAGAAATATTTCCGACTGCAGAAAGGTTGGATTTTTTTCTGGATAACAGCACGCAGACATTGATTATGTGGCAGTACAATTTTCCAATGCCAGTGCGGTCCCTGAAAATCAGACAAAAGAATTTCTTTGCAGTCACTAACACACATTAACAGTACATTAGTTTAATGTTCTCGGACGATCAGAACTTGGTGAATTTGACATCAAACCAATATTTCTCTTGTATATATGAATCACATACCGATAAATTTCACTCAGCGACATTCTGGACCACGAAACGTTCACAACTCTTCATTGTTACTCTGGAAATGGACAGGGAAAATACAGTTTGCAATGATGTAATAGCCATTACACCATTATAAAACATTGTGTTATGAACGTTTCAGCCATTTTTAAATATTCATAACACAATATAAAGAATAAAGAAGTTGGCACGGCTCTTCGATTTAGCTTCATAGATAGATGATTATATGAAGCTCTTTTTGTGAAGCTTTAGATTAACGGCATCTTTCATAAAACTCATCCTTGAGAATCGCTGGAATTTTAAACAGAATGACGCGAGCACAGAAATAACGCTGTTCTCTATTTAAATAATTTTATCTTTACAGATTGCTGACGCCTACCTTCCAGATTTTTCTTGGAAAAGTAAACATTACTATTCTGTAAAAAATAGTTAACAGACATTCCTTGAACCCATTTGGATTCGTGTTTGTTGCTGCAAATATAACGTGGTTTTTTGTCACCATTCCGAGAAGCTCATTCATTATACCTGAGTTCGTTACTCTTTCACTCGCTCTTACTCACTTGGGTTTTTCACTTCTTATCTCATCCTTAGATTAAAATTCACTTTCTCCGTTAAAGTCTCTTGTTGCTATGGTTACACAATATGACGCCTCCTACTTCTTCGTGCGTGTGTATTTTAAAAGAAACATACTTTATTTACGAGACTATATTACAGCACAGAAACATTTATATTTAAAATACGTGTCGTTTCTTCTGAATTTTACAAAAGCCATTGAAGTTGGCACTTGTTATTTAAGTTGCCAAGAATGGATTGAAATACTAGGTTAGTGGATTGGATTGACAACTGTCTATCTGACAGATAGAACAGTTGTGTGCATATAAGCTATCAAGTATGTGAAAGGTGACAAATGAAGTTCTATAGGCCTCGATGGTAGGGATATTTAGTCTTTATATCAACGATCTTGTAAATAGACTGTAGTGAAATAATCAGTATTTGCGGATAATGAAAGCTGGGGAGGGTAAACAAGAATGAAAGTGGTGTAGTGGCTCTTCACGAAAACCCATACGCCCGGATGGAACAGTGGGAAAAATGAGTGTAAATTCCAGTTAAATCTGTCCAAAAAAGAAACCGAACTTTTCGAAAATAGAAGAAACTAGTGGAACCACCTGTTGTATCTTTTTATTTTCGAAAGCGACAACCTTCGTTAGTGTTGTGTCAACTGTTTATGATATTTGTTTCATTAGAAGCCGAGTTATAGTGCCAAGAGTGACAGTGTGTTTTGACGAACGGTCTCGGTCGTCACGATATTCATGCTGTACGCGACGAATTCTCGCTATCAATCGCTTCAAAACTTCGACATAAAAATCACCATTGACCGTTTGGCCAGGCAAAACGAATTCTTTCTGGACAATGCCCTTGGAATCGTAGAAACAAATTCTTTACTTTTGACTTCTCCAAGCGACTTTTTTTCGGATGCTCTTCTGGTGGTCTCCACTCTGGCGCTTTGTTTCGGGCTCATACTCAAAACACCACGTTTCGTCACGTCACCAGTAATGATCGTTTCAAGGAAGTTTGAGTCCTTACGAGCGGTTTTAATGAGGTCCTTGCAGTGTTCAATTCGATACATTTTTTGGTCGTCGGTCAACTTGTGGGGAACAAATCGCAAATTCAATTTACGAAGACCCAAATTCTCAGCCAAAATGTCGCGCAGTTGATTTTGGAATCCTCAATTCATCTTCAATCAATCTCATGGACGATTTCGAGTTTTTCTTTGATGAAATCACGCACTTTTTGGATGCGTGATTTCGCTCAGTCCAGTTTTTGGACGGTCCGTCTTTTCGTCGTTCTCAAGAGTCTCACGACCACTTTGAAATCGCCTAAACCATTCGTAAACTTGCGTATGGGATAAACATTCATTACCGTATGCTTTTTGAAGCATTTGATGCGTTTCGGTAAAACGTTTACCAAGTTTAACACAAAAGTCAATCGCAGCTCTCTGTTTGAAACTCATTTTCCGTACGTTCGTCAAAACACGCTGTTACTCCAGGCACTATAACTCGGCTTCTAACGAAACAAATGTCATAAACAGTTAACACAACACTGATGAAGGTTGCCACTTTAGATTACAAAAAGATACAACAAGTGGGGCCACTAGTTTATTCCATTTTCGAAAAGTTCGGTTTCTTTTTGGACAAAGGGTGTAGAAGTAAGTGTAAGCGTTCAAGCTTTGGGATCCACAGATGGACAACTGCTCATTCTACTGATAGGAATAGTTGACTGTCGCACAGAATAATTACAGGTGGTGGCCAAGAGGAATCCATTACACTTCAGGAGTTGGGCGATTGATATTAAGTGAAATTATTTAAGTTAACTTAAATCTGATTCCAAAAGGGTGGGCGATACGGCTAATTCATGAATTGGTCGCTAGTAACTGCATACACTCTCCAAAAGCACAAATACTAGTTATGCAGATCAGTCTAATTATGCAGTCCAGACCCGGCAGGTTCTTTAAAACTTGTAAATGTTTTGCTGCCAGTGGGTTGATTATTTTAAGTGTAGTTTTACTGAAGATATTTGAGCTAAGATTTCTCATAAGGCTTACCTTGATATTCTTTTCGTATAGAATTTTTGTGACGCCAATACGATAAGTGATTATGAAGAAAGACGGCAACGATTTTCAAATTATATTTTTATGGATGTATGCCGACATCTGTGAGAAGCTGAATCACCTCACATTGTACTCACGTTAATTTGTACAATTAACTCACGTTAATTGTACAAATTAACTCACGTGAGTACAATTAACTCACGTTAATTGTACTCACGTGGACTAACGTCACGTTAATCTCCTAATTCATAATAACGTGCTTCAAACAGTATAATGCATTCCTGTAAATAAAAAGTACTCGACAAATATTACAAGTCTTGGAGTTCTTATAACGACTGTTTGGAGGATAGTAAGTAAAAACAAAGTGTCGTACCACTTATAAGAAGTGCAGTACCTTGAAGTGGCAATTAGGAGCTGCTACCTTTGTTGGTTGCTCGCAAATTTAGATAATGTGTACAGGTATATTTTGCTGACGTTTACTCGAGGTGAAATGAACAAGACTGTAATAAGTATTTATGCGCTGTAGAAAATCGTCAGGCACCAGTTGAACCGAATATCCAACTTCATTTTTGGTTAATGTACAGTTTGGACTTGTTGAGAAGCAAACCTTCTGACCACATGTATTCATCGATCGTCTCTCATGCGAAACACGCACACCTTACTTTTTTACAAAGTGCGCTGTAGACCTTTTTTTACATGCTGTTCTCTATTGACAAAAAGGTGGATAGTTCCATCATGATGGGGCGCCTTCAGATATTTTCTGAGAGATTTCCGGCAGATTTGTCTCCATATTTTGAAAATGGAAGCTAGTTATAGTTTGAGACCAAGGAAGATGGCTTTACGCTTAATTTAACTGCAGAAGATCAAGATTCAGAGTAAAGAAGTCAAGATCTCAATGTGATCTTCAGACTCTGAATAGAGGTAACAAAGCTACACATGAATTCGAAACGATGAAGCAAGGAGTTTATAGCTGGAAAAGATAACAGATGGGACTTATGGTTTTGCTTTCTCATTCACTGAAAAACTAAGCATCCGAGTGCACAAATTCTGACTATGTGGAGGAGGAAATCAGTTCTGAGGAGTTTTCCTAGGAAGACAGAATGAAATTGAATGACTATAAAATTAGTGCACATTTGATCAAATAGACGAGATAGAGATTTTATTGAATTCGTATTTTTTTATATTTTTCAAAGATGTTTTGTCTGCAGTGATACTATTATAATTACAATTTTTTATTTTATGTTTAAGGTATTGGACTTAGTAGTGGTTTTCAAGTCGGGGAGGGGAAATGGATTACAGTGAAAAGTGATCTCTTCAGTATGCCATCAGTAAAAAGGACACAGTCTACTAACCATAGCATAGCATAGCCTCAGCAATGTCTCCTCATCTATATACATGGCGAGGAGTATGTGTGTGGGGGGGGTAGTATGTATATATATCTATTCACTACATACTACGCCTTTAACTCTTCCTCGCTATGAGAAATAGTTGGCAAGCCTTCTAATGAGCTACCATAAAGTACGACCCTGTATATTATGTAGCAGCCAGCAGTTTCTTTATTACTATGTCCTCGAAAGGAGGCGTTTGCCAGGTTTTTCACGATGTTTAGCATAATCGCTCAACACTATGTGAAACGAGAACTTAGGACACACAGGAGAAATAGTTGTTCACTACTCTGAAGACAAAGAAATGGTGGCAGCTACTTCGAGTCCTCAATAAAAAAGCAATGTTATTCACCGAGGAGATAAAGTTGATCCAGCAACTACTTGTTTAGCATTTATTGAATCTAAAGTTTCAATAATCTAGAAATAGTGCAGTGAAATAACACAAGGTGCCCTTAATGCAGTTCATTAATTCTAACCACTGAAACAAATCGTTATTATGTATGCTATGCTTTTTGGCTCTAGCTTATAACTGCCAGTCATTTTTGACAATTTGCTTAGCTAGCAAGAAATGAGTCTACATCCCTAGAAGAAGCGTGTTTGGGCATAACTTATAATTTTATTTTTATGTCCATGCCATGTAGTCGTATTCCGTAGATATGAAATCTAAAGTGTCTGCACTTGAATATAAAATGTAACCTATATTTCATCCATGATTACGAGCTGTCTTTGGTTTCAGTTCAAGGTAAACAAGCAGTTTTTGGCAACGTTGCAACATTATTTTTTCGAAAACAGCTACAGAAAGTTAAGGCATGAAGATCACAGAGAAAACAAACGTAGCGTAAGATTTAGTTCGGTATCCAAGCTAACCATTAGGATCCTATAATTTCTTTAAAAAGAGTATCCGAGTGAATAAAACAAACAAATTGTGAACTTACATAAACAAGTAAGAACATTACAAATCCTGTATTTTTATTTTGGAATTATTCTGGATTAGATTACAAGCTATTAGAACAACCTGCATTAGAACCTTTAATATAGGATTTTATTTTAGATTTAGAGTTCTCTTCCTTAACCTGAACTGAATAATTTCTGCAAATTATGCATCTTTCTGAGAGCAGAACTGTCAAAGTTCCTTCCAAGAATTTTTCAAAGAATCTTCGCACTGGAATAATAGCTTAAGGCGACTATTTTTAACACCGGAAAGGTATAAACAGTATGAAATCCATAAGAAAGATTTAAGTTGTCATTTACATCAGATTCATCACCCAAACCAATCTACGTATGAGTTCAGAGTTGTAAACAGGTTGGTTGGAGACTCAAAGGCAATGCAGGCACCTTTTAAGGCAGTTAAGAATGAACTTCCTTACCATTGACTCGGTATAACTGCACTACAGCGACTTGACCTCGGCTTCAAAAGCGCAAATTACTTACGACAGAACTTTATGCACGAAGAAATCTTGGTTTCACTTCTACGCAGAAGAGAGAACGTTTATTTATGAACATAATATTTCCTGAATTCAACATGGATACAAGAACGTAATATTTACTTATCATTCCAGGTAGATAATTAAATCACGAAAATTACAATTTTGTATTTCTTTTCACTTCCTTTACGAAATTTCGTTATTTTAAACAAATTCTTACATAATTGTTTATTCGTATTTTATTTCTCAGAGATTTTACCTGCCTTTCTTTCTTTTCATATAGGTTATTTTTTTTTTATCTGGGAACATCATTCAGGTTAATATAATTAAATATTGTAAAATATACCTACTCACAGCACTGTTGTGATTGGTATAATATAATCATCGGATATCACTCAATATTATTATTATTTTCTACAGCGTGATCTCGTGCGAGATAATTTTGAATGGGATCAACTAACCCGAAATAATAAGTTAGTGTAAACTCGAACACACATATTTGGCTTATATATATATAAACCAAACATAACACACACACACACACCGTATATATATATATATATATATATATATATATATATATATATATATATACACACACACACACACACACAAAGCAGGAAAGAAGTAGTGTTCAAAACGAAAATAAACAAGTGTTTAGAGACAAAGGAGGATATAAATGTGGATATATATTTCTTCCAGGATAACCTGGTTGTGAAGTAAATCCAAAAAGAGAAAATTGATCTCAATTGGAAATCGAAACATTATCAAAAAGTGAGAAAGAGTGAAGGTCTTTCTTCCAGGTATCACACAGGACTGTGTTTTGATAGGATTGAAATTCGCTAGATTATCTATGCCTCACTTAAGAATGGCGAGGAGATTGGTTTTTAAGGCATTGGTTTTAAAAGATATCGTGAAGCTCTTGAATTATACAAGTACTACAAGGTTTCTCGAATGAAGAAAGGGACTGGAGAGTATTGTCACAAGCAAAACTATACGAAATCTGGTGAGGGGAAAGCTACTGACTATGACTAAACAGTGAATAACCAGTAAGGAAACTGGTAATCCAATCATAAAGGGAGGGAAGACAATAAGATGGTATCTTAGAAGACCTCGATGTCATACACGATCAAGACCTTTGATCATGTCATACACGATCAAAGGTCATCAAAGATCAAGAGTTTCATTCTCTACATGAGTTCCCTAAATCTTTCTATGGCCTGTGTCTGTCCAAGAGGTGAGTAAGATTACAGAGAAGACCTGCTGTAGGATAAGAATAGCGTAATCTATATTGATGATCAATGATTATTCTATTCACTGATCAACAATATAGATTCTTAATTAAAATCCTTTGTCGTCTAAATAAGAGTTAGAGGAAACTACTGGACAAATAGGTTCAGTTCTGCGTTACTATTTAGTGGCCGGCCTGCGAGAACCGTTTTATTGCTGTACCCTCGAATAGAGAAGGTGCTGGCAATCTAGTTAAATAAATATGGTGAGGAGTGCATGCTCAGCAAAGCCGACGCCTGCACTCCATGATGTATGAAAAGGCTATGAGCTTGAATCTCAATAAACCGTGGCTATTTCCGGATGTCTTAGATAGTAGAGGAATTTTGTTGGACAATTTCTTCTCGTTACCCTGCTTGTTAGTGTCTTTAGCTTATTAGGTTGATTTTTACAGTCAACACATGCTTTTCATTATCTTTACTGCATTTAAAGATAATAACGTGGTCGAATGAGTGAAGATGAATGCTGTGAAATACAATATGAGTACTGACAGCACTTTCTACGAGTTCAATGCTAGCATTGAACTCGTAGAAAATAAACATATCGTATTATAATGTCAAGAAATAAACAGCAAGGTAATCAACTTAAAGCCACGTTGCAAATATGACAGAAGAACGTGGAACAACTGTCTCCGATTCCATGATTGAAGAAGAAGAAGAAGAGGAAGTTTCTGAAACACAACCGAGTGTCCATCTGACAACGTTCACTAACAACAACAAAGTTCATTGGAATTAAAGAGACAGCGGTATCTACTCATGGAAATCAAAAGATAGCTAATCAAACTAACTTGAGGTCAGATTACCGATTGCAGAAACACACACGAGTCAATTAATAGAAATATGATGATTGGTTACCGCAAACTGATTATGGAAATTCCGACTAGAATCATGAAGACTTCGGGCATTCATAATACTAATCTGTAGACTGCAACATTTGGCAAAAATATTACTGGTGGAAAATTCTTCACAGTAAAATTTTACTGGAACCGAGAAACGAATAATTTTCCTATTTCAGCAACATCTGGATCCCGTGTATCTTACTCAGCTTCTACTAAGTCCTTTGGCTGGAAAGAGATGAGTTCGAATGCCGTCTATAAGGCGAGGAGACCATGAGGGATAGTCAATCAAAGGTGAGTTAGCCGGTCTCGTATGGAGGCGGAGGGTGTTTTCCTCCTAAAAAAAATCGGGATTTCGTGATTCCAAAACGCCCCAGTGAACAGATATCTACAGACAAAGGATACTATTGGACAAGAAAAGTAATGTGAAACTACCTTCTTCAATAATTTCCTAGTAAAATAGCATAGCTAAACTACTAGATTGACGAAAACCCACACAAACAGTATTTACAGCAACACCTGCTGTGGATCAGGCTTTGTTTTGACAAAGTCTGATCCGGCTGGGTAACCGTCAAACAGACTCAAGTAAGGATGTCGGATGATTTCACGAAAATAACAAACAAACATATTTCTTCTGTGAGATATTGACTTGCGCTTGTAAAGGCAAACATCGTATCCATTTCTCAAATTTATCTGCGAAAGACGACAGCCATTTAACATTTGGCATGCATATTACTCCATTTTCTACTACTGACCTTTGCAATGATCATCGATAATATTCAGGATTAAATTTGAAAGATGGTCTCTTCAACTCTCAACTGTTCCACGTGTACTTGCGTGAAAGGAGTAAAAATTCTAATTACCACAGTGATCACGCGAAGTTGCTACTCAAAATATTGTACACTCTAAGGTTTTGGTTGCATAAATAAGATACATTTCTTATTTGGTGAGTAGAAGCAGAACCTCCTACATTGTAACATTATAGATACAATAAGAGCAATTAAAAGTTTAAAGAAATATATATCCATTCCACTCCCTTCCTGAGGAAGGAGACGGGGATGAAAAACTTATATTTATTCCCATTCACACTAAAATTGGA
This sequence comes from Typopeltis vanoorti, assembly GCF_054136105.1. Lineage (NCBI taxonomy): Eukaryota > Metazoa > Arthropoda > Arachnida > Uropygi > Thelyphonidae > Typopeltis > Typopeltis vanoorti. Next base: position 52,607,659 of record NC_143557.1, on the reverse strand, counting down.
ACACAGTGTGGTTATCCATATAAAATCACATTGAATTAAGTGAATATTAGCGAAAATAAACATGTTCCAAATTAATAAGGTCAAACAATCATTAAAATGGTACAGAATATAAAATTATGGTCAATACAAAACGAGAAAATTGTTTGAAATTATTTGGCTTAAAGAAAAAAAAACAAACAATTGTAATAAAAGTAACAATAATGCTAACAATGTTGCAAGTAACATATCGTAACTTTTTTCTTCTGATTGTACAATTATAACTTGACAATATAACAATTTGAACGCAGACGGTAATATTTCCATGCGAAAATTAAAAGATATTAGAGCGATTTCTGAATTACAGTTTTGTTATGGGTGTGTTAATGCATTATTTTACTGGATAACGAATCTGTCCAACGTGTGTTGAAAGAGATCTTCAAACCAGATATAAGATTTAAGCATTAATACCATTGACCACCAGCTGTCTGGAACCTCCCAGGGTAGTTAGCATCTGATAATGATGTCTATGACTTTTATTGCCTTTCAAGACAGCAAAATTGTAGCAACAAAAAGAAAGATAAATTAAATATAAGAAGAAAACTTCTTCAAAAAAGATTCGTCAGCAAATCTTTCACCGTTATAGCTGGAATTGGGTTAGTAGGTTATAGTGGAACTCGTTTGCTTGTTTATTATCAGTTCTTAGGAAATTTATCTAGAAAAATGACTTGTGAAATAACTAATAATGAAAGCTAATGAAATAAGAGACACGTTCGCACTTTCATGCATCTTCTCTGTCATCGTTCCAAAGAACTCCTTTTCAGGGCGTTTTTCTACGACTCCATCAATCATAAGAAAAGCTCACTGGTGGGATCAGAGAAACTGAGGAGTTTCACACCCACGTAATCAGTATTAGCATTTCATCATCGCGGTTATGAGAAAGTAACTGTTGACAATGATAAAGGAGAGCTAATTCTCATTCGTAACATAAATTTTGACCATTTCTGCAGTGAAGTGTTTATATCAAGACTCGCAACGAGAAGAGTACATCTTGGCGAATTTAGATAAGACTTTCCGCTTCTGTCCTCTTTCTTTCTGCAATCAATCTCCCTTTTTTTTTCTTTATACTTTCTATTTACTTGTGCGTTTATTCCCTTAAACTCTATATAATCCATCAGTAATTTGTGGATGTCCATGGAGAGAAATATTCTTGCTTCATATTCTAAAAATATTCCATTAAAAACAAAAAAAAAAAATAATATTTCCAATAAAATCAGGTAAGGGAAGGCAACATGGACAAAAATATCGACTTTTTGCATTAAATTAACGGAAATCGTTAATTTAATGCAATCCGTGCAGATCGAGTATAAGGTCAGACAGGATGTACAGCAGGTACTTTACTGCTGTGCATCGAAGCTATGAAAAACAAGATGCTGCTTCGTTCTACATATGCAGGATGAATTAGAAGGAATGTGTATAACTACGGGAATTACATGGGGTTTTATTGAGTAAAGGACATCCCATGATTATTACTGTGGCTTTTGAATTTGTAAGAAGATGGCTATGAAGTTTTCAAATGCAAAAATAAGAATAAGCAGACACGTGCATAGTAAAGTGTTTATTCCAAAATTTACAACTTATAACTCCTGTTCAAACTTTTGACAATATTATTCTCCCTTAGCTTGAATATGCAATACAGAGCATACGTGTCGTGAGTTTGTTTAATCCCAATACAGAGCATATATTTCGAACATTTGCTTAATGCTAATAGCTATCCATACGAGAACGTAGTGTATTGGTCAGAAGGGTGTATTTTTGAGAACTTACAGCAAACGTCAAAACTGTAAATTGCTGAATTTATACTTACTTTTTTACTCATCATAAAATGTCTATAGTAATTTTTAAATTAATATGACTGTATTAAATTAATACGAGTATTTAAATAAATATCTCTTCTGTAATCACCATATCTCCTTGAAGATTTTCACAACATAGTTTCAGCAACCCCACACACACTCAGTTACCAACGACGTTATATATATACCGAAGACAGGGAGAATTCTTTCTCCCTGTCTTCGGTATATATATACAAATACAATAATTTTTATATTTTTGCATAAAAATATAAAAATTAACACACACTTGGATTTATTAAAATGTTGTATTGCAATATATAAAACTTTAACCCTCTAGTAGCTGCTTACTATGATTGTGCTATAGTAGCTGCGTACTATGCTTACTATAGCACAATCATAGTAAGTAGCTACAAAAGGGTTACTATGATTGTGCAAGTAGCTGCTTACTATGATTGTGCTATAAAAATGTACGCTAATATGTATATTTTTTGTTAATATTAATGTGTATATTGGGATGTTTTGGTGATGATGTATATTTGCAACCGATAATTATAATACGATGCATCAACTTGTAATAAACAGTTATGTCGATTGTCTCTGAAACCGTATTTGTTTTAAACGTATTCAATTTCATGTCAGAATATTTGCTCACAAAATATATTAACAACAATGCGATATCTGTATATTGCAACTGGATATGCGCAGTTCAGTGCCTTACTTTGTATACTTGGTTAATACTCTTGTGAAGGTATTTAGCAATTACATTACAGCTATGGCTGTGACTGTTAAAATGCTTGTGTGTGTCTATCGTTGATGGTTTCTAAGGATCGTTAAATCTCTAAATTTTTCTCAGTTGGTTGAAATTGAAATATATTTCATTGTGAGATTTCTGCAACATTTCAGAAAAACAGCGAAGGAAACATTTATTTGCAACTAACTAAGCGTTTTTTCCTTATATCTATGTCACCTAACCTAGGGAATTTCATAAAACCATTACATGCAATAATAGGATATAACACGGATAAGCGCAAAAAAAAAAAAAAAACCATAACCTGTCTCCAATACCATGGACAAGTTCAAGAAACCAAGCTAATAATAAGACTTGACAATGAAGCCATACTACTGCTCTAAGCCTTCCACGTGCGTCTGTTAAACCAACTTGAACAGGTGAGCGAACTTTAATGGGATAGTTACTAGGTACACGGAAACTCAATTTTCTAGTCAAGAGCAGTGTGCGTCACTAACTGACAACCATGACGCTCGACGTTTGTTAAGAAATGTTCTTCGTGTTGAAAAATTGGCCGAGCAGCAAATGACATCCACCAGTCAATCAGCAAGCAAGCAGCACTTCATCCTAACATGATCCTAGACATTTCCGTCATTTCATTCAAACATATGCAGACAGCTCCACAAATGTAATACTTTATAAAACAGCTATAGAACAAGTCGGCTTTCAATCTCCTTTCAATCTCCTGAAAGCTAGCAGAACTGTTGAAACGAAAAGAGTTCGCCAAGCACTCGAAACGTCTTCTCCTTACAAACTTCTCTCTCTTAAACACACATTCTGTTCTGTGTTGCATACAGTCTCCACTTTTATAAATTGGATCGCCAGGTACCGATATGTCAGATATATCAATTCAGTGCTCATGTTTGGGGGAGAAAATCGACTGCTGACCTACAGAGTAATCTTCATTTTTTTCTTGAGTCAATAGAGCCGTCAGAACACCCATCTTTTGGGCATAAATTTCCATTTATTACTGTAAAACAAAACAAGGATTGAGAGTTATCGAAACACCCTTTTGGTCTCCTTGAAACCTTAATACAGTTCTATATTGAAAACCTGCAATATCAGAAAATGGCCATAAATCTGTTTTTCATTTAAAAGCTGCTAATTCGTCCTAAGTGAGAAAAGTATAGATGTGACAACGCATTATGGTACAAGGAATAAAATGCTATCTATATGGCATAAGCTAATTACTTTTTTGTAATTGTATGCGATCATTACAGTATCAGGAATCGATGCTATTGTAAATATATTATTCTTCAGTATACTCATTTCGTGAAAGAATCAGATATGCTTGATACTTAATCAATATACGAATAATTTAACCATTGACAACCATAAACAAAACTTTATATTCATATAAAATGTATGGAGAAAGAAATATATATATAATTTATATATAAGAAAGAAAGATATATAATATATAATCGAATGGCTGTTTCTAGTGTGGAAACAGCCATTCGAAATTTAAAGCTTTAAATAAGTAAAAACGATAAATAAAAGAATATAAAATATATATAAACTTAATAAAATGTAAACAATTTAGTCCACCCACGGTATTAATATGTTATGTGTACCACCTTTCGTGGAAGAGAGAGAGGCAAATACAAATAAGAAAAAGGGGAATAGTGTGGTATTATACAGTGTGTGTGTGTGTGTGTGTGACAATCATGACTACGTGTTATTTCTCTGCTTATGTGATTTCAACTGGTATTTCAATAGAAATAAAATAAAAGACATCATTCAACCGTAATACAGAACATTGATGTGTCAAGTGAGTAACTTTATAATATTTCGAAAAGTAAATAAGAGAGAGAGAGAGGGGATTCTTAACCAGAAAGTATCCTAATTGTTGTTCGAATTTTGCAAAGCAAGCTAAAGTCTACCATCTCTTCTCTGTCTCGGTATAATGGCTGTGTTGTTCTCGTTACCATTATTTCACGCAAATATTTCTGTAATATCTTTCTATATCTCCACATTAAAACGATAGAGTTCATTTTTGCATCCATCTAGCATGACAAAAACAATGCTTCACTGGCCCACAACTTCACTCCACAGAAGCACACTGCTCTGCATTACCAAGCTTAAGTCGGATCTATAGAAGCCTAGACGTCGCTTGGTAACGTTCACGTGACTAGCGTCTCCGAATGATGTGGTGCATGCTCAGCTGCGTACTCACAACGTTTGCATCGCTCACTAGTAGCTAATATCGGTTCCTTGATCTCTACCACTTCACTCTTTGCTGCTAACGAAATAAACTGAAATTTCTCCCATGGATGTTACGTAATACATTCCCTCTAATGTGATTCACGGCTATGTATTTTATCTTAATTTCTAAAAGATACAGCGGAACTGTGTAGAAGGAGTTCAGGTATGTGGCACTGAGAGCACAAATAAAGCCATGCGTGTTCGACTCTCGTATCTGAATAAGATGCTGACTTCTCATAAGTTCCTAAGAAAGTTTTAAGGAGTGTTAAGGTGAATACAAACTGATACTTACAAATAGTATAATTCCGTCTCTTTCCTGCCATATTTCCGTGGTCACTCTCCATGCCGCACAACATTATGTCCAACAAGGTTAATGCAAAAAATGAATTGAACGTCGACAAATTAATTGAACAATTGTTAGCAGCGAAGGATACACCAGGTAAACAGGTAAGCATATTTTGAGTTACTAGTGTAAGATTCAATCAGTTAATGCTCTTAACTAATGTTGAAGCTGATAGTTCATGTGTGTAGACGAAAAAAGTACACACAAAGTACATTCGCAAACGTGTTCGAATAAATATTGCTTCTGTATTTCGTGTAAGATGAGCTATCTCACACATGTATGTATGCACGTATAAGATTTTCTCGTTCAGGTTATTAAGTCTACAACTCATAAGTACTTTATTAAAATCCGTCACTTCGATAGTACAACATTTCTTTAAATTTTACTTAAGATAATTATAGTATGGGAGGGTCTCTTCACATATAATAAAAATTAAAGACAAACGTGTCATTCATTCCCACATCTTTCGTTGTGGAAAACGGCAGAATTTTGAACTATATTGCAAATTATGCATATGGGTACCATTATTGATAAATATTTATGCATACTGTACATATATATATATATTCTGAACATTCATTTTTACTCGGTAGAAAATATTATAAATTATTTTAAATGACTGATACCGATATATATATATATATATATATATATATATATTCTTCTAAGCAGTGGAGGAAGAGCAGAGTTGTTTATTTCTATAACTGAAGTTAAATTTTGCAAGTAACTGTTACTTAGATTATTTACTGACTTATTACTATTTAATTTTCTAATGTAATCCAACTGGTAGGAACTTGACGTTATATTTACACAACAGTGAGCATATTATATTTTACTATATGTACGTGCCTTACTGCTAGACATTATTTGTATTATGCATATGCATGAATGGAGTGTTAGAGAGACTACTACTGACCTCATGTTATTAGTTAAAGGACAGACAAACATTAATAAAACTGTTACGCATGACATATTTGCTGATGTAGTAAAGCTCGCGAGCTTTTGTTTAAAACTAACAGCATTTCCCTCATAAAAAGCAAATTCTATCCGATTTTTACAGAATGCTCATCAACAATTCTTGAATTTACAATTGTACACGGAGTTTATTAAAATCTCTTAATTTGAACAGCACACGATTTTTTTTATTTTATTTGAAAGTGATTGAAGTGACAATGTTTTCTTTTGCTTTTACTGCATCATAAAGAGAAGAATTATCGATTATTCCTTCGCCCTTATTCAATTCAGAATTCTTGCGGCAGGATTTTAAATTGCATTGCAAAGTATACATGGGTACCAGCATTCATCTCTAGAAGAGTCAATAGAAGACAGAAAAACGTCAACATACTTGGATCGTTTTACAATGAGAAACTAAATCTATCGCACACACTTATACCTGCTCTAACGAAACTTATTTAGCAAAAAGTGTATTTTAAGACAAAAAAAAAACTTCGCTAAGAATTAACAAATCCCTGAAAATTATATATGAAACAGATTGAAGCGGTGTGAATTTCAAATTTATAGATTACCAAAATATGTAATCTATAAATATGAAAATGTAATACACAAATCTTGTTGGATTATCGTAAAAATTCGAAGCAAAATTGCTGAACTGCCTTAGTTACGAAATCATTCTCATAAGCTTCTTATTTTCATAAAATATTGATGAATGTGGCTATTAATCTCGTAATTTCATCTATCAAGTATAGCACATTTTGAAATTACTATATTGTCCTTCAGACAGGTTTACAAAGAGAATAAAATTATCCATGTATAAAGCTAGCGTGAACGTGCTAATAATACCTATCTTGGGGGAGGGGGGAAGGATATGTTGTACCATATTTAAAAAAACTACCTAAAATAAGAATGTTCCTAAATAATACTGGGGTTCACCTTAGTCAAACTTTTTATTAGTTTAGCGATGTTACAAAATAAATGATTTTTTTCTCTCTCCTTTCATTTCGGTTCTCTCTTCTGCTTTGATGATATTGTCATGTGGGATAGTTCCACTGAGTTTATTTTCAAAGATATCTCGAAAATAGTTTGGCATTATTTTTTAATGAGAAGAAGAACTGAGTTCTGTTATTGAATCCCTTTGAAAAATGGTTTGGATGTCAGAATTTAGGATTGTAGAGGAAAATGATCTTAAAGTGTTTTCTATTTTGCAATGCCAAGTCTATGAAATGAGAAAAAACAGTGTGCAATGTATTATTATCAGCAAAACTGTGGATTGGACTTACCAACAAGAAATCTGAAGGTCGAATATACAAAAGGACAAGAGGATAATCTGTAGTATATCCCACTATTTGGCTGCAAATTCTGCATGTAAAGATCTATTAATCACTAATGTGCCACTATAGATAAATCGAGTAAAAAATATGATAAAATAAAAACACTGCTGAACAGATCATTGTATAAAAACTAGTTTTCCTAAAGTCTACGATGTATCAATATCTCTAATACCACACCTCGCTATTCACTCTCTGTGTACTCATTATCTCCTCCGTCAATATATCCCACTCATCCTTACCAAGCCAAAACATCTCATTATCTTACTCACTACAAATTTATAAAATTTTCAACGGATTCTTTTTTCTTGTCTCTCGTTTCTTTCATTTTATCTTTCAAACGAGCTCGAATATCTATGAGCTAACATGTCAATTAAAGTCTTTGTTTTTTTGTTTTTCTAAATCTTTTCCACTCTTTAAGTGGAATGATAAAAACATTACTATTTGGTAAATAAATCATCAATTCATATTTTGAACTCACAGTTACTGGTTACTGAATATATATTATAATAAATAATTGAATGATAATTACACAAAGCAAACAATGATACACAGAATAAATCAGTTCTTTCGCATAATGTTAAGTTAATTTCGCATAAATATATCTGATGAAGTTCTTTCTTGGATAATATCTATTTTTTTTTTGACAAAGTTGTTTAAAAGCTAATTATGTTTGGGCGGTGAGAATAAAACTCAGTCAGTTATACAAAATGTAGCTAAACACTAAACGATAATGCTTTAATTAGCACTTAAGCCTATCCAAAGAAATTATTTTCTGTAATTTCTAATTTATATGCTAATCAAGGTTGCGTCCTATTGCCTTACGAAAGAAACTAAACAATTAAATTACAAGGATATTCCAGGTTGATGACCGCATTAACAAAGAAGTGACAGTTTTTTTGAACTAAATCTCTTGTTACAGCGTTTAAATGACAAAATAGTCTGGACTTATGTATAAGGGACGAATAAGTTTCAATAAATTTTAGGAAGCCACATTATTCGTTAAATGCATTAATTTCTATTTTAAAGAGTAAATGTGTACTATTAATTGACTATATATGTTTTTATTTTGATTTTAATACAGTTCTAATAACTTTACAGCTGTATCCTAAAAATACTGAATCGCAGTCAAGAGTTGCCTTTTAGCATACAAAAATCAGCGACATTGCTACATATACAGCAGGCAAGAATCAAAAGAGGCTTATTGTAATACAGCTTAACTATACGCAATGCATTAAATCATTAAGACCCTATAATACACTAATGCCATAGATTTGGAATGGTTTAAATTATACAAAGTAAAACTGATATTTGTTTTAAACTATTGCCGATTATAGTTTCTGCTATAATGATGATGGAGGAAAGAAAGCTTTTGTAGGACAGATTGCATAAGTTATCAGGAAGTAATGAATGCATAGTGGAATGCGTTACTTGGGTTTTAGCATACGTAGAAGAGAATGACGAAGTTATAAATGATACTTGGATTAATAAAGTCCACTAAAACGTTCAAACAGAACATAAACGTCTGAAACAGAAACATGAAAGTATGTAGAATGGGGAATGATAGTTTTTCACCGCTGAGCTGATTCCAGATTTCAAATTTTCAGACTTCCAGTCATGTGAGCAGTATTCCGTAGGTATTTGTAGTTCAGGTGAGAAGTAGCACCTGTAGAGGATAAGAAAGTACTGCCTTCTTTCTTTCTTCGGATTGAAATAACTACAACTGGAATCTTTTAATGCCAAGAGAAACTTTAATAGATTGGAAAGAAATTTAGTAAAAAAAATCGTGTTTCTAAATTAAATTACTGGGAAAAAGAATTTCTAATTGCATATCGGTAAGTCTTAGGGGCCAATAGTTTATTTTCATAATGTTTGTTTGTTTGTTGATATTCTGGAGGAAGTAGCAGCTCATAAAACTTCCATAACACACACACATATTATATATATATATACCGTGGGCTAAGTATGAGCGATACCCCATGCTCAATGGAATCGACTAATAATAGCGACTAACAATATATCGCAGGTTTCGACGGTAGGTTTCTTAATCTTCGGGAAGACAGTTATCTGCATTCACGTGTGTGTGTGTGTGTGTGTGTGTGTGTGTGTGTGTGTGTGTGTGTGTGTGTGTGTGTGTGTGTGTGTGTGTGTGTGTGTGTGTGTGTGTGTGTGTGTGTGTGATGGAAAATGGTCGTAGCCAGAATGGCTTCGCATGATAGAAGAGTAGGAGTGAGACGGGCCAGTGACAAAACAACGTTGGGAATGAAGCCAGAAAGAGCTGAATAGTGCCAGGGTAGGTGGACTACTGACAGCATCGTAAAGGTCTATACACGTACTACAACTGAACAAATGACGAGTGCCAGGTAGTATCGTGTAATATCGGAAACTATTACGCTGTCCTGAATGGGGTACAACCACTGTAGGTATCGTGCGTGCACACAGAAAATAAGAAACCAGAGGTAAGGACTATCAGCAGTGGACCCCACAAAGGATGGAAGATAGGTCGCATGTATTGATGAATTCCAGGTCCTCTTATTTTCTATGGACGAAAAGACAAGGATCTAAAGTTGTTATTGTTGTTTGAAATTACGACTAAAGCAATTAACACCACATGACCAGTATGTGTGGTCTGTTAACTGCGTGTGTTTTGGCAGAGGTGTCTCTCTTCCGAGTTTCCAAAAGAAAAAACCAAGTCACCTCTATGAGACCGGATCACGTACATCCAACTGAAAATGAAAAGACCTTGGAAATGTTCTTCGCATCCCGGATGGAATTCGAATCCCGTCTCTCTCTATATATATATATAGTTTAGCGCATCTTCAATCAACTGAAAGAATAACTGATGAAATATTTTTCGATAGAAATTTTTCGATAGAAATTTTTGTGGGATAGTTGTATTTAACCAGATGGGTGGAATCAAAGTAGTGGATGGAAAATAAAAATAGAACACATTGAGCGTATCAGAACTTAGGGCAATAACCTTAAATAATTTTAGGACACTTGCAGAGAGCACAATTTTGGCAATAGTTGCACTGTAAAAAAAAAGCTTGCAAACTACTGCTGCAGAGAATAACTAAAATTTATGCGAAAATTTTATTCAAAATATAAACGAGGTTATTCCTCTTAGTGTAGTTTAGCGTAATTGAGGATCTTAAGCAAAGCAAATAAAAGTGAAGAAATAAAATCCTCAATTAATAATTAATTTTGTCATTACTTAACACACACACAGAGAGAGAGAGAGAGAGAGCGACGATGCCGTGATGAACTTGGCATAAAGATTTAATGACGTCAAGCATTCGGCTAGTTTTACCATAATTAATTGTATTCAGCACGATAAAGGAAGTTATCAAGTCGATAACTATATCAAGTCTACTCTAATTTGAATGCCTTTCTCCATGTCGATGAATATGATGGTGTCTGGATACTGAGGAGAAATATTTCGTGTCTCTAGAATTACTGAAGCAAGATGCGAATATGTTGTCTGAAGGTTACTGAACTTTCTGCAACAAAACGACAAATCAATTAGTTCTGTTCTGTCTAGCTATCTTTCGTTTTTCATTTTTTGTTTTCATTTTCAGTGTCTGCTCTCGGATTATATTAAGATCCTTTAATACAGTAGTGTCGCGATTCTCAATCCGCTTTGTAATATTTTATTGTTCCGTTATTTTCTGATACATATTCTCCTCCTTTACCATTTTTGCATTATTTGAATTGGTTTCTCTCTCCTCTAACATACATACCTTGGCGGCACAAAAAGGCACGTTCGGTTTGCATGAAGATGATATTAAAGATGGCATTAAGATCATATGAAGATGATAGAATAACGTCAAGGAAGCTTTTACGGATCTGTTTTTTTTTTAAATAGAGACTTAAATTCAGTTATTTCTAAAACAACAGCACCTATGTCCTACCATAACTTTCAAACACAAGCAAAGGTGCGCTTTGTTCGCTAATTGCTCAGATGAGAAGTAAATGTTTGTTTGTTTTCTTTTTTCAAAAGAATAATGAATAATAAATAAGCGGAATAATTTCGATAAAAATCAAAGTACTAAGAATTTAAAATAAAAGTGGCATTTAACGAATACAGTTTTTAATCTCCGTTTATTGATTTCCAACTTCAACTAACATATTTTTCGACTAACAGGACTTAATTTAAATAAACGAATTAAACGGCTAATAATCGCAAGAAATAAAATATCAAACTTACAAAAAAAATCCTAATACTGACATTGAATAAACATATCGCACATAAAACACACTCATATACAAACTCTATCACAGGTAAAATGAATAACATAACTTTCGATTTTTTTTTCAAATAAAGTGTAATTAATATCCCGCGAACGAGATTAAAATCACCGACCCCTACAATAATTTACAATGGGCGCGTCACTTAGCAACTGCACATTAGTAGTGATTATCGTTAGAAACTAATAGGTGAGATTGTGCATGCTTTTTTTTTGTCCTAATTATCATTAAACTTCATATCTAAAATCTTTTAAATGTATATGTAAACCATGACAGCCAAAAGTTCGTTTATCTAGAAGCAATCAATCGAAGTATAATTTGCAATATGTAGTCAATTTTTCATTATAAAATTTTATTATATTTTTGCAATCGAATTAATAATTTTTTACAATTATTATGGATTTCAAACATAACGAAACATTTAATATGTTACTGTGCTTAATTTTCATTATTTATTGAATTCTAAATGAATGCAAAATCGAAAATATCCATAAGTTAGCTTTCCCAGGGACATATTAAATAAAGGTATTAGTTACTAAGGATCGCAAATGGAAAAGAATATCTGGCTAGAGTGTAGTCCTCAGACTGACCTACACTTTCTAGCCTTTCCTTTATAATAATGACGTTATTCATTATTATCAAGCGTACGTAGTGGCTTTGATAGTAAAAATATGAATACCTCAGTATACGTACCACTAAGAAGTAAAGATACATTTTAATAAGAAAACTAATATTTGTTTATTACTGCGTGCTTGTTGGGTGACATTTCATTCCTGATGCTTCATCAATGCATAGGCGTCTACGTGAAAACCTCACTTCAAGCAAGCATCTTCTGATGAGGTGATCGCACAAGGTAACAGGCAATCGATTTTTCTTCCAGAATGACCCGTACACTTAGTCGTTCCCTTAAGTATGTTTCTTTGCTACCTGTTTGTGTGTATCTGTCAGCAGCTATCGCACTTTCGTATAATATTTTCCAAGTACTTAGGGATGTTTTCCTCACTGACACATTCGCTTATCGCGTATACATTTTCAAACATTTCCATTGATTCCAACGCTGGGTTCTTGTTCATATATCTTTCTTTTCATATTTAATATATCATATTAAAGAAGTGTCAACTGCTGATTCAAACTGTGCAATTTTCTTTAGGTAACAGCGTCTCCCATTTATTTCCATAGGATTTGGTTACTCTCTTTATAGATATTCCCTGTGCACTTTAACAACTGATGTTTCCTCATTTCTAAAGTATTTCTGTCATTTGAACACTCCAGTTCATTGCTGTTCGTTAGCGTTCGCGCAATCAAGCTGTCTTCCTACAAGTTTATTTATTCTTCAACACCTTGCCACGCATAACTCCCACCTTAATCTTATGTTTAAGGGTATTTTTAAATAAACTAGCAAACAGCTCCGTCATCAGGAGGAAAAGACGTAACTATCTTCCCAAGAAGAACAATATTTTAAAAATAATGTGCATCGCAAATCATTTAAACATTATTAATTTGGGATAGACAAAAAAAGTTGCAAAGTCAGAAAAATTAGTAGAATAAATGAAAGAAAAAAAGCCTTGCAAATTGACGTACCTTGCTCATCGCAGTTACCGAACAATTTCTATAAAAGCCAATCTAATTACTTCCAAAGTATATCTGTATACCGTAAACCGAATATCATCTCATTAGCAACTCATTATGGTAATGTATTCTCATTATTGTATCAGGGCACTCTCTGCGGAACGAATGGATTTATTCTCTCACGGTTTCCAGCAACGCTTATTCTAGTAACAGCTGTATTGTGTTAATTTTACAAATATGCATGTACAGTACATTCTGATAAAGTAATCAACATGCAACTTTAATTATATAAAGTTTTCGCTTTTCTTAAATTTGAACATTTGCTGTCTAACACGGAATCATTTGTCGTGTATATAGGCTTAAGTGCTAGTTGAAGCTAGTTTTCCAACAAATCCAATATCTATGACAGAGACATCGAGGGTATAATGTATAAATTGTAACGGGTATATACGCAACAAAAATTGGAAGCGATTAGACTGTAACCTAACTTCTTAGATGGAACCCTCTCTATGAGTGTGGATAGGCAGTCTTAGTTGTGGGTTAAAGGTCTAAGAGTTTTCTACATCCTGGATAGTTTACACGGTCATATTTATGGAAGCTGAGGTAGTTTTTAAGATCTGTTTTTGATTCCAAAAAGTCTTTCATCTTTGTACTTATTGCGGGGGAATATAGTTTTTCTTTTTTTTCCCTTTTTTTTGCGTGATTCTGTACAGGGTGCCCATGTCATGGTCTGCTAGACCTGATTAACCAGTTATCTTTGATGTATTTCTGGTCTTCGACCAATCGGATGTTTATTTACGGGCCTGGTTGGCCGAGTGGTTAGCGTGTCCACTTTCCGACCAATAGGTCGCTGGTTCTAATCCCGCTGCGAGCAGGGATGTCGCGATTGTTTTTGGATGGGAGATGAACTTCACCGCCCGGTGTAAGATCACTGCCCCTCTTATTGGAGGACTGAAGTGGTCCATGTTTGGTCTCTAGAGCAAAGTCTCCGGACTATGTAAAGCGTATAATATATAGAAAAAGATTCTTATCTTACCTGCAGTACGAATATACTATAGGTTTGCAAAAACCTTTCGTGGGTGGGATCTACATAAAAACTTAAATAAGGGTGGCCAAATTAATATGGGATATGGAAGCAGCGCACAGACTATATTTATAACGATTTTTTTCTGAAGCGCTCAAAATACGGGGAATAGTAATAGCATTACTACAATCTGTATTTGAGAGGGCTGTGAAATGAAAGGAAGAACAAGTATTTAGTTAATTTTGTTACCGGACTGTAGTCGTAATATAAGAAAGTGTGAAGAAGCTTGGTTTGAACAGAGATGTTTATGGCTCTGTAAACTAGTTTTTATAATACCATATAGTTGGTGTGGTGGTGGATAACGAAAACGTTTGTGACTATCTGCCTGTGCGAGTTAGTTTTCTGTACATTGGGAAATAAAGTTTCTTTAGAAAGACGTATAATTAAGGTATTTAGAGGGATCAGGTTATTGTTATTTTTTATAGTAAATTGGATTATGGGATAGCGGCTGTTAATTTGGAGGGAGGATGTGTCTTATCGAAACGGAGTACAGATCAAAATAACCTAGATGGAAGGTTTAAGAATGGTAGTGTGTTTTATTATCTGTATAAAGTGTTACGTAAACTTTTACCATGCTACAAAATAAAATTTCTTTCAAGAAAATACCATAAAGTATCATCTCCTTACTACACTTCTCTCAATCCGTTCCTAAAAGTGCTGAGCAGCAATTATTATTTACTGCTGTTCAGCACATAGAAAGTTATTTATGGTATCGTTAGTGAAGTGGCTTCTATAATTATATTTCAACGGTATTGCAAAGTTGATCTAATAAGAACTAGTGGAGCAGAAACGGCTGTTTCCGATCCAGTTCTCCGAGAGGATTCCGATGCACAGAATATTTACATTTATGTGAGTTGTCATTACAAAAAGAGAAAACAGGGCAAAGCATTCTCAAGATACTAGCATACTGCGGGTTATCAGCTTTTCATGAGATGGATCGTTATAAAAATATTAAGCAAAAAAGCAATCAAATGTTACTAAAATGCAGTGTGTGGTTTTTCTTAAAAGAAGACATGATACCTTTAAGAGAGTCAATTCATTCGTTGGAAGAAAATATTCTCACAAACAGCAGGGTAGCATGCCATTAACTCAAAAGAAATCATGACTGACTGACTAAATATTTAGTGAGCATGATGTAAATTTTGCAAATTTTAATTATTAATATACATTTATTTCTTCAAATAACTCTAGCCTATTCAGTTTAGAAACTCTTGCCTAATCTTCAAGAATATATTTTACGACAGTGATTGTGATCATGGCTTACATAAGTTATTTTTCATTGTGACCGAAGTGCAATATAGAGACACTTAATTGCTCCGCCACCACCTCTGTTAAGTGTTAAAACAATCCGCATTTTGCAAGTGAGAAATTGAAGTAGTTTTTTATCTTATGAATTTGGGATAATTTTGCTTATAGGTGATACTATTAAATCAAACTCTTCAAATATCGATTAATTGAACCTTTACATGCTGTTTACATTTTTCCTCTACCGTGTGTGTGTGTGTGCGTGTGCGCGCGCAACTGACCTTATAAAAATTGCATTTATAAGACTTCATTATATCTTTCGTTTTCTTATCCGATCTCTTGACTCATATGGCAGCGTTCATTTGCGCGATACCGTCATTACGTATTTTTTATATGAAATTTATACTGCATGAATTTCAAGGCACGTTTTTGTGTAAAAACAAATTAGAATAATCCCAAAAGAGAAGATAAACTACAGACCAAAATTAATCAGCTCAATACCGAGTGCGAAAGACACTAGAATCCAATTTTATTTCAAGACAGGAGAAGTTCCCTAATCACCGAATTAGATAAAACAGTGAAATGCATCTGTTCGAAATTTCAGATTTCTTAAAACTTTTTATATCAGTAAGTTAAATCGCAAAGGGCTAAGTAATATCATGAGCAAAATTAATCGGGACGTCGCAGGTAATTTATGCGACGCAGTAAAAGACGTTGGCAGGGCTCCAAATATTAAACTGATTCCGATTGTGTTAATACGTACTTCATTGGAAAGTGTGGTAAGACGAAATTTTCTACAGAAATAAACAAACAAAAAAATCACAGTATCACTTAAATGTAGTTCTTCTTCAAAAAAAAAAAGTAATACGCCGTATTCTTCGGTTTTTAACACTTTGAAATTTAAAGATGCCTGAAAATGATATATTGTGAAAACCATATTTTACAACCTTTGTTAAAGAGGTTAATAAGTTACAAGAAAAAAAAATTCGAAAATTTAGCTTTTTGTAAAAATTCACAAAGGCAGGGTGCTTTCTTCAGCCACAGATGTGATGTGAATGAGAGAGATGGCATCGTTTTCTATCGCCTCCTTTTTCAAAATTCACCCATGAAAGATTGAAATCTTATAGCACACCTGTAGTGCATGTAATGAGTTGTAACTCTTATTTGGCAGAAACTTAGGCTATGGGGTGGTCAATGTATTATGCCTGTTAATTGCGCGTGTTCATGATCAGTTCGGCTCTTTTACGGAATGAATTTCGTAAAAGAGCCGAACGCGATTCTCCGAGAGGAAAATCCATATGACTCAACAGAACAATAATGGGTTAGTAATGTGCAACATATTGCATCACTGTTGAGCCAATCCCCCTTTCCATAAACAGAGTTCTGGACGCTAGCAATAAATATCCTTCAATGCTAGGTGGCACCACTCTTGTTTATTGATAAACCTGAAGTTTGAAAGAGCCCAACTACCGTATGTAAGAAAACTAGACTAGAATACTAACACAATAATAGATAATCATCACTCGTTCAAATCTCTTAATTTTTCCTCAACTAGTTCTCCTTCTAAGAAAGAATACGCTGAATGTGGGCTTTTCTCTTGCTAACAGATTATAGTCTGTTAGCAAGAGGAAACACTACACGGCACCTAGTGGGATGAGATCCGTAATATCCATTATTCTTAAATAAGAGTAGCTACATCACTTTTTCCATACTCCTGATCCTATTACTACAATAATTAGGGTTGAAATGCAGTCGATATCCCACTATTCAAAATCGCCTATCCAATGTCAAAGCTTTTTCCAAGAATTAAATAAAAATTCAGAATATTATAAATGACTCCAGACAAGAAGTCTAGCTTCTTGACATACCGCCTACAGTTGAGCATGAATCCTTCAAAAAACATCATTAAAGCTAAATCTAAATCTGACTTTCAACGAGAGAAACGCGGAAAATTCGCTTCCTCTACAAAGGGCAGGCATGCCTTCTATTTCCATCGCAAGGCCACTAGGCACAACTTCTGTCCAGCTTTTACATCCATGGCACGATCAAAACATCACCTAAGAACAAAGCAAACCATCCGGCATCATTCTTTTCCTTCAACTCCTAAATAAGGGACAAGTTAACAATCTCCTGCAAAACCAAAAACAGTACACTGTATGCATGATACCTCTTACCTTAGGCCAAAAAGGACAGCAGAATTTTATGTAGTTAAATACCAAAAGCTTCAATTCTGATAGCATTCTCAAAACAGTACAGAAGGAATCCTATGTTTTTTCCTATAAGGGAGTAAACGTTTCCACAGACCTCGCTTCATTTCTCTCAAAAACTAATGGAGATATTCATAAACCATCAGCTGAACTTCACAACCTGAAATTAATCTCCAACCACTAGTATAATTCTGTCACTACATATCCAAAATTAATCTCTTTGTACTGTATACTTGTTTATAGTTCTTGTTTTTCTCAAGAACTATAACCTCCAGCTGTTCCAGAAATACATCAACAGTTCTTTCCTCTTAACCGCTTGTCCATCTGTGGTACTGATTTACAATAAATGTTGTGAAATCACTTTGACGAGAAGTGATCAACTATTTCTTCCGAGATGATGCCTACATTCTATCAATATATCTAGTAATCAATCTTCCATTTGGCATTTACTAAATTGTGACTTTATCCGCCAGTTTTTTTAGTTGTGGAGACGGCAGAGTTATCTTTAAGCGAGCGTCGCGTTGGAATTTGGATATCCACTTCACTTTTGCAGAGAATGCGCACATCCTTCTCCAATGTCTGTACCATGTCCTCGTGGATGGTAGTTGATATCAGGTTCGTTATCTGAAGATACTAAACAATGGCACGAATGATAATACTGTTCCATTTTCAGAACATTAACACACTTAGCCACTTTCGGGATCTGAAAAAAATCGCAATAGCTTTAATTTTTTTTTTATTTACATACATTGTTAATAATGACAGGAGAGAATTTATCTTTCTAATCCACCTCCTTCACAGTTAGGATAAAAACTTCTCTTTCCCTCATACAGGTGTAATACTGTAACATATCGAAGAGTTGTATGATGTATAGTTAGTTCTACATGAATAATTATTCATGTAGAACTAACTGAAAGTATTAATTATAATTAATATTTTCAGTTTCATGGATAAAATGGTTGAGGAATTCCTAACATACTTGATGTGCAGCTTACTGAAGTTTGACTCAAGTAGGTCCTTCCGCGCTGTAAGCTCTTCTTCACATCAACTAAACAGGCTAACTAATTTATGCTAGCTTGTATAAAATGCCTATTTTTTTTAATTCAAAGTATATATGTCTGAATGAAGAAGTCGGATAATTTTAATGCTGCTATCCGAAAAACCATAATCAGTATAAATTAAACGTGCCGGTTCTTTTGTTAAGAGAAATTATGAAGTTTAACTCCCTGAGAGCATTAAGCTATGTTTCCTGTTAAACCTCTGCATTCTTTCCCCAACAGAAATTATTTGTTTTGATTTGCTATTGATTAAATTTAAAACATTTAATGAACAATTGAGTTCCCAAGAGAAAACACGTTCAATTTGCACACTGACAATGCAATCGTCAGTTTTCTGCAAATAATACAGAGATTGTCTTCTTACAGAGATAACGAAGAGCAATGCGAGATTTTGACTAAATATTTACACGAATGGAACTGGCTCACGCTTCTTGCCCTCTAATGATCTTCGAGAGGAAAATCTCAAATGCAGTATAATTTAATGAAACTGAGTATCCGTTTGCGTTAAACAAGTTTAGTTATTTAATGAAGGACTGATCAATAATCATCGATCAATTTGCTCAGAGCAGAAATGCAATTCAACAGTAAATAGAAGCGAAAGAAATTGATGGGACAGATATTAGAACGAATTAACAATACAGGTTGATGTGGGAAAACTGGGTTATATCGCCATATGCTGAAGAACGAAGTCTTCTCTTCTTAACCACAGTGCAAATCTTCATGAATTTTGTAGTATATGGCCAACATAATTTTATAGAGCCGCATATCAAAGGAACATATAAAAAATGAGAAAAGATAAGTATCGAGAAAACTTTTGGTTATTAAAAAAACGAGAAATTATTGACCAGTGTGACATCATCTTGCCTGATGGATAACTGAAATTACTTGAGTAAAAATATGTTTAGTCTTTCGAACAGTGTTGCGGATTATTAACTAATCTTAACTTCATCATGGCTAACTATTCGATAGGTTTACAACTTTTTGTAGATTGGTTATCATGAAAAAACAGGACCTAAGAATTTTGAGAAAAATGGTGTTAAAATGTATAAGGTCATAGAGCCAATTAAAAGAAATCAGTCCACGTAAATATAAGCTGATAGGTTTATAAAAACAAGATAATATGCTGCATAAAAAGATAAAGTTTAATCTAATTATTTTAAGGCATTTAGCTTAGGAAAAATCATATTCTGCCTTAATAATAATTGATGATGTTGTGTCTGTTATGGTTTGCTCGCTTTTCAGTGGGAATTGACGTTCACAACAATAAAACAATGTCAGCCAAGTAGCCTCTTAAAAAAAATGTAAACTTCTGCTTTCATGTTTTAAATCCTAGACATTTTAAAATATCGCTTATTATTTTAAACAAAGTAGTCAAAACATTTCAGAAATAACTGGTTAAGATCGGATAAACGACACAATCTGTCTCCAACAATTTGAATTCTCCCTCCTTTACAACCCAACCTCAATTTTAGTGTAAGGAAATTGTCAGAGCCACTTAAACAAGTGAAATACAACAAGTATACTTCATTTTTTTTCTAAAACAGTTGAATGACACAACTTGTGAAAATGTCTGTGGAGGAAACAGTCACCTACAGTTCCTTCCACTATGTCATTTTTCTTATTTCAGTCCTTTGGGTTATTTTTTTTTTCAAAGAACATTACATAATATAAGGAACGGTTGTCTTCTAAATGTAGTCGAAATCACTGAATGATATGACAATGTGGATACGTTTGTGAAAGATATAACAGTCCATAACCACTCTTAATTTTATAACTATATGATATAAGAAATAACTATATTCCAATTGTAGTCGAAATCAGCTGAATGATGCAACTTGAGTGTCTAAGGAGAAAATGCCCGTATCCTATAAAAGTGGCTGATCGATAACATTCATCTAAGAACGGGAGTTACAGCAGGCCGAAGTTTGTCCTAATGATGCATGTAATAAGAGTAGTCAGTGACCTTTCTTTTAGGCTTGCACGGTGATCCGAATGCATTTTTGGAAATTATGGAGACAACTACCGTGTTTGAATAAAAACTTTAGTTTACTATTACTAAAATTTTACAATTCGACGTTTCGACCTTTATGTTAAGGTCATCTTCTGGAGCGTACAAATATACAGAGGAAACAAGCTATACTACAATCATACTGGTTCGTTAAAGACTCTGACTAACCGCTACCACAATTGTTGGCCTGACCTCTGGTGGAAAAAAAAAAAAAAAAATTGTACATCAGCGCTAAAGTCCTATTATTTTTGTTGTCTACTATATACATATATTAACATTTTATTAACATCATTCCAGCCAGTTGGAGTGGAATGGTTTCTAATAATAGCAGATTGGCTAGAGTCCTGACTTGTGTTGAATCTTTCAAATTAGATTGGCTGAATGTGTGCCATCCAGATCCTTGGAATTTTCATACCATCTTTATTGTTGATATTTGGGTGGTTTATCAGGATTTCGCAGGATTCTTTAAATTTTCTTTCGTACCATGTTTTTGTACGGTGTAAGGAGCAGGTGCTTTTCCAGTTGATTTGGTGTAAGGTGTTGAGTGCGTGGTCTGAGAGGCCTGCTTCACCATAATGGTTATATTTAATGTGTCTAATGTGTTCTTTTTTTTTTGCGTATAGGGATTGTCCGTCCTGTTTCACCAATGTACGGTAAGTTACAGGTGCAGCGGATGCAATAGACTGCAGGATGTGCTAATGGGAGGAGAGGGTCCTTAGAGGAGCTGAATATGGTTTTAAGTTTAGTGGGTGGTTTAAAGGTGGCATTAAGGTTATAATGTTGTAGGATTCTGTTGATTTTTTCTGATAACCCTTTAATGTATGGGATGGCTATGGTTTTACTGTAGTCTAGATTCGTTTTTGTTGTGGTTTTATAGAGTACTTTATTGACAGTATTTTTGTTATAGCCATTGTTTATGAATGTGTCACTAATGATTTTTAGTTCTTGTTTTAGGGCCTGCTGGTTAGAGCAAATAGTTGTGGCTCTGTTTTTAAGGGTGTTTATGAGTCCATATTTTTGTGCTGGGTGGTGATATGAATTCGCATGTATGTATTGGCCCGTGTGTGTAGGTTTTCGGTAGACCGTGAAGGATAGATTGCCTGAAGGAAGACGTGTAACTAGTGTGTCTAGGAACGGGAGCGAATTTTGGTTTTCGATTTCGATGGTAAATTGTATGCGTTCGTGTTGTTTGTTTAGGTGGCTGAGGAATGTGTTTAGCGTTTGTCGACCGTGCGGCCAGATCGCGAACACGTCGTCAACGTATCTGAGCCAGATTGTCGGTCGAAGCGTGGCGGAATCAAGAGCCCTTTGCTCAAAGGTTTCCATGTAGAAGTTCGCGAATTGTAAAATTTTAGTAATAGTAAACTAAAGTTTTTATTCAAACACGGTAGTTGTCTCCATAATTTCCAAAAATGCAGTAGTCAGTGACCCTTTACTGTTCTTGGCTTAAGAGGCACTGAGTGTCTCCTGATAATAATGCTGAAACTAGGAAACTATAAATGGGTTGGACTGAGAAAACTGATGTATTAAAAGATGATTCCTTTAAAGTAGAGCCACCCAAAATGAAAACTCTGTTCAGTTTTCATATATGTGATGGCTATTCCGGTCGTACATTTCACACAGCTCAAAACCACAAATATAATAAATTCTCTTCTCGAGGCCTTTATTCGAAAAACAAAAAGAGAAAAATGAAGATGGACAGGTAGAATCAAGAAGACAATAACTGCAAAGATAAATGGAAGATCCAAAGCTTTAGAGCATACTGGAGACTGGAAACCGAAATGACTGAAGAATAAACTAAAATATACGAAATAAAAATAATTATTTATTTTATAATACTGTAATTTTCATTTTGTATCAGATACAACTGTGCTTTTATTAAGCTGAAACCGCTATCAAATACAAATATTTTTCTTCCGGAAGAAGCCGTTCTCAGTTCCAGTCCTAGATTTCGTATAAATATTCCCTGAGGTCCTTTTGCAGAACTTAAGAAGGGTCATACCGAGAACAGGAAACTTCACTTTGAGTGAAACTGCTCCCTGACGGGTCGTATATTCAGATCTTTTCTTTTTAAGTGCGTTGTACTTGCCGCTTTACATGGACAAAAGCAGCATCGCAAAAGTCAGTACCTTGTCTTCATTTATGGAATCCCGTAGAGATATACCTATGAAAAAATGGCCACTGATCAAGGGGTATGGATACGTCCAGACCAAAAAATAAATAATAAACCTTTTGACAGCATGCTTGTCTCCTGCCAGCCGAGTTACGAGTACGTTCCGCTTAAAAATAAAGTTGGTTATGATCAATAGGAAAGCAAGTTTCATCGAACAGACTGCCCGTCGACAGCCGTCTACCGAAACTGGTCAGTGTCTCTAGTCCGTGTTCATTTTCTGTTTGCGAAGAAAGATGATATCTTAAATTGATTTCTGTAAGCCGTATCACACATATATGCATATTAAATTTAAATATCTGTGAGAGATAAATAAAAAAATAGAAATAGAAAAAATTAAATTCATGCCTAACAGAATGCAGAGAAAGAGAATTAAATGGTGAGCAACATTAATGAACAGTTTTATAGTTTGTTTTTTTATTTCATGTCTTATCACAGTTTCCACCGAATCCTAAATACTCTATTTTTATTTAAGAAAAATAAACATAACATTTTGGAATTATTCAGCTTAATTT
Source organism: Typopeltis vanoorti (assembly GCF_054136105.1). Taxonomy (NCBI): domain Eukaryota; kingdom Metazoa; phylum Arthropoda; class Arachnida; order Uropygi; family Thelyphonidae; genus Typopeltis; species Typopeltis vanoorti. The sequence goes on along the minus strand of NC_143557.1, from coordinate 52,584,103 downwards.
AAATAATTTAATTCTTGTTATAGAAGATGACAAGACCTGAAGCTTGAAATTTTTCGTAGAATCTTTACAGCTGCGAACTAAATTTACACATTTCGTTACCACTCTATTCCTCTCTATTCTATTCTATAAATATTTATCCAGTTTACTGGCTTACGCATAACGATTAGTCTGGAGCAAGTTTGGATGGCAAGTCTATTTCATTTTCCATGGTAAGGATAAGAAACCTAATGGGGGAAATAAAGACAGTTAATTCCGACGAAATAGATTTCGGGCGGAAGGGTCAAGTAATTGTGATAATTTTCACATGCGAACCTATCGAATGAATGCAAACTAAGCGATGAAGGTAATATTAC